>NC_092707.1:129818569-131171069 GCF_047496885.1 Scyliorhinus torazame
ACCTGGAGTAATATACGCCGGCGGGACTGCCGAATACGGGCGGCCACTCGGCCCATTGTGGGCCGGAGAATCACCGCCGCCGACCGGCGCGGCGCGATTCCCGCACCCGCCAAATCCCTGGCGCCGGAGAATTTGGCAGCAGGCGGGGGCGGGATTCACGCCCTACCCCCGGCGATTCTCCGACCCGGTGGGTGGTCAGAGAATCCCGCACCGGGTCTTCTCCTTCACCATCTAGTTGTTAAATGTTTAACATGTGAGAATCACCTCCTGTACCCTTGATTCTGCTCCCAACAAACTGCTAATGACCTAACGTCTCTCCTGGTCCCCATGTTCTCTGATATTGAAAACAGTCCTCTCTAGTTGTTGTCCCTCGCACCTTTAAATCTGCCGTCATCAACTTTCTCCTCAAAAACCATTTAACCCCACTTTCCCTGCAAAGTACCACACTCCAGCTTCTCTTTCCTTTCCAATCGATTCCCATCTTTCCCAGACTCTGGGCGATTCCCCAGAAACATTTCTAAGTGGGGTAGCAAGCGGGAACTGCCACGAGCTTCCCGGCGCGAGGCCAGCAATGCTATTCAACATTAATTGGTCCACTTAACGAGGCCTCATGGACTTCATGCCACAAATGAAGGCTCGCCAGCCGATTCGTCGGGACTGCGCTCACCAGCCCCCCCACTGACAAGGTCAAACAGCACTTAAACAGCTGTGCACACCCAACCCCACTCAGCTTGCAGCCATGGCGCTGAGACGACAGGCCCCAAGTTTTGGAGGTGCAGACCTGGGGAGGCTCCTGGATGCAGTCAAGGCCAGGAGGTATGTCCTGCTCTCCCGAGGGTCCTGGAAGGTGAGTCACAGAGCAGCCAGTGCCGCCTGGGACAAAGTGGCAGCGGCTGTCAGCTCGGGCAGCATGACCAGGAGCACTGGCCTCCAGTGCCGCAAGAAGGTCAATGACTTACACTGTGCAGCATGGGTGAGATGACCCCCACCCCCTCCCCGGAACCTTCCCACCCCCCAATGCCACCACCCCGCCCCAACCCTCCAACTGCCCCCCGAACGCGGCCATCACCCCAACCTTCACTTCACATCCACCCCCTCCAATCCTCCCACACTGTGAACCATGTGTGCGGCTAATGATGCCCTCTCTGTGTCTCCCAGGAGAAGCTCTCCCTTAATCGCCGGGAGAGGGCCCAAACTGACAAAAGAATCCTCACGACATTCAAGGAACGGGCCCTGGAGGTGACTGGGGGGTGGGGGGCGAGAACAGAGTGGTCACCAATCACCAATGCGGAGGTTGGCTCCCGCCGCAGGGATGAGGACTATTAGACCCCACCCAGATGGACTGTCACACGTGAATTATTATTGCCATACAGACTGACCTATCCCTCCCACTGACCATGTGTTAATTCTCCCACAGGTCCTCCAGCTGGCGACGCTGGCCCATCAGGGTGGTCTACTCCTCTGCCTCCCATGAGACCGCCTCGGAGGAGAGCTCCAAGGATGCCACAGTCGATGAGTCACAGCTGTCATCCCCACCCTCCACCAGCACAGCGACACACACCTCGGTGGCAACGTTAGTGGACAGGCTTCTGGGATATAATCTAGTAAGCATAACACTGCTGATGATGCCCATCAGGTGGAGGCAGGAACCCCCAGGCGAGACAGCAGTAGGATCCCAGGACACAGCTGGCTCCCATTCAGATGCTGAGCTTCTGGAACAGATTCACCTGGAGCTCATGGAGATATTAGGGAGTAGCCAGGACATTCAGAGGGAGATGTCAGCGACACTCCAGCAGGTCCATAGCCGATTGGAGGAGTCCCAGAGGCTACAGGCGCAGGAGATGTCACTGGCAATGTGTGGTACTGAGGCCAACACTGCAAGGGCCGAGACTGCAGTGCAGTGCCTGGTGCATGAAGTCGGCAGCATGAGTGAAGGTGTCCAAGGCATTGCGCAGTTGGTGATGGCCAGGGCTGAGGGTCTCAGCAGGATGTCCGACTCATTGGGGAATGTGATCCAGTACCAGATGGATCTTGATGGAGTTCTGAGGGACATGTCCCAATCGCAGACGGGAATAGCCGAGGCACTGCGAAGCGTGTCCCAGTCACAGGTGGACATTGCCGAGTCCCTGCAGAGCATGTCCCAGTCACTGAGGAGCATCACTGAGGGCGTCGACACCATGGTGCAGACCGTTGAGAATCACCAGGGCCTGGCAGAGACAGATGATGCAGGGGCAGCCGGGTCTCGATTCAGTTGCCCTTCCATCCCAAGGTGAATCCCCAGGGCCATACGGGCACCGACTGGGAGGAGGGGAGGCTGGGTGCCAACCCGGACCTGTCCCATGTAGTGGCAACGATGGCCACCAGCTCCCCTGAGTTCCACCCATCTGATGAGGCCGCGCCTCGCAGCCAGCACACGGTATGTCTGCACATCGACAAGTGCAGGGGGGCCCTCCGGCCCCAGAGCGCCCAGAGGACGCCCGCCACGGGACGAGGTAAGCAGCTGGCTGCCTCCACCTCTGAAGTACATCCTGGAGATAAACCTAGACGTAGCGTAGAGCAAAGGAGGCAAAGAAGATTGAGGATAACTGAGGGCATGAGAGGGGGTGAGGGTGGATGGGGGGGGGGGGGGGAGTGCAGTGTGCACTGGAGGGGAGGGGGGAGGGGGCATTGTGGGACGGCACAACCGGGGTAGTGGGGTACTGGTGTACATTTGGACAAGGAACATTCAAATACCTTCACCACAACCAGTACAGCACCTCTGGCTCTTTGTCCCCCCCCCCCCCCCCCCCCCCCCCCCCCCCCCGCCGAGCACAGGAACAGCATGCCTAGTGCCCCCGGGCTCATTCCTGTGATTGAAGATGGCTGCCCATCCAACATTTCATGTTTTTCAAAAGGCATACTAATCGGTGCCAGCGTGACCACTTGCTGGGGAGGCCGCTGAATGACGGGAGGCCATTAGATAAGGGGTGGCTCCCGTTAATTATATGGAAATAGGGCTTGAGTGATGATAATTGGTTTCTCGCCACACTACGGTGAGATCCCGATTTCACCTACGGGAGCAGGCCGGTTTCATCGCAAACGGTTTGACGCCCGATGCGGTGCCGATTTTCACCTCAGTACTATTGTCCGACTTTGCCCCGTTCCAGCTTATCTGCTGCAGAAACATTCATCCATTCATCTGGGCAGCACGGTAGCACAAGTGATCAGCACTGTGGCTTCACAGCGCCAGTATCCCAGGTTTGATTCCCCGCTGGGTTATTGTCTGTGCGGAGTCTCCACGTTCTCCCTATGTTTGCGTGGGTTTCCTCCGGGTGCTCCGGTTTGCTCCCACAGTCCAAAGACGTGCAAGTTAGGTGGATTGGCCATGATAAATTGCCCTTAGTGACTAACAAAGGTTAGGAGGGGTTATTGGGTTATGGGGATAGGGTGGAAGTGAGGACTTAAGTGGGTCGGTGCAGACACAATGGGCCGAATGGCCTCCTTCTGCACTGTTTGTTCTATGTTCTATGTTCTATGTTATGCCTTCATTACCTCTAGACCCGACTATTCCAATAACCCATTCCTGGCTGGGGTACCAAATGCTACCCTGTGTAAACTTGAGGCCATCCAAAACTGTGTCTTAACTCATACCAAGTGCCATTGTCCTATCACCCTGCACTCACTGACTTACATTGGCTCCCATCAAGCAATTACTTAGTTTTAAAATTCTCATCCCTGTTTTCAAATTCCTCCAGGGCCTGGCCCCTCCAATCTCTGTAATATCCTCCACTTCTACATCCCTTCAACATATCCATGCTCCTCTAATTCTGGCCTTTTGTGCATTTCTGATTTTAATCGCAATGCCATTAGTGGCCACGCTTTCAGTTGCCTTGGCCCCAAGTTCTGGAATACCCTCCCTACACCTCAAAACCTCCCTGGGCTGGATTCTCCGCACCCCAATGCCGAAATCGCATTCGACGACAGGGCGGAGAATCCATTTTCCTGCATGAAATCGGGAGTGGTGCCGGTTCCACTATTCTCCGCCCCCCCCGAAAAGCGGCATACTTGGGGATTACGCCGCACTGAGAGTCCACTGCCTCAGGCCATTGCCTGAGGCCCGCCCCGCTATTCTCCGTCCCCAACCGGCCGAATTCCCGATGGCATGGCTCTAACCTGGTCCTGCCATTCGGGAACTTCGCGTGGCGGCTGCAGACTCAGTCCGGGGCCGCCAGAGTCGGGGGAGGACCGAACGGAGGGCAGGGGGCTTCATTCGGGACTGGGAACTATGTGTGCGGGCGGTCCAGGCCGTGCACGAGCAGCCGATGCGGAGGACTATTTCAGCGATCAAGGTCCGCGGGCTGAGTCCGCCATGGAACATGGCGCGGCCGCTGGAGGCCGCCACCGTGCGCAAGCACAGCCTTTGACCCCGATGTGCGGGGGCCCGTATTGGCTGCTGGAGCTGCGGGCTCCACGACAGCTGACTGCTAGCCCCCTACAAGACTTTTTCTGGGTAAAAGACAGTTTTCACAACGGCGTGGGGACATAGTTCCAAAAACGCAGAATCAAGTCCCTATCTCCTTAAAAACCGATCTCGTTGATCAGGTCTTTGATCGTCTGACCTAACATCTCCTTCTGTGGCTTGGTACGTGTCATACTTTGTTTTATAATGATCCTGTGAAGTGTCTTAGGATATTTTATAACTGTTATGGGCCAGGGTTTAGAGAACCCCAAAGTGTATCATGGAGTTCACCTGACCCACAACTTTTACGAGATTGTGGTATGGGGAGCACACGGTCCACTCTACAGGTGTGGTACAGCAGAAATGGAAAAGTATTTTTTAAAGCAAAACAATGTTTATTCTATGAACTCAAGTTAACCTTTTTAAAACATATAGTGAACATCTTAGCAACCATCAATTCAAATACAACCCCCAAATAATACAACACTAAGTAATGCTTAATAACTTCCCAAACAACATCCAGAAGACAAAAGAAACACCTTTTAACAGAAGCACATTAAGCTTACATTCACTACTGAGAACATTTATAATTCTGAATTCACCAAATTATCAAGATCTCGGGCGCGATTCTCTGACCCCCCCACCGGCTCGGAGAATCGCCGGGGGCTGGCGTGAATCCTGCCTCCGCCATGTCCCGAATACTTCACCACCAGAGATTCGACGGGGGCGGGAATCGCGCCGCGCCGGTCGGCGGGCCCACCCCTGACGATTCTCCGGCCCGCGATGGGCCGAAGTCCCGCCGCTGTCAACCCTCGCCAGCTAGCGTGGATTAAACCACCTACCTTACCGGCGGGACAAGTCGGCGCGGGCAGGCTCCAGGGTCCTGGGAGGAGCGCGGGGTGATCTGGCCCCGGGTGGTGCCCCCACGGTGGCCTGGCCCGCAATCAGGGCCCACCGATCCGCGGGCGGGCCTGTGCCATAGGGGCACTCTTTTTCTTCCGCCTTCGCCATGGTCTTCACTATGGCGGAGGCGGAAGAGACCCCCTCCCCTGCGCATGCACGGGGATGCCATGAGCGGCCACTGACGCTCTCGCGCATGCGTCGCCTGGCGAAGGCCTTTCGGCGCCGGCTGGCGTGGCGCCAAAGGCCTTTCCCGCCAGCCGGCGGAGCAGAAACCACTCCGGCGCGGGGCTAGCCCCTCAAGGTGAGGGCTTGGCCCATAAAGGTGCAGAGAATTCCGCACCTTTGGGGCGGCCTGACGCCGGAGTGATCCGCGCTGTTTTTGGCGCCGGGTAGCGGACATCGGGCCAGTTTGCGGAGAATCCCGCCCCTAGTCTTTTGATGGCAGAGAGAACAGCAGTACACCTGCTTGGCCTGGCTTCAGCTCCAACACTGAAAACAAAACTAAAACACACCCTGCAGCAAACAGCCTAAAATGAAAGTAAAAAGCTGACAGACAGCCCAGCTCCACCCACACTCTGACATCACTGATAAACACCCATTTCTTAAAGGTACATTTCTTAAGCACCCATTTCTTAAAGGTATTCCCACATGACAATAACCAATATTATAAATATAGGTTGCTGCTTTAAAATGGTGAATAGGGTGCTGACTCAGTGGGCTAATTTGTCCGGGCTGTTGTTGAGTTTCTTTAGTGTTGTTGCTGCACTCATCCAGGCAAATGGAGACTATCTCATCACACACCTGACTTGTGCCTTGTAAATGGTGGACAAGCATTGGGGAGTCAAGAGTTGAGTTTGATGTTGGATAATAATGGAGGTATGGGCCCCACATGAAATTACGTTGGGTAGGCTGACCCAAGTTAACATATTTGTATATTTAGTTGCTTTGACATTGTTATAAACCTAGTAATTTTCATATAAATTTGATTTTCTGGCTGAATTCACGGGCAAGTGATAGTTATTGCTGCTTATGCAAACCTCATTTATTTCTCCTCATTAAACACAGTAGAACCCAAAACGTCACTTCTTCCAAGTGAAATTTTGATGCAATTAAGCCATTCAACCAAATATCTAATTATCAATTTGTGAGAGACTATTAGCTGATTTGGATAAGTGCAAACTGAAGGCACAAGTGTTCTGGATCTGTTATTCATTCTAATCTCAACAAAGCAAGCTTAATTCAACAGGCATAGAAACTTAATATGATCAACAGTGTGTGAAATTCAGTGTAAAATCTTGTACAAAGTCAAACCAGTGAACTATTAATAGTTATTTGTAATTCTTGCATTTGGAAGCTTTCGTTTGACGAAATGGTCCATGTTTCAAATTCCTACTGCAACAATCCTTGATAAATTATTTTCCTCTTGAAAATTGAAAACCTTACTTTGAAAGCAAGGAACAGAATTCCTTCTGCTGCCCCATTTTCTCATATTGAGGTACAATTCCAAAGGCACAAGACAGTATCTGGGGATGACCCATGCAGGCACCTGTTCTTCATATGTGAGGCTAGCTAGTGAGGGCTGCAAGGCTATTACACCACGGAGTGCATCACAGTTATAAATCAATCCACTTACATTCCTGCAGGGGTCATAGCATTGAGGCCCTGGTATTCTTCTCACTCGCTCGGGCATGCTGAGCCCAAGATTTCAATATTGCCTGAGGTTAGATAACTCAGCATAGATTGGATTGGATTGGATTTGTTTATTGTCACGTGTACCGAGGTACAGAGAAAAGTATTTTTCTGCGAGCAGCTCAACAGATCATTAAGTACATGGGAAGAAAAGGGAATAAAAGAAAGTACATAATTTTAAAAGATTAGAACGAGTATAAGTTCAATAAAAAGTGGATCTGTTGGGGAGAGCTCGCAGAGAGTCGCCTCGCTGCGGCGCCATCTTGCTTTTTTTTTTGCAACCAAACTGTGAACCTTCCAGGCCTGTATGACTCAATAGCATGTGGGCAACACATGTCAGCTCTTTTGTGGTTGTTAACTGAGAAGTTAGTGGTTCAAGCTCAGGTGCTTTGAATTTAATGTAGATTAACGGTTTAGGTGAATAGAGATGCATTGTCTCTGGTGTTGTGAAGGATTGGTCTGGTCTTGTTGCCGGCGGACGCTCCATTCATTTGGTCCCAGCCATACCAAATGTTCTTCATGGAAAGTTTGCACCTTTGACCAGAAGCCCATCGGGCAGCAATCTGCACGTAACATCCTCAAGGCCCTGTGAGAAAAGGAGATGGTGAATCCTGTCGGATGGCTCTCTCAGGAGACTGTCAAAGTTATTTGGCAGAATATCTAATCATCAAAACTTTCAAACAAACACCAAGATGTAGTCTGACTGGCGATGAGAAGGGCCCTCCTTGTCAGATCCTGCATGCACCTCCAGGGTCTCAGCACCACTGTGCTGTGTCTATGGGGAAGAGACTGTTGCACATCTCCCCATCTTTGGAATTCGATGAACTTTATTTTTTTGTTCTGACCCACTTTTTGAAACCCAGTAAAAATGGATTAACGTAAGTTCCAAATATTATAAAACTTCAAAGAACATGAAAGCGGAGAAACTGTTAATTGTCTCAGTTTTCCAAGCATACATTATATCTGCCTCCTAATTATTTAACTGACAGGTTCTTCTGTCTGGCAAACATGTCACGTATCGTGCTAACCGAGCTTCATAAGAAAGCTGGTAATTGCATATTACAATTCCCAGACTCCTCATTGTCCTCATTTGCGTGAAGGTGTGAGGGCGCATCTAATTTTCTCACAATTACCTTGTCACTTAATTTTCACAGATCATAATGACAATTTTGGGGGATGTGATAGGTAATAGTAAACTGTTGCATCGTAAAATTAGAAGGTGCTTTTTTAAAACTAGGTATTGTAAAACCAAGCCAGATTAACCATCCCAAAATGGACACTCCAAGTGGGATTCTCCTTTAGCCGATGCCAAAATTGGGGCGTGTGATCGGGCAGAAAATAGGTCCCGACGGCAAAATCGCGGCATGCGCCGGTTTGACGCTGAATCGCGATTCTCTGCATCCCCTAAAATGACGTAAATGCGACGCACGCCTCGCGTAGTTGCAACACTGTTTGCATACCATTAGTGGGCCAACCCGTGATTCTCCACCTTCGATGGGCCGAGTTCCCGATGGTGCGGTCCACATGTGCTCTCAGAAATCGTGAGCCTGGTGTGGTGGCTGCTGAGAGAGAGAATGGGCAGATGGACAGTGTCCAGCACCACCATTCTTTGCCAACAGCCGTGCTGCTGGCTGGGAGGCTTCTGCCAGGGCTGGGGAGAGCAGTGGGGGGTAGCCAAGAGGTGGGCTGTGGAGTCGGAGTGGACGGGCATGGAACACCATTACCGCTGACGGCAAGGTGGCCATGGAGCTGCTCATGCTGCTGACTGCCCACTTTAAACCTGGTGCCCTGGATCATATAGATGACCCCCTGGGGCACCCCCCCTAGGTGTCCTCTGGCCCCAGCCGACCCATCAGCTGTATGGGTGCTCCAGCACCAACAGTCCCATCTTTTATTCACCGATCAATGTGTGTGTGTGTGTGTGGGGCGGGGGGTGGGGGGGGGGGGGGGGGGGGGGGGGAAGGTATTGTTTAAACATGCCTGCAGCTTGTCAGCCCTGTGAGTGTCCATCACGGATTCCTGTACCGTTTTTCATGGGTTTCGATTGTGTACCACACAGCGTAGGTGTTAGCCCCTTACCGGTAGCACGTGAAAGTCCACGGATTCTCCGTTGGCGTCAACACTTAGCTGCAGAAACGGAGAATCTAGCCCTCTGGAAATATTGAAATTGTGAGATTGACTTAAATATCACTATTTATCCATTATCTACCATGTCCATATTAAGAGCTGTGAAGAGAAGCCCATGGTTAATTCATTGTAGTCTCGGCACATAGGAACAAGAGGAGGTCATTCGGTCCCTTCAAACTGTTCCACCATTCAATTGGATCATAGCTGGTTTGAACCTCAGCTCCGTTCATCCACTGTGGATCCATATTCCATGATACCCTCTTTTTTAAAACTCATTTACGGGATGGGGTTGTCACTGGCTAGGCCAGCATTTGTTACCCATCCTTATTTGCCCTTGAGAAGGTGGTGGTGAGCTGTGTTCCTGAACCGCTGTGGCCCATACAGTGTGGGTACACCCACAGTGCTGTTAGGGATGGGTTTCCAGGATTTTGACCAAGCGACAGAGAAGGGACAGTGACATGTTTCCAAGTCAGGATGGTGAGTGACTTGGAGGGAAACCTCCAGGTGGTGGTGTTCCCAGATGTCTGCTGTCCTTGTCCTTCTACACAATAGCGGTTGTGGGTTTGTAAGGTGCTGCCTTGGTGTGTTCCTGCAGGGCATCTTGTAGTTGGTAGAAACAGCTGCATCTGTGCATCAGTGGTGCCCACCATTGTTAGCATGGTTTTATGAAGGGTAAATCATGCTTGACAAACTTGCTTGAGTTCTTTGAGGACGTAACCAGCAATGTGGATAATGGGGAACCTGTGGATGTGGTATGTCTTGACTTCCAGAAGGCGTTTGACAAGGGGTCACAAAAAAGACTGATCCAGAAGGTGAGATTGCAGGGGATTGGGGCTGGAATACTAGATTGGATTGAGGATTGGCGGACTGACAGAATGCAGAGGATTGGAATAAATGGGTCCTTCTCTGGCAGGAGAACTGTAACTAACGGGATGCCGCAGGGGTCAGTCCTTGGACCTCAACTGTTTACAATCTATATAAACAAGCAGGAACAGAATGTAACATAACAACATTTGCAGATGATACTAAAAGAGGTGGGAAAGCAGGCAGTCAAGAGAACTTTGGGCTCCATCGGCGGGATCCTCTATTTCGCCGGCAATGCACTCACGCCCACGGATTTCCCAATGACGTTGGGATGCCCAAAATGGGAAACCCCTTGGGCCAGCTGGCGGGATGGCGGATCCCGTTGCTGCTGAGGGTGTGCCGCACCAGAAATCAGGTGCGGTGGGATGGAGAATTCCTCCCAAAGAGTTTAAAGATGGATATAGATAGTCTAGGAGAATGGAATTTAATGCGGATAAGTGTGAGGTTATCCATTTTGGCTGAAAAATAAAATCGAATTAGAAAACAGATTCAAGATGCATCTGGGCAGAGGGATCTGGGTGTCTTTGTTCATGAATCGCAGAAAGTCAGTATGCAGGTCCTGTATGTAATTAAAAAGGCAAATGGAATGTTAGCGTTTATTGCAAAAGGACTGGAGTATAAAAGTAGAGAAGTTTTGTTGCAATTGTCTAGGGTTTTGGTGTGACCACATCTGGAGTATTGCGTCCAGTTTTGGTCTCCTTATTTGAGGAAGGATGTGGTGGCATTGGAGACAGTTCAGAGGAGGTTCACCAGATTGATTCTGGGGATGAAAGGGTTGACGTATGAGGAGATTAAGCAGTTTTGGCCTTTACTCACTCGAGTTTAGAAAAATGAGAAGAGATCTGATCAAGGAATATAAAACACGAAAAGGGATTGATAAAGTAAATGTAGACTAAATGTTCCCCCTTTTGGGACAATCTAGAACAAGAGGTCACAGATATAGGCTGAGAGGCGATAGATTTAAAACTGAGATGAGGAGGAACTACTTTTCGTGAGGGTGGTGAATTTGTGGAACTCACTGTCCCATAGTGCAGTGGAGTCTGAATCATTAAATGGTTTTAAGTATGAGAGGGATATTTCTGAGAAAAAACAGGTCAGAGATATGGGGAACAGGTGGGGAGGTGGATTTGAGATCAGTCAGAGATCGGCCATGATGTAATTGAATGGCGGAGCAGGCTTGAAGGGCTGATTTGCTGACTTCTGCTCCTAATTCCTATGTTCCAATGGGTGCTGCACTTATCCAGGCAAGTGTAGCGTATTCAATCACACTCCTGACTTGTGCCTTGTGGGTGATGGACAGGCTTTGGGGGGTTAGAAGGTGAATTACTCCTCACAAGATTCCTAGATTCTGACCTGCTCTTGTAGCCACAATATTTATATGGCTAGTCCCACTAGGTTTCTGGTCAATGGTAACCCCCAGGATGTTGAGAGTGGGTGATTTATAGATAATAATGCCATTGAATGTCGTGGGGCGATTGTTTGATTCTTTCTTATTGGAGATGGACATTGCCAGACAATTGTGTGGCATGAACGTTACTTGCCATTTGACAGTCCAGGCCTGGATATAGCCCATGTCTTGCTGCATTTGGAATGTGGCGACTAGGGGATTTTCACAGTAGCTTCATTGCAGTGTTAATGCAAGGCTACTTGTGCCAATAATAAAGATTATTATTATTATGAGTGATCGCCGAAGAAGACTGGGTTGGGTGGGAGAAAATCTGTGAAATGTCATCCTTTTCCCTGTAAAATCTGATTGTGTTGCATGCAGTGAATCTATCCCTGCCCCCATCCTCTTGACATCTATCAGGGGAGTTGTCACTACCTTTTTGGCACTAATGGCTCTATTGCTGATGATGCCTTTTAAACAATCTACAGAATAGGGTTGCCAACTCTGGCTGGACATATTCCAGGAGACTTCATCACATGATCTACTATCTACAACTGCCCCTCCCCCAGACTCCTGCCATTGGTTGCCCAACATATTGATCATCACAGAGCCCCCCTTTCCCGTGGCTTTTCTGTGTCCCGGTTTTGACGTTTTGTAAACCTGATCACCGCGTATAAATAGATCAGCTTGGCAAATGACAAAGTTGAGAACATTTAGCAGCTTCAACCAGCATTTGAAGAGAGAAATCTCTGAAGGATTATCTTGCCTGTTCTCTGCACAGTTTCTGCCTGGCCTGCCTGACATTTTCTGCTATTCATTTTAGATTTCAGGTGGAAGTTGAAGATCCCATGGGGCCGATACAAAGAGAAGGAGGGGAGTTCTCCCCTATGTAAGAGTCCTTCCTGTTTATTTCCTTTGTTCCCATTTCCTTTATGTTGTTCTATTATTTGGTCCATGGATCCATAATTGGAATGTGCCTTTACACAGTAAATTCAAAGTTGAAGCTTGTCCGGGAACTGTCTTCCCAGGTTATGTTTTTGGAGAGGAGAAGCCAGACTCCTCAGCACTGAGTGGATCTCAGGAACAGGTTTGGAGGGAGTCGGATCAATTGGTTGGCCAGGCACAGTGTTTTACCTGACAACGATCAGTGATTGGTTCCTGCGCGATGCTTTCTGAGAGAATTGGGCAAAAGAATTTAAACCTTGGAAGTGAAAGGAACGCTTTCTCTCTCTCTCTCCTGCTTGCTGAAGTGAAAAAATTGCTTCATTACTCTGAAAGCAGTGAATGCCTGGTGCATCCTCTGCTGTGAACCTGGAAGGGAGCTGAGTCTGCAGAGAAGGTAGACAACCTTGCCAGAAAAATATCTCCAGCCTAGAAGGAAGAAGTGTGAAAATTAAAACTGGACTTCAGAAATACACTAACTGGAAATCATCCCAATGCATCAAAGATATTTATCCTTTTATTTTTATTAATATTAGCTTTCCCTTTCTACCCGCCCTTTCCCCTCTGTATTGATTGTCTGTGTGTGTGTGAATAGAGTGGGGGAGAGTGGGGGGTTGGGAAAGGGTTATTAGATAGTTACATTTTCTGTCTATTTAATCAAAACACTGCACATAATAAAAGGTTACTTGTGTTAAAGTTACAAACTTGGTGACTGCAATTTATTGGGCTCAACCAATGACCTCGGGTATTTTAAATAAACTCTTATTTCACCTGTGTTACGACTTTGGGTCAAGTGGGCTGGAATTGACCATGCCCTAGTCCAGGAGGTTGTGATACCTTTGTCCAAGCCTTTACCTCTCAATTGATATCACTTAAAACAGATTTCCTGGTCATACATTAGCTGCAGTTTGAGCTTTCTTGCGGTGTGCAAATTAGCTGCTTGAGTTACAACCTACACTTCAAATTACTTCATTGATTGTGGTTGCTTTGTCCTGGATGGCATCAAACTTCTTTAATGTTGTTGGAGCTGCATACCCAGGCAAGAGGAGAGTATTCCATCACACTCCGGACATGTTGAAGTCATTAAAACGCTTTCTAAACAGTATTTTACTTTTAGTTCAGCTTGGCTAACAATTTAGATTAGTGGAGAAAATAATCATCCTCTGATCACAGGGAATTCATTTTGGTCCCTTGGTATATTTAATTTCCTATTGATTGAATTGCCAAAGATAGAATTGACAAAATTATTAATCAAGGGCAACAGCTCAGTTAAAAAAGTGCTCAACATTAAAATATCAATACAACCAGTATTAACTGCTGCCTCTTCTATTTCCTCAAACATTTCCTGAAGGCTTTGGGAGTGCATGGCATTTGGTCCAGGACCTCTCCTGTTAGAAGAGGACAAATGATTGAGGCTTCTCGTGGATCAAGAAGCCACAATTGCTTTGGTTGCCTGCAGCCCTCAAAGTCAATTCATGGGGGTAATTGAGTGGAACTTTATGAGCTTGGCAACGACACTAAAATGTCCTTTTTATTCCCCGGCTGATTTGATGGCCTATTCTGAAACCGAGATAAAAGAAAGCAGCAAACATTGCTGATATTCCTTCTTACAACACATGGGGCCTTACAGCGCACATGAGTCACCATCAATCCGGCTAAAGCAATGTCCTGAGCTGGATTTTAGGCATGTCTAGTGATGAAAGAAAGAGTCCTGTTCACTGATCATGTTTCATTGTTCTTTACATTGCTATATGAGAAATATTTATCCTTTATTGGGCCAGGATTGATTCCCGGATTCCTGGATGGCACCGGAGCGAGGTGACTCTCTGCGAGCTCCCCCCAACAGATCCGCTTTTTACTTAATTTATACTTTTTCTAATCTTTTAAAATTTAATTCTAAGACTAACATTATTACTAACCTCTCTCTGTTATACATTGTATACCTTGTGGTGCCCTATTATGTATTTGCTTTTATTCCCTTTTCTTCCCATGTACTTAATGATCTGTTGAGCTGCCCGCAGAAAAATACTTTTCACTGTACCTCGTGACAATAAACAGATCCAATCCAATCCAATCCCACCTTTGACAGTCCAGTTTAATCAGACGCTTCCTCTTTTTCAAAACATGGCTGGAGCAGCTTTCTAATTTCTGTTTTTGTTTTGAGCTAAATTAAATGTTTCCTAGCAATCCTCTGAACCCAAACTATCCACCATTTTAAAGGATCTGATTGTTTCAAACATTTCATTTTTTGGGGGTTTAATAAACAGTCTAGTGCCAACCGGAAAGAAACCAAACGAAGGGACACAGTCTCTTCAGCTTCAAATTTACAGCTCTGACAGCCAATATTCTCATCCAATGTTGGAGAGACAAAAGCAGCTGCTATGGAAACCCAGGATTAATGGCACACAGAGAGCTAAAGGGTCATTGCAGATGAAGGAAGATGAGGTAATGTCTGAGTCAAGGTGTCGTATGTCACCAGGTGTTGTCATTTATCTGTATTGCTTTTCCCTTCTTCTGCTCTGCAACCCCACCCGCCCCCACACCCTGCCACCCCCCTCACACCTCTCTCAAAGTGAAGAAATTGGAGAGAGTTTGAGGGGTTTTACATTTCATGATGCAAATGCACTTCATCAATACGGTTCAGTGAAGGACTTTTCTAATAGGGAGAGGTAATGGAAATTAACAGTGCACAATTCTGGTTTCGTATTACGAAAATAATATTGGGGCTCTGAAAAAGGTGCAAAAGAATTTACAGGGATGGGAGGTTGAACCTATCAAGAAAGATTAAACAGGCTGCATTTATTTTCTCTGGAAAAGCAAAGACTGAAGGGAGATCCATTGAAGGTGTTTAAAATTAATAAGCAATACCAAAGGGTTCACATAGAGATGTTTTCATTTGTTTGGGAGTCCAAAACTAGAGGCCTTAAATAAATGATAGTCACCGTAACACAATCGAATTCAGGAGAATTATTTATATCCAGGAGAGATTGTGGAACCTACTACCACTCGGAGTAGTTGAGATGAATAGCAGAAAAACTTTTTAAGGGAAAGTTAGATAAATGTATGCAGTGTAGGGCAGGAGGTTGCAGAGTGGTATTGTCACTGGACTAGTAATCCAGACACCCAGGGTAATGCTCTGGGGATCGGGATTCGAATCCCGCCATGACAGATGGTGAAACTTGAGTTCAATAAATATCTGGGGCGGGATTCTCCGACCTCCAGTCGGCAAATCGCGCGACGCCGCTCCGACGCCGGGCCGCCATTCTGCGATGCATGCCAAAACGAGCGCCCGCGCATGGCATCCGGCCGCACAGGGATTCTCCGGGCCGGATGGGCCGAAGTCCCGCTGGCGTGACCGGATGTCATGCCGCCGTACTAACATGCTATAAAACAGCATCAACCAGTCGTGCTGGCTGACGCTGCGGGAGGATGTGGGTGACGGCGTTGGGGGTGGGGAACCCGGGAGGGGGTGCGGCATGGCCGTGTCTGCGGGCGGTGTGGGGGAGGCTGCCAGGGGTGGGGGCGGTGTGGTCCCACACATCCGTTGCCGGGGGGGTGGGGGGGGGGGTGGGGGGTGGGGAAGGAATGGTGGGGGCGACAAAGGCTGCGGGCGGCCATGGCAGGGCGGATCCAATGGCCAGACCCCATGACGGCGGACATGCGACTGTCCACCCAACCCGTTCGCTATCGCTGTGCAGGCAGCCCGGCCGTCCTGGTGTGGGCCAGACCCCCCCACCAAACTGGCAGCACCCACCAGCGGCTAGGTCCAGGGCAGCAGACACGGCAGCCCCCCAGTGAGGGCAGTGCCACCAGACGGTGGCCCTGGCAAGGGGGAACGGCCGACAGGTCTCAGGGCACCGAGGGGGCAGGAGTGGGGCACGTGCTGGCAACCGGGCCGGCCATGTAGCCCATGGCACCTGGTTGTGGAGGGGGGTATACCAATGCTGAAACCCTGTCTACTCCCACCCCCTACAGATAGTACAATGTTCAGCCATCTTCCAGCGTTGTTGGCTGCCGTGGCGGGGGCTGCTGCCCTGCATGAGGCCCAGTGGGAACTGGAGCACGGGCGTGACAGGGAGGTGGCGGAGCCTGTTGTAGAGCAGCGGGCTGCAGTGGGGTACGTGCAAGCCACCCAGGCCGCAGGGCCACACGTCCGAGAGGCGCAGGAGGAGCACCATGCCGTGCGGGAGCCACAGCACGGGCATAACGAGGAGGAGGAGAAGGAGGCAGGTGTGCCAATGCCACGGAGGCATCCGATGTGACAACGTATGTACCTGCCCCGCATGTCCTTCGAGGACCTCCCGGACAGGGCGTGCAGGAGGAGACGCCGGATGTGCCGGGAGTCCGCCGCCCACATCTGCCACCTGATGACACACCTGGCACCACGTGGGACCGGGGGTGGACATGCCCTTCCGGTGGCCGTCAAGGTGACGGTCGCCCTCAATATCTTCACGACGGGGTCGGTCCAGTCGCCGAATGGGGACCTGTCCGGCATCTCCCAGCCATCGATGTACAGGTGCACCCGGGCAGTCACCGATGCCCTGTAAGACATCGCGGACCGGTACATACAGTTCCCTGTGGACCGCGCCCACCAGGATGCCCTCGTCGCTGTTGCCCGGATACCCATGGTGCAGGGGACGATCGATGGAGTTCACATCGCCATGCAGCCCACCTCGGAGGAAAGGGCCATGTGCCTGAACAGGAAGGGTACATATTCAATGAACATGCAGGTGGTCTGTGACCACAGGATGGCGATCCTGCACGTCTGCGCCAGGTACCCTGGCAGTGTACATGACTCCTTTATACTGTCCCAATCGTTCATCTCCGCCATGTTCGAGGGACCCCCCCCCCGCCTGCGGGGATGGTTGCTGGGCGACAGGTGTTGTCCTTTGCGGTCGTGGTTGATGACTGCCTATACGGAGGCCACAGACCGACGCGGAGCGCCGCTACAATGATGCCCATGCAGCGACCAGGAGTGTGGTCGAGAGGTGCTTTGGGCTGCTGAAGATGCGTTTCAGGTGCCTGGACCGCTTTGGGGGCCCCTCCAGTACCCGTCGGAGAGGGTCGGCCGCATCGTCGTGGTCTGCTGCGTCCTGCACAATATAGCCCAACAGAGGGGCGATGTGATGGAGGAGGAGGAGGAGGACCGTCAGGATGAGGGGAACTCTTCTCCAGATGAGGGGGATGGCGAGGGGGAAGCAGATGCACAGGACATGGGGGATGGACGGCAACAGGAGGCTGCCCAGCGCCGCCGGCTGGGCCAGCAGGCACGGGTGTTGCTGGTAGCTGCACGTTTCAATGACCACGGTGGGGGTCAGCAGTGATGGGCATGGGCACAGACAACAGAGTTCGGCACCTCCCCCACCACCGACTCCCCACCACCACATCACCCGCATGCATACCACCCCTCCATGACACATTCACCTGCGGCACAACGGGATGGGGGCACATGGTTGATGGTGTAAGCGGGTCTGGTACAAGGCATGGAGGATGATGACAGCCCACCCTGCGATGGGCTCCGAGTCATACATCATTCGACAATGTCCAACTCATGGCCACATCAAGACCCTCCACCTGGGTGGACCCTGCATGTGGCCCAGACACTGCATCCCATGGCCCTGTCGTATGGCTGGGGGCGGGTTGGCGTGGGAGAACCGTGGGGGGGTGCGCGGGGCTGCACGTCACATGCACCACAGCTCAACTTCTATCGCAGCACCCCTCACACACACTGGCACGCAGTCCCGCTCCACCCCCGCACGCATCGGACAGAGTACAGAGGCAGCTCACATAGGTGTGGAATGTGTTTAATAACAAATGTCCTGTATATGTTCCCTAGCCCATTTCACTATTCTGTGCCCTGTACCCGTGGCAACTTACTCATCAGTGTCTACCTTTCTGGCTTTATGGGCCCTAGGACTACGTCTCGGTGTTTCCTCTGGACGGTACAGCAGAACTGGAGGCGGACTCCTGTAATTCGTGCCCTGTGACTAGGGTCCCCTTTGGCGGCCGTTTCCTGGGGCGGCCCGGCCTGGATGGTGCCAGGCTGCACCTCGTGCAATTGGGATGGCATGGTGTCCCCCTGTTCTGCCCGCTGCCCACCAGATGCACCAGGGACGGTAGGGGGGGAGTCTGATGTGGCGTGGGGTTTCAGCACACCCCCTGCAGGGGGAGCCGGAATGGGCCCCAGCATCTCCTCCCCCCCCCTCGCCCGCCCCCCCCCCCCCCCCCCCCCCCCCCCCCCCCCCCCCCCCCCACCGCCGGGGTGCCCAGTGGCCCCCGGGGCTCTTCATGGGATGGGGGTGCGAGCGGATACAGCACCCGGGGCACCACCATCACCTGGCGCTGCCAGTACTGGAGGCCCGTGCTGGTATCGACCAAGGTCTGGACGTTCGAAGCCATGGAGCTCAGGGAGTTCGCCATCCCTGTCTGGCTCTGTACAACACCGTCTATCACCCGGGTAATGGCGCTGATGCTCTCAGCGATGGCCTGCTGGGACTGGGCCATGGCCTGCTGAGACCGCGCCAGGTTGTTGAGCGCCTCTGCGATGTTCAGCTGGTCCTGGCTTATGGCTGCCTGTGAGACGGCAGCCCTGTCCTGGGCCGCGGAGGACATGTGCACAGATAGCCCCGGGCCTTGCAAACTCAGTCCCATGCCCGACACCGTCGCCACCATTGTCTCCACCGCGGACGCCACCCGTGTGGTGTTGGCCTGTGTGGCACTCATGACTGGCACTCATGTTCCTGGACGTGGATGCACTCCTCCACTTGTGTCTGCAGGTGCTGGAAACCGGCCGTCACATTCTCACGCCCGTGGGTCCCTGACTGCATCGGTTCTATGGGTGGGCGGGGGAACTCCAGGGACCCGGGACCCGTCTGGGCGGCAGGTGTTTGCCGAGGCTGGGCCGCCCTCCCACCGCCCGGTCCCTCGGCTGCTCCTACCTCCACCTGCTGTACCGGAGCGGCTGTGTGGTGAGCACCAGTTAGTGTCCCAGAAGCCTCACAACTAAAATGGCCAACCGAGTGATGCGACCATCAGTTCACATGAGATGGAGAGTTGAAGTAAACAGCGGTTTTAATCAGCTAGAACTGTGCCTGCCTGCGACTGCTCTGCACTGAGAGCCGCCTGCAGGGCAGCAGATCTATATACCTCCCCCGAGGGGGTGGAGCCAGGGGCGGGGCAACAAGGACACCAACATAATACAATGCAATGTAATGTAATACAATGGTCCATAGGTGGAGCCCACAAGGGCATCAACACAGTACAATGCAATACAGTGGTGAATGGTTGCCGTAATACATTCACCACACCGAGGTGAGAGTATCTGCGGTGGCGGAGGGTGCAGGGGACAGCTATGATGCAACCTCTGTGTCTTCATCGGACCTGTGGTCGGGGGTCCCCTGGGTGCCATGTCCTGTATGTCCGCCCCCTCCGTGGTGGTGTCGTGTTGTGTTCTCTCATGTCTTGTCTGTCCCCTGTGTGCTTGTGTCCTGTGTCGTCGTGTCGTGTCTCTCTGTCCCCTGTGTGCTTGTGTCCTGTGTCGTCGTGTCGTGCCTGTCTGTCCCCTGTGTGCTTGTGTCCTGTGTCGTCGTGTCGTGCATGTCTGTCCCCTGTGTGCTTGTGTCCTGTGTCGTCGTGTCGTGTCTGTCTGTCCCCTGTGTGCTGGTGTCCTGTGTCGTCGTGTTGTGCCTGTCTGTCCCCTGTGTGCTTGTGTCCTGTGTCGTCGTGTCGTGTCTGTCTGTCCCCTGTGTGCTGGTGTCCTGTGTCGTCGTGTCGTGCCTGTCTGTCCCCTGTGTGCCACCGGGGGGGTCCCCAGGCAGGGCGGGTCTCACGCCGTTTCGCCACTGCCTGAGCAACCGACAAGAACGGGCAAAAATGTAGTCATCATGGTGGGGTTGCTGCTGTGATTCTCCCATCAAATCAGAATGGGCGTCTGGCCTTGAACCAGTACCAGCTGAAAAGCTAGTTCCTCTGAACGAGCGTGTGGTCTGCTGACCAGGTATCTGTGGACAAGTTGGTACTGCTGAACAAGCGTCTGGCCGCGGTGGGGGTTTTGGAAAGAGCTAAAAGTTTCAGGTGAATGGGTGTGTGACGGTGAGAAACATTCTCCTGTCGGACGAACAACATTTAAACAAACATACAAACAACGCAAAACATCCTGCAGGTTCCATCAGGAAGGACAACACTTTTCACCAAGTATCTCCTTTAAATCGTCATGTGGACACCTCAGTTCTCTGTTGCGAACAGGGTTGCAAAGGGGTTGGTGGATTGGGGGTCTGACTCGGGGTTGTCCCCTTCTCCCGGGTGCCAAATTCTGGAGTGAATTAATGTTGCAAGGGCTGCGTGGTATGAGTTGGGGTTGCTCTCGTCGTTGCGGACGAGTCTGTAGGAGTTGTCGCGGTGCCAATGGTGTTCGTCCAGTTGTGTGGGGATAAAGTCGGGGTCGTCCGTGTGGTTCGGTGGTCGGTGGTGTGGTTTGTTTAAGAAAGTGATGAGGAAGGGATCACTGGTGTCGAACTCGGAGTCGCTGGGTGTGGGACCAGGATAGTAGGGAGGCGTGCTGTGGCTGTCGTCAGAGTCACAGTCGCTGTCTCCGCTGCTGCGGTCTGTGGGCGTTCCGGGGCGGAGTGTAAATTTTGTGGGTGGAGTTGGGGGCGAGTCCGTGTCTGGGCTGGACGTGGAGGGGGTTGGTGTGGTCACGTTGGCTGTGGGCGGGGTTTGGTCTGCTGCGTCAAACATGACGTGGTGGCCGTGGTTTGACTGTGCTCCATGAGCCTTTAGCTGGTTTATGTGAAACCACGCAGTCTTACCATTTGGGTATTTGATTTTATATACCGATGGGCTTACTTTATCCGTAATGGAGTATGGACCCGAGTATTTCGGAGACAGAAATGTGCTGGGGTTATACACAGACAACATCACTTGTTGTCCTATATTATACTCCGTTGCATGTACTGCCTTATCAAAACAGGCCTTGCTCTGTTTTCTTTTAGTGCCCAGTTTAACAGCGGCTGCTAACTGAGCCGTTTTTACATTTTTTTACATTGTTCAACGGCTTTCTCATGGGTGAGGGCCGTAACTTCAGGGCTGGTCAGGTCTAAACCCAACAAGTACTCTGTCCCTTTCATGGGGCGTCCGGTCATGAGGGTGTGTGGGGTGAAACCTGTGAAGGTGGAAACAGTGTTACGCAAAAACATCAGCGCAAATGGGAGGACTGAATCCCAAGTGGTGTTATTCTGCTGGACCATTTTTCTAAGGGTGGTTTTTAGGGTCCGATTCATGCGCTCCACTACACCACTCGACTGTGGGTGGTACGCAATGTGAAATTTTTGGGTTATGCCAAATATCATGAGGACGTTCTGCATGACCCGTCCCGTAAAGTGAGAACCTTGGTCCGATTCAATACTGCGGGGGAGACCCCATCTTGTAAAAATGTGGTGGGTTAGGATTTTGGCTGTGGTTTTCGCGGTGTTGGTGCGGGCTGGAAATGCTTCTACCCACTTTGTAAAAGTGTCTATGACCACCAGAACATATTTATAGCCATTCCTGCAAGGGGGCAATGGACCTATAAAATCGATCTGGAGTTAGTCCAGGGGCCGTTAACGGGTCGGGTGTGGCTGAGTTGTGCCTTTTTGGCATATCTATCTGGGTTGTTCTGAGCGCAGATGAGGCAATTCTCAATGTAATGGGATACATCCTCTTTGAGATTAGGCCACCAACAAAGCTGTTTGAGGTGGGCTGCGGTGGGTTCGATTCCCTGGTGTCCATGACCGTCATGGAATAAACAGATTATTTGGTTCCTATCCTGCTCAGGAACTACATAAAGGGTGTCCTTTAGCACCACACCGTCATGTGTGGTTATTGTTTTTCTGTACCTCTCGTATGAGGCTGGAAACTTCCCTTTCACGATTTCAGTGAGAGCGCTATCCTGCTTCTGGGCCTCTACTAGATCTTCGATCCTAGTCTGTGCGACCTGAACTGCACTCACTGGCGCACTCACTGGGGCGCTCCCGGGGGGCCTCCAAAAGTACCCATGCCTGGATCCTGCCTTAGCCAGCGCGTCGGCTTTTACATTTCCAGGGGAGGAAGAACGATGGTGGCTGCGGACTTTTATAATGCCAAAGGTCCGGTACTTGGCTTTTTTCAAAATATGGCGGAGTAATGGGGCTGAGGGGAGGGGTTTCCCATCCGCGGAGACAAATCCTCTTGTTTCCCAGAGGGGCAGAAATTCAGTGAGGCTGTTGCACACGTATAGGCTGTCTGAATATATGTCTGCTGGGCTGGGGAAGGAATCTGGGTGCTCTACGATGTAAGCGATGGCCGCAAGCTCTGCTGCCTGCGCGCCTAAGTGTCCGGGTAATTTTAATGCGATTTCCTCGAGGGCGCGTCCCTGCGCGTCCTCCACATAAATCCCACAACCTGTTATCCGTTGCCCATCCAGGACTGTGGAAGATCCATCCACGTAAATCCGAATGGGATCACACGTGTCCGGGTGAGGGGGGCTTTGAGATGGAGTGGCTAGTTTTCTGGGGGATGTTTTTGCGATAAAGGGACCTGTATTATGGTGGGGCGAGATGATTTCACACTCATGGGGGGTTCCGGGGTACTGTAGATTGTCCGCTAAGTATGTGTGTGTTTTGGTCCATTTGACTGTGATGTCCCGTCCTTGTAAGAGAAGTGTCCACCTAGCAGCGCGGATTTGGCTGACGGTACCGTCTTTAAGTCGTCCGTCCAGTAAACGTTGGGTGGGGGTGTGCTCGGTCAAAATGGTGATGGGGTTCAGTCCGGTAATGTATGAAAAGTACTGGACTGCCCAGAAAACTGCGAGCAGGTGCCTCTCACAGGCTGAAAATCCCTGCTCCACAGCATCTAAAATTCGGGAGGCATAAGCCACGGGTCTTAGCTGGTCATGCCATTCCTGCAGGAGCACGGCTGAAAGGGCGCGGTCTGTGGTCGCTACCTCTATTGTGTAAGGGGAAAGCGGGTCGGGAACCTGTAGTGCGGGGGCGGCTATGAGCGCCAGTTTTAATGATTCCACAGCATCCGTATGCTGCGGAAGCCATTCCCAGGGGGCTCCTTTCTTTAGGAGGTCTGAGAGGGGCGCTGCCTTGCTGGCGAAACCGGCAATGTGGTTTCGGCAGTAGCCAACCAGTCCTAAAAACGACCGGAGGGCTGAAACGTGTTGGGGAAGGGGCAATTTAGCGATCGAGTCAATTCTTTTGTGCTCGATCTCGTGTTTGCCGTGTGTGATAATAGTACCCAAATATACCACTTTCTCTTCCAATATCTGGGCCTTTTTGGGGTTTACTTTACAGCCAATGGAATGTAGTAATTCCAGGAGTTCGGACAGAAGCTCAATGTGCTCTTCCTTAGTGTCTGTCTGCAGTAGTAGATCATCTACATACTGTACCAGACATTCGGGGCGAGAAAATTTTGCTAGTCCATTTGTCAGCTGTCGGTGGAAAATGGAGGGGTAGTTGTGGAAGCCTTGTGGCAGGCATGTCTACGTGTACTGCTGAGCTCTGAAAGTGAAGGCAAATTTATACTGGCACGCCTTTGCCAATGGAATGGACCAGAACCCATTACTGACGTCCAAAACCGTGAAATATCGGGCATGGAGTCCCTGTTTGAGCATGGTCTCGGGACTTGTTGCAACGGTGGGGGCTGCTACGGGGGTGACTTTATTGAGTTCCCGGTAATCTATGGTCAAGCGCCATGATCCGTCGGGCTTCCTTACTGGCCAAATCGGGGCATTATTAGTTGAGGCTACCGATCTTAGGACGCCCTGCTTTAATAACTTTCTATAACTTTGAGGATTTCTCCCTCTGCTTCTAGGGGGAATCCGTACTGCTTTTGGGGTCTAGGGTCCGGTCCTGTTATTTGTACGGAACCAGTCATGCGTCCACAGTCGTGCTTGTGGGTCGCGAATGCTGCCCTGTTCTTTTGCAGGACTGCCCTAACCTGTCGGTCCGTGCTGAGTGTGGTGGGGTTGAACCAAAACTCGCCTACTGCGCTAATTTTGTTCATATAGTCCCCTATGGTGAGCATTGCGGGGCCTCTAGCGGACTTCGCCATCTTCCAGACACACTGGTTGACTGGGTCGAAAGATAGGCGGTGGGAATTCATGAAGTCGATCCCCAAAGTGTGCTCTGCTGTTGGGACAGGTCGACTAACACTACGGGGTGTTTTGTATTAATGGTTCAGATTTGGATGGGTACAGGGGTTGTGATGTGTCCCTGCTGTGAGTGGCCTGTGAAGCCGCTGAGGGTGATAGTGGCTGTAGTGGGCCACGTGTCCTTACCAAGGGTGGAGGAATTTAAGGTTGTGCGGGACCCTCCTGTGTCCCAGAGAAGCTCGATCGGCTGTCCCCTATCCTTTGCTGCGACTACGGGTCGTCCTGACCTATCCCAAAGGGTATCGCAGATCCAGCTGGGGGAGCCTGTACACCGTCAGTCCGTTCCGGTCAAGTCTGTCTGATCGGACTGGGCGCTAACGCTATGTATGGGTTCTGCTTTTTTCTTATTGAGAGTGCCTGTTTGTTGGGCTCTCTGTGGCTTTTTAGGGCCATTGCATTCTTTGGCAAAATGTCCCAACTGTCTACAATTGTAGCATTCTTGCGGTTTTGCTGGGGGGCTGCTCTTTCCCTCGTTTACCCAGGCTGGGTTGTGAAGAATGGTTCTTACTGTCTGCGGCGGCTTGTTTTTCCTCAGGGGTTCTAGCTGCGGGTTTACTGTGAGCCGCTTGTTCCCAAACGCGGGACAATCTTTTGACCACCCACTTCTCATTATGAGCCTCCACCGAGGGGTCATAATTACTACAGGCATTCTGTCCTGCTTCCGTGGCATGGGAGATAAGGGTGCGGGTCCATTTGGCCATATTGTCTGTGGACAAATGGGCACAGTCTACGTTTCCGAAAACGGCTTCAAAGTGAATCCACAAGCGTCCTGCGAACGCTGTGGGGTGTTCAGACCTTTTCTGTCTGCACTTATTTAGGCCATCTACGGGGTCACCCGGGTTATACCCGATCGCATCCAGGATCGCGGTATGCATTTCTGCAAGGGTGCCTCCTCCTACGTTCTGTGGGTCGGGAAGGGCTGCTGCGACCGATGGATCTAAGCTGAGGACCGTGAGCTTTACCTGCTCTTTCTCATCCAGGCCGTACAAGGTCGCCTGGTGTTTGACGGTGGCAAAGAAATGGTGTGGGTCTGAAACGGGGAGGAACGGTGTGATTTTTGCACACGCGTCCCATAACTGGGTCACTGTGAGGGGGGTGGAATATAGGACTTCCCCCTCGTCTGCTGTGGCTATGCGGTGGGTTGTTACAGGGTTCATGGGAGCCTGTACTACCTGCTGTGTGGGGGGTGGGGGTGCTTTCCTCCTTTGGGGCTTTCCTTGCACACATGTCCCCTGAACATATCTCTGCGCTGTCTCCTGCAATTCTTCCCAATCAGGGCCGTCTTCCTGTTCTAAACTTTCCCCAAAGGTTTCTTGGAATCCCTTTTGGACAGAAAGCATTGATTGCAGGTTTGCAATTTGCTTTCGGCACTTTGCGTGGTCTAAGGTACGCTGCCTTTGTTCCGTGGTTGCAGCGTGGAGCGCTCTCAAGGCTGCCTTGAGATCACTACATTGCTTTTGTAGCGTCTCCACCTGCTTCTCTGTCTCTTTCTTAACCAGGACCGCACGCTGCGTGTCCTGCTAAGCCTTCTCATTCTGGGATTGAAAACTGCTTAAATGCGCCAGACAAGACTGGTGACCCTGTTTGGCGTCATCCACCTCTTCGTCCTTGGCTTCTATCTGCCTTTTCAATTCCAGGTTCTCTTTTTCCATCTCGCATACATCGATTTTACTCATACGATGTATGCCTTCTATTTCTTTTCGGAGCGTCCTGACGACCTCCTCTGTGCCTCGCAATTGTGCCATCGAGGACACGATTGCCATCGGCTTGCGCGCTTTTGCTGAGCTCCTCTTATGAATTTCACTCATGTTCTCCCACCAAGTATGCCCTATACTTCCGGGACCAGAGTCGTCATTATTACAGAAACCGCTCCACACGGGCCATCCTTTGCCCTGTAGAAATTTCCGAATTTCCACTTCCCAAATGGGACACTGTCCCACTTTAATGCTGCTGATCGGTGCGACCGCAAATTCTTCGGGGTTCATGAGGCATTGCATTGCCTGCATGGCCATCTCTCTTATCTGCTTGCTACGTTCAAATTTGGAACAGGGGGCTAAGGTGGTGTCGTTGATGCGGGTACGGTTTGCGCTAATTTCCGAAAATACAGACTTCCGACAGTTTTGACGCGACAAAAATCTATCAGTTTTACCTTATAACCCTGTTAGTTACGCATGCATACACACACTTCTGAATTGTGAATTATTAACCAGAACCGCTTGAACACTTGTGGGTTTTTTTGTTTTTGCTTCCAATTGGATTCTATTCAAATTTCTGGGGTTCTCCCGGAGTGGTTTTCCACTTCTATGTCGGGTCCCGGCAGAGTCGCCAATTATGTTGCTCTTTTTAGCCTTAGTTTATTACCTCTGATTATGTCACCTTTGCTCACGAGTCGCCAGGTATCTTTCTGATACCGCCACGTGGTTCAAGCTCGAGTTATGATTAATAAGTCAGCACACCGCTTAGTAAGATTGAAATCAACGGTCATTTATTATATACAGCAATTAATACTTATACAATAATGCTACTTCTAGACTAATACCTATAATTAACAGGCCAATACTTAACTTTAGGAAGGGCCCACCAGGTCAGGGAAATGAATGGCTTATCGAATCGGATCTGGCCCGCGGGATTCAAAGGCTGATACGGGTCGATGGCTAGGAATCTCTATCGGGTAGCAATCGCTGGAGTCAGACTTACGGTTCTTTGTCGAAGGTTCTTGCAAAGGTTGCGAGCAGGTGAAGAAGGGAGAGAGAGAGAGATCTGAACTTGGCCCCTTACTTTATAGGGCCCAGGGGTTTCCTGCCTCTTGGGGTGGCCCTTGACCCTGAGTCCCAAGTGATTGGACTTGTTTCCAATCACTGGGTTCGATATGCTCCAATAATGGGGCGATTCCTCGATCGGGGGGTGGTCGTTTACCTGTCTTTGTTTCGGCCACTGCTGGCGCCAAGAGGTCTGTCTGGCCCGGCATTCAATTGCTAATATGTTGCAATTGTTCCCGGGGATAGCCGATTAAACTGCAGATGTCTGGGTTGATGTGCTGCTAATAGTCTTGAGTATCGATCTGGGCCGACTTCCCCAGAGCCGAATACGCTATTCTGTCTGCAGCTGTCCGTTTGTGTCCTGTTGGCTGCTTTTCCCATCAGCCTTTTTGGTTAGCCATTTTAAATCGGGTTTTGGCCAAATTAATAGGGAATCAGCCATTTTAGGTGGCTACACTGGCTGCCCAGGCGCTGGCCGGGGGCGGTGCAAGCCTGATGCGCCCGGTTGATCTGCGTCAGCTGGCCGTCCAGGCGCTGGATGCGGGCGTTGTCTGCCAGGTGCTCCGGGTCGGTCACCGCGTGGCCCTGCGACACACAATACACCATCATGGTTAGGCAGGTGGAAGGGGGGGGGGGGGTCGCGGTAAGGGGTGAGGGGGGAGTGCTGCGGGGAAAGGGCTGAGGGGAAAGGGCTGAGGGGAGAGTGCTGAGGGGAGAGTTCTGAGGGGAAAGGGCTGAGCGGAGAGTGCTGAGGGGAGAGGGCTGAGGGGGAGGGCTGAGGGGAAAGGGGCCAGGCGGGGGGGGGTCTCACTTGGTGGCGCGCCCCTGATCTCGGCATGGGCAATCTCCTGGTCCTCGGGTGCACCAGCTATGTCCAGTGCCCTCTGCTCGTGCATGGTGAGGGGCCGCAAGTCAGGTTCACCCCCTCTGGCTCGGGCATGCTCTCGTTGGTTATGGGTGCTCTTCTCCTGGGGTGGGGGGGGGGGGGGAGTGACAGCATTGTCAGGCGGTCTGATGCATGCAGTTGGATATATGTTGGCATGGGTGCACAGGGCACACGGCCAATGTGGCTTGCATAGGTGGCTGCAGCCATGCGAGTCACAGCTGTGGTTGTACCGTCCCCCTGGGGAGGGGGTGGGTGTCACACATGTGGGGGGTAGGGGGGTTGGTGCCATGGGCACATTGCTGGGTACTCACCCAGGCTGCCCTCAGTAGGTCGTTGAGCTTTTTGCAACACTGCTCGCCAATCCTGGGTGTCAATGCGATGGCACTGACGGCTGCGCCCACCTCCCTCCACAAACATCTGGTTCACTAATGTCCTTTAGGGAAGGAAATCTGCCATCTTTACCTGGTCGGGCCTACCAGACCCACAGAATGTGGTTGACTCTTAAAATGCCACTTGAGGAAAATTAGGGATGGGCATCAAATGGCCCACATCCCATGAAAGAATTTAAAAAATAGATGAACAATAGGATATGCTGATTGGGTGAGATGAGTGATGTGTTAAGTGAGTTGGTTCCACGTTGACTGCAACTGGATGCAGTGAAACTAGAAACAGGTTTCCGACACAGGAAATGAATGAAAATCGCTTATTGTCACAAGTAGGCTTCAAATGAAGTTACGGTGAAAAGCCCCTAGTCGCCACATTCCGGCGGCTGTTCGGGGAGGCTGGTACGGGAAAGATGGTCCAACACTGTTTTATTGAACTTGCTGATTGCTGTACATAATCTGCTGTGGGTTGACACTCTATTAATCTAACTGATAACCTCCTAGTGGCTTGACCAGACTAGCTCTCTACCACATTGAGATGGTGCTCACTTCGCTTGTGCACTCTATCTCAGTAGCTGTGACCTGTGAGAGAGAGTCTTTATGCCCTGTGGGCTTTATAGTGGTGGTGTCCTGTCTGGTGATTGATTGTTCTGTGTCGTGTGTGTTCATTGGTTATCCTGTGTGTCAATCACTGCCTGTCTGCATCTCATTATATACATGAGTGGATATTATGACAATGAGGTAGGGTGGGAAAAAGCTCTTGTGGAGCATGGACACACATCCCAGTGGAACTGAATGCTCTGTTTCTGTGCTCTATTAAAAGTAAGCCTTTGGCTTGGTGCTGGAAGGCTGATAGGACCTCCAGTGCCAGAAAATTGTCGATAATTAATTAAAGCTCCACTGAAGCATTTTTTAAGGTTTAAATAGAGCATTGACATACTTATGGCCATTAGATTCAGAAGGAATCAGGATACAAAAATTTATTCAAATGCGTGTGCAAAATGGCCAGAAGAGTAGTTGAATATAATATCCATTCTGAGGTGTGCTTGCCCCATAATGGCTAGGCCAGTATATGCACCATGTGACTGGAACCCAATAGGCCCATGCTCAATTCACAGCTTGCCTGTGGTTAGCTCATCCGCAAGTGGTAATATATTTAACCTCAGTATCTAGAGGAGTGTTAGGGGAAATCTTGCACGGTTCCTGCTTCTGATGGCTGGAATGAATTTGTATTGATTGAGGATCAGATAAAGTTCAACTGCCTGATGCTCTTCAGAATTAGAAAGCTGGGTGATACTAGGAATAATACAGAGGAGAAGAGGGATTTTTAGCCCTTCATGCTGGTGCTGGCTCTTTCAGAGTTATCTAATTGTTCCAAACCCCTTCCTGTACTTTCTCTACAGATCTGTAAATTTCATCTTTTGAGATTTATGGTAAGAATTTTACCACTTTTTTGCGGAGTGCCGGCATTCCCGCATGCTGCCTAGGCATGACCCTCACCCCACAGAGCAATACACTCACCTGAACTCCTTCGGCAGGTCTGCCCATCAGGTGAATGCCATGGGAGACCAATTGAAATTCACGTTGGCATGCCCTCACGCCAACGTGAAGGGATACTCAAACTGAGGTGGAGAAATGATCAGGCGTAAAGGCCTGATAATTAGACTCAAATTTACTATAATGGGGTTCCTGACAATCGCGTTGCGACTTTGTGCTGACATAAAATGCAATTTGGCTCTCTCGCAAGATTCTCCGCGCCCATTATCAAACCTGCCTGAGAAGAATGGGAGTGGAAATCCTGGCCGATATTTCATTCCCTTTTGGACGATATGATTGAACGTGAAGCCACTAACCTTTCAGGCAGGGCATTCCACATCATAACAATTCATTGCTTAAATGAAGAGTGCAATCTGACAGCCATGTCGCGCCCGACCCTGATGCGATGTGGCCGGTAAATCTTGCGAGAGGCCTCTCGTGAGATTTACCTGGCTTGTTACGCCTTGCGAGATCTAACAGGATCTCGCGAGGTGTGGTGATCTGGATACTGTCCAATGAGGTTGGGGCCCAGGTTTTCAGATTCAAGTGAGCAGTTAGTTTCACTTGAATATGTCTACGCCAGATCTACAGAACTGTATCCCATTATTAGTCACCGCCTTCAGTAAAGGAAGAGAAAAGTAGAGCTAGATTAGCATAAAAATGGGGAAATTAAAATAACCATGAGTGGTAATTATACAGGCCTACCCTCCCCAGGGCAATTAGAGATGGACAACAAATGTTGGTCCATGTCAGCGATGCTCACATCCCATGAAATAATTCAAAATAACAGCATAGTTATGTTGCTGTACTGGCAATCCAGAGGTTGGACTAATAATCAGGGGATGTGAATTCAAATCTCAGCACAAGAGTTCCAGAATTTGAATTTAGTTAATTAAATATATATGAAATTTAAAAAGCTGGTATCAGCAACTGTGGCCATGATTGTTATAAAATCCCAACGGGTTCACTAATGTTCTTCAGGGAGCGAAATCTGCTGTCAATACCCAGTCTGGTATCTATGTGGCTCCTAGATCCACAGCAACATGGTTCAATCTGAAATGGCCGAGCAATTCAGCATTCAGCTCTATCGAAACTGCTACAAGCAGTTATAATCCAGGTCGACTGCAGAGGTGTTCAAGAAAGCAGCTCATCACCATCTTCTCAAGGACAATTCGGGAAGGGTAACAAACACAGGACTAGCAAATAACATGCTGTGAAAGAATAAAAAACAGATTTTGTATCACATATCAGCTCACTTACTGTGTTAAAATGAAGCACAGAGTTTGGCAAGTAATGCTTCGAGGACAAGAGTAAAATGGTATCCTCTGTTGAATATGAAAGAGATGCCTGGGGATCTCTAACAGTAATTCATCTGGTCAGCTGGATGTTAGACCATTACATCTATAATTACAAGTGACCTCTGCAAGTTATCAATCACTGTTACCCAGGAGTCATTGCAATTCCATGACCCTTCCGGACAAGGTGGCCATATTTCATGACTAGGAATGAAAAACTAGCTATATTTCTGCTCGCACAAAGTCACAATAAAGTACAAAGTACAGCTTCAAAGTACAGAGAAAAAAGAGCCTTTATTACTGATGGACATTTGCAGAGTCAGTCAGGGAGCACTTGACTTATTCAGTGAAATACCATCATATTTGGGATTGAAATCCTTAACCATTCACACTTGACAAGTTAGAAAACGTGGAAAAAGCTGAACCCCATTCACAAAATCTGACAATTCAAGTATACCTGAGGCAGGAAAAGCGAGCAGCTACTTTCACCTTTATAGCTTTAGTGATAGATTCACCCAATAAGTTTACTTGTTCAGGGAAAAAAAAAGATTGCACAGTTCCATCAAATGCTACAGTCACAATTCAAACACAAAAGCAAAATGTAGTATAAGCTGGAAATCTGAAATAAAAGCCGAAAATGAGGGAAATACTCAACAGGTCTAACGATAGGTCATCAAGCTGAAAAGTTAACTCTGTCTATCGCTTCACAGATGCTGCCAGACCTGCTGAGTCTTTCCAGCATTTTCCGTTTACATTAATGGAAATCCAAATGTTGAAGGCGCAAAGTCAGTGTTGCTTTTTTTCGGAGGTGAAAGGCAGGACCTGAGGGTATGATCCCCAAGGAAATTTAGCAAAAAAAGCAATGCATAATTCACAATCAGCAGAGATCTTTTTATTTTGTTTTATTACGGATCGGCTGAGTTCTAGTTTCCTGCCTTTCCCCTACCAGCAGAATGGGATCTGCCAGAAATGGGGTCCTGGACTTAAAGGTCTCTGGGGTCAGGCAATTCCATGCAACTCCAGCCCTTCGTCTTGCCGTTGGTAATCAGGTGCTGCAGTTTGCTGGCTGAGTCACAATCCCAACATTGACTTCAATTGCGGGTTGGGAAACACTTGTGACTGTCGAGGAATGTCGGGTGCTAATGAAGTAGTTGTCTCTGAGAGACACATCCGATTAGGGAGAGCAGTCGGGTTCCAGCACTAGGAGGTCGATTCAACACTGACCCGCTGTGGTGAACCACTGTATTAGGGGATATAAGGTAGGACCTGCATTACAGGTTCGCCGGTAGCTCCTGCCGGCTGGCTCCGCCCACTAAGATCTGTATAAATATGCATGACCTCCAGTGCCCTGCCATTTCGCCAGCTGCAGCAGGAGGCCACGCATTTGACTGAAATAAAGCCACAGTTGTACCCAATCTGCATCTTTGTGCAATTGATTGCGCATCAATTTATTATAGTAAAACTTTACACAGAATGGATATCAGAATTAAGCCCGATCGCCTGCAGCTGGATCCGCACTCGCCCGACACCAGAAAAGACTTTACTCACTGGCTAGCATGTTTTGAGGCCTACATCACGCTGCGGACCCCGCGCCAATGGAGGCTCAGAAGATAAACGTCCTGTACTCCAGACTGAGCTCCAGCGTGTTCCCGTTGATCCAAGACGCCACAAATTACACAAAAGCAATGGAACTCCTCAAAGAACACTACACGCAGAAGGCGAACACGCTCTTCGCCAGACATGTACTCGCCACCCGCTAGCAACTACCTGGTGAGCCCATCAAAGATTTCTGGCGGGCCCTAATTCCACTCGTCCGGCACTGTGGCTGTCAGGCCGTTACAGCCGCCGAACACACGAACCTCCTCATGCGCGATGCTTTCGTGACAGGGATTGCATCAGACTGCATCCGAGAGTGATTACTGGAAGGGGCCACGCTCGAACTGGCGGAGACGAAAACCCTGGTGCTCTCCATGATGGTCGCATCCCGTAATGTGCAATCTTACCCCTCTCGCCGCGCTGCCCACCTTTCTACCCCTTCCTACCCCTCCTGGACCCCGCCGACGACCTCCTCAGCCGGGGCCCTGCCTTCCCAATACGCCTGCACAGCAGGCCGATCCGCGCACCCCGGGGGTCCCCTCTGCTACTTCTGCGGTCAACAGAAGCACCCCCGCCTAAACTGCCCGGCCCGCACTGCCGTTTGTAAATCCTGCAGTAAAAAGGGCCGCTTCACGGCTGTGTGCCAGGCCCACGCAGTCGCTGCGATCGCGCCCGCTATCGCCCCCTCCCTCACGCCAGATGCAAAACGGGAGCCGCCATCTTCTCCCGGGGCCATTTGCGACCAATGGGCGCCGCCATCTTGTCCCCCTTCGGCCACGTGCGCCCCATGGGTGCCGCCATCTTGTCCCGACCCCGCAATGTGCGCACCATGATCGCCACCATCTTGTCCCGACCCCGCAATGTGCGCACCATGGGCGCTGCCATCTTGTCCCCCACAGGGTCTCTGGACATTCCCAGATCGGAACCGCACACGCTCGCCACCCGAAGCATCGCAGCTCGCTTCGATGACGCTGGACCAATCTCGCCCGCACAACCTGGTCACCGCGTCGACGGCGGTGAAAATCAACGCCCACGCGACCTCGTGCCTGCTGGGCTCCAGGAGCACCGAAAGCTTCGTACACCCAGATACGGTAAGGCGCTGCTCCCTCGCGGTCCATCCTGCCAATCAAAGGATCTCCCTAGCCTCCGGATCCCACTCCGTCCCAATCCGAGGCTTCTGTACAGTCACCCTCACTGTCCAGGATGTAGAATTTAATAACTTCCGCCTCGATATCCTTCCTAATCTCTGCGCTCCACTCCTGTTGAGCCTGGACTTCCAGTGCAATCTGCAGAGCCTCACCCTCAAATTTGGCGGGCCCTTACCCCCCCCTTACCGTTTGCAGGCTTGCGACCCTCAAGGTCGATCCCCCCTCCCTTTTTGCCAATCTAACTGCGGATTGCAACCCATTGCCACCAGGAGCAGACGGTACAGCACTCAGGACAAGACCTTCATCAGGTCCGAAGTCCAGCGGCTGCTTAAGGAGGGTATTATCGAGGCCAGCAACAGCCTCTGGAGAGCTCAAGTGGCAGTAGTTAAAACTGGGGAGAAACACAGGATGGTCGTGGACTACAGCCAGACCATCAATCGGTACACGCAGCTCGACGCGTACCCCCTCCCACGAATATCTGATATGGTCAATCAGTTTGCACAGTACCGGGTCTTCTCAACAATTGACCTGAAATCCGCCTACCACCAGCTCCCCATCCAGAAGTTGGACCAGCCATACACGGCCTTCGAGGCGGACGGTCGCCTCTACCACTCGGCGTCACAAATGGGGTCTTGGTCTTCCAAAGGGAGATGGACCGAATGGTCGACCAGTGCGGTTTGCGGGCCACCTTTCCGTACTTAGATAATGTCACCATCTGCGGCCATGACCAGCAGGACCACGATGCCAACCTCGATAAATTCCTCCGCACAGCCACTCTTCTCAACCTGACCTGCAACAAAGAGAAGTGTGTGTTGAGCACGACCCGGTTAGCCATTCTCGGCTATGTAGTCTAAAACGGACTTCATGGGCCCGACCGAGACCGCATGCGCCCCCTCATGGAACTTCCTCTCCCCCACTGCCCCAAGGTCCTCAAATGCTGCCTGGGGTTCTTTTCCTACTACACTCAGTGGGTCCCAAACTGTGCGGACAAGGCCCGCCCACTCATTCAGTCCACCCTATTCCCCCTCGCAGCCGAGGCACAACATGCTTTCGTCCGCATCAGAGCAGACATCGCCAAGGCTGGGTAGCGAGCAGTGGACGAGTCACTGCCTTTCCAAGTAGAAAGCGATGCTTCAGACGTCCCCCTTGCCGCCACTCTAAACCAGGCAGGCAGACCCGTGGCATTCTTTTCCCGCACCCTTCATGCCTCTGAAATTCGACACTCATCCATCGAAAAGGAGGCCCAAGCTGATTTGTTATGTTGTAGGTGTAACATAAGCGGCTTCCTTGTGGTGCACGTGACAAAGGAAGTTCAGACGTGGAGATAACTTCAACGTGTTTATTAAACTATTTGCACTTCTATTACTCGGGTTCAACACTACTGCTAATCCTACTATAGCTACTCAGACTGACTAGCCAGCTGCTGCAATCCACGTGGTGGGTGTAATATTGAATCAACCCTGTGTCTGTTCTCACTGACTGTCTCCACTGGAAAGAGGCAGATCATGTGTGTGCCGTCCTTTATATATGGGTTGGTGTAATGCCCCCTGTGGTCGTGTCGCCTCCTTGTGTATCGTGAATGTCTATTGGTCGTGTCCTATCTATTTGAGCCATTGGATGAGTGTGTGTGTGTGATGTCACTGGTGCTCCCTCTAGTGTCTAGCTAGCCTACATGTATTTACATTGATGCACATCACCACATCCCCCCTTTTTTATATGTTCATATTTTCTGTACACTTTAAGAAAATTGAACAAAGAACAGGTAGATAAGGTAAGATATATACAAGTCATGGGAACAGTGATTAAACAATAAGTCCAAATCATTTGTGTGAGTCCAAAAACCATCAATCATCATGGTCAAATGTCTCTCTTGGTTATGAACGCCATCAATGTCCCTGTGCCACAGGAACCAAGAAGTGGTCAAATCACATCGCTGTCTGATTTGGAGTCCCATTCTTTTTTCCATGTTTGTGATGATGCTGTCGGATGGCATCTTGTTGCTGATAAGGTGTTGATGTTGAAGAGGTACCATCAACAGTATCATTCGAGGTCATGGATGTGCCCGATATTGAAGTTGGATGCGACTGTACATACTGGTTCTGGCCACATGCTGTGCAGGAAGGGTGATCCTGCTGAGAACCGTTGAAGCTTGTCGAATTGGAAACAGAATTGCTGCTCACATAAATACCTGGTGATGGTGTGAAACTAGAACCTTGCATCTGATAGGAATATGCCGCCTGGCCAGGCTGGGGTGCAGCAAATCCTGGGCTGCAACTAAGGCATCCAGTCTGTAGTGCAGATTGCGCTTGCGGTAGTCCTCCTTCGGTCTTGATTCCATTAGTGGGCGATCTGTAGTGCTGGCCTGTTTGAGAATATGCTGCATAGACTGCTGGCTGCTGCATGCCTGAATACTGGGTTTGTCCAGCATGAGCTGTCATTGGCTGCACTGCTGGTGTGGAAAAAAATGTGTGGATATAGCTGTTGTGAATATCGGTGTATTCCTCTTGGACTGTAGCCGCTGCTTGTTATTACTGACCCAGTGTAATTATGAAGTGATCCATCTCCTGTCGTTCTGGCATCTGCTGTCACCCTGAGCATGCCATCACTGAGGTTGCGGCACTCCTTGTCTGAAGTAAAGTCCAGCTTATGTGAATCAGAGTCGGCGTTTGGTTGCTCCCCATCTGGAGTCTGGTCTGTTTTAACTGAGTCAGTGTTGGTTTGTTGATGCTCCCCGTCCGGAGTCTTAGCAGGTTCACTGGAGTCAGCTGAGATTTCTTGAAGTTGCACGCCTGGAGTCGGAACATGCAGGGATGCATTGACTTGTGGAGAGGTTCGAGCGAATGAGGGTGGAAGTATCGTGGTGTCACCGGAGTCACCAGTGGTCTCACAGTGATCGTCGAGTGCCTCTGTACACACTAGCTGAGGTCTGTCACTTTGCACATCTTGCATGGGAAGTGGGATGCTGTCGTCACTCATCTCACATACCGTGGGTAGATCCTCAGTAGCTGCTTGTTGTTCACTTGGGTTGGGTAAATTGTCAGAGTCTTCATCTGGTGGTGCAAACAATCTGGGTGGACTGTCATTGTCTTGCTGTTGTCCTGCATTTGGGCTTGGACTGTCATCGTCGCTTTGTTCTTCACTGTAGCATGATAGACCGTCATGGACGTCCTGCTGTGCACTGGAGCGTGGTAGACTGCCATAGTCTTCCAGCTGTTTACTTGAGCATGGCAGACTTGCATCGTCTGCCGCTAGTTGGTCAGAGGAGGTTGCTAGACCCTCATGGTCTTGTTCCTGCAAGGACTGCGCGTCGGAGTCTTGTGTTTCTTCTATCATGGAGGCTGTCCACGAGCTCGCTGCGGAGGCTTGTGACACTGGAGTCACGTCTTGGGTGTGCAAGGACTGCGGTGTGGAGTCTTGCCTGTCTTCTTTCGTAGAGTCGGAAACGCTGAATGGTGCGTGGACCACGCTCTGTGTGGCATCAGGCCGCTGTCTGTGAGCTTGTCCCACTCTCTATCTCTTGGTTTCAGGCTGCAGCATCATCCTGCACTCACGAATTGGGATGTCATATCTACTGGGCTGAAGATCCTCAAATCCGAAGAACGAATCCGCGTCTGCGTCGGATTCAATACGGGGGTCGCCAATGTGCAACACGTCTAGTTGCGGTTCGGATTTGGTACTGGGGTAGCCTCCCAAGGTGAAAGCTTCATCCGAGTCATAGTCTTCTAGGACCATATCATCACTGTTTGCGTCGGAGCTGGCATTGGGCTCGCGAGGTCCAGAGAAAATGTCAAGGTCGGTATCGAAGTATTCAAGGTCGGAATCATCGGTTTGGGCGTAGGTAACTGCTTGTTGCAGGGTTCTTCGGAGGTTAATTTCATTCCCTGGTTCAATTTGAGGCATTGTGCTGTCATTCCTGGTGAAGGAATGTTGTTTTACGGCTTTAAAAGATTTTTTGATTTGGGATGTTTCCCCTTTAAATGGGTGTGGTCCGGGGCCTCTGACGTCATGACGCTTTTGATGTAGCGCGTAGGAAGCAATTGCGCATGTGCAGATCACTGTTCCTTTACTTGGGGCCTTTTTCGCAATTGTGCATGCGCAGCTTCTCGCGCATGCGCAAACGGACCTTCCCGTTTTATGCGCTTCTCGCGCAACTGCGCAAGTGCAGTCCCTTTAGAAAAATGGCCACCAACTAAAATCGTTCTCTGCTCCGGGATCCCGGCTTCGAGGGGAGTACTGGTGCTTCTCTTACCTTTTCTTGCTGGTTGGAGTATGTTTTCCTCACAGTATTTGCCGAATTTGTCCAGGACTGCCTGGAAGTCGCTCCTGTTTTGCCCCTTGGAGAACTTGAATTTTAAAAAGATTTCTTCTGCTCTGGCACCGGCGATGGTGAGGAGAAGCTCTGTTTTTTCAGGATCGGCCACTTCTTCTAGTTCGGCTGCCACCAGGAAGATTTCAAACTTTTGCCGGAATGCCCGCCAGTTTACACGGAGATCGCCGTGGCACTGGAGCTGCTGTGGAACCCGGATCTCGAACATCTTGCCTGGGTATCGTTGCTGGTTGGCACTGTATGCTGAGGTATTGCTGTGTGGATTGAAACAGATCACTTCTGGTACCATTATTTGTTATGTTCTCGGTGTAACATAAGCGGCTTCCTTGTGGTGCACTTGACAAAAGAAGTTTCAGACGTGGAGATAACTTCAACACGTTTATTAAACTATTTACACTTCTATTATTCGGATTCGACACTACTGCTAATCCTACCACAGCTACTCAGACTGACTAACCAGTTGCTGCAATCCACGTGGTGGGTGTAATATTGAATCAACCCTGTGTCTGTTCTCACTGACTGTCTCCACTGGAAAGAGGCAGATCATGTGTGTGATGTCCTTTATATATGGGTTGGTGTAATGCCCCCCTGTGGTCGTGTCACCTCCTTGTGTATCGTGAATGTCTATTGGTCGTGTCCTATCTACTTGATCCATTGGTTGAGTGTGTGTGTGTGATGTCACTGGTACTCCCTCTAGTGTCTAGCTAGCCTACATGTATTCACATTGATGCTCATCAACACACAAGTGGTGCGGCATTGGAGGCATTCCCTGGCCGGTAAGAGATTCACTCTCCTTACGGACCAACGGTTGGTAGCATTCATGTTCAATAACACACAGCGGGGCAAGATCAAAAATGATAAAATCTTGCGGTGGAGAATCAAGCTCTCCACCTATAATTACGAGATTTTGTATCGCCCTGGTAAACCCAACGAGCCCCCAGACGCCCTCTCCCGAGATACATGTGCAAACGCACAAGTGGACCAACTCTGGGCCCTACACGACAGCCTTTGTCACCCGGGGTCACTCAATTGTATCATCTGGTCAAAGCTCGCAATCTGCCCTATTCCGTCGAGGAAGTAAGGACAGTCACCAGGGACTGCCAGGTCTGTGCGGAGTGCAAGCCGCACTTCTACCGGCCAGACAGTGCATGCCTGGTGAAGGCTTCCCGCCCCTTTGAACGCCTCAGCGTGGATTTCAAAGGGCCCCTCCCCTCCACCGACCGTAACACGTGCATTCTCAGTGTGGTCGATGAGTACTCCAGATTGCACTTCGCCATCCCATGCCCCGATATGACGTCTGCCACCGTCATCAAGGCCCTCAGCACCATCCTCGCTCTGTTTGGTTTCCCCGCCTACATCCACAGTGACAGGAGATCCTCATTCATGAGCGATGAGCTAGGTCAGTTCCTGCTCAGCAGGGGTATAGCCTCCAGCAGGACGACCAGCTGCAACCCCTGGGGAAACAGGCAAGTAGAACAGGTGAATGGGACGGTTGGGAGGGCTGTCCAGCTGGCCCTACCGTCCAGGAACCTCCCAGCCTCTCGCTGGCAGGAGGTCCTCCCTGACGCTCTACACTCCATCCGGTCACTATTGTGCACCGCCATGAATAACACACCCCACGAACATGTTTTTACCTTCCCCAGGAAGTCCACATCCAGGGTGTCGCTCCCGACTTGGCTCGCAGCTCCAAGACATGTCCTTCTCCGTCGGCACGTCCGACTCCACAAGGCGGACCCCTTGGTGGACAGGGTTCATCTGCTCCACGCCAACCCTCAATATGCCTACATTGAGTTCCCCGATGGCTGCCAAGATACTGTCTCACTCAGGGACCTGGCACCGTAAGGTTCCACCCCAACACCCCCCCCCCCACCCATGCGCCCCCCCCTCCCACCGCGCCGCCAATATTGACCCCATCAGACCACTCCCCCCCCCTTTTCCGCACAAGAGGACGAAGAGGACTTCGGCACACTCCCGGAGTTCCCCGATGATTGGCCAGCATCAGCACCGCCACCACTGCTATCGGTGCCACCTCCACCACTGCCAGCACCAACTTCGCCGCCACCGTTACGCCGCTCCTAACGAAGCACCAAAGCACCGGGCCAGCTGAACCTTGACTGACTCCGGACCGTCAACATGGACTTTTTCTTTTTCCCTACCACTGTACATAAGTGCACTATTTGTATATAGTTTCACGCCACCCCTGCTGGACTCATTTTTAACAGGGTGTAAATGTGGTGAACCACTGTATTAGGGGATGTAAGGTAGGACCTGCACTACAGGTTCGCCGGTAGCCCCTGCCGGCTGGCTCCGCCCACTTAGAACTGTATAAATATGCATGACCTCCAGTGCCCTGCCATTTTGCCAGCTGCAGCAGGAGGCCACGCATCTGATTGTAATAAAGCCACAGTTGTACCCAATCTGCGTCTTTGTGCAATTGATTGCGCCTCACCCACCAACAGTGCCTTGAAAGTGCCTTCACTTGGACACCAGTCTCCATGAAGTGTCTGCTTACCATATCTTCTGCTTGGAGAAACCTGAGCATTGTGATATACTGATGGAAATTAATAAAACAATAATAATAACAATAATAGCCTTTTATTGTCACATGTATGAAGTTACTGTGAAAAGCCACTAGTCGCCACATTCAAGCACCTGTTCGGGTAAGCTGGTATAGGAATTGAGCCCACGCTGCTGGCCTTGTTTTGCTTCCCAAACCTGCTGTCTAGCCCACTGAGCCAAGCCAGCTCATGAAAGTCTCAAATGTTTTCCATCTTGGACCTCCCAGTGTGAACCCACCTTTGCTGCATTGACAGGCAGTGAGGGTGACAATGTGCCCCATTGAGAGCAGTTCCAGTCATTTCCAGAAAAAGGACTGATTACCCTGTTGTGATTGCTGCTTCTGGCGAGCAGCCAGCTGTTACCACTGGGAACCTGCCTCCCAGTAAAACACCCAAAGGAGGGGAATGTCACAGAGCCAGCCCGACACCATTCCATCATCATTTCCAAGCCCCTTCCCCCATCTCCAAATCCCCCTCGGCTGGGGCTGGGGAAATTCAGCCCATGGGCTCATTGAGTTGCTGATGACAATTTTCCGGCCGCCTTATTGCTGTCATGGGGGGCTGTTTAGCACAGGGCTAAATTGCTGGCTTTGAAAGCAGACCAAGGCCAGCAGCACGGTTTGATTCCCGTAACAGCCTCCCCGAACAGGCGCCGGAATGTGGCGACTAGGGGCTTTTCACAGTAACTTCATTTGAAGCCTACTTGTGACAATAAGCGATTTTCATTTCATTTCATGCCATAATACTCAATGCACATGGGTTGCCAGTGTATAACTGGTGACTTAAAGCCCAATGGACAGTCAAATATTGTCCGCCCTGTCCCACCCTGAACATGACTGCCCTGCCTTCTCTCTCTGATCCCGCTATGTTGGAAAAATTTGGCACAAGGTCAAAAACGGATTTGTGCGAGGTTGGATCTTCTCAGGCCCTTTCCCCTGGCGCAAACCGGATATAAGCTGCTTAGCATGCGTTTGAATACATCTTGGATTGGATTGGTTTATTGTCACAAGTACCAAGGTACAGTGAAAAGTATTGTTCTGCATGATCATTCCGTACATGAAAAGAAAATACATAATAGGGCAAACATAAGGTACACAATGTAAATACATAGACACAGGCATCAGGCTTCATATTATTCACAAGTTTAAAGTCAGATCTCCTGGCCAAGGATGTCAGTACCACTCAGCATGTACCTCCAGGGTGCACAAGGACAAGTCAGCCACTGCTGAGGTGTGGGGGGCAGTGGGGGAGACTTTTCAAGGAATCTGCGGCTGGGGGGTGCTCAGGCTGGATTGGAGGGCTTCAGGTTGAGAATCTCCCCTGGGATGGGGGCTGCGTGGTTTGTCTGCTCTCTATTCGCTGAAAAACATTTGAGGTTTTTCATTTGAGGTGAATTTCAAAGCCCAGTCAAGTTGCAATGGCTAGTCTGCTCTCTGGTCACTTGAAAGGCTTTGTGGTTCCATGTTGACATTCCACGTCATGCCCCATTAATCTTTACAAGCCTCTAATCTGGCAGCTGTTGCTGCATTCAAAGGAGTTTTTCAGATATTACCACAGCACTTCACACTTCGTGAAGTCTAAAGTTTTTCCTAGAATGCGCACCTAATTCTGTCTGAGCTCATGGGCGTCATTCTCCGACCCCCCACCGGGTCGGAGAATGGCCGTTGGCCGCCGTGAATCCCGCCCCCGCCGAAGTTTCCGGTACCGGAGATTGGGCGGGGGCGGGAATCGGGCCGCGCCGGTTGGCGGGACCCCCCGCTGGATTCTCCGGCCCGGATGGGCCGAAGTCCCGCCCAGGAATTGCCTGTCCCGCCGGCGTAAATCAAAGCTGGTATTTACCGGCGGGACCAGGCGGCGTGGGCGGGCTCCGGGGTCCTGGGGGGGGGGGGCGCGGGGCGATCTGACCCCGGGGGGTGCCTCCACGGTGGCCTGGCCCGCGATCGGGGCCCACCGATCCGCGGGCGGGCCTGTGCCATGGGGGCACTCTTTCCCTTCCGCCTCCGCGATGGCCTCCACCATGGCGGAGGCGGAAGAGACTCTCCCCACTGCGCATGCGCGGGAAACTGACAGCGGCTGCTGACGCTCCCGCGCATACGCTGGGAAACTGACAGCGGCCGCTGACGCTCCCGCGCATGCGCCGCATTTCCGCGCCGGCTGGCGGGGCAACAAACGCCATTTCCGCCAGCTGGCGGGGCGGAAATCCCTCCGGCGTCGGCCTAGCCCCTCAATGTTGGGGCTAGGCCGCCAAAGATGCGGAGCATTCCGCACCTTTGGGCCGGCGCGATGCCCGTCTGATTGGCGCCGTTTTTGGAGCCAGTCGGCGGACATCGCGCCGTTGGGGGAGAATTTCGCCCCATTTGTTTTAAATGTTTTTTTTCTTTCTCTTATACCTGTGCATGCGTTTCCTGGAAGCTCGCTTTCACCATACAAGCAGGTGGCACCACTCAGAAATGATAGTGCATGCTTTTCTCAATGAGAACCTTCTCACAGTCACTGGTATTCTCTACATGAGAGCAAGAGAGCTGAGCTCAATCTCCCAAATGTTGCTGCCAATGGACTGAGGGATCAGGGCTCCTAATCTGAGCAGGAGGGAGGCTAAAGACTCCACCTCGTCAAGGAGACAGTGCACACCTGTCACTCAGAGAGAGAAGGCAGGGCAGTCATGTTCAGGGTGGGACAGGGCGGACAATATTTGACTGTCCATTGGGCTTTAAGTCACCAGTTATACACTGGCAACCCATGTGCATTGAGTATTATGGCATGACAGCAATAAGACAGCTTGTGAGAAGTGCAAGCCTGAGTACCCTGAATAATCCTGTGCAATGAGACAGGATGGATTGGTGATCTCATAGTTGGGGATCCTCTCGGAAGGAGTGATCACAATATGGTGGAATTTAAAATACAGGTGGAGGGTGAGAAGGTAAAATCAAACACTCGTGTTTTGTGCTTAAACAAAGGAGATTAAATGAGATGAGAGAAGTGCTGGCTAAGGTAGACTGGGAGCAAAGGTTTTATGGTGAAACAGTTGAGGAACAGCGAGAACCTTCCAAGCGATTTTTCACAGTGAAAACAAAAAGGAAGGACTGTAGAGTGGTGCATTGAGCTGTTGAAGATGCGGTTCTGCTACCTGGACTGCTCTGGTGGTGCTCTACAGTACAGCCCTCAGAGGGCAGAGGGTCTATTGCATTGTAGTCGTCTGCTGTGCCAGCCACAACCAGGAGACACACTGGAGGAGAAGGGATGTGTGGCTTCCTCTGGGGGGGAGACGGACCAAGATGGAATAGAATGTGAGGCCGAGGATGACCTTGAGGATGGAGGACAGATAGCGGCAAGGGTCCGACAGGCCAGGAGGACCAGGATCACCCTCATAGCTGCAAGATTCGCTAATTAGGACTTGGTGTCCTGCAGCTGAACAAAGCCCTTCTCCACCAGAACACGTTTCCCCCTCCCAGAACCCTTTCCCCGTTCCCAAGACCCATTCTCCCACTCCTCCCATTCCGAGGGTCTCTTTGACATCACACCAGGGTAATGGGCCTTATTTGGCTGTGTCAGCGAGTCACTTGTCAAGGCAGGAGGGTGATGACAACTCACTGTGAGTGAAGCTGTGATGCTACTTTGGCTCTATTTAAGTCTGACTCCGTCTGTCTGCTGACTGCACACAGACTCTCGAACTCATTTCTGAGTGAGGGTTGGGGAGAACATTCCCTTGGCCCAACGCTCAGGGGGTGGGGGTCATTCCAAGATGTCTGTCACTGTGGATCTCAAGGGCCTTGTGATTGCTTGGAGGGCTGTAGGAGGATCTGAGTTCTGACAAAGATATAAACATCCTGACGACATTTATCCACTCCCTAACTATGGTGTCTGACTTCACCCATGTCCACTCTGAGCTCCTAAAATTTCTTAATCTTGTGTGGCCTACCGATTTGTCTATGTGTCACCTCTAGAAGCACATCAGAAGTGGAGATGTCCTGCTGCCTCCCGTATCCTGTAGCCCATCATGCCCTTGACAGGCTTCCTCTGGCAGGTCTGGAACTGGCAGTGGTCTTGCAATGCCGCCCTGCTCTGCCTGTTGCCCCTGAGATGTGCCACTTTCAGGAAAGGGGAATTAAGAAGGCCTGCAGGCTGCCGGAGTCTCCTGGTTGGATGGTTTCAGGATGGGCTCCAGCGATTCCTCGTCCTTCAAGCTGTTCATGTGCCCCTGGGATATTCCATGGGAAAGAGGGCAGCTGGAGTGAGCTCCAGAAGCCAATGTGTCACCTGACACTGCCAGGCCTGGATGTCCGCCAGTGTCTGCACCATGTTGTAAGAGCCCTCAGCAATCGCCTCTGTGACTGGGCCAAGCTCTCAAAGCCCTCGGCCATGGTCCTCTGTGACTGGGTTGTGCTCTTAAGGCCCTCAGCCATGATCCTCAGAGACTGATTTATGCTTTCGACTCTGCCACTCAGCTCAGAAGTCCTGCCCCAGGGTTCCACTGTGGTCACCACCCTTGCAGTGTTTGCCTGACTGCCACGCAATGTCAGCACCATGTCCCGCACCTGAAGACTTTGGGATTCCTCCAATTGGCCATGCAGTTGATGGAATATTGCTGACACCCCATCTGGATTTCCTGGCTCTGCCTTTGCATTTCCCACAGCTCAGGAAGAACCTATTCCTAAGGCTCAGCATCTGTCTGCAGGCCAGCTGTCTCCTGGGATCCAGCAGACCTCTGACTTCCCATTCCCTTGGAAGTTCCTGCCTTCACACTTCAGGAAGCAAAGTACCGTACACACCCCTGTCTGCATCAATGGGGCCAAGGTGCAGATGGTTGACGGCTTCAAATTCCTAGAGGTCCACATCACCAAAAATCTGTTCTGGTCCACCCATGTCCATGTTACCACCAAGAAGGTACAACAGTGCCTATACTTCCTCAGGAAACGAAGGAAATTTGGCATGTCCACAATGAATCTTACCAACTTTACAGATGCACCATAGAAAGCATCCAACCTGTATGGCAACTGCTCAGCCCAAGCAAGAAACTTCAGAGAGTCGTGAACACTGCCCAGTCCATCACACAAACCTGTCTCCCATCCATTAACTCTATCTACACCTCCCACTGCCTGGGGAAAGCGGGCAGCATAATCAAAAACTCCTCCCACTTACTCACTCACCCAACTTCTTTCATCGGAGATACAAAAGTCAGAGAACATGCACGAACAGACTCAAAAGCAGCTTCTTCCCCGCTGTTACCAGACTCCTAAACGACCCTCTTATGGACTGACCTGATTAATACTACACCCCTGTATGCTTCATCCGATGCCGGTGTCTATGTATTTCCATTGTGTACCATGTGTTGCCCTATTATGTATTTTATTTTTATTTTATTTTATTTTCATGTACTAAATGATCTGTTTGAGCTGCTCGCAGAAAAATACTTTTTACTGTACCTCGGTACACGTGACAATAAACAAACCCAATCCACTGTGCATCAGCAGTTGTGTGGTGCTCACCAGATAGTGACCCAGAAGCCTGTCTGCTAATATCAGCCACTGAGGTGTGTGTTTCTGCGCTGCTGGAAGGTGCACGTGATGCCTGATCAGTGCTTTCCTCAGTGTTTTCCACTGAGGTGCTGCCGGGGGACTCGAGCGGGGAGGGCAGTGGCTCCAGATGGCCCGACCTCATCAGGTGTCGAATCTGTAAGATAAAAGATGTGGGTTCAGTGAAAAGGAGGAACAAGGGTCTGAGGAACTTACAACTCACATGTAACAGGTCACATAGGAACATAGGAACGCACAAGAATTAGGAGCAGAACTAGGCAATTCCGCCCTTCGAGCCTGCTCCGCCATTCAATCAGATCATGCCTGATCTCTTCCGGGTCTCAAATCCACCTCCCCACCTGTTGCCCATATCCCTTCAACCCGCTTTTTAAAAATCAGAAATATATCTATTTCCTTCTTGAAACCATTTAATGACTCAGATTCCACCGCATTATGAGACAGCGAGTTCCACAAATTCACCAACCTCTGCGAGAAGTAGTTCCTCCTCAACTCAGTTCTAAATCTACCACCCTCTCAAACTATATCTATGACCTCTCGTTCTAGACTACCTGCCAAGCGGGAACATTTGGTCTAAGTTTACTTTGTCAATTCCATTTAGGATTTTATATACCTAGATCAGATCCCCACTATTCTAAACTCCAGTGAGTAAAAGCCCAAACTGTTTAATCTCTCCTCATATATCTGGTGAACCTCCTCTGAACTGCCTCCAATACCACCACATCCTTCCTAAAATAAGGAGACCAAAACAGGACACAATAATCCAGATGTAGTCTCACCAACACCCTAAACAATTGCAACAACGCTTCTTTACTCCAGTCCCTTTGCAATAAACGCTAACATTCCATTTGCCTTTTTAATTACATGCTGTACATGTATACTGACTTTCTGCGATTCATGAACAAAGACACCCAGATCCCTCTGCAGGTAATTTATGCAGCTTGTAAACAGTTGAGGTCCGAGGACTGACCTCTGTGGCACTCCGCTAGTTACAGTTCACCAGCCAGAGAAGGACCCATTTATCCCGACCCTCTGCTTTCTGTCAGTCAGCCAATACTCAATCCAACCTAGTCCTCTGCCACCAATCCCCTGCGATCTCACCTTCTGGATCAGTCTTTTATGCGGCACCTTGTCAAATGCCTTCTGAAAGACTAGATATACCACATCCACAGGTTCCCCATTGTTCATCTTGCTGGTTACGTCCTCAAAGAACATGAGAAAGATTGTCAAGCATGACTTACTCTTCATAAAACCATGCTGGCAATGGTGGATTGAGCTTTGTCTTTCCAAATGTTCAGTTATCTCCTCCTTGATGATTGATTCCAGCAACTTCCCCACCACAGAGATCAAGCTAACTGGTGAATAGTTTCCTACTTTCTGTCTCTCCCCTTTTGAATAGGGGCATCACATCTGTGTGTTTACAATCCACCGGGACTCTTCCAGAATCCAGGGAATTCTGAAATACATAACCAATGCATCCATTATCTCTTCTGCCACCTCCCTTAATACCCTAGGTGCAGGCCATCAGGTCCCGGAGACTTATTTGCCTTTTGTTATAAGCGAGGCATTTTCAGAAAACCAAAATGTATCATGGAGTTCAACCAACCTCTCCCTTTAATGGATTTGGTGCTTTTCCTAGCACACGGCTTTTCCCTAGGTGTAGGATTACAATTATGAACACGTGGGTTTTTAAACACAAAACACTGTTTATTCCATGAACTCAACTTAACATCTCAAATAAACCTTGGATCTCTTAACACCCCTTACTTCAAAGATAACTCAGAAAATATTGCAACAGTAAATAACTCCTTAAAATGTTCCTTCAAACTTCCAAGAGACTTAACACCTTTAAACAGTATCACATCAGGTTAAAGGATATATATATTTTCTGTAGAATGGCAGAGATATATTAACTTGGGTGACTTCAGCTCCAGCACCTTGCTTTCTTCCTGCAAACTCTCTGCAAACACGCAGACACACAAACTGCTTTTTCCAACTGGCTTTCTCCCTCCAAGCAACTCACAGCAAACCAGAACTTCTCAAGGGGCTGTCTCAAACTGGCTTTCTCCTTTTAATCAGCTCACAGCAAAACAGCCAGACACTTTGAAGCTGTTCTCAGCAAATCCAGCCAGGCACTTTTCCAAACTGCAAAACCAAAACTGCAAAATGGCTGAACTGAGCTCAGCTCCACCCACTCTATGACATCACTGTTTTCTTCAAGGTACATTGCTTAAACATCCAGATCTTAAAGGCACTCTCGCATGACACCTCCCCCCAAGAAAAAAAACCCCCATCAACTTAAAGATGGTTTCTTTTTTCACTTTTGCACCATCCACTAAGAAATGCAAACAGTAAATATACATTTTCATTCAAAGAAAACAACACACGCAAACAGGTATAATAATATAGTCCATTTTGTTTTGTTCTTCCTCCAAGCAAAATCCTTCTCGATTGACAGACTCTTTGAACAAAGTCTCTACACGATCCATCCATTCCTCTACTCCTCGGCATTTCTCTTGAGAATCAGATAATTTAATTCAATCTGACCACAGAGTCCCTTGCAGTTCTCCAATACAGGAGCATTGGTGATCACAGCTTTCAGGCAGTCAAATGCCTGTTGAAAGTCCGCTGTCCATTGACATTTTTTTGTTTTCTTCAGCAATTCCATCAGTGGAGTAATCACGCCACAAATATTTTGCACAAAGGGTCGATCAAATTCATTCGTGCTAAGAGATTGCATTATTTCCCTTCGTCTTGAAGGTAACGGAAACTCCGCAAGAAAAGTGATTCGGGCTTCTCCAAATTCACTTTCGGCGAGTTTCATCACCAAACCTGCCACCTGAAGTCGATCGAAGAACTCCATACGATGGTTTAAATATTCTTTCCATGTCTGGAAGTTGGAAATAAAAGCAGATTCTCCCACTTTCTCAATGCAATCCTTCAATGGTGGGACAGGATAAGAGTCCGTTCTTGTAACTGCATTCACCTTTCTATAGTCCACACACAACCATTGGGTACCGTCTGGTTTAGGTACCATCACGATGGGTGAGCTCCATTGGCTGCAACCTACTTCAATTATGCCATTTTTCAGCATACTCTCAATCTCTTTGTTAACCTGTGCCAATTTTAAAGGGTTAAGTCTATATGGATGTTGTTTGATAGGAACAGCATTTCCCACATCCACATCATGTGTAGCCATTTTAGTACTTCCCTTTTCATCTCGATAAACTTGCCCATGTGATATCAATAACTCTTTCAGGTCAGTTTGTTTTTCCTCTGGAAGGTAACTTAACAATTCATCCCAATTTTTGAGAACATCCTCATTTTCCAATTTAATTTGAGGTATGTGATATTCACAGTCACCTGGATTTGGTTCGTCACTTTGAGTTAGAATCATGAAAAACTCCTTTTTCTCTCCTTACCTTTCAAAGTACCCTTTAAGCATATTCACATGACATACTCGGTGAGTCTTCCTTCTATCTGGTGTTTTTCGCACATAATTCACCTCACTTAATTTCCTTTCAATCTGATACGGTCCACAAAACCTAGCTTTTAAAGGCTCCCCTACCACTGGTAACAATACTAAAACTTTATCCCCACTGGCAAAACTACAAACTTTGGATTTCTTGTCCGCGACCCGTTTCATCACATTTTGTGCAACTTGCAAATGTTGTCTAGCCAATTCACCTACTCTATTTAATCGTTCCCTAAAATTTGACATGTAATCCAATAGTGTAATTTCCGATTTCTCACCCACCAATTTTTCCTTAATCAATTTAAGTGGTCCTCTTAGCTCATGACCACAAATTAGTTCAAAAGGACTAAATTTGGTAGACTCATTAGGTGCATCCCCAATTGCAAACAATAGGAATGGGATTCCTTTATCCCAATCCTCTGGATAATCTTGACAATACGCCCTCAACATTGTCTTTAATGTCTGATGCCACCTTTCTAATGCTCCCTGCAATTCTGGATGGTACGCAGTTGATTTAAATTGTTTTATTCCGAAGCTATCCATAACTTCTTTGAATAACTTTGAAGTAAAATTTGTTCCTTGATCCGATTGAATTTCTGTGGGTAGTCCATATCTAGTAAAGAATTTAAGTAACTCCTCCACAGTCCTTTTAGCTGTAATATTATGTACTGGAATGGCCTCTGGAAACCTAGTAGACACATCCATTACAGTCAAAAGATATTGGGCGTCATTCTCCGACCCCCCGCCGGGTTGGAGAATCGCCGGGGGCTGCCGTGAATCCCGCCCCCGCCGGTTGCCGAAGTCTCCGGTACCGGATATTCGGCAGGGGCGGGAATCGGGCCGCGCCGGTTGGCGGGCCCCCCCGCTCGATTCTCCGGCCCGAATAGGCCGAAATCCCGCCGATAAATTGCCTGTCCCGCCGGCGTGGATTAAACCACCTTTTAAATGGCGGGACAAGGCTCCGGGGTCCTGGGGCGATCTGACCCCGGGGGGTGCCCCCACGGTGGCCTGGCCCGTGATCGGGGCCCACCGATCCGTGGGCGGGCCTGTGCCATGGGGGCACACTTTCCCTTCCGCCTCCGCCACGGTCTCTACCCTGGCGGAGGCGGAAGAGACTCCCTCCACTGCGCATGCGTGGGAAACTGTCAGCGGCCGCTGACGCTCCCGCACATGCGCCGCCCGGGGATGTCATTTCCGCGCCAGCTGGCGGAGCAACAGAGGCCGTTTCCGCCAGCTGGCGGGGCGGAAATTCCTCTGGCGTCGGCCTAGCCCCTCAAAGTTGGGGCTCGGCCCACAAAGATGCGGAGCATTCCGCAACTTTGGGGCGACACGATGCCCGTCTGATTGGCACCGTTTTGGGCGCCAGTCGGTGGACATCGCGCCGTTTCAAAAGAATTTCGCCCATTGATTCCCACTTTTTGTTTTAGGAAGCGGTCCTACACAATCGATTAGGACCCTTGTAAAAGGTTCATCAAATGCTGGAATGGGTATTAGGGGCGCTGGTTTTATCACTGCATGAGGTTCCCCTATCACTTGACATGTATGAATAATTGACAAAATTTTACTACATCTTTATGTAGTCCAGGCCAATAAAAATGTTTCTGGATTTTAGCTTGCATTTTCCTTATTCCAAAATTACCTCCCACTGGTATCTCATGTGCAACTCACAACACCTCCTTTCTATACCCTACCGGAAATACTATTTGATGAACTTCAGCCCACTTTTCATCCGCCTGCATATGTACAGGTCTCCATTTTCTCACCAAGACATCATTTTTACGGTAATACCACTCTGGTATACTCTCAGATTCCTCTTCCGCATATGCTTTCTGATATATCCATTTTATTTCTACATCTTTCTGTTGCATCTCCGTCAATTTTCCTGAACTAAAATATCCGCCTCATCCTCCACCTGTTCCTGTTGTTTTTCAACCATCTGATCAAAAATTGTTTCTGATAATTGCACTTCAACTTCATCTTCAGTCTTTGATTTCTCTTCTTGTCTTAACCTGTGACTTTGCGACCTTGTTACTACACAATCCGGAAAATCCCAGGCTATTCGTCCTTCAACACTTCAGTTGACTGATTTTCCAATGGCTTATTAACCACTGTAGGCATCACTCCCACCTGCGATCCAGCTATATCATTACCCAAGATAAACTGTATTCCTGGACAAGATAGTTTATCCATTACTCCTACTATCACTTCACCACTCTTCACTGGACTTTCCAACCTTACCTTATATAATGGAACGCTACTCCTCTCACCCTGAATTCCACATATCACCACCTTTTCTGGCAACATTCTTCCCAAACTACATAATTCCTCATATCTTATCATTAAAGATTGACTTGCCCCTGTATCTCTTAAAATTGTGACTTCTTTACCTGCTCCTCCTGATACACATGAGTAAACTTTACCCACGCAAGTAAATTCTTTAAAGACATCTGGCACCTTCTTAACAATTACTTCTTGAACAGGCTGTACAATCGTTTGCACCTCCTTCGCTTCCCTTAGGCTTTCCTTTACCACTTTAACAAACCCCACTGTCTTATCCTGTTTTACCTCATGAGCCTTCCCAGTGCTTTTCTTCAACCACCAACACTGTGACTTTACATGGCCTAGTTTATTACAGTGAAAACATTTGAAACGTTTCATTTCTTTTCCACCCTTCTGGATTTCTTTTTTAATCTGAGGTACACTCTCTTTATTGTATCCTTATTGTCTCCCATCAGATCACCTTTACCTTTACCACTTGAGTATTTCTCATGTCCCCAGTTTCTTTCAATCACCGGCTGAAACTGATGTTGGAAACCAATCTTTGATTTACGAACTAATTCATAATCATCTGCCATTTCCGCTGTTAATCTAGCAGTTTTAATCCTCTGTTCTTCCACATGAGTTCTCCCTGCATCAGGAATTGAATTTTCAAACTCCTCCAAAAGTATAATTTCTCTTTACGTTTGGTCTATTTTCAAAGCCCTTATCCACCTATCAAAGTTACTCTGTTTTAGCCTTTCAAACTCCATGTACGTTTGACCAAATTCTTTCCTTAAATTTCTAAACCTTTGACTGTAAGCTTCAGGCACTAGCTCATATGCACTTAAGATGGATTTCTTCACCTTCTCATACGTTCCAGATACCTCCTCTGGTAGTGATGCAAACACTTCACTAGCTCTACCTACCAGCTTTGTTTGAATCAGTAATACCCACATGACCTGTGGCCATTTCATTTGTTTAGCTACCTTCTCAAATGAAAAGAAAAAGGCTTCCACTTCCTTCTCGTCAAACCTTGGCAATGCTTGGACATATTTAAATAGATTCCCACCAAGCCTTCGACTATGACGATCTTTCTCACTATCCTCATTGCTATCATCCAACTGTATGTTTCCCTTTACGTCTGCCAATTTTAACTGATTGTCATGTTTCATGGCCATTTTCTGAAGTTCAAACTCCCTATCTTTATCTTTTTCCCTGATCTGTATCTCCCTTTCTTTTTCTTTTTGTTCTGCTCGGGCTATTGTTTCTTTTCTCCTTTCTTCTCTCTCCTTTTCTTTTTCCCCTCTCTCTCTTTCTCTTTCTTTTTCCTCTCTCTCACTCTCGTAAGCAAGCCGCTTTAATTCTTTCTCATGTTCCATTTGTTTAATTTGCAACTGAAACTTTTGCCATTTCCAATGAGTCAAACTCTATCTCAGGCAACTTTAAATGCTTAACCACCGCCATAATTACCTCATCTTTTCGCATTTTGTCAGGTAATGTGAACTGCAATTTTCTTGCCAAATCTAACAGTCTGCTTTTCGTTTCTGTCTGTAAAGTACTACGTGTGACATTCTCCACCCCCAAAAACTTCTGAGCCTCTGAAAGAGCCATTGTTCACAACACTCACCCCACGTAAACTAAAATACCACACCGGAAAAGCAACAATCCTTCACTGTCTTTAAGTTCACAAAAGCCAATCCAATAGATAGACTTTTATCCCAGACGAGCCCCCAATTGTTATGGGCGAGGCATTTTCAGAACCCCAAAACGTATCATGGAGTTCAACCAACCTCTCCCTTTAATGGATTTGTTGCTTTTCCTAGCACACGGCTTTTTCCCTCGGTGTGGGGTTACAATTATGGACACGTGGGTTTTTAAACACAAAACACTGTTTATTCCATGAACTCAACTTAACATCCTTAATAAGCATTGGATCTCTTAACACCCCTTACTTCAAAGATAACTCAGAAAATATTGCAGCAGTAAATAACTCCTTAAAATGTTCCTTCAAACTTTCAAGAGACTTAACACCTTTAAACAGTATCACATCAGGTTAAAGGATATATATTTTTTCTGTAGAATGGCAGAGATATATTAGCTTGGGTGACTTCAGCTCCAGCACCTTGCTTTCTTCCTGCAAACTCTCTGCAAACACACAGACACACACAAACTGCTTTTTCCAACTGGCTTTCTCCCTCCAAGCAACTCACAGCATACCAGAACTTCTCAAGTTGCTATCTCAAACTGGCTTTCTCCTTTAATCAGCTCACAGCAAAACAGCCAGGCACTTTGAAGCTGCTCTCAGCAAAACCAGCCAGGCACTTTTCCAAACTGCAAAACCAAAACTGCAAAATGGCTGAACTGAGCTGAGCTCCACCCACTCAGTGATGACATCACTGTTTTCTTAAAGGTACATTGCTCAAACATCCAGTTCTTAAAGGCACTCTCGCATGACACTTTAAACCCATCAGTTTATCCAATACCGTCTCTCTAGTAATGTTTATTGCCTCAAGTTCCTCTGCATTAACTGTAGTTTTTGGAATTTTTTTATTACCTTCTACCGTGAAGACAGAAGCAAAATATTGGTTCAGTGCGTCCGCCATCTCGGTGTTCCCCATTATTAGCTCGATAATATCGTCCTCTTAAAGGCCAACATTTACTTTAACTATTCCCTACCTCTTTATATACTTATGCTTTTGGTATCAATGTTTATGTTTTCTGCTAATTTCCTTTCCGAGTTCATCTTAGATCTTTTGATTTTATTTTTGGTAGCCTTTTGCTGAACCTTGAAGTTCTCCCAATCCTCCAGTTTCCCACTAACATTTGCAGTATGGTATGCCCTAGTTTTTGCTTTTATGTATTCCTTGACTTCCTTGTTTAGCCATGGAACATTTTTCTCCCTTTTACAATTACGCGTCCTCTCAAAAATATATTTTAATTGAGAGGTATTTAATATCTTTCTGAGCATCCACCATTGTCCTTTAACTGTCCTCCCCTCAATTATCCATGCCCAGTCTATTTGGGCTAATTCTTTCCTCAGGCTTCTTGGTGCAATTATACAGGGCCTTGGTCAGGCCACACCTGAACTATTGTGTGCAGTTTCGGTCTCCTTATCTAAAGGAAGGATGGTCTGGCTATAGAGGGAGTGCAGCGAAGGTTTACCAGCCTGATTCCTGAGATGACAGTACTGATGTATGAGGAGAGATTGAATCGATTAGGATTGAGTATAAAAATTGGCAAGTCATGTTGCAGCTTTGTGTATAAAAATTGGCAAGTCATGTTGCAGCTGTATAGAATCTTAGTTAGACCACACTTGGAGTATAGTGTTCAATTCTGGTCGCCACACTACCAGAAGGATGTGGAGGCTTTAGAGAGGGTGCAGAAGAGATTTACCAGTATGTTGCCTGGTATGGAGGGCATTAGCTATGAGGGGAGGTTGAATAAACTCGGTTTGTTCTCACTGGAACGACGGAGGTTGAGGGGCGACCTGATAGAGATCTACAAAATTATGAGGGGCATAGACAGAGTGGATAGTCAGAGGCTTTTCCCCAGGGTAGAGGGGTCAATTACTAGGGGGCATAGTTTTAAGGTGCGAGGGGCAAGGTTTAGAGGAGATGTACGAGGCAAGTTTTTTACACAGAGGGTAGTGGGTACCTGGAACTCACTGCCGGAGGAGGTGGTGGACGCAGGGACGATCGTGACGTTTAAGGGGCATCTTGACAAATACATGAATAGCATGGGAATAGAGGGATACGGACTCCGGAAGTGTAGAAGATTTTAGTTTAGACGGGCAGCATGGTCGGCATAGGCTTGGAGGGCCGAATGGCCTGTTCTTGTGCTGTACTTTTATTTGTTCTTTGTTCTTTATAACCGGGGGTTTTGGGTTCAAATGTGCCTCAACCAAAGCCAGAAACTCATCAAAAGATTTGGAATCTGGCCCATCTAGTTGCATGAAGTTCTTTATCAGCCATACATCAGTGCACTGACTGCAGTCAGTATCAGTAATACAATGTTCTTTGTTCTGGTTCTTTGTATTGGCTGGTAATCAGAAGAATGAGGGGAGATCTCATAGAAACCAATAACATTCTAACAGGACTAGACAGGGTAGGTGCAGGAATGATATTCCCGAGTGTGTCCAGAGCCAGGGATCACAGTCTGAGGATACGGGGTAAATCATTTAGGACAGAGATGAGGAGAAATTCCTTCACTCAGAGAGTGGTGAGCCTGTGGAATTCATTACCGCAGGAAGTAGTTGAGTCCAAAACATTGTATGGTTTGAAGAAGCACTGAGCACTGAGGGTGAAGGGGATCAAAGGATATGGGGGAAAGCGGGATTTGGCTAATAAGTTGGATGATCAGCTACGATCATAAAGAATGGTGGAGCGGGCTTGAAGGGCCAAATGGCCTCCACCTGCTCCTATTTTTTCGATGTTTCTATTACCTCTGCCAAAACTCTAGTATAGCACGCTGTCCTCTCTCGCTCAATCTGAATTTGAAATTCTAGCATGCTGTGATCACTCCTTCGAAGAGGATTTGAAGGCATGACTATTTATCAACCTTTCTTCATTACATATTACTAAATTTAAAATAGCCTGCTCCCTGGTTCGCTCCATAACATATTGCTCTAAGAAACAATCCCTCATACACTATGAAATCTCCCTCGAGGCTTCCCTTGCCAATTTCATTAATCCACTCAATATGCATATTAAAATCACCCATGATTATCGTTGTGTCCTTTTCTCAAGCCTTCATTATTTCTTGGTTCACATTATGCCCAACTTTGGAAGTATTGCACAGGGGCCTGACATTATTCCTACCAAGGAGCTTTCACCTTGTTTTGTATTTCCACCCAGGTCGATTCAACATTTTGGCCTTTATTGCCAATAAAATTTTTAAAACAGCCTTGATGTCATCTTTAACCAATAAAACAACGTCACCTTTGTTCCATCCTATCTATCCTTTAGGAATACTGAGTACCCTTGGACATTCAACTCCCCGTCCTGGTCACCCTGCAGTAATTCCCACCAAATCATACCCATTTGAGCCATCAGCTCATTGACCTTATTCTGAATACTGCGTGCATTTAGCTACAGGGCTAAAGGGCAGCACGGTAGCATGGTGGATAGCACAATTGCTTCACAGCTCCAGGGTCCCAGGTTCGATTCCGGCTTGGGTCACTGTCTATGCAGAGTCTGCACATCCTCCCCGTGTGTGCGTGGGTTTCCTCCGGGTGCTCCGGTTTCCTCCCACAGTCCAAAAATGTGCAGGTTAGGTGGATTGGCCATGATAAATTGCCCTTAGTGTCCAAAATTGCCCTTAGTGTTGGGTGGGGTTACTGGGTTATGGGGATAGGGTGGAGGTGTTGACCTTGGGTAGGGTGCTCTTTCCAAGAGCCGGTGCAGACTCGATGGGCTAGATGGCCTCCTTCTGCACTGTATATTTTATGACAATCTATGATGACAAGGGGTGGAATTCTCCCCCCGCCCCCCCTACGCTGGGTGGGTGAATCGCCCGGGCGCCGCGCGAGTCCCACCATGCCGTCCCGACGTCCGCACGGGATTCTCCCACCCCCCCCCCGCCCCAAACCGGCGCGGTGCGAATCACGGCTGGCCGCTGGGAGCACCAACGGCAAGCGGCGATTCTCCTGCCTGGATGGGCCGAGGGGCCTGACCAACATGACAGGTTCTCGCCGGCGCCATCCACACCTGGTCGCTGCCGGCGGGAACAGCGTGGGAATGCTGGGGGCGGCGGCCTGTGGGGGGGGGGGGCGAGGGGGGTTCCTACACCGGGGGGGGGGACTCAAAAGGGGTCTGGCCCACGATCGGTGCCCACCGATCGGCGGGCTGGCCTCTCTGAAGGAGGACCTCCTTTCCTCCGCTGCCCCGCAAGATCGATCCGCCATCATCTTGCGGGGAGGACGGCAACCGCACGTCAGGACTTCGTCTTCTGATGGGAGAATTGTGCCCAAGGTTTTTAAATATGGCCTATTGATTTGTTTTTCCCTTGCAGGATTTTCTTCGGCTCCACGCTTTTCGCACATTGTGACCACCTTTATTAATCTCTGATAACACTCAGCATCATCCCAAATTTTCACTCCACGTCATCTTACATTTTGATTTTTTATCTTTCCTTTCTCCTCCATAGTCAGTAGACTGGCCCTGCCTGTTCATCCTGTTAACCTCTATCTTCTCCTCATATGCTTCCCTGCTGCCTTGGTTCCCATTAACCATTATACGTCTTGTAGTTTTACTCTCCCCCTCCCCACCATTTGCTAGCTTAAAGTCCTTGTGACCATCCTATTGATCCTTTCCGCTAGAACACTGGTCCCAGATCAGTTCAGGTGGAGATGGTCCCAATGGTACCGAGCCCCCCCTGTCCCAATGCTGATGCCAGTTTCCCATGAAATGGAACCCCTCTTTCCCGCACCACTCAATTTGCACATGGCTCAGGTAGTAATCCAGAGATTATAACTATGAGGACCTGTTCATAAATTTTGTTCCTAGTTCCTGATAATCCCAAAAAGGCACTCATTCTTCGTCTTGCCTATGTTATTTGGGCCAACATGGGTCACAACTGGGTCCACCCCCTTCCACTCCAATATCCTTTCAAGCCAGTTAGAGATGTCCCTCTCCCTGGCATCAGACAGGCAACATACCATGTGGGACTCTCAGCCCTGCTTGCAAAGGATGCCATCAATTCCCCTAATTATAGAATCCCCTATCACTACCACTTGTATTTTTGTTCCCTCTGCTTCAATGGCCTCCTGTACCACAGTGCAGTGGTCAGCTAGCTCATCCGCCCGACAGTCCTTTTCCTCATCCACACATATGGCTCAGTGGATCCTCACTTCTGTGGCTCAGGCCAACCTGACTGTTACTCACGGCTCTCTCCTGTGCCTCCCCTGCAATGTCCATTGCTCTCTCTTCATAGGAGGTTAGGAGATGGAGCTTGGGCATTCCCCCGCCCACCTTCTCCCTCTCCCTTTTATGATGGGATATCTTCTCCTGCAGAGACACAAAGAGGAGATTGTTAGCCAGATGGCTGGCAGTTCGGGGGAGGTACAGCAGGTGGTATCTGTGGGCAGCGTGCCTAAACAGGAAGGGGTAGTGATGAGAGTGACGGGGGACATGAGGAAAATGCTGGAGAGTCAGTTACTGGGAGGCCACGAAGTGTCAGGGAGTGGACTCACGTTGACATTCCAGGAGAGGCCCATCTCTCTTCCATGGCATCCAGAAACCTGTTCAGGTCTGCCTCCAAGAAGCATGGAGCAGGTCTCCACATTGCCATCCTCCTGGCTTGACTGAGAGTGTGCAAGAGGCTGTTTAAATGCAGTTCCTCCTTGTTACCTGTTGAGCCCCCTTTCGTGCAGGTCAGACACTTGGGATTCGAATTTGATATGATTCACGTGGAGGTTGATTTATTGCACTAAGTGCGGGAAGATTGTCATCAGATTCGCACCGGCTGTCTGGAGAGCTGGGCCAAGGCTTTGGAGGTCAGAACGCATTGCGGAAGAAAGTAACATCATACCAGTTGTGCACAAAGGTGGTTATTGTGTTTTACAATTCCCCACCCTTCTGATGGTGCTGCCCCTCCCCCATCTCATCCACCTCACCCCCTATCTACCCCGCCACTCCCTCCCCACCTCCCTTGGTGCCCACAGTGATCCTAAATGTGCTTTTCCTTCCTAGCTCTACCATTACGTCTAGCTGTGTCATCTGAGGTGGAGGCAGCCAGCTGCTTACCATGTCCCATGGCCTTCAATGCTCCTGGAGGGCGTTATCTGGGGGCTCTGAGACTGGAGGGCCCTGGCTCACTTGTCGATGGCACATGCACAGCCGTGCCACCCTATCCCGTGTGCTGGCTATGAGACGCGGTCTCATCAGAGGGATGGAACTCGGGGGAGCTGGTGGCCACTGTTGCCACTCCACGGGATGGGTCCAGGTTGGCACCCAGCGGCCTCTGTCCCCACTTGGTGCCTGTTATATTACTGGGTCTAGTAATATGTATCGTTACTAGTTGCTGTTGATGCAGATGGTCTGATGATGTGATGCTGAAAAAAACACGAGTCTTCAACTTAAGCAAACTAATTTATTAAAGAAACGATTGATTATATCTGAGTTTGGCACTCTACAGAACTATCTCTAGAAATCAAGTAATAAAATATGATTGTATTAACTGATTCACAACTATAAATACTAACCATACTGAGAGCTATCTGTTATACACAACTGCTTATTAAACACTCCTGGGTTGAAAGAGACCAAGATCCTCGAGGAGCTGATACTTATACTGGGATCTCGTGTTGCCCACTAGTGGTAGTGTTATAGCTAGATGTTATAATTAACCCTTTAGTTATGTTACACATATACATATCATTACAGTGCCCATAGGGTCCGGGGGTTCACCTTGGGACAAAGGGGCAGCTAGTTTCAGCCCGGCTGCCCTGTATCATGTGGATGTGCCATCCCTGGCAGTTCCACATGGTCTGCACCATCGAGTCAACACCCTCGGTGATGCTCCTCAGTGACTGGGACAAGCTCCGCAGTGTGTTGGCCATTCCCATCTGAGAGCGGGACATGTCCTGCAGAACCTCATCAAGGTCAGCCTGGTACTGGGTTACCTCCCCTAGCGAACCGGACATTCTGTCGAGACCCTCGGCCTTGAGACTGTCACTGACTGTGCAATGCCTTGGACACCTTCACTAATGGTGCCGACTCATGCACCAGGCTCTCCACTGCGGTTGCCACCCTAGCAGTGCTGGCCTCGGTGCCCGTAAACTCTGGGACGCCTCCAAGCAGCAATGGATCTGCTGAAGTTACAGTGACATCGCCCTCTGAATGACCCGGCCACACCCTTACGTCTCCATCAGCTCCAGGGTGACACCTTACACACGCTCAGCATTAGACTGGGACCGAGCTGCATTCTGGGCTCCAGCAGACCTCCAACTGCTGTCTCGCCCAGTGGTTCCTGCCTCCACCTGATGGGCATCAGCAGCAGTGTGGTGCTCACCAGGTTGTACCTCAGAAGCCTGACCAATAACATTTCCCTCCGAGTTGCATGCATCTGCGCTGGTGCAGGGTGGAGATGACAGCTGTGATACGACTATTACAGTTTTATCCTCGGAGCTCCCCTCTGAGGTGGTCTCATGGGAGACTGGAGAGGGGGCCGCCCGGGATGTACTGGCACCGTCGGCTGGAGGACCTGCGGGAGAATGGGCATGTGGTCAGTGGGAGGTATGGATCAGTCAGTAAGGCAATCACTACTCCCGTTTGACACGCCTTCAGGGTGGGGCCCGGTGGTTTCTCACCTCTGGGATGTCCGCCAGTCTTTGCGTTGGTGACCACCCTGTTCTCGCCACACCAGTCACGTCCAGTGAGGAATCTGATGTCCTGCACCCCACCATCAGTCCTCTCCCGGCGATTGTGGGAGAGCTTTTCCTGAGGAGTGGTTCACAGTGTTGGGAGGGGGTTGTGAAGGAAGGGTTGGGGAGGTTGAAGGGGGAAGGTGTGGAGGGAGGGTTGGGGTTCACATGGAGAATTGGGGGGGGATGCTCCCACGGGGGCAGAAAGGCCTCAGCGGGGAGGGTGGGGGGCGTTGTTGTCTACTCACTCGTGCTGCCCGGTGACCTTTTTCCTGCACTGGCGACCAGTCCTCCTGGTCACACTCCCGGTGCTCACAACCGCCGTCACCTCATCCCAGGTAGCACTGGCTGCCCTGTGACTGAACCTCCTGGGCACTCAGGGCAACGGGACATCCCTCCTGCCCTCCACAGCATCTAGCAGCCTCCGCCATTGTTGCAAGCTGGTTGGGATTGGCTGACCAAGTGCTGCTCGACCTTGTTAGCGGAGGGTTGGCGAACGCAGTGCCGGTGAATCAGCTGGTGGGCCTTGTTGCCTTCTTTACTTTGGGGTGAACCACAAGCTGTTTCTTATATCAACCAAATGACCACACAACCAGTATGTTAGCTCAAAAACACAGTTTATTAATAACACAGGACTTGTATCTCTCTGCAATAATACACGCGGTTCCGTACTAAACTACACCTAACGACTAAGATGACCTTTACTTAACTTCAAGTGACCGACACTGTGCGAGATAAGGCCTTTATCCGGGTCCACGAGGTCGGTTTGGAGGTGGTTGCGTTCGGCTCAGTTGGGCTCATCCTTCAGGAATGGTCGCGGGTCCTTGAACTTCGTTGTTCTGCTGTAGTTGGTCGCACTCAGGCCAGTCCCAAAAGAGACAGATCTCTAGTGCACAGGGCTTTTTATCCTTCGTCTCTTTCGCGCCCTTTTGGGCGGTCCTTACTCCGGGTCCAATGGATCGATAGGGTTTTCGATCACCTCCATCGCTCTCAGCTAATTAGGGGGCAGATACCTCGATAGCTGGGCAGGTCCTAGCTATCATTGTTCCAGGCGCGTAGGCCTTTCCAAATAAGGGGGGATGGCGCCGGTTAGTCTGCTACTGTTGTAACTCCTTGATTCAAACTCTATTGTCTTGGGGAAAATGGTGATCGACTCTTAATGGATACAAGTTTCAGCCAAGTCTGGTTTCTTTGCACAATACATAGAGGCTGTGTGCCTGTCTGTGTCCCAAATTGACCACAATTCCCATGGTCCTTTGCAGGTGGCCATTTTACATGGCTACAACCTTCATTTGCGGTGAGAAGTACGTGAGGCCTCGTTAAGTGGACCAATTAATGTTGGATAGCGTTGCCGGCCTCACTAGGCCGAACGCTGGGAAGCTCGTGGCAGTTTCCGCTCGCTGCAACGCTGGGCTGCAGTAGCAGGAGTCGCTCTGCACAAGTGGGCATTAGTGGGCATTAGTCACGTGTTTTTACAGTGTTTGTTGCGAGGCTGTTTGACTACTTAGCGTGACCTTGGTGTCTTACATTTCCAGCAGCTGACTAATATTCCTAATCCGACCTAAAGGTCTGAACCTAATATGGTCACCCCAAAATATCACTCTGGCTGAGATCGGTCAACACAGCACAGACCAGGCGTTGAGCCTGTGTTGCTCAGTAATAAACTAGACAGTACACATATTCACTGGGGAGCCTTTGTTTTTTCATTTATATTTTATGATTCAAATGAAATCTTGTAATGTGATTCCTTAAAGTTGTTGATTCAACTTGGGATCAAAGTATACTCGATGGAAGATTGCTGTTATGTTTTTACAAGCTAGTTCATTTTGGGAGATGTACACTTTGCTTCTGCATTTATGTTTGTTGGTTTCTCCAGTTGTCCATGTATTTCTACTCAATATTTCACAGTGTTTCTGTGCAAAGCCATACTCAATCGTTGGTACTCTAACGCACATGAACTTAAGTGAATGTCTTTTAGTAATTTGAATAATTTATTCAATAAACCTGAGGTAATACAGTCCTTGAATATTTTTGTCATTCTTCTTTTGAAACATCTGGAACTCTGCAGACTAGCAAGGGTGGAAATCATTCTTAGTGGAAGCTTTGAATCACAATGTGTAATGATATGTATAGTACAAGTGTAGTAAAGGGTTAACAAGTGAGACTACATGTAACTCAACACTAGATGGCGTTACTTAGTGATCATATATAAGGCTGCGTCTCTAGGAATGCTGGGGGAAGCTGATGGAGATTTCACGGTAGAAGGATAGCATGAAGTTGAGTTGTACTTCACCCCTGCCGGACATTTTTTAAACAGGGGGTGAATGTGGTAAACCACGTTATTGTGTGTATTGTGTTATATCCACTGTGCTGTATTGTACATGCCTAGGCTTGTCCAGGCTGGCTCCGCCTGTGGCTCCTCCCCTCAGGGCTTCTGTATAAAAGTGTCAAGTCTCCGCCTCCGGACCCAGTTCGGATCCAGAGGCAGGAGGCTTGCTGTTTCGTGTATTAAAACCTTAGTTACGTTTATCACTCGTCGTCTATTATTGATGGTGTATCAACCACACTGAGGGAAACCCCTCACAACAGTTAAGAGGAACCTCCCCCACATGCAAAAGGGCAACATCCCACTCCATGGATAAGAGGAGCCAGAAGCCTCTCCCCTCACACTGACCCCTGGCACTGCTGGGGGCACTGTTTCAGTGGAAAGTGGTCGGTGTAAGTGCCAGGGTACTGTGGTAAACCACTATTGCACCTGTATTAGGTGATGTACGGTGGGACCGGTACTATAGGTTCGCCGGTAGTCCCTGCCTGCTGGCCCCGCCCAGGAGGCAGGGTATAAATATGCGTGGCCTCCAGCCAGCAGCCATTTCGCCAGCTGCTGTGGGAGGCCACACATCTGATAGCAATAAAGCCTCAGTTGGATTTTGTCCAATTGATTGTGCCTCAATTTATTGCTATCAGTTTCTAAGGATGGACCTCCGTATCAAACCGGATCGCCTGCAGCTGGATCCGCACTCAAGCGACACCAGAAAGGACTTCCAGCACTGGCTAGCTTGCTTCGAGGCGTATATCAAATGCGGCACCAACCCCTGTTCCGGAGTTAAAATGGCGGATCGGGTTTATTTTTAAAAAAACATCTTCGCTTTATGGAGAATCTTTGGAATTATTAATTCCACTGTATGAAGATAAAACAAAGGGGGATAGTGTCTATCAATTATATTCTGAACTGTGTTATGTAAAATTAGTTTGAAAGATTCAGATTTTATATTCCAGGTTGAGCTCCAAAGTCTTTCCGTTAATCCAGGACGCGCCGAGTGACGCCGAAGCCATGACTCTTCTCAAGGACAACTACGCACAGACAACGAACACGCTCTTCGCCAGGCCCGCACTCGCCACTCGCTCTCAGCTCCCTGGTGAGTCTATAGAAGACTTCTGGCGGGCCCTAATCCCACTAGTCCGGGACTGTAACTGTCAGGCCGTTACTGCCACGGAACACTCAGACCTCCTTATGCGGGACGCTTTTGTGACTGGAATTGGGTCAGATCTCATACGCCAGCGACTCCTGGAAGGGGCCACGCGTGACCTCACAGAGACTAAAACGCTAGCACTCTCCATGACGGTCGTCCTGCGCAACGCCCAGTCCTACACCCCCAGCCGCACGGCCCACCCCTCCTACGCTTTGTGGACCCCACAGACAGCCGCCCCAGCGGGGGCGCTGCCCACTGAATATGCCTGCGCTGCATGCTAGCCAGCGAATACCGGGGGCCCCGATGCTATTTTTACGGCCAACAGAATCACCCCCGCCAATGCTGCCCGGCCCGCGCTGCCCTTTGTGAAGTCTGCGAGAAGAAGGGCCACTTTGCCGCGGTGTGCCAGGCCCACTCAGTAGCCGCTATCGCCACCACCCCCCATGGTCACGGACAATGGGCGCCGCCATCCCCCCCTCAGACCACGTGCAGCCACGTGCGTTCCATGGGCGCCGCCATCTTGTTCCACCCCTGTAATGTGCGTTCCATGGGTGCTGCCATTTTGTATCCCTCAAGATCTTTGGTTGCCGCCATTTTGTCTACCCCTCAGCATATGGGCACCACCAGCGTTCGAGGACCCGGGCTCACCAGCCGCCCCATTATCCGATGACCAACCAAGACTCGCCTCCATGCCAATCAACCAATATTGTCCGCTTAACCTGACCAACGCATCCACCAGCGTGAAAGTCGACGGACATGTAATCTCCTGCCTGCTGGACTCCGGGAGCACCGAAAGCTTCATACACCTGGATAAGTTAAGGTGCTGCTCCGTCACGATACATCCCGTCAACCAAAAAATCTCGCTGGCCTCCGGATCCTATTACGTAGCGATCCGGGGGTACCGTACGGTCACGTTCACGGTCCAGAGCGTAGAATTCAGCGGCTTCTGCCTTTATGTCCTCCATAACCTCTGCCCTGCACTAATCCTCGGCCTGGACTTCCAGTGCAACCTCCAGAGTCGAACTCTGAAATTCGGCGGGCTCTTACCACCCCTTACTGTGTGCGGTCTCGCAACCCTAAAGGTCGACCCACCTTCCCTCTTTGCCAATCTAACTCCAGATTCCAAACCCGTCGCCACCAGGAGCAGACGGTACAGCACCCAGGACAAGACCTTCATCAGGTCCGAGGTCCAGCGGCTGCTTCGGGAAGGCATCATCGAGGCCAGCAACAGCCCCTGGAGAGCTCAAGTGTTAGTAGTTAAAACTGGGGAGAAACACCGAATGGTCGTGGACTACAGCCAGACCATCAACCGGTACATGCAGCTCGATGCGTACCCCCTCCCACGCATATCTGACGTGGTTAACCAGATTGCGCAGTACCGGGTTTTCTCAACAGTAGACTTGAAATCCGCCTACCACCAGCTCCCGATCCGTAAATCAGACCGTCCATACACCGCCTTCGAGGCAGACGGCCGCCTATACCAATTCCTTAGGGTCCCCTTCGGCGTCACAAACGGGGTCTCGGTCTTCCAAAGGGAGATTGGCCGAATGGTCGACCGGTACGGGTTGCGGGCCACCTTTCTGTACCTAGACAATGTCACCATCCACGGCCATGATCAGCAGGACCACGACACCAACCTTGCTAAATTTCTCCACACCGCTACTCTCCTAAACTTCACTTACAACAAGGAGAAGTGCGTGTTCTACACAAACCGCTTAACCATCCTCGGCTATGTGGCCAAAACGGAGTTCTGGGGCCTGATCCCGACCGCATGTGCCCTCTCATGGAGCTCCCCCTCCCCCACTGCCCCAAAGCCCTCAAACGCTGCCTGGGGTTCTTTTTGTACTATGTTCAGTGGGTCCCAAACTATGCGGACAAGGCCCGCCCACTCAGACAGGCCACCCAGTTTCCCCTGACGGCCGAGGCCCAACAGGCTTTCACCCGGATCAGAGCTAATATTGCCAAGGCCACAATGCACGCTGTAGATGAGACACTGCCCTTCCAAGTAGAAAGCGACGCATCAGACGTCGCTCTTGCCGCCACCCTCAATCAGTCAGGCAGGCCCGTGGCATTCTTTTCCCGCACCCTTCATGCCTCAGAAATTCGGCAATCATCCGTCTAAAAGGAGGCCCAAGCTATCGTTGAAGCTGTGCAGCATTACCTGGCCGGCAGGAGATTCACTCTCCTCACTGACCAACGGTCGGTAGCCTTCATGTTGTAGCCATCTGGGATGGCCACGTCCCGATTACAAAATGGACACTTGTAAAGAATGCAGGCAAAATTGGACAATACCGAAAAAGCAAGCAGGTGCAAGGTCTGTCTGTTGATTAGAGCTGTAGCTCTCAGACAGGACCGGTACTGCAGAACCATCTACATACTAATGAGCCATCCCCGAGATCAAAAGGCAACATTTAGGTAAACAATGCTAAGACAGACAGCCCGGCGCCAGAGGAGACTAAAACAAAGCAAACCAACGGCCACCTAGGACACGCCCAGCAACCAGGGAACACACCCCTCTATTGGAGGAAAATTGATAAGGACAATTGGGAAATGGCCCAATTAATTGGGGCCATGTTCAAGGCCCACCCAAAAGCGCACAAAGCCCTTTTTGGGTATAAAAAGGACTCCCCAAGAGAGGATCGCTCTCTTGGCCTTGGCTCTCAGTGAGGAGAGACCCGCCAAAGCTACGCCAGACCAAGTAAGTTCCAAGTCAACGCACGCTACGAGATAGACGCTCCTAGTTGCGACCCTGTAAACAGCTCAACCCAGCAGCCTCAGAACCAAGCAACGGCTATTGTTCCTCTGACTGAGTGGGCACCCGAAGCTAAGTATAGGCTTTTAGTAATAGTGATAGTTTAGGTTGTAGAGTTTTATGCATGAGTATATTTGACTGTGTGTAAATAAATGAGCATTGCTTTTGAACTTACTAACTGGTGTTCGAGTCTTGGATCAGTATTCGGCTTTGAACCTTGTGGCGGTATCGAAAGATAACTGGCGACTCTTGAGCAAATGTAATTAAACAGAGCCAAGTTAGCGACATTTACTGGCGACTCCGCCGGGGCTCAATTTAGAAGTGGCCTAACCACTCCGAGAGAACCCAAATTTGAATTAAGAATCCAATTGGAAACAGAAAAACCACAAGCGTAAGAACAGTACTGATCAAGCCTCCGAGATTCGGAAGTGTGTTAATGCATGCGTACTAACAGGGATATAAGGTAAGCCTCAGAGATTGTGTTGCGTAAAACTGTCGGGAGTGTTTTAGGCTGGAAATTAGGGTAATCCGTACCCGTGTTTACATCACCACTTTATCACCCCCTGTTCCAAATTCAGTAGAGTACCTAGATAGAGAAAATGGCAATGAAGGCAATGGAACGCCTTACTAACGCCCAGGAATTTGAGGTCGCAGCGACCAGTAGAGTAGGACAGTGTCCTGTGTCATGCGAGAGTGCCTTTAAGAACTGGATGTTTAAGCAATGTACTTTAAAGAAACAGTGATGTCATAGAGTGGGTGGAGCTCAGCTCAGTTCAGCCATTTTGGCAGTTTGGTTTTGCAATTTAAAAAGGTGCCTGGCTGGTTTTGCTGAGAGCAGTTTAAAAGTGTCTGGCTGTTTTGCTGTGAGCAGTTTAAAAATAGAAAGCCAGTTTGAGACAGCAGCTTGAGAAGTTCTGGTTTGCTGAGTGCTTGAAGGGAGAAAGCCAGGTTTGACAAAGCAGTGGGTGTGCGTCTGTGTGTGTCCAGAGAGCTGCAAGAAGAAAGCAAGGTGCTGGAGCTGAAATCAACCAAGCTAATATATCTCTGCCATTCTACAGAATATATATATATCCTTTAACCTGATGTGATATTGTTTAAAGGTGTTAAGTCTCTTGGAAGTTTGAAGGAACATTTTAAGGAGTTATTTACTGATGCAATATTTTCTGAGTTATCTTTGAAGTAAGGCGTGTTAATCCATTGTTTATTTAAGATGTTACGTTGAGTTCATGGAATAAACAGTGTTTTGTGTTTAAAAACCTACGTGTCCATAATTGTAATACCACACCTAGGTAAAAAGCCGTGTGCTTGAATAAGCAACAAATCCATTAAAGGGAGAGGTTGGTTGAACTCCATGATACATTTTAGGGTTCTGAAAACACCTCGCCCATAAGAATTGGGGGCTCATCCAGGATAAAAGTCCATCTATTGGATTGGCTTTTGTGAACTTCCGGTGTGGTATTTTAGTTTAAGTGGGGAGAGTGTTGAGAACAATGTCTCTTTCAGAGGCTCAGAAGTTTTTGGGGGTGGAGAATGTCACACATAGTACTTTACGGACAGAAACAAAACGCAGACTGTTAGATTTGGCAAGAACATTGCAGTTAACATTACCTGACAAAATGTGGGAAAATGAGGTAATTATGGCAGTGGTTAAGCATTTAAAGTTGCCTGAGATAGAGTTTGACTCATTGGAAATGGCAAAAATTCAGTTGCAAATTACACAAACGGAACATGAGAAAGAATTAAAGCGGCTGGCATACGAGAGTGAGAGAGGGGAAAAAGAAAGAGAAAGAGAGAGAGAGGAAAAAAAGGAGAAAGAGAGAGCGAGGAAAAAGAAAAGGAGAGAGAAGAAAGGCGAAAAGAAAGAATAGCCCTAGCAGAACAAAAAGATTAATAGAGGGAGTTGGAACTTCAGAAAATGGCCATGAAATATGACAATCAGTTAAAATTGCAGATGTAAAGGGAAACGTACAGTTGGATGATAGTGATGAGGATAGTGAGAAAGAGCGTCATAGTTGAAGGCTTGGTGGGAATCTATTTAAATATGTCCAAGCATTGCCAAGGTTTGACGGGAAGGAAGTGGAAGCCTTTTTCATTTCATTTGAGAAGGTAGCTAAACAAATGAAATTACCACCGGACATGTGGGTACTACTGATTCAAACAAAGCTGGTAGGTAGAGCTAGTGAAGTGTTTGCATCACTACCGGAGGAGGTATCTGGAACGTATGAGGAGGTGAAGAAATAAATCTTAAGTGCATGTGAGGTAGTGCATTACAGACAAAGATTTAGAAATTTAAGGAAATAATTTGGTCAGACATACATGGAGTTTGAAAGACTCAAACAGAGTAATTTTGATAGGTGGATAAGGGCTTTGAAAATAGACCAAACGTATGAAGCTCTCAGAGAAATTATACTTTTGGAGGAGTTTAAAAATTCAATTCCTGATATAGTGAGAACTCATATGGAGGAACAGAGGGATAAAACTGCGAGATTAGCAGCAGCAATGGCAGATGATTAAGAATTAGTTCATCAATCAAGTATTGGTTTCTGACATCAGTTTCAGCTGGTGAGGGATAGAAACTGGGGACATGAGAAATACTCAAGTGGTAAAGGTAAAGGTGATCTGATGGGAGACAATAAAGAGAATGTACCTCAGATTAAAAAAGAAATCCAGGAGGGTGGAAAAGAAATGAAAAGTTTCAGATGTTTTCACTGTAATAAACTAGGCCATGTAAAGTCACAGTGTTGGTGGTTGAAGAAAAGCACTGGGAAGGCTGATGTGGTAAAACAGGATAAGACAGTAGGGTTTGTTAGAGAGGTAAAGGAAAGCCCAAGGGAAGCGAAGGAGGTGCAAACGATTGTACAGCCTGTTCAAGAAGTAATTGTTAAGAAGGTGCCAGATGTCTTCAAAGAATTTACTTGTGTGGGTAAAGTTTCCTCTGTGTATCAGAGGAGCAGATAAAGAAGTCACAATTTTAAGAGATACAGGGGCAAGTCAATCTTTAATGATAAGAGATGAGGAATTATGTAGTTTGGGAAGAATGTTGCCAGAAAAGGTGGTGATATGTGGAATTCAGGGTGAGAGGAGTAGCGTTCCATTATATAAGGTAAGGTTGGAAAGTCCAGTGAAGAGTGGTGAAGTGGTAGTAGGAGTAATAGATAAACTATCTTGTCCAGGAATACAGTTTATCTTGGGTAATGATATAGCTGGATCGCAGGTGGGAGTGATGCCTACTGTGGTTGATAAGCCAGTGAAATCAGACAACTGAAGTGTTGAAGGACGAATATCCTGGGATTTATCCGGATTGTGTAGTAGCAAGGTCGCAAAGTCACAGGTTAAGACAAGAGGAGAAATCAAAGAGTGAAGATGAAGTTGAAGTGCAATTATCAGAAACGATTTTTGATCAGATGGTTGAAAAAGAACAAGTACAGGTGGAGGATGAGGCGGATATTTTTAGTTCAGGAAAATTGACGGAGTTGCAACAGAAAGATGTAGAAATAAAACGGATCTATTACAAAGCATATACGGAAGAGGAATCTGAGAGTATACCAGAGTGTTATTACTGTAAAATGGAGACCCGTACACATGCAGGCGGATGAAAAGTGGGCAGAAGTTCATCAAGTAGTATTGCTGGTAGGGTATAGAAAGGAGGTGTTGCGAGTTGCACATGAGGTACCAGTGGGAGGTCATTTGGGAATAAGGAAAACTCAAGCTAAAATCCAGAAACATTTTTATTGCCCTGGGCTACATAAAGATGCAGTTAAATTTTGTCAATCATGTCACACATGTCAAGTGATAGGGAAACCTCAAGCAGTGATAAAACCAGTGCCCTTAATACCCATTCCAGCATTTGAGGAACCTTTTACAAGGGTCCTAATCGATTGTGTAGGACGGCTTCCTAAAACAAAAAGTGGGAATCAATATCTTTTGACTGTAATGGACGTGTCTACTAGGTTTCCAGATGCCATTCCAGTAGGTGATATTACAGCTAAAAGGATTGTGGAGGAGTTACTTAAATTCTTTACTAGATATGGACTACCCACAGACATTCAATCAGATCAAGGATCAAATTTTACTTCAAAGTTATTCAAAGAAGTTATGGATAGAAGTTAGGAATAAACCAATTTAAATCAACTGCGTATCATCCAGAATCGCAGGGAGCGTTAGAAAGGTGGCATCAGACATTAAAGGCAATGTTGAGGGCGTATTGTCAAGATTATCCAGAGGATTGGGATAAAGGAATCCCATTTGTATTGTTTGCAATTAGGGATTCACATAATGAGTGTACCAAATTTAGTCCTTTTGAATTAAGTTTTGGTCATGAGGTAAGAGGACCACTTAAATTGATTAAGAAAAAATTGTTGGGTGTGAAATCGGAAATTACACTATTGGATTACGTGTCAAATTTTAGGGAACGATTAAATAGAGCAGGTGAATTGGCTGGGCAACATTTGAAAGTTGCACAAAATGTGATGAAACGGGTAGCGGAAAAGAAATCCAAAGTTCGTAGTTTTGCCAGTGGGGATAAAGTTTTAGTGTTGTTACCAGTGGTAGAGGAGCCTTTAAAAGCTAGGTTTTGTGGACCGTATCAGATTGAAAGGAAATTAAGTGAGGTGAATTATGTGGTAAACACCAGATAGAAGGAAATCTCACCGAGTGTGTCATGTGAATATGCTTAAAGGGTACTTTGACAGGGAAGGAGAGAAAAAGGAGGTTTTAATGATTCTAACTCAAAGTAACAAACCAATTCCAGTTGACTGTGAATTTGACATGCCTCAATTAAATTGGATAATGAGGATGTTCTTAAAAATTGGGATGAATTGTTAAGTTACCTTCCAGAGGAAAATCGAACTGACGTGAAAGAGTTATTGATATCACATGGGCAAGTCTGTAGAGATAAATTGGGAAGTACTAAAATGGCTATATCTGATGTAGATGTGGGAAATGAGTTCCTATCAAACAACATCCATATAGACTGAATCCTTTAAAATTGGTACAGGTTAACATAGAGATTGAAAGTATGCTGAAGCATGGCATAATTGAAGTGGGTTGCAGCCAATGGAGCTCACCCATACTGATGGTACTTAAGCCAGATGGTACCCAACAGTTGTGTGTGGAGTATAGAAAGGTGAATGCAGTTACAAGAACGGACTCTTATCCTGTCCCACTATTGAAGGATTGCATGGAGAAAGTGGGACAATCTGCTTTTATTTTCAACTTCCAGACACGGAAAGAACATTTAAAACATCGTATGAAGTTCTTCGATCAACTTCAGGAGGCGGGTTTGGTGATGAACCTAGCCGAAAGTGAATTTGGAGAAGCCCAAATCACTTTCCTCGAGGAGTTTCCGATACCTTCAAGGCGAAGGGAAATAATGCAATCTCTTAGCATGAATGAATTTGATCGTTTTGTGGCGTGATTACTCCATTGATGGAATTGCTGAAGATACGTAAAAAATTTTAGTGGACAGCGGACTTTCAACAGACATTTGACTGCCTGAAAGCTGTGATAACCAATGCTCCTGTATTGGAGAATTGCAAGGGACTCTGTGGTCAGATTGAACTAAATTATCTGATTCTGAAGAGAAATGCCGAGGAGTAGAGGAATGGATGGATCACGCAGAGACTTTGTTCAAAGAGACTGTCAATCGATAAGGATTTCGGTTGGAGGAAGAAGAACAAAGAAAAATTGACTATGTTATTATATCTGTTTGAGTGTGTTGTTTTCTTTAAATGAAAAGGTATATTTAATGTGTACATTTCTTAGTGGATGGTGCAAAAGTGAAAAATGAAACCATCTTGAAGTTGATGTTTTTTTTTCTTGGGGGCAGGTGTCATGCGAGAGTGCCTTTAAGAACTGGATGTTTAAGCAATGTACCTTTAAGAAAACAGTGATGTCATATAGTGGGTGGAGCTCAGCTCAGTTCAGCCATTTTGGCAGTTTGGTTTTGCAATTTAAAAAGGTGCCTGGCTGGTTCTGCTGAGAGCAGTTTAAAAGTGCCTGGCTGTTTTGCTGTGAGCAGTTTAAAAGTAGAAAGCCAGTTTGAGACAGCAGCTTGAGAAGTTCTGGTTTGTTGTGAGTGCTTGAAGGGAGAAAGCCAGGTTTGAGAAAGCAGTGGGTGTGTGTCTGTGTGTGTCCAGAGAGCTGCAAGAAGAAAACAAGGTGCTGGAGCTGAAATCAACCAAACTAATATATCTCTGCCATTCTACAGAAAATATATATATCCTTTAACCTGATGTGTTATTGTTTAAAGGTGTTAAGTCTCTTGGAAGTTTGAAGGAACATTTTAAGGAGTTATTTACTGATGCAATATTTTCTGAGTTATCTTTGAAGTAAGGGGTGTTAAGAGATCCAATGTTTATTTAAGATGTTACTTTGAGTTCATGGAATAAACAGTGTTTTGTGTTTAAAAACCCACGTGTCCATAATTGTAATCCCCCACCTCGGGAAAAGCCGTGTGCTAGGAAAAGCAACAAATCCATTAAAGGGAGAGGTTGGTTGAACTCCATGATACATTTTGGGGTTCTGAAATCGCCTCGCTCATAACACCCGTTTGGGAAGATGAGATCCGAAAATATCTCAAAAGGAAAGGATGGCCCCTTTGGAGTGAATTCTGCGCCAATGACAAAACAGGTCCCGGGAGTATAGGATATACTTGGTGGGAGAACCTGTCAGAGATACACAAGAAGAGCTTGGGGAAAGCTCGCAAGCCAATGGCAATCGTGTCCTGTTTGGCACAATTGCGAGACCAGAGGAGGCCGTTAGGATGCTCTGTAGAGAGATAGAGGAGAGAGACAGAAGTAGTGAGGTAGACGTAGCGAAGTAGAGAAGAAGAATTGAGATTTGAGAGAGCAGTTAGCAGCAAGGGACAGAGAGGTGGATGATGCCAAAAGGGCACACCAGTCTTGTCTCGCGCAGTTGAGTAGCTTCCAAACGCAATACGATAAGGCCTAGCAGGACACGCAACATGCGGTCTTGGTAAGACAAGAGACTGAGCAACAAGTTGAGAAATTGCAGAAACAGTGCAATGATCTGAAAGCAGCCCAACGAGCACTCCATACTTCCACGACAGAACAAAGGCAGAGCTCCGTCGACCACGCAAAGTGACGGAAACAAATTGCAGAATTGCAATCTCTGATTTTTGTTCAAAATGGGTTTCAAAGCACATTTGGACCACAATTAGATCAGGAAAATGGCCCCGACTGGCAGGAATTGAATGAGACTGCCTATAGATCTGTACATGGGGCATGTATGCAGGGAAAACCCCAGAAAAGGAAAGCGCCCCAACCCCCAACCGAACGAGCAGAGCACATCCGCATGAACCCTGTAACCACACACCGCAGGGCACAGCAGAAGGAGACGCAGATTTCCTTTACACAACCTCGTTAACCATGACCCAATTACAGGACGCATGTGGAAAAATTACACCATTCCTTCCCACATCAGACCCCCACCAATCTTTCGCGAAAGTTAAGCAGCAGGCTACCATGTATGGCCTGGACGAAAAGGAGCAAGTGAAGCTCACAGTTTTAAGCCTCGACCCTCCAGTCGTGGCAGCCCTTTCCGATCCACAGAATGTAGGAGGAGGCACACTCCAAGAGATGCACACAGCGATCCTTGATGCGATCGGCTATAACAGAGGAGACCCCGTAGAAGGCCTAAACAAGTGTCGGCAAAAGAAAACAGAGCACCCCACAGCGTTTGCTGGACGCTTGTGGATACACTTCACAGCAGTTTTCGGAGAGTTAGCCCGCACCCATTTGTCCCCAAATAATATGGCCAAATGGACTTGAATCCTTGTCTCTCACGCGACAGACGCAGGACGAAAAGCTTGCGCAAATTATGACCCCTCTGACGAGGCCCACAATGAAAAATGGGTTCTGAAGAGATTGTCCCGCACTTGGGAGCAATCAGTCCAAAGCAAAACCACATTTATAAAACCCGATGAAGAGCAGGCAGAAATGAACCCAGTTAAAGCGCACCAGAACCCGCATGGCTAAATGAGGGCAGGAACAGCCCACCCCAGCCCAAAGCTCAAGAATTTTATAATTGTGGACAGTTAGGACACTTTGCACGAGCGTGCAACGCAGCAGAGAAGCCAACAGGCACTCTAAATAAGAATAGGGCAAAGCCGATCCATAGCGTTAGCGCTCATTCAGAGGATGCAGACATGAACGGCACCGACTGACGGTGTTCGGGCTCCCCAACTTGGGTCTGCGACACCCTTTGGGCCAAGTCTGGTAGACCGGTAGTGGCAGGCAAAGTTCGGCGACACCCCGTAGAATTTGTTTGGGACACAGGAGGGTCCCGCACCACACTCAATTCCTCCACGATGTTTCAGCGAGACACGTGGCCCACAACAGACACCCTCACACTCAACGGCTTTCCAGGCCATTTACAACAGGGACACATCACAGCCCCTGTAGCAATACAAATAGGGAACATCACAACTAACCACCCCGTAGTTTTGGTTGATCTGCCCTCGACAGCAGAACATATCCTTGGGATTGATTTCATGAGCTCTCATTACCTTTCTTTTGAGCAAGCGAACAAGTGTGTATGGAAAATGGCAAAGGCAGCACGAGCCCCCGCCACGCTCACACTAGGAGAGTATATAAACAGGATTAGCTCAGTAGGAGACTTCTGGTTCGACCCTCAAGCCATTAGTGCAGACAAACAGGTTAGGGCAGCCCTGCAGGAACACAAAGCGACATTTGCACAGCACAAGCACGACTGTGGCAAATTGGCTGGCTTTGTGAACATTACAGGTCCCGACGCTAAACCCCAGAAGCAGTACGGATTTCCCCAGGAAGCAGAGGGAGAAATCTCCAAAGTAATAGAGAGTTTGTTGGATCAAGGCGTACTCAGATCAGTAGCTTCCACAAACAACGCACCGATTTGGCCCGTCAGGAAACCGGATGGATCATGGCGACTAACCATTGATTACCGGGAACTGAACAAAGTAACCCCAGCAGCAGCCCCCACCGTAGCCAGGAGTCCCGAGGCCATGCTCAAACAGGGACTCCAGTCAAATTTTTTTTCGGTTTTGGACATTAGTAATGGCTCTTGGTCCATTCCATTGGCTAAAGCGTGCCTTTACATTCCAAGGGCAACAGTACATGTGGACGTGCCTTCCACAAGGCTTCCACAACTCCCCCTCCATGGATTCGCAAAATTTTCCCGCCCCGATTGTCTGGTCCAGTACGTAGATGACTTGTTACTACAGACAGACACAAAGGGAGAGCACATTTCGCTTCTCGACGAACTCCTAGGACTCCTAAAAGAAATTGGTTGTAAAGTCAACCCCAAGAAGGCCCAGATTTTGAAAGAGAAAGTGATTTACTTAGGAACAGTGATCACTCATGGTAAACGCGAGATCGAGCACAAGAGAATTGACTCGATCGTCAAATTGCCCCTTCCCCACAATGTCTCAGCCACCCGGTCATTTTTAGGACTGGTTGGCTACTGCCGAAAACATATCCGAACTTCCCAAGAAGCAGGCACCTTGGGAATGGCTTCCACAGCATACGGATGCCGTGGATGCTTTCAAAAGAGCACTCAGCACAGCCCCCGCACTACAGGTCCCAGATCCACTTTCCCGATACGCAATCTAAGTTGCAAGCACCGACCGAACCCTTTCGGCTGTGCTCCTTGAGGAATGCCATGACCATTACATATGCCTCATGCGTGTTAGACCCCATAGAGAACGGACCTTCTGCCTGTGAGAGGCACCTGCTCGCAGTTTTTTGGGCAGTACAATACTTCGCCTACATTACAGGACTCAACCCCATCACCATCCACACAGAACACACCCCGACACAGCTATTGTTAGTTGGCCGACTTAAGGATGGCACAGTCAGCCAAATCCACGCAGCCCGTTGGACCCTTCTTTTACAGGGAAGGGACATTACAGTAAAAAGAACCAAGATCCACACCTTCCTTGCCGATAATTTGCAGTATGCAGGCACCCCTCATGAGTGTGACCCCAGCACACATCTATTCAGAAATCTTGTATGTATGCAACAGTTTGACGGAATTCCTACCTCTGTGGGAAACGAGAGGATTTGTTTCCACGGACGGTAAGCCCCTACCCTCAGCCCCATTTCTCCGCATTATCTTAGAGACAGCGAAGGATAGAAAATACGGTATAATTAAGGTTCGCAGTCATCACCGTTCTTCCCCCCCCGGTAACGTTAAAGCAGACGCCCTAGCGAAGGCAGGTTCCAGGCATGGTTATTTTTGGAACCCCCCGAAAGCAGCCCAGTACACGCAGTTCAGGTCTCACAGACCAATATTCAGGATCTAGCAAAGGCACAGAAAGAGGAAGAGAAACTCAGGGAAGTTTTAAAGGGAACCTTCCCAGTCCCGTATGACAAGTTTGAAAACGCAATCACCACACACGACAGTGTGATTTTAAAGGATGGCATTTATATAATTCCCAGCCAGGACAGGAACCAGATCATTTGTCAGTTCCACGACAATCATGGATACCAAGATATTGAACCCACCCTAGCCCACCTCAGACCGCTCTTCTGGTGGCCTGATTTAAAAGCCGATGTTACGCACTACATAGAGAATTGCTTGATCTGTGCCCAGAACAATCCGGACAGATATGCGAAAAAGGCTCAACTTAGTCATACCCGCCCCGTTAATGGACCCTGGACAAATCTCCAGATAGACTATATAGGACCCCTACCCCCTTTCAGAAGTGGTTATGAGTATGTGTTGGTGGTCATAGACACCTTCACAAAATGGGTGGAAGCTTTTCCATTGCGAACTAATACGGCCAAGACAACAGCTAAAATACAAACACATCACATCTTTACAAGATGGGGACTCCCCCGCAGCATAGAATCCGATCAAGGCTCCCATTTCACAGGACGTGTAATGAGAAACGTTCTCACGATTATCGGCATTCGACAAAAGTTTCACATAGCTTACCACCCCCAGTCAAGTGGTATTATAGAGAGGATTAAAAGCCACCCTCAGGAAAATGGTTCAGCAGAATAATAGCACCTGGGATTCAGTTCTCCCATTTGCTTTAATGTTTTTAAGAAACACGGTATCCACGTCCACAGGATACACCCCCCACACCCTCATGACCGGACGCCCCATGAAAGGGACAGAGTATTTATTATGACTGGATTTGGCCAGCCCCGTTGTTACAGCCCTCACGCATGAAAATGCGGTTCAACAATTGTTAGAGAACATAAAGGCAGCCCAACTCGCAGCAGCTGTGAGACTTGGGACCAGGAAGAAACAGATCAAGGCTTGTTTCGACAAAACAGTACACACCACTGAGTTTGCAATAGGGCAGCAAGTGATGCTTTCCCTTAGAACCCCAGCTCATTCCTTTCCCCTAAATTCTCCGGAACGTACTCCATTTTGGACAAAGTCAGCCCCTTGGTATACAAGATTATATATCCCAATGGTAAGTCTGCGTGGTTTCACATTAACCAGCTCAAGGCTTATGACTCGCAGTATAGCCACACACACCACATCCTGCTCGCAGCAGCAGACGATCACGGCCCACCCATAGATGACGTTTTCCTACCCTCCCCCAACCAGTCCAGCCCGTGCTCACACACGACTTCAACTCCACCCCCAGAGGCACGAATCCACCTCTCCCTTCCTTCAACCAGCAGCGACAGCGACAGTGATAGCGATCACGATGTCGATAGCCACAGCGCACCACGTTATGACTATACCCCTGTACCAGGCCCCACTCCCAGCGATTCCAAGCATGATTCCACTGACCCCTTCGAAATTACATATATCAAAGCCCCTGACCCAGACCCACCGCCCAACGATTTCGGATTGAAACCTAGTAGCTCCAACCTCGACACACGATTCTGGCACTGAGACAATTCATTCATCCGGAATGATGAGATGGACCCCAATTCGCCCCAAGCTGCTTTAGCACGGTTACTACAGTCAAGTGTTTGGCAGCCGGGAGAAGATGATGACATAGAGTCTGACTCCCACCAAACAAATCCCTTTGCAACCCTGTTCGCTATTGAGCAGTGAGGTGTCCAGATGATGGAGAAAAAGGAACCGATGGAGAGATACGGTGTCCTTTCTGATGGAACCTGCACCATGTTTGTTGTATGTTTATTAATGTTAAGTGTTGTTCGTAAACTCGAAAGTTTCATGGCACCATGTCACCACTCCTTTGACGCCCAATGCCTGTTAGAGGAACAAGTTTGTCCCCAGACAACGGTTCAGAGGAACTAGTTTGTCAACAGAAACCAGTTTAATGGAACAAGTTTGTCCCCAGACAACCGTTCAGAGGAACTAGTTTGTCGACAGACACTACTCACAGCTACTCTCCTGATTCGATCACGAGTGGCTGCCCCCACACGACCACATTCTTACCTGTTCTTGCTGGTTGCTCGGGCCGTGGAGAAACGGCACTGGTCCCCACCCTGCCTGAGGACCCCCCCTATGGTCAGCTATGCTCGGGTAGAGCACAAACGGCTGATCACCGTCCTACCCGGGGATTCCAACCATTTCTTACCCGCCGCTGCCCATACGCACCCCATTTTGGCACTTTCAGTTCGAAATTCTTTTGTTTGGTTTGGGCAACCTAGTAGCTTCCGTATGCTATTTACTTACTAAAACACTAGGATGGTAGATCGCACAGGCTGTGAGACAGCTCGCACTATGTCAGTATTTTTCTCGGATGTCTTGTCCCAAATGTTTGGTTTAAAAAAAAATGAGGGAGTCACAGATGGTGACCAATTATAAAGGGAAATTGGCAACAAAGGACAGACAGACAGGCATACGAGATCATAAGCAAGATAATAACAGATATTATGCTTGTGTTCACAGAACTCCGGAACCTCAGGAACCCCAGAGGAAGACAAAGAAGAAGACAGAAAGACGAAAAGATGAAGACAATCTCCATCTTGTTCACCTGGATCTAAGGGGGATGCCTTCAGTTGCGCGCAGGCGCTACCCCTCTGATACCTACCACACAAGTCGTGAATGATTCCCACCCCTGCAATACAAAGAACCCCGAGATAGCTAGCCCCGCGACAGCTAACAATACCGCGGCCTGGTGTGATAAGTTTATCACCTGGTACTCACTATCGTATGTAGTAGAAGCCCTCTTAGTACTGGCGATACTTTGCAGTGTCGTGCAGACACTTCGAGTCAGGAAATGGCGAAAGAGAGTCTACCGCGGTATACAGGATTAAGTCCCCTATTTTCGGATTTCACCAAACCCCCGAACCTCTTGACATGAATTAAAGTGCTTCCATTTTTCTTTATGTATTCGGTTAAATAAAGAAATGTAAACCTCTGTGTCTGACTGCCAGGCCAGAGAAATTTGTGTGCTGCTATTTTTGTACAGTTTAAGATGTTGTAGATTATTTTTGATTGTTTGAGTAAGGATAGTTTATTGAGGATAGTTAGCGGTTCCAGTTTTTTTATTTTTCTGTAATGCATGCATTAATGTCATAGCACCCCGTAGGGTTTTATAATATTGTATGTATTTGAAATGATTTAGGTAAAATTGTGTTTCATAGGATAGGGCAGAGTAGAGCCTGATTTTGGGTGCCCCGTTTGGTCAGAGGACAAAGACGATGCAGTAATGTGATCCTTCACGCTTCGTGTTGAGGATCACAAGGAGGGCTTGTAGCCATCTGGGATGGCCACGTCCCAATTACAAAATGGACACTTACAAAGAATGCATGGAAAATTGGACAATACCGAAAAAGCAAGCAGGTGCAAGGTCTGTCTGCTGATTAGAGCTGTAGCTCTCAGACAGGACCGGTACTGCAGAACCATCTACATACTAATGAGCCATCCCGGGAACAAAAGGCAACATTTAGGTAAACAATGCTAAGATAGACATACCGGCGCCAGAGGAGACTAAAACAAAGCAGACCAACGGCCACCTAGGACACGCACAGCAACCAGGGAACCCACCCCTCTATTGGAGGAAAATCGATAAGGACAATTGGGAAATGGTCCAATTAATTGGGGCCAAGTTCAAGGCCCACCCAAAAGTGCGCAAAGCCCTTTTGGGGTATAAAAAGGACTCCCCAAGAGAGGATCGTTCTCTTGGCCTTGGCTCTCAGTGAGGAGAGACCCGCCAAAGCTACGCCAGACCAAGTAAGTTCCAAGTCAATGCACGCTATGAGATAGACGCTCCTAGTTGGTCCCTGTAAACAGCTCAACCCAGCAGCCTCAGAACCAAGCAATGGCCACTTTTCCTCTGACTGAGTGGGCACCCGAAGCTAAGTATAGGCTTTTAGTAAAGTGATAGTTTAGGTTGTAGAGTTTATGCATGAGTAGATTTGACTGTGTGTAAATAAATGAGCATTGCCTTTGAACTTACTAACTGGTGCATCGAGTCTTTGATCAGTATTCGGTTTTGAACCTTGTGGCGGTATCGAAAGATACCTGGCGACTCTTCAGCAAATGTAATTAAACAGAGCCAAATTAAGAGACAACAGCAAGTTAGCAACAATGTTCAATAACACACAGCGGGGCAAGATCAAAAACAATAAAATCTTGAGGTGGAGGATCGAGCTCTCCACCTACAATTACGAGATTATGTATCGCCCCGGCAAACGCAACGAGCCCCCAGATGCCCTATCACGAGGTACATGTGCCAGTGCACAGGGAGACCGACTCCGGGCTCTGCACGACAGCCTTTGTCACCCAGGAGTTACATGGTTGTACCACTTCATTAAGGCACAAAATCTGCCCTACTCCGGTGAGGAAGTAAGGACAATCACCAGGGACTGCCAAGTCCGTGCGGAGTGCAAGCCGCATTTCTACCGGCCGGACCGCGCACGCCTGGTGAAGGCCTCCCGCCCCTTTGAACGCCTCAGCGTGGATTTCAAAGGCCCCCTCCCCTTCACCGACCGTCACACATATTTTCTCCGTGTGGTCGATGAATACTCCAGATTTCCCTTTGCCCCGACATGACGTCTGCCACCGTCATTAAAACCCTCAACACAATCTTCGCTCTGTTCGGTTTCCCCGCCTACATCCACAGTGACAGGGGATCCTCATTCATGAGTGATGAGCTGCGTCAGTTCCTGCTCAGCAGGTGTATCACCTCCAGCAGAACGACAACCTATAACCCCCGGGGAAACGGACAGGTAGAAAGGTATGGAGGGCCGTCCAACTGGCCCTATGGTCCAGAAAGCTCCCGGCCTCCCGCTGGCAGGAAGTCCTCCCTGATGCACTCCACTCCATTTGCTCATTACTCTGCCACTAACAATACACCCCATGAACGTCTTTTCGCCTTCCCCAGGAAGTCCACATCCAGGGTGTCGCTCCCGATGTGGCTCGCAGCTCCCGGAACCGTACTTCTCCGTAAGCACGTCCGGCTCCACAAGGCGGACCCGTTGGTGGAGAGGGTGCACTTACTGCACGCAAACCCCCAGTACGCCTACGCGGCGTTCCCCGACGGCCGCCAAGATACTGTCTCCCTCAGGGACCTGTCACCAGCAGGTTCCACCCCCATGCCCCCTCTGCCCTCGGCACCACCCTCCCCTCCCCCATTGCTCCCAACAGCACTCCCCCCAGGACCATCCATCCTCCCCCTGCCCACGCCTGATGATGAAGAGGATTTTGGCACGTTCCCAGAGTCACCATCGACCAGATCAGCGCCAACATCGCCGACACCTCTGCGTCGCTCCCAAAAGAACATCAAGGCCCCGGACCAGCTAAACCTCTGACCGGTCCACCGGACATCAAAGGACATTTGTTTGCTTAAATCTTGTAAATATTAACTCATTGTTGTATGTAGTTATCCACCACCCTCGCCGGACTCAATTTTTAACGGGGGGTGAATGTGGTAAACCACTGTTGCACCTGTATTAGGTGATGTACGGTAGGACCTGTACTACAGGTTCGCCGGTAGTCCCTGCCTGCTGGCTCCGCCCAGGAAGCGGGGTATAAATATGCATGGCCTCCAGCCAGCAGCTATTTCATCAGCTGCTGTGGGAGGCCACACATCTGATAGCAATAAAGCCTCAGTTGGATTCAACTATCGTCTTTGTCCAATTGATCGTGCCTCAGGTACTGCCTGGGCATATCCCTCTTCCCCATAGTTACCTGTGCGTCGCTGGCGGATTCCGTCTGACTGACTCTTGTTTTGAAAAACAGTTGTAAACCTCACCATTGTGAAAAATTCCAAATGTCGGGGGGGACAAAATGGTGGTGAATCCCCTAATTATACTAAAATGTATTGCAATGAGGTTCCTGACATTCCAGGTCAGGAACCTCATTAAGTCACTGGTGGGTGGGGGGGGGAGAGACTTCGAAAACAAGGGGCTGGATTCTCCAATCCCGACGCCGGAACTGCGTTCAGCGATGGGGCGGAGAATCCCCGATGACGCCGAAATCGGTGGCAACGCCACTTTCACGATGCTCCTCCCCTGAAAAGTGACGTACTCGCAGATTACGCCGCATGCCGTATCCACGACCTCCGTATGTTGGCTGAGGCCCGCCGCGCGATGCTTCGTCCCCGACCGGCCGAGTTCCCAACGGCGTGGGACACGTGTGGTCTCACCCATCGGGAATTCAGCGTGGCGGCTGCGGACTCAGTCCAGCACCGCCACAGTCGGGGGTGGGCCGATCAGTGGGCAGGGGGGGACATATTCGGGGCTGGGGGCACTGTGGTGGGGCGGTCCATGGCGCGAAAGCCGGCTGAAAAGGGGGGGACTATTTTGCGGGCTGGGTCCGCGGGCGGCATCTGCCATGAAGCATGGCACGGCCGCAACCGTGCGCATGCGCAGCCATGGACCCGGCAATTCTCTGGGGCATATCGGCAGCTAAAGCCAGATGCTCTACGCTGCTCCCTGCTAGCCTCCGACAAAACAGGGAACCGTGGCCAATTTGTGCCAGTTTCCGCAACCGGTCCCACGCCGGCGTGGGGACATAGTCTCCAAATCGGCGAATCCAGCTCAAGATTTCGCTGGTGAGAGTTAGTTTTATCAGTTTCGAGAGGTTTTGCACTAACATCACCGTTTGTGCTCACATTCAATATGGATGCAAAATTGCGGCAAATATTTTAAGATACAGGGCCCGATTCTCCCAAAAAATTAAGTTAATTTGTGGCGGGTTTTTCGGTAGTTTCCCGCTGGCTCTGCCGGTGAGCTCCCCACCGCTATTCAATAACACTTCATTAGGCCCTGGGAGTTTCTCACTCGTTTAGCCCACACTTCGAATTTCTTTTAGCACTGGGGAGCTGAACTGAGAGATTGGGCTGCCATTTTAAAAGGGTGCCCGATCTCTAAGTGAGCTTGTGGGTTCCACCACACCCCCCACCCATGGGCAATGTCACCCCCTGATGTGTTGGGTGCTCTGGATCCGTGGAACTCATACAGGCCACCAACACTTAAAATAGTGCAACACTATTTTATTAAGTTAGAAACTGTTGAACATGCTTTCACTGTGGGTTTACACGATGTTAGATTAAACTAAAGATGCCTTGTCCGAACCAGTCTATGCACTCAGTACATGGTGAGGATCTGTGCTGTAAGCTGTAAGCTCTGTCCTTGTAGGAGGCTGTATCCCGAATGAGCGGGAACTCTGATGCCCCCTGTCTTTATAGTGAGTGTGCTCTAACTGGTGATTGGCTGCGGTGTTGTGTGTGTTGATTGGTCTTGCTGTGTGTCCATCAGTGTGTGTGTATCTGCACCATGATATACTGGTATATATTATAACATCCCCCCTTTTATAAAAGAATGTATGTGTGTGGCAATAAATAATGTATGGTGAGAATGTTCCTAACTACGTGTGGGGCGCGAAGACATATTTACAGAACTACGTCCATGAGAACTAAGCTATTTACATGGGAAGGTGCCAGGTGCAGAGAAGCAGTATGCAGCAAGAATAACGAGATCAACACTATATACAAACCAGGGAAACGATCAAACAAAGCAACGAAACAATTCAGAGAGTCTATAAGTCCACAAAGTTCATAAATCAAGTCTCTGAGGTGGGCGACGAATTCTGGTTGACCGCCTCAAGGGTGGGTCGGGAGCCGTCGGTTCAGGAGCGGGCTGGACTGCGTCAGAGTCAGGGGGAGGCAGAGTGACAGGGAGCTCTGCATAGTCTGTGGCAGGGTCAGCAGGAGGGCGAGGTGACAGTGGTGGATCACGTGGCGAGCGTGGAACAAGACGAAGGGCACGTCGATTGCGGCGCAGAATGGAGCCATCCGGTAGACAAACCAGGAACGAACAGGGGGCCACCTGCCGAAGGACAACAGCGGTTGCAGACCAGCCCCCATGCAGAAGATGGACGCGGACGTTGCCATCTGGAGCCAGAGCAGGGAGATCAGCTGCACTGAAGTCATGAACCGCCTTGTGCTGTGCACGAGACATCTGCATCCGGCGAAGGACCGGAACGTGGTCGAGGTCTGGGACATGGATGGACGGCACCATCGTCCTCAGGGTATGACCCATGAGCAACTGGGCTGGCGACAGGCCAGTGGACAGCGGGGCGGAGCGATAGGCCAGCAAGGCAAGGTAGAAATCGGACCCAGCATCGGCATGCTCATGTATACCTCTGAACATGCGCTGGAGGGGACTAACATGCTCCTGCGGGGTGGTGGACCAAATGATTATGTCATCGACATAGACGCGAACACCTTCAATGCCTTCCGTCATTTGTTCCATAATCCTATGGAACACTTCTGGTGCAGATATGATCCCGAATGGCATCCTGTTGTAACAATAGCTGCCAGAGGGGGGATTTATCGAGCTGGATTTGCCAGAATCCTTTTGAGGCGTCGAGTTTGGTGAAGAGCTTGGCGCGAGCCATCTCACATGTGAGCTCTTCGCGCTTGGGAATTGGATAATGCTCCCTCATGATATTGCAATTCAGATCCTTGGGATCAATGCAAATTCTCAACTTGCCGGAAGGCTTTTTTACACATACCATGGAATTGATCTGTGACTTTGGAAATCACTCCTTGGTTCTGGAGGTCCTGCAGCTGCTGCTTGAGGCGGTCCTTAAGAGGTGCTGGGACCCTGCGAGGAGCGTGCACCACAGGCGTGGCATTCGGTTTTAATAAAATCTTGTAGGTGTACGGGAGCGTGCCCATACCCTCGAATACGTCGTGGTGCTGGTTGATGATGGCGTCGAGCTGCGCCCTGAAGTCGGTGTCCTGAAAGGCAGACGCGTCAGCAGGAGAGAGAGTGAACTCTCTGAACTAGGTTCAACAGCTTGCATGCCTGCGCGCCAAGCAGGGAGGCTTTCGAGTAGCCCACGATTTCAAAGGGAAGGATGGCTTTGCGTGACCTGTGCGTCACTTCAAGTTGACACGAGCCGCTGGCAGCAATGGCATTGCCATTATAATCTAATAGCTGGCAGGCTGATGGCAGGATGGCTGGTTTGACACAAAAGCTTTGGAGGTCAGATTGGCGGAGGCACCAGTGTCCAGGCGGAATCGTATTTGGGACCGGTTGACCGTCAGGGTGGCACACCACTCATCGTCTGGATCGATGCTGTAAACCGACAGAGGCTGGATTCTTTGCTTCGGGGACACCCTGTTTTTTGTCACAATACCAACTCGAAAAGGTGCCTTTGGGTCCTCGGTGTCAACATCGGGTAGCAGGTCCGAATCAGACTCGGTGACAGAAGGTTCAATGGCCCGGACATTCCTGTGAGGCTGGCTGGAGCAATACGAATTGGCAGGCTGAGCTGATCTGCATTAAAGCAGCATAGTGGCCAAGTTTGCCACATCTCAGGCATTGTCGGAATTTGGCAGGGCTTTGCCGCTTTAAGTGGGCGGAGCCACAGTTGCCGCACATTGCAGCATCAGTACGTTCGCTGCGCCACCGCGCATGCGTGGTGCGGCCGTACATGGTGCGCACTTGCGCAGTACGTTCGTCGCCGTCGCCGTCTTCTCATTCGGTGCGCACAAGCACGGGAGTCCGCGAAAAGCGCGCGAAATGGCCGCCCTCATCCAGGCTAAGGCCCTGGAGTTGCTCGATTGCTTGGACCCGTTCTGCCTCGTGGGGACCTTGCCGCGCCGTTTCAGTCGCTTGGATGTGGGAATACCGACTAGTGGCGTGTTCATGTAGCACGCAGGTCTCGATGGCGGTCGTTCGGGTGAGCTGCTTCACCTTGAGGAGCTGCTGACATAGGGGTTCCGACTGAACACGGAAAACGATCTGGTCGTGTATCATGGAGTCGGAGGTGGGCCCGTAATTACAGGACTGCGCAAGGATGCGGAGGTGGGTGAGAAAGGACTGGAAAGGTTCATCCTCACCCTGCAAACGCTCTTGGAATACATAGTGCTCGAAACTTTCATTCACCTCGATGTTGCAGTGAGTGTCAAACTTGAGGAGGACCGACTTGAATTTTGATTTATCTTCATCATCAGCAAAGGTGAGAGAATTGAAAATGTGGATGGCATGTTCCCCGGCCGTGGATAGGAAGAGCGCGATCTTCCTGGTATCCGAGGCATCTTCCTGGTCTGTGGCTTCAAGGTAGAGCTGGAAGCGTTGTTTGAATATCTTCCAGTTGGCCCCTAGGTTACCGGTGATGCGGAGCGGCGGCGGCGGGCGGACGCTGTCCATTTTGCAGGATGGCTGTATGCTGGTGGAAGGCAGATCACTTGCAGGTAGGTCTAAGAAGTTCTAATATCCCTCAACTCCTGGTATCATGATGTGTTGGGTGCTCTGGATCTGTGGAACACATACAGGCCACCAACACTTAAAATAGTGCTACACTATTTTATTAAGTTAGAAACTGTTGAACATACTTTCACTGTGGGTTAACACGATGTTAGATTAAACTAAAGATGCCTTGTCCGAACCAGTCTATGCACTCAGTACATGGTGAGGATCTGTGCTGTAAACTGTAAGTTCTGTCCTTGTAGGAGGCTGTATCCCGAATGAGCGGGAAATCTGATGCCTCCTGTCTTTATAGCGAGTGTGCTCTAACTGGTGATTGGCTGCGGTGTTGTGTGTGTTGATTGGTCCCACTGTGTGTCCATCAGTGTGTGTGTGTATCTGCACCATGATATACTGGTGTATATTATGACACCCCCCATACATAGGGACACTACCCCACACCTCCAATGTGAGGACATCCCACTATGGGATCCCTGGGGTCCCACCTCTTCATGCCCAAGCTCCCTTACAGCACCCCCTTCCTTCTAGGACCCCCACCCATCACCCACCCAACCTCCCGGTTGCCCTTACTTACCTGCCCTGCACTGCTCCACCTTTCAAACTTCCCCTTCACCCTCATTTTATGGGAATGACCCCCCCTTGCCCCATGACTCTTGAAAGTGCCACCCTGGCAGTTGGGCACCCTTCCACTGCCACCCTGGCACCCAGACAGTGTTCCTGCTGGCTTGGCAATGTCATCTGGGCACCTTGACAGTGCCAGTGTGGCAGTGCCAAGGTGCCAGCTGGGCAGTGGCAAGGTGCACACATTCCAGGGAGAGGGTCAGGGAGCCACCCTACATTTATCCTGACCACCCTGGGTCTCCTATGGCCCGGGAGACTCCCCGGGTGCCGTTCCGCCTGGTCCACGTTTGTGTGGGCCGGCCCTGATCGGCGCCCAGCTGCAGCCTCCCTGGGGAGGCCAAAGAATCGAGCAAGTCCGCTGGATCCCGCACAGGTAGATCGTAGTTAGGTTTACCACCTACCTCCGAAATTCGGTCCCGCCCATTTGTGGTGGGATTCTGACTACAACATCTCGCGGGGCATCGGAGAAAATCCCAGGAGGTGCGGAGGGTGGTGGGAGGCTCGTTGCAGGCCTCTCCCGAGATTCTCCGACCGCGTTACGCTTAAGCGAGAACACAAGCGGCCGAAGATTCGCGCCCACAGTGATTTGACTTGTTTCCCCATTCATTATAACATTACAACTTAACTTGAAAAGTACTTATTGGCTATAAAAGTGATTTCTGATGTTGTAAAAGGCACTACATAAATGCATGTTCTCTCTAAGAGTCAGAAGGCTAAAGGGAAAGTCCCATTCTAGATGCTTGAGAAGGATGCAAATAGGAGAGTGAAGAAGTGAACGAACATTAATCAGTCATGGAGCATTGAGAACTGGAGCAACACATCACCATGATCTGGACGTGCCAGAGAATCACAGGAATTTGGGTTTCTGCTCCTGTTGGTCTGGTTTCAAGAATTTCCTGGAGAATCTGACTCATGGATTCTTTGTGTTTCCCTGTCTTTGTTTGGAGGCCAATAGCAAAGCAAAGAGCGAACAGCCAAACAACACCCTGCAAGTGATATAAAAAGAAAACAAGTTAATCTGGCTGGCTGCCTACACATACACAATCTACTGTCTAAAATAAAACAGATGGGAAAAGCCAGAATTTTTAAGTTGGCAGAGGAAAGTCTGCAATATCCTTTTTCAGTCTGAGTGCACTGACATTGGCTGATCTTAATCTTTCCGCACATGTGCATTCAGTTAATTCTTGGCGCCAAGTTGACTTTAATTTTTTCTGATGCTCTAAGATGAACAATATTAATTGGATTGCCTATGATACACCCCACTCACTCATCGAATCATAGAATCATAGAATTTAGAGTACAGAAGGAGGCCATTCGGCCGATCAAGTCTGGACCAGCCCTTGAAAAGAGCACCCTACCCATACCCACACCCCTACCCTATGCCCGTAACCCAGTAACCCCACTCCACCTTTTTGGACACTGAGGGCAATTTCGCATGGCCAATCCACCTAACCTACACATCTTTGGACTGTGGGAGGAAACCAGAGCACCCGGAGAAAACCCACGCAGACATAGGGAGGATGGGTAGACTCCGCACAGACAGTGACCCAAGCCGGGAGTCATATTTTCCTATTGTTTACTTCAACAGAATCGAAAACCGAGCGTGGTGTAGGATGGCCACAATTTTGCACTTGCACTCACCGTGAGCGCAAACAATGATGTTAGTGCACAATTTTGCGAGATTTGGAAAACGGGAATCTCACCAGCGAGATCTTGTTTTCCGATTTTCTCTCCCCGCCCCACTCATCCACTGGTTGGAGTTAAAATGATCTCCCTTCCAACGGCAGCACGGTAGCACACGTGGCTAGCACTGTGGCTTCACAGCGCCAGGGTCCCAGGTTCGATTCCCCGCTGGGTCACTGTCTGTGCGGAGTCTGCACGTTCTCCCCGTCTCTGCGTGGGTTTCCTCCGGGTGCTCCGGTTTCCTCCCACAGTCCAAAGACGTGCAGGTTAGGTGGATTGGCCATGCTAAATTGCCCTTAGTGTCCAAAAAGGTTAGGAGGGGTTAAGGGGATAGGGTGGAAGTGAGGGTTTAAGTGGGTCGGTGCAGACTCGATGGGCCGAATGGCCTCCTTCTGCACTGTATGTTCTATGTTCTATGTTCTATGTAACGTCAACTGGGGGCCGATTTAGTGTAGCAGTGAATAGTGGGAAGGATTTGGTGTTAGAGTTAATGATGGGAAGGATTTGGAATTAGAATGAATGATATTAAGGGTTAGGAGGTGGAGTGAATGATGGGAAGGGTTTAGAGTTGCAGTGAATGATGGGAACAGTTTGGAATCAGAGTGAATGATAGGAAGGGTTTGGAGTTGTAGTGAATGATGGGAAGTGGTTGGAGTGCAGTGAATGATGGGAAGGGATTGAAGCTGCAGTGAATGATGGGAAGGGTTTGGACTGCAGTTAATGATGGAAAGTGGTTGGAGCTGCAGTGAATGATGGGAAGGGGTTGGAGCTGCGGCGAATGATGGGAAAGATTTGGAGCTGTAGTTAATGATAGGAAGGGTTTGGAGCTGCAGTTAATGATGGGAAGGGTTTGGAGCTTCAGTGAACGATGGGAAGGGTTTGGAGCTGCAGTGAACGATGGGAAGGGTTTGGAGCTGTAGTGAATGATGCACTATCAATTACGACAAGACGAGAGTAGAATGTAATCTAGGCTTTATTACACAGAGATGTGTGGCCTCCTAGAGCAGCTTACGAAATGGCTGCTGTTCGGAGAGCACACACATTTATACTCCATCTACTGGGCGGAGCCAGCAGGCAGGGATCTACTCCCGTACCTGTAGTACAGGGGCCTTACCATAATACCCATATATACAATATAATACAACAGTGGTGTCTACCACATTCACCCCCTGTTAAAAATGAGCCCAGTGGGGGTGGTGGAAAACTATATACATCCAGATTGGTTTTAAAATTACAGAGAAGGTTACAAATTTAGACGATCGGGCACCTTGATCTGTCGTTGAGAGCACGGCAGTGCTGGTAGCGAGTCAGACGCGGCTCGGTCGTCGGTGACTCCGGGAGCATGTCGAAATCCTCTTCATTCCCAGGTGGGAGCAAGGGGAGGACGGATTGTCCTGGAGCGGCGGCTGCGGTGGGGTGCGCCGGGGGAGGGGAGGGGAGGGTGGCACGGGGTGGGGGGGGGGATGTGGGGACCCAGCTGGTGCCAGATCCCTGAGGGAGACTGTGTCTTGGCAGCCATCGGGGTACACTACGTAGGCATACTGCGGGTTCGCATGGAGTAGCTGCACTCTCTCAACCAATGGGTCCGCCTTGTGGAGCCACACGTGCTTGCGGAGGAGAATGGGTCCTGGAAGTGCCAGCCACGTTGGGAGCGAAAACCCCGGAGATGGACTTCCTGGGGAAGGCAAAGAGACGTTCATGGGGGTTTCGTTGGCCGCGGTGCACAGGAACGACCGAATGGAGTGAAATGCGTCGGGGAGGACCACCTGCCAGTGGGAGGCCGGGAAATTTCTGAACCGTAGGGCCAATTGGATGGCCCTCCAGACCGTCCCATTCTCCCGCTCCACCTGCCTGTTTCCCCTGGGGTTGTAGCTGGTCGTCCTGCTCGAGGCAATGCACCTGTTTTTAAAAAATAATTTTTATTAAGGTTTTCATAAAATATCAATAACAAAATGAAAAAAGAACCCAACGGGGTTAAGTACAAAACACAGTCTAGAAAAGCAACCCTCCATACCCCCCTCCCCCATGTACATAAATAATAAATTACCATTAACACCCCGACTTAACACAGCAGGTATATACGCCCCCACAGACCCTTCAGTGTGAATAACAATAACAAAAATAATTATGAAGTAAACCCGCCCCCCCCCCCAAGTTGCTGCTGCCATTGACCAATGTCTACCATTCTGCCAGGAAGTCTAAGAACGGTTGCCACCACCTAAAGAACCCTTGTACCGACCCTCTCAAGGCGAATTTCACCCTCTCCAATTTAATGAACCCCGCCATATTGCTGATCCAGGATTCCACGCTTGGGGGCCTCGTATCTTTCCACTGAAGGAGAATCCTTCGCCGGGCTACCAGGGACGCAAAGGCCAGAATACCGGCCTCTTTCGCCTCCTGCACTCCCGGCTCCTCTGCCACCCCAAATATTGCGAGCCCCCAGCCCGGGTTGACCCTGGATCCTACCACCCTCGACACCCTCCTCGCTACGCCCTTCCAAAATTCGTCCAGCGCTGGGCATGCCCAGAACATATGGGTGTGATTTGCTGGGCTCCCAGAGCACCTAACACACCTGTCCTCGCCCCCCAAAAAACCGGCTCATCCTTGTCCAGGTCATGTGTGCCTGTGCAGCACCTTAAACTGTATGAGGCTGGGCCTCGCGCACGATGAGGAAGAGTTCACCCTCCCTAGGGCATCTGCCCACGCCCCCTCTTCGATCTCCTCTCCCAACTCCTCCTCCCACTTACCTTTCACCTCTACCACCGAGGCCTCCTCCTCCTCCTGCATCACCTGGTAAGTTTCCGAGATCGTCCCCCCCCCCCCCCCCCGCTGAGAGCACCCTGTCCTGTACTGTGTGTGGCAGTAACTGCGGGAATTTCACCACCTGCCGTCTGGCAAACGCCCTTACCTGTAAGTACCTGAAGGTGTTCCCCGGGGGGAGCCCGTACATCTCCTCCAGCTTACCCAGGCTCGCAAACTTCCCGTCCACAAACAGGTTCCCCAACTTTCGTATCCCTGCCCTGTGCCACTCCGGAAACCCTCCACCTGTTCTCCCTGGGGCGAACCGGTGATTCCCCCGTATTGGCGTCCACGCCGAGGCCCCAACTTTCCCCCTATGACGCCTCCACTGCCCCCAAATTTTGAGGGCAGCCGCCACCACCGGGCACGTGGTATACCTCCTTGGAGGGAGCGGCAGCGGCACCGTTGCCAGCGCCCCCAGACTCGTACCCACACAAGACGCCGTCTCCAGCCTCTTCTATGCAGCCCCCTCCATCACCCACTTGCGCACCATCGTCGCATTGGCGGCCCAGTAGTACCCACAGAGGTTGGGCAACGCCAGTCCCCCCCTATCTCTACTCCACTCCAGGAACACCCTTCTCACCCTCGGAGTACCTCGCGCCCACACAAACCCCATTATACTCCTGTTAACCTGCCTAAAAAAAGTCTTCGGGATAAACATGGGGAGGCACTGGAACAGGAACAAAAACCTTGGGAGCACCGTCATTTTGATTGACTGCACCCTACCCATCAAGGACAGCGGCAACGCGTCCCACCTCTTGAACTCCTCCTCCATATGCTCCACCAGCCTTGTAAAGTTAAGCCTATGCAGGGCCCCCCAGCTCCTGGCCACCTGGGCCCCCAAATATCTGAAGCTTCTCTCCGCCCTTTTAAGTGGGAGCTCGCCAATCCCCCTCTCCTGGTCCCCTGGGTGAACCACGAACAGCTCGCTCTTCCCCATGTTGAGCTTGTACCCCGAAAAGTCCCCGAATTCCCTAAGAATCCTCATTACCTCTGGCATTCCCCCCACCGGGTCCGCCACATATAGCAGCAGGTCATCCGCATAGAGCGACACCCTATGCTCCTCCCCACCCTGCACCAACCCCCTCCAGTTCCTCGCCTCCCTCAGTGACATAGCCAGGAGTTCAATCGCCAGTGCAAAGAGCAGGGGGGGACAGGGGACACCCCTGCCTCGTCCCTCGGTGCACCCGAAAGTACTCGGACCTCCTCCTGTTTGTGGCCACACTCGCCATCGGGACCTCATACAACAGCCTAACCCACCTGACAAACCCCTCCCCAAACCCGAACCTCTTCAGCACCTCCCACAGGTACCCCCACTCTACCCTATCGAAGGCTTTCTCAGCGTCCATCGCCACCACTATCTCCGCCTCCCCCTCCCTCGCCGGCATCATGACAACGTTCAAAAGCCTCCGCACATTCGCGTTCAACTGCCTCCCCTTCACAAACCCCATCTGGTCTTCATGGATGACTTGCGGCACACAATCCTCACTCCTCGTGGCTAAGACCTCCGCCAGCACCTTGGCATCTACATTTAGCAAGGAAATCGGTCTGTAAGACCCACACTACAGGGGATCCTTGTCCCGCTTCAGGATCAAGGAGATCAGCGCCCAGGTCATCGTCGGGGGAAAAGCCCCCCACTCCCTTGCCTCATTGAAGGTCCTGACTAGCAATGGGCCCAACAGGTCCAAAAATGTTTTATGGAATTCGACCGGGAAACCATCCGGCCACAGTGCCTGACCCGCCTGCATGCTTCCTATCCCTTTGATCAGCTCCTCCAGCCCAATCGGGGCCCCCAGTCCAGCCACCAGTCCCTCTTCCACCTTTGGAAACCTCAATTGGTCCAGGAAACGGCCCATCCCTCCCTCCTCCCGTGGGGGCTCAGATCGGTACAATTCCTCATAGAAGTCCCTGAAGACCCCATTGATGCCAACCCCACTCCGCACCACACTCCCTCCCCTGTCCTTAACTCCCCCGGCCTCCCTAGCTGCGTCCCGCTTTCGAAGCTGATGCGCCAGCATCCGGCTTGCCTTTTCCCCATACTCGTAAATCACCCCCTGGGCCTTCCTCCACTGCACCTCCACCTTCCTGCTGGTCACCAGGTCGAATTCGGCCTGGAGGCTGCGCCTCTTCCTCAACAAACCTTCCTCGGGCACCTCCGCATACCTTCTGTCTACCCTCACCGTCTCCCCCACCAGCCTCTCCCTCTCCCCCCGCTCCCTCCGCTCCTTGTGGGCCCTAATGGAGATCAGCTCTCCCCTCACCACCACCTTCAGCACCTCCCATAACATCACCACTTGAACCTCCCCGTTGTCGTTGGTCTCCAAGTACCTCTCTATACTTCCTCGGACCCGCTCGCTCACCTCCTCGTCCGCCAACAGCCCCACCTCCAAGCGCCACAGCGGGCGCTGGTCCCTCTCCTCCCCCATCTCCAAGTCTCATAGAATTTACAGTGCAGAAGGAGGCCATTCGGCCCATCAAGTCTGCACCGGCTCTTGGAAAGAGCATCCCACCCAAGGTCCACACCTCCACCCTATCCCCATAACCCAGCAACCCCACCCAACACTAAGGGCAATTTTGGACACTAAGGGCAATTTATCCTGGCCAGTCCACCTAACCTGCACATCTTTGGACTGTAGGAGGAAACCGGAGCACCCGGAGGAAGCCCACGCCCACACGGGGAGGATGTGCAGACTCCGCACAGACAGTGACCCAAGCCGGAATCGAACCTGGGACCCTGGAGCTGTGAAGCAATTGTGCTATCCACAATGCTACCGTGCTGCCCAAAAGAGCTGGTCCGGGATTTGAACTCAGGACCTCTCGCAAATTTCGAGACCGCGACACCCAAAGCTTGAATCATACCCCTAGACCAACGAGCCCCTCCCAATGCGGGGCGTGGTCCAAAATGGCTATTGCCGAATACTCAGTATCCTCTACTCTCGCTATCAGCGCCCTACTCAAAATGAAAAAGTCGATTCGGGAATAAGCCTTATGGACATGTGAAATGAATGAAAATTCCCTAGCCCCCGGCCTTGCAAATCTCCAAGGGTCCACCCCTCCCACTTGGTCCATAAACCCCCTCAGCACTCTGCCGCCGCCGGCTTCCTACCCGTCCTAGACCTGGAGCGATCCAGAGCCGGATCCAGCACCGTGTTAAAGTCTCCCCCCATTATCAGGCCCCCCACTTCCAAGTCTGGGATCTGACCCAACATACGCCGCATGAAACCCGCATCGTCCCAGTTCGGAGCGTACACATTGACCAGTACCACCCTCTCTCCCTGCAACTTACCACTTACCATTATGTACCTACCGCCATTATCTGCCACAATGCTCGACGTCTCGAATGACACCTCCTTTCCCACCAAGATTGCCACCCCTTGATTTTTGGCATCCAGCCCCGAGTGAAGCACCTGACCTACCCACCCTTTCCTCAATCTTACCTGGTCTGCAACCTTCAGGTGTGTCTCCTGGAGCATAACCACATCGGCCTTGAGCCCCTTCAGGTGCGCGAACACACGGGCCCGCTTAACCGGCCCATTCAGTCCCCTTACATTCCAGGTTATCAGCCAGATCAGGGGGCTACCCGCCCCCCTCCCCCGCCGACTAGCCATGACCCCTCCTCGGCCAGCCACGCACCCGCGCCCCACGCCCGGCCCATTCCCCACAGCGGCGTATCCCCGTCTCGACCCCCCCCCCCCCCCCACTCGCTCCAGCTCCCCCTTGACCATAGCAGCAGCAACTCGATTCCCCACCCCGCTGCCCCCCCCGGCTAGGACCCATCCTAGCTGATTTACTCCCCCCATTGCACTTCCGCAAGTCAGCTGACTCCTGCTGACCCCGGCCACTCACGCCTCTCCTTCGACTCCTCCCATTGTGTGACACACCCTCCTCTGCCGTTCCCCATCCATAGGCTCTCCCCCTTCCATTCTAAGCGCGGGAAACAATCCTCGCTTCCCCGCCCCGGCCCCACCCACTTTGGTCTTCAGCGCGGGAAAAAGCCCGCGCTTTCCATGTACCCGGCCCCGCCACCTCTGGCGCAGCTCCTTTTACAGGCCCAATCCCCTCACCCCCGACTCGGGCCTACCCCTCCCCCGCGGGGCCCCATCTCACCACCGTCCACCACCCATGTTCCGTTTACCTACCCCCCTCCAAGAGCCCCCCCCCGACCAACCCAACCAAAACAGTGCCCAACCCGCCCCAACCACCCTCACCGACCCGTAAGAGAAAAACACAGAGAAAAAGAAACCAGGAGCAAAGCAGAGGGCCCCCCTCAGAAAAATAATCAATAAATAACATATCAACCGCAGTCCCCAATTGCCCATCCCGACGCTCAATCTGTGTCCAACTTCTCGGCCTGATCAAAGGCCCATGCCTCCTCCGGAGACTCAAAATCCTTGTAGGTGACCCACAGTCGCGCCGACTGCAACATGACAAACTTCACCCCCTTCCTGTGCAGCACCGCCTTCGCTCGATTGTACCCGGCCCTCCTCTTCGCCACCTCCGCACTCCAGTCCTGGTATATATGAACCTCTGCGTTCTCCCACCTGCAGCTCCTCTCCTTCTTGGCCCACCTGAGCACACACTCCCGATCAGCGAACCGATGGAACCTCACCAGCACCGCCCACGGAGGCTCGTTAGCCTTGGGCCTCCTCGCCAGCACTCTATGGGCCCCTTCCAGCTCCAGGGGCCCCTCGAAGGACCCCGCTCCCATCAGCGAGTTCAACATGGTGACCACATAGGCCCCCACATCCTGCCCCTCCAGCCCCTCCGGGAGGCCCAGAATCCGCAGATTCTTCCGCCTCGACCGATTCTCCATCTCCTCAAACCGCTCCTGCCATTTCTTGTGGAGCGCTTCATGCGCCTCCACCTTTACAGCCAGGCCTAAGATCTCGTCCTCATTGTCGGAGATCTTTTGTCGAGCCTCGCGGATCGCCACCCCCTGGGCCGTCTGTGTCTCCAGCAGCTTATCAATAGAAGCCTTCATCAGCTCTAGCAGGTCTGCTTTAATTTCTCTGAAGCAGCGCTGGATAACCTCCTGCTGCTCCTCCGCCTACTGCATCCACACTGCCTGGTCTTTGCCCACAGCCATTTTGTTCTTCTTCCCTCGCACCTTCTTCGGGTCCACCACCACCGTTTTAGTGGCCTCGCTCATAGTAGAAGCCATATACTATCGGGGAGCTGTTATAATCTCCTTCCCACACCGGGAAACATTGAAAAGGTGCTGTTGGGGTCCCTGAAAAGAGCCCAAAAGTCTGTTTTTGCGGAAGCCGCCGAATGTGCGACTTAGCTCTGCAAAGCCGCAACCGGAAGTTGGCAATGCCCCTGTTGAGCAGGTACTGGCGCAGCTCCTCGCTCATAAATGAGGATCCCCGGTCGCTGTGGACGTAGGCAGGGAAACCGAACTGAGCGAAGATGGTGTTGAGGGCTTTGATGACGGTGGCAGATGTCATATCGGGGCATGGGACGGCGAAGGGGAATCGGGAATACTCGTCAACCACATTAAGAAAGTACGTGTTGTGGTCGGTGGAGTGGAGCGGCCCTTTGAAGTCCATGCTGAGACGTTCAAAGGGGCGGGAGGCCTTCACCAGACGCGCACGGTCTGGCCGGTAGAAGTACGGTTTACACTCCGCGCAGACCTGGCTTTCTCTGGTGATAGCCCTGGCTTCCTCGATGAAGTAGGACAGATTGCGGGCCTTAATGAAGTGGTAAAAGCGGGTGACTCCCAGGTGACAGAGATCGTCGTGCATGGTCCGGAGTCGGTCCACTTGTGCGCTGGCACATGTACCTCGGGACAGGGCATCGGGGGGCTCGTTGAGCTTACCGGGGCGATACAAAATCTCATAATTGTAGGTGGAGAGCTCAATCCTCCACCTCAAGATTTTATCATTTTTGATCTTACCCCGCTGTGTGTTATTAAACATGAAGGCAACTGACCGTTGGTCAGTGAGGCGAGTGAATCTCCTGCCGGCCAGGTAATGCCTCCAATGTTGCACAGCTTCAACGATCGCTTGGGCCTTCTTTTCAATGGAGGAGTGCCGAATTTCGGAAGCATGGAGGGTGCGGGAAAAGAATGCCACGGGCCTGCCTGCCTGGTTGAGGGTGGCGGCCAGAGCGACGTCTGATGCATCGCTCTCGACTTGGAAGGGGAGCGTCTCGTCGAGTGAGTGCATCGCGACCTTGGCGATGTCGGCCTTGATACGGTTGAAGGCCTGGTGAGCCTCGGCTGTCAGTGGGAAAGCGGTGGATTGAATGAGTGGGCGGGCCTTGTCCACATAGTTTGGGACCCACTGGGCATAATATGAAAAGAACCCCAGGCATCGTTTGAGGGCCTTGGGGCAGTGGGGGAGGGGGAGTTCCATGAGGGGGCGCATGCGATCGGGGTCGGGCCCTAGAACTGTGTTCTGAACCACATAGCCGAGGATGGCTAATCGGTTTGTGCTGAACACACACTTCTCCTTGTTGTACGTTAGGTTGAGGAGTGTGGCGGTGTGGAGAAATTTGGAAAGGTCAGCGTTGTGGTCCTGCTGGTCGTGGCCGCAGATGGTGACGTTGTCCAGTCACGGGAAAGTGGCCCGCAGCCCGTACCAGTCAACCATTCGGTCCATCTCCCGTTGGAAGACCGAGACCCCGTTAGTGACGCCGAAGGGATCCCTAAGGAAATGGTAAAGGTGGCCGGCTGCTTCAAACGCGGTGTACGGGCGGTCCGCCTTATGGATGGGGAGCTGGTGGTAGGCAAATTTCAGGTCCACTGTCGAGAAGACCCGGTACTGTGCAATCTGCTTGACCATATCAGACATGTGTGGGAGGGGGTACGCCTCGAGCTGCATGTACCGATCGATGGTCTGACTGTAGTCAACGACCATCCTGTTTTTTCTCCCCAGTTTTCACCACTACCACTTGGGCTCTCCAGGGGCTGTTGCTGGCCTCGATAATACCTTCCCGCAGCAGCCGCTGGACCTCAGACCTGACGAAGGTCCTGTCCTGGGCATGTACCGTCTGCTCCTGGTGGTGACGGGTTTGCAATCCGGGGTAAGGTTTGCAAACAGGGAAGGCGGGTCGACCTTGATGTGTTAGGCAGGTCGGTTCGGTGTGGACTGCACTTGATGCAGCGATGCGAGAAACAGACCTCGAACACTGTAGAAGATCCAACACGGTTTTATTGAACGATAGAACTAACATACATATTTAACTGTGGGTCAACACTACACTGAACTGACTGGAGACCTTGTAGTAGCCTGACCAGACTTACTAGCTACCGCGTGGTGTTTGCACTGTGCTAGTTCGTGGACTCTGACTGTCTCAGTGGCTGGGTCCAGAGAGAGAGGGAAACCTAGTGCCCTCTGGCTTTATAGTGGTTACAAAACTATAGACCTGATTTTCCAATTTAGGCTCCCATTTACATTTAGCAAGGGCCTTGTCAAATTCAATCTTCTACACACATATCCGTAACACAGGCAGGCATTAAAGAAAGGGATGAACTCTGTAGAGGTGTGCGTGAATCACCAGAGATTACTGGTTCTTCAGTAAGGCTGGTTTCTGATCTTATGGGTGGTTAGTCCAGTCCATTGATCGTCTTCTTGTGTTGCAATTTCTTCTCACTATTCTATTTTCAGTCTCTAAAAGATAGATCTCGGAATTTGTGTATTTTCCAGTGTTCAATTTGAAGCCGCGATGTACCAGTCGTGTCGCTCCCCCGATCGGGCGAATGGGGGCATGGCGTGGCCTGTAGATGCCGGGAGAGGACTCTACCAGGATCTACCCGGCTCGCCACACCTCACGAGATCTAACGGGATCTCGAAAGACATCGCAATCTGAATCCTGCTCCATTGTGCGCAGGATCAGTATTTGGCAAAGCTGCACATTAGACTGAGTAGCTAGTGTCACTCTAATATGGAGCTTGCCTGATCTATGCCAGGCATTGGAATCTAACCCCTTTACCTCAGAGACCTCAGGAGAGGGAGGCACGGTGCTGTAGAGGTTAGCACTGCTGCCTCATAGGTCCAAGGACCCAGGTTCAATACCTGCCTCAAGTGACTGTGTGGAGTCTGCGAGGGTTTCCTCCGAGTTCACTGGTTTCCTCCCACTGTTCAAAGATGTGTAGGTTAGGCGGATTGGCCATGATAAATTGTCCCTTACTGTCCAAAAAGGTTAGGTGGGGTTACTGGGTTACAGGGATAGGGTGGAGGCATGGGCTTAAGTAGGGTGCTCTTTCCAAGGGCCGATGCAGACTCGATGGGTTGAATGGCCTCCTTCTGCACTGTAAATTCTATGATCTATGAATTCTATGAGGATAGTGCCTTTCAGTGCTGGTATCCACAAACAGGGACCAGGTGGAACAACACTTGCGGGGGTCTTCCAGTGGATCAATAACCCACTGGGCAGAGTGGCACCCTAACACTTCGGGTGTGCACTGGCACCCTGGAAGTACCACTTAGGTGCCAGGCTGGCATTGTGCCCAGGCTGGGGATTGGGCCCTGGGGTGTCCTGCTCGTGTCAGGTGGGGTGCAGTGGGAGGCTCCATGGACCCCTTTAAAGGTGAGTTGGTGGGGGCGAGAGATCAGGGCGCCATTTAAAAATGGTGTTAAACTAACTGGCTTATAGTTCCCTGCCTTCTGCCTTTCTCCCTTTTTGAACACTCAAGGCTATGGGCCAAGTGCTGGCAAATGGGATTAGGTAGGCAGGTCAGATGTCTTTCATCCATCGGTGCAGACTTGGTAGGCCGAAGGGCCTCTTTGCACTGTATTACTCTGTGATTAGCATCCACATAGGCCTGTGAAACGTTTGTCGACTATGTCTTAGGCCTGCAGTTTACCATCGAGACAGACCACAAGCCATTGGTCACTTTATTGATGGGAGTCAGTGGCGTAGTGGCATTGTTGCTGGACTGATAGTTCAGAGACCCAGGGTAATGCACCAGGGAACCTGATTTGAATCCCACCATGGCAAATGTTGGAATTTGAATTCAATTAAAAGTCTAATGGTGACCATGAAACCATTGTTGAATGTCATAAAAACCCATCTGGTTCACTAATGTCCTTTTCGGAAGGAAATCTGCCATCCTTGCCTGGTCTGGCTTACACTGAGTGCTGAATTTGGTGCATTTGAGTGCTATAGTGAGAGTTTGGTGACTGAGGGAGTTAGGTGAGGAGGGAGTAAGGTGCTCCTTTCATTTTGTTTCCTACATTTCCGCAAAGAGCGAGAAGGGAGCCTGGAGTTTACAGAGAGTGCAGCTGACTGGGAGCAGAGTCGGAGGGCGGAGGTCCAGTTGGTCCACAGGGTAGCTATATTCTGTACGGTAAGAGGGGATGGAGGCTAGGCCAGTTGCATGCTCCTCCTGTCGGATGTGGGCGGTGAGGGATACCACCGGTGTCCCGCTGACTATACCTGCGGGAAGTGCACCCAACTCCAACTCCTCAGAGGCCGTGTTAGGGAACTGGAGCTGGAGCTGGATGAACTTCGGATCATCCGGAAGGCAGAGGGGGTTACAGAGAAGAGTTACAGGGAAGTAACCACACCCAAGGTACAAGGTAAGAGTAGCTGGGTTACAGTCAGGGGAAAGAAAACAATCAGGCAGACAGTGCAGGGATCCCTCGTGGCCGTTCGCCTTCAAAACAAGTATACCATTTTGAATGCTGCTGGGGGGGATGACCTACCGGGGGGAAGGCCCTAGCCGCCAGGTCTCTGGCACTGAGTCTGGCTCCGGGTCTCGGAAGGGAAGGGGGGAGAATGGAAAAGCAATAGTAATAGGAGATTCAATGGTTAGGGGAATAGATAGGAGATTCTGTGGTCGCGAGCGAGACTCCCGGAAGGTATGTTGCCTCCCGGGTGCCAGGGCCAGGGATGTCTTGGATTGTGTCTTCAGGATCCTTAAGGGGGAGGGGAGCAGCCAGAAATCGTGTACACATTGGTACCAACGACGTAGGTAGGAAAAGGAGTGTGGAGGTAATAAACGAGTTTAGGGAGTGAGGCTGGAAGTGAAAAGCCAGGACAGACAGAGTTGTCATCTCTGGTTTGTTGCCGGTTCCACGTGATAGCTAGGCTAGGAATAGGGAGAAAGCGCAGTTGAACACGTGGCTGCAGGAATGGTGTAGGAGGGAGGGCTTCAGGTATTTGGATAATTGGAGCACATTCTGGGAAAGGTGGGACCTGTACAAGCAGGACTGGTTGCATCTGAATCAGAGGGTCACCAATATCCTGGGAGGGAGGTTTTCTAGTACTCTTCGGGAGGGTTTAAACTAATTTGGCAGGGGAATGGGAACCGGATTTATAGTCCAGCAACCAAGGTAGCTGATATTCAGGACGCCAAAGCATGTAGTGAGGCAGTGGGGAAGGGAACACTGACAAAGGAGAGTACTTGCAGGCACGGAGATGGGTTGAAGTGTGTATACTTCAACGCAAGAAGCATCAGGAACAAGGTGGGTGAACTTAAGGCATGCATCGGTACTTGGGACTACGATGTGGTGGCCATCATGGAAACCTGGATAGAAGAGGGACAGAAATGGTTGTTGGAGGTCCCTGGTTATAGATGTTTCAATAAGATTAGGGAGGGTGGTAAAAGAGGTGTGGGGGTGGCATTGTTAATTAGAGATAGTATAACAGCTGCAGAAAGGCAGTTCGAGGAGTATCTGCCTACTGAGGTAGTATGGGTTGAAGTCAGAAATAGGAAAGGAGCAGTCACCTTGTTAGGAGTTTTCTATAGTAGCAGAGATGTGGAGGAACAGATTGGGAAACAGATTTTGGAAAGGTGCAGAAGTCACAGGGTAGTTGTCATGGGTGACTTCAACTTCCCAAACATTGAGTGGAAACTCTTTAGATCAAATAGCTTGGATGGGGTGGTGTTTGTGCAGTGTGTCCAGGAAGCTTTTCTAACACAGTATGTAGATTGTCCGACCAGAGGGGAGGCCATATTGGATTTGGTACTTGGTAATGAACCAGGGCAAGTGATAGGTTTGTAAGTGGAGGAGCATTTTGGAGATAGTGACCACAATTCTGTGACTTTCACTTCAGTAATGGAGAGGGATAGGTGCGTGCAACAGGGCAAGGTTTACAATTGGGGGAAGGGTAAATACGATGTTGTCAGACAAGAATTGAAGTGCATAAGTTGGGAACATAAGCTGTCAGGGAAGGACACAAGTGAAATGTGGAACTTGTTCAAGGACAGGTACTACGTGTTCTTGATATGTATGTCCCTGTCAGGCAGGGAAGAGATGGTCGAGTGAGGGAACCATGGTTGACAAGAGAGGTTGAATGTCTTGTTAAGAGGAAAAAGGAGACTTATGTAAGGCTGAGGAAACAAGGTTCAGGCAGGGCGCTGGAGGGATACAAGATAGCCAGGAGGGAACTGAAGAAAGGGATTAGGAGAGCTAAGAGAGGGCATAAAAAATCTTTGGCGGGTAGGATCAAGGAAAACCTCAAGACCTTTTACACATGAAATGAAAAAAATGAAATGAAAATCTCTTATTGTCACAAGTAGGCTTCAAAATGAAGTTACTGTGAAAAGCCCCTAGTCGCCACATTCCAGCACCTGTTCGGGGAGGCTGGTACGGGAATTGAACCGTGATGCTGGCTTGCCTTGGTCTGCTTTCAAATATGTGAGAAATATGAGAATGACTAGAGCGAGGGTAGGTCCGATCAAGGACAGTAGCGGGAGATTGTGTATTGAGTCTGAAGAGATAGGAGAGGTCTTGAACGAGTACTTTTCTTCAGTATTTACAAATGACAGGGACCATATTGTTGGAGAGGACAGTGTGAAACAGACTGGTAAGCTCGAGGAAATACTTGTTAGGAAGGAAGATGTGTTGGCATTTTGAAAAACTTGAGGATAGACAAGTCCCCCGGGCCTGACGGGATATATACAAGGATTCTATGGGAAGCAAGAGATGAAATTGCAGAGCCGTTGGCAATGATCTTTTCGTCCTCACTGTCAACAGGGGTGGTACCAGGGGATTGGAGAGTGGTGAATGTCGTGCCCCTGTTCAAAAAAGGGAATAGTGATAATCCTGGGAATTACAGGCCAGTTAGTCTTACTTCGGTGGTAGGCAAAGTAATGGAAAGGGTACTGAGGGATAGGATTTCTGAGCATCTGGAAAGACACTGCTTGATTAAGGATAGACAGCATGGATTTGTGAGGGGTAGGTCTTGCCTTACAAGTCTTATTGAATTCTTTGAGGAGGCGACCAAGCATGTGGATGAAGGTAAAGCAGTGGATGTAGTGTACATGGATTTTAGTAAGGCATTTGATGAGGTTCCCCATGGTAGGCTTCTGCAGAAAGTAAGGAGGCATGGGATAGTGGGAAATTTGGCCAGTTGGATAACGAACCGGCTAACCGATAGAAGTCAGAGAGTGGTGGTGGATGGCAAATATTTAGCCTGGATCTCAGTTACCAGTGGCATACCGCAGGGATCAGTTCTGGGTCCTCTGCTGTTTGTCATTTTCATTAATGACTTGGATGAGGGAGTTGAAGGGTGGATCAGTAAATTTGCAGACGATACGAAGATTGGTGGAGTTGTGGATAGTGAGGAGGGCTGTTGTCGGCTGCAAAGAAACATAGATAGGATGCAGAGCTGGGCTGAGAAGTGGCAGATGAAGTTTAACCCTGAAAAGTGTGACGTTGTCCATTTTGGAAGGACGAATATGAATGCGGAATATAGGGTTAATGATAGGGTTCTTGGCAATGTGGAGGAGCAGAGAGATCTTGGGGTCTATGTTCATACATCTTTGAAAGTTGCCACTCAAGTGGATAGAGCTGTGAAGAAGGCCTATGGTGTGCTAGCGTTCATCAACAGAGGGATTGAATTTAAGAGCCGTGAGGTGATGATGCAGCTGTACAAAACCTTGGTGAGGCCACATTTGGAGTACTGTGTACAGTTCTGGTCGCCTCATTTTAGGAAGGATGTGGAAGCTTTGGAAAAAGTGCAAAGGAGATTTACCAGGATGTTGCCTGGAATGGAGAGTAGGTCTTATGAGGAAAGGTTGAGGGTGCTAGGCCTTTTCTCATTAGAATGGAGAAGGATGAGGGGCGACTTGATAGAGGCTTATAAGATGATCAGGGGAATAGATAGAGTAGACAGTCAGAGACTTTTTCCCCGGGTGGAACAAACCATTACAAGGGGACATAAATTTAAGGTGAATGGTGGAAGATATAGGAGGGATATCAGAGGTAGGTTCTTTACCCAGAGAGTACTGGGGGCATGGAATGCACTGCCTGTGGAAGTAGTTGAGTCGGAAACATTAGGGACCTTCAAGCAGCTATTGGATAGGTACATGGATTACGGTAGAATGATATAGTGTAGATTAATTTGTTCTTAAGGGCAGCACGGTAGCATTGTGGATAGCACAATTGCTTCACAGCTCCAGGGTCCCAGGTTCGATTCCGGCTGCTCCGGTTTCCTCCCACAATCCAAAGATGTACAGGTTAGGTGGATTGGCCATGATAAATTGCCCTTAGTGTCCAAAATTGCCCTTAGTGTTGGGTGGGGTTACTGGGTTATGGGGATGGGGTGGAGGTGTTGACCTTGGGTGGGGTGCTCTTTCCAAGAGCTGGTGCGGACTCGATGGGCCGAGTGGCCTCCTTCTGCACTGTAAATTCAATGATAATCTATGATTAATCTAGGACAAAGGTTCGGCACAACATCGTGGGCCGAAGGGCCTGTTCTGTGCTGTATTTTTCTATGTTCTACATGTGATTCAAGCAATGTGGTTGAGCCTTAACTGCCCTCTGAAATGGCTGAGCAAGGCACTCAGTCCCAGGGCAATTAGGGATGGGCAACAAATGTTGGCCTTACCGATGACACCCACATCCCATGAAATAATTTTTTTTAGAAAAGATGCCACCCAGAGACCAGAGAATTTGGCTGAATCTCATGAGGTTCAATACTCAGATCAAATATGTTCAAGGCAAACTCAGCCAACAACAGAAGATGCATTGTCATACATTGCTGCTGAGAATCCTGAACAGGAGGCCGGCAAATCTCATTGCAGATGTAGAGTCACATACCTCATTGATTAGTAAAATTCTACCAATAAAAACACAGAAGGTGAACTAAATACAACAAGCAGGCAAAGCAAACAAAGAATGTGCTAAAATGTGGGAATACTGCAAAAATGGATGGTCAGAATAGGGGCAGCATGGTAGCATTGTGGATAGCACAATTGCTTCACAGTTCCAGGGTCCCAGGTTCGATTCCGGCTTGGGTCACTGTCTGTGCGGAGTCTGCACATCCTCCCCGTGTGTGCGTGGGTTTCCTCCGGGTGCTCCGGTTTCCTCCCACAGTCCAAGATGTGCAGGTTAGGTGGGTTGGCCATGATAAATTGCCCTTAGTGTCCAAAATTGCCCTTATTGTTGGGTGGGGTTACTGGGTTATGGGGATGGGTGGAGGTGTTGACCTTGGGTAGGGTGGTCTTTCCAAGAGCTGGTGCAGACTCGATGGGCCGAATGGCCTCCTTCTGCACTGTGAATTCTATGATCTACGATAATATTCTCCAAACAATCTGATTCTGAAGCAATACTTTGGGCACTGCAGACACCTCAGTATCATGGATGACTTGCTGATTTATGATGAGAAGTTGTTCATGCCAAGAGTCCTCAGACTCAACATCCCTCAACGAACACACCAGAGACACAGATGCATTACAACGTGTCATGTTAGTGTGTGAAATTCAGTCTGATGGCTAGTGATCTCAAAATCATTAGAGGAAAGGATTTCAATTTTCATCACCTGTGCAGCTCATCGGCAAGAGCAAAGATAACCAATGAAGGTATCCTCAATTCCATCCAGACCCTGGGAACGTCTCGGGATGAACCTTTCTCAGAATGCATCAAGGGGGAAGATATTTCTCATATTTCCCGTAACAGCCTCCCCGAACAGGCGCCAGAATGTGGCGACTAGGGGCTTTTCACAGTAACTTCATTTGAAGCCTACTTGTGTCAATAAGCGATTTTCATTTTCATTTCATTTATTTGGGAAATGGTGATAAAATCAAACAAAAAGAAATCCAGTAATTGGGATTGTGTTTTGGTGGCTGTATGGTAAAAGAAAAACAAACTATTTTAAAATGGAAATTGTAGAAAGACAGGTTGGTTGAGCTGATGGAACTAAAGTTTTGATGCGCTGATTCGCCGACCAACACCTTAAACTGATACGTACCTGAAGCAAGTTGGTAATAATGAGAGATAGAGCGTCAAAAGTTAAAGTAAATATGGTGAAAGTTCAAAAGGGAAAATAGCGTTGAATTTCACATTTACATTCTTAAAGGTGAATTCATGTAATAACGGTAATTAAGAGTGACTTCTGAGAAGGTTAATTCAGATGAAGGAAGACCAAAAGGAAAAACAGTAGATCAGAGGCAAGTTCACTCTCTGCAAAGGAGCTATTTTAAGGCCACGGCAACAAGCTGTGTCAACTCCCAACAAGCTGGCTCCTTCTTATCCTCCTCCCTACACTGGTATTGTTTTTAATATGTACTTCATGTGACACAGCCGATTCTTTTTCCTACGATCTGAGTGTCTATCAAATAATTTAGTGTACCAAGCCTCTTCATTACTTTGTACGGACACTGAACCGTACTTTCAGAGGCAACATTAACACTTCCTTCCCTGGTTGTAATGTTCGGGTCTTAGCTTGCTTATCTGCCCATTCCTTCATCTTTGTTTGAGAAACTTTAAGAGTTCTTGAGCCACTTTTCAGGCTTCCGCGAGCCGTTCCTGGAACAAGGACATAATCTAACCAGGAGGATTCACCCCTCTCTCATGAAAACTTTATTTTGATTCATTTCAGAGGACCTCTTAACTCATGCCCATAAATTAATTCAAAAGGGCTGAAACCGATAGATTCATTCGGTGAATCTACGGCAGCAAAGAAAAGAAAATTCAGTCTGAGTCCGAGTCATGGGTGACAAGATGCTTTAATCATTATTTGAGAGTTTCATGGTACCTCTCTAAAGCTATGGTGTCTGTGGATGATATGCTGCAGACTTTAATTGTTTTGTACCCAAACTATTCATTATGTTTTGAAAAACTTTAGACATAAAAATTGGAACCTTGATCCATTTGGATCCCGACTGATAATCCATATCAAGTAAAGGATTGGATTAACCTCTCGGCCATTTCTTTAGCTGTGCCTCTTGGCCTTCCTGTCTCGAGAGGCAGCGGGTGCACGCCAATCAGTCACTGATTGTTTTGGCAGCATCCGGCTCACTCTTTGCCGTGTCATCTCATGTCTTGCCAGTTGCTGCATCTCTTCTCTTCGCCTCTTTTAGTGACTGGGACTGCCCAGTTTGAGGCGGACGATAGCTGTCCGATGAGAAGCGATGATCTCTCCCACCGTCAGAGGCAGCCTGTGGCACCCATTCTCTGTGGCAATCGAGCTGGGCTTATAACCCATTACAGCTGCCCACCATGTTGTTTTGGTCGCTGCGAGGTGACTATGTAGTGACCTCTCCATGTCACGTGCCTGGGTGGAATATATGGGGGTTTTGAGCTGCCCAAATGTCAGAATCTCCCTCGTGGCCTTGCTGGTGGGGTCCAAAGGAGTGCAGAGCATAACACTTAAAGGGATCACCTCTAAAGATCTAGTTGTCATATCCATAATAGTAAGGATATACTAGTGCCCTGTTTTTTGTTTTTGGCAACAGTCCCATTGAACCTACTAACACTCTATGGTTGGGGGGGGGGGGGCAGGCAATGAGGTTGGAGGTCATAGAGGGAAGCTCTCTGTCATGATATCCACATTAACATATCATGGTGCAATCACACACACACTGATGGACAGGTAGTTGGACCAACCAACACACACACAACATCGCAGCCAATCACCAGTGGGAGCACATGCACTATAAAACAGGGAACATCACAGTTCCCGCTCATTCTACCAGGAGATAGCTCAGAGCACAGAGCTCACAGCGTGCCACGCAGACATACACAATGTGCTGAGTGTCTCACAAAGATAGTGCTAGGGCTGGGTCCACAGGTTAGCTGGTGAAGTACGAACCACAGCCAGAAGTTAATAGTTATTATTGTACAGAATAATAAACCAGATTTGTACCATCTACAACCTGTTGGTTCGTTTGTGTATCGGAACACCCAACACGACATGATACCAAGGCTGGAAACTCGCCAGCGACTGTGAAACCTACCTGCACCTCTTCAGAACCTTGCCATCCCGCACCATGGATACCATCAGCCCGCCACAGCCGCTCCGGATCGCTGGAAATCTTGGCGTCAACTGGAAGCTGTTTAAACAGCGCTTCCAGCTCTTCCTAGAAGCCACAGACAGGGAGAATGCATCGGGCACCAGGAAGATCGCCCTCCTCCTCTCCATGGCGAGGCAACACGCCATCCACATCTACAACTCCCTGGCATTCACGGAAGGTGAGGACAAGACGAAATACAAGACGTCCTTCTAAAATTTGAGGAACACTTCAGCATGGAAGTTAATGAGAGCTTCGAGAGGTACCTCTTCCAGCAGCGCCTGCAGGGTGGATGAGCCTTTTCAATCTTTTTTGACACGCCTCCGTATCCTCGCGCAGTCCTGCAGCTATGAGGCCACCTCCGACTCCATGATTCGGGATCAGATAGTTTTTGGGGTCACCTCGGACACCCTACGCCAGCAGCTCCTCAAATTAAAGCGCCTCACCCTAGCGACTGCCATCGAGACCTGCGTCCTCCATGAGAACGCAACCAGCCGGTACTCCCAAATCCAGGCAGCCGAATCGGCACGGCAGAGGGCCTACGAGGCCGAGCGGGTCCAGTCGATCAGGTTCCTCCCGGCCCGCAGCCTGGACGAGGGCAGACATTTTGCGCGCTTTCCGAGGCCTCCCGTGCTTGTGCGCGCCAAAAGAGGGGACGCTGGCGCAGAGGGACGGGATGCGCAGGCGCGCTCTACGCAGGACGGAACCGTGCATGCGCGGTGGCGCAACGAACGCCATGACGTCACGACGGGCGGCAACTTTGGTTCCGCACACTTAAAGCGGCAATGTCCGGCCAAAGCGCGACAATGCCTCCGCTGTGGCAGGATGGGCCACTACGCTGCCTGCTGTCGAGCAGCTCAAACTGCCAACTCTCCGCAATTCCACCAGCCTCGCAGGGACGTGCGGGCCATTCAGCCCCCATACACTGAGTCATACCCTGACGACATGCAGACCGGGGATACCGACGACCGGGAACCCTTCCGCGTTGTGGTAATAAACAAGAACCGGATGTCCCCAAGTCAGGCCCACCAGCCAATCCCAGTGCACAGCATTAATCCGGGCGATGAATTGTGTGCCACCCTAACGGTCAACCGATCACCAATCACATTCCGCTTGGACACTCGTACCTCCACCAATCTCCTTGCATGGTCAGCCTTCCACACCTTGAAGGTCAAACCACCGATTCTGCCATCCCACTGTCAGCTGGTTGATTATAACGGAAACGTTATCCCGGCCAAGGGGTCCTGCCAGCTCGAGGTTGCACACAATTCACATACAGCCACACTGTCTTTTGAGATAGTTGGATCCTTGAAGGACTCTCTGTTAGGCGCACAGGCGTGCAAGATCCTCCACCTCGTTCAGCGGGTACACACTCTGTCTCCAGAAGTCACGTCCGATTTCCCGGATGCAGACTTTAGGGCGCAGCTCCACTCCTCGCCCACAACCAGGTGGTTTTCGAGGGCATGGGCACACTGCCCTAAACATACAGAATACGGCTCAAACCGGACGCCACCCCGGTCATTCACGCACCTCGTAGAGTCCTAGCACCACTCAAGGACCGCCTCAAGCAGCAGCTGCAGGACCTGCAGGACCAAGGAGTGCTTTCCCGGGTCACGGAGCCAACGCCATGGGTCAGCTCCATGGTGTGCGTAAAAAAGCCCTCCAGCAAGCTCCGGATCTGCATCGACCCAAAAGACCTGAACAACAACATCATGAAGGAACACTACCCCATACCCAAACGGGAAGAAATCACGAGCGAAATGGCCCGGGCGAAAATATTCACCAAGCTTGATGCCTCAAAGGGTTTTTGGCAGATTAAACTGGATCAGTCCAGCAGGAAGTTGTGCACTTTCAACACTCCCTTTTGCAGATACTGCTACAATAGTATGCCGTTTAGCATCATCTCGGCATCCGAGGTGTTCCATCGCATCATGGAACAGATGATGGAGGGCATCGAAGAGGTACGCGTCTATGTTGACGACGTTATCATCTGTTCCACCACACCACAGGAGCACATCAGTCGTCTCCAGCGTGTCTTTGCACAGATACGAGATCAGGGCCTGCGCCTCAACCGAGCCAAGTGCTCTTTTGGCCAGACTGAGCTAAAGGTTCTGGGGGACCATATATCCCGGTCAGGGGTGCGGCCGGATGCTGACAAAGTGGCAGCCATCGCAGCCATGCTGCAGCCGGCAGACAAGAAGGCAGTGTTACGCTTTCTCGGGATGGTCAACTTCCTGGGGAAGTTTATTCCCAACCTTGCCTCGCACACAACGGCTCTTCGCCACCTGGTCAAGAAGACAACGGAATTCCAGTTGCTGCCCGCACACCAGAGTGAATGGGAGGAGCTCAAGATCAAGCTCAACACCGCCCCGGTATTGCCGTTCTTCGACACCACCCAGGACACAAAGATCTCGACTGATGCCAGCCAGTCCGGCATTGGGGCGGTACTCCTGCAACGGGACGACACTGCATCATGGCCCCCGGTCGCCTATGCCTCGCGGGCCGTGACCCCCACAGAACAGCGCTATGCGCAGATTGAAAAGGAGTGCCTGGGTTTGTTGACCGGCATCGACAAATTCCACGATTATGTGTATGGTCTTCTGCAGTGGAGACCGACCATCGCCCCCTGATCGGCAACATTCAGAAGAACCTCAATGATATGACCCCTCGCCTCCAGCGCATTCTGCTCAAGCTCCGGAGGTACAACTTCCAACTTGTCTACACCCCGGGAAAGGACCTCATCATCGCGGATGCCCTGTCCAGGGCAGTGTACACACCGCCCGAATCGGAGGGGTTCGTTTGTCAGGTCGACGCACAAGTTGCCTCCACATCGGCCAATTTGCCGGCTACTAGAACAAACAAAGAACAAAGAAATGTACAGCACAGGAACAGGCCCTTCAGCCCTCCAAGCCCATGCCGACCATGCTGCCCGACTAAACTACAATCTTCTACACTTCCTGGGTCTGTATCCCTCTATTCCCATCCTATTCATGTGTTTGTCAAGATGCCCTTTAAATATCACTATCGTCCCTGCTTCCACCACCTCCTCCGGTAGCGAGTTCCAGGCACCCACTAACCTCTGTGTAAAAAACATGCCTCGTACATCTACTCTAAACCTTGCCCCTCTCACCTTAAACCTATGCCCCCTAGTAATTGACCCCTCTACCCTGGGGAAAAGCCTCTGACTATCCACTCTGTCTATGCCCCTCATAATTTTGTAGACCTCTATCAGGTCGCCCTCAACCTCCGTCGTTCCAGTGAGAACAAACCAAGTTTATTCAACCGCTCCTCATAGCTAATGCCCTCCATACCAGGCAATATTCTGGTAAATCTCTTCTGCACCCTCTCTAAAGCCTCCACATCCTTCTGGTAGTGTGGCGACCAGAATTGAACACTATACTCCAAGTGTGGCCTAACTAAGGTTCTATACAGCTGCAACATGACTTGCCAATTCTTATACTCAATGCCCCGGCCAATGAAGGCAAGCTTGCCATATGCTTTCTTGACTACCTTCTCCACCTGTGTTGCCCCTAATCGGCAACTGTCTCAGAGTCTCGCTAGGGGGCGCTTTAGCGGATTCCTCTGGCTCTTCAAAGACTTCAACGTCCTTCCCTTCTGAAAGGGGGAGCTCCAGCTCCTCAGAACTATTTCTGTCCTCTTTCTTTGTTCTCATACTTTTCTGTCCTACCATATCGGTCTTAAGGGATCTAGGTGGTATGTGTAATTGTTTCTGGATAGGATCAGGCCCCTCTCTCATTGTCCGAGATCGGGTCCTAGAGCTAATTGGGCTTGTGGAACAGAGCTCCCCTTCTCTAACAGATGGTGAAGGTGCAGAAATAGGACTCAAACTATCAACCGAAGGGACTGGAGAGGCTGGCATGATTTGAATCTGGGGAGCAGCGACTGGATATAAATTATGATACCCTGGTGGTTCTGGAATTAGTGCAGACAATGCTACTGGTGCAGTCGGGACTCTACCCGGCATGGTCCAATTCTCTAGGTCATCATCTGCCTCTGTCAATGCAAGGCCAGCCATTGAACTACGTAGCCCATTTTTTTACTCGAGTCTGCCCCACTAGGTGTCTCCCTCTCTTTACTTGCGCATTTTCTGAATGCACACTCCTTTTTCAAGATCTCCAGAGTTTTCTGGTTCCCCCCTTCACTAATTGGAATCCCCATTTTAAGGGCATTTTCTTGCCAACTTGAAAACATGATCTTATACCTCTCCTCTTGACGATATTGTCTCCATAATCCAATTAGCTCTTTTGCTTTCATACTTTGGCTCTTTTTCCAGATTTCACCCTGAATTTTCTTAATGATGTCCAGATCTTTAGTGCCCCCTAGTGGCCATTCGTCACCCAATTTCTTCCTTAAAGTTGCTGACATTTTCCTAAAATCCCTCGCTTTATCTGGATAAATATCATATAATATTTGCAATGAACTGCCTGGATCACTCGTGCTATCCAAGCAATTCCCCATAATCTCGAACTAGTCCTCAAGACTGCGTTGTTCACCACTACAGTCCACGGATACAATTGGAACTGAACCGTCTTTCCGACGTCCCATCAATTCCAAAACAAACATGGAACTGAACCGTCTTTCCGACGTCCCATCAATTCCACAATCAACTCAAAACTGAACTAGCAATCTTATGATATCCCATCAATTTTTTTTTAAACCCTCAGTCACACCTACATCAACTGAATTTTTAATTTTCTAATCCCCAGACTGACCTTTGATTTTGTTGAGACGATCTTTCCGTACCAACCGCGAGTGACCAGACCAATCAGACCATGAGAAGAGGGAAAAATCAACGTGATCATTTTCCAGCTACACACATTGTGGGCCCATTTCCCCTTTCCTTGTCCAACATCAGTCTAATTCTGATTTTGCAGCTGGCCGGTGGCCGTCCGGAGAAATCCCGGGTTTCGGCACCAAATGACAATATTGAATTCTTTACCCGTCAGTCTGGCCTCAATAAAACTCGAGATGGATTTGTAGGTATAGTATTATTTATTTTTAACCAACTTGCAAGGCTGACTCGCTCCACAGAGATTCAGAACACACAAGCGGTCTCCTGGAGCTACAGAACTGAGTGCTATCGGAGACAAAGAAATCTTTACAAATCTCATTCAAATGGCATCAAGTTTCACATACAAGATTCCCATAGGTCATCCTATACACCTCCTGACTTGGCCATATATCCTGATTGGCTCACTAACCCTTAACCCTGGGCATCTTGTTTCCCAGCATCCTTTTCCTCCTCCTTGGCATGCTTTCTGAATCCCTTTGTCCTTTGTTTGTGAACTCACTACTATCAGACTGGCTCACATCTACATTATTGTAACTAATATTTGAACTAACTATTTTATATCACATTCGTTTGTTCAATTCCTCACTCCAGTAACCTCAACCAAACACCCCACTTTGCACCCCCTCACATCAACAGCTGACAGTAACCAGCTCTTTGAAATGTAATACAAACAAACGGCATCTCTTGTGGCACCCCTTACTCGCGCCGCTCAAAGCAAATTTAATCTTTTCCAGAAACTATGGTTTCTGCATCTGGCACACTGTCGGGATTCTCCGTTTTGCTGGCTGGTCAATGGGGTTTCCCATTGTGGGGCAGCCCCACGCTGTCGGGAGATATAAAGGCGTTTTTGGGCCAAATTCTCCGCTGTCGGTATTTTCAGTTTTGCCGGCAAAACGGAAAATCCCGACGGTGGCGAATTTAGCCCAAAAACCCCTTTATACCTCCCAACCTCATCGAGGCACAGGGCGGAGGTACTTCCCTCCACCGAACAGGACCCGCCTCCAAGTTATCAGCGAGGCGAAGGCTAACACATCTGTCCCCGCTCCCAACTGACCCCAAATATGGCCTCCAGGGGACTGGTCTCCAAATCCACGTGCAAGATCGCCGACTTGGTGCTGAAGAACAACCTCCAAAATTTCTCCAACTTAGGGCAGGACCAGCACATCAGTGCGTGATTGGCCGGGCACCTCCCACACCGCTCATAAGTATCCTCGACACCGTCAAACAACCGGCTTATCCTCACCTTCATCAGGTGCGCTCTATGTGCTACCTTTAACTGTATCAGTCCCAGTCCCAAAATGATGTTGAGGCATTCACCCTCTGCAGTACCTCAGACCACAACTCCTCCTCCAATGCCAACCCCAGCTCCTCCTGCCACTTGGCCTTAATCCCCTCCAGAGACACCACATCCTCCTCCAATATCCTCCCACAGATTGCCAAAATGCACCCCCCCCCCTTCCAACCCCATCACAACAGCATCCCCTCCAATAATGAGGAGGGTGGTGCTACCGGAAACGTAGGGGGAACCTTTTTTCATGAAATCCGCACTTGCATATACCTGAAAACCTCCCCCGGAGGATACTGAACTTCTCCCCCAACTCCTCCAAGTTCGCAAACCGCCCTTCTAGAAATAGATCCTTCATTTCCATCACCCCTCGATCTTCCCATCCCCGAATCCTAGTAGCCAACCTCCCTGGCTCAAACCCATGGTTCCCTCGGGTTGGCACCAACTTCGGCCCCACCCTAACCTCAAGTGCTGCCAAAATTGTCTCCATATCTTCAGCGTGGCCACCACCATCAGATTCCCTGAATAGTTCCCAGGTCCAAATGGGAGTGGCACCTTGCCAGCACCAGCATTCCCAACCCCTTACAAGAGCCTTGCTCCATCCTCACCCACAAAGCCTTCGGCTCCCTGCTTCAGCCCCGCACCTTCTCAGCGTTCACCACCCAATCATAATACATCATGTAGTAATAGCATGGTTGCGTTGTAATTCACCGACTGATCACTAGGAGTATCACTAGTATATAAGTGATTGTTAGAGTCAGTCAGGTGACCCTTCAGACTGGCTGGAGAAAGCTCAGAGAGAGGTTGCTTGTGCTTGAACTTACTGTTATCCATCTGTTGTTTTGTATATAGTTTACCCACAGTCAATGTTAATAAATGGTTTATAGCTTTAGCTACAAATGTTCCTATAATATAAATCAGGCCATCCAACAAGAACATCAGGTTTGGAAGGGCCAGGTTGCTCCAACTGTTGTCCTCTCCGTAGCACCATCCTCCTAATCATTCCCAACTTACCTGCCCACACAAATGATGAAAACAACTGTTCCACCCCCATAAAAAACGTTTTTGACAAAAAGACCAGTAGGCTCTGAAATAAAAATAAAAACTGCGGCAGCATGTTCATCTTTACCGCCTGCACCCGATCTTCCAATGATAGTGGAAGGCTGTCCCACCTCAATAAATCTGCCTTGACCCTACTCACCAGACTCGTAAAATTTACTTATGGAGCTGGGCCCATCGCTGAGCCACCTGCACTCCCAAATACCACCCGGAATGGCAACTTCTCTGAACCAGCCCCCACCCCCGGCGAAGACATCATACAACACTCATTCTTTACAAAATGTTACTTACAGCCTGAAAAAACCACAAACCTCCCTTGCAGTCCCTTAATATCCCCCGTCCAAACAGCCCGACTGGAGATATAGAACAACAGATCATCAGCACACAGAGACACCCAATGGTCCACCCTCCACACCCCCTCCCTCTTCACTATCCCCTTCCATTTATCCACCGAGCTCTATGACCAAGGGCTCTATAACCAGCACAAACAGAAGGGGGGGCATTGGGCACCTCTGCCTCATTCCCCTTTGTAACGGAAATTACCCCAAATTCACCTCATTCATGCACACTCACCTTCGGTTCATTATGCAGCAATTTAACCCATCCCACAAACTTGGGCCCAGTCCCAAATCTCTCCAACATTGCAAACAAATAGCTCCACTCCACACGAGCAAACTCCTTCTCCACATCCAGCGCAACCACCTACTCCAGCTCCCTCCATTCTGCCGGACAAAGCACCACATTCAACAGATGGCACATGTTCGATGACAACTGCCTGCCCTTTACAATCACCTTCGGGATGCGGCCCTCCAACCTGAATCTAGGCACTCACATTCAGCAAAGATATTGGCTTATATGACCGAAACTCCACCAGGTCCTTGTCCTTTCTAAGCAGCAATGAAATGGATGCCTGTCCTATTGTCTCTGGCAACCCCCTCTTAACCAGTGCATATTCAAACATCTCCATCAACAGTGGTGCAGCTGTCATGTGAGAGTACCTTTAAGAAATGGGTGTTTATAAATGGGTGTGTATATAAAAATCTGTAGTGAGAGTACCTTTAAGAAATGAGTGTTTACTACTGCAGTGATGTCAGAGAGTGGGTGGAGCTGGGCTGTCTGTCAGAATTTTCCTTTCATTTTTGAGCAGGCTACAGGGTGTGTTTTAGTTTTGTTTTCAGTGTTGGATCTGAAGCCAGACCAAGTAGGTGTAATGCTGTTCTCTCTGCCGTCAAAAGACTATCTCTTGATCATTTGGCGAACTCAGAATTATAAATGTTTTCAGTAGTGACTTTAACCTGATGCGCTTCTGATAAATGTTTTGTTTTTAAGTCTTATGGATGTTAAAAAGGAAAGCTTAAAGGTTTACTTAGTGTTGTAGTCTTTGGGGGGTGTATTTGAATTAATGGTTGCTAAGATGTTCACTGTAAGTTTTAAAAAGGTTAACTTTAGTTCATAGAATAAACATTGTTTTGCTTTAAAATATACTTTTCCATTTCTGCTGTACCATACCTGTAGAGTGGGCCATATGCTCCCCATACCACAATCTAGTAAAAGTTGTGGGGCAGGTGAACTACATTATACACTTAGTGGTTCTCTAAACCCTGGCCCATAACAAATTGGGGGCTTGTCCGGGATAGAAATCTATCTATCGGATTGGCTTAGTGAACTTAAAGACAGTGAAGGGTGAGCATATTGTGGTTGCTTTTCAGGTGTGGTATTTCAGTTTAAGTAGGGAGTGTGTTGTGGACAATGGCTCTTTCAGAGGCTCTGAAGTTTTTGGGGGTGGAGGCAGTCACACGCAGTACCTTACGGACAGAGACTAAAAGCAGACTGTTAGATTTGGTGAAAACATTGCAGTTAACATTACCTGACAAAATGCGAAAAGATGAGGTAATTATGGCGGTGGTTAAGCATTTAAAGTTGCCTGAGATACAGCTTGACTCATTGGAAATAGCAAAAATTCAGTTGCAAATTAAACAAATGGAACATGAGAAAGAATTAAAGCAGCTTGAATACAAAAGAGAGAGAGAGGAAAAAGAAAGAGAGAGAGAGGAAAAAGAGAGAGAAGAAAGGAAAACAGAAAGAATAGCCCTAGCAGAACAAAAGGAAGGAGAAAGGGAGAAACCGATCAGGGAAAAAGATAAAGAGAGAGAGTTTGAACTTCAGAAAATGGTCATGAAACATGACAGTCAGTTAAAATTGACAGGCGTAAAGGGAAACGTACAGTTGGAGGATAGTGATGAGGATAGTGAGAAAGAGCGTCAAAGTCGAAGGCTTGGTGGGAATCTATTTAAATATGTCCAAGCATTGCCAAGGTTTGACGAGAAGGAGGTGGAAAGCTTTTTCATTTCACTTGAGAAGGTAGCTGAACAAATGAAATGGCCACAGGTCATGTGGGTATTACTGATTCAGACAAAGCTGGTTGGTAGAGATCGTGAAATGTTTGCATCACTACCGGAGGAGGTATCTGGGACGTATGAGGAGGTGAAAAAATCCATCTTAGGTGCAAATGAATTAGTGCCTGAAGCTTACAGACAAAGGTTTAGAAATTTAAGGAAAGAATTTGGTCAAACATACATGGTGTTTGAAAGGCTCAAACAGAGTAATTTTGTGAGGTGGACAAGGGCTTTGAAAATAGATCAAACGTATGAAGCTCTCAGAGAAATTATACTTTTGGAGGAGTTTAAAAATTTAATTCCTGATGTAGTGAGAACTCATGTGGAAGAACAGAGGGTTAAAACTGCGAGGTTAGCAGCCGAAATGGCAGATGATTATGAATTAGTTCATAAATCAAAGCTTGGTTTCCGATATCAGTTTCAGCCTGTGAGGGATAGAAACTGGGGACATGGGAAATACTCAAGTGGTAAAGGTAAAGGTGATTTGATGGGAGATAATAAGGAGAGTGTACCACAGACTAAAAAAGAAATCCAGGAGGGTGGAAAGAAATGAAAAGTTTCAAATGTTTTCACTGTAATAAACTAGGCCATGTAACGTCACAGTGTTGGTGGTTGAAGAAAAGCACTGGGAAGGCTGATGTGGTAAAACAGGATAAGACAGTGGGGTTTGTTAAAGTGGTAAAGGAAAGCCCAAGTGAAGGGAAGGAGGTGCAAAAGATTGTACAGCCTGATCAAGAGGTGATTGATAAGAAGGTGCCAGATCTCTTTAAAGAATTTACTTGTGTGGGTAAAGTGTGTATCAGGAGGAGCAGGTAAAGAAGTCACAATTTTAAGAGATAGTTAATCTTTAATGGTAAGAGATGAGGAGTTATGTAGTTTGGGAAGAATGTTGCCAGAAAAGGTGGTAATATGTTGAATTCAGGGTGAGAGGAGTAGTGTTCAATTATTTCAGGTAAGGTTGGAAAGTCCAGTGAAGAGTGGTGAAGTGGTAGTAGGTGTAATAGAGAAACTATCTTGTCCAGGAATACAGTTTATCTTGGGTAATGATATAGCTAGATCTCAGGTGGGAGTGATGCCTACTGTGGTTGATAAGCCAGTGGAAAATCAGACAACTGAACTGTTGAAGGACGAATACCCTGGAATTTTTCCGGATTCTGTAGTAACAAGGTTGCAAAGTCACAGGTTAAGACAAGAGGATAAATCAAAGAGTGAAGGTGAAGTTGAAGTGTAATTATCAGAAACGATTTTTGATCAGATGGTTGAAAAAGAACAAGAACAGGTGGAGGAAGAGGTGGATATTTTTAGTTCAGGAAAATTGGCGGAGTTACTACAGAAAGATATAGAAATAAAATGGATGTATCAGAAAGCATATACGGAAGAGGAATCTGAGTGTATACTGGAGTGTTATTACCGTAAAAGTAATGTCTTGACGAGAAAATGGAGACCTTTACATATGCAGGCGGATGAAAAGTGGGCAGAAGTTCATCAAGTAGTATTGCTGGTAGGGTATAGAAAGGAGGTGTTGCGAGTTGCACATGAGGTGCCAGTGGGAGGTCATTTGGGAATAAGGAAAACTCAAGCTAAAATCCAGAAACATTTTTATTGGCCTGGACTACGTAAAGATGTAATCAAGTTTTTTCAATCATGTCACACATGTCAAGTGATAGGGAAACCTCAAGCAGCGATAAAACCAGCACCCTTAAAACCCATTCCAGCATTTGAGGAACCTTTTACAAGGGTCCTAATTGATTGTGTAGGACCGCTTCCGAAAACAGAAAGTGGGAATCAATATCTTTTGACTATAATGGATGTGTCTACTTGGTTTCCAGAGGCCATTCCAGTACGTAATATTACAGCTAAAAATATTGTCGAGGAGTTACTTAAATCTTTACTAGATATGGACTACCCACAGATATACAATCGGATCAAGGATCAAATTTTATCTCAAGGTTATTCAAAGAAGTTATGGATAGCTTGGGAATAAAACAATTTAAATCAACTGCGTACCATCCAGAATCACAGGGAGCGTTAGAAAGGTTGCATCAGCCATTAAAGACAATGTTGAGGGCGTATAGTCAAGATTATCCAGAGGATTGGGATAAAGGAATTCCATTCGTACTGTTTGCAATTAGGGATGCACCAAATGAGTCAACCAAATTCAGTCCTTTTGAACTAATGTTTGGTCATGAGGTAAGAGGACCACTTAAATTGATTAAGGAAAAATTGGTGAGTGAGCAATCTGAAATTACATTATTGGATCACGTGTCAAATTTTAGGGAATGATTATATAGAGCAGGTGAATTGGCTCGACAACATTTGAAAGTTGCACAAAATGTGATGAAGCGGGTCGCGGACAAGGAATCCAAAGTTCGTAGTTTTGCCAGTGGAGATAAAATTTTAGTGTTGTTACCAGTGGTAGGTGAACCTTTAAAAGCTAGGTTTTGTGGACCTTATCAGATTGAAAGGAAATTAAGTGAGGTGAATTATTTCCCACCCTCCCAGGCTATGTGTCAGATCACTCCAGGGTGCTGGGACAGTGTCGGCACTGTCCGCGGGTCACTGTCGAGGGCAGGGGGAATGATGATAATCCGCAGAGAGCTGAGCGCCGGTGCTCCTCCATCTATGCCATAGTCTGACACCTGCCTGTCCGCTGAGTGGTTGCTCACACCCATCACTTGCACGCGATGTGCCCGGGGAGAGGGGGATGCCTGGAGAAATGTGCCAAGGGTTCGGAGGACGGTCCACATTGTGGAAGAAAGTGACAGAGGCACGTGTGTAACAATTTCCCACTCTCCCAATGGTGCCGCCCTGTTCCAGGTGCTGGCTGCGATCGCTGCCTCATCAGATGGGTGGAACACAGGGGAACTCGTGGCCACCATCGCCAAGCCACGGGACGGGTCCGTGTTGGTGCTCAGAGCCCCCTCCTCCACTCGGTACCCATAAGGCCCTGGAGTTCACCATGGGATGGAGAGGCAGCTGGTTCGAGTCCCAGCTGCCCCTGCATCATTTGGCTCTGCCAGCCCTGCTAGTTCCCCATGGTCTGCACCATCATGGCTACGCCGTCAGCGATGCTCCTCAGTGACTGGGATATGTTCTGCAGTGCTCAGCAATATCCACCTGTGACTGGGACATCGCTGCAGCGCCTTGGCCATGCCCATCTGAGAGCACGACATGTCCCGCAGAACCTCATCAAGGTTGGCCTGGTACTGGGTGATATTCCCCAGCGAGGTGGGCATTCTGTCAAGACCCCCAGCCATGGCCACCACTGACTGTGCGACACCTTCATTAATGGTGCCGACATCGTGCACCAGGCTCTCCACTGCGGTCGACACCATAGCAGTGTTGACCTCGGTGCCATGCATTACCATTGACATCTCCTCAGCCCGATGCCTCTGGGCCTCTTCCAATCGGCCATGGATCTCCTGGAGTGTCACTGACATCTCCCTCTGAATGTCCTGTCTGCTCCCCATCGTCTCCATCAGCTCCAGGAATATCCCTTTCTCAGGCTCGCCTCCATGAAGTACATCAGCAGTGGTGCTCACCACATTGTGCCCCAGAAGCCTGACCAATAACATTTCCCACCGAGGTGTGTATATCCGTGCTGGTAGAGGGTGGGGATGACAGCCGTGATACCACGGACTGGGTCAGCTCCATTGTCTGCATCAAGAAGCCGTCAGGGGAGCTTCGAATCTGCATCGACCCCAAGGATTTAAACCGCAACATCATGAGGGAACATTACCAGATACCAAAACGAGAAGAGTTGACCAGCGAGATGGCTCATGCCAAACTCTTTACTAAGCTCGACGCCTCCAAGGGGTTCTGGCAGATACAGCTGGATGCATCCAGTCGCAAGCTGTGCACATTCAACACCCCGTTCGGTCGCTACTGCTACAACCGGATGCCTTTTGGCATCATCTCTGCCTCAGAGGTATTTCACCGCATCATAGAACAGATGATGGAGGGTTTCGAGGGGGTGTGTGTGTAAGTTGACGATGTCATAATTTGGTCCACAACTCCTCAAGAACACATCGATCGCCTCAAGCAGATATTCCACAGAATCCGTGAGCATAGCCCCGACTCAACAGAGCCAAGTGCTCGTTCGATCAATCAGAGATCAAATTTCTTGGTGACCACATCTCGCAGCAGGGCGTGCGGCCAGATGCTGACAAGGTCTCGGCGATCAACACCATGAAGACCCCAGAGGACAGAAGGCGGTCCTCCGCTTTCTAGGGATGGTCAACTTCCTCGGGAAGTTCATTCCCAACATGGTGGCACACACCACAGCCCTCCGCCATCTCGTCAAAAAGTCGACGGAATTCCAGTGGCTGCCCGCTCATGAGAACGAATGGTGTGAGCTCAGGGCAAAACTGGCAACAGTACGCTCAGATCGAGAAGGAATGCCTGGGCCTCCAAACGGGAATCGACAAATTTGTGTCGCCTCCCAAAATTCACGGTTGAGACGGACCACTAGCCCACATAATTCAGAAGGATTTGAATGACATGACGCCTTGGTTACAACAAATCCTTCTCAAGCTACGCCGCTATGACTTTGAACTTGTCTACACGCCAGGCAAAGAAGTTGCAGATGCCCTTTCCAGGTCTATCACCTCACCGTGTGAACAAACTGACTTTGTCTGCCAAATTGATGCATAGCTGCAATTGTGTGCCTCCAACCTTCCGGCCACTGATGAGAGGGTCATCCAAATTCGTGAGGAAACGGCCAAGGATCCTCTGCTACAGCGTGTGATGCAGCACCTCACGAGTGGCTGGCTGAAGGGACAGTGTCTCCAGTTTTACAACGTCAAGGACGACCTGAAGGTGGTGGACGGTGATGTGTTGGGTGTTCTGGATCACAACAGGTCACCAACACTGGAAGTGGTGCAACACTATTTTATTATAAGGTTAACTATATTAACATACTTGAACTGTGGGTAAATGCAATACCAGCTTTAACTGTTGACTCTTGCCTAGTCCTAACCAGGTGATGCACTCAGCACATGGTGAATGTCTGTGTTGCAGGCTGTGAGCTCTGTGCGCCGAGCTGGCTGCTACTAGAATGAGCGGGAACTCTCCTGTCCCCTGTCTTTATAGTGCGTGTGCTCTCACTGGTGATTGGCTGAGGTGTTGTGTATGCTGATTGGTCCCACTGCATGTCCATCAGTGTGTGTGTGGGTGTCTGCACCATAATATACTGGTGTATATTATGACAGACGGCATCCTCATGAAGCTCGATAGGATTGTGATTCCGCAGAACATGCGAGCTATGGTGCTCGGCCAACTCCATGAGTGTCACCTGGGGTTCGAGAAACGTTGACGCAGATCTCGAGAGGCAGTCTATTGGCCGGGCATCAGCCAGGATGTTGCCAACACGGTCCTCAACTGCCCACATGTCAGAAATTTCAGCCAGCTCAACCCAAAGAAACTCTGCAGCAACATGAGATAGTGACCTCCCCATGGTCCAAAGTCGGTGTCGACCTTTTCCACGCCAAGGGGCGTGACTATGTCCTCCTGGTCGACTACTTCTCCAACTACCCAGAAGTGGTGAAACTGTCCAGCCTCACGTCGAAGGCGGTGATTAAAGCATGCAAAGAAATGTTTGCCAGGCATGGGATACCGCTCACGGTGATGAGTGACAAAGGTCCCTGTTTTTACAGCCAGGAATGGTCTGATTTTGCCCGCCTATACAACTTTTGTCACGTAACCTCCAGCCCCCACTACCCGCAGTCAAACGGGAAGGCCGAAAAAGGGGTCCATATTGTCAAGAGATTACTATGCAAGGCTGCAGACTTAGGCTCCGACTTCAAACTGGCGCTGCTGGCATACAGAGCATCCCCGCTGTCCACTGGGTTGTCTCCCGTGCAGATGCTCATGAATCGCACTCTGCGAACCACGGTTCCAGCCATCCATTTTCCAGACCTTGACCACCTCACGGTCATACAAAAGATGCAGCAGTCTCGGGCCCAACAGAAATCAGCATATGACGCTCAGGCCACGGATCTCCCCGAGCTGTTCCTAACTGATCGTGTTCGTGTACATTGCCTGACGGCAGCTGGTCCGTCACAGCTGTGGTGGTCAAGCAAGTGGCCCTGAGATGGTTCCTCGTCCGCATGGCTGATGGCTCCTTCCTATGATGCAACAGATGGGCGCTGCGCAGAGTTCCACACCCGCCGCCTAACCAATGCTTCACACAATGCTTCCTCCGGACGTGCCCTACCATGAGGCCACTGATCTGCCAGCAATCCTGCCGACCTCTGCGACCACCTCATTGGCGGCGGTCCTGCCTATCCAAGTGCAGGTGGCCCCTGATCCACCCTTGAGGCAGTAACCAGAATTTGTTACCCGCCGCAGAGACTAAACTTATAGACTGAACTTTTGCACAACTGTGTTGCCTTATCATTTTGACCTCTGTAAATATCGTTGTTACCGTTTCATCTGCCCTTATTCTGCACTAGCGACACCTTCCTGTGTACATAAGGTCATTTTAGCACATTCTGTATATAGTCACGCACATATACACACCCACACGCACATGCACCTTAATATTTATTATCTCAACACACACAATATAGGAAAAAAATGGGGGGGGAGATGTCATAATATACATTTATGTATACAATGGAGTGCAGACTGGCAGTGATTGGCACACAGGATGACCAGTAAGCACACAGAACAGAGCAGCCAATCACCAGACAGGACACGACTACTATAAAGCCAGAGGGCACCAGCTTTCCCGCTCTCTCGGGACCCAGCCTCTGAGACAGTCAGAGCTCGTGAGTTAGCCAGTGCCTACACCATGCGGTAGCTAGGTTAGTCTGGTCAGGCTAGTGTCAGGTCTCCAGTCAAGTCAGCATAGTGTCAACCCACAGTTGAACATGTATAATAGTTTGGATGTTAAAAAAAACGTGTTGCATTTTATCAAGTGTTGGAGGTCTGTCTCTCGCTGCACTGCATCAAGTGCAGTTCACCTCGACCCAGCCTACCCAACACATCAGGTACGTTACCCTACAAGTACAACACCGGTCATTCATGCACCAAGGAGGGTACCAGCTCAAATGCGGGACAAGCTAAAAGCAGAACTCCAACGCCTCCAATCTCAAGGCATCATATCACAGGTCACACAGCCGACTGACTGGGTCAGCTCGTTGGTGTGTGTCAAGAAGCCGTCCGGTGAATCTGTTTAGATCCCAAAGACTTGAACAAAAACATTTGCAGGGAGCACTACCCTATCCCCAAGTGAGAGGAGATAATGAGCGAAATGGCGAAGGCTCGCATATTCACCAAACTTGATACCTCACAAGGCTACTGGCAGATGCAGCTCGATGATTCCAGCTGACTGCTGTGTACCTTCAACACACCGTTTGGACGATACTGTTATAATCGTATGCCTTTCGGGATTATCTCTGCATCCGAAATATTTCACAGAATTATGGAGCAGATGACGGAAGGCATTGAAGGTGTCCGTGTATATGTTGATGACATTATAATATGGTCAATGACAGAGGAAGACCACACTGCTCGGTTGAAACAAGTCTTCCAAAGAATCCACCAATTTGGGCTGAAGCTCAACCAAGCCAAGTGCACCTTTGCACGTTCATCTCTGACCTTCCTGGGTGACACGATATCAGAGCACGGGGTGAAGCTGGACGCTGAGAAGATCGCAGCAATTCAGAACATGCAGCAGCCACGTGACAAGAAGGCGGTGCTCAGGTTTCTTGGGTTCATCAACTTCCTAGGCAAGTTCATATCGAACCTAGAAGCACGGACGACGGCGTTACAACAAGTGATAAGGAAGGACACGGAGTTTGACTGGACTCCACGCCACTAAGACAAGTGGGTGGATCTGAAGCACCAATTGATGGCAGCTCCAACGCTGGCATTCTTTGACCCGGCAAAACTCACAAAGCTCTCCACCGACACCAGTTACCATGGAATTGGTGAGGTGCTACTTCAACAGAATGACCAGTCGGACTGGGTCCCAGTGGCTTACGCTTCTCAAGTGATGACTGCCACGGAGTGCAGGGATGCACAGATAGAGAAGGAATGCCTGCGATTGATCACGGGTATAACAAAATTCCACCATTATGTGTGTGGTCTTCCCACATTTCTAGTGGAGACCGATCATAGGCCACTGGTCAACATTATCAACAAAGATCTCAATGACATGACGCCGCGCCTACAACGCATGATGATTGTGGTAGTATGTATTGGGTGTGATGTGGGACTGGAAGCCCTAATGTCATTGGCTGACAGATCCCGGGTCCTGGTTGGCCGTTGACCTCAAGCTCCGCCCTGAAGGCGGAGTATAAGAAGCCGGAGTCTTCCCCCGCAGGCCAGTTTACTATCGAGCTGCGGGGGAACAGACACGCTTAATAAAGCCTCATCGACTTCACTCTATTCGTCTCATGGAGTCTTTGTGCGCTACAATTTATTAAGCGTGCCTAAAAAAAAAAGGACTATGGAGCTCAGGATCATTCCGGAATGCCTGAGGATCAGCCCCCACGCAGTGAACGCGGCAGCAGCCTTCAAGCACTGGCAGACTTGCTTCGAGGCCGCTCTGGGTCCCGACCACCGCGGTCCCGGGAGAACTGGGAGCCCTGCATGCCGCCTACGCCCCCCAACCCCCCTCCCCGCAGCCCATGTATGACACGCCGCCGGCGCTACCGCTTTGGGTCCCGGCCAACACTCTCCACGGAGAGGAGGGAGTTTTCCGCGTCCCTAACGCCACCCTAACCCCCACCGCGCGCCCCACGCCTGACCCGCCGGCACCACCTACTTGGGCCCCGACCACCGCTGTCCCCGGTGAGGGAGCTCCGCGCGGTCCTAGCGCTCGCGGCCCCATGCCTGACCCGCCGGCGCCGCCGACTTGGGCCCCGACCACCGCTGTCCCCGGTGAGGGAGCTCCGCGCGGTCCTAGCACTCGCGGTCCTAGCGCTCGCGGTGAGGGAGCTCCGCGCGGTCCTAGCGCTCACGGTCCTAGCGCTCCCAGCCCCCCCAGCACACCATGTGCGACCCGCAGACGCCGCCATTTTGGGTCCCGGCCACCACGAGGGGAGGAGGGGCGCCGATGTGCGACCCGCAGACGCCGCCATTTTGGGTCCCGGCCACCACGAGGGGAGGAGGGGCGCCGCCATCTTGGACCGCCCCAGACCTGTACGACGCCTGGGGGCGGCCATTTTGTCCACCCCGCCGCCATCTTGTGACCCCCCAGCCACGTGCGATGTATGGGGGCGGCCATTTTGTTCATCCCCGACTCCGTCTTGGACGGCAACAACGGACCCCACTCCACTACTACAACCACGGCTCGCTTCGATTACGCTCGATCAAGCTCGGCCCCGGACACTCCAGACGACGACGACAACGGTACTAATAAACGGCCACGAGACGCCATGCCTAGTCGACTCCGGGAGCACGGAAAGCTTTATACACCCCGACACGGTAAGACGCTGTTCCGTAACCACCTATCCCAGCGCACAAAAGATTTGCCTAGCTGCAGGATCCCACTCCGTACAGATCCAGGGATTCTGCATAGTTACCCTAACGGTGCAGGGGAGGGAGTTCAAAAACTACAAACTAAACGTCCTTCCCCAACTCTGTGCCCCCACCTTGCTGGGATTAAATTTCCAATGCAATCTACAGAGCCTTACGTTCAAATTCGGCAGCCCCATACCCCCATTCACTATCTGCGGCCTCGCTACCCTCAAGGTGCAACCCCCGTCCTTGTTTGCGAACCTCACCCCGGATTGCAAACCCTTCGCCACTAGGAGCAGACGGTACAGTGCCCAGGAACGGACCTTCATTCAGTCCGAAGTCCAGCGGCTACTAAAGGAGGGCATAATCCAGGCCAGCAATAGTCCCTGGAGAGCGCAGGTGGTAGTAGTGAAGACAGGGGAGAAACAAAGGATGGTCATTGACTATAGCCAGACCATCAACAGGTACACACAACTAGACGCGTACCCTCGCCCCCGCATATCCGACATGGTCAATCGGATTGCCCAGTATAAAGTCTTCTCCACCGTGGACCTCAAGTCCGCCCACCATCAGCTCCCCATCCGCCCAAGTGACCGCAAGTACACAGCCTTCGAGGCAGACGGGCGATTATACCATTTCCTACGGGTCCCTTTTGGCATCACAAACGGGGTCTCGGTCTTCCAACGGGAGATGGACCGAATGGTTGATCAACATGGGTTGCGGGCCACGTTCCCGTATCTCGACAATGTAACCATCTGCGGCCACGATCAGCAGGACCAGGACGCCAACCTCCAAAAATTCCTCCAGACCGCTAAAGCCTTGAACCTCACCTACAACGAGGACAAGTGCGTTTTTAGCACCGACCGGCTAGCCATTCTGGGCTACGTAGTGCGCAATGGGATAATAGGCCCCGACCCCGAACGTATGCGCGCACTCATGGAATTTCCCCTCCTGCACTGCCCAAAAGCCCTGAAACGCTGCTTGGGGTTCTTTTCGTACTACGCCAGTGGGTCCCCCAGTACGCAGACAAGGCCCGCCCCCTAATACAGACCACGACCTTCCCTCTGTCGACAGAGGCTTGCCAGGCCTTCAGCCGCATCAAAGCGGATATCGCAAAGGCCACGATGCGCGCCATCGACGAGTCCCCCCCCTTCCAGGTCGAGAGCGACGCCTCCGACGTAGCTCTAGCGGCCACCCTTAACCAAGCGGGCAGACCCGTGGCCTTTTTCTCCCGGACCCTCCACGCCTCAGAAATCCGCCACTCTTCAGTAGAAAAGGAAGCCCAAGCCATAGTGGAAGCTGTGCGACATTGGAGGCATTACCTGGCCGGCAGGAGATTCACTCTCCTCACGGACCAACGGTCGGTAGCCTTCATGTTCGATAATGCACAGCGGGGCAAAATCAAAAACGACAAGATCTTAAGGTGGAGGATCGAGCTCTCCACCTTCCGTCCCGGAAAGCTGAACGAGCCGTCCGATGCCCTATCCCGCGGCACATGTGCCAACGCACAAATTAACCGCCTCCAAACCCTCCACGAGGACCTCTGCCACCCGGGGGTCACTCGGTTTTACCACTTCATCAAGTCCCGCAATCTCCCATACTCTTTAGAGGAGGTCCGTACAGTCACAAGGGACTGCCACATCTGCGTGGAATGCAAGCCGCATTTTTTCAGGCCAGATGGAGCACACCTGATTAAGGCTTCCCGCCCCTTTGAACGCCTCAGTCTCGATTTCAAAGGGCCCCTCCCCTCCACCGACCGCAACGCATATTTTCTTAATGTAGTGGACGAATACTCCCGCTTCCCTTTTGCCATTCCCTGTTCTGACATGACCGCGGCCACAGTCATTAGAGCCCTGAACAGCATCTTCACACTGTTCGGTTACCCCGCATACGTCCACAGCGACAGGGGGTCCTCTTTCATGAGTGACGAGCTGCGCCAGTTCCTGCTCAGCAAGGGCATAGCCTCAAGCAGGACGACCAGCTACAACCCCCGGGGGAACGGGCGAGTAGAAAGGGAGAATGGCACGGTCTGGAAGGCCGTCCTACTGGCCCTACGGTCCAGGGACCTCCCAGTTTCACGGTGGCAGGAGGTCCTACCGGACGCTCTCCATTCCATCCGGTCGTTATTATGTACGAGCACTAATCAAACGCCACATGAGCATCTCCTTGTCTTCCCTAGGAGGTCCTCCTCTGGAACGTCGCTGCCGACCTGGCTGGCGGCCCCAGGACCCATCCTGCTCCGAAAGCATGTGCGGGCACATAAGGCGGACCCGTTGGTCGAAAGGGTTCACCTCCTCCACGCGAACCCCCAGTACGCCTATGTGGAGTACCCCGACGGCCGACAGGACACGGTCTCCCTGCGGGATCTGGCGCCCGCCGGCAACACGCACACCCCCCCGACACCATCAACCCAACCCCCCCCTCCTGCCACCGCCGCACCCCGCGACCGCCCCCTTCCCAGGAGGATCGGTCCCCCTCCCCTCAGCTCCGACCAAGAATCAAGCCCAAGCTGAAACCGTACGGCTCCTGGAGGCGACAACACTGGTACAAGCACCACCACCACCGCCGGGGCCGAGGCGATCGACATGGATGACCAGACCGCCCGACCGACTCGTGGCGTCAATGTAAAACAAATATGGACTGTTCACAAGAACATTTTGCTTTTCTTCCTATACCCTCTGTAAATAGTTGCAACAGGACAAAATTGTCCAATACTGTATTGCCATGTGAATGTTTTGTCCTCCCAGGACCAGCCCTGTAAACCCTTACCACCATACGAAGCATCACCCCGCCGGGTTCATTTTTGACAAGGGGTGAATGTGGTAGTATGTATTGGGGGTCATGTGGGACTGGAAGCCCTAATGTCATTGGCTGACAGATCCCGGGTCCTGGTTGGCCGTTGACCTCAAGCTCCGCCCTGAAGGCGGAGTATAAGAAGCCGGAGTCTTCCCCCGCAGGCCAGTTTACTATCGAGCTGCGGGGGAACAGACACGCTTAATAAAGCCTCATCGACTTCACTCTATTCATCTCATGGAGTCTTTGTGCGCTACAATGATGAAGTTGCGGAGGTACGACTTCACGCTGGTCTACACACCTGGGAAGGACCTAATAATAGCTGAGACCTTCTCCGGAGCCATTGATGCTGACAGTCCACCTCCTCGTTTATCCCAGGCCAGTACACAGATTGTCTTGCTTTTCGTTTGCACTTCTCGACACCAAGATGCCCCTCATCCTGCGGAGCATGTGCGCCCGGAGCGCCAGAGGAATGACAATTCTGTCATTTCGCAGTATGATGCCATCCACCATGGACAGTTCAGTTTGTAACTGTGGGCACCGCCCTCTTGGCCAGCCATGCTGAAGGTTGTGCATGACCTGGAGCAGGGTTACATCTTCTCGTGTCGTCTGACGAATTTGCTGCAGCCTCTCGTCCGTTGCCGGGAGTGTCTCCCTGCACCACTGCGCATGAGCTTCTACATCATTAATCGCCAAATTCGTCAGGTGACATGAGAAGATGCGACCCTGCTCCAGGTCATGCACAACCTTCCGCAGGATTCATGAGGGGCATCTTGGTGTCGAGAAGTGCAAACGAAAAGCAAGACAATCTGTGTACTGGCCTGGGATAAACGAGGATATAACAAACATGGTGCTCACATGTGACACGTGCCAAAAACATCGACCGGCACAATGCAAGGAGCCACTCCATCAGCATGAGATGGTTATGTCACCGTGGGACAAAGTTGACATCGACCTGTTTCCTTCCATGAGTCAACACTATGTTCTTCTCATAGATTATTACTCCAACTTTTCAGAGGTAATGAAACTCCCGGATCTCACATCGGCGTCAGTTATCAAAGCCTGCAAGGAAACCTTCTCGAGGCATGGCATCCCACAGACGGTCATGTCCGACAATGGTCGCTGCTTTGCAAGCTGAGAGTGGTTGGAATTCTCAAAAAAATACAACTTCAAGCACGTAACGTCGAGTCCACACTTTCCTCAATCGAATGGCAGGGTGGAGAAAGATGTCCACATTATTAAGCAACCGATCAGCAAGGCCACTGACTCAAATTCCGACATACACTTGGCTCTATTGTCATATCGTTCATCGCCTTTGAGCTCTGGGCTGTCATCGGCTCAAATGCTCTTCGATGGAGGTGTGAGGACAACGCTACCGGCGTTACACTTCACCAAACCAGATCATTCACCAGTCCTGGACAAGATGCGCCACCAACGTCACGGACAAAAGCAGCACTATGACCGGCACGCGAAAGTGCTGCATCCGTTAGCGATCAACGACATGGTTAGATTGCGACACCCTGGTGGAGGTTGGTCTAACATGGCAATGGTGCTCCGCCAAGTATCGCCACGATCGTACTTTGTGAAGTCTGATGATGGAATCCTGTTTCCACGCAAACGGCGAGACCTGCTGAGGGTTCCACCTCATCAACCTGTATTTCCGACGTTAGATCTGCAGGACTCTATCATGCGACATCCCGGGACACCAGCAGTTGGTGCCCAAATGGACATAAAAACCTCTGAGTCGCCATGCCCTCTCAGGAGGTCTACCCGAATCAGGCGTGCACCCAACCGTCTGAACTTGTGAACATGAACTGATACAATCATTGCTCTCTGTTCTGTATTTGCGCATGAAACTAACTGTGTTTGATTTTTTTATGAAAAAAAAAGTTAAAAAGGGGGATGTGGTGATCTTTACATGGGTATGCACAGAAGGGGCTGATGGGTAATGGAAAGATCACTAGGGGGCAGCACTGGCATGTATAAGAGGCGATGCTCCTGCTGAGCAGGAATTGGCGCGGTTCGTCGCTCTTAAAGGAGGACCCCCTATCACTGTGTATGTATGCGGGGAAACCGAACAGTGTAAAGATACCCTGGAGGGCCTTGACGACGGTGATTGTGGTCATGTCTGGGCAGGGGATGGCGAATGGGAACTGGGAGAACTCATCAATCAGGTTCAGGAAATACGTGTTGCGGTTGGTGGAGGGGAGGGGGCCTTTGAAGTCCATGCTGAGGCGCTCAAAGGGACGGGAAGCCTTTATCAGGTGTGCCCTCTCTGGCCGGTAGAAGTGCGGTTTGCACTCCGCGCAGATTTGGCAGTCCCTGGTGACTGTCCTGACCTCCTCGATGGAGTAGGGCAGGTTGCGGGTCTTGACAAAATGGAAAATACGAGTGACCCCCGGGTGGCAGAGGTCCTCGTGGAGGGATCGGAGGCGGTCCACTTGTGCAGTGGCACAAGTGCCACGGGACAGGGCATCAGGAGGCTCGTTTCGCTTCCCCGGACGGTACAAGATCTCGTAGTTGAAGGTGGAGAGTTCTATCCTCCACCTCAAGATCTTGTCGTTTTTAATCTTGCCCCGCTGTGCATTATCGAACATGAAGGCAACCGACGGTTGGTCCGTGAGGAGAGTGAATCTCCTGCCGGCCAGGCAATGCCTCCAATGTCTCACAGCTTCAAATATGGCTTGTGCCTCTTTTTCGACCGAGGAATGGCGAATTTCGGAAGCATGGAGGGTGCGGGAGAAGAAAGCCACGGGCCTGCCCGCTTGGTTGAGGGTGGCCACCAGAGCGACGTCGGACGCATCGCTCTTGACCTGGAAGGGGAGGGATTCGTCGATGGCGCGCATCGTGGCTTTTGCAATGTCTGCTTTGATGCGGCTGAAGGCCTGGGCGGTCCTCCGTTGACAGGGGGAAGGTTAAGGACTGGATCAGGGGGTTGGGCCTTGTCTGCGTAATTGGGGACCCACTGTGCATAATAGCTGAAGAACCCGACACAGCGCTTCAGGGCCTTGGGGCAGTGAGGGAGGGGGAACTCCATAAGAGGGCGCATGCGCTCAGGGTGGGGGCCTATGACTCCACTTCGCACTACATTGCCTAGAATGGCTAGACGGTCGGTGCTAAACACGCATTTATCCTTATTGTATGTCAGATTAAGGATTTTCGCGGTCTGGAGGAATTTGCGGAGGTTGGTGTCGTGGTCCTGCTGGTCATGGCCGCAGATGGTGACGTTATCCAGATACGGGAACGTTGCGCGTAAGCCGTACCGGTCAACCATTCGGTCCATCTCTCGCTGGAAGACCGAGACCTCATTAGTGGCACCAAAGGGAACTCTTAAAAATTGATAGAGCCGCCCATCTGCTTCGAAGGCAGTGTACTTGCGGTCACTAGTGCGGAGGGGTAGCTGGTGGTAGGCGGATTTGAGGTCCACCGTGGAGAAGACCTTGTATTGTGCGATCCTGTTTACCAGTTCGGCTATACGGGGGAGAGGGTACGCATCCAGCTGCGTAAACCTGTTGATGGTCTGGCTGTAGTCTATGACCATCCTATGCTTCTCCCCGGTCTTTACCACCACTACTTGAGCTCTCCAGGGACTGTTGCTCCCTTCGATGACCCCTTCCCCCAGCAGCCTTTGGACCTCTGACCTGATGAAGGTCCGGTCCTGGGCACTGTACCATCTGCTCCTGGTGGCGACGGGTTTGCAATCCGGGGCGAGGGTCGCAAGCTGGGAAGGCGGGTCGACCTTAAGGGTCGCGAGGCCGCAGACAGTAAGCGGAGGTATAGGGCCGCCGAATTTAAAGGTCAGGCTTTGCAAATGGCATTGGAAGCCCAGCCCCAGGAAGGTAGCCGTGCAGAGGTGCGGCAGGACGTACAGGCGGAAATTGTTGAATTTCCTGCCTTGGACAGTGAGGTTCGCTAGGCAGAACTCCTGTATCTCCACCGAGTGTGACCTGGAGGCCAGAGAGATCCTTTGATTTACAGGGTGGGTTACAAGTGAACAGCGCCTTACCGTGTCGGGGAGAACAAAGCTTTCCATGCTCCCAGAGTCAATCAGGCATGACGTCTCGTGGCCGTTGATGAGGACCGCCATTGTAGCCGTTGTGAGTGTCCGGGGTCGACTTTGGTCCAGTGTAACCGAGGCCAGACGAAGCGATTGCGAGTTCTGGTCGGACAGCGTGTAGTCGGCCGTGCTGGGGGCCTGGGGCCCCATCCAAGATGGCGTCACCCATGGGTCGCACATGGTGTCCGGGGATGAACAAGATGGCGGCGGCGATGGACAAAATGGCGGCGCCCGCCCGTCCAGCGTGGAGTCCGGGGGGTGCAAGATGGCCGCGCCCGTGGGTCGCATGTGGCCCTAGGATAGGGGGGTGGCAGTGAGCGCTGGCCGGTCGGGGCCTGAAGGGGGGGTTGCCGCGGCGGTCCATAGTCACTGGAGACCGCGGCCATGGTGCGGGCCTGGCAGATCCCCACAAAGTGGTCCTTCTTGCCGCACCCTTTGCAGGTGGCGGTGCGGGCCGTGTAGCGCGAGTGGGGATGGTTCGCCTGCCCGCAGATGAAACAGCGGGGCCCGGCGGCGTTAGCGGGCCGTCTCACCGCGCAGGCCTGCGGGGTCAGGGGGAAGGTCTGAGGGGCTGCCGCTGCGGGGTGCCACGCAGCCCAGGGGGCCGCCGCGCGATTGGGTGCAAAGGACAGCACGTTTTTGTATGCAACGTCCATGGACCCTGCCAGGGCCCGTGCCTCTCTAAGTCCCAGAATGTCCCTTTATAGGAGTCTTCGGTGGATATCGGGCGATCTCATACCTGCAAAGAAAGCATCCCTGATTAAAAGCTACATGTGCTCGCTCCCCGAAACTTGCGGGCAGCCACAGTTTTGACCCAGTACCAGTAGTGCCCGGGAGAAATCTTCCAACGTTTCCTCGGGCTTTGCCGCCTAGTCGCAAGCAGGTGACGAGCGTAGACCTGGTTTACAGGGCGGATATAATGTCCTACCAGTTCAATAGCGGCAGCATAGTTCTCTGCCTCCTCGATAAGGGGGTAGATCCCAGGGCTGACCCGGGAGCGCAGGAGATGTATCTTCTGTCCTTCCGTGGGGGTGCCTACGGCGGTGTCGAGGTAGCCCTTAAAGCACGCCAGCCAGTGTTTAAAAATATCAGCAGAGTTCTCCGCGTGGGGGCTGAGCTGGAGGCACTCCGGTTTGATTCGGAAATCCATCCTTCCAATTTAAGCTCTAGTAGATTAAATTGATGCGCAATCAATTACACTCAAGACGAAGTGATTTCATAACTGAAGGCTTTAATCTACTAGAACCTTTTCCCCAGCAGCTTCGATACAGAAAGTGAAGGCTGCTGGGACGGCACCATCTCTTATACCCCGCCTTCAGGGCGGAGCTACGTAATACAGCCAATTGTAGACTCCTGGGTCTAACCAATGGTTATCAACCTCTCAGGTACCGCAATACCTGGTACTACCACACGATACAAATTGTTAATGAAGGAATCTACAATCTCTGCTGGTCTTTGGGTGCACCTATTGAATTTTGCCCTCTATAATTTTGCTCCTTTGAGAACTGAAATAAGGATCAAAGGCTTTGATAACATTTTCATATGTTGCCATGTCTTTGTTTACATCCAATCTGACTATTGCATCATTTGCAGTACTTCCTATAGCATAGAAAAAGGTACTGACCTGTTCCTAGCTCCCTTTTCTTCAATTCTGTGATATCCCAAAGCGGTTCTGTGCTTGGTAAACCTACAATGCCAGTTCTGCCACTTCTTGACTTGACCCAGGCCTTCCACGTGATTTTAAGAATTCCGGCAAAGGTAGGATTTTCTTTATGGCTTCCCTTCATTGTTGCCTTATCTAAAGTTCCATTGAACACTTCCATGCCCCCCAACAGGAACTCGGGGATGAAATGGTTCCTCGATGGATTGCACAAACCAGTCATGGGGGACAACAGACGGAGGGAGCTGGAAACACCACTAGGACTGGGAGAGATCATAGAATCATAGAATTTATGGTGCAGAAGGAGGACATTCAGCCCATCTAGTCTGCACCAGCCCTTGGAAAGAGCACTCTATTGAAGCCCACACCTCCTCCCTATCCCTGTAACCCCACCTAATATTTTTTGGACACTAAGGGGAAATTTATCATGGCCAATCCACCTAACCTGCCCATCTTTGGACTATGGGAGGAAACCGGAGCACCTGGAGGAAACCCACTCAGACATGGGGAGAATGTGCAGATTCCGCACAAACAGTGGCCCAAGCCGGGAATCGAGCCTAAGACCCTGGAGCTGTGAAGGTCATGGAGAGCATTAACTCCCTACAGGCGGGGAAGGCACCGGGACCTGATGGGTTCTCGGTGAACATCTATAAAAAATTTGCGATGGCACTGGCCCCGCACCAGCAGGAGATGTTCGCAGACTCGCTACGAGGGGCACCCTGGGCCCAACGCTAACACAGATCACCATATTGCTGATACCCAAAAAGGAACAAAGGCCCAACGGACTGTGGATCATACACACCCATTTCGCTGCTCAATGTGGACATGAAAATACTTGCAAAAGTCCTGGCTAAGCGGCTGCAAAACTGCGTACCAAAGGAGGTTGCAGAAGACCAGACGGGCTTTGTTAAGGGTAGACAGCTAACTGTGAAAATCAGACGACTGCTGAACATGGTAATGACCCCATCCGTGAGAGAACACCAGAGGTGATCGTCTCCCTGGACACAGAAAAGGCCTTCAACAGAGTTGAGTGGAAGTACTTCATTGAGGTACCAGAGTAGTTTGGACTAGGGACAGGATTCACCTCATGGGTGAAATTCCTGTGCAACCCCCTTAAGGCGAGCGTACAGACCAACACTGCCAGTTCTGAATACTTCCAGCTGCACAGAGGCACAAGGCAGGGGTGCCTCCTGCCCCTGCTCTTGTACACACTGACAATCGAACCACTTGCAATCGCCCTGAAAGTGGCAAGAGGCTGGCAGGGAATACGAAGAGGAGGCAGAGAGCACAGAGTCTCACTCTCTGTAGATGACCTGCTCCTCTACATCTCGGACCTGCAAAGTGGCATGGAAGAAATCATGAAACTCCTGGGGGAGTTCGGAGCAATCTCGGGCTACAAACTCAGCATGAGCAAAAGGGAAGTACCCCAGTGAACCTGAGGGGGGGAGGGGTAGAGCTGGACGATCTACCATTTAAAATAGCCCACAACAAATTCCGCCACCTGGGAATCCAGATAACCCATGACTGGGCACGGATCCATAAGTGGAACCTCACCAGTCTGGTGGAGGAAATATAAAAGGACCTACAGAGATGATATGCACTCCCGCTTTCCCTGGCGGGGAGAATGCAGATGATCAAGATGAACGTACCGCCCAGGTTCCTCTTCCTGTTCAGATCCATACCGATCTTCATCCCCAAGGACTTTTTCCATTCAACAGCTGACGTTTGTGTGTGGGAGGGGGAGGTGGGGGGTGAATAATCCAAGAATCTCCAAAACACTACTACAAAGAAGAAGAAACATGGGGGGCCTGGCCCTCCCGAACTTGCAATACTACCACTGGGTATTCATAGCGGAAAGAGTAACGGGATGGGGGAAGGTTCCAGGCGGGAATGGGTTTGGATAAAGGAGTCCTTCTGTACAGTTACCCTCCGGACCTTCACCACAGCAGTGCTCCCATCCCTGCCAACAAAACATTCAACAAGCCCAGTGGTGCTAGCAAACCTGAGAGCTTGGAACCAGATGAGGCAGCATTTCGGTCTGACCGAAATGTTCAAAATGGCCCCCATTTGCAGCAACCATAGGCTTGCACTAGCTTTTCTTGACGCCACCCTTAAGAGGTGGAGACAGGACGGGGGTGGGGTGGGGGGGGGGGGCGCTGACTGTTAGGGACTTTTACACGGAGGACAGCACCTTAGAGGAACTGACGGAGAGACTGGAACTACCGAATGAGAACAAACTCCGATATCTGCAGGTCAAAACCTTTCTCCACAAAGAGAGGACATCATACCCACAAACCCTGACAGGGGACAGTCTGGGGAAGGGAAACTATGGGGAAGAGGCCCGACACCCGTGCCTTTGCTACCCTAATCGCCCGCCAGAGAATCCTGCTCGGCTGGCGATCAGCAGCACCACCCACAGTTGCAGACTGGCTGGCAGACCTAGTGGGATTTCTCCATCTGGGGAAGATCAAGTTCACCATTCGAGGGTCAGAGGATGGCTTCCACAAAGCGTGGCGACCATTCAAAAACTTGTTCCAGGACCTGTTTGAAGCCAACAGCCAATAGAGCGGGGGAAGGGGGAAGGGGGAAATGTATGGGAGCCAACAGGACCACAGGGAGCAGACTGGAAATGGAGTGGGGTAGTGGGACTAGGGAAAAAAGAGGGGGTGGCTGGAAAACGGCTGATACAAAGGCCAGGGGGCCTAGAACAAGACGACAAGAAAAGGAGCTCCAAGGAAAGCCTGAGAACAGGATAGGAGGCGGGGAGAAGAAAAAGGGGTAGGCCAAACAACAAAAAGGGGGGGGGGGGAGGAGCGGGCACCACCACAGTAAATAGCAGATAACTACCCATTGTACAGTGAGGGACCCAGGAAAGGAGCCTGAAACAACGAATGAAGGGAGGGAGGGGGTGTGTCCAGGGGGAGGAGTGATCGACAGAGGAAAATTATGTGTACATTGTAACTGCCGCATTTATCCTTACCGAATGTATAGTGTATAAAATGTAAAAACTTTAATAAAAACATTTAATTTTAAGTTTTATTGAAGATTTTCCCTTTCTCTCCTTGTCCTGCAATCATTTCTATTGCTGCTTCTCCCGGTCACTGGGGTCGTCACTTGTTGCTCCTTTTGTCAAGTTTTTCACTGCTACCATGTGCTGTCATCGTTGTGAGTCTTAGAGGGATTTGTTTGTGACCTGGACTCCCAGATAATGCCAGAGACTAGGCTGTTTATGAACTTTACCTTTTATTGAATATTATATTAACTCTGTGCAATACAATCTCACCACGTGGCTCTACATAGAACTATCTCTCGCATGTTCTGTTATTATGTGATCTTACTTCACTGATGATGTAGACCATACATTTACATAGTTAAAATTAACTCTCTATACTACAAAATACTGGCCAGGATGACATTATCATAGAATTCATAGAATTTACAATGCAGAAGGAGGCCATTCGGCCCATCGAGTCTGCACCAGCTCTTGGAAAGAGCACCCTACCCAAGGTCAACACCTCCACCCTATCCCCATAACCCAATAACCCCACCCAACACTAAGGGCAATTTTGGACACTAAGGGCAATTTATCACGGCCAATCCACCTAACCTGCACATCTTTGGACTGTGGGAGGAAACCGGAGCACCTGGAGGAAACCCACGCACACACGGGGAGGATGTGCAGACTCCACACAGACAGTGGCCCAAGTCGGAATCGAACCTGGGACCCTGGAGCTGTGAAGCAAATATGCTAACCACCATGCTACCGTGCTGCCCCATTATGAATTTACTGGTCCAGGGTTTCGCACCGGGAGCACATTCAAGTTACACATACTCAGCCAATGACATTCCATCCATTTAATGGTGAAATTTGGTTTTACAATATTTCTAATAGATGATTAATGTGAACTATTGGGAGAAAAATAAATGCTTCTGAAGTTCCCGCGTTGCCACTTTTCATCTTTCTATCTCAACGTTTACCATCAATTCAGTAAATCATGAACCAATCACTGAAGTCACAATCTATTTTCTCATCCCTGTGACTGACAGCCTTGGGTGAGACGACATGAAACTGATAACTAGCTTCTTCATCACTCTCAGAGGATTTTATATTTGAAGATTTCTCACTCAATGGGGTGTATTTAGTAATCCTGCAACTCTCAGCATGGAGCCTTGTTCATCAGCCTTGTGTGTTGGATAACTGTCCTGCCACTAACCTGGGCTGCTGTCTAGTCATGCTCTGTACAACATTGCTGAATGTATCCTAATGCAAATTCCTGGATCATTTCTTCCAGTTTAATATAAAAAAGAAGCTCTGTGATTGAATCGAAACATACACTCAGCAACCTTTGGACATTAGCTCATTGCTTATTGTTTACAATCTCCTTTCCGTCATCAATCACTGATCTTTCAATCTCTGCTCCATTACTATCTCAAAGTCTCTCCACTGCTCTCTCTTCTTCCAAAGGCATATTTATAAGGAACTCTGATAGCCCTTCAATTCTTGCGGTGTCTCAGTTGGTAACACTCTTGCCTCTGGATCAATACTTTCAAGGTTCAAGTCCTACTCCTTTAATAAAAGAGAACCAGGCTGACGCTCCAGTGCAATGATGGGGGAGTGCTGCAGTGTTGGAGGTGCCATCTTTCAGATTAAATGTTAAACCGAGGGCCTGTCCACCCTGCTTGGGTAGATGTAAAAGATCCCATGAAGCCATTTCAAAGAAGAGTATAGGAATATCCTCAGTGTCCTGCTCAGCATTTATTTCTCAATTGCCTTCACAGTTTCCTCCCATAGTCCAATGTACTGGTTAGGTGAATTGGCCCTGCTCAATTGCCCCTTAAGGTGGATTGGGCCTAGGTAGTGTTGTCATTCAAAGGGTCAGTGCAGACTCGATGGGCTAATTGGCCTCCTTCTGCACCTGAGGGATTCTATGAGCCTATGAAAATAACAGGTTGCCTGGGTGTTTAACGTTGTGCTTTATGGAAGCTTGTTGTGCCCACATTTCCTACATTACACTGGTGACCACACTTCAAAAGTAATCAATTGGCTGCAAAGCACTTTGAGACGTTTTGGTGGCCGGGAAAAGCATTTTTTCATTTTGCTCCCTATCACCTGTTCAGTATCCATCTTAGCACCTTGTAAGATGTTGGAGACAGTCTATTTAAGAATTCATATGAAATTGTCATTGTTGAATTCCCTTTTGGAGTCAACAACCGGTCGACAGTTAGGGTGTTCAGCCTGTTTACCTCGTCGTGCACAGCAGATGTATCTTCAGGGCTGTGTGAAACTAGTCCACGTTCCCATTCATTTTAATATCTCTTACGTTATTGTGAGAATAGAGCAGGGCGTTCTGATTTTAGATATGTCTGATTATGGAACCAAGGTCAGTCCTTTCGCATTAAGAAAAGACCTGTGCATTTGTACTGTAATATTGTAATGAAATTGATTGTCACACCCTGATGCCTCTGCTTTCAGGCAGAATTCGACTGAATCCTCTACCTCTCGTGTAAGGCTTTGGAAAGGTCATCAATAGAAAACCAAATTTTTTGACCATTATGAATGTTGACAGTTCATCTGCTGCTCCATGATGTCTCTGACATTGAGGCATTGCAATGTCACCCAGCTAGATTTCACTTTGAAACCTTTTTCTGACAGACACTTTGAAGAGCTGTTTTCGCTGTCACTCACCAAAAGTTTAAACAGAAGGAGCATCTGCAGACTGCAAATATATATTTAAAAAAGTGACAGTCTTGTTGAACAATATATTTTATTTTCCAAAACCTAGAAAGGACTGTTGGTGACAATCACTTAACTTGCTCATGTGGCTTCCTCTGTCTTCCAGTTTAGCAGAGGAGTTAACCCGCTAATATTAAATGGGTTAACGCCTGTGTCAAAGTAGTAGATGGGCAAACTCATTTAGCATTCATCCACTATCATAGACTGACGGTAGCTTCTAAGCCATTGAAACATTCTGTAGATCGAGGGAATAGTGACTTGGGAAGTCCCTTTGCTGAAAATACAGAGGGATGGGATGTGAATACTGTCTCACCTTGGCCTCATCCTGAATCGCAGGAACAGAGCCACCTGAAGAACATCTGTGCTGCCCTGTGTCAATGCTGCTGGGGCATCTGTGCCAGGGCCCCAGGGGGATTTCAGAACACCTTGCCACTCCATTGTGCGGGGTGTGTGCAGGCAGGTCCAGGTTAAGTCTTAAAGGTTACAAGATTGAGAACCATGTACCAGAGGATGAGTACTGCACACCTCTCATGCAGTCTGGCCTGCCTTGCAATGATTTGTTTCTCCTTCACTTCTTCTGAACACATCAGCTCTGAGAATTGCAATTGCAGAACCCATTGATGCCAGTGGAATACAGGGCAGGAATAAAGCTGCAGTGATGAATATTAAAATGTATGGCGCGATCCACCCGAATGGGAACAGAGTCCCATAGAGTGCAATTAGCCAGGTTTTTCCGGCTCTGCTTGCCGGAACTCCTCAGTGCAGAAGGAGATTGGGATGTCATTTTTAAATGAACACCCCCAAGCCCCAACTCACCGATAAGGGGGTTAGAACCCATGCCTTGGTTAGATCTCAGAAATGCATGTTAGAGTGCGACTATCTGTCCCACTCTAATATGCAGATTTTCCAGAACGTGATGACGCCCACAATGGGCGGGATTCACATTGCGCCATCTCGCTAGATCGTGTTAGATCTCACGAGGCATGGCGAGCCAGGAGATCCCAGAAGAGGGATCGCCTGGGATCCCCTGGCATCTACTGGCTGCGCCATGCTGCTTTACGGGCAACATGCAGCCGGTAGATCTCTCCCATAATTAGTGAAACGGCATGAAGTTCTTGAATGCCCCTCAAGACTGATCCTTCCACTCTGGAACCGAGAGAGTTTAGTAAATACTTAGCAAATTTTAGTTAATGTTCACTCAAATAGGATTACATTCCGGCTGGAATCTTCGGGATTCACTTTTCCCGCTGGCAGCGCACCCCCGCCAGCAGGTTTTGCGGCGTTGTGGGGTGGTTACAATGGGAAATCCCATTGACAAATGGTGGGAAGGTAGAATTCCACCACCAGCGAATGTCGCACAGCCGAGAAACACGTGTCTGCAGGGGACCGGAGAATCTAGCCTTACATGTTGAGAGTTTAACTGAACCACAACCATACAGGACAGAATTGAATGCACAAAGTGGTTTTAATTACTTTCAAAGTCATGGGTCAGATTCTTCCACCCCGCCTGCCACAAGATCACCACGGGCAGGACACGGACCATGTACAGGTCCATTGACCTCGGGCAGGAATTTCCGGTCGCTGGGCGGGTGCAGCTGGAGAATCCCGCCCAAAGGAATTTTGTGCAGTCGAGCATGTTACACTGTACATAATTCATTCTTCACATAACCCAAAAGGCCATCTATGTGTGCTCTCCAGAACAATCAAACCTGCAATAGGCTAGATTTCTGTCCTGCTATTTGCATAGCAATGTGATCAGTTTAGTTTCTCAAAATGCAATTCTCAAAATGTGCAGTCTTTACTGTTGAACTTTTTTACAATTGTCATTCCTTTGTGTGTTTGTGATAGGGACGTATTCCAGAAATTTGACTCACGGAAATATGTCTAAATTCCTCCAGCTTTCCATATCCTTACTCTATTACTTAATAGATCCCCGTGCTCACTTTTTAAATCCATCCCTGGCTCTAGCCCATTTTACCTCGCAGTCTCCAACAGCCCCATGTTCCTGTCCCTCCACTCATCAGCTTATTCCTCATACCTGTTCCTCCAGTTGTCATTCCCAATTCTCCTGGTATTCTGTCCCTAAATTCCCCCATCCCAAATTAACTCCCTCTTTCTGCTTTGAAAGACCTCTGTCATGCTGCTCTTTGACTATAACTTTGCCCCCACCCCCTCAGTTTGAGCTCCTGTTTCTCCTTGTTTCTCTCTTAATGAGTATCTGTCTTTCTCGCCCACCTGTCCTGTGAAGTGTATTGTCCTCTACCCAAGGAACACTATTGAACGGTTATTATACTGTAGACCACAGCAACATTGCCAGACTTACAGAGTCGGCTGAAGAGAAATTACAAAGACCAATTATATTTCACAGTTCTGCTTCCATAGTCCTAGCTTTCAGTTACCCAGTAAAGGCTAATTAACATTGGACTTGTGTCCTATTTGCATAACGTAGCTCAATTTACATATTAATTAGTAATTAGCAGATGGAGAAGACTGAAGCCTGGGCCATTTGTTAATGGGAATTATGTTCAGTAGCAAGATGAAATGCAAAATGCAACACAACTAAATATTTATAGCAAAAAAACAAAACACACATGAAATGAAAATCGCTTATTGTCACAAGTTGGCTTCAGATGAAGTTACTGTGAAAAGCCCCTAGTCGCCACATTCCGGCGCCTGTTCGGGGAGGCTGGTTCGGGAATTGAACCGTGCTGCTGGCCTGCCTTGGTCTGCTTTCAAAGCCAGCAATTTAGCCCTGTGCTAAACCAGCCTTATATTTCTGAATTAATGCCAAAGTCTATAGTGCCAAAATCAACTTTTAGTGATACGCCTTCTGTGTGCTCGTTGTCTCTTACAACAGTTTCTACCACAAGGGATATTAACATATATAAAGAAGTACTTGTATTTACAACCAAAACATATTTAGTTTAATTAAGAATCCGCAAGCTCCAGGCTGTACGGCATTTAAGAAACAGCCATGCAATTATAGAATGCCTTGTATTTATGTTTCAACTCATGACATCACTTGGAGTACATCCCTAAAGTGTTTCTTATACAATGAATTGCTTTCAAGTTATATAGACAAATGAGACGCTTTAGGAAAAGGACGAGTCTCTTCAGCCTCTCGATCAGATCAACCCTCAATCGTCTAACGCAAGGGAGTACACGTCAAGGTTATGTAACCCGTTCTTGTCCTAATTCAACCCTCTAAACACTGGTATTATTCTGATAAATCTGCACTCTTCAGAAATCAGTACATTCTTCCTGAGGTGCAGTGTCCAAAACAGTATTCCAGATGGAGCCTGTCCAATGCAGGCAGTGCAGGTGTCCCCTGCGGTCATCTCCCTGCAAAACAGATATACCACTTTGGATACTGTTGAGGGAGATGGCTCACCAGGGGAAGGCAGCAGCAGCCAGGTTCATGGCACCGTGGCTGGCTCTGCTGCGCAGCTGGGCAGGAAGAAGAATGGCAGGGCTATAGTGATAGGGGACTCAATTGTAAGGGGAATAGACAGGCGGTTCTGCGTACGCAATCGAGATTCCAGGATGGTATGTTGCCTCCCTGGTGCAAGGGTCAAGGATGTCTCGGAGCGGCTGCAGGACATTCTGGGGGGGAGGGTGAACAGCCAGCTGTCGTGGTGCACATAGGCACCAACGATATAGGTAAAAAATGGGACGAGGTCCGACAAGCTGAATTTAGGGAGCTAGGAGTTAAACTAAAAAGTAGAACCTCAAAGGTAGTAATCTCAGGATTGCTACCTGTGCCACGAGCTAGTCAGAGTAGGAATGTCAGGATAGAGAGGATGAATACGTGGCTCGAGAGATGGTACAAGAGGGAGGGATTCAAATTCCTGGGACATTGGAACCGGTTCTGGGGAGGTGGGACCAGTACAAACCGGACGGTCTGCACCTGGGCAGGTCTGGAACCAATGTCCTAGGGGGGGGTTTGCTAGAGCTGTTGGGGAGAGTTTAAACTAATGTGGCAGGGGGATGGGAACCGATGTAGGAAGTTGGAAGGTAGTAAAACATGGACAGAAATAAAAGGCAGTAAGGGGGAAAGTGTAAGGCAGAGAGGCCATAGTCATAAATCAAAAAGGGCGACAGTATAAGGTACAGTGGCTGAGGGGAGCTCAGTGAATAGGACCAGGAATACTAAAAGAACTAAAACGGGAAGTGAAAACATTAATGGTAAGCGACGCGGCAGGTTGTTACATGAAGATATGGGTTCAACGACAAGGAAAATTAGGAGAAAGGTTAAGAGGAAATATAACTTAGGAGAGGTTACTGAGCGAGGTGTTAAGATTCAGAACAGAGGTAAAAAAGCCAACATAAGTGTACTTTACCTGAATGCTTGTAGTATTCGGAATAAGGTAAATGAGTTGATGGCGCAAATCATCGTGAATGACTATGATTTAGTGGCCATTACTGAAACATGGTTAAAGGATGGTCATGACTGGGAGTTAAATATCCGAGGGTATCAAACTTGTCGGAAGGACAGAGTGGATGGTAAGGGAGGTGGTGTAGCTCTGTTATTTAAGGATGACATCCGGGCAACAGTAAGGGATGACATCGGTGCTATGGAGGATAAGGTTGAATCCATTTGGGTGGAAATCAGGAATAGTAAGGCGAAAAAGTCACTGATGGAGTAATCTATAGGCCACCAAATAGTAACATTATGGTGGGGCAGGCAATAAACAAAGGAATAACTGATGCATGTAGAAATGGTACAGCAGTTATCATGGGGGTTTTTAATCTACATGTTGATTGGTTTAACCAGGTCGGTCAAGGCAGCCTTGAGGAGGAGTTTATAGAATGTATCCGCGATAGTTTCCTAGAACAGTATGTAATGGAACCTACGAGGGAACAAGCGGTCCTAGATCTGGTCCTGTGTAATGAGACAGGATTGATTCAGGATCTCATCGTTAGGGATCCTCTCGGAAGGAGCGATCACAATATGGTGGAATTTAAAATACAGATGGAGGGTGAGAAGGTAAAATCAAGCACTAGTATTTTGTGCTTAAACAAAGGAGATTACAATGGGATGAGAGAAGAACTAGCTAAGGTAGACTGGGAGCAAAGACTTTATAGTGAAACAGTTGAGGAACAGTGGAGAACCTTCCAAGTGATTTTTCACCGTGCTCAGCAAAGGTTTATACCAACAAAAAGGAAGGACGGTAGAAAGAGTGAAAATCGACCGTGGATATCTAAGGAAATAAGGGAGAGTATCAAATTGAAGGAAAAAACATACAAAGTAGCAAAGATCAGTGGGAGACTAGAGGACTGGGAAATATTTAGGGGGCAACAGAAAGCTACTAAAAAAGCTATAAAGAAGAGTAAGATAGATTATGAGAGTAAACTTGCTCAGAATATAAAAACAGACAGTAAAAGTTTCTACAAATACCTAAAACAAAAAAGAGGGGCTAAGGTAAATATTGGTCCTTTAGAGGATGAGAAGGGAGATTTAATAATGGGAGATGAGGAAATGGCTGAGGAACTGAACAGGTTTTTTGGGTCGGTCTTCACAGTGGAAGACACAAATAACATGCCAGTGACTGATGGAAATGAGGCTATGACAAGTGAGGACCTTGAGAGGATTGTTATCACCAAGGAGGTAGTGATGGGCAAGCTAATGGGGCTAAAGGTAGACAAGTTTCCTGGACCTGATGGAATGCATCCCAGAGTGCTAAAAGAGATGGCTAGGGAAATTGCAAATGCACTAGTGATAATTTACCAAAATTCACTAGACTCTGGGGTGGTCCCGGCGGATTGGAAATTAGCAAACGTGACACCACTGTTTAAAAAAGGAGGTAGGCAGAAAGCGGGTAATTATAGGCCAGTGAGCTTAACTTCGGTAGTAGGGAAGATGCTGGAATCTATCATCAAGGAAGAAATAGCGAGGCATCTGGATGGAAATTGTCCCATTGGGCAGACGCAGCATGGGTTCATAAAGGGCAGGTCATGTCTAACTAATTTAGTGGAATTTTTTGAGGACATTAACAGTGCGGTAGATAACGGGGAGCCAATGGATGTGGTATATCTGGATTTCCAGAAAGCCTTTGACAAGGTGCCACACAAAAGGTTGTTGCATAAGATAAAGATGCATGGCATTAAGGGGAAAGTAGTAGCATGGATAGAGGATTGGTTAATTAATAGAAAACAAAGAGTGGGGATTAATGGGTGTTTCTCTGGTTGGCAATCAGTAGCCAGTGGTGTCTCTCAGGGATCAGTGTTGGGCCCACAACTGTTCACAATTTACATAGATGATTTGGAGTTGGGGACCAAGGGCAATGTGTCCAAGTTTACAGATGACACTAAGATAAGTGGTAAAGCAAAAATTGCAGAGGATAATGGAAGTCTGCAGAGGGATTTGGATAGGCTAAGTGAATGGGCTAGGGTCTGGCAGATGGAATACAATGTTGACAAATGTGAGGTTATCCATTTTGGTAGGAATAACAGCAAAAGGGATTATTATTTAAATGATAAAATATTAAAACATGCTGCTGTGCAGAGAGACCTGGGCGTGCTAGTGCATGAGTCGCAAAAAGTTGGTTTTCAGGTGCAACAGGTGATTAAGAAGGCAAATGGAATTTTGTCCTTCATTGCTAGAGGGATGGAGTTTAAGACTAGGGAGGTTATGCTGCTATAAGGTATAAGGTGTTAGTGAGGCCACACTTGGAGTATTGTGTTCAGTTTTGGTCTCCTTACTTGAGAAAGGACGTACTGGCACTGGAGGGTGTGCAGAGGAGATTCACTAGGTTAATCCCAGAGCTGAAGGGGTTGGATTACGAGGAGAGGTTGAGTAGACTGGGACTGTACTCGTTGGAATTTAGAAGGATGAGGTGGGATCTTATAGAAACATATAAGATTATTAAGGGAATAGATAGGATAGATGCGGGCAGGTTGTTTCCACTGGCGGGTGAAAGCAGAACTAGGGGGCATAGCCTCAAAATAAGGGGAAGTAGATTTAGGACTGAGTTTAGGAGGAACTTCTTCACCCAAAGGGTTGTGAATCTATGGAATTCCTTGCCCAGTGAAGCAGTCAAGGCTCCTTCATTAAATGTTTTAAGATAAAGATAGATAGTTTTTGAAGAATAAAGGGATTAAGGGTTATGGTGTTCGGGCTGGAAAGTGGAGCTGAGTCCACAAAAGATCAGCCATGATCTCATTGAATGATGGAGCAGGCTCGAGGGGCCAGATGGCCTACTCCTGCTCCTAGTTCCAATGTTCTTATGTTCTTATGTAATGCTCTATATAACTTCTCCCCTTTGTAATCCAGTCTCTTGAAATAAAGGCCAACAATTGTGTAATCTGTCTTCCAGCATGAACTTATTTCTGTAGTTGTGCTCCCACATCTCTTTGCTCCTCCCCAGATTCTAGTTTCTCACCTGTTAGAAAATATTCTGATTTATCATTCTTAGATTCCTTCCAGTACTGGGTGACCTAACACTTCTACACAACAAAGTGCCATCAACAGAAATTAATCTGTTTTGGCTGGTGTTGTTTGAGGGAAGAATGTCGGCTCAACATCACAAGAATGCTCATTTTTTTCTCCTATATAATATTTCAACATCCACCTGCAACACAGACAGGACTTCTGTTTAATACAGTTCCCAAATACCATGAGGGCTGGATATTAACTCCCAAGTGGGAGTGGGAAAATTCCAGACTTCACAAACCCAACTCGGGAGAACTAAATGGTTTAATTCACATTCCTTGAGGGTGGGTGATAATGGGAGTCGGGCCCACTGCTCCCGGAAAGATTTTGGGTGTCGAGGCAGCCTCAGGTGCTCCGGGATTTTGTCCCAGCTTTAAGAATAAAGCAATAAACCACAAACAACCCTTTAGCCCTCATTGTTCACTCCTCCTCCGCCCACACACGCTCTCCATTCTCCATGCCAACAGCTCATGCCCCCACCCACCCCAATAGCCACCCATACCTTCTAAATGCCCCTCCAGCCACCCCAAGGCTCTTAAGAGCCCCTATGCCAGCTTGGTGCCAACTTATGCCAACCCATGCCCCTCCTACCTATCGTCATTTTCCCTAACACCCACAATGTCAACTCACCTAGTATCCACCATGTGTAGATCTCAGGAGTCACGTTGTGATGAAATGGGCAGCACGGTGGCACAATAGTTAGCACTGCTGCCTCACAACTCCAGGGACACAGGTTCAATTCTGGCCTCAGGTGACTGTCTCTGTGGAAATGTACTTCCTCCTCGTGTCTGTGTTGGTTTCTTCTGAGTGCTCCGGTTGCCCCCCACAGTCCAAAGATGAGGTTAGGTGGATTGAGAATGCTAAATTGCCCCTTAGTGCCCAAATAGGTTAGGCGGGGTAATGGGATAGGGTGTAAGTGGGGTGCTCTTTCCAAGGGTCGGTGCAGACTCGATGGACTGAATGGCCTTCATCCTCACTGTCGGGGTTCTATGAAAAAAGTTCTAAGTGCCCATTATCATTTCACTATTAAAAAAACTCTTTCATAAAAACCCAATCAATACATTCCTTCACGTACTTCATGTACTGCAGTATAATGTGGATAAGTGTGAGGTTATCTGCTTCGGTACCAAAATAGGAAGACTGATTATTATTTGAATGGGTGTAAATAGAGAGAGGTGGATACTCAGCGAGACCTTGGTATCCTCATGCATTAGTCACTGAAAGTAAGCGCATGGGTACAGCAGACAGTGAAGAAAGCAAATAGTATGCTGGCCTTCATAGTTAGAGGATAGTAATAGGGATGTTTTAATGCAGTTGTATAGGGCATCGGTGAGGCCACACCTGGAGTATTGTGTGCAGTTTTGATGTCTCATCCGAGGAAGGATGTTCTTGCTGTGGAGGGAGTGCAGCGAAGGTTTACCAGGCTGATTCCTGGGATGGTGGGAGTGTCATATGAGGAGAGACTAAGATGGTTAACAGTTTAGAAGAGTGAGAGGGGATCTCATAGAAACTTATAAAATTTCAACTGGATTGGACAGGGTAGATTCTGAAAGAATGTCCCCAATGGTTGCGGGTGAGGGGGGGCGGGGGGGGGGGGGGCGGGGTTGTGGCAGTCCAGAACTTGGGGTCAAAGTTTGATGATAAGGGCTAAACATGTTAGGACTGTGGTGGGGACAAATTTCTACACACAGAGAGTGACAAATCTGTAGAGTTTGCTAAAAGAGAGAGTAGTTGAGGTCAAAATGTGGAATTTCAAGAAGGAATTAGATACAGCTCTTGGGGCTAGAGCCCCCCCCGCCCCCCCCTGCCCGCCGCCGCTTTCCCCACTAGCAAATATAGTTAATGGCATGTTTTGGGACAAGGTATTTGGAATCAGGGTACCGGGTCCTTTTTGGCTAAGGTATGAAACCCTTTCAACTTGACGAAATATCAGTCTGCACCACATCTTCAAGTCCTAATACTGAGCTTGAACCCACAACTTTTTAAATCGCAGAATGAGTGGCTGCTAACTAAATGCAACTGGTTGAATGGTTTCTACTAATGTTGTGTCATGGGCAGTTAACATTAACATCTAGTTATAATCAGCACTGCTTGAGTATTCACATGAATGTTCTGAAAGTTATGAGGGATCTCTATAACTTCATTTGGAGATTAGTAGATCACAAAGATCTCAGTCAATTTGACTTCACACCATGTTTCTACATCCCTGATCTCCCCAGAAATGCATCCAGTTTCCTCTTGAATTCATGTGATACTGTTAAACATCAACCACTGAGCTGTGTTATGGTATCCCGGATGAGACCCCAATTTATATTAGGAAACCCTACAAGACCCCAACAATTTTTTAATTTGTAAACTGTGAGGAAAGGATACTTCACTCCAGGAGTAATTTCACTGATAACCAGAGATCTTTTACATTCGAACAAACTATTATTAACACAGGATTACCTCTATTAAAATCGAAGGAAAAACAGCTTTTCAATTACCGTTTAAACAATTCAATAAAAAAAAAATCAAGAAAAGTCTTTGAGCTTACTTTCCCAACTACTTCTAAACTTTCAATTAAGCAAAATCCACACACAAAGGTCAAATGCCACTTATTAATGAAGTTAACACTCCGTGGCTTACAGATTTATTCACAAAGTCCTTGGGAGAGAAGCTTTCAGAAGTCAGTCTGAGAAACACATCTCCATGAAACTAAAACAACAGACACAGGGCAGGGCTGAAAATGAAATTAAAACAGACCCAGCCCCTCCCATGAGTGACATCACAGCCTGCCTAGCTGTCAACCCCAGCTTTAGCAGACATATAATCTGGATACCTCACCCTAAGTTATTTTAATAATATTACCGCAACATACAATATATGTAAAATGACCTTCATTCAGCACAGTTGTTCCAAAACACAAATTCGCCTTCCAACTTCATATCCCAGAAATGACCAGGATTAATGCTCATTCCAACGAAAACCGATCAGCACAAAACCTGGAAACTAATTAGGTTACATAATACAGAGCAAAGTTTGGTATGCCACTATCTCTGTGTGAACAATATTCTCTACCTAAGGTAGTTGCTAAGCAGGAGCTGTCCCTGCCACAGGGAATGACTTACGTTTCATCCATATGCCAGGGAGGATGTTGGTAACACAATTCGGACAAGTGAAACAGACTGTGAATGCCAGGCCGGATTGCACTATGCAAGAGCTGTGAATCCTGAAGACAATGCCAGGGTTTCATTCGATTGACGTTTTCACTGCAGATAGGAAGTCCCAATCTCTGTCAACTTGACTATTATTCTGCTTCAGGAAGTGAGGGTGCAATGGAAGTTCACAAATCTTGCTCTTAACAGTGTTGGACTGTTTATAAAGAGGGAAACAACGTGCTGATACATAGGATTGAGCAGAGCAACAGAAACTCATGAGGGCAAACATTTCCAGCCAAGTGATTAGGATTTGCAATGCATTCTGAGGTAGGATGGCAGAACAAAATTCGATAATGCTTTCCATCAGGGTAATGGGTAAGTACTTAAAGAAGAAGGTGTCATGATATAGAAACAGATTACTGCAAATGATGAAATAAAAACAAAAAATACTGGAAATACGCAACTGTTCAGGCAGCATTTGTGGAGAGAGAAGCACAGTTAATACTTCATTGATAAATTTTCATCAGGACACATCCTGCTGCTACCCAATGTCCATGGGGAATGTGAGAAGGTTATTTACTCAGGTATATATGTCTTCTGGGAGGGTAAGGTTTCCTACAAGCATGCCAACTTCTACCTTTCTCTCTGCAGCTCCTTTCTCATGTTTAGCGTTCTACCTCCCAAACTGTTTCAGCGAGCAAGCCTATACATTTTGCTGGAAATGGCTTCTCCCTGTCAGGTGCTGCCGAGGGCAGAGGTGTCAGCAATGGAGGTAGCAACATCAACGATGAAAGGGTGCTGAAAGAGCCACTGCACCCCCTATTTTCATACATTAAGGTGACCACATTCCCCCACACCACCTGTTTCCAGTCTGAGAGCTGTCTGCCCCAGATCAGGTTCTCACCAGATTAGAAAGTGTCAAATCTCCAGCGGTAAATTTGTGGGCCCTTATTGACTGACGTTTGTCGTCCTGCTACCCAATTTCTGTCTACAAATGGGCAGTCTGAAGGAGAAAATCAACCCCATAGAACATACAGCACCAGAAGACCATTCAACAAAAACAACTTATATTTTTAAAGCACCTAAACATCCCAAGGCACTTCACACAAGTTATTAAGCTTATGTGCCTGTGCCCATTAGTGTTCTACTGGAACCATCTGCTCTAATCTCACTTTCCTCCAACTGTGCAGAATGTTTATGGTCCCAGGGGTATTTCTTTTAACCTGTAAAACTTTGTCCTTTAAAGTGCATTTCCAAATCAGACACAGCAGCCGCATCATTTAAGGCAGCTAATGTGGCTTAAGAAGTATAGCTTCCAGTTCCCATAGTAATAATTGTTCAGGTCCTCAGTGCTTGCATCCCTCCACCTCTCCGCGTCTCTACCTCACTTTCCTCCTTGAAGACATGTGTTAAAATCTACCTCTTTAACCAAGCTTTTGCCAACCTGAAAAATGTCTTCTCAGTTGGCTCGGTGTCACATTTTGTTTCAAAAATCTCCTGTGGAGCTCCTATGGGGCATATTATTATGTGAAAGGTGCAATATTAATGTAACTTGTTGGGGCAGCACTACTGCCTCACGGCATTGAGGTTACAGTTTCGATCCCGGCCCCGGGTCACTGTCCGTGTGGAATTTGCATATTCTCCCCGTGTTTGTGTGGCTTTCTTCCCCACAACACAGAGATGTGCCGGATAGGTGGATTGGTCACGCTAACTTGCCTCTTAATTGGAAAAAATGAATGTAAATTGGTGTTGTTATTGATGGGGTACATCAGGTGCATTGTGGGCCTCTAGCCTGTGCAACTTTTAATTGTATTTCCAACTCCATAATTGAACAACATTGTCTTCATTCTGATCTCCATCCACGACTCACAACCAGGTTAGTGCAGAATCTGTCGCTCCAGTTCCCAGCATAGGAACAGGAGGAGGCCATTCAGATCCTTTAGCCTGTTCTGATGTTCATAGAATGGACAAGAATTCCTACAGTGCAGATGGAGGCTGATTTGACCAGCACAGATTCACCATCACAGAGGTTAATGTGACAATCTGATGAAATAACATCTGGTTGGAAATAGAATGTATTTACTTGATGTCGAACCCACACTCGTTGACAGTCAGAGACAGGAGATTCAGGCCATTATTAAAATAATGTGGATTTTTAGGCCTAATACACAACTTAAACTATTTACTGGGGTAAAGTGATGAGACAGGCTTCTTCTGTCGCTGATCATAATTTCTTGTTTTGGCTACTGTCCTTCAAATGATTATTTTTGCAATTACTGTGGCCTTGGCCCAGCCAACTGCAAAATTTTCATTTTCCATTTTGTATTAAACACAATTGTGGTTTTAGGCATGATGCTTAATATCATTAAGTCAGTATCTGGAGAACTGGAGATAAACGCGGGAAGACAGGGGCATAAAGATCAGTTACGGGATTCTCCCCTAACCAGTGGGGCGGGCTGTACTGGCGCCGAGGAGTGGCGTGAACCACTCCGCCGTTGGGCCGCCTGGAAGGTGCGGAATGCTCCTTCAGGGGCTAGACCGGCGGCGGCAGGGTTGGCGCCGTGCCAGCTGGCACCGAAGGGCTTGGCACCACACCACCAAATGCGCCAAAGGGCCTCTGCCGACCGGCGCGAGTTGGCGCATGTGTGGGAGCACCAGCATGTGCTGGCGACATCCCAGCATGTGCACAGGGGGGTTCTTCTCCGCGCCGGCCATGGCGGACCGTTACATCGGCCGGCGTGGAGGGAAAGAATGCTCCCACGACACAGGCCCGCCCGCGGACTGGTGGGCCCCGATCGTGGGCCAGGCCACCTTGGGGGGGGCCCCCCCCACCCGGGGCCAGATCCCCCCGCACCACCCTGAGGACTCCGCAGACCGCCCGCAGAGCCAGGTCGGTCCGGTACGGACTTAGTGTAATATACGCCGGCGGATGTCATGATATGCAGACATGCAGATAATGATATACCAGACAGGCAGCTAATGAATACAGAGAACAGGACATGACCAATGAGCAGGCAGGACACTCAGGGGTGCTATCTCACTATAAAAGGCACGAGGCACTCACTCTCCACCTTTTTCCACTGATGAACATCTACAGAGGGAGTCAGGGAGTATGTACAGTATCACACCTCCAGCACGCGGCTAAGAGCTAGTCTGGTTCAGTCAGACAGAGTAACCACACTTAGGTTAACAGAGAGTCGAACTCATGGAGAACTGTGCTAACTGTGCTACTGGTTCAATAAATCAGATTGAACTAACTTCAAGGTCTGGATATCTTTTGATTAAAGCTGCATCCAGTTGCAGCCTGTGTTATCCCAGAGTACATAACCCATCATGCCACCAGGAGACTGTTTAATCTAGGTGGTTTACCTCAGTCCGTTCCGTGACGACCAGCGAATATATCCCGGCACCATGGAGAAGATTCAGGATCCTCACCAGCTCAGGATCTCCGGCAACCTCAGTGCTAACTGGCGGACATTCAAGCAAAAGTTTCTGCTGTATATCGAAGCTTCAGACCTCGTGGGTGCGCCTGATGCAAGGAAGATCGCGCTTCTCCTCTCAACAATGGGTGATCAAGCCATCGAACTCTTCAACTCATTTCACTTCACCGAAGGCCAGGACAAGACAAAGTTTCAGACCATCCTGGACAAGTTTGACAGTCACTGTGAAGTGGACACCAATGAAATCTTCGAGCGCTACATATTCAAACAGCGTCTACAAGGTAAAGATGAATCTTTCAACTCCTTCTTTACTAACCTCCGCCTGCAAGCGCTGTCCTGCAACTTTGGTGATATTGCTGACTCCATGATCAGAGACCAAATCATTTTTGGAGTTCACTCTGATCCTCTGAGAGAGCAGCTGCTAAAAATCAAACATATGACCCTGCCAGTTGCGATTGAAACATGCACAATGCATGAGCACGGCGAAAATCGCTATGCCCAGTACAAATCGGCTGAAAATGAGAAACTTGCCTCCCACGAGGCAGAGAGTGTGCAGGCCATCTCCCGGATGCAGCGCCTCAGCATTGATGAAAGCGGCCATTTTGCGCGCTTGTCCCGGGGCCCCACGCATGCGCGATGCGAACGGGATAATGAAGCGGCCGACACCCGCACTGCGCATGTGTGACGATGCGCGGAGCATCAGGACGCCGACGTCATGAAGTGCTCGAAATGCGGCAACGCCCACTTAAAGAAACACTGCCCTGCAAGAGCCAGGCGATGTTTAAACTGCAGAAAGCCTGGACACTATGTTGCCTTGTGCAGGTCTGCTCCACCAGTCAGGGGCCAGCGCTCCCAATTCCGACGACGGCGCGTTCAGAGTGTGCAACAACGATTACAGGATTCTGATCCTGGCAGCACAACGGATCCAGAGGAAGAATGCCTGGGCTCCGCCTACTGTGTGGGCATCATTACCAAATGTGAATATGCCACATCCAACTCATCACAACTTCAATCCATCCTCACTGTGGATTCTGCGGACGAATGGCGTGCAGTGATGCAGGTCAACCACTGTTCCATCCAGTTTAAGCTGGACGCAGGTGCTTCTGCCAACCTCCTCTCACAGGCAGATTTCAAACACATCAAGAAGCCACCCAAGGTCCTTCCAGCAGCCTGCAGGCTCCTGGACTACAACGGAAATGCCATCACGGTACTGGGATCCTGCCATCTACTCGTCTCCAACCGGAGAACCCATGCACTGTTACGTTTTGAAATCGTCAAGCCAGACAGGGCAATCCTACTTGACACGCATGCCTGCAAGCAGCTGAACCTCGTGCAGCAGGTTTACATAACGACATCCTCCAATGTGGATCTTCAGGCCGGCATTGACGACATCCTCGCTCAGTATCCGGGTGTGTTCGACGGGATGAGCACGCTGCCATATCGATACAAGATTCTGCTCCGACCTGATGCCAAGCCAGTGGTCCACGCACCACGCCGGGTCCCGGCTCCGCTGAGGGAGCGCCTGAAAGCACAGCTCAAGGATCTTCAGCAAGCAGGGCTATGATGCTCATGCCACCAATTTGCCTGTGTTATCCCCGGCAGACACTGTCAGGATCAAGATACCAGATGGTGGCTGGTCTGCTCCAGCTATCGTTGTTCGACAGGCTGTGCCCCACTCGTATGTTGTACGTATGGCTGATGGTTCTGTTGTGTGACGAAACAGACGGGCACTGCGCAAAGTTGCCTGCCCGCAACCGCTTTCTTCTCCGTTTCCGTCCGTTGGTTTGCCACCTCCTGATACCTCAAACTACGAGGCAACCAATCAGACTTCCATCCTGCCTGTCAAGGCACCGTCGTCCCCACCACTACCTTTCCGGCGGTCGACAACGATCAGACGGAAGCCCCAGAGACTGGACTTATGAACATTTGTTTTGTTTGCTATGTTCTGTTTTCTCACATTAGACAGCTTTCTTCACATGTAAATACGTTCACATATGCCGCCGCTTGTAAATATGTTAATATATGCCACCACATGTAAGTATGTTCCCATATGCCAACAAAACATTTTTTAAAAAGGGGAAGATGTCATGATATGCAGACATGCATATACTGATATACAGACAGGCACAGACAGGCAGCTAATGAACACAGAGAACAGGACATGACCAATGAGCAGGCAGGAAACAGGGGACATTATAAAAGGCACGAGGCACTCACACTCTGCCTCTTTCCACTGATGATCATTTACAGAGTGAGTCAGGGTGTATGTACAGTATCACACCTCCAGCACATGGCTAAGAGCTAGTCTGGTTCAGTCAGACAGAGTAACCACACTTAGGTGAGCAGACAGTCGAACTCATAGAGAACTGTGCTAACTGTGCTACTGGTTCAATAAATCAGATTGAACTAACTTCAAGGTCTGGAGTATCTTTTGGTAAAGCTGCATCCAGTTGCAGCCTGTGTTATCCCAGAGTACATATCACATCAGCGGGGGGGGGGGGGGGGCGGTCAGAGAATCCCGCCCCAGGTGACCAAAGACTGGAGAGTTCAGTCAAACCCAGAGAAGAGAATCAGGATGAAGGTGTAAGATCCTGAGTGAAGACCTGGAGAAAGTTAACAGTTTCAAGTACCTGGAGTCAATGGTGGCAGAAGATGGAAGTATGGAAATGGAAATTAAGCAGCGGATTAGCTCTGCTTAGAAGAGTTGCAGTGGAACGCTATGTTATAGAAAAGTATCACTGAAACAGTAGGAAGAATCAACAAGACATTTGTGAGGCTGGACTTATTCTTTTGTGCAGAAGTTGGGCAACATCAAGAAGAGAGGAATAATAACTGGATGCTAATGAGATGCAGATGCCGAGAGATGTGTGCAGTAATGAGGAATAAGATCGGGAACCAACAAGTCAGGAAGGCTGTGTGGTGATGTGCATCAATGTAAATACATGAAGGCTAACTGGACACTAGATGGAGCACCAGTGACATCACAGACACACACTCAACCAATAGGTCAGATAGATAGGATATGACCAATGGACATTCACGATACGCAAGGAGGTGACACGACCACAGAGGGGCATTACACCAACCCATATATAAAGGACACCACACACATGATCTGCCTCTTTCCAGTGGAGACAGTCAGTGAGTAGAGACACAGGGTTGATTCAATATTACACCCACCACGTGGATTGCAGCATCTGGTTAGTCAGTCTGGGTAGCTATAGTAGGATTAGCAGTAGTGTCCAACCCGAGTAATAGAAGTGTAAATAGTTTAACAAACGTGTTGAAGTTATCTCCATGTCTGAACCTTCCTTTGTCAAGTGCACCACCAGGAAGCTGCTTGTGTTATACCTAGAGCATAACAAATCAGGCTGTGGGAGAAAGTAGCCAAGAAGAGATTGAAATGGCATTGTTACAATCCCCTTAAAGGCTGCTAACTTAAAAAAAAAAATTTGATTTCCCAGTGACCAACTTAAGGAATCACAAACTAATAATGGAGTCTTAAGACTTTTATTGTAACATAGCACTAAAAGCAACAATCACCAAGTAGAGGTCTTGCGGCACAGTCGGTTGCATTCCTGCCTTTGATCTAGAAGCTCCAAGTTTTTTGTGAGGGCCACAAAGAATCCAGCACGAGTTTCAAGGATACAAGAAATAACATTTATTTACAATAACATATATATACACAACAGCAGCAACCTCACTTGCTGCTTACTCATTCCTGCTAGTTCCAAACTGGCCAGCTTTATTTATACAGGGAGACTGCTAATGCTTTCTCAGCCCCCTCATTGAGGAAGCTCATATTCCCACAGGATTGTGGGATTGTCATTAGTCCCCAGCCAATGGTAAGCAGCAGGTTATAACAGAGTCACACTTGGATTCTCTTCATCCAGGCTAATGAGCTCCCACCAGAATTCTGTCCAATAGCTACAACTCAGTACAGCTGCTGCCTTCCTTCTTCCTGCCCCATTCCCTGCCTCTCTGCAAAGACTCTGCGGCGGTCATTCTGCAATACCAAAAGCATGTGCCTCTTCCTTTGCATTCAGGTGTTAAACCTGACACATGCATTCTAGTACTCAACCTGGGCTCCTCCCCCCGCCCCTCCACCACTCCAATACCACCAGCATCCTTCCCCCTGCTGCTACCCCACACCCACCATTGTGCGTCCACCACCCCAACCCCACCATCTTTCTTCCCCCCCCCCACTCTTCCACACCCACCATCATCCATCCACCACCACCACCACCATCATCCTCCCCCCCACCCCACCCACCATCGTCCTTCCACGACCCCAACACCACCATCATCCTTCTCACCCCCTCCCCTCCGCTCACTCCCCTAACCCCACCACCGTCGCTCCTCCACCCCAGGCCCCATGGTAACCAAGCCATGCATGTTTGTCATATTATCCTCTTTATTATCCCATTTTACCTTGAATTAAAGAGACAGTTTGAGACATAACACTCTTATAAAACTTAGCATTGATAAGATTATTGTCAGTTGTTGAGGAGAGCGGTCATGCGGTGAGATGGATGATGGACTTGGGACTGCCAGGAAAAGGAGAACAGAAAAGCCTCAGGCCAGATGGAAAGAGCTGATTGTGAGAGACTTAAACACGGTGGGAGTAGAAAAGGAATGAGTGACTGACAGAAAGAGGTGGAAAAGGGTGATCAGCCAGTGTTGTGATTACCCCAAGTAAAATGAGAGAAGTTGAAAGAAGAGTACACTTAGTACCATTAAGCCATGCCTGAGAGGAACAAATTGTTAAGGTATGTCAAGTTGCCATTTCTCCTTATTTTGATAATAGAAAGTCTTGCATCTATACAGCATCTTTCATAAACTCAGAGTGCTCCTTAAAGTGCTTTGCAGTCAATGACTTACTTTTCGAGTGTACTCACTGTTGTTCTGGAGGATAACATGGAAACAATTTGTGCCGAACAAGCTTCCAAAGATAGCAATGTGATAACACTCCTCTGCTATTCTTCAAAATAGTTCCATGATATTTTTCATATTCACCTGGGACTGCAGAAGTTGCTTTGGCTTTAACATCTGAAAGACGGCTGACCTGACAGTGCTGCACTTCTCAGCACTGCGCTGGAGTGTCGGCTCAGAATTTGTGCTTAAGTCTCTAGAGTGGAGTTTGGATCAGAAACCTTCACACTCTGAAATAAAAGTGCAACCAACTGACCTATAGGTGACACATATGTTAATCACGTAGATCATTAAAGCATATTTGACACAGGTCAATTAGGCAAATATGGTCACAATCACTCACATATATTTTTCTGAATATAAACCTATGATTTTTTTTGTTAGAATCTAAAACAGTATTCATTAACTGGATTCTGCACAGACTAACTTTAGGAAGTGCAAGAAAACAACCATTTTTATAACTACCTTCATAATTGCATTCCATTCTGCAGGAGCTTTAAGGAGCTGGTGATTAATACTGCATGAGGGCAGGTTTGGAAATGTTTCTGTCACAATTACAGCTCTAGGTGTGGCATCTCTGCTTCTAGATTTGTTGAGATGGAATAATACTGAGAAACAACACCCATGACAATTCAAGGCGTGCAGGAGACCTCGCATTACAGTCACTGAGCTTAGCCCCTAAACCTTGAAGCTTCCATCTCTCAGTGCTGCCACCTTCGTCTCCACCTTTAAGATGTGCCTTAAAACTAATCTCTTTGAGCCTTTGGCCACCTGTCCTAATGTCTGTTCTTGTGGCTGGAGGTCAAATTCTGTTTGATAATCTTTCCTGTGGTGAAGCTGAGGATGTTTTACAATGTCACAGGTGCTATCTCAATGAAAGTTGCTGTTCATTCCTTGCTCTTTATTTGGGCCGGTCCATAAATAATCCAAAATGGCTGCCATATGAAAATGGTAAGAATGCTGCATCACAAAACAGTCTCCAGTCCCTTTGGGGAGTCAGCGGCCTTTCACTGTGAAATTTAATAGGTTTTCACATAACATCCTACAGCAGATTGACTGGTAAAACTAAGTAGCACAGGCGATACTGACCAATGAATTATTCAGTGTTGGCAGCATCAAGAAACAGTGGCAGGATCTTTAAGTGGCTCTGGGGCTCTATGCCGTAACTATTTAATTAATAAACCAGCAGATGACAGGGAATGCCTCCGACAGGAATGTGCATCACCTTTCCAGCCCCTTTATGCATTAAACAGCAGCCGACTAAGCATCACGCATATAATTAGGGATCGACAGTGTGAATCACTTAATTGAAAACACAAACTGAGCTGAAGATGTTCAGCCACTGACAGTTTTTTCCCACAGTTTAAAAGATTGTTTGCTTTGAATTTTAACTTCTTAGTCTTTTATTTTCATTTTTGCTGAAGTTCTAGAAAGATTGGGAGTCATTAATCATCCACTGATTTGCTCCAAGTGGTTTCCACAGAGTAGAGCCCCTGCAGTGCAGAAGGAGGACATTCATCCCATCAAGTCTGCACCAAACCTCCGAAAGAGCACTCTACCTAGGCCCACTCCCCGCCCTATCCCCCGTAACCCTGCACATTGATCATGGCCAATCCACTGAACCGGTACATCTTTCGACTATGGGAGGAAACAGGAGTACCCGGAGGAAACCCACGCAGACACGGGGAGAACGTGCAGACTCCGCACAGTCACCCAAGGCCAGAATTGAACCTGGGTCCCTGGAGCTGTGAGGCAGCAGTGCTAACCACTGTGCCATTATGCCGTTCATCCTGTGACATTGAATTTTACAGCAAAGAAACAAACCGCTCTCAGAACAGATCTGTGCTGTAGATTATGCTGCACACAATCCTCCTTTCACACCTTACCTCAACTCATCATACCACCATATCAGCAGACCCTTCTATTCCTTTCTCACTTATGTACTTCCCCTAAGTGCATCTATGCTGTTCCCATCAACCATTCCACCTGAGTTCCCAATTCTTATTGTTCTTTGACGAGGTAGAAAAGCAAGTGTAGCAGGAAGAGTCTGCAAGGAGATCTAGATAGATTAAGTGAGTGGTCAATAATTTGGCAGATGGAATATATTGTTGGAACATGTGATATTGTCCACTTTGGCAGGAAGAATAGAAAAGCAAAGTATTATTTAAATGGAGGGAACTTCTGCAATACAGAGGGATCTGGGGTTTATGGGCCTTAATCACAAAACGTCAGCTTGCGGGATCAGCAAGTAATTAGGACAAACAGCAAACAGAATGTTTGCCTTTACTGCAAAGGGGGTGGAGTATAAAAGTAGGTAAGGCTTGCTAAAATTGTACAGAGCACTGGTGAGACCTCACCTCATGTACTGTGTACAGTTTTGGTCACCTGACCTAAGGAGGTATATACTTGCCCTGGAGCCAGTTCAGAGAATATTCACAAGCTGATCCCTGGATTAAAGTAGTGTGTCTTATGAAGAAAGATTGAACAGGTTGAACCTATACTCATTGAAGTTTAGAAGAATGGGAGGTGATCATATTGAAAAATAAGATTCTGAGGGGGATTGACAGGGTAGATGCTGATAGGATGTTTCCTCTTCTGGGGCATAGTTTCAAGACAAGGGATCTCCCATTTAAATGGGGGAACTTCCTCTCAGAGGGTCGTTTTTGTTTGGAATTCTCTCCGCCAGTGAAGAGTGGAGGCTGAGTCATTGAATATATTAAAGGAATGGTTAGACAGATTTTTGATTGACAAGGGAGTAAAGGGTTATGGGAAGCAGGCAGAAAGTGACATTAGATGTGGCAGTCCCTTAATGATCGGCAGAGCAGACTCGAAGGGCTGAATGATCTTGCTCCTATTTCTTACGTCCTTAACATTGTTAAGCATGAAAGATATAGTCCAGTAGTGTGTGGATTTAATTTGAACTCAAAGTCTGAAATGTGCCTCTATACATGATCATGGGATAGATGCAAATAAAAAGGGCCATTTTGACCATTCAGCCATTCTTTGGGTACAAACCTGACACCCAACTCCAACAGTATTCAATAGCATCTTGAAAAATTCCCGACATTTGCTTTAGTCCATTTAGGTGTCAGCTATGGCTCATAGAATCATAGAATTTGCATTGCAGAAGGAGGCCATTCGGCCCATCAAGTCTACACCTGCCCTTGGAAAGAGCATCCTACTTAAGCCCCGCCTCCACCCTATCCCCGTAACCCAGTAACCCCACCTAACCTTTTTGGACACTAAGGGGCAATTTAGCATGGCCAATCCACCTAACCTGCACGTCTTTGGACTCTGGGATAAAACCAGAGCACCCGGAGGAAACCCACGCAGACACAGGGAGAATGTGCAGACTCCACACAAACAGTTTTTTTTTACGAATATTTTTATTGGGTTTTATACATGGTATATTTACTGATGTACACACAGAGAAACCAAAAAGAAATAACAAAAACACTACATAACTAAAAAACCAAGGGGTGGGAAAATAAAAACAGGGGAAGTGTATGTACAGAGAAGCAATGAAGAGAAAATGTCATTATACATGCCATTTGGTGGGGGGCTTTCCCGCCCCCCCCTTCTTTTCTGTTTTTTAAAGATCCATACATAGCAGGCAAAACAAAACTGGGTAGAAGGGACGCCCGAGTGGTGCCCCTGATGTTACTTGCTTCTCCCGGTCGGTTTTCATTTTTCTTTTTGTGCGTTTGCTTCTGCATCGGCCGTCTGTCGTTTAATCCTCCTGTACTTTCTTACTCTATTTTGCCCTGCTGTGCTTGTTGTGGTCGTTGTCATTTCCCGTGCTCACCTTCCAGTTTGTGTTCCCTCCTCTTTCCTCCCCTCTGGCTCCCCTCTATTATTTTCCTCCCCTTGTCCTTCTTCCTTCCCTGCCCCCCCTCCTTAACCCCCCTTCCCTGCCCCTCTCCCTCCCATCCTTTCCCTCCCCCTCTGCAGCTCCCCTTTTGTGATGAACGGTTACTGCCTTATCATCATGTAAGGTGATGTCCCCTTTAAGACCGGGCTTGGAACCCTGGGGACTCCGCCTCTGGCTCCGCCCATCTGGGAGCCATACATAAAGGCCTGCCTCATGGTCTGTACAGCAGTCAGCTCTCGTCCATAGCTGTAGCATAGTTATTAGTCTAATAAAGTCTTCTTTACAGTTTAATCTCTAAGCGTCATTATTGAGGGTACCTCAATTTATTAGACTAAACTAGATTCAGGATGGATGCAGGCCTAAAACCAGAGAAGCTCAATCTGGAAGCACGAACGCCGGAGGCAAAGGAAATTTTTAAATACTGGCTGCGGTGCTTCGAGGCCTACCTGGACTCCGCAGAGACTCCCATCGTGGGGCCACGCAAGCTGCGTCTACTCCACGCCCGGGTGAGTCACAGAATCTCCGCCACGCTCGAAAAGGCAAGGACTTATGATGCGGCGATTGAGTTGTTCCGCAAGCAGTTTGTCAAACCCGTCAATGAGGTGCACGCCCGGCATCTGCTCTCTACCTGCCGGCAGTGCTTGGGGGAATCGCTCGACGAGTTTGTTGAGAAACTCAGACCGCTTGCCAGGGACTGTGACCATCAGGATGTGACAGGGGAAGTCCATATGAACCTGCACATCAGGGATGCTTTCGTGTCCGGAATCCGCTCGACCTACATCCGGCAGCGGCTGCTCGTAAACGGGGCAAAATACCTCCAGGAGACGCTAACGCTCGCCTCCTCGCTGGAGGTGGCCCGACATAACTTGGGTACGTACCCCGCGGACTCTGCCAGCCCCCCCCCGGACTTCCTCAGACTCACCTGTATTACAGGCCTGCGCCACGCGACGACACGCTCACCATGGGAGCACACCTTTCTACTTTTGCGGGCAGGGCCAGCACCCACGCCCACGCTACCCAGCCCGCTCCACGATCTGCAGCGACTGCGGGAAGAAAGGGCACTTTGCGAGGGTCTGCCTGGCCAGACCCAGGGGCCAGAAAAACAAAGAACAGCCGGCCCGAAAATCAGGGTCTCAGGCCTGCAGGCCTCGCAATGCTGCTGCGCTCCGACCCGACACGCCCTCTTCTGACGCGTCATCAGCCTCGTGCGAATCATGGGAGCGGCCATCTGGTCGGCGGCCATCTTCTTGACCTGACACGTGCGACCGACGGCAGCGGCCATTTTACGAGTCCGACTCGGCTGACGACTCCAACTACCCGCGACTGGGTGCGATCACCCTCGATCAGACTTGGCCAAAACACCTGCAGAACTCCATGATGCAGGTCCAGGTCAACGGGCACGACACTGCATGCCTCTTCGACTCCGGGAGCACGGAGAGCTTTATCCACCCTGAAACGGTAAGGCGCTGCTCCCTACGCACCCATCCCGCATCCCAAACCATAGCCGTCGCATCTGGGTCCCACTCGGTACAAATCACGGGGTACTGTATTGCGGATCTCTCGATGCAGGGTGCCAAATACACCCGTTTCAAATTTTATATCCTCCCTCACCTCTGTGCCCCCCTGCTACTCGGACTGGGTTTCCAGTGCAGCCACCGAAGCCTGACACTGAAGTTCGGTGGACCCTTGCCCCCCCTCACGGTGTGCTGCCTTGCGACACTGAAAGTCGCACCCCCCTCGCTATTCGCTAACCTCACTCCCGACTGTAAGCCCGTCGCCACCAGGAGCCGGCGCTACAGTGCCCAAGATATGGCTTTTATCAAGTCAGAGGTCCAGCGTTTACTGGGAGAGGGGGTCATCGAGGCTAGCAACAGCCCTTGGAGAGCGCAAGTGGTGGTAGTCGGTCCGGGGAGAAGAAACGGATGGTCGTGGATTATAGCCAGACCATAAACCAATTTACGCAATTTTCGCATCGCGGAAATGGTAAATCGGATCGCCCAATACCGAGTCTTTTCCACGGTCGACCTCAAATCTGCCTACCAAAAAGCTCCCCATCCGACCAAACGACCGCCCCTATACTGCCTTCGAAGCAGCCGGCCGGCTCTTCCACTTCCTCAGGGTCCCCTTTGGTGTCACAAATGGGGTCTCCATCTTTCAAAGGGCGATGGACCAAATGGTGGACCAGTACGGTTTGCGGGCTACATACCCGTACTTGGACAATGTCACCATCTGCGGCCATGATCAGCAGGACCATGACGCTAACCTCAAAAAGTTACTCCAGACCGCCCGAGCCCTTAACCTGACCTATAACGAGGGCAAATGCGTTTTCCACACCACCCGGCTGGCCATCCTCGGCTATGTCGTGGAAGACGGGGTCCTAGGTCCCGACCCCGACCGCATGCGCCCCCTTAAGGAACTCCCTCTCCCCCGCAGCCTCAAGGCCCTCAAACGGTGCTTGGGGCTTTTCTCCTATTACGCCCAGTGGGTCCCCAAGTATGCTGACAAAGCCCGCCCACTCCTAAAGACCACCACTTTTCCCCTCTCGGCTGAGGCTCAATTGGCCTTCAACCGCATCAAGGCCGACATCATCAAGGCCGCCATGCACGCGGTGGACGAAACCATCCCTTTCCAGGTAGAGAGCGATGCATCAGACATCGCCCTGGCTGCTACCCTCAATCAAGGAGGCAGACCAGTAGCGTTCTTCTCCCGAACCCTCACTGCCTCCGAGATTCGACACTCTGCAGTCGAAAAGGAGGTACAAGCCATTGTGGAGGCTGTGCGGTGCTGGAGACACTACCTCGCCGGTAGGAGGTTTACCCTCGTCACCGACCAACGGTCGGTCGCCTATATGTTCGATAACACGCAACGGGGCAAAATAAAAAACAATAAAATTTTGATGTGGAGGATCAAACTCTCCACCTACTCGTATGATATCAAGTATCGTCCAGGGGAGCTCAACGAGCCCCCAGATGCCCTGTCCCGCGGCACATGCGCCAACGCGCAGGAGGACCGCCTGCAAGCCATCCACAATGACCTCTGCCACCCGGGGGTAACCCGGCTCGTCCATTTCATCAGGCCCCGCAACCTACCTTACTCAACCAAGGAGGTCAAGGCCATGGTCAGGGCCTGCCAAATCTGTGCGGAGTGCAAACCGCACTTCTATCGGCCAGACAAGGTTCGGCTTGTGAAGGCCTCGGGCCCCTTTGAGCGACTGAGCGTGGACTTCAAGGGGCCCCTCCCGTCCACCAACCGTTATGCCTATTTCCTCACCGTGATCGATGAGTTCTCCCGTTTCCCATTCGCCATTCCCTGCACCGACATGACCTCAGCCACGGTGATTAAGGCACTGCACAGCATCTTCACCCTGTTCGGTTTCCCCGCTTATATCCACAGCGACCGGGGTACATCGTTCATGAGCGATGAACTGCGTCAGTATCTGCTCAGCAAAGGCATCGCCTCGAGCAGAACGACCAGTTATAACCCACGGGGAAACGGGCAGGTGGAGAGGGAGAATGCGACCGTGTGGAAGGCTGTCCTTCTGGCCCTGCGGTCGAGAAATCTCCCAACCACCCGCTGGCAGGAGGTCCTACCCGATGCCCTACACTCCATTAGGTCACTCCTCTGTACAGCCACGAATGAGACCCCTCATGACCGATTGTTTCTCTTCCCCAGGAAGTCTACCTCCGGGGTCTCGCTTCCACCTTGGCTGATGGGTCCGGGACCTGTTCTTCTCCGGAGGCACGCGAGGAGCCATAAAACGGACCCCCTAGTTGAAAAGGTCCGACTGCTCCACGCCAACCCCAGTTACGCCTACGTGGAGTACTCCGACGGCAGGCAAGATAAGGTTTCCCTCCGGGATCTGGCGCCCGCTGGATCCTCCACCACAGACGCCCCTTCCCGCGCCGCTCCCCTGCAGGACCCGTCGCCCCCTACAACACACCCCCTTCCGGCCCTACCACCCGTTGGTGAGCTCCTACCGTGCGCCCCCCCTTGCGCCCCCCCCTTTACACACCCCGCCGGCGCCGGCTCCGCTACCCCCGGCCCTGCCTAGTTCCTCTGCCCCGACCCGGACCGAAGCTCCGACCGCTGTGCTCCCGGATGTGCCCTCAACCGGGACGTCTGTGCCCGCCGCACCACCGCCCGAATTGAGGAGGTCGAGGAGGACGATCCGGCCACCGAGACGGATGGACCTATGATGGCACTTCACCCCCGCCGGACTCCTTTTTAAACAGGGGGTGAATGTGATGAACGGTTACTGCCTTATCATCATGTAAGGTGATGTCCCCTTTAAGACCGGCCTTGGAACCCTGGGGACTCCGCCTCTGGCTCCGCCCATCTGGGAGCCATACATAAAGGCCTGCCTCATGGTCTGTATAGCAGTCAGCTCTCGTCCATAGCTGTAGCATAGTTATTAGTCTAATAAAGCCTTCTTTACAGTTTAATCTCTAAGCGACATTATTGAGGGTACCTCACCTTTCTTTTCAGCTGTGTTTGGCTACCCACTCTTGCACTGCTCCCCCACCCACCCCAGGTCCCCCCTCCCTTCCCTCTCTTTTCTCATGACTTGGCTACTTTCCCCTGGCTCTTGGCGACTTGATTATTTATTTATTTGTTCGTAGGCCACAAACAGGCCCCATAATAGTTGGGTGAATGGCTCCCATGTTTTGTGGAAGCCATCTTCCGACGCCCAGATGGCGAATTTGATTTTCTCCATTTGGAGAAATTACGACAGGTCGGACAGACAGTCTGCAGTTTCAGGTGGTGCTGCTGACCACCTGCTGAGCAGGATTCTACGGCGGCCGATCAGGGAGGTAAAGGCAAGGGCATCCGCCCACCTCCCAAAAAGAGATCTGGCTGGTATGATACCCCAAAGACCGCCAGTTTAGGGCACGACTCCAACCTCATCTCCACCACTTTGGACATAATAATAATAATCTTTATGTAAGTAGGCTTACATTAAGAATGCAATAAAGTTACTGTGAAAAGCCCCGAGTCGCCACATTACGACGCCTGTTTGGGTACGTAGACGGAGAGTTTAAAATGTCCAATTCACCTAACATGCACGTCTTTTGGAACTTGTGGCAGGAAACCAGAGCACCCGGATGAAACCCACGCAGACACAGGGAGAACGTGCAGACTCCGCACAGACAGTGACCTAAGCTGGGAATCGAACCTGGGTCCCTGGAGCTGTGAAGCAACAATGCTACCCACTGCACTACCGTTGTGTTGATGAAGGCTGTCCAGTATCTGGCAAGTCTGGGGCAAGACTACAACATGTGGGCGTGGTTGGCCAGGCCTCCTTGGCACCGTTCGCATCTCTTCTCCACCTCCGGGAAGAACCTGCTCATTTGTGTTCTTGTTAAGTGGGCTCTATGTACCACCTTTAGTTGCGTTAGGTTGAGTATTGCACATATGGAGGTGGAGTTGACCCTATGTAGTGCTTTGCTCCAGAGTCCCCACCCTATTTAGAGCCCCAAATCTTCCTCCCATTTCCTGCTCGTCGTGTCCAGTACAGTGTTGGCCCTCTCTATCAGTCGTTCGTACATGTCGCTACAATTTCTTCTACCTAGAATGTTTGCATCCAGTAATTCCTCTAGTAGCATCTGTCACGGTGGTCGCAGGTACATCCTTGTCTCCTTCCGGAGGAAGTTTTTAAGCTGCAGGTATCTGTTGCCCTACGCTAGCTGGATCTCTCCGTCAGATCGTCCAGTGTTGTGACCCCGCCATCAGTGTATATGTCCCTAACTGTCAGTGTCCCCCCGTCCTGTTTCCACCTTTTAAAGGTGGCGTCAGTGATTGCTGGCGTGAACCTCTGGTTATTGCAGACAGAGGCTTTGTCAGACATTTTGGTCAGTCTGAATTGCTGCCGTAACTGGTTCCAGGTCTGGACGGCGGCTACCACCACTGGGCTGCCGGAGCATTTTTGGGTGGGGTTGGGAGTGCTGCCGTGGCAAGGGCCCAGAGCGAGGTCCCCCTGCTGGAGACCTCTTCCACGCATCCACTCAGTTTCTAGCTTCTTAATCCATCCCGTTACTCCTTCTGCTGTCACTGCCCAGTGGTAGTTCTGTAGATTTGGGAAGGCAAGCCCTCCCCTGGACTTTGTTTTCTGTAGGACCATATGGGATCCTAGCATTCTTCCCCCCCCCCCCCCTATACAAACACCACAATTAATTGGTCCAGTGAGCTGAAAAAGGCCTTGGGGATATAGATTGGGATGGATCTAAGTAGGAAGAGGTACCTGGGCAGAACATTCATTTTGATCTCCGCACAGACCGATGCCCGAGGTTGGAATCGAAACTCGATACCTGGCGCAGTGAGACAGCAGTGCTAACCACTATGCCACCGTGTCGTGATGGATTCAACTACTGTTATGGGGCTAGCACCAGCACCATGTAGAACACAATCGATTCCAATGAGAAGCGGTCGGTATTCACCGGATTTGTGATTGACACTCAGGAGGCTGACAAGCTGCAGCCACATATACATGCTTCACACCCCGCGCACACCATCCCAGCCAACAAAAGTGGCACAGGTTGCACTGGAGCGTGCCCATCCCACTGATGGGTCAGCTGGAGCCAGAGGGCACCTAGGGGCATATCTGGGGGGTGGGGGGGTGGACCCATAAGACCTGTGGCCCTACGCTCAGTGTAGGAAGTCAGCTGCCCTGCAGGTTGCAGCAATGGCGTTCAGTGCCCGTCCACCACAACCAACCCATGTCCTGTCCACACCCCTCCCCCCCTCCCACTACTCCCCCTGGCTGTGGCAGTAGCCCCTCAGCCAGCGGCATACTTGCCAACGAACTATGGCGATGTTGGAACTGTCCATAACATCCCCCCTCCATCCCACCCCCCCACCCTCCACCCCCCCTCCACCTTTCCCTCAGCAACCACAGCGCCTATTTCATGATTTTCAAAAGCACAAGTGAAAATCGCTGTTGGTAATTCACCCCGGTGGAGGCGACGAATCATGGAGGCCCCTGAGAATACCGGGTCAGGGTCGCTGATGGTATGCCAAGGGCGTTTATTTTATGTGCGGAGTGGAATGTATTGACGTCACTGTTGAGGTACCGTCGCATTGCCCGAATCCGGCGTCAGCCAATGGAGAATCCCATATCAAGGACTACCTGCTCTCGCAATGGCATGTGTTGCATTATGTGTGCTAATATTGTTATAATCGCATGATTTACAAGAAGTTAGGTGAGAGCTGTTTTGCGGCTACAAAAATTAAGGGAGAAATAGCTGCATCTATGTAGAACTTCGTTGTGTCAAATTAATTAGTTTTAAGTTCAGTCATTGTTGTTTAGACAAACATGTCGCAAGCAATATGAGATGAATGAGCATGCTGTCGTGGTGTTGCCTTTTTTACCGACTGTAAATATGGCAGTCAGTGGGGTTGCCCTCCTTTCTTTGGATATCTATATTCTAATGCTCAGAGCCGCCAGGTATCAAATGATACCACCACAAGGTTCAACCGGCTATCGATCAAAGAGCCAAACACCAGTTAGTTAGTTCCAGATTAAGGGTACTTTATTTACACACACAATTAGTCATGCAACATAAACACTACTAGTTAAACTACACCTATCAACTATGACAACCTGTACTTAACTTCAGGCACCCGGCTTAGGTCAGAGGAACAGTGGCCTTTGTTTGATTCTGGATCTATCAGGTCTGTAGAAGTAACTGCTGCTCAGCTAGGCTCATCCGTGTGAACTTGAACTTGCTTCTGGTGGTGCTGCACTTGGAAGTAGACGTAGCCGGGGCGCCAGGTCCAAGAGAGGCAGAACACATGGTGGACTCTCTTCTTATGCTTGGGGGTTTTTGCGCTCTTTTGGGTGGTCCTTCAGTTTGGACCCCACTAATTGGGTGATCCTTGATCACTGTGTTCGAATCAAACCAATAAATGCCTTGATGGCTGGGCGTGTCGCAAGTGGACATTGACCCTATTGTTTATGCTTCCCTCGTACAGGGAGTGGCGCCAAAATGTCTGGGACTGTACCGGTCGCTCAAGTATCAGTCCTTTGTCTGGCGGAGATGGGCAATCAAATGCTAATCGGTCCATCAAATGTTAATCGATTGAAGTTTCGATACCGTCTGGATTCCTCACTCGCAAATATACATGTCCAGGCTCTGAGCCTGCGCATTGTCCATTTTTCCCACTATGCTTTGCGACCTTCCCTGCTCCTGGTTGTAAGTGGCCATCCCAGATGGCCACAGTGGCTGTTGATCAAAATCACTGCCTGCAATTAGATGGGCTATATTGGTTCTAAAAGGAATATCATCTCATTCTTCAAAAACTGCCATGGGACCTCAATGATTCAGTAGGCTCTCTGCATCATGTCTTTTCCAAAGGATGTCACCTTCGATAATACAGAGTTCCCTCTGACTGCAATGCCAGCCGAGAGTACGCAGTCAAATTCACAATTTGCTGACAAGGAGATTATAAAACTGATCTATATCAGCAGAGTGTACAAATGCAGGTCAAAACACTAACAGCACAGAGTGAAATGTCATTGATAGGAAAGTGAAGAGGAAATTGCCTCATGATGAGAGAGACATTAATTAAGAGCAGAACATGCTCCTTGATTCTAAAATGAACACTGAACTAATTTTTCAAAGATTTGGATTGCATCCATAAATTATTCCTATTCTGTCGCTGCCTGCTTTTGCATGCTCTGCGTTTGAAGCAACGTACTCAGGTCAGTCTACTTGAAGTTTCCTCAGAAGAGCAAAGAAAAAATCATCCAAATTGTCTCTTGCAGGAAGAGAAAGCTTTTTTCCTTGTCGGTATTGTGCCTTTAGTAGCCTTGTTACTTTACAATCCATCCATATGGCAAAGCTGCGTCCTGACACTGCTCTAACTGCAGTGCCTGTTGGTATAGAAACTGTTGGTTACTGTGGAATGGTTGCTAAAGCAACCAATTGATATTGCTGGTTGAGGCTTTGGCCTGGTGTCGGAGAGGGGAGGGAGGACCAGCATGAATAATATTGCTTTGCTGGTTACATAGAAAGAGCACACATCTTTCAGCCACTAAGCTAGCAAATGATCAGAAAGCATGTCTGACAGAAAGCATGGCTGGCTCCTTTTGCAAGTTATTGGCCGGGACTCTCCCTTCTGGCGACTACGTCCCTACGCCGGCGGGAAAACCGGCGCCAACGACTCCGGCGTCAACGGCCCCCCAAAGATTAGGAATTCTCACCTTTCTAGGGGGCTAGGTGGACGTTGGAGGGGTTGGTGCCGCTCCAGCCGGCGGCGAAGGGACGGTGCGAGTTCGCACGTGCGCGGAACGGCCGGCGTGATCTTGTGCATGCGCGGAACCACCGCCGTGATTTCACGCATGCACAGACCAGACGGTGTATATTCGCTCATGGGGGTTTCCCCTCTCCGCGCCGGCCCACGGGCAATATGGCGCAGGGGCCCGGTGCGGAAGGAAGAAGTGCCCCCACGGAACAAGCCCCCCCGCAGATCGGTGGGCCCCGATCGTGGGCCAGGCCATCGTGGGGGCCCCGCCAGGGGTCGGAACCCCCTGCGCCCCTCCCGAGGACCGCCCACGCATACCCACCTGCCATGTCCCGCCGTGTGGGACCCGAGTAACCCATGCCGGCGGGACTGGCCAAAAATGGATGGCCACTCGGCCCATCGGGGCCCGGAGAATCACCAGGGGGTGCCGCTGCCACTTGGCCCGGCAGGGGGCAGGAGAATCCCACCCATTGTGTCTGCACATCACCATAGATGGCGCTACAACAGTTGGACAATCAGGTCAGATTCTCTGCTTCGACTATAATGTCAAAGTCCCAAATTTTACAGCTCACTGAGTGACAATCAGGGTCACAACTCTGTATGGGTGCATTCCTGAAGGTATCATCATCCTCATGCTCCCAGTATTGAGTCCCATTTCTCAACAGCTCCATCTTGCAGCCTGCCCAGGCCAATTGGAAAGCAATCCAATTCCTCGTTATCCAATTGAATGATTCATTATTTACATCCAAGCAACATTTCACCCCGACATCTCCAATACTTTTAGAACTGAGAAACATGCACGATGAAAGAAAATGGGGGTACCCTCTGGAAAATTCCAGTCGGCCAATGATAATTGGCCTTCGTTGACTATATTTCCCTCAACTGGCACATCCTGCTTGAAGGCAGATGGCCTTACTGCCCATAATTGCATCTGTGGAAGAATGGCCCAGGGGAAGGATGGTGCTAGCAAATAACCCCAGCCGCTGATGTGTGGAATTATGCACTTGCCCACCTCCATTCTCAACCCCACAGAAGAATGAAATTTCCGCCTGTCAACATATTGCATTATACATGTGGCTTGTTGTTTTGAACTTTCATTGATTACTTTGTGTTAAAATAGTTCAGTGAAATAAATCCAACAGACCAATATGGAAAGATTACAATGCTCTTCACTGGACCTCGGTATACGTGACAATAAAACAGATCCAATCCAATCGACTAATATGGTGTCAAAACAATTGCCCCTGAGCTGTATCATTTACACTGTTGATGGTTCATCACATTGCTTGTTAATTGGTCTTTTGCTATATCAATGACCTTTGAACAAGGATTAAGTAGCTGTGGAGTATCATTTTAAAATAAATTTAGAATACCCAATTATTTTTTTTCCACTTAAGGGGCAATTTAGCGTGGCCAATCCACTTAACCTGCACATCTTTGAGTTGTGGGGGTGAAACCCACGCAGACATGGGGAGAATGTGCAAACTCCACACGGACAGTGGCCCAGAGCTGGGATTTGAACACGGATCCTCAGCACCGCAGTTGCACTGCTAACCACTGCACCACATGCCAGCCTCAGCTGTGGAGTACCATAATGGGAATATCCCAGTAGTTGTGGATTTTAAAAATATGCCTCAAGGTTCCTTCGAAATCATTGCCGCAGTTACTGTACTTAAGTGTACACTGCCTTGGTACAACTGAGACATCCCGGGGTGTACTGTATTTTAAGGGATTGTCCTTTATTTTGACTGCCCCCCATCCCCCCCCCCCCCCAATCCCCCCCCCCCACCCCCCCCCCCCCCCCCCCCCCATCCCCCCAATACCTTATGTCTAGGGCTGCCTGTGGGAGAATGAACTTGGCAACCTCAGTTGGGTGATTTGAACGGGACTGCAAGATTGTTTGTCAGCCAGCAGAGAGGCTCCACAAGGTAAGTTGTAGGTTTTGGTGACTTTAAACACCCTTCCCTTCCACCCCACCCCCACCCCCACCACACCCCTGCCACCCCTCCCCCGCCCCACCACCCCTCTCCCCCCTCCACCCCTCTCCTCCTCCCCCCACCATTTCTCCCCCCGTCCCCACACCCCCTGCCCCCACCCCCACACCACCCCCCCGCCCCCACCACCCCACGCCCAGCCGCCACCACTGCTCCCCCACCCCCCTCCCCTCCACCACCACCCCTCTCCCCCCCGCGCCCCCACCACCCCTCCCCCGACCACCCCTCTCCCCGCCCTCCCACTGTTGTGTTATGCTTCTTCATGTAGCATAAGCTGCTTCCTTGATATATACTCTGACAAAGGAAGGTTCCGACTTGGAGATAGGTTTAACACATTTATTGAACAGTTAACAATTCTCCTACTTGAGTTCGACTCTCCTGCTGATCTTGCTATAGTAACTCAGTCTAACTAACCAGTCTGCTCTAAGCCATGCAGTGGGTGTGATGCTTCTGCTCTGCCCCTGTCTCTCTGAGTGTCGCCTGCAGAAAGAGAAAGAGCATGTGTGCCCTGTCCTTTTATATGGGTTTCCCCCTTGTGGTAGTGTCACCTCTGGGTGTCTTGACTGCCCATTGGTCGTGTCCTATTCTATGTGTTCATTAGCTATATGTCTGCATGTCATGACATCTCCGGTACTCCCTCTAGTGTTTACTTAGTTTTAGTGTTTTTACATTAACCCTTTGTGTATTTACAGTGATGCATATCACCACACCCACCACCCCATCCCCCCATCGCCCCTCCCCCCACCACCCTATTCACTGATCCCATGAAATGAGTATTAGTCAGAGAAGGAAGAAAAATCAGCAAAACGTCTTAGGTTAAAAGGGAAACAGGATAATGATGCCATCTCTGCTGCGCTTCATCCTATCACAGGCATACCATCTTGTTTTTCCTGCTGCTTTGTACTTACTCAAAACATGCTGTATCTTTAATATTTTCCAGCTCTGACAAATGATCATTGACCTGAAAATTTGCAACAAAAGAGTTTAACTCAAAGTTCACCCACTTGCACAATTAGCTCTGTTGCTCTCTCCACTGATTGATCAAGTATTTACAACATTTCCTGTTTTTAGTTCAGATTCCCAGCAACCACAAAATTTGTCTTTCCTGACAGGGAGAATTGCCCCGATTGGGTTCCCTTGCAGCTTGGGAGCAAAGGCATCAGGTTAATGTCTCAGCTGAAAACAACTTCAGCAGCAGTGCAGCATTCCTTCAGTGCTGCATTGAAGCATTGTCCAAACCGATGTGCTCAAGTCCTGGAGCCACATACCTCTGACACAGTGGGAAGAGAGTTCTCAACAGCCATAGCTGACACCAGGCTATTATTAGAATAGGAATCTCACTGGTTAGATTTAATGTCATTTACTAGATTATCATTCTACTCAATCTCTGCCCAGAGACATCTCTGACCCACAGCTCCACGATCTCTACCACGAGTGGGTCATTGAGGCAGATCTCGAGCCCGTACTGGGATCGAACACCCAAACCGGTTTTTCAAAATGTAATTAGTTCCTTTCGCAGCGCTACTAAGCCAATGCGCAGAGTGGTCGGGGAAACCCTTAATTCATCTCCGTGCTTGCTCCAAAACTATTTAAACTGGTTCAGAGAAGGTTCACTAGATTGATTCTAGGGATAATGGGTTTGTCTTGTGAAGAGAGATTGAGCAGTTTAGGCCAGTACTCACTGGAGTTTTGAAGAATGAGAGGAGATCTAATTGAGATCTAAAAGATGCTAAAGGGGATTGACAGTGTATTTGTTGGGTGGATGTTTCCCTTGTTGGACGTTCTAGAATGAGAGGCCATAGATTTAGGCTAAGGGGTGGAAAATTTAAAACAGATATGAGGAGGAATTACTTCATTCAAAGGGTCCCGAATCTATGGAATTCTCCATCCCAGAGTGCAGTGGATGACAAAACACTAAACAAATTTAAGACCATAAGACCAAAAGACATAGGAGCCACTCGGCTCATCGAGTCTGCTCCGCCATTCAATCATGGCTGATATTTTTCTCAAGCCCACTCACCTACCTCCTCCCCATAACTCCTGATCCCCATATTGATCAAAAACCTACCTATCTCTGTCTTAAAGATACTCAGTGATTTGGCCTCCACAGCCTTCTGTGGCAAAGAGTTCCACAAATTCACTACCCTCTGGCTGAAGAAATTCCTCCTCATCCTCTATCCATACCAGAATCTTACCCTTAACACCATGGGCTCTTAACTTATTTAACACTCTCCTATGCAGCACCTTGTCAAAGGCCTTCTGGGAATCTAAATAAATCACGTCCACTAGTTCTTCTTTATCTAACTTCCTTGTTACTTCATCAAAGAACTCTAACAGATTTGTCAGACACGACTCCCCCTTGACGAAGTCGTGCTGACTCAATCCTATTTTATCATGCACTTCCATGTACTCCGCAATCTCATCTTTAACAATGGACTCTGAAATCTTACCAATGACCGAAGTCAGGCTAACTGGCCTATAATTTCACATCTTCTGCCTCCCTCCCTCTTAAACAGCGGTGTTACATTAGCCACTTTCCAGTCCCCTGGCACCCTTGCTGCCTCCAGTGATTCTTGAAAGATCACTACCAATGCCTCCACAACCTCCTCAGCTATCTCTTTTAGAACCCTGGGGTGTAGTCCATCCGGTCCAGGTTATTTATCCACCATCAGACCTTTCAGTTTCCACAGAACCTTCTCCTTAGTGATGGTCACTGCACTCACCTCTTCCCCCTGATTCTCCTGGAGGTCTTGCATCCACTGGTGTCTTCCTCTGCCATTTCTTTGTTTCCCATTATTACTTCTCCAGCCACATTTACCAGTTGTCCAACGTCTATTCTTGCCTCTCTCTTACCTTTTATGCATTGAAAAAACTCTTATCGTCCTTTATATTACTAGCTAGCTTGCAATCAAATTTCATCTTACCTCCCCTTATTGTTTTTTTAGTTGTCCTCTGCTCATTTTTAAAGGCTTCCAAATCCTCTGGCTTCCCACTAATACTCGCCAATTTACATAGATTTTTACAATTTGTATGCTTTTTCTTTTTCTTTTATGCTGACCTTGACTTCCTTCGTTAACAATGGATGCCTTGTCCTCCCCTTAGCATGTTTCCTCCTCCGTGGGATGAACTTCTGTTGTGCCTCCCGAATAACCTCCAAAAACTCCTGCCATTGCCGTTCCACTGTCTTCCCTGCTGGGCTCCTTTTCCAATCAACTCTGGCCAGCTCCTCCCTCATGTCTTTGTAGTTACCCTTATTTAATTTAATACCATTACATCTGATTGCAGCTTCTCCCTCTTAAACTGCAGGGTAAATTCTACCATGTTGTGGTCACTGCTCCCTAAGGGTTCTTTCACCTTAAGTTGCCTAATCAAGTCTGCCTCATTACACATCACCAAATCCAGAATTGCCTGTTCCCTCGTAAGAAGGAGAGAGATGAATTTTTAATTAGTGGCGGGATGAAGGGCAGGAAGGTGGAGATGAGGCCGCGATGAGATCGGCCATGATCATATTGAGTGGCGCAGCAGACTCGAGGGGCTGAATTGACTACTCCTGCTCAATGTTCTTGTTATGTTAAATTCATTGTGCCCAGACAAGGAAACATACCAGATCCAAGCTGACAAAAAATGGTATTACACCTGATCTCACGCTTGGCATCAATATGATCCACACTGGCTGTCCAGTCAGCTCAGCCACCAGTTCAATGAGTCCGAGTTGCAGTGGCAACGTACACTTTTACATGTATGTTGTAGACTGGAGCTATGAATAGAGAATCTCTATCACTCTTACTACCTGCCATTGGTGTGTTGGAAGAATTTACAAATTGATGCTCCATAAGACTATAAGACGGAGGAGCAGAATTAGGCCACTCAGCCCATCGAGTCTGCTCCGCCATTCAATCACGGCTGATATTTTTCTCATCCCCATTCTCCTGCCTTCTCCCCAAAACCCCTGATCCCCTTATGGATCAAACACCTATCTATCTCTGTCTTCAAGATACTCAGTGATTTTGGCCTCCACAGCCTTCTGTGGCAAAGAGTTCCACAGATTCACCACTCTCTGGCTGAAGAAATTCCTCCTCGTCTTTGTTTTAAAGAATCGTCCCTTTAGTCTGAGATTGTGTCATCTGCTTCTCGTTTTTCCTACAAGTGGAAACATCCTTTCCACATCCACTCTATCCAGGCCTCGCAGTATCCTGCAAGTTTCAATAAGAACCCCCTCATCCTTCTAAAGTTCAACGAGTGCAGGCCCAGAGTCTTCAACCGTTCCTCATACAACAAGCTCTTCATTCCAGGGATCATTCTTGTGAACCTACTCTGGACCCATTCCAAGGCCAGTACATCCTTCCTTAGATACGGAGCCCAAAACTGCTCACAATACTCCAAATGGGGTCTGACCAGAGCCTTATACAGCCTCAGAAGTACATCCTTGGTCTTGTATTCTAGCCCTCTCGACATGAATGCTAACATTGCATTTGCCTTCCGAACTGCCGACTGAACCTGCACATTAACCTTATGTGAATCGTGAACAAGGACTCCCAAGTCCCTTTGTGCTTCTGATTTCCTAAGCATCGTCCCATTTAGAAAATAGTCTATGCCTCCATTTCTCCTTCCAAAGTGCATAACCTCACACTTTTCCACATTGTATTCCACCCTGCCACTTCTTTGCCCACTCTCCCAGCCTGTCCAAGTCCTTCTGCAGCCCGCCTGCTTCCTCAAAACTGTCTGCCCCTCTACAGGTCTTTGTATCATCTGCAAACTTGGCAACAGTACCTTCAGTTCCTTCCTCCAGATCATTAATGTATATTGTGAAAAGTTGTGGTCCCAGCCCCGACCCTTGAGTTACACCACTAGTCACCGACTGCCATCCTGAAAAAGACAAATTTATTCCCACTCTCTGCCTTCTGCCAGTCAGCCAATCCTTTATCCATGCCAGGATCTTACCCTTAACACCATGGGCTCTTAACTTATTTAACACTCTCCTATGCGGCACCTCGTCAAAGGCCTTCTGGAAGTCTAACTTCCTTGTTACTTCATCAAAGAACTCTAACAGATTTGTCAGACATGACCTCCCCTTGATGAAGCCGTGCTAACTCAGTCCTATCTTATCATGCACTTCCATGTACTCCGCGATCTCATCTTTAATAATGGACTCTGAAATCTTACCAATGACCGAAGTCCGGCTAACCGTCCTATAATTTCCCATCTTCTGCCTCCCTCCCTTCTTAAACAGTGGTGTTACATTAGCCACTTTCCACCTCTGTGACCCTCTCTGCCTCCAATGATTCCTGAAAGATCATCACCAAAGATCATCTCCACAATCCCCTGAGCTATCTCTTTTAGAACCCTGGGGTGTAGTCAATCGGGTCCAGGTGATTTATCCACCTTCAGACATTTCAGTTTCCCCAGAACCTTCTCCTTAGTGATGGTGTCTGCACTCACCTCTGCCCCTGGTTCTCCTGGAGCTCTGGCATCCCACTGGTGTCTTCCACTGTGAAGACTGATGTAAGGTAACTAACTATTCAGTTCATCTGCCATTTCTGTTTCCTGTTATTACTTCCCCAGCCACATTTGCCAGTGGTCCAATGTGCCTCGGTACACGTGACAATAAACAAATCCAATTAGGGGCTGGTTTAGCACAGTGGGCTAAACAGATGGCTTGTAATGCAGAACAATGCCAGCAGCGGGGTTTCAATTCCTGTACCGGCCTCCCCGAACAGCCTCCGGAATGTGACGACTAGGGGATTTTCACAATAACTTCATTGAAGCCTTCTTGTGACAAAAAGCGATTATTATTATATTATTATTTTTGCCTCTCTCTTACCTTTTATATATTGAAAAAAACTCTTCCTTTCTTCCTTTATATTACTAGCTAGCTTGCACTCATACTTCATCTTCTCCCCCCCTTATTGCTTTTTTAGTTGTCCTCTGCTTGCTTTTAAACACTTCCCAATCATCTGACTTCTCACAAATCCTTGCCACTTTGTTTGCTTTTTCTTTTTCTTTTATGCTGTCCTTGACTTCCCTCGTCAGCCATGGTTGCCTTGTCCTCCCCTTAGCATGTTTCCTCCTCCTTAGGATACATTTCTGTTGTGCCTCCTGAATAACACCCACAAACTCCTGCCATTGTGATCCACTGTCTTCCCTGCTAGGCTCCTTTTCCAATCAACTCTGGCCAGCTCCTCCTTCATGTCTTTGTGTTTCCCTTATTTAATTGTAATACCGTTACATCTGATTGCAGCTTCTCCCTGTCAAACTGCAGGGTAAATTCTATCATATTGTGGTCACTGCTCCCTAAGGGTTCCTTCACCTTAAGTTGCCTAATCAAGTCTGCCTCATTACACATCACCAAATCCAGAATTGCCTGCTCCCTAGTATGGTCTGTCACAAGCTGCTCCAAAAAAACATCTCTTAGACATTCCACAAATTCCTTTTCTTGGGATCCACTAACAACCTGATTTTCCCAATCCACCTGCATATTGAAGTCCCTCAGGATTATTGTAATATTGCCTTTTTTACATGCCTTTTCTATCTCCTGATTTATTTTCTGCCCCACATCCTGACTACTGATAGGGGGCCTGTACATAACTCCCATCAGGGTCTTTGTACCTTTGCAATTCCTCAACCCATCTGCCTGTCCATTCGATAGGACATATATCCTTGGATATTTAGATCCCAGCCCTGATCCCCTTGCAGCTACGTCTCTGTGATACCCACAGCATCGTTCCGGCCAATTTCAATGTGCGCACCAAGCTCATTTACCTTGTCCCTTATACTGCGCGCATTTAGGTATAACACCCTCAATCCTGCATTGACCACCTCCCTTTTCAAACTTGTCACCTTTTTTACTCTGCCTGAGGGTGATGTTGTTCTTTTATTTTGATTCTCTATTTCCCCTTCAGTTATTACACCTTCTATGCTCACATTCTGGTTCCCACCCCCTGCCATACTAGTTTAAATCCACCTGAGTGAATCTAGCAAACCTCCCAGCCAGGATATCAGAGCCCCTCCAGTTTAGATGCAACCTGTCCTTCTTGTATAGGTTGCACCTTCCCGGAAGAGATCCCAATGGTCCAAAAATCTGAAACCCTCCCTCCTATACCACCAGTTTAGGCATGTGTTTAGCTGCACTCTCCTCCTATTTCTCGCCTCACTGGCACGTGGCACAGGGAGTAATCCTGAGATTACAAGCCAAGAGGTCTTGCTTTTTAGCTTATTGCCTAACTCCGTGAACTCCTTCTGCAGGACCTCATCACTCTTCCTGCCAATGTCGTTAGTACCTATGTGTACTATGACCTCTAGCTGTTCACCCTCTCCCTTCAGGATGTCCTGTGTTCATTCAGAGACATCCTTGACCCTGGCATCAGGGAGGCAACATACCATCCTGGAGTCTCTTTCACGTCCACAGAAGCGCCTATCTGTGCCCCTTACTATAGAGTCCCCTATAACTATCGCTCTCCTGCACTTTGCCCTCCCCTGCTGAGCAACAGAGCCAGTTGTGGTGCCACTGTTCTGGTCGCTGTTGTTTCCCCTGATAGGCTATCCCCCTCAACAGTATCCAAAATGATATACCTGTTAGAGAGGGGGACAGCCACAGAGGATTCCTGCGCTGACTGCCTGCCCTTTCAAGCAGTCACCCACCTGTTTTCCTGTACCTTGAGTGTGACCACGTCTCTATAACTTCTATCTATGAAACTTTCCGCCACCTGCATGTTTCTAAGTGCATCCAACTGCTGCTCCAACCGAACCACGCGGTCTGTGAGGAGCTGCCATTGGTTATACTTGCTGCAGACGTAGTCGACCGGAACGCTGGAAGCGTCACAGATCTGCCACATCTCACAGTTGGAGCACTGCACCCTGCTGCTCGACCTCTTTGACTGCATTATGAAGGAGCTTTGGCCATCAAGTCCTGGGGTGGGGCTTGAACCTGGAACTACACTCTGGCTCAGGGGTATTACCCACTGCGTCACAAGGCCGCCTATAACCTATAATTATGCATCAGAATTATTTTCGACACTGTCGTGAATGCATGTACTTGTTTGGCCTTTTGAACAGTCTTCTTTCACAATATGTTGTTGGATTTTATTCTGTTCAGTTGTCAGCGCCCATATTTTAGCCAATACTTAATGATTTTAAAAATGGAAATGTCTGCCACTTTCAGCACATTTAACAAATTTCAGATGTTAGCCCATAAAACTGTGAGCTAGGCCAGAATGTTTATTATAAGCCTGTCATTTAATTAGGCATTATAATGGACGCATGAGAACGCAGCAGTTTGTAATTAAAGGATAAACCTTAAAAATAAAACTACAGCCATTAATTATCATCAGCTAGGTAACTGCATGTTATTTTAATTTTTAAATATATGCTGTACTGTTATCGCTCCATTGAATTCTAATTTTTTCTTCTTTATGTGTGGCAGGGATGGTTGTATAGCATCACTGCTGCATTAAAGAGAGTCTCACTGTCAGAATTATCTTATCCTTCAGTTTTTATCCTGCAGTTTATGGCTCCTCTGGTTCCGTTGATGTTGGCATCTTTCCAATACCTCATTCCACCTTCAAGCATGAATCTAGATGATGGGTGTGATTCTCCGGAAAGATTTCTAAGTGGGGTAGTGAGTGGGAGCTGCTGCGAGCTTCCCGGTGCTTAGTCCGTTGAGGCTGTTACCACAATACAATGTTAAATGGTCCAATTAAGGAGGCCCCACCGGCTGTGCGTCATAAAAGAAGGTTCGCCAGCCGATTCACCGGGACCGTGCTTACCAGCCCCCCGCTAACAAGGCTGAGCAGCACTTAAACAGCTCTTGCACAGTCAACCCCAGTCAGCTCGCAGCCATGGCACTGAGGCAACTGGCCCCAAGATTTGGAAGCATGGACCTGGGGAGGCTCCTAGGTGTGGTCGACGCCAGGAGGGATACCCTGTTTCCCCAAGGGTCCCAGAGGGTGAGCCACAGGGCTGCCAGTGCCACCTGGGATGAAGTGGCAGCATGACCAGGAGGACCGGCACCCAGTGCCCCAGGAAGGTCAACGACCTACATCAGGCCTCACGGGTGAGTTGGCAACCCCCACCCCCCATGAGCCTGCACTTGGCACCGCCCCCACCCCCGCCCTCCAGCACTGTGCCGTTCCCTGGCCCGCCACCTCATCACCTTCGCGGAACGAGCCCTGGAGGTTACGGGGGACGCCATGGACAGAGTGGTCACCAACAGAATGGCCCATCCTTCCTACTGACCACATGTCCATTCTCTGCAGAACCTCCAGCCAACGGTGCTTGCCCATCTCGGGCTGTCCCACCCCTGCCTCCCATGAGACCACATCGGAGGAGAGCTCCGAGGATGCCATAATCGATGTGTCACAGCTGTTATCCCCACCCTCCACCACACAGAGACACATACCTCGGTGGGCAACGTTAGTGGACAGGCTTCTGGGGCTCATTCTGATGAGCACCACACAGTTGCTGATGCACATCAGGTGGAGGCAGTAATGCCCAGGTGAGACAGCATTTGGAGGTCTACTGGATCCCAGGACCTAGCTGTCTCCTATTCAGATGCTGAGACTCTGGACCAGGTTTACTCGGAGCTGATGTAGTCAATAGGGTGTGGCCGTGAGATTCAGGGGGGGATGTCAGCGACACTCCGCAGTTCCAAGGCAATTGGAAGATTACCTGAGGCTACGGGCACAGGAGATGTCGCCGGCAATGCGTGGCACCGAGGCCAACAATGCTACCGCAGAGGAGAGCCTGTTCCATGACATCAGCAGCATTAGTGGAGGTGTCCAATGTGTGGCTCAAAGAACAAAGAAAAAGAAAATTACAGCACAGGAACAGGCCCTTCGGCCCTCCCAGCCTGCGCCGATCCAGATCCCTTATCTAAACCTGTCACCTATTTTCCAATGGCCTCGGTAGACTGTTCGACTCGATGGGAGATGTGACCCAGTACCAGGGGGACCTGGGGACCTGGCTGAGGTACTGCGGACATATCCCGCTCTCAGATGGGAATGGTCGAGGTGCTGCGGAGCTTGGCCCAGTCGCAGGTGGGCATTGCCCAGGCGCTGCAGTGCATGCCCCAGACACTGAGGAGCATCGCCGAGGGCGTCAACACCATGCTACAGACATTGGGGAGCCGCCAGGGCTGGCAGAGCCAGATCACACAAGGATAGCCGGGGCTCAGTCGAGATGCCCCTCCGTCCCACAGTGAACCCCAGGGCTCTATGGGCACCGACCTGGAGGAGGGGTGCTGGGCACCAACCCGGACCCATCCTATGGAGTGGGGACGGTGGCCAACAGTTCCCCTGAGTTCCACCCGTCTGACAACGCTGCAACTCGCAGTCAACACCCGGAACAGGGCTGTGAATGTGCCGCCTTCAAGTGAGCCGTGGCCAACACAGTCCCAGCACCCAGGATTGATGTAACACAGTATCTAGGAGGGTGGGAAATGGGGGTGGGTGGGTGGCAGAGGGGGCAGGAGGGTAAACCAGGTCACGTCCGATGTGAAGCAGGCAAGTATGAGGGCCTCCCTGACCCTCTGTGCTTGCTGGACCCTCACTGCTGCCACCTGTCCTGCAGCCTCCGGCTGGTCCTCCGGTTCCTCACCGGGATCATCCAGCCCCTGCTGGTCCGGCGCCTCTACATCTTCCTCATCCTCGGCTTCCTCCTCGGTATCCACATGTTCCTCACCCTCCACCTCCAGCATATTGTCCCGCTGCTGTGCCAGGTTGTGGAGGACACAGCAGACCACGACAAAGCGGCGGCCTTCCGGGAGGTGTACTGCAGGGCGAGAGACCGGAACCGCATTTGAGGGGTCTGATGCACCGCTCAATCACAGCCCAGGTGGTCACATGAGTCTCATTGTATCGGGTCTCCACATCGGTCTCTGACCTCCCGCAAATAATTTTACCTGGACCGGAGGTTGGTCCTGTCCCCATTGCACTCACCCACCGTCCGGCCGGGTACATGTCCCCGGGGTTGGGGCCTATCCCCACTGTGTTCAGACCTTGGCTGCTGCGTCGGTGGTGTTGCCTCCCACAGTGTTCAGGCAGAGTGACCAGGCATCAACGGTGTGATTGGAATGCTAGGCAATAAGACCCACATGATAAATGGCACACCCACCCACAGTGATCCACTTGGGATGTGGGAAGTGCTCACTTAACAACGATTGTCAATTCCCGATTTGCAATAGACTTCAGCCGCACACCCAGAGGCTTCTGCAGTCAGCGGGGGTTATGGGTGACCGGTGGGGCAGACAAGCAGAGACAGTGGTGCCCCCAGAACGGGTACACACGATCCAGGGCATGGCATGGAGGACTCCTGCATGGTTGCGTCCCTCCCCGCAGCAGAGCCACCCCAGCCCCGACCTCCAGTCCCCCATGGTGGCCCACTCATACTGGGGCTGCATGCCCCCAGTTGTTCCCCCCACCCACCTCCCTGCAAGCACAGGGACAGCAAGCCCAGTGCCCCTGGGCTCATTGCTGTGAGCAAAGATGGCTACTCACCTCCAAGGGTCCCCGCAGCAGCCCTTCCGCCTGTTTCACATTTTTAATAAAGAGTACAAATTGGAGCCAGTGTGACCACTCGCTGGGGAGGCCAATGATGACAGGAGGTCATTGGATATGGGGTGGCTCCCATTAATTGTCTGGAAATAGGGCTTCTGTGGTGATTATTGGTTTCTCACCACGCTACGGCGGGATCCTGATTGCACCCACGGGAGCGAGCAGTTTCATTGCAAATGGTTTGGCGCCCAGCGTGTTTTTCGTTTTCTGTCTCTCCCGCTATTCACCAGCCTCGTCGCGCTCTTGCTCAAACGCAGCAAGTCCACTGAATCACACCCGACGTGACTTGATAGTTTGTTTAGTCTAGTCGGGTCTCAAAGGTAAATTTGATCCTGTCCTCACCCAACATCCACGCAAGTCTGCGTACACATGCAAACATATGCTTACATGCACACAAACATGCTCACACACATGCAGAGAAGCACAGTCATGAATAAATGCACAAGCACCCTGATGCATGATCAATTGCACAAAGACTAAAGTTGGGTACAACTGTGGCTTTATTACAGTCAGATGAGTGGCCTCCTGCTGCAGCTGGCGAAATGGCAGGGCACTGGAGGTCATGCATATTATACAGTTCTCCGTGGGCGGAGCCAGCCAGCAGGAGCTACCGGCGAACCTGTAGTGCAGGTCCTACCTTACATCTCCAATTACAGTGGATCACCACATTCACCCCCTGTTAAAAATGAGTCCGGCAGGGGTGAAGTGAAACTACATACAATTAGTGGAATTATGTACCGTGGTAGGGAAAGAAAAGTCCATGTTGACGGTGCGGTGTCCATCAAAGGCTCAGCCGGTCCGGTTCTTTGGTGCTTCGTTGGGATCGGCGTAACGGTGGCGGCAAAGTCGGTGCTGGCGGTGGTGGAGGTGGCCCCGATGGCGGTGGTTCTGATGTTGGCCAGTCATCGGGATACTCCAGGAGCGTGCAGAAGTCCTCTTTGTCCTCTTGTGCGGAACAGGGGTTGGGGGGGGGGGTTGGTCTGGTGGGGTCAATATTGGTGGTGCGGTGGGAGGTGGGGGGGGGCGCATTGGTGGGGGTGTGTGTTGGGGTGGAACCTGACGGTGCCAGGTCCCTGAGTGAGACAGTATCTTGGCGGCCGTCGGGGAACTCAACGTAGGCATATTGAGGGTTGGCGTGGAGCAGGTGAACCCTGTCCATCAAGGAGTCCGCCTTGTGGAGTCGAACATGCCTGTAGAGAAGGACCGGTCCTAGAGCAGCAAGCCAAGTCGGGAGCGACACACCGGATGTGTACTTCATGGGGTATGTTATTAGTGGCGGTGCACAATAGTGACCGGATGGAGTGCAGAGCGTCAGGCAGGACCTCCTGCCAGCGAGAGGCTGGGAGGTTCCTGGACCGTAGGGCCAGCTGCACGGCCCTCCAAACCGTCCCATTCTCCCGTTCTACTTGCCCGTTTCCCCGGGGGTTGTAGCTGGTCGTTCTGCTGGAGGCTATACCCCTGCTGAGCAGGAACTGACGCAGCTCATCGCTCATGAATGAGGATCCCCTGTCACTGTGGATGTAGGCGGGGAAACCAAGCAGAGCGAAGATGGTGCTGAGGGCCTTGATGACGGTGGCAGACGTCATATTGGGGCATGGGATGGCGAAGGGGAAGCTGGAGTACTCATCGGCCACACTGAGAATATACGTGTTACGGTCGGTGGAGGGGAGGGGCCCTTTGAAATCCATGCTGAGGCGTACAAAGGGGCGGGAATCCTTCACCAGGCACACACGGTCTGGCCGGTAGAAGTGCGGCTTGCACTCCGCACAGACCTGGCAGTCCCTGGCGACTGTCCTTACTTCCTCGACGGAGTAGGGCAGATTGCGAGCTTTGACCAGATGGTACAATCGAGTGACCCCCGGGTGACAAAGGCTGTTGTGTAGGGCCGGAGTTGGTCCACTTGTGCATTGGCACATGTACCTCGGGAGAGGGCGTCTGGGGGCTTGTTGAGTTTACCCGGGCGATACAAGATCTCGTAATTATAGGTGGAGAGCTCGATTCTCCACCGCAAGATTTTATCATTTTTGATCTTGCCCCGCTGTGTGTTATTGAACATGAAGGCTACCGACCGTTGGTCCGTAAGGAAAGTGAATCTCTTACCGGCCAGGTAATGCCTCCATTGCCACACAGCTTCAACAATAGCTTGAGCCTCCTTCTCGACGGATGAGTGTCGAATTTCAGAGGCATGAAGGGTGCGGGAAAAGAATGCCACAAGTCTGCCTGCCTGGTTTAGGGTGGCGGCAAGGGCGATGTCTGAAGCGTCGCTTTCTACTTGAAAAGGCAGTGACTCATCCACTGCGCACATCCCGGCCTTGGCGATGTCTGCTCTGATGCGGGCGAAAGCATGTTGTGCCTCGGCCGCAAGGGAGAATTGGGTGGACTGAATGAGTGGGCGGGCCTTGTCCGCATAGTTTGGGACCCACTGAGCGTAGTAGGAAAAGAACCCCAGGCAGCGTTTGAGGACCTTGGGGCAGTGGGGGAGGGGAAGTTCCATGAGGGGGCGCAAGCGGTCGGGGTCGGGCCCTAAGAAGTCCGTTTTGGACTACATAGCCGAGAATGGCTAACCGGGTCGTGCTGAACACACACTTCTCTTTGTTGTAGGTCAGGTTGAGAAGAGTGGCAGTGCGGAGGAATTTATCGAGGTTGGCATCGTGGTCCTGCTGGTCATGGCTGCAGATGGTGACATTATCTAAGTACGGAAAGGTGACCCGCAAACTGCACTGGTCGACCATTCGGTCCATCTCTCTTTTGAAGACCAAGATCCCATTTGTGACACCGAAAGGGACCCTAAGGAAGTGGTAGAGGCGACCGTCCGTCACGAAGGCCGTGTATGGACGGTCCGACTTCCGGATAGGGAGCTGGTGGTAGGCGGATTTCAGGTCAATTGTTGAGAAGACCCGGTACTGTGCAATCTGATTGACCATATCAGATATGCGTGGGAGGGGGTACGCGTCGAGCTGCGTGTACTGATTGATTGTCTGGCTGTAGTCCACGACCATCCTGTGTTTCTCCCCAGTTTTAACCACTACCACTTGGGCTCTCCAGGGGCTGTTGCTGGCCTCGATAATACCCTCCTTAAGCAGCGGATGGACTCCGGACCTGATGAAGGTCTTGTCCTGGGTGCTGTACCGTCTGCTCCTAGTGGCAACGAGCTTGCAATCCGCAGTTAGATTTGCAAAAAGGGAGGGGGGATCGACTTTGAGGATCGCGAGGCCGCAAACGGTAAGGGGGGTAAGGGCCCGCCGAATTTGAGGGTGAGGCTCTGGAGGTTGCACTGGAAGTCCAGGCCCAACAGGAGTGCAGTGCAGTGATTAGGAAGGACATAGAGGCGGAAGTTACTAAATTCTACGCCCTGGACCGTGAGGGTGACTGTACAAAAGCCTCGGATCGGGACGGAGTGAGATCCGGAGGCTAGGGAGATCCTTTGATTGGCAGGGTGGACCGCGAGGGAGTAGCGCCTTACAATATCTGGGTGAACGAAGCTTTCGGTGCTCCCGGGGTCCAGCAGGCACGAGGTCGCGTTGCCGTTGATTTTAATCGCCGTCGACGCGGTGGCTAGGTTGTGCGGGCGAGATTGGTCCAGCGTCATCGAAGCGAGCTGCGGGTAGCCATCAGATGCTTCGGGTGGCGAGCGTGTGCGGTTCCGATGTCAAGATGTCCGGGGCCCCTGTGGGGAACAAGATGGCGGTGCCCATGGTGCGCATATTGCGGGGTCGGGACAAGATGGCAGCGCCCATTGTGCGCACATTGTGGGGTCGGGACAAGATGGCGGCGCCCATTAGTCGCACATGGACCCGGGAGGGGAAGATGACAGCTCCCATTGTGCGTCTGGCGTGGGGGAGGGGGCGATAGCGGGCACGATCGCAGCGACTGCGCGGGCCTGGCACAAAGCCGCGAAGTGGCCCTTTTTACTGCAGGCTTTACAAACTGCAGTGCGGGCCGGGCAGTGTTGGCGGGGGTGCTTCTGCTGACCGCAGAAGTAGCAGCGGGGACACCCGGGGTGCGCGGATCGGCATGCGGCGCAGGCGTATTGCGAAGGCAGGGCCCCGGCTGAGGAGGTCGTCGGCGGGATCCGGGAGGGGTAGGAAGTGGTAGAAGGGTGGGCAGCGCGGCGGGAGAGGTACGATTGTACGTTACGGGATGCGACCATCATGGAGAGCGCCAAAGTTTTCTTCTCCGCCAGTTCGAGCGTGGCTCCTTCCAGCAATCATTCTCGGATGCGGTCCGACGCAATCCCCGTCACGAAGCCATCGCGCATGAGGAGATTCGTGTGTTCGCCGACCGTGACGGCCTGACAGTCTCAGTCCCGGACGAGTGGAATTAGGGCCCGCCAGAAGTCTTCGATGGACTCACCAGGTAGTTGCGAGCGGCTGGCAAATGCATGCCTGGCGAAGAGCATGTTCACCTTCTGTGTGTAGTGTTCTTTGAGGATTTCCATTGCTTTTGTGTAAGTCGTGGCGTCTTGGATCAACGGGAACACGCTGGAGCTCAGTCTGGAGTACTGGACGTTTATCTTCTGAGCCTCCGTTGGCGTGGGGTCTGCCGTGTTGATGTAAGCCTCGAAACATGCTAGCCAGTGAGTAAAGTCTTTCCTGGCGTCGGGCGACTGCGGATCCAGCTGCAGGCGATCGGGCTTAATTCGGATATCCATTCTGTGGAAAATCTGACTGTAATACATTGATGCACGATCAATTGCACAAAGACTAAAGTTGGGCACAACTGTGGCTTTATTACAGTCAGATGCGAGGCCTCCTGCTGCAGCTGGCGAAATGGCAGGTCACTGGAGGTCAGGCATAGTTATACAGTTCTCCCTGGGCGGAGCCAGCCGGCAGGAGCTACCGGCGAACCTGTAGTGCAGGTCCTACCTTACATCGGGGCTGGTTTAGCACAGGGCTAAATCCCTGGCTTTGAAAGCAGACCAAGCAGTCCAGCAGCACAGTTCAATTCCTGTACCAGCCACCCGAACAGGCGCCGGAATGTGGCGACTAGGGGCTTTCCACAGTAACTTCATTTGAAGCCTACTTGTGACAATAAGCGATTTTCATTTTCATTTCATTTCATCTCCAATTACAGTGGATCACCACACACCCATGCACACTTACACGGATGCGACGCAAACCTTCATGGATACACTTGTAAGCCTGCAGACATACAAACAGAGACATTACTCACCCACATGAAGGCACACACATGTACAACCATGGACACACATGCAACCACAGTGACAAAAGCAAAAACACATGCACAGAGACATAGATGAACAAGTACGCACAAGTGCAGAGATATACACAATTATGCACAAGCACACATATGAATACACAGCACACACCCATGCACACAATGATGCCAAGGCCTTGGAGAGGGTGCTGAAGAGATCTACCAGTGGGATACCAGTGATGAGTATTGATAAAATGACTATTGGGTAATTGGTAGGATTATTTTGGGTATGTGGGTGACTGCTAAGGCCAATCAGCACCCGGAAGGTTCTGCAGCACATTGGACCAGACACAGATTATTGAGTTTCGGCCTAGCAGATGGTTCAGGATTTTCTCCCCTTGATTTTTTGTTTGAAAGAGCCTGCACTATTAGTCATTTGGTTGCACCGGGTACAGTGATCCTGGGTGAGCTTCTCCCAGGATGTCAGTCATTTAGTTGCACCGGGTACAGTGATCCTGGGTGAGCTTCTCCCAGGATGTCAGTCATTTAGTTGCACCAGGTACAGTGATCCTGGGTGAGCTACTCTCAGGATATCAAATGGATATCGAAACCTCTCAGTGAAACGTTTAGAGTGACCCTGCAGTGTTACCTTTGAGCACCATGACATTATTTCTTGATAGCCAGTCTCTGGTAGATGGCCAACATACGATCAGGTACTAAGGAAATGGAAATTCCAGTAAACTCAAAGGGTCCAAATCTTTTTCCAAAATGAAGCACGCATATAATTTATGCCGATTCATAACTTGGCTATTTCACTGACATCAATAAACAGGCACAGTTTGATGGATCTTGTCCAGAAGGGAAAGGTGTTCATTTTCTGGATATTGAATTGTCCTTCATACGTTTCCCCTAATTTATTTAGCATTCTGTCCAATTAGAATTGTTCATTGTGTTGTCTTTCAATCTGCATATGTTAACATTTGAAATGAGTGGTTCCATTCACCATTATATTTAATTGTTTTCTGAACCCACCACTGAATGTAAGTGAGAAATGGACTTGCCACCTTCAGAAATCAAACTTCCGCTGATGACAGCCTGAATTAAAGCTTCAGTGGCAGACTAGGTTTCTCCTCTGCAAAGAAGAACTACTCATTCATAATCAAGTCACCTTAAAGTGGAGTGTCCAGGATAGCAGCGGGTTGGTGCTTTACTGGGATGTTTCTTTTTTCTTTAAAAATGGGACCTTCATTTCCAAGGATTCATATAAAACAAAACCACAGGCTGGGGGATGCACAAAAGCTTGGGGCAATTGCCACAGAGGCGTAATGGGGGAAGGTCGCTGTCCACGACCTTTCAGCCATAGTGAACGGAGGGGTTGGGATAATAAATAGGATAGATGCGGGGAGGTTGTTTCCATTGGCGGGTGAAAGCAGAGCTAGGGGGCTGAGCCTCAAAATAAGGGGAAGTACATAAGAACATAAGAACTAGGAGCAGGAGTAGGCCATCTGGCCCATCGAGCCTGCTCCGCCATTCAATGAGATCATGGCTGATCTTTTGTGGACTCAGCTCCACTTTCCGGCCCGAACACCATAACCCTTAATCCCTTTATTCTTCAAAAAACTATCTATCTTTATCTTAAAAACATTTAATGAAGGAGCTTCAACTGCTTCACTGGGCAAGGAATTCCATAGATTCACAACCTTTTGGGTGAAGAGGTTCCTCCTAAGCTCAGTCCTAAATCTACTTCCCCTTATTTTGAGGCTATGTCCCCTAGTTCGGCTTTCACCCGCCAGTGGAAACAACGTGCCTGCATCAATCCTATCGATTCCCTTCATAATTTTATATGGTTCTGTAAGATCCCCCCTCATCCTTCTAAATTCCAACGAGTACAGTCCCAGTCTACACAACCTCGCCTCGTAATCCAACCCCTTCAGCTCTGGGCTTAACCGAGTGAATCTCCTCTGCACATCCTCCAGTGCCAGTACATCCTTTCTCAGGTAAGGAGACCAAATCTGAACACAATACTCCAGGAGTGGCCTCAATAACACCTTATACGATTGCAGCATAACCTCCCTAGTCTTAAATTCCATCCCTCTAACAATGAAGGACAAAATTCCATTTGTCTTCTTAATCACCTGTTGCACCTGTAAACCAACTTTTTGCGACTCATGCACTAGCACACCCAGGTCTCCTCTGCAGCATGTTTTAATATTTTATCATTTAAATAATAATCCCTTTTGCTATTATTCCTACCAAAATGGATAACCTCACATTTGTCAACATTGTATTCCATCTGCAAGACCCTAGCCCATTCATTTAAACTATCCAAATCCCTCTGCAGACTTCCGGTATCCTCTGCACTTTTTGCTTTACCACTCATCTTAGTGTCGTCTGCAAACTTGGACACATTGAACTTGGTCCCCAACTCCAAATCATCTATGTAAATTGTGAACAATTGTGGGCCCAACACTGAACTCTGAGGGACACCACTAGCTACTGATTGTCAATCAGAGAAACACCCATTAATCCCCACTCTTTGCTTTCTATTAATTAACCAATCCTCTATCCATGCTACTACTTTACCCTTAATGCCATGCATCTTTAACTTATGCAGCAATCTTTTGTGTGGCACCTTGTCAAAAGCTTTCTGGAAATCCAGATATACCACAACCATTGGCTCCCCGTTATCTACCGCACTGATAAAGCCCTCAAAAAATCCACAAAATTAGTTAGCACGACCTGCCCTTTATGAACCCATGCTGCGTCTGCCCAATGGGACAATTTCCATCCAGGTGCCTCACTATTTCTTCCTTGATGATAGATTCCAGCATCTTCCCTACTCCCGAAGTTAAGCTCACTGGCCTATAATTACCCGCTTTCTGCCTACCTCCTTTTTTAAACAGTGGTGTCACATTTGCTAATTTCCAACTCGCCGGGACCACCCCAGAGTCTAGTGAATTTTGGGAAATTATCACTAGTGCATTTGCAATTTCCCTAGCCATCTCTTTTAGCACTCTGGGATGCATTCCATCAGGGCCAGGAGACTTGTCTACCTTTAGCCCCATTAGCTTGCCCATCACTACTTCCTTAGTGATAACAATCATCTCAAGGTCCTCAGCTGTCATAGCCTGATTTCCATCAGTCACTGGCGTGTTATTTGTGTCTTCCACTGTGAAGACCGACCCAAAATACCTGTTCAGTTCCTCGGCCATTTCCTCATCTCCCATTATTAAATCTCCCTTCTCATCCTCTAAAGCCACTCTTTTTTTATTTTATATATTTGTAGGAACTTTTACTGTCTGTTTTTATATTCTGAGCAAGTTTACTCTCATAATCTATCTTACTCTTCTTTATAGCTTTTTCAGTAGCTTAGTACGGTAGCATTGTGGATAGCACAATTGCTTCACAGCTCCAGGGTCCCAGGTTTGATTCTGTCTTGGGTCATTGTCTGTGTGGAGTCTGCACAACCTCCCTGTGTGTGCGTGGGTTTCCTCCGGGTGCTCCGGTTTCCTCCCACAGTCCAAAGATGTGCAGGTTAGGTGGATTGGCCATGATAAATTGCCCTCAGTGTCCAAAATTGCCCTTAGTGTTGGGTGGGGCTACTGGGTTATGGGGATAGGGTGGAGGTGTTGACCTTGGGTAGGGTGCTCCTTCCAAGAGCCGGTGCAGACTCGATGGGCCGAATGGCCTCCTTCTGCACTGTAAATTCAAAAAAAAATTAAATGATTTCTGTTGCGCCCTAAAGATTTCCCAGTCCTCTAATCTCCCACTAATCTTTGCCACTTTGTATGCTTTTTCCTGCAATTTGATACACTCCCTTATTTCCTCAGATATCCACAGTCGATTTTCCCTCTTTCTACCGTCCTTCCTTTTTGTTGGTATAAACCTTTGCTGAGCACTGTGAAAAATCGCTTGGAAGTTTCTCCATTGTTCCTCATCTGTTTCACCATAAATTCTTTGCTCCCAGTCTACCTTAGCTAGCTCTTCTCTCATCCCATTGTAATCTCCTTTGTTTAAGCACAAAACACTCGTGTTGATTTTACCTTCTCACCCTCCATCTGTATTTTAAATTCCACCCATATTATGATCGCTCCTTCCGAGAGGATCCCTAACTATTAGATCACTAATCAATCCTGTCTCATTACACAGGACCAGATCTAGGACCGCTTGTTCCCTCGTAGGTTCCATTACATACTGTTCAAGGAAACTATCGCGGATACATTCTAAAAACTCCTCCTCAAGGCTGCCTTGATCGACCTGGTTAAACCAATCGACATGTCGATTAAAATCCCCCATGATAACTGCTGTACATTTCTACATTTTTTTCCTTTGGACCCACTGTGAAGAATCACTGAAACAACTACACGATGACATCAATAAGTTCCATGCCACCATCAGACTCACCATGGACTAATCTCCAGAATCGGTTGTATTCTTGAACACACTCATCTCCATCAAGGACGGTCACCTCAGCACTTTGCTTTACTGCAAGCCCAATGATAACCTCACGATGTTCCACTTCTCCAGCTTGCACCCTAAACACATTAAAGAAGCCGTCCCCTATGGACAAGCCCTCCGTATACACAGGATCTGCTCAGACGAGGAGGAGCATAACAGACATCTACAGACGCTGAAAGATGCCCTCGTATGAACAGGATATGGCGCTCGACTCATCGATCGACAGTTCCAATGCGTCACAGAAAAAAAACGCACTGACCTCCTCAGAAGACAAACATGGGACACAACCGACAGAGTGCCCTTCGTCGTCCAGTACTTCCCTGGAGCGGAGAAACTACGACATCTTCTTCGCAGCCTTCAACCCGTCATCGATGAAGATGAAAATCTTGCCAGAGTCATCCCACAATCCCACTGCTTGCCTTCAAACAACCATGCCACCTCAAACAAACCATTGTTTGCAGCAAACTATCCAGCCTTCAGAACAGCGACCACGACACCACGTAACCCTGCCATGGGAATCTCTGCAAGACGTGCCAGATCATCACATAGGTACCACCATTACACGTGAGAACACCACCCACCAGGTACATGGTACATACTCGTGTGACTCGGCCAATGTTGTCTACCTCATACGCTGCAGGAAAGGATGTCCCGAAGCGCGGTACATTGGCGAGACCATGCAGATGCTGCGTCAACAGATGAACGGACATCGTGCAACAATCGCCAGGCAGGAATGTTCCCTTCCAGTCGGGGAACACTTCAGCAGTCAAGGGCATTCAGCCTCTGATCTTCGGGCAAGCGTTCTCCAAGGCAGCCTTCAGGACACACGACAACGCAGAATCGCCGAGCAGAAACTTATATCCAAGTTCCGCACACATGAGTACCGCCTCAACCGGGACCTTGGATTCATGTTGCATTACATTCACCCCCCCACCACCTTGCCTTGGCTTGCAACATCCTACCAACTGTCCTGGCTTGAGACAATTCACACCTCTTTAACCTATGATTATTCCTCTCTCCAGTTGCTCCGTCTGGACCTGTAGACTTAACTACCTGCAAAGACTTGCATTCAAAGTATCGTATTGCATCTTTCACTTTGGCTAAAGATATGTTTCTGGAACCCACCTCTTCATTCACCTGAGGAAGGAGCAGTGCTCTGAAAGCTAGTGATTTGAAACAAACCTGTTGGACTTTAACCTGTTGTTGTAAGACTTCTTACTGAATATTATTGCACTTTGTGTAATGGCCATTTTGAAATGTTTGTAATGTTCTTTCAGATATTTTATGAATGAAGAAATTTTTTGCAAAAGAAAAGATTCATATTAAAAAATTTGCCTGTGATCTAACTGTGGGCCCATTGACTGTGGGCACAACTCCCATAATGGCCGCGAAACCTCACTAGAGGTCATTGTAGGATTTGTGCTGGCGACTTCACCCCCTCGTCAGTGATGTAATCAGTTTCATGCACAGGAAGAATATGAGCTTGATTCACAAGAGTTAACATCACATTAGTGGGCTTGATGCCACTACTTCTACCCTCATCCTAACTTCCCATCGTGACATTACACTGGCGCAAATCACTGTTGATTTTCAAAAACTCAAACCAGCCAAGTTGACCATGCCGGGGCACTCATGTAAGTAGAGCCTTGGGTGGTGAGGGACATGCCGGGAATTGCCTCCCCTGGCATTCTACCAGTATCCCTTGGTTGCCAGTGGATAGTGCTGGGGCACTGTCAGGGCACTGCCAAGGGACCTTCTGAGGAGCCCCATTGCAGGGCTTCCTTTTATCCCTGGAGGGGTTGTTGCCCTTCTGCATGTGGGGGGGTCTCGGTGACCGTTGGGGTGTGGGTGTGGGGGGGGGGGGGGCTTTGGTGTCCATGGGGAGGTATTATCCATGTCCGTGGGGGTTTTGGTGTCTTGGTGGTGTAGGAGGAGGGGTTTGCCTTTTCTCTCAGTCAGCGATCGGGGCACCCCAATCTCGGGATTCGCGGGATTGCTAGACTGTGTGAATCTCACGCCCCCTTTGAAATTGCTCAGAGTGCTGTTCAATGCAGCAAGAAAAAATGTTTGTGCAGCCTGCCAGCTTAACACTGGTTTCCTCGCCTCAACTAACACTGTATTTTTGGGAAGAGTCTGGCCACATTAAGAAAATTACAATAAGGAATGTTACTACAAAGAGCAAGGGCTCTTTTTTATTGAGTTTTATGAAGTAGATTAGAGGAAGGCAAGGACTCAACATTCTCATGGCATCATCTATACAAAAATTACTTCATATACTTGGAGTGGAATCTTTCATTCTGGAGACTGAGTGCGGTGGCGGGTGGCAGTCATAGAGTCATAGATGTTTACAGCATGGAAACAGGCCCCTCAGCCCAGTTTGTCCATGCCACCCAGTTTCTATCACTAAGCTAGTCCCACTTGCCTGCATTTGGCCCATATCCCTCTATACCCAACCTGCCCATGTAACTGTCGAACTGCTTTTTAAAAGACAAAATCATGCCCACCTTTACCACTGCCTCTGGCAGCCTGTTCCAGATGCTCACCATCCTTTGTGTGAAGAAATTCCCGCTCTGGTCTCTTTAGTATCTCTCCCCTCTCACCTTAAGCCTATGCCCTCTAGTTCTAGACTCCTATACCTTTGGGAAAACATGTCATCTATCTACCTTATCGATGCTCCTCATTGTTTTCTAGACCTCTATAAGATCACCCTTAAGCCTCCTACACTCCACAGAAAAAAGTCCCAGCCTATCCAGCCTCTCTTTGTAACTCAGATCATCAAGTCCTGGTAGCATCCTCGTAAATCTCTTAATCACTCTTTCTAGTTTAATAATATCCTTCTTAAGGTGACCAGAACTGAACACAGTATTCCATGTGTGATCTTACCAATGTCTTGTACAACTTCAACAAGATGTCCCAGCTCCTGTATTTAATATTCTGACCAATAAAACCTAGCATGCTGAATGCCTTCTTCACCACCCTGTCCACCTGCGACTCCACCTTCAAGGAGCTATGAACGGTACCCCTAGGTCTCTTTGTTCTGTAACTCTCCCCAACTCCCTACCATTAACTGAGTAGGTCCTGCGCTGATCTGATCTACCAAAATCAAATGGGGCAGCACGGTAGCACAAGTGGATAGCACTGTGCTTCACAGCGCCGGGGTCCCAGGTTCAATTCCCCACTGGGTCACTGTCTGTGCGGAGTCTGCACGTTCTCCCCGTGTCTGCGTGGGTTTCCTCCGGGTGCTCCGGTTTCCTCCCACAGTCCAAAGACATGCAGGTTAGGTGGATTGGCCATGATAAATTGCCCTTAGTGACCAAAAAGGTTAGGAGGGGTGATTGGGTTACAGGAATAGGGTGGAAGTGAGGGCTTAAGTGGGTCAGGGCAGACTCGATGGGCCGAATGGCCTCCTTCTGCACTGTTCTGTGTTCTAAAATGCATAACTTCACATTTATTCAAATTAAACTCCATCTGCCATTCATTGGCCAACTGGTCAAGATCCTGTTGCGATCTTATATAACCTTCTTCACTATCCACTATGGCACCAATCTTGGTGTCATCTGCAAACTTACTAACCATGCCTCCTACATTCTCATCCAAATCATTTATATATATAACAAATAACAGTGGACCCAGCAACGATCCCTGAGGCACACTGCTGGTCACAGGCCTCCAGTTTGAAAAACAACCTTCCAAAATCACCCTTTGGCTTCAGTCGGCAAGCCAATTTTGTATCCAATTGGCTACCTCACCCTGGATTCCGTGAGTTTTAACCTTTTGCAACAACCTACCATACGGTACCTTGTCAAAGGCCTTGAGAAAGTCCATGTAGACAACATTGACCGCACTGCTTTCTTGGTTACCCCTTCAAAAAACTCAATCAAATTCGTGAGACATGACTTTCCCCTTACAAAGCCATGCATGTAGATCCTGTTCCTCAGAATACCTTCCAACAACTTACTCACTACAGAAGTAAGGCTAACTAGTCTGTAATTCCCAGGCTTATCCCTACAGCCCTTTTTAAACAAGGACACAACATTTGCTACCCCCCAATCTTCAGGCACCTCTCCTGTGGCTGTCGATGATTCAAATATCTCAGCTAGGGGGCCGGCAATTTCCTCCCTAGCCTCCCACAACGTCCTGGGATACATTTCATCAGGTCCCGGGGATTTATCCAGCTTGATGCGCTTTAATACCTCCAGCATCTTCTTCTCTGTAATATGTACACTCCTCAAGACATCACTTTTTATTTCCCCAATTTCCCTAACATTCGTGCCTTTCTCAACAGTAAATACTGACAAATATTTATTTAGGACCTCTCCCATCCATTGTGGATCCACACATATATGACCTTGTTTATCCTTAAGAGGCCCTACCCTCTCCCTTGTCACTCTTTTGCCCTTTATGTATCTGTAACAGCTCTTTAGAACCTCTTTTGCCTTATCTGCCAAGCCAATCTCATGTTCCCTTTTTACCCTCCTGATTTCTCTCTTAATTTTACTCCAACAAGCCCTATACTCTTCAAGAGATCTACTTGATCCCAGCTGCCTATGCATGTCATATGCCTCCTTCTTCCTTTTGACCATGGCCTCAATATTCCGAGTCATCCAGGGTTCCCTACTTCTACCAGCCTTACCCTTCACTCTAAGAGGAATGTGCTCACCCTGAACCCTAGTTAACACCTTTTGAAAGACTCCCAATTACCAGCTGTTCCCTTGCCTGTAAACATGCTCCCCCAATCAACTTTTGAAAGTTCCTGCCTAATACCATTGAAATTGGCCTTGCCCCAATTTAGAACTTTAACTTTCTCCATTACTATCTTAAAACTAGTCAGTGTGATTCCCCCTGGGCAGCAGGTCAGATTAATGCATCCAATATTCTGCCTTTGGATTTATTAATTATGCATCAATGAGGAGTTCATCAAATCTTGTGACGGGACAGGTAGGGATTCATCTGCCTCAATGTTACCTTATGGGATTGAGGTCTTGGCGCCATATTTAAACAACACCCGCACAGACATTCACTCATTGCAGGATAGGTGTGTTATTCAGGTTGGCTTCATCCTGGAGGCTAAAAGGACAACGGGCTGGATTCTACAAAAATGGGGCTATGTCCCCACGCAGGCGTAAAAATGCTGGCGTTTCACTCTTGACTTTCCTTTAAAAAGTCTAGAGCGATTCACTTAGCAGGGGGCTAGCAGGGCCCTGGAGTGCTTCTCGCAGCTCTGGCTGCGGATACGGCTCCCGCAATTCCAGTCGGGAGGCCGCGCCATGCGCCATGGCGGACTCGGACCTTGGACCGACATCGACAATGTAGGCTCCCCAAGATGGCGTGCGCCCAAGGATCCGAGCCACCCGATCGCTGCCGCGGCCGCCCATGTGGACCCCCCAGTGCCCAACCCCTCCCCCCCCCCACCCCCCCACCAGGGCGGCTGCGGACTCCCGAGGTTCCCAACCGGCAATACGTGATTAGAACCACGCCGTCGGGAACTCGGCCAGTTTTGCCTGGAGAATCGGCGGGGGGGAGCCTCTGTCAATGGCCCTCCAGCCGCGCCACAGAATCTGCACCCAAGCGATTCTCTGGGGACCAGAGAATTGCGGAAGCGGCGCCGGGCATGATTCCCGTGTAAACATTGATTCTCTGCCCCCGCGCCAAACGTGATTTCGGCGGTGTCTGCGGAGAATCCTGCCCATCATTTTTTGCTCCACAGGTCAGTGAGGCCTCCCTGGGGATTCTCCTCCAGACCGTCAGGAAAGACAGATCATACTCATTCCTCAGGATGGGTACAGGAGGTCCTCCCATCTGACCATGTTGACCTGCAAAGAGGTCACCAGGGAGGTCAACACCTGTGGCCAATAGAAAGGAACCGTCCTGCAGTGCAGGAAGAGCATGAATAATCTGCTCTGCCATGGTAAGTGAAACTTCTACTTACTCCAAACTCTCACTCTCACTAGGGTTTCAGGCAGTCTAATCAATCTTATTGTTTGGATACTAGACCAGATGCCAACATTTGTTCGGATACCGGACCAAAACCCCAAATTTGTAAACTGTGAGGAAAGGATATTTCACCTCAAAATTGATGACACGGACCAACAGGACCCTTTTATGTGAAAACAAACATTAATTTAAACACAGAATTAACCACATTAACAGCAAATAAAATAGCTTTACAATTGTCACTTAAATAGTTCATAAACACAAGGAAAAGCTTGAACATACTGTCTATACCTGCTACTAACTTCACTTGAGCAACACAATACAGTTCAAATGCCACTTATGAATAAATTTAACAAAACAGGTTTATTTGCTTAGCTGTGCAGATCTTGGAGAAGGTCTTTACAATAGCAGATTCAGTACACTTCTGCTCAACCTAGCAGCATTTGGCAAAACTGTTGTTCAACTTCAAATCTTTCTGTCTTGTCAGACTCAAAACCTAGACTGCAAAACTACAGAAAGTCCTGGCTCCTACTACTAATTACATCATCTGTATCCCACTAAGATGTCTCATGACTTGCTTAGCTAGGACTAAATACAACCCCTCAAAAATTTTCTACTCTCCAGGGAATCCCCAGCAATCATAACAATGTTCCATTAGTCCTCTTATATGTGAGCAAAGGTTTGACTCAATCATGACCTCACCTTTTATAACTTCATTATAGTTTTAGCACTGCTGCCTCACAACACCAGGGACCCGGTTTCAATTCTGGCCTTGGATCATGTCTGTGTGGAGTTTGTACGTTCTCCCCATGTCTGCACGGGTTTCCTCCCAGCGCTCCTGTTTCCTCCCACAGTCCAAAGATGTATGGGTTAGGTGGATTGACCAGGCTAAATGACCCCTTAGTGTCCAGGGATGTGCAGGTTACGTTACAGGGTTATGGAGATAGGGCAGGGTGGACATGAGTAGAATGGCCTCTTTCCGCATTGTAGGAATTCTATGTAATTCTACATTTTAGCAGACACAGAGGGCTAGATTCTCCAGTCTCGCGCCGAAATCGTGACGGCACGGGGTCGGTGAATCCATTTTCCCGCAAGAAATCAGGACCGCCGCCAGTTCATCGATTCTATGGGCCAGCCATTCTCCGCCCCTGACCAGCGGAAGTCCCGATGGCGTGGAACTAATGTGCTCCAGCCCGCCGGTCAGGATACTCGCGTGGCGGCTGCGGACTCAGTCCACGGTCACCCTAGTCGGGGGCGGGCGGATCGGAGGCCAGGGGCGGCCTTATAGGCGGCCGGGGAGTGCTTGTGTGGGGGTTGAGGATCCGGCGTGCGGCCGATCGGGGGGTCGCTTTTGTGGGTCTAGCTCCGCGGTCTCCGACCCGGAAGTGTGGGGTCCTGTACCTGCAGCAAAAGCTGTGAGATAGCCTGGGGATGCCATGTACATACTGAGGGCCCCCTGCGAGCCCCCTGCAGGTTATGAATTTGTGCCATTTTGACGCTGGCGTGGGGACATAGTTTCAATAATGGAGAATCCAGCCCACAGTCTTGATACCATAACCTCGGTTCTTTAATAACCCAGGCTTTTAAAAACCTTACTACAACAGATATAAAATACAATATATCTACCAATTTCTTACATTCGTCGCAGCATTGCCCTGCAGTCTGCATTCTCCATTCCTCATGGATAAAATTTACTTATCAATGATAGTTCCTCTTGAATGGTCCCCTTCCATATACAAGCAGGAAACCAGTCTCAAACACTTGGCCTGTCCTCAGTATGTACATGGCAACCCCAGGCTATCCTTTGCAAGCTGCTTACATCCTAGAGGTTGACAGGGGGCTAAGCATCCCTCACAGACATTACTGTGCATTCACACAATTGTTGCATTCCATCTGGTTTAGGTACCATCACTATAGGCAAGCTCCAATCGCTACAACTCACTTCAATGATATTATTCTTAAACATGCTTTCAATCTCCTTTTGTACCTGTGCCAACTATAGTGGACTGTGTCTATATGGATGTTGCTTAATTAGAAAAGAATCTCCTTCCTCGATATCGTGTGTTCCCACTATTTGACTGGATAACTCTTTCAGGTCACTTTGATTTTCCTCCAGAAGGTAACTCAGTAATTTATCCAAATTTTTTTTAACTTTCTCATTGTCTAATCTAATTTTACGAATATCAAATTCAGAACCGTCTTGATTTATCGCTTCTCTCCGGGTTATAAAAAATTCTGATTTCTTATCGGTCTCTTGTTTCATCACATGTGGTGACAATTTTAAATTCTTTCCAGCCAACCTAGTATTATTTTTTTCCAATTAAGGGGCAATTTAGCATGGCCAATCCAACTAACCTGCACATGTTTGGGTTGTGGGGATGAAACCCACGCAGACATGGGGGAGAATGTGCAAACTCCACACGGACAGTGACCCAGGGCTGGGTTTCGAACCCGGGCCCTCAACGCTGCAGTCCCAGTGCTAACCACTGCACCATATGCCACTCCCTACCAGCATTATTTAATCTCTCCCTAAAGTAGGATCATGGGCAGCACAGAAGCACAAGTGGATAGCACTGTGGCTTCACAGTGTCAGGGTCTCAGGTTCGATTCCCCGCTGGGTCACAGTCTGTGCAGAGTCTGCACGTTCTCCCCAGGCCTGCATTGGTTTCCTCCCACAGTCCAAAGACATGCAGATTAGGTGGATTGGCCATGATAAATTGTCCTTGGTGACCAAAAGGCTTAGGAGGAGTTATTGGGTTACGTAGATAGGGTGGAAGTGAGAGCTTAAGTGGGTCAGCGCAGACTCAATGGGCCGAATGGCCTCCTTCTGCACTGTATGTTCTATGTTCCTATAATTGGGTACCTAGAACTGTGAGCAATACGTGTGTATGTGATAATCCAACGAGGTTGTCTCAAGAACACTGACTCGGCATTTTCTCCTTAATCAATTACACTGAAAAAATTGAGGCTTGTAGGGTCCATTTAGCTTCTGAGCAGAATCCATGGCTCTTGATCATTTGATCTTCCTTCCCTTTTCACGTGCTGCTGAAAAGATCAGATGGCCATTAAGACAAACTATTCTGCAGCACCAAAACTTCGATTCTTGCCAGAATATCCACTACAGAAGATTGTAGTTTAGTCGGGCAGCATGGTCGGCACGGGCTTGGAGGGCCGAAGGGCCTGTTCCTGTGCTGTACATTTCTTTGTTCTTTGTTTACTGGTAAAGAAGAAAAAAGCTCATTTATTATGCATTAAACCCATGCGAAAAGCACTCAGTTGAGCCATATCCTCCAAGCTTCAATCAGGTAATTAATAGGGCACCCTTCAATCAGCCCAAAATTGCTGTGCTGAACTCCTTCCCCTCCCTAATTGATTTTGTTCAAGCTGTTTTTTACAACTGCATTATTCTTCCCTATTTAAGAACATGGGGCGGGATTCTCTAATATCGGCACGATGTCCGCCGACCGGCGCCAAAAACGGCACGAATCAGTCCGGCATCGCGCCACCCCAAAGGTGCGGAGGTCTCCGTATCTTGAGCGGCCGAGCCCTCACCTTGAGGGGCTAGGCCCGCGCCGGACTGATTTCCACCCCGCCAGCTGGCGGGAAAGGCCTTTGGTGCCTCGCCAGCTGGCGCGAAACTGACTTTGCCATGCGGCGCATGCGCGGGAGCGTCAGGCACAGTGGATGGGGTCTCTTCCGCCTCCGCCATGGTGGAGACCATGGCGAAGGCGGAAGGAAAAGAGTGCCCCCACGGCACAGGCCCGCCCGCGGATCGGTGGGCCCCGATTGATGTGCTGAACTCCTTCCCCTTCCCCAGGACCCCGGAGCTCGCCCCCGCCGCTGTGTCCCGCCATCCCAAAGGTGGTTCAATCCACGCCGGCTGGCGTGGGTTGACAGCGGCGGGACTTCGGCCCATCGCGGACCGGAGAATCGCCAGGGGGGGGGGCCTGCCAACCGACGCAGCGCAATTCCCGCCCCCACCGAATATCCGGTGCCGGAGAATTCGGCAACCGGCGGTGGCAGGATTCACGCCAGCCCCCGGTGATTCTCCGACCCGGCGGGGGTCGGAGAATCCCGCCCATGGTGCTCATTACTTTTGTAAGTGAGGCCAGCTTTCAACCTCCTCCCATCGCTGACCACACTTCTCCCATCCTCCTACATAGTCACATTCTCCTAATTCCAATTCCTCCTGTAGCTATCCAGCCTCCCCGTGCTACCCTTCACTCCATCATTGCACATGTAGATGTTTTGTTCGCCTCCCTTTAATGTTCATGACACCAATCTCCCAATATGCACACTTATTTTTGGGACCTTCGCCACCCAGAACATCCCCCATGACTTTTCAGCTACTGACATGTCAAATGCAGCTGCCTTTCCTGAATGCCACTGTGTACTCTATCTCCCAGTACCATGACTCAAACCTCCAGGACCAATGCCTTAGTTGACTAGCCATACCCTACACACCATAATGTGCAAAAACAGCCATTGCCCAGAGAGGCATTTCCCTGCCAAAGACCAGTACCAAGACATGCATGTCACACAGAGTTCTTTAGTAGGACCTGCACAGCCCCAAGACAGTCTCTAGAATATGCCACCGATAGCGTAGCCTCAGCTCGAGGACAGTCTTTTAACTTTTGCACCTGAACAGTCTTTCACTCTTCTACTCTGTTCCATGACCGCCTCCCACCAAGCCACGTTTCCATCTCACCCCTCCACCTGGTTGTGTCTCTTGTCCTTAGCTTTGGTTCAGCTTCTGCTGCAGGCACCCGATATTTACAACTTTATAGTGCCAAAGGAAGATGAAAGTTACGTCTCCTGACCTTCAAGTTGAAGTGAAAATCAGAAAGGGTGCGGCACTTATATACAGATGTGAAACAGACCGTTCTAATTATCTGCTGGCGGGGTACTTAGTGTAGAGGGGGAACGTAATTCCAATGAGTTGGCCTTTTAATGAGTATTTGTGAGATGTAAATGAATGCAAATGTGGTTCCTGACATAGTTCAGCAGTAACCCTGACCCACCTTTAACCCGGCATCAAAACCGGAAGAACATAATTCCGAACAAATTTCCCGTCAGCGGGAAAGTGACTTTTTCATTCATACCAAAGTTAGTGCCCCCACTGCCAAGATTCCTGCTACTGGCGGGAGAGGAAAACTTTGGCCTCTTTTGAAAGGATGCTAGTTTGGTCCTCGCAAGGTCAGTGACGTGACTCCTTCCCGAGGAAATACATTCTGTTTATTTTTTTAGAGGTGCATGAATGATATCAGTGATCAGTTACAATTTATGCATTCATAGTATTTTCTGCTAACATAGTCTGTATTTTTAAGCATAAACAATGTAACTGTGCAGAATAACCGTGATAATGATTCAATTAGTGGGATGTCTTCAGTGTAATATTTGTGTAACTGATTATTTCAGTTAATTACATTATCTCTGCACTCCGTGTTGTAAACCAGCATTTGCAGACGCTTGTAATTTCAAATGAGGAGCCAATTGAGTAAAATTGAAATGGATGGTGTTTCTTCAGCTTTGTTTAGACAAGCTAGTTCATCTCTCAAATGGCCTTTCCAACCAATTATCCGAGATCTTTCCAATTAAACATCCCCTTGGAGTAGTAACCGTCAACTTACATTGACACTGTATGCTGTTACTGCAAATCCATTAGCAGCTGGAAGCTATGGTAGAAAGGGGCTATCTGTGACACATTCCGTTTACAATCCTGTAACACAGTATTGAGAGAGCACTGCACCGTTGAAAGTGCCATTTTACAGATGAAACGGGATACTGAGGCTCCATTTGGCCAGTGATACTAAGGCTCCTTCTGACCATTCAGCTGGATGCAAAACTGCATTAGTTGAAGAAGAGCAGAGGTGTTTTCCCCAGTGTCCTGGTCAATATTTTTCTCTCAGCCAACATCCCTAAAGCAGATTATCTGCCCATTGTGTCACTGAGAGACAAGTTAGTTACACACCAGCTCCAGTATATCAGCTCCTCCATCATTCACATATCTCAGCTGTCTCTTAAGTATCTGTCCTTTCGGTATTACAGCCTCATAACTTACCCAGTTTACACCTAACATAGATATATATAATAAAAACAAAAAATGCTAGAAAAACTCAGCCAGCCTGACAGAGTCTGTGGAGAGAGAGACAGAGTTAACGTTTCAAATCCAGCATCATTCTTCTTTGAATTCCAATATACAAGATATACAGCATCAGATATCAATAAATGGTTGTGATGTATTATAATCACATTGTTTGTGCTTAGTAAGGATGCAGTTTCATTATCAGCCACAGTAGTTGTGGAATTCTAAATCCTGTGAAATTGTTTTCTCCAGGATTTTCCCATTCGCAGCCAAAAAAGATGAACCTGTAAACATATTTTAGGGGACATATGTTTGGTTTACTTCAGCACAATGCACACAACAAATTCAGTTGCACATCTCCTCTGATGCTGTAGAAAGGAGTGTCAATCACTTTTGCACTGTGTGTTTGATTTTTCAAAAGAGATTATTCCTTGTCTGTAAGAATATTAGAGCATTAATACTGCAACAGTAATGAATGTCCCTGTGGCAGAATTACAATTTATCAGCTCTGTTTCAGATTATCAAGTCATTATCACATTGCTGTTTGTGGGAATTTGCTATGTGTAACTTGGCTGCACTTCAAACGCTTTTCACTGGTTGTAAAGGGCTCTGTGTTAAGAATTGAGGAAAGTTAAGATTAGAAAATGAAATTGGGATGAAATAAAGAGAAAGGAGCTGAAAGGGAATTGATAAGAGCGGCTGTGTGAAGGGATGTTTTGATATCTGAATTTGCATACCAGTGGAAAAAATTCAAGTGTTTGCCTATGTGACTAGAGGAAAAACAATGGGGTACAGAAGAGGTGACTTCAAAGTGGAGAGATAAGAGAATTAGCACTTATATGCTAAAGGCGGGATTCGCAGGGTGGGTAACATCATGGATAAAGATAACTGGAGAAAGGGACACAGTAGCAGCAGCCACCATCATAGCCACACCCAGCTGCAAAAAACAGTCTCCCCTGAAAACAAGTATTGCTAAAAGGCAGCTGGTTAAAATCCAAAATCCGAACAGAGAGGGTTACGCCTTCATTGAAACTGAAGACTGTTTTCCTAAACATGGACAATTAACCTGTGTAGGGTTGCAGCACGGGCAGCATGGTAGCACAAGTGGCTAGCACTGTGGTTTCACAGCGCCAGGGTCTCGGGTTCGATTCCCCGCTGGGTCACTGCCTGTGCGGAGTCTGCCCGTGTCTGCGTGGGTTTCTTCCGGGTGCTTCGGTTTCCTCCCACAGTCCAAAGACGTGCAGGTTAAGTAAATTGGCCAGGATAAATTTCCCTTAGTGACCAAAATGTTTAGGAGGGGTTACTGGGATAGGGTGGAAGTGAGGCCTTAAGTGGGTCGGTGTAGACTCGATGGGCCGAATGGCCTCCTTCTGCACTGTATGTTCTATGTTCAACCTGTGCATGGTAACTATCTGCTGAATTCAGCTCATTTACCTCCCACTGTCTTGGGAAAGTGGGCAGCATAATCAAAGATCCCTCCCACCCGGATTATTCTCTCTGCCAACCTCTTCCATCGGGCAGGAGATACAAAAGTCTGAGAACATCCAGCAACAAGTTCAAAAACAGCTTCCTTCCCACTGTTACCAGATGCCTGAATGACCGTCTTATGGACTGAGTTGATCTCTTCACACATCTTTTCTACTGAGTAGTATTACACTCCGTATGTTCACCCGATGTCTGTGCCGATGTATTTACATTGTGAATTTATGCATATCCTATGTTTTTTTTCATGTAATGAACAATCTGTCTGTATTACACAGAACAATACTTATCACTGTACCTTGGTACACGTGACAATAAATCAAATTCAATCCAATAATATTGGATTTTGTTTAGGGAAAGGGGGCATCTCAGAGTTCAGGAAAAGTAGGTAGTTGGGAATAAAGGGGTAATTCAGGTAATACTGTGTGTATAGCCACCTGTGTGGTTAAATGTACTGTTGTATTATGTCTTAGCCCTTCTTGTCTTGTGTTTTTCTTCTAAATTAATAAATATTCTTTGTTAATTGATCACAAAATGACTGGACTGTACCTCCCTGTTATGCATAGCTTTTCTCACAGCATACCAGACTGAATATATACACCACTAAGTGTTTTGGAAGATGCTCACATTTAACATCAGTGAGGTTCTTAACATTTTGGGATGTCCTGAGGTCATGCACATGCAAGTCTTCCTTTTGGTGTCAGTCTCTTGGTGGCACTGTATGTGGAGGGAATGATAATTTTGGCGATATCAGTAAATGCACATCTTTCATTGTACATCAATGGCGTGACACCAGCAATCATGCAGTTTGTTGTCTATCTGTCGAGTTTTTAACCTAGTAGAACATGTATGATGTTTATTAAAAGAGGGTAAAATATTCTGAGGTTGTTACATCCTGCCAGCTGTCACTTGGGTAGTCCATAACTGGACGGAATGAGGGTAATTTTCACCTTTTATGCTTAAGTTATAATCTGGCGGCGTGGATTGATCATCTGTTAATACAACCTGTGAGATTCACCCCAATGGAATCATTGTGATGAAAATTGAGTGTGTTCCACAAATGTCAAAATACTTGCCTCGGTTATCAGCCAGAAGGCGAGGCTGCGTTTCGGAGCTGCTGCAGACTAAAGGATCCAAGGTCTAAAATGTGCAACCTCAGTGTAGATCCCTTATCAACATATCTTACAACTCATACATATTACACACACAGGGGAAATCTTCTGGTCCTGCTCACCACAGAAATCACTGATGTACCATTTAAAGGTCCTTTGATCTCGGGCGGGAATTTATGTTCTCTGTGCAGATGCGACCGTAGTCCCAGATAACTAATGGCTGCTTTTACCTTTGAGGGTGGCGGTTTAACCTGAGGATCACCACACTTCAGGTGAGGGGCAAAGTTGAAAATGCGGGGCCTTCATAAATAACCTCAGCCGGTACGGGAATTGAACCCGGGCTGTTAGCCTTGCTCTGCATCTTGAACCAACTGTCCAACTGAACTGAACTGTTGTACTCTGCTATACTCTGCTGTTCTCTGCCAATCACTGGTTTCTCATTGTCTGAGCCATTTATGTCACAGAGTTGCTACAAGCAGCAGTAGTTTTGGAAAATCACGGCCATGCTATGATGCGGTAACCCTCCTGTTTAGGCCACAGGACAGGGCAGCACCAGCACAGAAACACACTGAACCTGTAAGACACCACTTGATTTATGCCTGGGGGGATGTGTGTCGGCCAGCAAGAATTTAACCATGTGCTGACCTGAATGGGCAGTATGGTTGCCATCTTTGATTGGGCGTATTCCTGGAGGTTTTATAAAAAGACCTGTGCCTCCCAACCCTGTATAGACTAGCAGCCCATTTTTAATATTTTTAGATTAGTAAACAAAAGTCAATGCATATTAGAAAATGATGAAAGATCATCTTTAGACTGCCCCAATGTTTTGCTATTGCACTGTTCACGGGGCAATCCTGGAGGCTTGATGACTCTAAGGTAGCTGCTGTTGGGGAAATAGGCCATTGTATATTTGGATATTATGCTAACAGGCCCAATCTTCACAGTTTTCTGCATAATACAGCAAAGCAGTTTTTCATGAAACATAAGCCCGCACTTGTTCACGCATACATACAAGATAGCTGTAATTGACTCAGGCTTGTATTGTATCAGCAACAAACCCCTTGGTTTCATTACAGCTGCTGTCTGCCTCAAGCTGTTATTCTGTGCCCAATACAATCCCTCACCACACAATCAATACATTTACACTTGTTTACATCAAAGCCTGTAATGTGACTGGTAACCTGATGCTTCTTGCAACATATCCCAGGACTTAGCATTATGAACTGTTTGAATGAAGCTCTTGGCATTAAGACACTGAATGAGGATGTTGCTTGTGGCTGAATTTAGATAATTAGTACTGCACGGGTTCTTATAGATTCTCTTATAGAAGAGGGCAAATAATATAGTCAAATGCAGCCATTCAGCCCATCTCAATTATCCATTGAGAAGATAAATTTAGTTCACCGTACCCTCTCACCCAGTTGTTTAATAATGGCTGGGAAGTTTCTCGCAATTGCACCTACCAACAACCTTCCACATGTAAGTAGAGTTTCTGCTTCACTTACTGCCCGAGTTTCGTGCTGGCGATTAATTAAAGATGGATCTTTAATCCTGTGACAGATTAGTGGGAGACTTTTCCCAAATACCATTTGACATATTACTCTCACCTAAGATGCCAATGTCAGAAGTGACCCAATTGGTAGGGCACCAGTCTCTGAGTCAAAAGTTTAAATGGGTCCAATTTCCACTCCAGAGACTTGAACGCAATATCTATCAAATCACTCCAGTGCCAGCATTGAGGAATTGCTGCACTGTTGGAGGTGTCATCGTCCAGTTGTGATCTTAACCTGAGGTCCTATTCAACATTCCCTGGGTGGATGTGAAGGATCCTGTTGTACGGTTTGAAGAAGTGCAGGGGAGAGTGTGATGACATGCATAAGGCAGTGTGGCAGTGTTAATCCACCATGCAACTTTGTGCCTGGGGGAGTTGGGAGTAAGTTGTGTTGGAGGATAGACATATTTTCCAGTAGCTCCAGAATAGTTAGTTAGTAGCTTGTTATTTATTTATTTATTCTAGTTATCTTTACCACACAGTTGTTTCATAATAAATTATTTAAACTAGATGTTCTGTAGTGCATCATTCATATCGACCAGTAGAACATGGCATGGTACCAGGACTGCAATCTACAGAGGAAAAACACTCTTTAAGACCTGAACAATTTAAAGATAACTCTGGAAAAGAAGAAGGTACAATAAGAAAACAAATTTTTCCATTAACCTTGTAAGCTACTGACAACTGGTGCTCAATGCGCAGCAAAACTTCAAAGCCTAGGATGGAAGGTATCAAGGCACCTCAACAGCATTGGATTACCGGTAACGAAGATTAGAATTGCTGGGTGTTCAAGCAATACTTCATTATTTAAAATACTTTGGGATGTCCTGAGGTTGTGAAAAGTGCTTTATAAATGCATTCCCTTGCATCAATACCCATCACCTTCTTGCTGTCTCACCAAAGCAACAAAATATTAATTTCTTTCAAAAAATTATATAAATTAACAACTTCATTGATGCAAGTTTAAAGATGAGTGGTTTGGATAATGGACAAATTCAACCGAGAAATACAATATTCAATTCTGAATATGGAAGGTTGATAATTTGGTTGAAGTATTTTGGACATTCGCAAGGAAAGGGGGTGCAATTAGAGAGAAAGTGTTTCAGCTGGTGGGAGTAACTAGAACAAGGGGACATAACCTTAAAATCAGATCTTTAGGAGAATTCACACAGGTAGAAGTTTGGAATAAAAAGCAGTGTAACCTCGCTAATTATTTAAAATCTATAATTGATAGATTTTGGGTAAGGCAAATTGATGGACTTAAGCTACAGATCAGGCATGATCTCACTGAATGGTGAAGCAGATTTGATTAGCTGAATGGCCTAGCTATTCCTGTTTCTTCCTCAGTGCTGGGAGGGTCTGTAACCTCCATGTGGTGTGTACCAGTTCAGCAACCGGGTAGAGTGGGGATGAGAGCACCAATTGTCCTCAAGACATCCAGGATTAGTCATTTAACTATCAAACTGCACAGACATCTTAAGCTGTGAATAGATTTTGCTACAAGGTGCCCTTATTATCAAGTAAGAAAAAAAACACATTTTTTTAATACTTACTGATTCATAGCAAAGCAGTATAAAGCCCAAATAAGAGAAATACACAAAGCAATTCAGTTGCGGATAAGTGGCTTAGTATTTTAAGCTGACACATTACAAGGCAAAGTCAGGATTAAGTGGTTCTGAAGACTGTTGTTGAGGGTGAATTTGCACCAAGCATTCAAGTGCACAGTAAGATGATTCCAAAATAAAATTAATGTTTTTGTATCTGAATTTACACAATGCTTACAGTTACAATGCAAAATACCTTGTGAACCCAACCCAATAAGGAAGAAACATAAGCGCTTTTGATACAGCTGCTGTCCTAAAATTTACTCTGTAACTAACTTTAAAATTATCGAGAAGTAGAATTCTAAAGGTGATATTAACAATATTAGTGTATTTTACAAATGTGATTGTGATATGATTCATGAAATCTACTGTGCTTCCAAAGAGCACTTGACAAACTCAACAATGATCTAGACCCCTGAGGCAGTGACGGTTGCTATAGTAATGTTAATATTCCCATTCTTTGTCTGCTTCAGATTTCACAGAGTAGGAACGGGGTTATTCAGGATTTTATAAAGTACTTTGCGATGGTTTGCAACTAACACAGCCTTTATCTACAAGACTAACAGGATCAAGTAATTTATCCTTTTTACCAACTAACTCAATTTCACCCCTCTGTCTAAAAATACAACAAGTTGTTGTCTCCTAGCTTTATTGGTATTGTCTCTTCAATGGTCTTCATAAGCCACTCAATCTTCAATTCAATTGCCCTCTATGTGTTCAACAACTGTTCAGACAAAACATGTTTTTAATTCTTGGGTATTACGGAAAAATGAAACAGCTTTGTCGAAGATTTTTGTCTTGTACTCATCAGAACATTTTGCAAGAATACTGTGTGAGAAGAGAGTGCTGATTGGTAAAGGTGTTGCCATGGAAAATGAACCAGTTAATGCTGACTGACAGTTAACAATCTAGCATGTTAAAATTTAAACCAGGCAGCTTGACTCCAATTGGTTAAGGCATTCCCCCTGAAGAATGAACTAGCAAATGGTTGTCACTTACTTTGTTTAGCTGAAACAGGTGCAATGTGTGTGCAGCTTCTCTCTCTCTGCAAAGAATAATGGAACCTGGTATAAATGTGTTGTCTCCTTTGGATTTGTATTCTTGCAGAATGTCCTGATGAGTGCAAGACAAAAAGGTTCAACAAAGATGTCTCTTTTACCGGTAATATTCAAGTTCTGTATTATCAATTCTCATTTTCTGATTGAAGTTTTAAAAATCAAATACATATAATCTTATTAAAACAATGGGGGACTGCTAGCCCACCATAATACACAACATATATTCCATCAAATAGGATGTAGAAGTGACAAATACTCAACCACCCTGAGGAGTGTGAAAGATCCTATTGCCTGCTGTTAGCTGTCACAATGATCTTGAAACTTATTAGAAGTTTCTGAGATGAGACATCAAAAATGAAAATACCTGTTCTAAAATACAATGGCTACAGTATGAATCATAGAATTTACAGTGCAGAAGGAGGCCATTCGGCCCATCAAGTCTACACCTGAAAGGGTGCCCTACCTAAGCCCACCCCTCCACCCTATCACCCTAACCCAGCAACCCCACCTAAATTTTAGACACTATGGGGCAATTTAGTGTGACCAATCCACCTAACCCGCACATTTTAGGACAATGGGAGGAAACCGGAGCACCTGGAGCAAACCCACACAGACACTGGGAGAACGTGCAGACTCCGCACAGACAGTGACCCAAGCCGGGAATCTACCCCGGGTCCCTGGCACTGTAAAGCAACAGTGCTACCCACTGAGCTATCAAAGAACAATACAGCACAGGAACAGGCCCTTTGGCCCTCCAAGCCTGTACTGGTCATGATACCAACCTTGGGCAAAACCCTCAGCACTTCCTTATGCCATACCCCTCTATACCCATCCTATCCATGTGTTTGTCAAGATGCCTTTTGAACGCCGTTAATATATCTGCTTTCACAACCTCCCCTGGCAACGCTTTGCAGGCATTCACCACAGTCTGCGTAAAATACCTGCCTCGCACACCTCCTCTAAACTGTGCCCCACGGACCTTAAACCTATGGCCCCTGGTGACTGACCCTTCCATCCTGCGAAAGAGTGCCTGCCCATCCACTCTATCCATGCCCTTCATAATCTTGTAGACCTCAATCAGGTAATCGCTCAACCTCTGACTTTCTAATGAAAACAGTCCAAGTCTATTCAGCCTCTCCACATAGCTAACACACTCCAGACCAGGCAACATCCTGGTAAACCTCCTCTGCACCCTCTCCAAAGCCTCCACATCCTTCTGGTAGTGTGGTGACCAGAATAGTGCGCAATATTCCAAGTGCGGCCTTACCAAGGTTCTACACAACTGTAGAATGACTTGCCAGTTTTTATACTCAATGCCCCGTCCAATGAAGGCAAGCATTCCGTATGCTTTCTTGACTACCTTGTCCACTGTGTTGCCACCTTCAAAGATCTGTGGACTTGCACACCCAGAACTCTCTGACTTTCTATATTCCGAAGAGTTTTGCCATTTACGGTATATTTTTCCTCTATGTTAGACCTACCAAAAGGCATGACCTCACATTTGTCTGGATTAAACATTTTTTGCCATTTCTCTGCCCAAGTCTCCAACCTATCTATGTCCTGCTGTATCTTCTGACAATCCTGAATACTGTCTGCCACTCCACCAACCATTGTGTCATCCGCGAACTTACTAATCAGACCAGCTGCCCCAATCATCAATTCCTCTGGCATATACAACCAATAAGATTTTTTAAAGAACCTTTTACCAAGCCAAAGGGCAAAGATCAGAAAAATTTGAAAGGCTGCAAAGAGCTGTCTCTATATCTATATCGGAAGTATTGTGATTGAATATTGCAGGATAACCACCTTTAGAAGAGAAAATCTACTGAAAACCAAAGGATGGGATTCTCAGTTTCAGAAACTAAGTGCTGATGTTGAGATTGAATCAGTTGATTCCCAGGACAACTAAATTGGCGCCGGTCCATGAGCAATTCATGATGAATTAATGGGCTGGCACGGGCACCACGTGGAACTCGATCGATTCCAATAAAAAACGGTGTCCCATTCACCGAGGTCAGGATTGCCACTCGAGAGGCTGACAAGCTGCAGCCACATATCAGCACTCCACTGTCCACACATACTCATCCCAGCCAACAAGATGGCAGCACGGAGAGCAGCATCCTGGTTTGTGGACGCAGAGCTGCAGACTCTGCTGGACACTGTGGAGAAGAGACATGCCACCCTCTTCCCCGGGGTGGGAAGGAAATTGCAAGATTGCAACCTACTGCCATCACAGCTGTCTCCAACATCTACCATCCCAGAGACACGCACAATTGGGCATGTTAGTCAAGAAGGCACTACCAGATGTCTCCGGCTTCTGAAAAGGTCAGTCCATCAATAATCGAGATGCAGACACAGAGCCAGGGACTAAACTGTCAGCAACCATCCTGCGCCTGCATGTGCAGATGGAGGAGTCCAACTGCCTACAGGGTCAGGAGGGGGTGCCGCCAATGCATTCCACCTAGGCCAATACCGCACGGCTGACACCGGAGGCTAAGTCCTTGGGGTTAAATGTATCAGCCATGGGTCAAGATGTCCAAGGCCTGGGACAATCTGTGCAGACCATAGCTGAGGCACAGGACAGGGCTGCCCTGTCACAGGCAGCTATGTAGCAGGGCCATTAGTGGCGCTCCAGAGCTTGGCCCAGTCACACTAGGTTATAGCTGAGGACGTCTTTGGCATTGCCTGGTCGCTGGCTGATGTATACCAGCCCCAGAGGGAGGTGGCCCAGTCCCTGTGTTCTATGGCCTCGAGCATGGAGACCCTGGTCAAGACTGGCAGCGCAAGGTGACAGGGGAGCCTCAGGAGTTCGCTCCGGTTTCACCACCATCCCATGGAGTAGCCCGGTGCCCATTGGGCACCCCGAGGGAGGAGGTGATGGGGCCCATGCCGATGACTCTCGCAGGGGGTTTGCCAGAATACCACATGTGCCTTGGACATCGGTGGGACGGGGAGCCTAGACGGGGCCGGCGGAAGGACCGACCCTCCTGTAAGGTGCCCTGGTGTAGAGCGGCCTGTCATCTGCAGGTGCTCATAAGGCGACATGCATCCTGTCGATCATGGAACTGGGACATCTCGGCGATGGTGGCAAAACCCCGCTGTCCTGACATCCTGGTGGGCTCAGTCCATATTGAAATGCATGTAATGTGCCGACTGGGCATAAAGGGCCTCTGTGACAGCACGGATGCACCTGTGCACTGAGCATTGTGAGATCCAGGACAGGTCATCACTCGGTTCCTGGAAGGACCCCGTTGCGTAAAGGTTCCGGGCGATCTTGACAGCCACCAGGAGCAGGTGTCCTTCCCCATCCCCCCTCACTGCAGTGCCAGGTACGCCATGATCTGGCAGATATGTCATACTGTTCCCCTGTTCAGCAGGTGTCTTCAACTGCATGCCCGGTCCGGCAGGTCCTCGAATGACAGGTGCTGCAGATACACATGAGGCCGAAGCATTCTTTGCACCTCCTCCTCCTCAGCCTGTTGGGCAGCCAGCTTTCCATCCTCAGTGGCTGCCTCCTGCCCCACTGTTGCATGCTCCGTTACTGCAGCTTCCTCCTCCTAGAGCAGCTCCAGCTCATGCAGCAGCAGTGCATCCCCCAGGGATGCAGCGACTAGGAGTAAGGTCACCATTGCTGGGTGAACTCAAATATACATTGTCTGCAGGGGATGAAAGGCCGGCATGTTATCATGGTGCGTACCCCCCATGCCCAACCAGGACCCCGGCTGGCACTGCGGATTCTGCCCCCGCACGGGTGGCACGGTGACACAGTGTAGCACTGCTGCCTCACAGTTCCAGGGACCCCGGTTCAATACTGGCCTTGAGTGACTGTTGGTGTGGAGTTTGCACTTTCTCCCCGTGTCTGCGGCTGTTTCCTCCAAGTGCTCCGGTTTCCTCCCACCATCCAAAGATGTGCAGGTTAGGCGGATTGACCATGCTAATGTATTCAAAAGGTTAGGTAGGGTTGCTGGCTTTCGGGGATAAGGTGGAGGCGTGGGCTAAGTAAGGTGCTCCTACCAAGGGCCGGTGGCGACTCGATGGGCCAAATGGCCTCCACCTGCATTGTGGGGTTCTATGGTTCTATGACCCCCTCCCCTCCTCTCATTGCCCGGTACCATGGGGGCCTCTGTCCCTGGCGCCCATCCATGCGGCCGGGGTATCGTCAGCTGGTGCTGCCCTAGCCAACAGTATCCTGTAGGGGCTACTGTGGGCATTGCCCTGGTTGGGCTGCTTGGTGCCCCGCAGATGGGTGGCAGCTGGTTGGAGGGGGGTGTTGGTATGGTGGAGTGTGGGATGTGGGGGTGGTGCAATGGACGGGTGGTGGGATGGGTGCACACATACAGCTGCTGGCACTCTGCAGAACCAGGGGCCAATGTGAGTGATCAGTGGGGTGAGCAGCAAGATGGCTGCCTTGTGGACTCCAGCTATGGCGTTCATTGCCTGGACACCACTCCAGTTCTGTGGTAGGCCACCCTGGCCCCACAGCCCTTCCCTGCCGTCACCCCCCCCCCCCCCACCCCCCCCCCCCCACCCCCCCCCCACTCCCAACACCAGTCTGGCAGCCCTCCCCCACACCACCTCCGCCACCCCTACACCCCTCCCGCCAGCCCGACCAGTGTCAGGACCGTCAACCCACAGTCGTGCCTCGCCGTGTTCTACCTTCTCTCTCTCCCTCATCAGCCACAGTGCCAGTTTCACAATTTTTAAAAGCACAAGTGAACCTCGCCATCGGGAATTCTCCCCGATGGGTGTGGAGGATCGCGGAACGCCAGGGAATACCGGGTCAGGCCTGCTAATGATATGCCAACGGTGTTTACTGTACGTAGGGAATGAAATGCATTGATGCTGCTGTCGAGGCGCCGGAGAATTGCGATTTGGCGTGAAACTGGTGCCCGCTACAATTTCGGCATCAAAACTGATTGACTGCCCAATCGCGTTTGCCGATTTCGGCGTCAGCCAACCGAGAATCCTGCCCCCGATGTTTTATTGGTTAGCCAGGGTGTTGGCTCAATGCAAAAGTAAACAGACATCGCAGAAGCTGCCAAACACTAGATGGCAGAAGCATGGTGCAGATATTTTCTTCATTGAATGAAATGAAATGAATGAAATGAAATGAAAATCGCTTATTGTCACAAGTAGGCTTCAAATGAAGTTACTGTGAAAAGCCCCTAGTCGCCACATTCCGGCGCCTGTTCGGGGAGGCTGTTACGGGAATTGAACCGTGCTGCTGGCCTGCCTGGGTCTGCTTTCAAAGCCAGCGATTTAGCCCTGTGCTGGCTTTCGGGATAAGGTGGAGGCGTGGGCTAAGTAAGGTGCTCCTACCAAGGGCCGGTGGCGACTCGATGGGCCAAATGGTTTAAAATTCCCAGAGGTATTTTAAACTCTCGTAAATAAACCTGTTTCACACTTTGAAACTAGTTTCATCGCTACATTCTCTGACATATATAAAATAAACAACATTCAGAATTGGATCAAAGCCACATAACACAAATGCCCAAGGAGCTTCTCGATACATCATTTTTTAAAAATGAAGTTAAGTCAAAAAGAAGGAGATATTAGGAGGGGTGATTACAAACCTGGTCAATGTATTGGATTTTATGGATGATCTTAAAAAGGAAGGTGGAGAAGCAGAGAGCTCAGCAGGCGTGGGGGCCACCAAGCTGAGAAGATGGACCAGGGGCAGGGAGAAAAATCAAGGGCCCTTGGTTCTCTCCTGGTTCCGGGACTCTTATCCCACCCAGCCCCCTCATTAACCCTCCTCATAGCTTTTGGGTGCCCAACATTGGGAATCGTAGTTACAGCAGGTACAGCAAAACTTGTTGGCTTTTGTACTCCGTTCCTTTTCCTATAAAGCCCATTAAAAAGCTCAGGTTTCAGTATGATATATTTTACAACCACTGCTTTGTCAGGCAGTTGCACAAAATATCATCATTCAAATTATTGCAACCAGTGCCGCTTCTTTGACTGAGCCCTGTGCAATATCCAGACAGCAACCGCCAGAGGACTTGAACCTCAAAAGCATGCAAACAACAATCCCATGTATGAATAAGAACATCTCGAACATATGACATATTCTATTGCCGCATGTTTCCTGGCTTCTCTTGCAAGTTTAAAAGTGGCACAACCTTCCAGTAAATTAACGCCAACCAATTCAATTGCAATTATGCACGATTTCAATCCACATGAGTCAGCTTTAATAATGTAAAAATTGCTCCTTGCATTGTGTGATCAAGATATTCTCATGTTACATTGAAACTAATCACAGTTCCAAATACCTAGGATGAAGTATGTAATTGGAGGGAAATCAGAAATATAAACAGAAAATGCTGGAAATTCTCAGCAGGCCAGGCAGCATCTGTGGCAAATACTTCAGGTCCACGATCTTCATGAATTCTATTGAAGAGTTGCTGATCTCCGACTCTCTGCACAGGTGCCACCAAACTGCTGTTTCTATTGGAGCAACAATAACCCCCTTTTCCAGCCTCCAAAAAGCATTACGAACCTCACATTCCCCCACAGCAAGAAACCCGACAGCAGCTGCCTGAGATCTGGGGCGTCATTCTCCGAACCCCCAGCGGGTCGGAGAATGGCCGTTGGCCGCCGTGAATCCCGCCACCGCCGGTTGCCGAAGTCTCCGAAGGGAGAAAAGTCGGTGGGGCGTTAATGTCGCCGCTGCCGTGGAGAATGGCACGGGTCTGCGCAAGGCAGCCGATTTTGGGCCTGCCGATATTCTCCCTTCCGGATGGGCCGAAGTCCCGTCGACGTGATGTCCGTTCACGTCGACGTAAATCAAACCTCCTTTTCATCGGCGTGAACCTGTGCTCAAGGTTCACGCCGACCAGCGTGGAGGTGGGTGACGGCCTGGGGGGTTGGCCGCTGGGCAGGCGATGGCGTGGCCGCAGTCTGAATGTGTGGGGAGAGGTGTGTCTAGGGTTGTGTGTGTGTGTGTGCGGCGGGGGGGGGGGGTGGTTAGAGTGGGCTGGGCTCCGGGGGAGTGCCGGGAGGGGGGTCCGTGCCGGGGAGGAGGATGGGGGGTCCGTGCCGAGGAGGATGGGGGGTCCGTGCCGGGGAGGAGGTTGGGGTCCGTGCCGGGGAGGGGGATGGGGGGGGGGTCCGTGCCGGGGAGGGAGATGGGGGGTCCGTGCCGGGGAGGGGGAGGATGGGGGAGGATGGGGGGGTCCGTGCCGGGGAGGAGGATGGGGGGGGGGAGCCCGTGCCGGGGAGGAGGATGGAGGATGGAGGGGGGCCCGTGCCGGGGAGGGGGATGGGGGGTGTCCGTGCCGGGGAGGAGGATGGGGGGGGAGGCCCGTGCCGTGGAGAGGGATGAGGGGGGTGGGGGGGGGGGTCCGTGCCGGGGAGGGGGATGGGGGGGTTCCGTGCCGGGGAGGGGGATGGGGGGGGAGGCCCGTGCCGGGGAGAGGGATGAGGGGGATGGGGGGGGGGGTCCGTGCCGGGGAGGGGGATGGGGGGGTTCCGTGCCGGGGAGGGGGATGGGGGGGGGGTCCGTGCCGGGGAGGGGGATGGGGCGGTCCGTGCCGGGGAGGGGGATGGGGGGGTCCGTGCCGGGGAGGGGGATGGGGGGGTCCGTGCCGGGAAGGGGGATGGGGGGGGTCCGTGCCGGGGAGGGGGATGGGGGGGGGGTCCGTGACGGGGAGGGGGATGGGGGGGGGGTCCGTGACGGGGAGGGGGATGGGGGGGGGGTCCGTGCCGGGAGGGGGATGGGGGGGGGGTCCGTGCCGGGGAGGGGGATGGGGGGGGTCCGTGCCGGGGAAGGGGATGGGGGGGGGTCCGTGCCGGGGAGGGGGATGGGGGGTCCGTGCCGGGGAGGAGGATGGGGGGTGTCCGTGCTGCGGAGGAGGATGGGGGGGGCCCGTGCCGGGGAGGGGGATGGGGGGGGGGGCCCGTGCCGGGGAGGGGGATGGGGGGGGGGTCCGTGCCGGGGAGGAGGTTGGGGTCCGTGCCGGGGAGGGGGATGGGGGGGGTCCGTGCCGGGGAGGGGGATGGGGGGGGGGTCCGTGCCGGGGAGGAGTTTGGGGTCCGTGCCGGGGAGGAGGATGGGGGGGGGGGCCGTGCCGGGGAGGAGGATGGGGGGGGGCCGTGCCGGGGTGGGGGATGGGGGGGGTGGGTTCCGTGCCGGGGAGGGGGGTGGGGGGGGGTCCATGCCGGGGAGGGGGATGGGCGGGGTCCGTGCCGGGGAGCGGGATGTGGTCCGTGCCGGGGAGGGGAATGGGGGGTGGGTCTGTGCCGGGGAGGGGGATGGGGTGTCCGTGCCAGGGAGGGGGATGGGGCGTCCGTGCCGGGGAGGAGGATGGGGGGGCCCGTGCCGGGGAGGAGGATGGGGTGTCCGTGCCGGGGAGAGGGATGGGGGGTCCGTGCCGGGAGGGGGATGGGGCGTCCGTGCCGGGGAGGAGGATGGGGGGGTCCGTGCCGGGGAGGAGGATGGGGGGGGTCCGTGCCGGGGAGGGGGATGGGGGGGGGTCCGTGCCGGGGAGGGGGATGGGGTGGGACCGTGCCAGGGAGGGGGATGGAGGGGGGGGTCCGTGCCGGGGAAGGGAATGGAGGGGGGGGTCCGTGCCGGGGAGGGGGTGGGGGGGTCCGTGCCGGGGAGGGGGATGGGGGGGGGGTCCGTGCCGGGGAGGGGGATGGGGTGGGGTCCGTGCCGGGGAGAGGAATGGGGGTCTGTGCCGGGGAGGGGGATGGGAGGAGTCGATGCCGGGGAGGGGGATGGGGGGGGTCCGTGCCGGCGAGGGGGATGGGGTCCGTGCCGGCGAGGGGGATGGGGGTGGGGGTCTGTGCCGGGGAGGTGGATGGGGGGTCCGTGCCGGGGAGGGGGATGGGGGGTCCGTGCCGGGGAGGGGGATGGGGGGTCCGTGCCGGGAAGGGGGATGGGGCGTCCGTGCCGGGGAGGAGGATGGGGGGGTCCGTGCCGGGGAGGAGGATGGGGGGGGTGGGCCCGTGCCGGGGAGGAGGTTGGGGTCCGTGCCGGGGAGGAGGATGGGTGGAGGCCCGTGCCGGGGAGGGGGATGGGGATGGGGGTCCGTGCCGGGGAGGGGGATGGGGGGGGTGTCCGTGCCGGGGAGGAGGATGGGTGGAGGCCCGTGCCGGGGAGGGGGATGGGGATGGGGATGGGGGTCCGTGCCGGGGAGGGGGATGGGGGTGGGTCCGTGCCGGGGAGGGGGATGGGGGGGGGTCCGTGCCGGGGAGGGGGATGGGGGGGTGTCCGTGCCGGGGAGGGGGATGGGGGGGGGGCCCATGCCGGGGAGGAGGATGGGGGGGGGTTCCGGGGTGGGGGATGGGGGGGGTTCCGTGCCGGGGAGGGGGATGGGAGGAGTCGATGCCAGGGAGGGGGATGGGGGGGGTTCCGTGCCGGGGAGGGGGATGGGGTCCGTGCCGGGGAGGGGGATGGGGGTGGGGGTCTGTGCCGGGGAGGGGGATGGGGTGTCCGTGCCGGTGAGGGGAATGGGGGGTCCGTGCCGGGGAGGGGGATGGGGCGTCCGTGCCGGGGAGGAGGATCGGAGGGTCCGTGCCAGGGAGGAGGATGGGGGGGGTGGGCCCGTGCCGGGGAGGAGGTTGGGGTCCGTGCCGGGGAGGAGGATGGGTGGAGGCCCGTGCCGGGGAGGGGGATGGGGATGGGGGTCCGTGCCGGGGAGCGGGATGGAGGGGGGTCCGTGCCGGGGAGGGGGATGGGGGGGGGGGTCCGTGCCGGGGACGGGGATGGGGGGGTCCGTGCCGGGGAGGGGGATGGGGGGGTCCATGCCGGGGAGGGGGATGGGGGGGGTCCGTGCCGGGGAGGGGGATGGGGGGGTCCGTGCCGGGGAGGGGGATTGGGGGGGTCCGTGCCGGGGAGGGGAATGGAGGGGGGGGTCCGTGCCGGGGAGGGGGATGAGGGGGGGGTCCGTGCCGGGGAGGGGGATGGGGGGGGGGTCCGTGCCGGGGAGGGGGATGGGGGGGGGTCCGTGCCGGGGAGGGGGATGGGGGGGCTCCGTGCCGGGGAGGGGGATGGGGGGGTCCATGCCGGGGAGGGGGATGGGGGGGGGGTCCGTGCCGGGGAGGGGGATGGGGGGGCTCCGTGCCGGGGAGGGGGATGGGGGGCAAGTGAGTTGGTCCACCTGGCCAGGTGCCAGCCTCCAACAGTTGGACCCATGCGGTCCATGCCACCTGGCTGGGGGGAAGGAGGGGATATGGGCAATGATGACATGTCGTCGTTCCCCCCCCCCCACCAGGCCGTCATGTTTTCCGATCATCCAGCGATGTTGGCCGCCGTGGCGGCAGCCGGTAATGTCCATGTTGCCCTGGATGAGGAGGAGGAGCGTGCCAGAGAGGCGGCGCAGGCTGCCACAGAGGCGCAGGCGGTAGCCGCCCAGGCTGGAGGGACACCTGACCGACAGGACGAGGAGGGGGAGGAGGACGTCGCAGCCCCACGGCAACGGAGGCACCCGAGGGCGCCCCGTGTGTACCGGCCCCGGCAGTCATACCAGGACCTCACGGACCGGGAATCCAGGAGGAGACTCCGGATGAGGCGGGAAACCGTGGCACACATCTGCCACCTGCTGGCACACCTGTCACCGCGTGGCACTGGCGGGGGACACCCTCTCCCCGTGTCCCTCAAGGTTACGGTTGCCCTGAACTTTTATGCAACGGGGTCATTCCAGGCACCGAGTGGGGACCTGTCCGGCATATCGCAGACATCGGTGCATCCGGGCAGTGACAGATGCCCTATATGCCATGACGCACCGCTACATCCGCTTCCCTGTGGACCGGGCCAGCCATGATGCCCGGGCCGTGGGCTTCTCTGCCATGGCCGGGTTCCCCATGGTCCAGGGTGCGATCGATGGGATGCACGTCGCCGTGCGGCCACCTGCAGATAACAGGGCCGTGTTCACCAATAGGAAGGGGACCTATTCGATGAACATACAGGTGGTCTGCGACCACCGCATGATGATCCTGCAAGTCTGCGCCCGTTACCCAGGCAGTGTACACGACTCATACGTTTTGTCGTGGTCATCCATCCCCGGCATGTACGAGGGACGCCATCCCCGGCTGAGGGGCTGGTTGCTGGGTGACAAGGGCTGCCCATTGCGATCGTGGCTGATGACGCCTGTACGGAGAACCGCTACAATGATGCCCATGTAGCGACAAGGGGAACGATAGAGAGGTGCTTTGGCGTGCTGAAGATGCGTTTCAGGTGCCTGGACCTCTCTGGGGGCGCCCTCCAGTATCGGTCAGATAGGGTCGGCCGCATCATTGTGGTGTGCTGCGTCCTGCACAACATAGCCCAACAAAGGGGCGATGTGCCGCAGGCAGAGGAGGGCGGAGTGGAGGAGCAGCAGGAAGAGGCGCAGTCCTCCCCAGATGAGGTGGATGGGGGCAATGGTCAGGGCAGACGGGCTAGACACAGGCGGGTGGCTGTCCACCATTACCGGCTGGCCCAGCGGGCACGGGACAGACTGATAGCCGCCCGCTTCACTGACTAGATGGGCGTGGGAATCGGGTAGTATGGCCACAGACCGCACACCATGGCAACAGCCGACCACCCACACCCCCCACCCATCCACCCACCCAGCACCCTCACCCCCCTCCCCAACCCCACCCACCCCACCCGCATGCACACCACCCCCCCCATTGCCGATCCACCTGCGGCACAACCGCCGGGCTCACACAGTTGCGGGTGGACGCGTGTCTATTGCAGATGCCCGGGCCGTGGGCTTCTCTGCCGTGGCCGGGTTACCCATGGTCCAGGGTGCGATCGATGGGATGCACGTCGCCGTGCGGCCACCTGCAGAAAACAGGGCCGTGTTCACCAATAGGAAGGGGACCTATTCGATGAACATACAGGTGGTCATGGAGGATGATGACAACCCGCCCTGCGGTGAGCTCCTGGCTCCACATCGTTGGACTATGTCTGACCTATGGCCACAGTACCACCATCCACCCGGACCATCCCTGCAAGCGGCTGTGACACTGCAGCGCACGATCCCGTCCTCTGCCCGGGGGGATGTTGATGGCGGCCCAGTGGGAAGGGGGCAGACTCACCTGGGGTTGAGGTAAGACCACCCCTCACACACACACACTTGCGCTCAACGTCCATGACACCCCCGCACGCTTTGGACAGAGCACAAAGGCAGCTTCTGTAGGTGTAACATTGACTTTAATAACCAAAGGAGTTCATGCACGTGCCCTAGCCCCTAAAACTCATCTGTGCCATGCACCCGTGCCAACTTACTCAGTGTCTAATTGTTTGGCCTTACGGGCCCTTTGACTACGTCTACGTGGTTCCCCAGACGGTACAGCAGAACTGGAGGTGGACTCCTGTGATTCCTGCCCTCTGACACTGGATCCCTTTGGCGGCCGTTCCCTGGGGCGTCCTGGCCTAGATGGGCCAGGCTGCGGCCCGGCGACTGGGATGGCGAGCTGCCAGCCTGTCCTGCCCGTTGCCCACCCGATGCACCTGGGATGGAAGGGGGGGAGTCCGAGGTGTCGTTGTGTTCCCGGACCTCCCCTACAGGGGGAGCCGGGACGGACCACACCACCTCCTCCTCCCTCGGGGTGCCCGATGGCCCTCAGGCCTCTACATGGGTGGGGGATGCAAACGGACTGGCCATCCGACGCCCCCCCGGCATCTGGCGCTGCCAGTCCTGGAGGCCCGTGCTGGTATCGACAGGGGTCTGCAGGTTTGCAGCCATGGAGCCCAGGGGGTTGGCAAACCCTGCTGTGACAGTGCAACGCCGGCTCGCACATGGCCACTGGCGCCAATGCCCTCAGCGATGGCCTGCAGAGACTGGGCCATGGCCTGCAGAGACTGGGCCATGGCCTGCAGAGACTGGGCCATGGCCTGCAGAGACTGGGCCATGGCCTGCTGAGACTGGGCCATGGCCTGCTGAGACTGGGCTATGGCCTGCTGAGACTGGGCTATGGTGTTGAGCGCCTCTGCCATCTGGCGCTGGCACTGGCTCATGGCCTCCTGTGAGAGGGCAGCCATGTCCTGGGCCACAGACGCCGCCTGCACGGAAAGCCCCAGGCCTCGCAAACCGTTCCCCATGTCTGACACCATCGCACCCATTGCCTCCACTGCGGACGCCACCCGTGCGGTGTCGGCCTGGGTGGCACGCATGACCGGCACCACTTCCAGCTCCTGGACGCGGGTGGACTCCTCCACCTGCGACCGCAGCCGCCGCAAGCCGGCCGTCACCCTCTTCGCTCGTCTCCGGGTCGGTGGTTGCATCGGATCTATGTGTGGAAACTCCAGGAACCCGGGATCCACCTGGGCGGCAGATGTTCGCTTGGGCTGGGCTGCATTCCGACCGCCCGGCCCCTCTGCTGCTCCTACCTCCACCTGCTGTACCGGGACGGCTGTGTTGTGTGCACCAGTGAGTGTACCAGACGCCTCATCACTAAAGTGCCCAACCGAGGCGAGTGTTTCTGCGATGGTGGAGGGTGTTTGTGACAGCAGTGGCGTTGTGTCGTGCTCTTCATCCCACTCTGAGTCCATGGCACTTTGGGGTGGGGGTTCGTCTCCACCCATCCACTCTGAGTCACTGTCCGGTATTTCGTCTTCCTGGGTAGTGCTGTCCCGGGTAGGGGTGTCTTGGGTAGTGCTGTCCCGGGTAGGGGTGTCTTGGGTAGTGCTGTCCTGGGTAGTGCTGTCCTGAGTAGGGGTGTCCTGGGTAGTGGTGTCCTGGGTAGTGGTGTCCTGGGTAGTGGTGTCCTGGGTAGTGGTGTTCTGGCTCGGATGTGACGGGGGCCTGTGGCTGCCCCCCTCGTCGCTGGGTGGCACACGCCTGCGTCGTCGCTCCCGCACGTGACGGGGGTGTCGTCTTCCTGTTGCTCCAGGTCTCTCCATCTCCCGTGGTGTGCGAGGGGCATCCTGCGGGCGTCGCATGCCGGAGGGTCCAGGTCTCTCCGTCTCCCGTGGTGTGCGAGGGGCATCCTGCGGGCGTCGCATGCCGGAGGGTCTGGGTCTCTCCGTCTCCCGTGGTGTGCGAGGGGCATCCTTCGGGCGTCGCATGCCGGAGGGTCTGGGTCTCTCCGTCTCCCGTGGCCTCCGAGGGGCATCCTGCAGGCGGTCTGCATCTGCGGGGATGGGTGCCTCGACCTTTGCTCCTGCGATACACAATGAAGCATGCATGGTTAGACACGCAGGCAGTGATCAGGTGATATGGGGGAAAGGGGATATGGGGGGGGGGGGGGGGATATGGGGACGGGCTGTCGGTGGCTCACTTGCTAGTACGCCCCCGACCTCTGCATCAGCAACCTCCCGGTCGTCAGGTCCGCCAGCCAGTTCCAGGGCCCTTTCCTCGTGTTCGGTCAGTGGCCTCTCATCAGCGGGGCCTCCTCCAGTCCTCACATGCTTCTTATTGTTGTGTGCTCGCTTCTCCTGTGGCGGGGGGGGGGTGGGTGGGGGTGGTGGCCGGGGTAAAAGGCAACAGTGTTAGGCAGGTATATGAATGCACGCCATCGGTTGCGCATGCATTGCAGAGGTTAAGGTTCGGGCTGGATTCACTTGGGGATATGGGGGATATGGGGGAGGGGGGGGATATGGGGAGGGGGGATATGGGGGAGGGGGGATATGGGGGAGGGGGGATATGGGGGAGGGGGGATATGGGGGAGGGGGGATATGGGGGAGGGGGATATGGGGAGGGGGGATATGGGGGAGGGGGGAATATGGGGGAGGGGGGAATATGGGGGAGGGGGGAATATGGGGGAGGGGGGAATATGGGGGAGGGGGGGAATAGGGGGGAGGGGGGAATAGGGGGGATATGGGGGAGGGGGGATATGGGGGAGGGGGGATATGGGGAGGGGGGATATGGGGGAGGCTCACCCTGCCTGCTCTGACGAGGTCGTTCACCTTCTTGTGGCACTGGGTGCCTGTCCATGGTGTCAGGGCCGCAGCGGTGACGGCCTCTGCCACCTCCCTCCACAGATGCCGGCTGTGGCGTGGGGCAACTCTGCGGCTGTGCCCGGGATACAGGGCATCCATCCTCTGCTCCACTGTGTCCAGGAGCGCCTCCACATCCCGTGACTGGAACCTCGGGGCTGAGCGGCGGCCAGCCATCCAGTCGGGTGTTCCGGTCAGGTGTTCCGGTCGGGTGGGGGGGAGCAACGCGGCCTTATGAGCCGTCACGCCGTGCGGCGTGTATGACGCTGCACGGCATGAACCACGTGTGCAAGCGCGGATCCCGTCATGTCGCTGCTAGCCCATTTCGGGCCGGAGACTTTGGAACCATTTTTCCGGCGTGACGCAAGTCAGATTTGCGCCGTTTTTTGCGCCGATCGGCGGACTTTGCGCCGATAACGGAGAATTGCGCCCCTGGTTTGGCACAACATTAAACATGAATTTAAAAAAAGTTAAGGTATGAACAAAATGTAAGCAAATTGCTAGCAAAAGAAAAATGGCAAACCAGTAACTGGATCATTAAAAAAAAAAAGTAATTGATAAAAATAACCATTAAAAAAAATGGCAAAAGGAGAACCACCTATTAATACCATTTTTGACCTTTTTACATTTGAAACATAGCTGGATAGAGACAGATTAGGTCCTGGACACCAGGGAAGGGAGGAGGACTGGACCCAACTTAAGAAGCTGAGTTTAACTAACACCGACCTTGCAGGTTGGCACTGCCAGGATGCAGGTGACAGTGCCAGGACACTGTACAGCCATGTCCATGATCACCGGGGGGCGGGGGGGGGGGGAAGGGGGGGCATCTCCGGGTCTCCCAGAATTGTCATAACGCCTTTCTGGAGAATTAAACGGTGGCTGCGAGAAGGTTCACAATGAGGAGTCCTTGGACTTCTATTTCTGAATTGTGCTAGCTTCTTCAATAGCTGAAAGCAACTTCCAGTAAAGGCATGTCGTTCTGGCATAAGAGGTTGAAAAATACCCACTGATAAAAAAAAAGGTAGTCAGACAGAGCACCTGCTCTTTCTAGGAAGCACTTTTCTACGAAAAAAAACTAGTTAGAGACAACACCTGCACAAAAGAGGATGCACTTCAGAGTTAATGGGTAGTGAAGAGCTATATGAGGGGGGGGTCTTATTGAAACTTACAGGATATTGCGAGCCTGGATAAAGTGGGCATGGAGATGATGTTTCCACTTGTAGGAAAAAATAGAACCAGAGGAAACAATCTCAGACTAAAGGGACGATCCTTTAAAACAGAGATGAGGAAGAATTTCTTCAACCAGAGGGTTGTGAATCAGTGGAACTCTTTGCCGCAGAAGGCTGTGGAGGCCAAATCTCTGAGTGTCTTTAAGACAGAGATAGATAGGTTCTTGACTAATAAGGGGATCAGGGATTATGGGAAGAAGGCAGGAGAATGGGGATGAGAAACATATCACCCATGATTGAATGGCGGAGCAGACTCGATGGACCGAGTGGCCTAATTATGCTCCTATGTCTCATGGTCTTTTGGTCTATAAAAACAAAGCTAATCCCTCCTTTGAAATAACCTGGATCTATTCAATCAAGAGACTTGCAATGGACTGCAAAATTGAATTTAAACAATGCAGTTCAAAGCTTTTCGGCTTTTCAGCATGCCCAGGGGCTTGAAAAGGCTAAGAGGGAATGAAATTGAATGTGAAAAAGCACTTCAAAGGTGTCTTACACATTGGAGGGAAGACTTTTACCTTCACTTTACAGATTTTTGAACTTGACATGCTGGGAGAGACATCAAAGGTTTCCAACAAATCAGAGGGAAGACTTTTAACTGCAATTGACAGTTCTTTGAAATTTACATGCTGAAAGAGCATTTAAAGATTTTCAAAGCTACAGAGGGAAGGCTTGCCACATGACTCCTATCCTTGGAAAGACCGCTAACAAAAACCTCTCCAGCCCAGCCAAGCCCCCTCCTCCCAACCCCCACCTCTCCTGAAGGACCCCCATCGACACCCTGAAGGTAACTCAACCCCTTGCTCCTCCTCTGTGCCCATGGTGATTTCGCGCTGGGGGGACAGGGGGAGGTGAATACCGTGAGGCTGTTGCATTCAACCATAATCTCGCTAATGAGATTACAATTAACGCAAATCAGCTGTGATCAGGTTCTCAGCCTTTCTGGGTGAAATTTTGATCATGCCAGCTGGAGCAGGCTGGGAGAATTGGAAACTAATTTTCATCCAGCTCAAATCCCGCTATTTTCCCAGCATAGTGGGATTGGTGCCGGGCGCAACGTGGCTGGAGAATTTCCATCACAATCATACTCACAATCGCTCACTTACACCGATTCACAATCGCTCACTTACACCGATTCACAATCATTCACTTACTCACACTGCACTCACTCACATTATTCACTCACATTCATTCACTCACACTCATTCACTCACACAGATTCATATTCATTCACTCACACTCTCACCTTCACTCACACACATGTACTCACTTTCACACTTACCCACTCACACTCACTGACACTCATTGACACTTATTCACTCACGCATACTCATTCACATTCAGTCACTCACTCACATGTACTCACATTGACTCATTCACACCCATTCACTCACTCATTCACTCTCATACCACACTATTGAGAGGCAAGAGATTGGGTAAGGCAGTGCCCAGCCCTGGGCCACACACCAGCGAGAAATAATTGATTTTTTAGTTTGGTTTTAACTTGATCTGAAATAGTTCACATATGGTCAGTTCAAATGAAAAAGTGATTCAGAAATGAGTTAGATAATTGAACTGGAAATATGGTTGCTTGGAGAATTCCATGTGTATCACAGGTTTCTAGCAGTGGGCATTAGTAGTCAAAACAGAGAAAACGATTTTATAAATCATAAAGAAAGCAAGTAAATAACAACAGTGAAGATCTAATAAAGAAATTCATAGCACAGGTATTATTCACATGATTTGTGCTAATAATTAAGATATTTCCCTATGAGAAAATAATTAAAGAAATATAATGGCATCAGGAGAAAAATAATTGATGGTCAAATGGTAATGGTCCACGAGATAAGTGTATTCTGTGATGCATAAATGAAAGAGAACAATGCTCAAACTACAGTAATAAATCAGAGGAAATTGTACAGGAGGGAAATAAGAAATATAAAAACTCATAAATTTACCTGCAATTTTTCCCCATTAAACACTGGTGAAGACATTTCAATCACCCATGGAGGAGAGCATGTTCTGAAAATAGCAGATGGAGTCCTTCAGAGGCCGATACCTTTGCGTAGGGCAAGGTGCGGCCAAGTACTGGAACCTACGAGGGAACAAGCGGTCCTAGATCTGGTCCTGTGTAATGAGACAGGATTGATTCAGGATCTCATAGTTAGGGATCCTCTCGGAAGGAGCATCACAATATGGTGGAATTTAAAATACAGATGGAGGGTGAGAAGGTAAAATCAAGCACTAGTGTTTTGTGCTTAAACAAAGGAGATTACAATGGGATGAGAGAAGAACTAGCTAAGGTAGACTGGGAGCAAAGAATTTATGGTGAAACAGTTGAGGAACAGTGGAGAACCTTCCAAGCGATATTTCACAGTGCTGAGCAAAGGTTTATACCAACAAAAAGGAAGGACGGTAGAAAGAGGGAAAATCGACCGTGGATATCGAAGGAAATAAGGGAGAGTATCAAATTGAAGGAAAAAGCATACAAAGTAGCAAAGATTAGTGGGAGACTAGAGGACTGGGACATTTTTAGGGGGCAACAGAAAGCTACTAAAAAGCTATAAAGAAGAGTAAGATAGATTTTGACAGTAAACTTGCTCAGAATATAAAAACAGACAGTAAAAGTTTCTGCAAATATACAAAACAAAAAAGAGTGGCTAAGGTAAATATTGGTCCTTTAGAGGATGAGAAGGGAGATTTAATAATGGGAGATGAGGAAATGGCTGAGGAATTGAACAGGTTTTTTGGGTCGGTCTTCACAGTGGAAGACACAAATAACATGCCAGTGACTGATGGAAATGAGGCTATGACAGGTGAGGACCTTGAGAGGATTGTTATCACTAAGGAGGTAGTGATGGGCAAGTTAATGGGGCTAAAGGTAGACAAGTCTCCTGGCCCTGATGGAATGCATCCCAGAGTGCTAAAAGAGATGGCTAGGGAAATTGCAAATGCACTAGTGATAATTTCCCAAAATTCACTAGACTCTGGGGTGGTCCCGGCGGATTGGAAATTAGCAAACGTGACACTACTGTTTAAAAAAGGAGGTAGGCAGAAAGCGGGTAATTATAGGCCAGTGAGCTTAACTTCGGTAGTAGGGAAGATGCTGGAATCTATCATCAAGAAAGAAATAGCGAGGCATCTGGATGGAAATTGTCCCATTGGGCAGACGCAGCATGGGTTCATAAAGGGCAGGTCGTGCCTAACTAATTTAGTGGAATTTTTTGAGGACATTACCAGTGCGGTAGATAACGGGGAGCCAATGGATGTGGTATATCTGGATTTCCAGAAAGCCTTTGACAAGGTGCCACACAAAAGGTTGCTGCATAAGATAAAGGTGCATGGCATTAAGGGGAAAGCAGTAGCATGGATAGAGGATTGGTTAATTAATAGAAAGCAAAGAGTGGGGATTAATGGGTGTTTCTCTGGTTGGCAATCAGTAGTTAGTGGTGTCCCTCAGGGATCAGTGTTGGGCCCACAATTGTTCACAATTTACATAGATGATTTGGAGTTGGGGACCAAGGGCAATGTGTCCACGTTTGCAGACGACACTAAGATGAGTGGTAAAGCAAAATGTGCAGAGGAAACTGGAAGTCTGCAGAGGGATTTGGATTGGCTAAGTGAATGGGCTAGGGTCTGGCAGATGGAATACAATGTTGACAAATGTGAGGTTATCCATTTTGGTAGGAATAACAGCAAAAGGGATTATTATTTAAATTATAAAATATTAAAACATGTTGCTGTGCAGAGAAACCTGGGTGTGCTAGTGCATGAGTCGCAAAAAGTTGGTTTACAGGTGCAACAGGTGATTAAGAAGGCAAATGGAATTTTGTCCTTCATTGCTAGAGGGATAGAGTTTAAGACTAGGGAGGTTATGCTGCAATTGTATAAGGTGTTAGTGAGGCCACACCTGGAGTATTGTGTTCAATTTTGGTCTCCTTACTTGAGAAAGGACGTACTGGCACTGGAGGGTGTGCAGAGGAGATTCACTAGGTTAATCCCAGAGCTGAAGGGGTTGGATTACGAGGAGAGGTTGAGTAGACTGGGACTGTAGTCGTTGGAATTTAGAAGGATGAGGGGGGATCTTCCAGAAACATATAAAATTATGAAAGGAATAGATAGGATTGATGCGGGCAGGTTGTTTCCACTGGCGGGTGAAAGCAGAACTAGGGGGCATAGCCTCAAAATAAGCGGAAGTAGATTTAGGACTGAGTTTAGGAGGAACTTCTTCACCCAAAGGGTTGTGAATCTATGGAATTCCTTGCCCAGTGAAGCAATAGAGGCTCCTTCATTAAATGTTTTTAAGATAAAGATAGATAGTTTTTTGAAGAATAAAGGGATTAAGGGTTATGGTGTTCGGGCCGGAAAGTGGAGCTGAGTCCACAAAAGATCAGCCATGAACTCATTGAGTGGTGGAGCAGGCTCGAGGGGCCAAATGGCCTACTCCTGCTCCTAGTTCTTTTGTTCTTATGTTCTAAGAGTGGACAGGGGTTACATCACCCAGAATGCACACTGGCTTTCAAAACAGATGGCTGCACGGACTTGGGCTCTCATTTCAGAACAATCAAATCTCAAGTGCAGAGCGTCCACCATGTGCTTGTTTGTGAGCACATTGAGGATAAATAGGACAATTAAGAGAGGGTGGTGCTGGCCAAGCCTGGGACATCCCCAAAGGCATGGGCCCCAGAGATTAATACTCTCGGGCCCTGGTTGAAGTCACATCTGGGAATGGTGTGGCAAAGTGGCAAAGCATAAATAATGAGTCTTGGCTCTATACCCAGATGTCCATTACTCTTGTTGAAACAGTTTGGCCCCAGAGAAAACACTGTTTTCAAGTGGAAAGTTATGAATGAATTACTTTTTTCTAAAACCATTGTTACTATTGGGTTCATTGTTTCTATACAGTGTATAGTGTGTCAATGGACATGGAAGTGCCTTAGCTTGGTAGAGGGGGCATGAGGGATCATTGGGAGTGGGTAGGGGTTGAGGAGGTGTGAGGGCTGAAGGGCCTTTGCGTTTTATCATCCCAATTATTTTAATTGGGATGAGGTCTCACAGTACTGAGGCAGATTATTTATTGACCCCCCCCACCCCCCACCCCGCACCTCAGCATCTGGCAGCCTCAGTTGCTGCCTCTAACCACTTTCCTAGGTCAGCTGGCCTGACTCCAGCTTGGCCTCGATTTGTTTTGAGGAACCTACTCAAACACATGTATGAGTTATACAACTGTGCAATACTGCTACCAACTTTGCTAATCCTTAATAAATCAATCTAACTATTTTGGCATTACCTAATCTCTTACCTGTGGTTGGTGTTTTGACATTTTTCTAATAAGTAAACACAAGGAGAATAAAAGCATAACAGAGAGGATATAGGATCAGAAACTCAAATTGAGGTTGAATTGGAACCTAAGTTTGAAGCAGTGGCTGAATAACATATAGAATCAAGGTCAAAGATCCAGAATTTATCTCAGATAATAGATAATGGGCGACACGGGGGCACAGTGGTTAGCACTGCTGCCTCACAGCACCAGGAACCCGGGTTCAATTCCAGCCTTGGGTGACTGTCTGTGTGGAGTCTGCACGTTCTCCCCGTGTCTGCGTGGGTTCCCGCCGGGTGCTCTGGTTTCCTCCTACAGTCCAAAGATGTACAGGTTAGGTGGATTGGTCGTGCAAAATTGTCCCTTATGTGTCCAAAAGGTTAGGTGGGGTCACTGGGTTACCGGGCTACGTAGGGTCTGTGCAGACAGGATGGGCTGAATGGCCTCTTTCTGCGCTGTAGTGATTCTATAATAGCCATGCGCACCTGAATTTTAAATTAACGAGATTGCAGCTTGGCCAATATTTGTTATCAGACTAGCAGTCTGACCACATGAAGGCTGTGCATGGGGTCCCAAAGATCTGGTGGGGAGGCAGAGCTGGATATCATCAGTGTAATGTGAAAGCTGACTCTCCTATTTGTGGATGATATTGCCAAGAGCTAGGAGGCTGATGAGAAAGGAAACGGGGCAGGGGTCGGTTATTGAGGGATTCTGTGGGTAATTATGCAATAGCAGGAGGAGATGCATTTGAAGAGATGCTCTGGCTACAATCACATAAGCAAAGACAGTGCCACAGAGCTGAGCGTGGAGGCTGTTGTACCCAACTGCGTCACAGGCTGCTGTGAGAATGAGATGAGGATGAGGAGGGATAGCAATGAAGCTGCTATTCAGAGAAGAATCAATTGTGTTGGTTTGTAATGCCTTCCTTGATTCTGTTAAAAAACTTCAATGCCATTTGCTTTAATTTTCATAATAATAATGATGTTTGAAAACCACTTTGGGAAATACAATCTAAATCCTCTGAGTGCAAGGACTTACCAAAGTGATTGCTTCAAAATTGCCACCTTTGAAACTATCTATAAAAATCCCCGTGATGGCAATCAGCACAGGCAACCATTTCCAAAAACAAGTTAACTTGACATCTAGGAACTTCTCTTTTTTTAATAAAAATTTCAACTATCCTTTTAAGTAGTCCATAAAAGCACTGAGAGATCCAGAAATCAAATCTGTCTAAAAGCACAAGTTACTATTATATTCTAAAATCAATAATAGCATTTTGTAATAGCTCTCATTGTCTTTATTTATTTTTTAAAACAAGGACATTGATGTAAGATTAAAACCACTTCACGGCTGATTAAAATTCCCAACTGGCGAGGGGAGCTTCAGAGTCGGTGTAAAACCAACTGAATTGCAGCACTGGCTTAAGCATTGGACAGGGATGTTTGGAAATGGGACCATTGTTGGAGTTCTAAGCAAGGGACCTGTCGGGAAAGTAAGGTTAACTTTAAAAACTTACCTTGCAGGAGAAGCAGCCTTCAGATTTTCGGCAGGAGCAGTGTCCAGGGGCCTGTCGGGAAGGTAAGTTAAATTTAAAAACTTACCTTGCAGGAGAAGCAGCCTTCAGATTTTCGGCGGGATCAGTGTCCAGAGGCCTGTCGGGAAGGTAAGTGTAACTTTAAAAACCTATCTTTACAGCTGCAGGAAGTCGGCCGTGCTGATTTCTGGGAAGATTTGTTTGTACCTGTATATAAGTTGGGCGGTTGCTAAACCTGAGACACTACATTTGTAGTGTCACCCACCCTTCCACCTCCTCTAACCTAAGGGGTTGAGTGAATATCAGGTCAGCTCTTCCTTACTTTTTCTTGTTTTATCTGGAGGGGATGGCAGGGAAGGCAGTGCAATGTTCCTCCTGCAGAATGTTTGAGGTGAGGGACGCCGCCTGTGTCCCTGCTGATTTCATCTGTGGGAAGTGCACCCATCTCCACCTCCTCAGAAACCGTGTTAGGGAACTGGAGCTGGAGCTGGATGAACTTCGGATCATTTGCGAGGCAGAGGTGGTCATAGATAGTAGCTTCAGAGATGTAGTAACTCCAAAGAATAAAGTTAGATGGGTGACGGTGAGAGGGGCTGGGAGGAAGCAGTCAGTACAGGGATCCCATGTGGTCGTTCCCCTTAGTAACAAGTATACCGCTTTGGATACTGTTGGGTAAGCTATAGGGTACAGGTCTCTGGCACAGAGTTTGTCCCTGTTGCTCAGAAGGGAAGGGGGGAGAGGAGTAGAGCATTAGTCATTGGAGACTCCATAGTTAGGGGATAGATAGGAGATTCTGTGGGAACGAGAGAGACTCGCGGTTGGTGTGTTGCCTCCCAGGTGCCAGGGTCCGCGATGTCTCGGATCGTGTTTTCGGGATTCTTAAGGGGGAGGGGGAGCAGCCCCAAGTCGTGGTCCACATAGGTACCAAGGACATAGGTAAGAAAGGGGATAGGGATGTAAGGCAGGGATTCAGGGAGCTAGGGTGGAAACTTAGTCTAGGACAAACAGAGTTATTATCTCTGGGTTGTTACCCGTGCCACGTGCTAGCGAGACGATGAATAGGGAGAGAGAGCAGTTGAACACGTGGCTACAGGGATGGTGCAGGAGGGAGGGTTTCAGATTCCTGGATAATTGGGGCTCATTCTGCGGTAGGTGGGACCTCTACAAACGGCATGGTCTACATCTGGACCAGAGGAGTACCAATATCCTGGGGGGGGGGGAAATTTGCTAATGCTCTTCGGGAGGGTTTAAACTAGTTCAGCAGGAGAGTGGGAACCTGAATTGTAGCTCCAGTATATACAGGAGGTTCAGAGTACTAAGGTCATGAATAAGGTTTCAAAATTACAGGAGTGTACCGGTAGGCAGGAAGGTGGTTTAAAGTGTGTCTACTTCAATGCTAGGAGCATCCGGAATATGGTGGGTGAACTTGCAGCATGGGTTGGTACCTGGGACTTCGATGTTGTGGTCATTTCGGAGACATGGATAGAGCAGGGACAGGAATGGTTGTTGCAGGTGCCGGGGTTCAGAATTTCAGTAAGCTCAGGGAAGGTGGTAAAATAGGGGGAGGGGTGGCATTGTTAGTCAAGGACAGTATTACGGTGGCAGAAAGGACGTTTGATGAGGACCCGTCGACTGAGGTAGTATGGGCTGAGGTTAGAAACATGAAAGGAGAGGTCACCCTGTTAGGGGTTTTCTATAGGCCTCCGAAAAGTTCCAGAGATGTAGAGGAAAGGATTGCAAAGATGATTCTGGATAGGAGCAAAAGTAATAGGGTAGTTGTGATGGGGGACTTTAACTTTCCAAATATTGACTGGAAACGCTATAGTTCGAGTACTTTAGATGGGTCCGTTTTCGTCCAATGTGTGCAGGAGGGTTCCCTGACACAATATGTAGATAGGCCAACGAGAGGCGAAGCCATATTGGATTTGGTACTGGGTAATGAACCAGGACAGGTGTTAGATTTGGAGGTAGGTGAGCACTTTGGTGATAGTTACCACAATTTGATTACGTTTACTTTAGTGATGGAAAGAGATAGGTTTATACCGCAGGGCAAGAGTTATATCTGGGGGAAAGGCAATTATGATGCGATGAGGCGAGACTTAGGATGCATCGGATGGAGAGGAAAACTGCAGGGGATGGGCACAATGGAAATGTGGAGCTTGTTCAAGGAACAGCTACTGCGTGTCCTTGATAAGTATGTACCTGTCAGGCAGGGAGGAAGGGGTCGAGCGAGGGAACCGTGGTTTACTAAAGCAGTTGAAACACCTGTCAAGAGGAAGAAGGAGGCTTATGTAAAGATGAGATGTGAAGGTTCAGTTAGGGCGCTCGAGAGTTACAAGTTAGCTAGGATGGACCTAAAGAGAGAGCTATGAAGAGCCAGGAGGGGACATGAGAAGTCTTTGTCAGGTAGGATCAAAGATAACCCTAAAGCTTTCTATAGATATGTCAGGAATAAAAGAATGACTAGGGTAAGAGTAGGGCCAGTCAAGGACAGTAGTGGGAAGTTTTGCGTGGAGTCCGAGGAGATAGGAGAGGTGCTACATGAATATTTTTCGTCAGTATTCACACAGGAAAAAGACAATGTTGTCGAGGAGAATACTGAGATACAGGCTACTAGACTACAAGGGCTTGAGGTTCATAAGGAGGAGGTGTTAGCAATTCTGGAAAGTGTGAAAATAGATAAGTCCCCTGGGCCGGATGGGATTTATCCTAGGATTCTCTGGGAAGCTAGGGAGGAGATTGCTGAGCATTTGGCTTTGATCTTTAAGTCATCTTTGTCTACAGGAATAGTGGTGTATATGGATTTCAGTAAAGCGTTTGATAAGGTTCCCCACGGTAGGCTACTGCAGAAATTCAGGGTGATTTTGCAGTTTGCATCAGAAATTGGCTAGCTGGAAGAAGACAAAGGGTGGTGGTTGATGGGAAATGTTCAGCCTGGAGTCCAGTTACTAGTGGTGTACCACAAGGATCTGTTTTGGGGCCACTGCTGTTTGTCATTTTTATAAATGACCTGGAGGAGGGCGTAGAAGGATGGGTGAGTAAATTTGCAGATGACACTAAAGTCCGTGGAGTTGTGGACAGTGCGGAAAGATGTGACAAGTTACAGAGAGATATAGATAAGCTGCAGAGCTGGGCTGAGAGGTGGCAAATGGAGTTTAATGCAGAAAAGTTGAGGTGATTCATTTTGGAAGGAATAACTGGAAGACAGAGTACTGGGCTAATGGTAAGATTCTTGGTCGTGTGGATGAGCAGAGAGATCTCGGTGTCCATGTACATAGATCCCTGAAAGTTGCCACCCAGGTTGAGAGGGTTGTTAAGAAGGCGTACGGTGTGTTAGCTTTTATTGGTAGAGGGATTGAGTTTCGGAGCCATGAGGTCATGTTGCAGCTGTACAAAACTCTGGTGCGGCCGCATTTGGAGTATTGCGTGCAATTCTGGTCGCCGCATTATAGGAAGGATGTGGAAGCATTGGAAAGGGTGCAGAGGAGATTTACCAGAATGTTGCCTGATATGGAGGGAAGATCTTATGAGGGAAGGCTGAGGGACTTGAGGCTGTTTTCATTAGAGAGAAGAAGGTTAAGAGGTGACTTAATTGAGGCATACAAGATTATCAGAGCATTAGATAGGGTGGACAGTGAGAGCCTTTTTCCTCAGATGGTGATGTTTAGCACGAGGGGACATAGCTTTAAATTGAGGGGAGATGGATATAGGACAGATGTCAGAGGTAGGTTCTTTACTCAGAGAGTAGTAAGGGTGAAGAATGCCCTGCCTGCAACAGTAGTGGACTCGCCAACACTAAGGGCATTCAAATGGCCATTGGATAGACATATGGACGATAAGGGAACAGTGTAGAAGGGCTTTAGAGTGGTTTCACAGGTCGGCGTAACATCGAGGGCCGAAGGGCTTGTACTGCGCTGTAATGTTCTATGTTCTAAGGTAGTGATGGTTTGTGATCGAAGGCAAGAGCTCCACACGTAGCCAGACAGAATATAACAAGATTTATTCTACTACGCCACAATACAATTACTCTAGACTCCACTACCCTCACGGTCCTCTTCCTCGACTTGCCCCAGGTCGGGATTTATATCCTATGGGGCTTCCTCCAATTGAAGGAAACTCCACCCTTTAATCACCTGGAGAGTTCGTATTCCAAAGTGTAGGAGGGGAATATTATACAATGTAGGTTCTGACTGTCCTGATATACATCGGCATATCATGGCGCAATCACACACACACTGACACACTGATGGACATACAGTAGGACCAACCAGCCGCGGCCCGGAGGTGGGCGGCCGTTTTGCGCGCTTTCCGAGGCCTCCCACGCTTGTACGTGCCAAAAGAGGGGACGTTGACGCGGAGGAACACGGAGGGCGCAAGACCGCACCACGCATGCGCATGCGCATGCGCAATGAACGCACTGACATCATGACGTGTGGCAACTGTGGCTCCTCCCATTTAAAGCGACAATGTCCGGCCAAAGCGCGACAATGCCTACGCTGTGGCAGGCTTGGCCACTATGCTGCCTGCTGTCGAGCACCTCAGCCTGCCGACTCGCAACAGTTTAACCAACCTCGCAGAAATGTTCAGGCAATTCTACCCACGTTCACTGAGTCCGATCCTGACATCAAACAGACCAGTGACACTGAGGACAGGGAGCCTTTCCGCACTGCTGACATCAACAAGAACAAGCTGCCCCCGAGTCGAACGCACCAGCCGCTGTCGGTGCACAGCATTGATCCGGACGACGAGTGGTGTGCCACCCTGACGGTCAACACAAATTCGTCGCCCACCCCAAAAACTTGATTTATAAACCTTGCACTATTGGACTCACTGACTTGTTCTGCCGTACTGTTTAAGAGTTTCTCATCGTTTGTAAATAGCTTTTGTTTCGTTCTTGGTGTAACATAGTTTTCCTCTGCACCTGGCACCTTCCCGTGTATATAGCATAGCCACATGTACGTATTGATGTAAATAATGCACACACGTGATCAGACACACTCACTACACTTTATTTATTCTCATGTAGGCACATATTCTTTGCGAAAAGGGGGGATGTCATGATGTACATCAGCATATCATGGTGCAATCTCACACACTGACACACTGATGGACATACAGTAGGACCAACCAGCATACACAACATCGCAGCCAATCACCAGTGAGAGCACACACACTATAAAGACAGGGGACACCAGAGTTCCCGCTCATTCTAGCAGCAGCCAGCTCAGAGCACAGAGCTCACAGCCTGCCTCTCAGACATTCACCATGTGCTGAGTGCCTCACCTATATAGTGATAGGACAGGGTCCACAGATAAGCTGGTAATGCACGTACCCAAGCTTACAGTATGTTATTACAGTTGAGTTGTTAATAAAATAGAGTTACACCATCTCCAGCCGTGTTGACCTGTTTGTAGGTCAGAACACCCAACACGACACTGACCACTTAGGGGGTCATCATAGATGGAGAAGGGACAGTGAGGGAATGATTATGATGGGATTTGATAAATTGGCAAGTCATCCATGCCTGTTCTTACACTCACCTAGGACTATTCATAAAATGGCTGAACTTTTCTGCAATCTAGGCCAGTGATGGTGTCTGAACGGGCAAGTATCCTAGGAAATGAACACAATTTGGAACAAACATGTCCCAATATTTAAAAAGACTGTCATAGGCAGGAGGAAAACTGAAGTGATTTCTTTTCACCTTCCATGATGACTTACGAGAGTTTTAATGGTTTGTAGATAAGCAATGTGAGAGATTAGGGGCGAAATTCTCCGACCCCCCCGCCGGGTCGGAGAATCGCCGGGGGCTGGCGTGAATCCCGCCCCCGCCAGTTGCCGAAGTCTCCAGCACCGGAGAATCGGCGAGGGTGGGAATCGCGCCGCGCCGGTTGGCGGGGCCCCCCCCGCTCGATTCTCCGGCCCAGATGGGCCGAAGTCCCGCCGATAAATTGCCTGTCCTGCCGGCGTAAATTAAATCACCTACCTTACCGGCGGGACAAGGCGGCGTGGGCGGGCTCCGGGGTCCTGGGCGGGGGGGAGCGGGGCAATCTGACCCCGGGGGTGCCCCCACGGTGGCCTGGCCCGCGATCGGGGCCCACCGATCCGCGGGCGGGCCTGTGCCGTGGGGGCACTCTTTCCTTTCCGCCACAGTCTCCACCATGGCAGAGGCGGAAGAGACTCCCTCCACTGCGCATGCGTGGGAAACTGTCAGTGGCCACTAACGCTCCCGCGCATACCCCGCCCGGAGATGACATTTCCGCGCCAGCTGGCGGGGCAATAAAGGCCTTTTCCGCCGGCTGGCGGGGCGGAAATTCCTCCGGCGCCGGCCTAGCCCCTCAATGTTGGGCCTCGGCCCCCAAAGAGCGCGATGCCCGTCTGATTGGCGCCGTTTTGGGCGCCAGTCGGCGGACATCGCACCGTTTCCAGAGAATTTCGCCCCAGAATTGGACTTTTCCAAATGTCCAAATAGTTCAATGGTAGTTTACTTGACAAGTTGGGCCTGAGCCATCGAAGGAGATATTGGAATGGGGAAACAGGGTTAATGTCTCGCGATCTTATGAAGAAGAGTCATACGTTCTCGAAACGTTAACTCTGTTTCTCTCTCTAGAGATGCTGCCAGACCTGCTGAGTTTATCCAGCACTTTCTGGTTGTATTTTGGATTTCCAGAATCTGCTGCATTTCGCTCTTACTTTTGAGATAAAAGGAGGAGTTCACTTAAATAGTTTTACTGAGCATCTTGAAGGAGGATGTTGTAATATACCTTTAAGAGATATCAATATGACTTTCGTAGAAGGGTGATCAGGTTTTAGTTTTACTTTTGCTCTGAGCAGAGCACACGCATCCGGCTCAAATGTCTTAAAGATTTATACCTATGTATAATTATTGTCATTTGCCCAGTCTTAATAAATGAACCCACAATGTGTTTACCAAATCCCTTATGAGAGATTGATTAATTGTATCGTAAATAAGCTCAAGGCATTATACCATTATAATAATACAACAGAGGAGAGGTTTGAAGAGGGAATGACAGAGAACTCCCAAATTCTTTTGATTCTTCCGCCCTCCTTCCCTAAGGACATTGACTGACTCGTGAGTCAACAGCTGGAGCAGTTAAATGAAATTAATCATCAAAAGATAGAAGGGAGAGGACAGGAGAATGTTTTTTTTTCCAGAGGGTTGTTAGGACGTGGGTTGTCATGCCAGAAAGAGAAAATAAAACTAGTCTAGAAAGGATGCAGATAAGTATTTGAAAAATAAACATTTAATAAGGATGGGGGATTGACAAAGAACTGAAAATGTAGTTTGCTGCATCTGACAACTGGTGCAGGTGCTGCAAGAGAATGAGGTTGAGAAATAGTAAGAGAAACCAAAAGAATTGCTTCTTGTTGTGTTCTGTTTTATGTTCGGCAGTGAAATTTCAGAACTAAAGGCAGGAAAAGCAAATAACATTTGCATGTGTGTAACACTTCTCCTCGAAGACCAGCTGGAAAATATTTACTCTTTGTCACTATCAGTTGGAGATTCAGTATTGTTGCTTTAGTAAATCTGTTCCTTTTCATAGAATCATGGCATCATATAGCACAGAAGAATGCCATTCAGCCCATTGTGCCTGGGTCAGAGTGATGAATGTAAGAAGTTGCTATATACATTGTATTAAAAGTATCTGGCGCAGTAATGTTTTTAAAAGCCTCGGTTGGGATGTATATATCTGCTGTGGTAGTTTTAAAAAAAAACCCTGGCTTAAAAGAAAGACAGACACTCTGGCTGCAGAAAGTGCAATTAAGACATCGTAAAAATGAGGTCAATGTTATTTCAAATTATACTTATGTTTACAAGGAAGGGCCTAATGTGTTTTTGCTATGATTTCTGGGGAATAAAAATTTAGAGGTCTTCGGTGCAATTTACCCAGAAAATGAATAAGGGCACAATCCAATTGCCTCGCTGCGCCTGACAGTCAGTACACCGCGGCTGATAAACGCTATGAGACCCCACTCTCAGGATCTACCTGGCTCGCAACACCACGTGAGGCCTAACACGATCTCGCGAGACATTGCGATATTAATCCCGCCCTTGTGTGCGGGATCACTTTTTGGCAAATCTGCATATTAAAGAGAGACAGCTAGTTTCACTCTTAGATGCAGATTTCTGAGGTACCTGAGTCTTTGGAATCTATCCCCTTCTCCTTGGCGGTCTCAGGCGAGCGCCATTTAGTAACCAGCAAACGGCACTTGTGGGTGTCCCCCAGGGGATTGGAGCCCTCCAGCTGAATGCCCTTTGGGCAGGGTGGTGCCCTGGCAGTGCCAGCCTGGCACCCTGGATGTGCCACCTGGATACCAGCCTGACACTGCCAAGGTTTCCAGGTGGCACTGACACCTGGCATGAGCACTGCCAGGGTGGCAAGTTGGCACTGCCAAGGTGCAAAGCTGGCATTTAATGCACACACACGATAGGACATGGTGTGCCCTACGTGGATGTTGGGAGGGATGCGGGACAGCCGGTGACCCTTTCGTAGTGCGTTCAGGCAGGAGGGGTGGTGCAGAGTCATTTTGTGGCCTCGCAGATCGGGACGTGATTTAAAAATGGTGCCCCGATGTCTCACCAAAGTGGACCTGGGGCATCCCAGAGATGATAGCAAATCCTGCAGTCAAGGCATCTTGGTGGGCCTGGTCCAGATCGAAGGTGATATTGTCTGATATCCGGGTGCACCTCTGGGCTGAAGACTATGAAATATCACACACACCCCCACTCGAGCCCTAGAATGGCCCGGTAGCGGAGATATTTATGGCTGCAGTGACTTCACGGCCACCAGGAGCGGGTGTCGTCCTCCTCCATAGGTGCCATGTCTGCGAGGATGTGGCACAGATGCCGCACTGTCTCTATTGAGACACAGTTTTCTGTGGCATATACTGTCCATCAGCTGATTGATGGATCAACGACTGTTGTACACCCTGGCACGTCGCTGGACTCCCCTTCTGGCCCCCTCCTCAGTCTGATTGGCGACCGGGTATTGAGTGTGTTCGATGGCCCCCTACACATGTGGTGCCACCTCCAGTCTGTGATGGCCTTGGTGCCTTCTTTGACATTTGCCCACCTTGGCTGCAACAAGCACTACAAGGGCAGGCTCCGCAGGATCAACACCAGCAAACATTGTTGTTTTTGTAAGGAATTGGAGAAGTTGCAAGACCGACAATCAGTTGGTCTTCCAATCTGACAGCCTCATATCTCCCAAGCCTTCCGACCCTTACCATGACTGTCCCGCTTTCTCTCAGAGTGCCATCCGGCAAGCTGGTAAACATCGTTCTGCACACTCACTCCCGGCCAGAGCAGGAACTGCTAGACCCCAGGCCTCTGCCAGCAACATTAGTGAGGTCATGCTCAGCTGTCATCCGCTCATCCAGACACGTACCCTTTAGCTGTGAGAGTTCCTCAATGATGATGCCCTGCTCATTACTGCTTAGTTGTTGGCTATGGGTTCCACAATATTTAAAGGTGGCTTCAAGGCCTAACACACTCAAAACCCTTCACTCCCCGGCTCAGGGGTGACCCCCACCCCAGAACAATGGGGCACAATTATTTTTATAGAGGGCTACTGAATGGCGCCCACATGACTTTTTGCTGGGGAGTCAGGTGACTCTCGGGAAGCCGATGCATTTGACTTTAATCTTGCTGGTGAGATTGAAATGGATGCATTTATGTCGCAATGTCTTGCGAGATCGTATTAGATCTCACGAGGTGTTGCGAGCCAGGTAGATCCTGAGAGTGGGGTCTCTTAGCGTTTACCAACCGTGGTGAATAAGCTTCACGCCATTTTTGGGTGAGATCCAGATCACACCATCGGGACCTGGCCAGGATACTTGCAAAATGGTTCATACTCGGTGCGAACCTCGATTTTGGCCTCTCCCGCTATTCTCCCGGTGCAACGGGTTTGACGCCAAGCACAATGCAGTGGGAAAATCACAGCCATTATGTTTAAACTTAAGTAATTGGATCATTGATTTTGAGTGGGATAAAGGTGATATAGCAATGGGAGGAGCCAGGTTTGAAGCAGTCTGTTTTGAATTGAGTTGCTTTTTCCTGGGAGCTGAACAGTAGCTTCTGTAAGACGCTGTCAGGTTAAACAGTAGTCTAACACAGACAAAACTCTACAGGCTGTTTCTTGATATGATCACTCTCTCTCCAAGCAGTCTTTTAAAATAAACTCTATTCAAGTGTACATTAGGTAGTCCTATGTTTAGCACGGTGGTGCAGTGGTTAGCATTGATGCCTCACGGCGCCGAGGTGCCAGGTTCAATCCCGGCTCTGGGTCACTGTCCGTGTGGAGTTTGCACATTCTCCCCGTGTTTGCATGGGTTTCGCCCCCACAACCCAAAGGTGTGAAGGATAGGTGGATTGGCCATGCTAAATTGTCCCTTAATTGGAAAAAATGAATTGGGCACTCTAAATTTTTTTTAAAAAGCTAGTCCTATGTTTGCTGATTCTATTTAAAAGTGTTTTTTTAACCTGCGATGGGTTTTGCATGATTGGAAATAAAGAAGGTATCAGTTAGAAGTTAAAGTGCTTCATTTTATTGTTAAGCACTGTTTAACTGAGGTATTACAATACTGTGTTAATAATAAAGTTTGTTTTAAAATACCACACCCCTCAGATGTTTTTTCGGCTCTGCGTCCTCTGATTCTCAACCTTTTCACCAGTGGAAAGAGTTTATCTCTATCAACTCAGTCAAAATTCGTCACAGCATTAAACATCTCTATTAAATCTTCCCTTAGCCACCTCTGTTCTAAGGAGAACAATCCCAGCTTCTCTATTTGCACATAATTGCTGTCTCCCATCCCTGGTACCATTCTAGTAAATGTCTTCTGAACCCTCTCCAAGACCTTAACATCCTTCCTAAAGTTAGATTTCCAGTGTTGAACATAATACTCTTGCTCAAGGATGCAAGTGTTGATGGAGTTGACGGTCTTTTTTTCACCTTTCCTTTAATGTGAGCACACAATTTCTGCTAGTTTTAAGTGCAAGTTACATTTAGTCCCTCTTAGTTAGTATATGGTTGTTTAAAGACCAATTGAATTAAATCACTGACAACTGCATTGTGCACTCTGCTTAAGACTGGTTAATATCCAAACTGATTGCGTCAGCAGGTTCTCTGTCACTGAGCATGTGGTTGTTATGGTAATGCCTATTAATGGATGGCTAAAATGAGTCCAGCAGAAGCGTTTGACTGTGTGAGAAGCAGCATTCATTTGTGAAAGCAGCTGGCTGGGTTGTTAGGCACAGAAAGATAATTTGAAGAGGAAACCTGCTTTACCAGAGAGTGGCGAGCATGTGGAACTCACAACCACAAGGAGCTGAGATTAATAGTCGTATTTCATTTAGGCGCAAGCTAGATAAACAAGCGAGAGAGAAAGGAATAGAATGATAAACTGATTTAGTAAAGTGGGAGATTCTAAAATACCTCTTGTTCGTGGAATTTTGCCTTCGTGACTCAAAACAATTATTTTTTTGTATTCTTTTCGTGAACTGAGAGGGCAGACAGTGCTATGTTTAATATTGCAGCTGATCAATGCAGCACTCCATCGGTACTGCACTGCAACACCAGCATAAATTGTGTGCTCAGATCTATGGATTGGGACTTGTGCCAATAACTTTGACTCGGAGGTAAGTGTTCCATCAAATAAACTACAACTGAGAGAAGGGCCAAATGGCCTCAATTATTTTGTGATGTGATTCTGAAATCCAGAGTTTGCAGCCACTAATTGTACCCTAAATGATTTCAGGGTTTTCCTTTACTCATCTGTTTGTGGGAGAATTTCATATATTGAGGAAGGATATCCTAATATTAACCTTAAAATGATCTTTTACTAATTTGGATCTGTGTCCTGTTGTTCTACTCTCTCTCAATTTAATTGACAGTGATATTCCATGATTATTTCTTCCATCTCTTCAACCACCATGGACACCTGTATAAGATCACCTCTCCGATGTCTCCTCTCTAAACAGAAATGTCAAAGTCTCTCTAGTCCTATCTCATAACCCACCTTTCTAACTTTAGCGATCGTCCCTGAGGCTTGTCGCTACACGGCCTCCAGCCTTCGAATCCTCTCTTTTTCCTTTGTTACAAGAACTACATGTAACATTCAAGGAGGCACTCTAGTTGGAGCACTGCACAGTTTGGTGATGACCATTTCTGACTTATATTCTTCTGGTGGTGATTGAATTCAACATGAATTGATTTTGTAGATTGCTACTCTGGGTTCATTGAACAATGACTCTGCTAAAACTCTTAAACTCTTAAACAGATATTTAAAGAAAAGAAAGAGGTTCATTTATAATGACCATTGATTGCAGGAAGTCTAGGGATCCTGGGGGGGAGGAGGGGCATTGACCAATCGCAGTGAAGGATGTGGATTGCAGTGGGTTTAACTTGGGGGAGGGAGGATGGGGGTAATGCTCTCCTACACCTCCTGGCCCACAAGCTGTGCTGGAAAAGCACTTACCCAACCAGAAGTTCTTGCCTCGCTCTAGCTGCCTGGTTTCTCGAGCCCTGGCAAATGTGGCCCATAGCAATTGGCTCCAAATGGATTGCCAAAATCTGAAACATGCAGCGTCATTAACATATTATAATTAGCAATCCAACTCTCGGAGCAAGTTGTCCTTCTAACCCCACAACCTACCCTGGATAAATTGGAAATGAGCACATTTGTGCCAGATTGGAATTAGGTTTCACAATCTTAACGAACAGCAACTTCCTCAGCCCCCCTCCTATACGTGCTCGGGGACTAAAATTCTCCAAGCTACGTTAATAGAACTCAGGTTCGACCGTACTTGGATTATGTTGTGCAGTTCTGGTCTCCAAAGGCTGAAGATCACCAGCTGGATGAGCATTGGAAGAGGGTTATGGGGGGAAATGCATAGAATCCCTACAGTGCAGAAGAAGGCCATTCGGTCCATCAAATCTGCACCAACCATCTGAAACAGTCCACCACCTAGTCCCACCACCACTATCCTAACCCTATAACCCCACCTATCCTGCACATCCTGGGACACTCCAGATGGACAATCCACCTAACCTGCACATCGTTGGACAGTGGGAGGAAACCGTAGCATCCGGAACAAACCCATGCAGATACAGGGAGAACGTGCATATTTCACACAGACAGCCTCCCAAAGCCAGAATAGAACCTGGGTCTCTGGTGCTGTGAGACAACAGTGCTAACCACTGTGCTATTGTGCCGGACTAGTTGAGTTGCTCTTAAGACATGGACATGATGGACCAAATGGCCTCCTTCTGTGCTTTTAAATTTCTATGATTTTATAAACAAAGATAGAGGAACTGGAAAAGGTGCAAAATCGTCTCCCTGCTGTTACCTTTCCTAGGGTCCGCCTGTTGCTGGATGCTGGTTCTGTTTGTTTCCCTCGATATCTGATTCCATGCCCATGTGTTGACCACATTCTATGCTACAATTTGTCTCAATTGGGATCCTCTTTCTTTTGTATCCTCTCCTAATCTGTCTGGTTTAAATGACTTTTCTATTGCTTCCCCAAATGTTGCACAAGTAAGATTGTGGGATTCCGGCCAGATGGTTAGTTTCTATATAAATATTGCTTGAAAGACATCTCAAGGTTCTTCACAATGAAATTATCAAAGCAAATTTGACACTGGACCACAGAGTGGTTAAAATGGGGGATACATGAGTGGCCAGAATTGGGGCAGTACAGTGATCTCTCTTATGATTGCAGGGTTGCAGGACAGGAAGCAGACACAAAGATTGAGGGCGGCAAGACTGTGGAGGGATCTTGGGTGGGTGGGTGGGGGGGGGAACAAAGAACAAACAAAAGTACAGCACAGGATCAGGCCCTTCGGCCCTCCAAGCCTGCGCTGACCATGCTGCCCATCTAAACTAAAATCTTCTACATTTCCGGGTCCGTATCCCTCTATTCCCGTCCTATTCATGTATTTGTCAAGATGCCCCTTAAACGTCACTCTCGTCCCTGCTTCCACCACCTCTTCCGGCAGCGAAGGGGGGGGGAAGAGAAGAGAAAAGGATGGGATCATTACCAATTCTTAATCAACAGTGCACTCCAAAATTTGCACTGCTCAGACCGGCACATACCAAACCCAGAAGTGCGTGGAATCACACAAAAAGACATTGGGCATGTCTCCCGACGTCATCGCGCGCACGCAATATTTCAGTTGGAAGTGTGCCCACTGACAATCAGGCAGACAATTTAGCACATTAAGAGCCAATTGAGGACAATTTTATGTTGCCCATTGTCGGGCATGCCGATTGGTAAGGCAGTCTCTAAATGTTAGTTTCAGCCTCGTTCCAGGGCCGGATGAAATGTCCGGGCTGAAATAAAATTGAAAAAAGTGCCTGGGATCTGAGGTTTGTGTTTGAATGTGCTGCCTAGACACACTGCATAGTTTTTCCATCGCAATTTATTTTTCACAGGTCTTCAACTCCCTGAGACAGCTCCGCAGCAATTGTACCCCAGAGGAAGCATATTAGAAGTGACAGCCCACACACAACCATTTCTCAGTGCCCCCTCTTTTCCTGCCCTCCTCGGCATCACTGAACCTTTCCCAGTGAGTGTTTGATTCAGGTTGGCCAGCCAGTGTGAAATCCCATTGTGTGGCCGACTGCAGCCGGAAGTGTATTTTGCTCCCGCTTCCAGGCCCACCGAGTGTGCGTGCCCAATGGGCAGAAGGTTCAGGCCCAAGACATTAACTTGAGAAACATGCACAAAATTAAACTTTTGGAACATGTTACAAAAATAAAAATGCATTTGAATGGACACAAATACTGACAATCCTTCAATTTGTGAAGCATTGTAAGTTCAACAAAATGAATACTATTGGTTAGATGCAATTAATATAAATCATGTGCTGTTTTGTACTCTCTTTCTCGGTATTTTGCTCCTTTTATATTCCTTGGGCATACAAGTGGCTTTCAGGGCTGTCACAGCAGGGAAATATTAAAAGTGAGATTTACGATCAACAAAACTGACACCAGATTGCGAGCCCATTCAAACATGTGGAGCTGTGTTTATTTTTCTGAGTGTTATGCATCAAAATGCCATACATTTTTACACAAAGTGAGTGACTGTCATTCACAATGAGTGGGTTTGAAAGGCCTGTACTTACCCTTTAGGAATTTGACAGCAAATCATTTTCATCTTCCATTGTTCACCCAAACTTGCAAACCCAGCAGATTCTGAAGGCCATCCTATGATATCATAGGTCAAAAGTTAGATATCAAGAGTCCTGTGCCCAGATGACCATAGGTTGCTTTCCCTTTTGAGGGGGAGAGCTGACTGGTGGTGAGTTAACTTGAGGGTCACCACACCTCAGGCCAGGGGAAAGGGTGATAATTATAGAATTAACAGTGCAGAAGGAGGCCATTCGGCCCATCGGGTCTGCACCGGCTCTTGGAAAGAGCACCCTACCCAAGGTCAACACCCCCACCCTATCCCCATAACCCAGTAACCCCACCCAACACTAAGGGCAATTTTGGACACGAAGGGCAATTTATCATGGCCAATCCACCTAACCCGCACATCTTTGGACTGTGGGAGGAAACCGGAGCACCCGGAAGAAACCCACGCAGACACAGGGAGGATGTGCAGACTCCACACGGACAGTGACCCAAGCCGGAATCGAACCTGGGACCCTGGAGCTGTGAAGCAATTGTGCTATCCACAATGCTACCGCGCTGCCCCTCCACAATGCAACTGTGCTGCCTGCTGGGGCTTTCATGAATAATCTCAACCGGTACAGGAATTGAACCTGCGCTGCTGTTCTTTCTCTGCATCACAAACCAGCTAAGTGAGCTAAACTAGCCCCCGGTTTAGTCATCTACCAACCCTTGTCTTAAACAAATAAATGGTAGTTTCATGCTTTTTAATGTTTGAAGCATATGTTACAATGTTAAAAGAAGGGCTTTGAGGTAAACCACTTGTCGACCCTGTTATGGGCGAGGCTTTTCAAACTTCCAAGAGACTGAACACCTTTAAACAGTATCAATTCAGGTTAAAGAATATATATGTTTTCTGTAGAATGGCAGACACATATTAGCTTGGTTGCCTTCAGCTCCAGAAAAACAGCCAGGCACTTTTAAACGGCTCTCAGCAAAACCAACCAGGCACTTTTTAAGCTGCAAAACGAAACTGCTTCCTCAAACCTGGCTTTATACTTTTTAATCAGCTCACAGCAAAATAGCCAGGCACTTTTAAACTGCTCTCAACAAAACCAGCCAGGTTCTTTTTTTAGCTGCTCTCAGCAAAACCAGCCAGGTTCTTTTCAAAACTGAAATTAAAAACCTGCAAAACACAAACTGCAAAATGGCTGAATTGAGCTGAGCCCCACCCACTCTCTGACATCACTGTTTTCTTAAAGGTACATTGCTCAAACATCCATGTCTTAAAAGTACTCTCACATGACACCTCCCCCCAAGAAAAAAAAATGAACCATCAACTTCAAGATGGTTTCATTTTTCACTTTTGCACCATCCACTAAGAAATGTACACAGTAAATATACTTTTTCATTTAAAAAAAAATCAACACATGCAAACAGGCATAATAATATAGTCCATTTTCCTTCTTCTTCTTCCTCCAGTCTCTTTGAACAAAGTCTCTGCACAATCCATCCATTCCTCTACTCGTCGGCATTTTTCTTCGGAATCAGATACTTTAGTTCAATCTGTCCATAGAGTCCCTTACAATTCTCCAATACAGGAGCATTGGTGATCACAGCTTTCAGGCAGTCAAATGCCTGTTGAAAGTCCGCTGTCCATTGAAATTTTTTAGGTTTCTTTAGCAAGTCCATCAGTGGAGCAATCACGCCACAAAACTTTTGCACAACTGTTTGATCAAATTCATTCATGCTAGGAGATCGCATTATTTCCCTTTGTCTTCAGGGTATCGGAAACTCAGCAAGGAAAGTGATTCAAGCTTCACCAAATTCACTTTCGGCTAGGTTCATCACCAAACCCGCCCCCTGAAGTCGATCGAAGAACTCAATACGATGTTTTAAATGTTCTTTCCATGTCTGGAAGTTGAAAATAAAAGCAGATTGTCCCACTTTCTCAATGCAATCCTTCAAACGTGGGATAGGATAAGAGTCTGTTCTTGTAACTGCATTCACCTTTCGATAGTCCACACACAACCATTGGGTACCATCTGGTTTTGGTACCATCACTATGGGTGAGCTCCATTGGCTGCAACCCACTTCAATTATGCCATTCTTCAGCAATATCTCAATCTCTCTGTTAACCTGTGCCAATTTTAAAGGATTAAGTCTATATGGATGTTGTTTGATAGGAACAGCATTTCCCACATCTGCATCATGTATAGCCATTTTAGTACTTCCCAATTTATCTCTCCAAATTTGCCCATGTGATATCAATAACTCTTTCAGGTCAGTTTGTTTTTCCTCTGGAAGGTAACTTAACAATTCATCCCAAATTTTGAGAACATCCTCATTTTCCAATTTAATTTGAGGTATGTCAAATTCACAGTCATCTGGATTTGGTTCGTCACTTTGAGTGAGAATCATGAAAAACTCCTTTTTCTCTCCTTACCTTTCAAAGTACCCTTTAAGCATATTCACATGACAAACTGGGTGAGTCTTCCTTCTATCTGGTGTTTTTACTACATAATTCACCTCACTTAATTTCCTTTCAATCTGATACGGTCCACAAAACCTAGCTTTTAAAGGCTCCCCTACCACTGGTAACAACACTAAAACTTTATCCCCACTGGCAAAACCAAGAACTTAGGATTTCTTGTCCGCTACCCGTTTCATCACATTTTGTGCAAATTTCAAATGTTGTCTAGCCAATCACCCGCTCTATTTAATCATTCCCTAAAATTTGACACGTAATCCAATAGTGTAATTTCCGATTTCTCAACCACCAATTTTTCCTTAATCAATTTCAGTGGTCCTCTTACCTCATGACCACAAATTAGTTCAAAAGGACTACATTTTGTAGACTCCTTAGGTGCATCCCCAATTGCAAACAATACGAATGGGATTCCTTTATCCCAATCCTCTGGATAAACTTGGCAATACGCCCTCAATATTGTCTTTAATGTCTGATGCCACGGGCGGGATTCTCCGACTCCCCGCCGGGTCGGAGAATCGCTGGAGGCTGGCGTGAATCCTGGCCCCGCCGTGTCCCGAATTCTCCGCCACCAGAGATTCGGCGGGGGCGGGAATCGTGCCGCGCCGGTCGCCGGGCCCACCCACGGCGATTCTCCAGCCTGCGATGAGCCTAAGTCCCGCCGCTGTCAACCCTCTCCCGCCGGCGTGCATTAAACCACCGACCTGACCGGCGGGAGCAGGCGGCGCGGGCGGGCTCCGGAGTCCTGGGGGGGGGGGTCGTGGGGCGATCTGGCCCTGGGGGGTGCCCACACGGTTGCCTGGCCTGCGATCGGGGCCCACCGATCCGCGGGCGGGCCTGTGCTGTGGGGGCACTCTTTTCTTCTGCCTTCGCCATGGTCTTCACCATGGCGGAGGCGGAAGAGGACCCCCTCCTCCCCTGCGCATGCGCGGGGATGACGTCAGCAGCCTCTTCATTCTCGGGCGTGGGCAGAGGGAGGACGGATGGTCCTGTGGAGGGTTGCTGCTGAGAGCGCCTGGGGGGGGGGGGGGGGGGGGGGGGGGGGGGGGTGGTGGCAAAGGTGTGTGTGTGTGTTTGGAACCTGCTGGTGCCAGGTGCCTGAGGGAGATAGTATCCTGGCGGCCGTCGGGGCACGCCACATAGGCATACTGGGCGTTCGCATGGAGCAACTGCCTCTCCACCAATGGGTCCGCCTTGTGGAGTCGGACGTGCCTACAGGAAAGGACGGGTCCTGGAGCTGCAAGCCAAGTCGGGAGCGACACCCCGGATGTGGACTTCCTGGGGAAGGCAAAGATACGCTCATGGGGTGTGTTGTTAGTGGCGGTGCACAGTAACGCCCGTCCAGATCGTCCCATTCTCCCTCTCTACCTGTCTGTTTCCCCGGGGGTTGTAGCTGGTCGTCCTGCTGGAGGCGATACCCCTGCTGAGCAGGAACTGACGCAGCTCATCACTCATGAATGAGGATCCCTTGTCACTGTGGATGTAGGCGGGGAAACCGAACAGAGCGAAGGTTGTGTTGAGGGCTTTGATGACGGTGGCAGACGTCATGTCGGGGCATGGGATGGCGAAGAGGAATCTGGAGTACTCATCGACCACACTGAGAAAATACGTGTTATGGTTGGTGGAGGGGAGGGGCCCTTTGAAATCCACGCTGAAGCGTTCGAAGGGGCGGGAGGCCTTCACCAGGCACGCACGGTCTGGCTGGTAGAAGTGCGGTTTGCACTCCGCACAGACCTGGCTGTCCCTGGTGATTGTCCATACGTCCTCAATGGAGTAGGGCAGATTGCGGGCCTTTCTGAAATGGTACAACCGTGTGACTCCCGGGTGACAAAGGCTGTCGTGCAGGGCCCGGAGTCGGTCTACTTGTGCGCTGGCACATGTACCTCGGGATAGGGCATCTGGGGCTCATTGAACTTGCCGGTGCGATACAAAATCTCGTAATTGTGGAGAGCTCGATCCTCCACCTCAAGATCTTCTCATTCTTAATCTTGCCCCGCTGTGTGTTATTGAACATGTAGGCTACCTATCGTTGGTCAGTGAGGAGAGTGAATCTCCTGCCGGCCAGGTATTGCCTCTAACGCCGCACAGCTTCAACGATAGGTTGGGCCTCTTTTTCGACGGATGAGTGCCGAATTTCTGAGGCATGAAGGGTGCGCGAAAATAATACCATGGGCCTGCCTGCCTGATTGAGGGTGGCGGCTAGGGCGGCGTCTGATGCGTCACTCTCCACCTGAAAGGGCAGCGTCTCGTGCAGCGCGGCCTTGGCGATATTGGCTCTGATACGGGCGAAGGCCTGTTGAGTCTCGGCCGTCAGGGGAAAATGGGTGGACTATATGAGTGGGCCAGCCTTGTTCACATAGTTTGGGACCCACTGGGCGTAGTATGAAAAGACCCCAGGCAGCATTTGAGGGCCTTGGGGCAGTGGGGAAGGGGGAGCTCCATGAGGGGCTGCATGCGGTCGGGATCGGGCCCCAGAACTCCGTTCTGGACCACATAACCGAGGATGGCTAAGCGGTTCGTGCTGAACACGCACTTCTCCTTGTTGTAGGTGTGGTTTAGGAGAGTGGCGGTGTGGAGAAATTTGGCAAGGTTGACATTGTGATCCTGCTGATCGTGGCCGTAGATGGTGACGTTGTCTAGGTACGGGAAGGTAGCCCGCAAACCGTACTGGTTGACCATTCGGTCCATCTCCCTTTGGAAGACCGAGACCCCGTTGGTGACGCCGAAGGGAACCCTGAGGAAGTGATAGAGGCGGCCGTCTGCCTCGAACGCAGTGTATGGACGGTCCACCTTACGGATGGGGAGCTGGTGGTAGGTGGATTTGTAGTCTACCGTTGAGAAGACCCGGTACTGTGCAATCTGATTGACCATATCAGATATGCGTGGGAGAGGGTACGCATTGAGCTGCGTGTACCGATTGGCTGTAGTCCACGACCATTCTGTGTTTCTCCCCAGTTTTAACTACCACCACTTGGGCTCTCCAGGGGCTGTTGCTGGCCTCGATGATGCCTTCCCGAAGCAGCCGCTGGACCTCGGACCTGATAAAGGTCCAGTCCTGCGTGCTGTACCGTCTGCTCCTGGTGGCGACGGGTTTGCAATCTGGGGTTAGATTTGCGAAGAAGGAAGGTGGATTGACCTTTAGGGTCGCGAGGCCGCACACAGTAAGGGGTGGTAGGGGTCCGCTGAATTTCAGGGTTAGGTTCTGGATGTTACACTGGAAGTCCACGCCGAGTAATAGGGCAGCGCAGAGGTTAGGGAGGACGTAGAGGCGGAAACCGCTGAATTCTACGCCCTGGACCGTGAGTCTTACCGTACAGTACCCTCGGGTCGCCACGAATGGGATCCGGAGGCCAGGGAGATTCTTTGATTGGTGAGGTGTACCGCGAGGGAGCAGCGCCTTACCGTATCCAGGTGGATGAAGCTTTCAGTGCTCCTGGAGTCCAGCAGGCAAGAGGTCACGTGTCTGTCGATTTTAACGCTGGGTGATGCGGTGGCCAGGTTGTGCGGACGAGACTGGTCGATGGTCACTGAGGCGAGTCGTGGTTGGTCGTCACTGGTGTCAGATGATGGGGTGCCTGGGGGGCACGGGTCCTGGAACGCTGGTGGTGCCCATGTGCTGTGGGGGAGACAAATGGCGGCGCCTGAAGATCTTGGGGAGGACAAAATGGCGGCGCCCATGGGCTGCACGTGACGGGGGTTGAACAAGATGGCAGCGCCCTAGACCACATGAGTTGCGCGGAGGGGAAGATGGCGGCGCCCATTGGCCACACTTGGTCTGAGGGGGAGAAGATGGTGGCACCCACTGACCGCACGTGGTCTGAGGGGGGGAAGATGGCGGCGCCCACTGGCTGCACATGGTCAGGGGGGGTGAAGATGGCGGCGTCCATTGTGCATAAACGAGGGGGGTGGGGGCGATAGCGGCGACTGTGTGGGCATGGCACATCGCGGCGAAGTGCCCCTTCTTACCGCAAGTCTTACAAAGGGCAGCGCGGGCCGGGCAGCGTTGGCGGGGGTGGTTTTGCTGGCCGCAAAAGTAACATCGGGGACCCCTGGGGTTAGCTGGCTGGCACATGGCGCAGGCGTATTGGCTGGGTAAGGCCCCCCCTGGGACGGCCATTTGTGGGATCCACGATGCGTAGGAGGGGTGGGCCGCGCGGCTGGGGGCGTAGGCCTGAATATTGCGCGAGGCGACCGTCATAGAGAGCGTTAGCTTCTTTGTCTCTGCGAGATCGAGCGTGGCCCCTTCTAACAGTTGCTGGCGTATGAGGTCCGACCCAATCCCCGTAACAGAAGCGTCCCGCATAAGGAGGTTAGAATGTTCAGTGGCCGTAACAGCCTGACAGTCACAGTCCCGGACGAGTGGGATTAGGGCCCGCCAGAAAACTTCTATGGACTCACCAGGGAGCTGAGAGCGAGTGGCGAGTACGTGTCAGGCGAAGAGCGTGTTCGTCCGCTGGGCATAATTTTCTTTAAGGAGCGCCATGGCTTCGTCGTAGTTCGGCGCGTCCTGGATCAGTGGAAAGACGTTGGAGCTCAACCTCGAATACGGTATCTGTATTTTCTGAGCCTCCGGAAGAGGGTCTGGTGCAGACCTGATGTAAGCTTCGAAACAAGCTAGCCAGTGCTGAAAGTCCTTTTTGGCGTCGCTTGATTGCGGATCCAGCTGCAGGCGATCCGGCTTGATACGGAGGTCCATCTTCTGAAAATCTTAGAGCAATAAATTGATGCACGATCAATTGCACAAAGACGAGAGTTGAATACAACTGAGGCTTTATTCCTCTAAGATGTGTGGCCTCCCACAGCAGCTGGCGAAATGGCTGCTGCACGGAGGACACAGATTTATACTCCGCCTACTGGCCGGAGCCAGCAGGCAGGGACTACCGCTGTACTTGTAGTACAGGTCCTACCATACATCACCTAACATAGGTGCAACAGTGATTTACCACAGGCCCCCACTGGGATAAGCCCTCTCACCGATCGGAAGGCCCTGATCACGGAGGGCCCCCCCGAAGTCGGATCCCCTCTCCCCCCCTGCCCACCAGGCCGCCCCCTGCATCCAGAACACCGAGGTCCCACCGGGTAGGACCACACGAGAACGACGCCGGCGTGACTCGGCCGAACTCGGTGGGTACACGTCCCATCGCACAGGGAGAATCACCGGCGGGGCCGCTGTGGCGCCGTGCCGACGCCATTGGCACCGATTCTCGCCAGAGAACCGGTGGACCGGAATCGGTGCGACGTTGCGTGATTCGCGACCCCTCCGGCGAATCTCCGACCCGGTGCAGGGTCGGAGAATCCCACCCCTTGTTCTTTTTACCATGGGCAGAGGAAGGTGATATGCTTCGAGGATGGACATGCCAATGGAGTATGGGAGCAGGGCAGTTTGAGATGGTAAATTATGTGATTAAATCTCTTGGATTACATTGAAGTAAAGTTCGCAATGAAAGGCTGAAAGATTGCCATCCACATCAGCCCACTTGGACCCAGGTTAAAGTTGGGCCTTCCGAATGTGCTCTGTGCTTCGGCACAGAAATAGGGTTGCACCTGAAAGGATTTTGGATTCTTCTTTCAGTCTTCTTTTTCTTCTCAGTCTTCAACAGCTGCTTACCAGCCCTGTCATGTCTTCTGTGATTCTTTCCCTTTCCAGAAATGTCTCTTCAACTCATTTAAATAACTTCACTTCAATATTGTTCCTGATTCCAAGCTTATATTATCTTTGATTGAAGACAAATAGAACTGACAAATCAAGTGACTCTTTCAAAATTCCAAGACAATCTCAAGCAACCTTAGTGCAGGCTTTTAGAAAGGTGCTGCTACAGAGGGGAAGGCAGGCAGGGGGTTGGGGTCATCCGAACCTGATGTATTACTACTGGGCGGCGAATGTGGAGAGGTGCGGAGCTGGGTCAGAGGGGTTGATTCCCAGTTGGTCAGAATGGAGGAGAGTTTGTGCAGGGGGTCGGGATTGAAAGCACTAGCAACAGCGCCGCTCTCGATAGCCCCGGGGAAATACTCAGGGAGTCTGGTAATAATAGTTTCATTGAGAATTTGGAGGCAGTTTCGCCAACACTTCAAGTTGGGGGCAGGGTCAAGGGAAATGCCAATTCGGGGGAACTGCAGATTTAAGCCAGGGAAGTGGGATGGAAATTTTCAGAATCGGGAGGAGAAGGGGATTAAGACACTAAAAGATTTGTTTCTGAGGGGTCGGTTTGCAGGATTGAAGGAGTTGGAAGCGAAGTATGGGCTGGAGCAGGGGGAAATGTTTAGATACATGCAGATTCCAGATTTTGCCAGAAAGGAGATACAGAGCTTCCCGGTGGAGCCGGCCTCCACATTGCTGGAGGAGCTGCTGACGACAGGGGGACTGGAGAAGGGGATAGTGTCAGCGGTTTACGGAGCTATTTTGGAAGAGGAGAAGGCACCGCTGGAAGGGATCAAAGCAAAGTGGGAGGAAGAGTTGGAAGAGGATATGGAGGAGGGGTTCTGGTGTGAGGTGCTCCAGAGAGTGAACGTCTCCACCTCGTGCGCGAGGTTGGGGCTGATACAGCTGAAGGTGGTATATAGAGCACACCTCACGAGGGCAAGGATGAGCCGCCTCTTTGAAAGAGTAGCAGATGTGTGTGAACGTTGCGGGGGGGGGGGGGGTGCGGGGGGGTGCGGGGGGTGCCCGCTAATCACATTCATATGTTTTGGTCCTGTCCAAAGCTAGAGGTTTACTGGAAGGAGGTTTTTAGGGTAATTTCTAAAGAGGTGCACGTGAAACTGGACCCGGGAGGTCATATTCGGGTGTCAGGCTAGCCAGGGTTGGAAACGTGTGCGGAGGCAGATGTTGTAGCCTTCGCCTCATTGATCGCCCGAAGGCAGATGTTGATAGTTTGGAGAGCAACCTCTCCACCCTGTGCCCTGGCGTGGCGGGAATTCTTGACTCTTGAGAAGGTTTAGTTTGAACTGAGGGGAAGGATGGAGGGGCTCTACAATTCATGGGCATTATTCATTATGCACTTTCAAGAACTGGATAACATCGAACATTAGTTGGGGGGGGGTGGGTGGTGTTGCTAACTTTTGCCTTAGTTTAATTGCTCTGTTTCATCACCTTTGCTCTTGAGGCGCCAGGTATCTTTCTGATACCGCCACGTGGTTCAAGTCCGAGTAATGATCAATAATCCAATACACCGCTCAGTAAGATTTAAATCAAAGCACATTTATTATACACAGTAATCACTACTCATGTACAAATTCTACGTCTAAGCTACTTCTACGATTAACAGGCCAATACTTAACTTTGGACTGGCCCACCAGGTCAGGGAAACAAATGGCCTTTCGTTCGGGTTCTGAGTCTGCGGGATTCGAAGTTGGTATGGATTGGTAGCTAGGAGCGCCTATCTCGTAGCGAGCATTGAAGTAAGACTTACTGGATATCAGCGGTGGCTGGACTGGTCACTGTCAAGGGTTGGTTCGAGTTGCTGAGTGACCCGGTCGAGAAGAGAAGCAGAGGGGCGATTTGAACTTGGGCTTGATACTTATAGTCCCCAGGGGCTTCCCGTCTTTCGGGGCGGACACTGTACCTGGTTCCAAGAGATTGGACTTTGTCCCAATCACTTGGTTCGATTTTCTCCAATGCTGGAGCGGTTCCCTGATGGATGGGCGGTCCTGAGGTGGTCGTTCACCTCCCATTGTGTAGGCTTCTGCTGACGCCAAAGAGTCTGGTTTGGCTTTATGTTTCTAAATGTTGCTCATTGTTCCCGGGGATTGCTCATTAATATGCAGATGGCTGGTGTTTTGTTATGCTGATGGTTGCCGGTATCGATCTTGTCTGGCCTTTCCAGAGGTAAATACACACTCAACCTGCAGCTGCTCGTTTGTGTCCTGTTGGCTGACTTTCCCATCAGCCTTTGCCATTCACCATTTTAAATCTGGAGTTAGCCATTTTGAATCGGGAGTTGGCCATTTTACCTGGCTACAACCCTCCTTGTGATCCTAACGCGAAGCGTGAAGGATCGCATAACTATGTTGCTTTCCATTCCCTGACCTGGAGGGGACACGTCCTTCATGGCCTCTGCACTGACCATAGCTATGCAAAAGATTTTAACTAACAATTCTAAGGGCGTTATGTCAAACAGGGATCTGCATTACAAAACAATAAACTGGTAACCTCTAACTATTCTTAATACACTACACTCACTTAAACATTTCATTATCCTAACTTCCTCAATCATACAACAAAATCATAGCATTTCATACACAGTCTTTCCTGGCTTGGCAGTCAAGCTCAGGACCATACAATTTGCTCATGAACAGTTCTTTACATTTCTTTATTTACAATAAATGCAAGTGAATGCACTTTATTATAGATCGTGGGTGTCGGGGGTCTGGTCGTATACGAACATAGGGGATCTGATCCTGTATACTGGGGTTCGAGCGCGGTAGGCTCTCCTTCTCCATTTCCGTAGATGCATAGTCTGCACAATGCAGCAGAGTATCGCTAATGCTAGTAATGTTTTGATTACATAGGACAGAGAGTACCAGGTTATAAACCTAGCACACCAAGATGATGTGGTGTCGCTGGTCACTGGGCTCTGGGTACTGCGGGGAAGTGAAACATTAATGGCTGGGGGGCTTGAAGTCATGGGGTTCGCATTCACGCGCAACCAAATGTCCAAAATCATGAGGGTGATCCATATGAAGGAAGTCCTCATGGCTCTTCTCTTTCCTTTTCTTTCTTCTCTTCTCCGGTCCTGGAGCTTCTGGAGTTCTGTGGAAACAAGCATAGTGTCTGTAACTATCTTTGTTTAATATCTCGTACGATAGTGTGTCTGTCCTGTAGTGCCAATTACTCCCTTTATAATTGGTCACTATGTGTGACTCCCTCATTTTTTTTCAAAAATCGAATTTTAGGACAAGACACACTTCCCAATAATGAACCAGTGCGAGCCGTCTCGCAGACTGTGCAATTTACCATCCAAATGTTTCAGGATGTAAATAGCATGTGGTTGGCAACCTAAGGGTTACCTAAAACAAAACAAAACTTTTTGAACTGAAAGTGCCAAATGAGGTGCATATGGGCCACATGATGGATGCAGGATAGCGGAACATCAGTCTGGATCCACCCGTGGGTGCGATATGATGTGACCAGTAGCGAGCCCATAAAATGAAGGGCGGCAATTACCTTGCCGGCTTCTGCTGGTGTAGGTGGCCTGGTCAGCAGGGGCAGATGGCTTAAACGTTGGTGTGGGGCATCTTGGTCGCGGAGCAGTGCTCCAAATCAACGTCATATGCTGCAAGCAACAATGCCCATCGCTGAATGCGAGCGGAAGCAATGTGGGGAAGGGGGGGGGAGAATCATCTGATCCTCCTTGAAGAGCCTTTGGAGAGGCTTGTGATCCATGAGAATGGTGAAGTGATGCCTGTAGACATATTGATGGAATTTCTTGACCTCAAATATGACAGCCAAACCCTCCTTCTCTATCTGGGCATATCATTTCTTTGCATTGGCCAACGTTCCTGAGGCGAAGGCGATGGGAAGTTCAGATCCATCGTCCATTTCATGGGCCAGCACGGCCCTGATGCTGTACAGAGAAATGTCAACAGGATTGGCCGGGAGGGTCGAAGTGCGTTATCAGTCGTGATGAGGAGAGCTGTTGTTTCACCTCGATGAAAGCCGCTTGCTGCTTTCGGCCCCACTCCCAATGTTGCCCCTGGGGACTGTCTTACCTACTCCTGCTCCTAGTTCTTGTGCTCTTGGAGAGCAGTTTAGAGTCAACCACATTACTGTGGGTCTGGAGACACATGTAGGCCAGGCCAGGTAAGGACTGCAGATTTCCTTCCCGAAAGGAGAAGTTGGGTTTTCATGACAATCGATCATAAGCTACTGAAACTAGCTGTCAATTTCAATTTTTAAAAATGCTGGATAAATTCTATCCGAAATGAAATGAAATGAAAATCGCTTATTGTCACAAGGAGGCTTCAAATTAAGTTACTGTGAAAAGCCCCTAGTCGCCACATTCCGGCGCCTGTTCGGGGAGGCTTGTACGGGAATTGAACCGTGCTGCTGGCCTGCCTTGGTCTGCTTTCAAAGCCAGCGATTTAGCCCTGTTGTAAACAGCCTCTGCCTTAGTGGGACTTGAACCCTTGTCCCCAGGGCATTCATTTGAATCGGCTGGATTACTAGTGACTTTACCACCATCTCCTCCTTGACGTTCCACTCGTCTCTCTATTTCCCGTTTACCTTATTTGCTTTTTCCCTTCTCGTGTTTTCTTCCAGATCTGATAAAAGGTTACCAATCCGAAACATTTTCCAGCCCTTTGTGCCGACGGGATCTTCTGGCCCCGTAACGTTGACCCTGTGGGTTTCCCAGCAGCGGAACAGGTTATCTATGTGGAACGCTGTGGACTTTGGCAAGTTCGGAAGATCTCAACTGCATGGCGGGCTGCCTCTACTGCGGGGAAGCCTACTATGATGGGCTGGAAAATTCCAACCATTAATTCTGTTTCTCTCTCTCTTACCTGCTGATTATTTTCAGCACTTATTTCATTTTGGGTTTGGCATTGAGTTTTGTCTAGTGAGTGCTGGAGAATCCATAACAGCAAAACATTTTTTAAAGTGGTTCAGTTTCCTCTCAATTAGAATCGTTTGGAAACGGAAAACTTTAATGTTCAGCATGACAATGCTGCAAGCATGAATCTCACTCATTATTAGCCCAGGCAACGCCAGTGGCGATCTGCTATAATGATCAATACAGTCTTGCTGAACATAGTTGGGAAAGTGGCATGTCGTGATCAGGAGAGTGTGATATTTGACAGAGAGGTAAATCTTGATGCTGAAATATTTCCTTCTTCAAAGTGAAGTTGTCAAACAGATCTTGAGCACAAGACGGCACAGTGGCGCAGTGGTTAGCACTGCTGCCTCACGGCGCCGAGGACCCGGGTTTGATCCCAGCCCCGGGTCACTGTCCGTGTGGAGTTTGCACATTCTCCCCATGTCAGCGTGAGTCTCACCCCCCACAATCCAAAGATGTGCAGGGAAGGTGGATTGGCCACACTAAATTACCACTTAATTGGGAAAAAAGGAATTGGGCACTCTAAATATTTTAAAAAACAGATCTCAAGCAAGCCTGATTTTGTTTTCTTAACACTTTGAATACTCAACATTACTTTCACGCAATTAAAGCATAATAGGTTTCTGAATGTTACTCAACATATTTCTGCCACTGTGAGTCACCCTTTACTCAGGTGAAAGGAAAAAGATTTCCTCGGCCTAAACTTTATATAGAGAACATGCCCAGACCTAAACTCCAATTTTGGTTGAGATCCTGATTACAATTACAATCCCGATCCCAATTACTTGCAGTTGGTGAAACTGTGAGGAAATGTTACTGCACCACAGGAATGATAACACTGACCACTAGACAGCTTTTATATTGAAACAAACTTTAATTTGAACACAGAATTAAGCACATAAGCAACAAGGAAATAGCTTTACAGTTAACAGTTGCAACATCTCAACTTGTTTCCTGAAACCGGCCTCTACATATTCCAATTAAGCAAACCCATATATTTCAAATACCACTTATGTATTCAAGAGGCGGCTAGATATAGCACTTGGGGAGAATGGGATCAAAGGCTATGGGGAGAAAGCAGGATTAGACCATTAAGTTGGATGCTCAACCATGATCGTGATGAATGGCAGAGAAGGCTCGAAGGGCCAAAAGGTCTCCTCCAATCTTCTATGTATCTATGTATAAAGCTAACATCCAGATTTTGCTTGCTTATCTTGGTATAGAGTCCTTGGAGAGAAAAACCTTTTAGGTTTACTACCATTTGGAAGCAAGTGGACATATGAGAGAGAGGCAGCATGGTTTTGTGAAGGGGAGGTCATGTCTCACGAACTTGATTGAGTTTTTCTAGGAAGTGACGAAGGTGATTGATGAAGATAGGTCAGTGGATGTTGTCTATATGGACTTCAGTAAAGCCTTCGACAAGGACCCTCATGGCAGACTGGTACTGAAGGTGATGTCACATGGGATCAGAGATGAGCTGGCAAGATGGATAAAGAACTGGCTCAGTCATAAAAGACAGAGGGTAGCAGTGAAAGGGTGCTTTTCTGAATGGAGGTGTGACTAGTGGTGTTCAGTGCTGGGACCTTTGCTGTTTGTGGTATATATAAATGATTTGGAGGAAAATGTAACTCTCCTGATTAGTAAGTTTGCAGATGCCACCAAAGTTGGTGGAGTTGCGGACAGCCGAGGATACAGAAGGATATAGATCGGTTAGAGACTTGGGCGGAGAGATGGCAGATAGAGTTTGATCCGGAGAAATGTGGGGTAATGCATTTTGGAAGGTCTACTACAGGTGGGAAATATACAATAAATGGCAGAACCTTTAAGAGTATTGACAGGCAGAGGGATCTGGGTGTACAGGTCCACAGGCCACTGAAAGTGGCAACATGGCTGGAGAAGGTAGTCAAGAAGGCATACAGCATGCTTGCCTTCATCGGATGGGGCATTGAATATAACATTTGGCAAGTCACGTTGCAGCTTGAAAAACCTTAGTTAGGCCACACTTGGATTATAGTGTCCAATCTTGGTTGCCACACTACCAGAAGGATGTGGCGGCTTTGGAGAGAGTACAGACGAGATTTACCAAGATGTTGCCTGGTATGGAGGGCATTAGCTATGGGGAGAAATTGGATAAACTCGTTTTTTTCTCACTGGAACGATGGAGATTGAGGGGCGACCTGAATAAAGTGTACAAAATTATGAGGGGAATGGACAGAGTGGATAGTCAGATACTTTTTCCCAAGGTGGCAGAGTCAATTACAGGGGCACATAAGGGCTATGGAGAGAGAGCGGGTAAATGGAGTTGAAATCAGTCATGATTGAATGGTGGAGTGGACTCGATGGGCCGAATGGCCTTACTTCCGCTCCTATGTCTTATGGTCTTATAAGGTGTGAGGGGCAAAGCTTAGAGGAGATGTGCGAGAGAAATGTTTTATGCAGAGGGTTGTGGGTGCCTGGATCTCGCTGCCGGAGGAGGTGATAGAAGCAATAGTGACGTTTAAGGGGTGTCATGATAAATACACAAATAGTATGGGAATAAAGGGATATGGGCCCCAGACGTGTAAAAGGTTTTAGCTTAGACAGGCAGCAAGGTTGGCGAAGAACTAGAGGACTGAAGGGCCTGTTCCGGTGTTGTACTTTTCTTTGTTCTTTGACTGAACTAAAAACTGCTCAACTTCAAGTCCTGTATGCAACTACCTTTTTAGACAGACCTGGCCCCTCCCATTAGCTATTTTGTCATCGGTCATCGATTCCCCATTTTGCTGAGGGCTAGCGGGAAGACAGCATAGAGCACTCGGCTCTAGCTGACGATACGGCCCAGAGAATTGCCGGGTCCATGGCCGCGCATGCGCACGGCGCTTCCCTGCAGCGGCTGCGCTGTGTGACATAGCGGCGGACATGGCCCGCGAAATAGTCCCCCCTTCGGCCGGCTTGCGTGCCCCCAGCCCCTGATGAAGTCCCCTCCTGCCAGCGGATCGACCCTCCCTCGACTGTGGCGGCGCTGGACTGAGTCCACAGCAGCCGCACCGAGTCTGACTTGTACACAAGAAATATCAGTGAAAAGTCTATACCACCAGCGTCTGGGCAGCTCAATCGCACACAGACCTCAGTCCCAGACACATTTGTTAATTTTGTTTGAGCCCTGAATTTTATCCTGCCCTGGATCGAGGTTGCAGCTAAAACGTGAAAGCCGCCTGGCCAATCGGCCTGCCCGCCAACTGTGAAGGCAGATGGGCCATGCAAAATCCCAGTTGTTGATTAATTCATTTAAATTGGCTTCCGAACTGTCGGCAGGTGCACTTCTAACTCGCGTGACGGCTGCTGACCAGTCGCCCCAGAAGATGGTCGCCAAAGGGGACATAGGTCATAGGGCGGGAATTGCAGCAGGCCACCTCCGTTTCTGATGTACTGCCTGGGGATCTACCTAGATGTAGCGCTAGGGCAGATAAAGCCAGAAAGTTAGACAACAGGTAAGTATGGGGAGGCAGTGGTGGAGTGGCATTGTCGTTGGACTAGTAATCCAGAGACCCAGAGCCATGCTCTGGGGACACGGGTTCAAATCCCGCCATGGCAGATGGTGAAATTTGAAATATTGTATTAATAGTCTAACGATGATCATGAAACCATTGTCATAAAAACCCATCTGGTTCACTAATGTCCTCAATCAGTCGTCCTTACCTGGTCTGGTCTACATATGACATCTCAAGATGCACAGCAATGTGGTTGACTCTAAAATGCCCTCGGGGTGGGCAATAAATGCTGAACACGGTGCAGCACACAGTATAGTGTTAGGGGCCAGGGCACAAACCTGTACACATGTTCACTGTTTTACAAATAACACCTGTTCACAACGTTTCAACCTGGCTCAGTGCTCTGCCAGAAGGGTGTGAGGAAGGGCAGTGCTGGGATGGCTGCAGAGGGGGTGCTGGGGAGGCAGAGGGCCGATGGGCAGGCATTGGGGGTGGACTTGGGCCAGGGACCCCAGCTCACCGCTCCGGTGTCCCACTCCATAGCCCCACCTCTCCACCTCATGCACCCCGGACATACTCTCTTCCACCTTCTTCCGTCAGGAAAAAGATACAAAAATTTGAGGTCACGTACCAACCGACTCAAGAACAGCTTCTTCCCTACTGCCATCAGACTTTTAAATGAACCTACCTCGTATTAAATTGATCTTTTCTCTACACCCTAGCTATGACTGTAACATTATATTCTGCAGTCTCTCCTTCCTTCCCTATGTACGGTATGCATTGTCCGTATAGCAAGCAAGAAACAATACTTTTCACTGTATATTAACACATGCAACAATAATAAATCAAATGAAATCAAATCAAAATTGTCGTTCAAGAGCCAGTCCCTCAGCCGGAGGTGCACCTTGAACAGGTAAGTGTGTCAGGTTGAAGGTGTGTATACTGCCTGGGTATCGGGCGCAGACGCGTACGATTTGCATCTCATCGTCACACACCAGCTGTATGTTCATCGAGTGGAATCCCTTTCAGTTTGTGAAGACCAGCCTGTCATGGGGCGGTGCTCGTAAGACGACATGCATCCTGTCAATCACCTAGGGCATCTTGGCGATGATGCCTGGCCAGACCCAGGGGCCAGAAAAACAAAGAACAGCCGGCCCGAAAATCAGGCTCTCAGGCCCGCAGGCCTCGCAATGCTGCTGCGCACCGACCCGACACGTCCTCTTCTGACGCGTCATCAACCTCGTGCGAATCATGGGAGCGGCCATCTGGTTGGCGGCCATCTTCTCGACCCGACACGTGCGACCAACGGCAGTGGCCATTTTACGACTCCGACTACCCGCGACTGGGTGCGATCACCCTCGATCAAACTCGGCCGAAACACCTGCAGAACTCCATGATGCAGGTCCAGGTCAACGGGCACGACACTGCATGCATCTTCGACTCCGGGAGCACGGAGAGCTTTATCCACCCTGAAACGGTAAGGCGCTGCTCCCTACGCACCCATCCCACATCCCAAACCATAGCCCTCGCATCTGGGTCCCACTCGGTACAAATCACGGGGTACTGTATGGCGGATCTCTCGATCCAAGGTGCCAAATACACCCGTTTCAAATTTTATATCCTCCCTCATATCTGTGCCCCCCTGCTGCTCGGACTGGATTTCCAGTGCAGCCACCGAAGCCTGACACTGAAGTTCGGCGGACCCTTGCCCCCCCTCACGGTGTGCTGCCTTGCGACACTGAAAGTCGCACCCCCCTTGCTATTCGCTAACCTCACTCCCGACTGTAAGCCCGTCGCCACCAGGAGCCGGCGCTACAGTGCCCAAGATATGGCTTTTATCAAGTCAGAGGTCCAGCGTTTACTGGGACAGGGGGTCATCGAGGTTAGCAACAGCCCTTGGAGAGCGCAAGTGGTGGTAGTCCGGTCCGGGGAGAAGAAACGGATGGTCGTGGATTATAGCCAGACCATAAACCGATTCACGCAGCTTGATGCGTACCCCCTTCCTCGCATCGCGGAAATGGTAAATCGGATCGCCCAATACCGAGTCTTTTCCACGGTCGACCTCAAATCTGCCTACCAACAGCTCCCCATCCGACCAAAAGACCGCCTCAATACTGCCTTCGAAGCAGCCGGCCGGCTCTTCCACTTCCTCAGGGTCCCCTTTGGTGTCACAAATGGGGTCTCCGTCTTTCAAAGGGCGATGGACCAAATGGTGGACCAGTACGGTTTGCGGGCTACATACCCGTACTTGGACAATGTCACCATCTGCGGCCATGATCAGCAGGACCATGACGCTAACCTCAAAAAGTTCCTCCAGACCGCCCGAGCCCTTAACCTGACCTATAACGAGGGCAAATGCGTTTTCCACACCACCCGGCTGGCCATCCTCGGCTATGTCGTGGAAGACTGGGTCCTAGGTCCCGACCCCGACCGCATGCACCCCCTTAAGGAACTCCCTCTCCCCCGCAGCCTCAAGGCCCTCAAACGGTGCTTGGGGCTTTTCTCCTATTACGCCCAGTGGGTCCCCAAGTATGCGGACAAAGCCCGCCCACTCCTAAAGACCACCACTTTTCCCCTCTTGGCTGAGGCTCAATTGGCCTTCAACCGCATCAAGGCCGACATCATCAAGGCCGCCATGCACGCGGTGGACGAAACCATCCCTTTCCAGGTAGAGAGCGATGCATCAGACATCGCCCTGGCTGCTACCCTCAATCAAGGAGGCAGACCAGTAGCGTTCTTCTCCCGAACCCTCACCGCCTCCGAGATTCGACACTCTGCAGTCGAAAAGGAGGCACAAGCCATTGTGGAGGCTGTGCGGTGCTGGAGACACTACCTCGCCGGTAGGAGGTTTACCCTCGTCACCGACCAACGGTAGGTCGCCTATATGTTCGATAACACGCAACGGGGCAAAATAAAAAACAATAAAATTTTGAGTTGGAGGATCGAACTCTCCACCTACTCGTACGATATCAAGTATCGTCCAGGGGAGCTCAACGAGCCCCCAGATGCCCTGTCCCGCGGCACATGCGCCAACGCGCAGGAGGACCGCCTGCAAGCCATCCACACTGACCTCTGCCACCCGGGGGTTACCCGGCTCGTCCATTTCATCAAGTCCCGCAACCTACCTTACTCAACCAAGGAGGTCAAGGCCATGGTCAGGGCCTGCCAGGTCTGTGCGGAGTGCAAACCGCACTTCTATCGGCCAGACAAGGTTCGGCTCGTGAAGGCCTCGGGCCCCTTTGAGCGACTGAGCGTGGACTTCAAGGGGCTCCTCCCGTCCACCAACCGTTATGCCTATTTCCTCACCGTGATCGATGAGTTCTCCCGTTTCCCATTCGCCATTCCCTGCACCGACATGACCTCAGCCACGGTGATTAAGGCACTGCACAGCATCTTCACCCTGTTCGGTTTCCCTGCTTATATCCACAGCGACCGGGGTACATCGCTCATGAGCGATGAACTGCGTCAGTATCTGCTCAGCAAAGGCATCGCCTCGAGCAGAACGACCAGCTATAACCCACGGGGAAACGGGCAGGTGGAGAGGGAAAACGCGACCGTGTGGAAGGCTGTCCTTCTGGCCCTGCGGTCGAGAAATCTCCCAACCACCCGCTGGCAGGAGGTCCTACCCGATGCCCTATACTCCATTAGGTCACTCCTCTGCACGGCCACAAATGAGACCCCTCATGACCGATTGTTTCTCTTCCCCAGGAGGTCCCTACCTCCGGGGTCTCGCTTCCACCTTGGCTGACGGCTCCGGGACCTGTTCTTCTCCGGAGGCACGCGAGGAGCCATAAAACGGACCCCCTAGTTGAAAAGGTCCGACTGCTCCACGCCAACCCCAGTTACGCCTACGTGGAGTACTCCGACGGCAGGCAAGATACGGTTTCCCTCCGGGATCTGGCGCCCGCTGGATCCTCCACCACAGACGCCCCTTCCCGCGCCGCTCCCCTGCAGGACCCGTCGCCCCCTACAACACACCCCCTTCCGGCCCTACCACCCGTTGGTGAGCTCCTACCGTGCGCCCCCCCTTGCGCCCCCCCTTTACACACCCCGCCGGCGCCGGCTCCGCTACCCCCGGCCCTGCCTAGTTCCTCTGCCCCGACCCGGACCGAAGCTCCGACCGCTGTGCTCCCGGATGTGCCCTCAACCGGGACGTCCGTGCCCGCCGCACCACCGCCCGAATTGAGGAGATCGAGGAGGACGATCCGGCCGCCGAGACGGATGGACCTATGATGGCACTTCACCCCCGCCGGACTCCTTTTTAAACAGGGGGTGAATGTGATGAACGGTTACTGCCTTATCATCATGTAAGGTGATGTCCCCTTTAAGACCAGGCTTGGAACCCTGGGGACTCCGCCTCTGGCTCCGCCGATCTGGGAGCCATACATAAAGGCCTGCCTCATGGTCTGTATAGCAGTCAGCTCTCGTCCAAATCTGTAGCATAGTTATTAGCCTAATAAAGCCTTCTTTACAGTTTAATCTCTAAGCATCATTATTGAGGGTACCTCACCCCCGCGGTGCCAGGTGCACCATGATTCGATAGATTGGATTGGATTTGTTGGATTGGAATAGTTTATTGTCACGTGTACCGAAGTACAGTGAAAAATATTCTTCTGTCTGCAGTCCAGACAGATCAATCTATACATGAAAAGAAAAGAAAATAAAAAGAAAATACGTAATAGGGCAACACAGGGTACACAATGTAAATACATAGACTCCGGCATCGGGTAACGCATACAGGAGTGTAGTATTAATCAGGTCAGTCCATAAGAGGGTCGTTTAGGAGTCGGGGTATAACGGGGAAGAAGCTGTTTTTGAATCTGTTTGTGCGTGTTCTCAGACTTTTGTACCTCCTGCCTGATGTCTGGGGCTGGTTTAGCACAGTGGGCTAAACAGCTGGCTTGTAATGCAGAACAAGACCAGCAGCGCGGGTTCAATTCCTGTATCGGCCTTCCCGAACAGGTGCCAGAATGTGGCGACTAGGGACTTTTCACAGTAACTTCATTGAAGCCTACTTGTGACAATAAGCAATTATTATTATTGATAGAAGGAGTTGGAACAGTGCGTAAGCCGGGTGGGAGGGGTCTTTGATTATGCTGCCCGCCTTCCCAAGGCAGCAGGAGGTGTAGATGGAGTCAATGGATGGGAGGTAGGTTCATGTGATGGACTGGGCAGTGTTCACGACTCTCTGAAGTTTCTGAAGGTCTTGGGCCGAGCAATTGCCATACCAGGCTGTGATGCAGTCAGATAAGATGCTTTCTATGGTACCACAGAAATTGGTAAGAGTTAATGTGGACATGCCGAATTTCCTAAGTTTCTTGAACAAGTATAGGGGCTGTTGTGCTTTCTTGGTCGTAGCATCGCCTGGGTGGACCAGGCCAGATTGCTGGTGATTGGCACACCTAGGAATTTGAAGCTGTCAACGATCTCCACCTCAGCCCCGTTGATGTAGACATGGCTGTGTACAGTACTTTGCTTCCTGAAGTCAATGACCAGCTCTTTATTTTTGCTGGCATTGAAGGATAGATTATTGTCGTTGCACCACTCCACTAGGTTCTCTATCCCCCTCCTGTATTCTGACTCATCATTATATTGACCAGTATCTTGACTTGTCGTTGTTTGAGATCCAACCCACAATGGCCGTGTCGTCAGCAAACTTGTAGATGGAGTTGGAACCATATTTTGCGACATCCTCGGTTTTGGAGCTTTGATATGAGCTTGGTTGGGATTATGGTGTTGAAGGCGGAGCTGTAGTCAATAAATAAATAGAAGTCTGATGTAGAAGCCCTTGTTGTCGAGATGCTCTAGAGATGAATGTAGGGCCAGGGAGATGGCGTCTGATGTACACGGGTTTCGGCGGCATGCAAATTGCAGTGGATCTAGGCGTTCTGGGAGTATGGAGTTGATGCGCTTCATGACCAACCGCTTGAAGCACGTCATTACGATTGATGTCATGCCATACAATCCCCATGCTCAGCCGGAATCTTCAATGGCATAGCCAGTCTAGCATGGCCTTGAATGACAGGTGCTGCCGGTGCACATGAGGCCTCATGCGGTGCCTCCCTCTCACCTCCTAATCGGCTGGTTCTTTTTCCTCTGGGGCAGCTCCGCTGCTGCAGGGTGCTCCCTGATTAGTTCCAGCTTGTACAGCCTCAGTGCATCCTTCTGGACTGCGGTGGCCAGGCTGAAGGCAACCATTTTTGTTTCCCAAGATGGCGCCGGAGCGAGGCGACTTTCTGCAAGCTCTCCCTAACAGATCCACTTTTTACTTGTCTTACAATTGTTCTAATCTTTTAAAAGTTAATTTTCCCTATTATGTATTTTCTTTTATTTCCTTTCCTTTCATGTACTTAATGATCTTTGAGCTGATCGCAGAAAAATACTTTTCACTGTACCTTGCTACACGTGACAATAAACAAAATCCAAATTCAATCCAATCCTGGTTGCATTCCAAGAGCCATTGTCTGCAGCGGGTGAAAGGCAGAAACCATGTTAACATGGAGCGTGCCGCCAGGTCCACCGGGCTACACAGTGGCCCTTCACTGCACCCCCTGCCCCCACATTCTCCCCCCCCCCCCCCACTCCTTCCAATCCCCACCTTCTTCCGTGACCGTTCCCCCAGCACGCTGCTATACCGGTGCTTGGCATTGTGGGGACCTCTGGCCCTGGCGCCTGTCCCTGCTGCAAGGGGTACCATTGGTTGGTGCTGCTCATGCCAGAAGTATGCTCCACAGCCCTCATCCGCCGCCCTCCTGCAGGGCTGATACATGTTTCCCCCAGCAGCTCAGGTACAGAATGAGGGCTGCTGGGGCGGCACGGGTTCTTATACGCCGCCTATCAGGGCGGAGCTATCATACACTCTAACCAATAGAAAGCATACAGTTTCCACCAATAGTGTTTTCGCCTATCAGGTACCGTAATACCTATAATACCACATTCACCCCCTGTTTAAAAAAAAGGGTCCGGCGGGGGTGGAGGCCAGAAACTACAAAACATAGCAACATGGTATAATTAGTTATGGAGGTACCGTAATACCTCCGTACAGTGTTTAGTAACTATTTACAAGTCTGGTAGCTATGTACATTTGATGGTTTATATTTACAGATTACAGTTAAAATGAAGCAATCAGTCGATCGGGGGCCCTGGTCGTCCTTTGTGATCGTCGGAGCTTCGGTGGTGACTCCGGTGGAGGCTCGGGCGTCTGTGACTCCGGGAGCATGGCTTCGATCTCCATGGCAGCTTCGTCACCCCTAGACGGTGCTGGTGGGAAAAACGGCTGACCTGGGAAGGGAGCGCCTGCGGGGGGCGTTGGTGAGTGGGGGGGCCTAGACGGGGGCGGCGGAAGGACCGATCCTCCTGTAAGGTGCTGCGGTGGAGGGGAGGGTGGGACTGGTGGCTGGAATGTGCGTGGGGTTCCGGCAGGCGCCAGGTCCCGTAGGGAGACCGTATCTTGTCAGCCGTCGGGGTACGCCACGAGGGTGTACAGGGGGTTAGCATTGAGCAGATGGACCCTCTCGACCAACGGGTCCGACTTGTGCGCCCGCACGTGTTTTCGGAGCAGGATGGGTCCGGGTGCTGCCAGCCAGGTCGGGAGCGAGGTCCCCGAGGAGGACTTCCTCGGGAAGACAAGGAGACGTTCGTGAGGTGTCTGATTGGTGGTCGTACAAAGCAGTGACCGGATGGAGTGGAGGGCATCTGGGAGGCCTTCTTGCCAGCGGGATACTGAGGGGTTCCTGGACCGTAGGGCCAGTAGGACGGTCTTCCAGACCGTTCCGTTCTCCCTCTCTACCTGTCCGTTACACCGGGGGTTGTAACTGGTCGTCCTGCTCGAGGCGATGCCCTTGCTGAGCAGGAATTGACACAGTTCGCCGCTCATAAAGGAGGACCCCTATCACTGTGTATTTAAGCGGGGAACCCGAACAGTGCAAAGATGCTATGGAGGGCCTTGATGATGGTGGTTGCGGTCATGTCGGGGCAAGGGATGGTGAATGGGAACCGGGAGTATGCGTCAATCACGTTCAGGAAGTACATGTTGGAGTCGGTTGAGGGGAGGGGGCCTTTGAAGTCCACGCTGAGGCATTCAAAGGGACGGGAAACCTTTATCAGGTGCGCTTTCTCTGGCCGGTAGATGTGCGGTTTGCACTCCGCGCAGATTTGGCAGTCCCTGGTGGCCGTCCTGACCTCCTCGATGGAGTAGGGCAGGTTGCGGGTCTTGATGAAGTGGAAAAATCGAGTGATCCCCGGGAGGCAGAGGTCCTCGTGAAGGGCTCGGAGGCGGTCCACTTGTGCGCTACAGGGCATCAGGAGGCTCATTTAGCTTCCGGGACGATACAAGATCTCGTAGTTGTCGGTGGAGAGTTCGATCCTCCACCGCAAGATCTTGTCGTTCTTTATCTTGCCCCGCTGTGCATTATCAAACATGAAAGCCACCGACCGTTGGTCAGTGAGGAGAGTGAATCTCCTGCCGGCCAGGTAATGCCTCCAATGTCACACAGCTTCTACTATGGCCTGGGCCTCCTTTTCGACAGAGGAGTGGCGGATTTCGGAAGCATGGAGGGTACGGGAGAAGAAGGCCACGGGTCTGCCCGCTTGGTTGAGGGTGGCCACCAGAGCTACGTCGGATGCACCGCTGTCGACCTGGAAGGGGAGGGACTCGTTGATGGCATGCATCGTGGCCTTTGCAATGTCTGCTTTGTTGCGGCTGAAGGCCTGGTGGGCCTCTATCGACAGGGGAAAAACTGTGGATTGGATATGGGGACGGGCCATGTCCGCGTAGTTGGGGACCCACTGAGTGTAGTAGCTAAAAAAAACCGAGGCAGCGTTTCGGGGCCTTGAAGCAGTGAGTGACGAGGAACTCCATAAGGGGGCGCATGCGTTCAGGGTCGGGGCCTATAACTCCATTTCGCACTACGTAGCCGAGGATGGCTAGACGGTCGGTGCTAAACACGCATTTATCCTTGTTGTATGTAAGGTTAAGGATTTTAACAGTCTGGAGAAATTTTCGGAGGTTGGTGTCGTGGTCCTGCTGGTCGTGGCCGCAGATGGTGACATTATCGAGATATGGGAATGTTGCCCGTAAACCGTACCGGTCAACCATTCGGTCCATCTCGCACTGGCAGATCGAGACCCCATTGGTGACACTGAAGGGAACCCTTAAGAAGTGATTGAGCCACCCATCTGCCTCGAAGGTAGTGTATTTGCGGCCGCTCGTGCGGAGGGGTAGCTGGTGGTAGGCGGACTTGAGATCCACCGTGGAGAAGACCTTATAATGCGCGATCCTGTTCACCAGGTCGGATATGCGGGGGAGAGGGTATGCGTCCAGCTGCGTAAACCTGTTGATGGTCTGACTGTAGTCGATGACCATCCTATGCTTCTCCCCGGTCTTTACCACCACTACTTGTGCTCTCCAGGGGCTGTTACTGGCATCAATGACCCCTTCCCTCAGTAGGCTTTGGACCTCTGACCTAATAAAGATCTGGTCCGAGGCACTATAGCGTCTGCTCCTGGTGGCGATGGGTTTGCAATCCGGGGTGAGGTTCGCAAACAGGGAAGGTGGGTCGACCTTAAGGGTCGCGAGGCCGCAGACAGTAAGGGGGGGTATAGGGCCGCCGAATTGGAAGGTCAGACTATGAAGGTTACAGTAGAAGTCTAAACCCAGGAGTGTAGCCGCGCAGAGGTGGCGAAGGATGTCGAGACAGAAGTTTTTGAACTCCCTTCCCTGGACTGTGAGGTTTGCTACACGAAACCCCTTTATCTCCACTGAGTGTGAACCGGAGGCCAGGGAGATTTTTTGACTAACGGGGTGGATGAGGAGAGAACAGCGCCTTACTGTGTCGGGGTGTACGAAGCTCTCCGTGCTCCCAGAGTTGATTAGGCAGGACGTCTCGTACCCGTTGATGAATACGGTCATCGTAGCGGTTGAGAGCGTTCGAGGCCGAGACTGATCCAGAGTCACCGAGGCTAGTCGCAGCAGTTGAGAGTTCTGTTCGGGCAGTGTGTGGTCAGCCGAGCTTGGTTCCTGGAGGTTCATCCAAGATGGCGTCTCCCATTGGTCGCACATGGCTGGGGGTGCACAAAATGACGGCGCCCATCCCTCCACGTGGAGTCCACGGAACAAGATGGCGGCGCCCGGTGTCCGCACGTGGCCCTGGGATATGGAGGTGGCGGCGACCGCTGGCCACACGGGGCCCGAAGAGAGGTTTGTGGTTGCAGTCCGCATTCGCCGCTGGAGACCGCGGCAACCACCCGGGCCTGGCATACCCCCGCGAAATGGCCCTTTTTTCCTCATCCTTTGCAGGTGGATGCGCGGGCCGGGCAGCGCTAGCGGGGGTGCTTGGCCTGCCCGCAAAGTAGCAGCGGGGCCCCTCGGGGTTGCCAGGCCGCCTTGCAGTGCAGGCCTGTGGGGGAATGGGGGAAGTCTCGGGGTCGGCCACGGAGGGGGTTCCACGCTGCCCAAGGGGCTGCCGCGCAGTCGGGAACGTAAGCGCGGGCGTTCCTGGAGGCCACGTCCAGGGAGCCAGCAAAGGCCCGTGCCTCCCTGAGACCCAGGGTGTCCTATTCTAACAGGCGCTGGCGGATTTGTGACGATAGCATACCTGCTACGAAAGCGTCCTGGACTAAGTTCCGTGTGTTCGCTCACCGAAACTTGCGGGCAGCCGCAGCTTCTGCCAACACCAGGAGTGCACGGTGGAATTCCTCCAGCGATTTCCCCAGTGCTTTGTCGCCTTGTTGCAAGCAGGTGCTGTGCGTAGACCTGGTTTACCGGGCAAATATAGTGTCCTTTTAACAGCTCTATTGCTGCGTCGAGGTCTTCCGCCTCCTCGATAAGGGTGTAAATCTCCGGGCTCACCCTTGAGTGCAGGACGTGCAGTTTCTGCTCTCCCATGGGTGCGATTACGGCTGTCTCGAGATACCCTTTAAAGCAAGCCAGCCAGTGCTTAAAGATTGCCGCTGAGTTTGCCGCGTGGGGCAGCATGGTAGCATTGTGGGGCAGCACGGTAGCATTGTGGATAGCAGAATTGCTTCACAGCTCCAGGGTCCCAGGTTCGATGCCGGCTTGGGTCACTGTTTGTGCGGAGTCTGCACATCCTCCCCGTGTTGCGTGGGTTTCCTCCGGGCGCTCCGGTTTCCTCCCACAGTCCAAAGATGTGCAGGTTAGGTGGATTGGCCATGATAAATTGCCCTTAGTGTCCAAAATTGCCCTTAGTGTTGGGTGGGGTTACTGGGTTACTGGGTTATGGGGATAGGGTGGAGGTGTTGATCTTTGGTAAGGTGCTCTTTCCAAGAGCTGGTGCAGACTCGATGGGCCGAATGGCCTCCTTCTGCACTGTAAATTCTATGAATTCTATAAATTGCAGACACTCCGGCTTGATTTGAAGCTCCATCCTTTCTTCTTAAAAACTAGCTTATTAAATTGATGCACGATCAATGACCACTAAAGTGAGGTTGTAGTCCAACTGAAGGCTTTAATAAGCTAGATGTTTCCCCCAGCAGCTCAGGTACAGAATGAGGGCTGCTGGGGCGGCACAGGCTCTTATACCCGGCCTTGCAGGGCGGAGCTATCATACATTCTCACCAATAGAAAGCGTACAGTTTCCATCAATGGTGCTTTAGCCTATCAGGTACAGTAATACCTATAATACCACAAGGGCCTACCGTGGGCATTGCCCTTGGGTGGGCCGCATGCTGCCCCGGCATTGGGTGGTGGCCAGCTGGGTGGGGGGGGTGGGGGGAGTTAGTTGGGCTGGAGGGTGAGGGCTGTGATGCGGGGGTAGTGGGGTGGAGCTTGGACACTGGGGTGCAGGTTTTCTGGAGGGAGGGTGGGGAGTGTGGGGGGGGGGTAGGGTGGAGGGCGGGGTGTAGGGTGCAGATGGGTGGGGTAGAGGTGGGGGCTGGAGTGCGGGTGTGGTGGGGTGGAGGGTAGGGGCTGGGGTGCAGTGTTGCTGAGGGGCGGGTGGGGAGTGCAGGGTGGGATGGGGTGGAGGGTGGGGTGTAGGGTGCAGATAGGTGGGGTGAGGGTGGTGGTGGGGGCTGGTGTGCCGGCATGGTGGGGTGGAGGACAGCGGGTGGAGTGCGGTGGTGGTTGTGTGGAGGGTGGGGGGTAGTGTGGGGGTGGTGGTGTGGGAGCACCCACTCGCCGGTGTCACTCTACTCAACCACGGGCCATTGTGGTCGGTTAGTGGGGTGCGCAGAAAGATGGCAACCTTGCAGGCCGCCGCACTGGTGGTCTGTGCATCTGTGCCAGAATGCCCAGACCCATGCGAGGGGCCACCCCGAACCTACGGCCCATTCCCTGGTCACGACCCTCCCCCCACCCTCCTGGGGCTTGGCAATGGCCCCTCCCCCCATACTGCCAGCCCTGCTGGTGGCAGGACCGGCAGCCCACGGTCACGCCTCTGCATGTCTTACCTCCTCTCTCTCCCTCATGAGCCACACCGCTGTTATCCAACTTTTAAAACTACAAGTGAATCACCATGTGAATAATTCCTACCGGCAGAAGTGGAGCATTGCGAAGGCCCTGGAGAATACTGAGTTAGGCCCGATAATGATATGCTGACAGCATTTACTGTATGTGTGGAGTGGAAATTTTCTACAAACATATAAAACAAAAAAGAGTGGCTAAGGTAAATATTGGTCCTTTAGAGGATGAGAAGGGAGATTTAATAATAGGAAATGAGGAAATGGCTGAGGAACTGACAGGTCTTTGGGTCAGTCTTCACAGTGGAAAACACAAATAACATGCCAGTGACTGATGGAAATGAGAGGCTATGACAGGTGAGGACCTTGAGACCATTGTTATCACTTAGGAGGTAGTGATGGGCAAGCTAATGGGGCTAAAGGTAGACAAGTCTCCTGGCCCTGATGGAATGTATCCCAGGGTCCTAAAGGAAATGGCTAGGGAAATTGCAAATGCACTAGTGATAATTTACCAAAATTCACTAGACTCTGGGGTGGTCCCAGCGGATTGGAACATAGCAAACGTGACACCACTGTTTAAAAAAGGAGGTAGCAGAAAACGGGTAATTATAGGCCAGTTAGCTTAACATCGGTAGTAGGGAAGATGTTGGAATCTATCATCAAGGAAGAAATAGCGATGCATCTGGATGGAAATTGTCCCATTGGACAGACGCAGCATGGGTTCATAAAGGGCAGGTCGTGCCTAAATAATTTAGTGGAATTTTTTGAGGACATTACCAGTGCAGTAGATAATGGGGAGCCAATGGATGTGATATATCTGTATTTCCAGAAGGCTTTTGACAAGGTGCCACACAAAAGGTTGCTGCATACGATAAGGAGCATGGCGTTAAGGGTAAAGTGGATAGAGGAGTGGTTAATTAATAGAAAGCAAAAAGTGGGGATTAATGGGTGTTTCTCTCGTTGGCAATCAGTAGCTAGTGGTATCCCTCAGGGATCAGTGTTGGGCCCACAATTGTTCACAATTTACATCGATGATTTGGAGTTGGTGACCAAGTGCAATGGGTCCAAGTTTGCAGACGACACTAAGATGAGTGGTAAATCAAAAAGTGCAGAGGATACTGGAAGTCTGCAGGGGGATTTGGATAGGCTAAGTGAATGGGCTAGGACCTGGCAGATGGAATACAATGTTGACAAATGTGAGGTTATCCATTTTGGTAGGAATAACAAAAAAAGTGATTATTATCTAAATGATCAAATATTAAAACATGCTGCTGTGCAGAGGGACCTGGGTGTCCTAGTGCGTGAATTGCATTTATACGTGCAACAAGTGATTAAGAAGGCAAATGGAGTTTTGTCCTTCATTGTTAGAGGATGGAGTTTAAGACTAGGGAGGTTATGCTGCAACTGTATAATGTGTTAGTGAGGCCACGCCTGGAGTATTGTGTTCAGTTTTGGTCTCCTTACTTGAGAAAGGACGTACTGGCACTGGAGGGTGTGCAGAGGAGATTCACTAGGTTAATCCCAGAGTTGAGGGGTTTGGATTACGAGGAGAGGTTGAGTAGACTGGGACTGTACTCGTTGGAATTTAGAAGGGTGCGGGGGGATCTTATAGAAACATATAAGATTATGAAGGGAATAGATACGATAGATGCGGGCAGGTTGTTTCGGCTGGAGGGTAAAAGCAGAACTGGGGGGCATAGCCTCAAAATAAGGGGAAGTAGATTTAGGACTGAGCTCAGGAGGAACGTCTTCACCCAAAGGGTTGTGAATCTGTGGAATTCCTTGCCCAGTGAAGCAGTTGAGGCTCCTTCATTAAATGTTTTTAAGATAAAGATAGATAGTTTTTTGAAGAATAAAGGAATAAAGGGTTATGGTGTTCGGGCCGGAAAGTGGAGCTGAGTCCACAAAAAATCAGCCATGATCTCATTGAATGACGGAGCAGGCGCGAAGAATTAGGCTTCTCCTCCTAATTCTTATGTTCTTAACGCATTGATCCGCAGTCGAGGCACTGGAGCATGACATTCCGTTGGGCGCCTGGCATGGCCACAATTTTGGCCTCACAACTTATTTTCCGCCCAATCGCTTTCCCGATTCCTGCGTCGGCCAACAGAGAATTCCGCCCCATCTGTTTTCCAATGTGACCATCACCTCCTTCCTTCTCCAAAGCAGTTCCCTTTTCTGCCCCTCAATCAGTCTGCTGCTGGAACCCTCATCCATGCTGTTGCCTTGTTAACGACAAATCTCATTATTTCAGTTTCCTCACATCCTTGATGCTCCATAAAGTTCATCCAATTTCCTGCCGTAAGTATTCTGCCCCACTCCTGAATTGCATTCACCTATCACTACCGTCTTTGCTAATCGATATTGACTCCCAGAAAACCAACTCCTCAATCTTTTCATGGCTTCACTCTTCCCTATCTCTAACCTGCTACAGTCCTGCAAACTTTGGCACCCCTCCTCACAATGCTCTCCGTTCCTCCTCTAATGTTATGTCTATGGGCTATATCATAGTTGGAAGATGTGCGACCTCCAACCAGCAGGTGGCGGACGGTACATGCACACCATGCGGCCTCTAGACCAAGGTCATGTGACCTGCGACTAGGAGGGAGACACATCCGGCCATCTTCAGAAGAAGATTGAGAGGGTAATACGACATACATGTGAATGGTCAGTGCTAGGTGCAAGTTCCAGAGGAAGTAGTTTCACAGCACAGTAGCACAAGTGAATAGCACTGTGGCTTCACAGCGCCATGGTATGATTCCCCGCTGGGTCACTGTCTGTGCGGAGTCTGCACATTCTCCCCGTGTCTGCGTGGGTTTCCTCCGGGTGCTCCGGTTTCCTCCCACAGTCCAAAGACGTGCAGGTCAGGTGGATTGGCCATGATAAATTGCCCTTAGTGACCAAAAAGGTTAGGAGGGGTTATTGGGTTACGGGGATGGGGTAGAGGTGAGGGCTTAAGTGGGTCGGTGCAGACTCGATGGGCCGAATGGCCTCCTTCTGCACTGTATGTTCTCGTTAGCAGACTCCATGATAACGTGCTCTGTAACAGATTGCTATCTTACTACACGAGACTCAGTAAAAGATTCTGGTTTGGACAAGTTGAAGTATTTGGTGGATTCCTTCGTGAAGTGCAAGGGACCAAACAAACACCTCCAAGGCTGTGAAACTTTGGAATTGTCTATTCCAGAGGGATACAGTTAAATATATTTAAAACTGAGACAGATGTTTGGTGTTTCGGAGAATGAAGCGATATGGGGAAATGGCTGGAAAATGTAGTTGAGGCAGAAGATCTGCCATGATTGAGGGACCGAATGGTTTACTCCTCCTATTTCTAAACTCTAGCCTTTTGCATCCTATTTCCCTTTAATCTACCATTGGCACATGCGCCTTTGGCAGCTTGGGTACCATGCATTGGAATTTGTTCCCTAAACCCTGCCACTTCCTAACCTCGTGCTCCTTAAAACACTCCTCTGTGACCACTCATTAGATCACATACATTCAGCCGGTGGCTGTCGCAGGGGCCGGTGGCTGTCGCAGGGGCCGGTGGCTGTCGCAGGGGCCGGTGGCTGTCGCAGGGGCCGGTGGCTGTCGCAGGGGCCGGTGGCTGTCGCAGGGGCCGGTGGCTGCCGCAGGGGCCGGTGGCTGCCGCAGGGGCCGGTGGCTGTCGCAGGGGCCGGTGGCTTCAATGCTACTTTCCCCCACCCGCTGCCACACGTGCATGAAAAAGGGAAAATTCTACCTCAAGTCTGTGAAGCACCCAGTAGAGATTTAACCTTAGTTAATGGTGCTAAGTCAACCTCGTTAATGTCAACCTCGTTAATGGGAGGCAAATATTTAGCTATGTAGCTGTATGGTTGATGCTATTGAGCTCTTTACATTGAAAGGTTTGTTCTGATTCTGCTGATCCATTCTTTTTCTTTCAGGCATTCACTGAGCTCATGCCAAGAATCATGGAATTGCAAAATATCGAGACAATAACAATTGTGATCTGTGCAGTGCTGCAACATAATTAAGGAACTGTGACAAGGTCATAAAGCTTAAACAACATTGTCAATGTACAATACTCTGGTGGTTTGCCTGATTGGTCACAGATATGTGGCTTAGCACTATATGGAGAAGACTGCTATCCTCACTCCCAATGATCTAGGCTTTGTGCTATGGACAGGGTGTAAAGCAGGTCTCAGATATTCTCTGAGGTGGCCATGGCTTTTGAATTCTTTTGGAATTCTGATATTCCCTTTATAGCCAGTCAAGGCTACAATCATATTTTTTACAAAGCTGTAAACATTGGAAACCCTTAAGCAAGGCCGATCAGTCAGAACTCAATTCTGATCTTGATCAATATTGATCTTTCAGGTAGTGACGGATCTGCTGTTCACTTCCCAAAGAAGTTTTTAAAAATTAATTTGCAAAGCTCTACCTTGTACCAAATCTCATCCTTAAGTTTTAGCATTTTAACCTGATGATGGAGCTGAATTTCAGGTACAATGAGGAACAGCCAGAGCTGAAAACGAAGGTTGGCCAATGACCAAATGGTCTTCATTTTAACGCCCAGGAGTGGATGAGGATAAAATATCAGGATTAAGGAACTAAACCCAAACCACCCCCTTTTCCCCACCTTTAATTATTAATGTGCAGAAATTCACAAATCACACCTCCATTTGGTAATTGTGAGACCATGGAACAATTCACTGGACAGCTTAATCCCAAGGACTAACTATAAAGTAATTCCAGAGCTCTTTGGTTCCCGTCTCCTTTACCCGGGGCTAATCTACTCACTTAGGGGTTACAGCCGAAAATCTGTTTTACTTGCTGGAGTTCACTATCCACCTGCTCACTGAATGTGCTTCTCATGAAGACAAACCCTGGTGTTGAAGGAAGGTTAAGTCTGGTTACTGTACACCAGCAAAATTACAAGATGATGGGAAGATTGGCACTGATTACTAGAATTGAAATACAAGGAGAACCTTCGCATGATGTTCACAATGTCTTGCATATTCTCCCATATTGCAACAGTGACTACACTTCGAAAAGAGAAACTTCATTGGCCATAAAGCACTTTGGGGTGAGGCCCTGGGGTTGTGAAAGGTGCTATATAAATGCAATTTCTTTCTTTCTAACACCCAATGAGTGGAGGAAAGCTTCCTTTGTGTCCTAACACAAATATTTATATATTTACAATAATGATAAATTTATCGAAACTTAACATTACTAATTTCCCAATGGCAAAGGGTTCTATAAATAGTTGTTCGATGGAGGAGCTTTTTGGGTGTACACTCCTTGCATGTTGAAGATAAATGTCACAGAGGCAAAATATTAAATTAGGGGCAATTGATTAATATACCTCAAGGCGTTCCAAAGCACATTGTAGCCAATTAAATAGTCTTGAAGTTTAGTTGTTGTTGTCAGGTAATGTATTGTCATAATATGCACCCATGCACATCATGAGGTAAAAGCAGGCAGTGACAGACACCCAGGTGAGCCAATCAACATACAGAACAGAACACGACCAATCACCAGACAGAACAGACAGACTTTCCAAGAGCCGGTGCAGACTCGATGGGCCGAATGGCCTCCTTCTGCACTGTGAATTCTATAAAGAAGAACACCAGAGGGGCTTCCAACTATAAAACACACGAGGCATCAGCACTCTGCCTCTTTCCACTGGTGACAACTGTAGTGAAAGCCAGGGTGTACAAATCATTCAACACCTTCTACACGTGGATCAGAGTTAGCCTGGTCTAGATAGTTAATGTTAGTTTGCTTAGAGTAGTAGAGAGTCAACCCACAGGCAGCTGTGTGCTTTGTTACTGAAGTTCAATAAATCTTATTGAACCAACGCCTATGTTTGGTGTATGCTTGATCATTTCAGTGCATCATGTTGCAGTCTGTGTTACCCCAGGGTGAACAACACAACATGCTACCAGGTGTGGTTACTGCTTCTAAGTAATTTACCTTCGAAAATTCACTGACGACCAGCAACTGCCTTCCAGTGGCATGGAAAAGATCCAGGCACCTCCACAGCTCCGGATCTCCGGGAACCTTGGCGTCAACTGGCGGGTCTTCAAGCAGAAATTCAGTCTATACCTTGAGGCCTTGGGCCTCGAACGTGCGTCCGAGGCCCGAAAAATCGCGCTGCTACTGTCGACTGCGGGGGACCAGGCCATCCAAATCTTCAATTCGCTCACATTTGCCGACGGTGAGGACAAGACCAAGTTCCAGACCATCTTAGCCAAATTCGACAGTCACTGTGAGGTCAAGACGAATGAAAGCTTCGAGCGTTATGTCTTCCAGCAGCGCCTTTAGGGTAAGGATGAGCCTTTCCAGTCTTTTCTCACTCATCTTCGCATTCTAGCGCAATCCTGCAACTGCAGTGACACCACTGACTCCCTCATCAGGGATCAGATCGTGTTAGGCGTCCACTCCGAAGTCCTGTGGGAGCAGTTCCTAAAAATAAAAAATATAACCCTGCCAGTGGCCATCGAGACGTGTAAAGTCCACGAACAGGCGAAAAGTCGCTTTTCCCGCCTGAAGTCTGCAGAGCAGGACCAACTTGCCTCCCACGAGGCTGAGAGTGTACAGGCCATCGCCCGAATGCGGCGCCTGAGCATCGATGAAGGCGGCCATTTCACACGTTTTTCGAGGGGTCCCACGTATGTGCACCACGGTCGGGAGATCGAAGCGGCCGAAGACTACACTGCGCAGGTGCGAGCGGCGGCTGACCGCACTGTGCATGTGTGACGACGCACTGAGCATCACGAGCGTCACAACGTCGACATGATGACGTGCCCCAACTGTGGCACCGCCCATTTAAAGCGGCAATGCCCTGCAAGAGGCAGGCGATGTCTCAACTGCAAGAAGCTTGGCCATTATGTGGCTTTTTGCAGGTCTGCACCTCCAATAGGGGGCCAGCGATCCCAGTTCCAACGCAGACACGTTCGAAGTGTGCATCAAAGGCTGCTGGATTTGGAACCTGATCCCGTCACGGGTCCAGAGGACGACTGCCCGGAGTCCCCATATCGAGTGGGCTTCATCACCATGCATGACAAGGCCTCCTCACACTCAGCAACACACACGCCCATCCTCCATGTGGATTATGCGGACGGGTGACGTGCCATAGTACAAGTCAACGATTGCAGCATCCGGTTCAAGCTGGGCACCGGTGCTTTGGCCAATCTAATAGCCCAAGCAGATCTTGCTCGTATCCAAAGGCAGCCAACAATTCTTCTACCGGTCTGCCAGTTGCTCGACTACAATGGCAATACCATCACTGCGTTAGGGTCCTGTCACCTGCATGTATCCAACAAGGCCATCAAGGCCACTTTGCGGTTTGAGATCGTCCAGCCCGGCAAGGCTTCTCTGCTTGGTGCCCATGCGTGCAAGTTACTCCATCTCGTCCAGCGTGTACATGCCATGTCCTCTGCCAACAGCACTCTTCACGCCGACATTGAAGAGCTGCTATTGCAATACCCAGGTGTGTTCAGTGAGATGGGTACGCTGCCCTACCGCTATAAAATTCTGCTCGGACCTGATGCCACGCCTGTCATCCATGTGCCACGCCGGGTGCCGGCGCCCTTAAAAGACCGTCTAAAGGTGCAGCTGCAGGAGCTCCAAGATCAGGGAATAATATCCAAGGTGACGGAACCAACTGACTGGGTCAGCTCGATGGTCTGTGTCAAGAAGCCCTCTGGAGAACTGCGCATTTGTATCGATCCCAAGGATCTGAACTGTAACATTATGAGGGAACACTACCCGATCCCGAAGCGGGAGGAGTTGACGAGTGAGATGGCACATGCCAAATTCTTTACAAAGCTGGATGCATCGCGTGACTTCTGGCAGATATAACTGGACGAGTCCAGCAGGACGCTCTGCACGTTTAATACACTCTTCGGAAGATATTGCTACAACCGCATGCCGTTTGGTATTGTTTCGGCCTCCAAAATCTTTCATTGAATAATGGAGCAAATGCTAGAGTGCATTGACGGTGTGCAGGTTTATGTTGACGACGTCATCATATGGTCCACGACCCCGGAGGAACATATTTCTCGTCTGCAACAAGTCTTCAGGCGCATACATGCAACGGCCTGAAATTAAATAAGAACAAATGGTCCTTTGGCAACGTCAATTAAGTTTCTGGGTGATCAGATCTCCTAGCAGGGCATGCAACCAGACTCGGACAAAGTCATGGCCATCAACACAATGAAAACCCCAGAGGACAAGTAGGCGGTCCTCCGCTTCCGAGGGATGGTAAATATTTTTGGGAAGCTCATTCCTAACCTCGCGTCACACACCACGGCCCTCAGGCACCTGGTGAGAAGTCCACCACTTTCCAGTGGCTACCCACACATCAAGCAGAGTAGTTTGAGTTGATAGCGAAGCTGACCACCGCTCCTGTTCTTGCTTTTTTTGACCCAGCGAGGGAGACTAAAATGTCCACAGATGCCAGCCAGGACGGAACTGGGGCAGTGCTCCCCCAGAAGGACGACACCTCGTCCTGTGCTCCAGTGGCCTACGTGTCAAGGGCCATGACCCCCACTGAGCAAAGATATGCTCAAATAGAGAAAGAATGCTTGGGCCTTCTCACTGGCATCATGAAATTCCACAATTATGTCTCTGGTCTCCCGACCTTTACAGTAGAGACGGACCACAGACCCCTAGTGCACATTATACACAAGGACTTAAATGACATGACACCCAGGCTCCAGCGCATTCTCCTTCGACTCCGCAGGTATGATTTTGAACTGGTTTACCCACCTGGAAAGGAGTTAATCATCGCGGATGCCCTGTCACATGCCATCACCTCGCCATGTGAGCAGGTAGACTTCATACACGACATTGAGGCACAGGTGCAACTGTGTGCCAGCACCCTCCCGACATCCGACGAACGACTCGTCATCATTCAAGAAGAGACCGCCAAGGACCCTCTTCTGCAGCGGGTCATACATCACCTCATGAGTGGCTGGCAGAAAGGGCAATGCCCCCAATACTATAATGTAAAGGATGACCTAACTGTTGTCGAGGGAATCCTCCTGAAATTGGATCGCATCGTCATTCCGTGCAGCCTCCAGAGCTTGGTGCTCACGCAGATACACGAGGGATGCCTCGGTATTGAGAAGTGCAGGCGCAGGGCCCGGCAGGCTGTCTATTGGACCGGCATCAATGAGGATATATGAAACAGGGTCCTCAATTGCGCGACCTGCCAGCGCTTCCAGCCTGCTCAGCCCAAAGAAACGCTCCAGCAGCACAAGATCGTGACCTCTCCGTGGTCTAAGGTCGGCGTTGACCTTTTTCACACCAACGGGCGTGACTACGTCCTGATAATTGATTATTTCTCCAGTTACACCGAGGGAGTGAAACTGTCTGACCTAACATCCAGGACTGTCATAAAGGCCTGCAAGGAGGCATTTGCCAGGCATCGAATCCCGCTCACGGTTATGAGCGACAACGGTCCCTGTTTCTATAGTCAAGAATGGTCCAACTTCGCAAAGCAATACCACTTCCAGCAGATCACCTCGAGCCTGCATTACCCGCAATCTAAAGGGAAGGTCAAAAAAGGGGTCCATATCGTGAAGCAGATGCTCTGTAAGGCTGCGGACTCAGCTTCAGACTTTCATCTTGCTCTTCTGGGGTACAGGGCAACGCCCCTGTCAACGGTATGTCTCCGGCACAGCTCCTTATGAATCATAACCTGCGGGCGACTGTTCCGGCCATTCATGTACCTGACCTGGATCACCTTCCAGTGCTGCAAAACATGCAGCAGATCAGAACCCGGCAAAAGATCACATACGATGCTCATGCTACTGATCTGCCCGTGCTCTCTCCGAAGGACGCTGTTTGCATCAAGTTGCCTGGTGGAGGCTGGTCAGCTCCAGCTATTGTTGTTCGACAGGCTGCACCCAGGTCATTTGGTTCGTATGGCTGATGGATCTATTGTCAGCGCAACAGAAGGGCACAACGCAAACTTGCCTGCCCACCACCGGATCTCACGTTCCCAGATGTTGTTTTGCCATATCCGGACACCTCGCTCCACGAGGCCACCAATCTGGTTGTATGCCAACCTGTCAAGACACCATCATCCCCGCCTCCACCTCTCAGGCGGTCCACAAGAATCCGATGACAGCCCCAACAACTGGACTTCTAAATAGTTCCTTTGTATATATACTGTTATGTTTCTGCACGCTAGACACCTTACATGTACATATTCATTCACTCACCAATTGCTGTATGTAGTTACTTTTGTAAATATGTCATATATACTCTAAGCAGCCGACAAATTTTTTTAAAAAGGAGGGATGTCAGAATATGCACCCATGCACATCATGAGGTAAAGGCAGGCAGTGACAGACACCCAGGTGAGCCAATCAACATACAGAACAGAACACGGCCAATCACCAGACAGAACACCAGAGGGGGGCTTCCAACTATAAAACACACAAGGCATCAGCACTCTGCCTCTTTCCACTGGTGACAACTGTAGTGACAGTCAGGGTATACAAATCATTCAATACCTTCTACACGTGGATTAGAGCTAGCCTGGTCTAGATAGTTAATGTTAGTTTGCTTAGAGTAGTAGAGAATCAACCCATAGGCAGCTGTGTGCTTTGTTACTGAAGTTCAATAAATCTTATTGAACCAACGCCTACGTTTGGTGTATGCTTGATCATTTCATTGCATCGTGTTGCAGTCTGTGTTACCCCAGGGTGAACAACACGACATGTATGTTGACCAATATCTGAATAGAAAAGCCAAGTGAAGGTTTCATGTATAAGATACATTCAAAACATTAAACCTCTTTCTTTTCTTGTTACACTTGCTGATGGATCCACTCACTGTGTTTCCAGCGTTTGCTGTTTGTGTTTCAGCTTCCCAGCATTTGCAGTTTGTTGCTCTTTTTGTTTATGCTTTAACAGAATATTGTAACGGTCTGGGTCATCCAGACTTAATCCCTCTCACTTATTTTGAAGCATGATTATGATTCGGTTAATGGATTACAGCTTACCCTCCCCCATAATTATCTGTACAGTGTTCACAATGTTGTTTCTAATTGGCTAAGTGTTAATCCAATAATAGCCAATGTTGCAGTTAGGTAGGCTGTTGACATTAACATCAGAACCAGAAATGTTTTCATTTCAATCCATTGGAACATCAACTTATATTTTAACAGCAACTGTTGCAAAGCAATCACCATGGTGATTTGAGGGAAGAACCACAAGTGATTGTTGTCAATTGAGAGAAAGGAGCTACTGTTCATGTGAAGTGAAGACCTCAGTCAGAGAAAATCTATGCCGCACCGAACTTATTGAACAGATCTAAAAATGCTTGAGGAAAACCCGACTGAACTCGGTGTACTTAGTGAGGATGGTTCAAACACAATCCCGCTGCAATCTGAGATTAAACAGGATGATGTTAAGAATCCTGCAAGGACTGACACTGGAACATTAAAAAACAGGTAAATCTATTTGTCTCTTTCTCTTATTGATATGGTCTGGAATGCACCACTTGAGAGGGTGACGGAAGCAGATTCAATAATAGCTTTCAAAAGGGAATTGAATAAATACATGAAGGGAAATCTGCGGGGCAACGTGAAAAGGACAGATGCAATGGGATTAGGAGTGGCACAGGTACATAGGGGCTGAATGGCCTCCTGTGCTGGATCATTCAATTATATGATTCCCTCCAGTCCCAAAAGCGATGTGCGGTTGCACACAAGTGATAGTTCCTCACCGGAGAGGCCAAAGACCGAGGGCGGGATTCTCCGATATTGAGGCAGAGTGTCCGCGCCGTCGTGAATGCCGTCGCATTTCACGACGGCGCGAAACAGCTGCAGGCACGATTGATTCAGGCCCCGAAAAGGGGCCAGCAGTGGGGCCGCGAGAAACGCGGTGGGTGTGGCGCCAGAGCAGCGGCGTCATCGCGCGACGCCACGCCGTGTCATTTAAAGTGCGCGATCCGCGCACAGGACCCGAAGGATCGAGATGGCTGAGCTCCGGCATGCCGCTCCCAGGTTCCGGGACAGTGATCTCGAGACGCTGCTGGACGCTGTAGAAGAGCGCAGAGCCATCGTGTGCCCAAGACGTGGGCACCGGCAACTATCCAGCAATGTGAAGCGCGGCTGGCGTGAGGTGGGCACCGCGGTTGGCGCTGTGGGGCACACCCCCCGCTCTGGAGACCAGTGCCGTAAGATGCTCCACGACCTCACGAGGGCTGCCAGGATAAGTACCTCGAGGGTTCCCCTGGGCCACCCACCACGCCTCCCTCCCCCCCCCACCATGTTTTGCGGGGGCCCCCCTGCCCACACAGGAGGGGGAGGGTTGGGGACACCACATTGTACCCAACCCACATGGGCAACACCCCCACCTTGAGAGCTGCCATGGCGTGGTGCCCAGTGTCCCCCACCCAATCATAATGTTGCCAACATCTGCACGTCTTGATGCTGACCGCCTAACTCTGATGCTTCCCCCCCCCGCAGGATAACACTGCTCACAACCAACGTGAGCGTACAAGAACCGGGGGGGGGGATCACCTGTGCTGCACACCCTCACCGTCCATGAGCAGAGGGCTCTGGAACTCGCTGGGGGAGCGCCACCCGGGAGTTAGCGCCATGCCAGATCGGAGGCGCAGGACCAAGTGAGACTCCCCGTCTTGGCTACACCCCCTCAGCCTGTCACCTCCCCCCCCTTCACACTGCAACCCCATACCACTGCCCCCAAGCCCCCTCCTTTCAACCCACCCCGTGACACATACCCCTCGACCCCCTAACCCTCCCAACACTCCACACTGCCCCCTCCACCCCCTCACACTGCCCCCTCCACCCCCTCACACCCGACTCCGCGTGTCTAACGATACATGCCTCATTGTCTTCCCCAGGCCCAGGAGCCGATCATCCAGGGTCGTCTCGGACAAGCCCCCGCCATCCAGCTGCAAGCCCCCACGAACGCACGGCAGAGAGGGAAAGGAAGACGGACAGGACGGCCCTCCTCTGATGCCGGGGCACTGGAGGGTGACGCACAGAGGACAGACAGACACGACATGGACGAACACTGGACGGACAGTCGGGACACAGATGGTCGTGAGTCGGACGAAGAGAGGGCTGCGAGCCAGGACAGTGACGCAAAGAGGACGGCCAGACAGTCAACGGACACACTGGACACGGCACCTAACATGGGCCGCGGACTAGTTGCATCGGTCCAAGGAGCGCCACAGGAGACCCCAGACCTGGAGACAGATGAGGACCTTGAGTTTGCGGCACTGCTGTCACCCACAACATCCACCATCGCAGATACACTCACCACCGTTGGGCACATAAGTGATGAGGCTTCGGGGTCACTGACTGGTGCGCACCACACAGCCGAACCGGGACAGCAGGTAGAGGTAGGAGCAGCCGAGGGACTGGACGGTCGGAGGGCAGCCCAGACCCAGCACCCAGCTGCCACCCAGTCAGTTCCCGGGTTCCTGGACTTACTAGACCCGTCAACAGACCCGATGCATTTGGAAACCCAGGGAGTGGGCAACGGGATGACGGTCGTCTTCCAGCAACTGCAAGTCCATCCACGTCTAGAGCAGGGAGTGGTGCCAGTCATGGCTGCCACCCAGGCCGACACCGCACGGATGGTGTCCGCATTGGAGGCACTGGGGGCAACGGTTTCGGCCATGGGTCAAGTTCTGCAAGGCATGGGGCTTGATGTGCACGCGTCATCTGTGGCCCAGGGCTGCACTCTCTCAGGCTGCCATGCCCAGAGCCAGCTGTACATTGCCGCCGCACTCCGGGGTCTGGCCCAGTCTCAGCAGGCCATGGCCCTCTCCCAGCAGGCCATCGCTGAGAGTATCGGCGGCCTTGCCTATGTGCTGGATGGCGTCGCAGAATCCCAGCGGTAGGTTGCGCAGTGCCTGACAGGGATGTCGCACTCCCTGAGCTCCATCGCTGGGAATGTTCAGACCCTGGTCGATTCCACAATGGGCCTCCAGGACTGGCAGCGCCAGGTGTCGGTGGTGCCATGGCACCTGTCTCCGCTCGCACCACTGTCCCATAGTGAGGCCCGGGGGCCACCGGGCTCCCTGAGGGAGGAAGAGGTTCTGGTGGCCGTCCCAGTTACTCCAGCAAGGGACGTCCTGGAACACTCGGACTCCCCCTGTTCCGTCCCTGGTGCATCTGGTGGGCAGTGGAGAGAGCAGGGTGGCATCACGCCATCCAGCACGCCTGCCGAGCAGCCTGGCCCATCCAAGCCGGGACGCCCCAGGAAACGCGCGCCGACGGGGACCAACGTCGCAGGGCAGGAGTCTCAGCCGTCCGCCTCCACTCCTGCTGTACCGTCTGGGGAAACACCAAGACGTAGTGGTAGGGCCTGTAAAGCCAAAAGGTTAGACATGTAGTAAGTTGGCACGGGTGCAGGGCACAGCTTAGTTGTAGGGGCTAGGACACTTGTATGTGAATGTCACGATTAAAGACAATGTTACACCAGACCTAGATGCCTCTGTGCTACATCCGGTGCCTGAGGGGTCGTGAGGGTGACCGAGTGATGCTGGGGGTCGAAGTTCTGTACAACGGTGAGGACGGGTGTGTGTTTCTTCCCCCCCCCCCCAACACCCCGTCGCCCTCAGCACACCAATGGCAGCTGCCCCACATGGTCATGTGGTGGATTGTCCGTGACGCATACAGGGACCACCGAGGTGGAGGGTTCAGATATGGCCATGAGTCAGACATTGTCTAGCGTTCCGGAGCTCACAGCTCATCGCAGAGCGGGTTGTCATCATTCAACATGGCACTGATCGCACCCACTGACACAAGCAACTGTGTTAAAACATTCACGATGTGCCGCAGGTGTAAGGTCCTGTGAAAGTGGTGGTGTGGGCGGTAGGGTTGTGCGATGGTGCGGGAATTGGGGCATGCTGGGTGGTGCGGTTGTGCGCGATCCGTGGTGCAAGTGCCTTGCTCAGTGATGCCCTCCCCCTAGTTAGTGAAACGTGCGGCGACCAACGCTTCCCGTGCTCGCTCTCCTAGCTGGTGTCCCCGTGCAGCCTCCCGGCCATATCCCGCCCCCAGGTCGTGTCTGTGCACCCACCCCTCCCCATCCTCCTCCTCCTCCTACTCATGTGCAGAGGCGTCGTCCTCATCGGGCTCCTCCTGTGCATCCTCCTCCAGGACCTCGCCCCTCTATTGGGCAATGTTGTGCTACACACAGCAGACAACTATGCGCCCGACGGGGTGGTACTGCAGGGCCCCTCCAGAGCGACCCAGGCACCGGAATCTCATCTTCAGGAGGCCAAAGCACCTTTCCACAACACCCCTGGTTGTTGCATGGGCCTCATTATAGCGGGTCTCCGCATTTGTCTGTGGCCTCCGTATAGGTGTCATCAGCCACGACCGCAACGGTTAACCCCTGTCGCCCAGCAACCAGCCCCTCAGCTGGGGGGAGGTCCCTCGAAAATAGCGGGGATGAAAGAATGAGCCAGTATGAAAGCATCATCCATGCTGCCAGGATATTGGGCGCACACGTGTATTATCTTTATGCGATGGTGGCAGACCACCTGAATGTTCATCGAGTAATTCCCCTTCCTGTTCAGGAAAACGTCCCTGTTATCCGAGGGTGAACGCATGCCGACGTGCACCCCATCAATCACCCCCTGGACCATCGGCATCCCGGCCACGGAGGTGAATGAGCAGCTGGCACGGGGCCCTCTGCAGCCAGTCCCTCTGCTGCAACCGCCGCTCCAGCAGCCGCTCTAAGCCACCTGCGTCGGCGGCGCCGAATGGCCACTTGCAGGGCAGCTGCTCCCACCACGGCGGCTAGCATAGCTGGCTGGTGGTCAAACATGATGAACTACACGAAGAGGGGGGTGGTGTTGGGAAGAAGCGACAACAACATGTTTAACGATGGCACTTTGACACCTCGACAGCCAGGGCCCGTGAGATACATGGGTGCCCCGGCTGCCTGGTTTTGCTGCAGACACACATGCAACCTTCACCCTGCCCACCGTACCCATCTACCACCCACTTCACCCCATCCCTGCTCATTGCAGCGCCACTGGCCTCAGCCCATCACCATGACCTGCACTTGGAAGCGTGTCTTTGCCACCGTCCTGCCATGGCAGGCTGGCTGGCATGTGGCTCCCGCGGATAACCTTGCCCACCCTCCAACCCCCACCCACCCCCACAGCATGGCGGCATAATTTCCTCCACCCCCTCCCCATTCCTCCACCCCCTCCTCCTTTCCCCACCCCCTCCTCATTCCTCCACTCACCTCCTCCTTTCCCCACCCCCTCCTCATTCCTCCACCCCCTCCTCCTTTCCCCACCCCCTCCTCATTCCTCCACTCACCTCCTCCTTTCCCCACCCCCTCTTCATTCCTCCACCCCCTCCTCCTTCCCCCACCCCCTCCTCACTCCTCCACCCCTCCTCCTTTCCCCGTCCCTCCTCATTCCTCCACCCCTCTCCTCCTTCCTTCCCCCTCCTCCTTTCCCCACACCCTCCTCGTTTCCCCACCCCCTCCTCATTCCTCCACCACCCTCCTCCTTTCCCCACCCCCTCCTCATTCCTCCACCCCCCTTCTCCTTCCTCCACCCCCTCCTTTCCCCACCCACTCCCCTCATCCTTCCCCTCCCCTCCTCCTTTCCCCACTCCTTCCTCCATCCCCTGCTCCTTCCTCCACCCCCTGCTCCTCCCCCCCCCCTCCCCGAGCATGGCGGCATCCTTCTCCTACCAACCCCCCCCTCCCCCCACTCCGGGCATGGCGGCATCCTTCTCCGAGAACTCTCCCACTGCCCCCCCAGCACCGGCCGTGGACGCCACTTCCTGCTGCGTGTGGTGAGGCCGGCCACTCACCTCCTTCCTCCACACGTCAGTCGTGCTGGCTGACGAATTTATTTACCAGAGGTAAATACCTGGGGTCACGCCGTCGGGACTTCGGCCCATCCGGGCCGCTGAATAGTGGGGGGCCCGGAGAATCGCCGTACTTAGTACCTCGGGCGAGTCTCTGGCAGGCGCGGCGCCAACCTCGATGACGCCGTTCTCGCCGGTTGGGAGAATGGCGGAACGGCATTGGACCGGCGGCGCGAGAGAAAATGGCGCGAACGCCGATTCTCCCATACGGCGCAGCATGGGACAATCCCGTCCCGTCTGTCAAACAGGGGATGTGGATCCCCTGCTTCTGGCTCAATTGTGATAATTCAAATTGGTAGAAGACCAGGAATGGTTCCGGAATATTCCTGGCTTGGTAAGTCTCGGGGGCAATAACCAGTTTCACATACTTACCATGGCAGTTTGCAGAAGATTGTTGATTTATTACTTTTTTTTTCCAATTAAGGGGCAATTTAGCCTGGCCAATCCACCTAGCCTGCACATCTTTGAGTTGTGGGGGTGAGACCAACGCAGACACGGGGAGAATGTGCAAACTCCACACAGTGACCCGGGGCCAGGATTGAGCCCGGGTCCTCAGTGCCATGAGGCAGTAGTGTCAACCACAGTGCCACCGTGCTGCCCAACAGATGTTTTTTTTAATCACTTAATTTTACTTCAAAGAAGGAAATTAAAGAAGATCCAAAAGCTCTTTACCGCCAATGAAATACAGTACTTTGGATGTGTCGTCACTATTGTACTGTAAAAATGTGGCAGGCAATTTGTGTGCAACCAGGCACCACATGATAATGGCCAGCTTCTCTGACCTGTTTTAGTAATGTTGGTTGAAGGAGAAATATTGACAAGAACAGATGGAATGTACCACCTGAGAGGGTGACGGAAGCAGATTCTTTTAGATAAATTGAACTCAGATATGTTGAACATTGATCCCAAACTAGGGGCACAGACTGGAGTTTAAATGAGACTCTGTATTTTCAAGAAAAGTAAATAAAAAACTTTAAAATGTTATTTCACCTGGCTTTTGTAAAATTGGCCAACGTTCCCTGATGGGTTTTTGGGGGGAAATTCAAGCCCAAGTAGACTACAGCAATTGTACCATATGAAGCCATCCTAATACATATTTAGATGTGTTTGGTTACAGCCCCAAAAAATGACAATTAGTAACGTAATATGTAATTATCATCATCACAAGATCTTGGATTATTAGATTTGATTATTAATGTTGATTTACTGCAAGCTAATCCATGGAACTTGAGTTTTTATTTCAGAAAGAAGATGTGCTGTGTCACTGGGATTCTTCTGATTATCATTGTTATTATTAGTATTGGAGCAATCGTGCATCTGCAATGGAGATGTAATGCCTGTGTGCTTTATAAGAACACTGGTGTAGCTTCAGATGCAGCACCTTGTTCCAAAATTGGCAGGTAAACCACAATATTAATTTATAAATCTTCTAAACACATTTATTTAAAATGTATTGAAATCCCGGAATGTGTTAACATTGTCACAGCCCCAGCGGTGCCCCAGCAATCTTTTCTAGAATAAGCACTGAGGGGTGTTTGCACCTCTGTCACCTCTATTTGTTGTGCCATGGATGTGCCTGGATGTAGATGCCATTGTCAGCTTGCCTTTCTTTGAGAAGAGCAGCCAAGAGATCTGAGTTGCATAATTTCTTAGCCAAAAGTCGCTGTGTGCGCGTCCTCTTGCTGCGAAGCTGGTACATTCCTGCCGTTCCTTACCCCTAAAACTCTCTCAGCTTGAATTCAGCACCCTGGTGAGGGGCTTTCCCTTGACAAATATAGATGTAGGAGTCGGACGTTCCATCATTCAGCGAGATAGATCATAGTCGATCTGTGAGTGAACTCCAGGTACCCACCTTTGTCCCTTAATACCCACACAACAGAAATCTAGTAATCTCTAATTTGAAAATATATGCTCTTTCCGCATCAACTGTCATTTGTGGAAAGAGTTCCAAACTTCTAACAAACTTTGTAGGTGGAAGTGTTTTTAATTTCACTCCTGAAAGACCTACCTCGCTATGTTCCCTAGTCCCTTTAGCTAGTGCATGGTAAGATGGAAGCAACTGACTTATTGAGACGGTTGTGATAAAGGAATATCGGGTAGGATCTTGGTCCAGTGATCTTTTTCACCTGGCCTGTTGCTCATCATCATGATCTTCTTCATCCTCAGCAAGTCAACAATGAAAATATTTATTTCCTTTTCCTCCCCCGATCATCATTTGGGGCTTCATCTTTCTCTGACCTCTCTCTTCCCCCATTCTGCAGGAATGAAAGTGACAAACCAAGAAAAAGTGAGCATAATCCTCAAGGATTTAATATACAATAAATGCTAAGAAAGCTTCTGACCATCAATTGCTACTTGTGATACCATGGGGAAAGTCTAGAACCCAGTAACCTGCAGCTTGCACTGTGCCACCAATCTCACCATTTCCCCAACAGCTCTATCACCAACTTCTCATAGGGCCTTGATTTACCTTGCTTTCAGGGCCCTGTTCAAACTAGTGGCAGATGCTCATTAGTCTATGCATCGACAGTGGATCCCAGCAGAAGATAGCGATGTAGTCCATGTGTAGTGAGACTTTGACTTGTACTCACTGCCTGGGATTGTCAACCCTCGTATGCGTCATCTTTATGATGGACTCTGCTAAAGGCTCAATACAATAAGTGAGCGGTACAGGGGAGAGAGGGCAGCCGTGTCTGACTACCAATTTTATCAGAAAGCTTTCCAGTTCCCACCCATTGACTGAAACAGAGTTATTGATATCTGTGCAGAGCAGTTGGGTCCACTGGGGATTCCCTCCCCAAATTCCATTCCGGAGAGCACATTCATCATGCAGATATTCTGCCACAGGCCTTCTGATGAAGCACGTGTCCAGCCCCCTGACCCACTCATAGGCAAAGATATTCCCGAGTAGGACGAGGCTCTCCGAGATCGTCCTGTTTGGGTGCGGTGCAGGTCTGATCAAGGTGGATCACCAACTCCAGAGCAGACTTGACCCAGTTGGAAGTAACTGCATAGATTTCTCTTTGGAATTCATTTGAATCTGCAAGTCTAATTTAGGTTATACAAGTTTAGGGAAGTTCCAATGTTAAAAGCACTTTACATCAATTCTAAATTTATTGCGTGAATGAGCCCAAATTCTTTCTATAGTTCCTATCTTAAGCGGTGACTTCATAAACTCAGAACAATTGCAAAAAGAACCTGGACCACAAGTGCTGTAAAAAATAGATCCTGTGTGTGTCATTGGATCCTAATTTGCATGATTTAATCAGACTCTATCCTCGCTATCATTCCATGTGTGCGGTGTTCTGCTGTTGGGCATTTTCATTCCTATAGTCTGGGGCTTTGCTTTCTTCCAGGGACATCATGAAGTGGAATGGATCAGTGGTGGATGCAGCCATTGCAGCTTTGCTCTGCATTGGACTGGTGAACGCGCACAGTATGGGCATTGGAGGAGGCTTGATTCTCACCATCTACAATGCATCAACAGGTTCATCCTATCCCCATTCAAACATTTCCTTCTTTCTTTTTATTCTGTGGTGATATTATTTTAAGTTTTTTTTATAAATGTTTTTTATTGGGTTTTTGAACAGAGTACATTTACAGTTATGTACACAGATTGAAATATATATATTTTTAAAAACTGGTAGGATATTGTACACCAGCTCAAAATCAGCAACTCTGTACAGTTAGCAATATTAGATTTAAGAAATAAGTAGGTGTATGTTTGTGGGGGGCGGGGAAAACTGGGGATGTATTTATCCATTTGGGTGCCGGAGAAACAATTACAGTAGTTATGTCCAATACAGAGAGAGGGCAATACGAGAATGGATCTGGTGTTGGTGTTGTTACTTGCTTCTCCCAGACGGGTTTTCGCTGCCGTTGTTGGTGCGCGTTCACCTCCGCTTCGGCCGTTCATCCCGTCTTTCTCCCATATTTTCTTGCACAAGATAATATTTTAAGTTGATCAGAACATGTTTAAGTGGAATAAAATTAGAATTTGAGGAGCATAATTATTGCTTTGCCTTTATTTTTATTTTCTTTCTTTCTTGCCTTCTGCTCTATCTTTCCTGCCTTCCTTTGCATGGTACAAACAATAAGGGAGCAATGTTTCTTCATCCACTGTGGTGGAGTAACTCAGCAGATTTTCCTTTTACACCATTTAAAGATTTTTGGCTATTGGAATGAAGGCCCTTTTTGGCCCTTGAGCCAACCATTTCTTCAACAACTGATTGTGTACCGTTCTGGTATGTAAAATGCATCTGTATAGCACCCCATCCCACCTCATCACCAATTGTGTTGAATTAAGTGCAGTGGCTCAGTTGACAAACAGAAATATCCCACCATTGAAGGCCCTGTATAAAGTTCTTTTTTGTTTGTACTTCATTCATAAAATTTGTAAATGTACATTGCACAAGTTGAAATTTGACACCATACAAAATGCAATACAGATTGGTTTCTTTCAATACCCAAGTTGCCTCACTATCCTTGCCATTACAGATTATATTTACAATGTACATTTACATTTCAAGTCTTCTCTGCTGCATACAGTCCAAAGGGTTTTATATGGTTTCCAGCCCCTGTATACCAACTTGAACAACCTGCATCTGGATTATGGAGCATTGGTTAAAAAAAAACAATAATTTAAATTATGAAAACCCAGACTGTATGACTCTCCCAGCCAATGGAAGATGTTAGGTGCCAAAAAGCAAAAGAAAGGAATCAAACTGGAGAGAGAGCATAAAAATATAGAAAAAGGATAAAACTCAATGGAAAAAAACTCAAGGCATGGTGGCACAGTGGTTAGCACTGCTACCTCACAGCACCAAGGACCTGGGTTCAATTCCGGCCTTGGGTGACATTCTGTGGGGAGTTTGCACATTCTCCCCTTGTCTGCGTTGGTTTCCATCTGGGTGCTCCAGTTTCCTCCCACAGTCCAAAAGATATGCAGGTTAGGTGGATTGATCATACTAATTTGCCCCTTAATGTCCAAAGATATGCAGATGAGGTGGGGTTACAGGGAAATGATGGGTTCGTGGGTCAAGGTAGGGCAGTCTTTCAGAGAGTCAGGGCAGACTGAGTGGGCTGACTGGCCTTCTTCTGCACTGTAGGAATTCTATGGAAACAGGTTATTCTTCTAGCTCTAATTCAATTTTTAACAATTTCATATTTCTCTTCAGGACAGGTTGAGGTTATTAATTCAAGAGAGGTGGCTCCAGAGCAAGAAATGACAAGGAGCTTGGAAACAGGTAAGCCATGAGATATTGAGACTGAGGTTGACCGCAATGTTGTTTTATTAAGATGCAAATCGGAAACATCTTTGGATTGCAAGAGAACTGAATCACATTTTGAATCATGAAATTCTCGAGAAAAGCATTCACTGGCTTTCTCACAACATTGTCATGCAAAGCGTGGCACAGTGGTGCAATGGTTAGAACTGCTGCCTCACCCCGCTGAGAATCCGCGTTAGATCTCGGCCTTGGGTCACTGTCCGTGTGGAGTTTGCACATTCTCCCTGTGTCTGCGTGGGTCTCACCGTCGCAACCCAAAGATGTGCATCATAGGTGGATTGGCCACGCTACATTGCCCCTTAATTGGAAAAAGAAATAGTTGTACGCAATAAATTAAAAAAAAAATATTGTCATGCAAAGTTCTCGACCAATTGTATGCAAATACCTTGGGCTGGATTCTCTATCGGCGGGATCCTCTATTTTGCCGGCACTGCACTCACGCCCACGGATTTCCCGATGGCATTGGCCTGCCCACAATGGGAATCCCCATTGGCTGGCTGCCAGGACAGACAATCCTGCTGCCAGTGGGGGTGGGGTGGGGGGGGGGGAGGGGGGGGGGGGGGGGCGCTGCATCAGAAAATGTGTGCGGCAGGACAGAGAATCCCACCCCATAACTCTACTTTGAATTTGTTTGGTGCTTGAGCATTTCTACAGGCTAACTATTCTACACGTCCTGCTGAACACACTGGATGCAGCAAAACCCATTTTCTGATCCATTACTATGGTCATGTCACTGTCCGAGTGATTGTTGTTACCAGGACGACGGACCGCTTCAACTGGTATTGTTTATCAATTGTTGTCAAGCGACTGATGGAAGTGGTCATTGGAACCTTCATTTGTGTCAGTTTACTAATGTCAGCCTTCTTGTTGAGGTGTCTGAGTGCCACTAATATATATTTTTTCCAGCAAGCACAAGTCACAGAAACCATAAAATCAGCAGAAGGCCATCCAGGCCTCCCAGCCTGTTCCCCCATTTAATTAGATCCTGGTTGACATGCATCTTAATGCCGCCTGTCATTCTCTGTTCTGTAAACCTTAAATCTTTGCCGAACAAATATCTGATAATTCCACTTCTGAAACTCTCAGTTGACACCCAATTACTGCAGCTTTTTAGGGGAGAGTTTCAGAGAGCCCCCCTTTGTCAGTGATCTTGGTGTAGTCTATTCCCTGTAGTATGTAGGAACAGTCAGCAGTAATCAATTTTAAACCTCTGGATACTGTGTGCAGCAAAGAAAACCTTTAACTAATCCGTCCTCGAGATAAATGCTTAACTTTTTGACACATTATTCATTATCAGAGCAATTAAGATGTCTCTCCAAATTTGAAATATTTGCAGTTGCCTTATGGATTTACCCCAAGTGAATTAATAAGAACTACAGGACCTTGGCAGAATTTTACGTTGCCCGGGTGACTGGGCGTGATCCAGAACCGCGTGAAATCACATGCGTGTCCCAACGTCATCGCACACTCACGTAAAATTTTGTTTGGCGGACACACTCAAATCAGAAGTGCGCCCGCCAACAATCAAACTGGCAATTTAGCCCATTAAAGGGCCAATTGAAAGCAATTTTATGCGGATCGTCAATCTGTACGATTGGTGGGGGGGCCAATTGGCCAGGTGACATTTACATTTTACCTGCATCCTCGATCCAAGGTGGGTTGAACCGTGAGGGCTGAAATAATTTTTTAAAAAGTGTTTGGGGACTGAGGTTTGTGTTTGAATGTGCTAACTAGACAGTGTTTTTCCACCCGGATTTATTTTGTATTGGTTTGTAGCTCCCTGAGACAGCTCCACAGTGGCTGTCCCCTGAAGGAAGCCCATTAGAAGCACTGGACCGGACCCTCCCTATCTCGGCACCCGACCTCACTGGCAGCATTGAGCCTTTCCCAGCACATGTTTGATCCTGGCTGCCCGTTAATTGGCCATCCGCTGTGAAATCGCATTCTGGAACGGGAACGGCCAGAAGCCTGTTTCTGCCCGATAGGCGCAACATTCAGGCCTTGTGCTTGACAGAATCAAAAGTCTTTATGCTGACAAGGGCCGTGTAACATTGTCTAATTAGCAGTTGTTCTTTTTTTTGTCAGCAGTTTGATTACTTCGAATTTATGTCTGAACTGTCCATTGTAGGTGACAATAGCAACGAAGCGTATGTTTCTGCTGATCATGACTAATGCAAGACAACTACTGTGGATGGTGGAGGTGAGGGTTGGGGATACAGGGTAGATGATGAGAGCAGTGGCAATCATAGAGGATGTACATTCCACAGGAATATTGAGTGTTTCAATATTTGCAGCGGAGGTAGGGTGCTGCAGGAATATCTGTGTTTAAAGGGAAATATCGAAAAAAGAAGCAAGAATAAGCCATTCAGCCCTTCAAGCCTGCTCCACCATTCAATATGATCATGACTGATCCTCTATCTCAAAGCCACACTCCCGTGCTCTCCTCATACTCCTTGGCACTGTTAGAGTCTAGAAATCCATCTAATTCCTTCCTAAATATCATCAGTGACTTCATTTCCACAGCGTTCTGTGGTAGAGAATTCCATAGGTTCACCACACTCTGAGGTGAAGACATTTCTCCTCATCTCAGTCCCCGTATCCTGAGACTGTGACCCCGGTTCTTGACACCCCCCCCACACCCCGCCCACACCTCAGCCAGATGAAACAACATCCTGCATCCAGTCTGTCCAGCCCTGTCAGAAATTTATATAATTCAATTAGATCCTCTCTCATTCTTCTAAATTCCAGTGAATAGAGGCCCAGTTAACCCAATCCCTCCTCATATGACAATCCTGCCTTCCCTGGAATTAGTCTGGTGAATCTTTACGATGACAAATACATCCTCTCTTAGATACGGAGGCCAAGACTGCAACATTCTAATAGATCTTGGCAAATCTATTCCCCAGCTCCATTTACTTGCCTTTTTCCCAAAATATATGATGCCCTTAAATTTAACAAAAATCTATTAATCTCAGTCTTGGAAAATTCCAATTGCTCCAACAGCCATAGATTTCCACTACCCTGTATGGGAGAGATTGCGATCTGATTTCTGATTTCATCCAATCTGGCCAAACTCCAGGTATGGCCTCACAAAGGCCCTGTACAGCTGCAGTAAGACATTCTTGCTCCTTCACTCCAGTCCTCTTGCAATGAAGCCAACATATCATTTGCCTTCCTAACTGCTTGCTGCTCCTGCTTGCTTTCAGTGACTGTTCTATTAACACATCCAGGTCCTTTTGTACCTTGATATTTCTGAATCTATCACCATTTAAATAATACTGTGCCATTCTGTTTCTCCATCCAAAGTGGATAACTTTGTCCGCGCTATACTGTATCAATTACATATTTGCTCATTCACTCAACTTATCTGAATCAATTTGGAAGTCTCCAACATCCTCCTCACCGTTCACATTCCCACAACGTTTATGTCATCAGCAAACTTGGAAATATTACTTTTGGTTCCCTCAGCCAAATCATTGGTTTATGTTGTGAATAGCTGGGTACAAGCACTGATCCCTGCAGGACCCCACTAGTCACCGCCTGCAACTTCAAAAAAGACGCATTTATTCCTACTCTCCATATCCTGGCTGCTAACCAATTGTCAATCCGTTTCAATATATTATCCCCACTCCCATGTGCTTTAATTTTGCACATTAACCTGTGGGACTTTGATTAAAAACTTTCTGAAAAAAGGAAATTGTGATTGTACCATTTGCAAAGGAGCTGAGAATGTGCCAATGTCTGCAGACCTGGGGCGAAATTCTCCCCCAACGGCGGGATGCCCGCCGACTGGCGCCAAAGCTGGCGCAAATCAGACGGGCATCGCGCCGGCAAAAAGGTGCGGAAGTCTCCGCATCTTTGGCGGCCTAGCCCCAACATTGAGGGGCTAGGCCGACGCCGGAGGGATTTCCGCCCCGCCAGCTGGCGGAAATGGCGTTTGTTGCCCCGCCAGCTGGCGCGGAAATGCGGCGCATGCGCGGGAGCGTCAGCGGCCGCTGTCAGTTTCTCCGCGCATGCGCGGGAGCGTCAGCGGCCGCCGAAAGTTTCCCGCGCATGCGCAGTGGGGAGAGTCTCTTCCGCCTCCGCCATGGTGGAGGCCGTAGCGGAGGCGGAAGGGAAAGAGTGCCCCCACGGCACAGGCCCGCCCGCGGATCGGTGGGCCCCGATCGCGGGCCAGGCCACCGTGGGGGCACCCCCCGGGGTCAGATCGCCCCGCGCCCCCCCCCAGGACCCCGGAGCCCGCCCACGCCGCCTGGTCCCGCCGGTAAATACCAGGTTTGATTTACGCCGGCGGGACAGGCAGTTTCTGGGCGGGACTTCGGCCCATCCGGGCCGGAGAATCCAGCGGGGGGTCCCGCCAACCGGCGCGGCTGGATTCCCGCCCCCGCCCAATCTCCGGGAGCGGAGACTTCGGCGGGGGCGGGGGCGGGATTCACGGCGGCCAACGGCCATTCTCCGACCCGGCGGGGGGTCGGAGAATGACGCCCCTGATGCCAGAAAAGTATCAATATTTGCTGGTGTCCCTGCCCTCCCTCAGCCAGTTTAGGAATCGCATTGTTCACAATCCAGATATGGGGAGCTATGACTGGAAAGTTAGTGTGAGTTAATGTCCACCAAAATACATGTGCAAGTCAATGCTACAATTTCAAAGGGTCAGATTAGCCAGATAAAGAGGGCGGCACGTGGCACAGTGGTTAGCACTGCAGCCTACGGCGCTGAGGACTTGGGTTCGAATCCCGGCCCTGGGTCACTGTCCGTGTGGAGTTTGCACATACTCCCCGTGTCTGCGTGGGTTTCACCCCCACAAGCCAAAGGTGTGCAGAGTAGGTGGATTGGCCACAATAAATTGCCCCTTAATTGGAAAAAAAATAATTGGGTACTCTAAATTTAAAAAAAAAAGATTAGCCGAATAAAGATTTCCTCATAGCTGCATTATTTGTTGATTTATTTTGTAATGAACGCTGCAGTTCTGACCCAGAATTGCTACTTCTTTGATGTTTCCCATGTTACAGGAGGGCCTTCAATTGCAGTTCCAGGTGAAATCAGAGGATATGCACTCGCCCACCAATGGCATGGTCGGTTACCATGGAAACAGTTGTTTGAACCATCCATTAAACTCGCAAGAAAAGGTTTTCCGGTTGGTAAGAGTCTTGCCGTAGCCCTCGAAACAAATAAAGTGCAAATTGAAGCAAGTGCTTCATTATGGTGAGAATAAGTTCACTTACAGTGTAAAAACAATTCATTAGTGTTGGCTAATATTTCAACTGACCTACACTAGAATTTAAAGTGCAGTTTTGGCTGTTGAAGTATGAAATCTGCAATTCCGCTTTAATTTGAAAATAAGGTTGGCAATAATTCGCTGGTAGAACTACTTATTCTCAAATATGAAATAACAGAGGAGGTTTCTGCTCACGTTGACCATTTAGATGTTATTGGCATCATGTTTGAATCTTTGTCGATTTGTACTTGAGAGCACAGGAGTTTTCACCCAGAATGGGGTGGCACGTTGGCACAGTGGTTAGCAATGCTGCCTCACAGTGCCAGGGACCTAAGTGATTCTGGTCTGTTAAGCTCCGATGATAACTATATCATAAGAACTAGGAAGCAAGTCTGGACTTTTTCGACTCCAAGTTTATTGTGTTCAGAAATCACTTCTCCACGCCCTCTGACGAATCCCCACCCCCTCCAAATACCTGACTACCCTCCCAATGTCCCACTGCACTACTGCCTCCAATCCCTGATTTATCCATGTGACTCCCTCCCAATTTTTCCACCTACCCCCAACCTAGACACCTGACCTCAAGCCGAATCACTCCCTCACCCACTTACCTTACACACTTATCTCTTGTCAAAATGACTGGGATGTTTAAACTTACGACTTTACGGCAGCTAGTGATGTAAAAAGGGCATGGCTTCACTTTCCCAACACTGCTACACCACAATTTAGCTCAGATGGCTTGACAGCTGGTTTGTGATACTGAGCAAGGCCACAACACAGGTTCAATTCCTGTACCGGCTGCGGTTATTCATGAAGTCTTCTCAATCTTGCCCCTTGCCTGAGGTGTGGTGATCCTCAGGTTAAATAACCATCAGTTAGCTCTCCCCCTCAAGGGGAAAACAGCCTATGTTCATCACGGACAATGGCGACTTTACCTTACACCACACAGAACAGATCTCCGAAGCAGCTATTCTGTAAATTTTTCAACAGGCCTAGGTTGGAAGTCCGGGCGAGAAAGGTACAGCTCCAGTCTAGGGTAAGTAAAAGGGAGGGGGAGTGGCAATCCAACGGTGATTGCTACTCCACAGAGGATTTGGCCCATAGTTTCTAAAGATGTTCACATGCGACTGAAAGTGTTATGAATGAGATCGGGGAGTCTTTGTCCTATTCCTACAGTTGCTGTAGATTTGAGTTGCACCCCGCTGAATTAAACGACAGACGCAGCAAGCCAACTCAATTCATGGTAACGAACATTTCAAAACCTCATTCATGAAACGTAGTGAGATATTGTACATGAAAGAAAGGAAGACATTATTGTATTGTGAAAAGGTTTTTCGAACTCCTGTACGATTGCTTTCACAGGAAGCAGTAGGATTGAAAAGCCTGCACATACACAGCTAAAGCAAAAATTAAACTCCAGTCACCGAAAGGTGAACAATTTAATTAGAGTTTCAGCCCAAAATTATTTTTTTCTGATCTCCATGAATATCTGATTAGCACACTGCATTCTGGAGAGAGAAATTCAATATAGTGGGTGCCAGAGCGATTACACAGCCAAACATCAAAACTCTTCCCTGTCGAGCCAATTTAATGCGGTGTTTACAGTCTTAGTGATAGCCCTACAGTAGACACGAAGCAGGTCTGATGCTCATGTTGGCACCGAATGCCATCGCAAGGTGTACCTTCCTTACACGGTTGAGGCATAGTGTTGCTGATGGCAAATATAGAAGAAGATTTCTGGCTGCCATCTTTTGGGCCCATAGGAAAGGCTCTGGACAGAATATCAAAATTCCCTGATGTGTGTGCAGTTACTTCTCGACTGCTGCAGGTGCCTCAAAATATGAATTGAAAAGATTATAGAATGACACAAATCAAATCCAACACAACCATTTTGATGGTGTGAAGGGAATGAGCCATCAAGTTCTCAACATGGAATTGGAAAAAAATGCCCTGCAATTAAATAATGGCAGCAACAGTCACACTGCATTTAGACAGCAACAAATAATCTAACCGGAAATCTCAGAATACAAATACCATGGAGAGGGTACAGAAGAGATTTACAAGGATAATGCCAGCGATGTGTGGGTGTACATATCTGGAAAGGGTTGACAGACGGGTCTCTTTTCTTTCTTGGAAAAAAAGGTGAAGGTATCCAAAGTGTTGGAGGTATTTGAAATCATCCTCATGTGGAGAAAGAGTATAACTAAGAGTTTATCAAGATTGTTATGGGCCAGGGTTTAGAGAACCCCAAATTTTCATGGAGTTCACCTGACCCACAACTTTTAATAGATTGTGGTATGGGGAGCACACGGCCCACTCTACAGGGGTGGTACAGCAGAAATGGAAAAGTATTTTTTAAAAGCAAAACAATGTTTATTCTATGAACTCAAGTTAACCTTTTTAAAACAGGCAGTGAACATCTTAGCAACCATTAATTCAAATACAACCCCCAAAGAATACAACACTAAGTAATCCTTTAAGCTTTCCTTTTAACAGCCATAAGACTTAAAACACCTTTCAACAGAAGCACATTAGGTTTACATTCACTAATGAGAACATTTATAATTCTGAATTCACCAAATGATCAAGAGATAGTCTTTTGATGGCAGAGAGAACAGCAGTACACCTGCTTGGTCTGGCTACAGCTCCAACACTGAAAACAAAACTAAAACACACCCTGCAGCCTGCTCAAAAACGAAAGTAAAAAGCTGACAGATAGCCCAGCTCCACCCACTCTCTGACATCACTGCAGTAATAAACACCCATTTGTTAAAGGTACTCTCATTACAGATATTCATATACACACCCATTTATAAACACTCATTTCTTAAATGTACTCTCACATGATACCTCCCCCCAAGAAAAAAAAAGAAACCATCAACTTCAAGATGGTTTCATTTTTCACCTTTTCACTATCCTTTAAGAAATGCACACAGTAAATATACTTTTTTGTTTCAAAAAACAACACACGCAAACAGGCATAGATATAGTCCATTTTCTTTTCGTTTTTATTCCTCCAACTGAAATCCTTCTTGATTGACAGTCTCTTTGAACAAGAAGGTCTCTGCACGATCCGTCCATTTCTCTACTCCTCGGCATTTCTCTTTAAAGTCAGATACTTTAGTTCAATCTGATCACAGAGTCCCTTGTAATTCTCCAACACAGGAGCATTAGTTATCACTGCTTTCAGGCAGTCAAATACCTGTTGAAAGTATGCTGTCCATTGAAATTTTCGACGTTTCTTCAGCAAGTCCATCAGTGGAGCAATCACGCGCCAAAACCTTTGCACAAATGTTCGATCAAATCCACTCTGCCAAGAAATCGCATTATTTCCCTTTATCTTGAGGGTATCGGAAACTCCTCAAGGAAAGTTCACTTGGGCTTTTCCAATTTCACTTTTGGCAAGGTTTATCAGCAAACCCGCCTCCTGAAGTCGATCGAATAACTCCATCAGATGTTTCAAACATTCTGTCCATGGCTGGCTGAAAATTACCAGATCGTCGATGCATACTGCACAATTGGGTGATCCTGAAATGACTTTGTTAGTTAACCGTTGAAATGTGGCTGGGGCGTTTTTCATGCCTAATGGCATAACTTTGAATTGGTATGTACCATCTGGAGTCACAAAAGCTGAAATCTCCTTTGCCGTTTCAGATAAAGGTACCTGCCAGTAAACTTTAAGTAAATCCAGTTTGGAAATAAAAGCTGATTGTCCCACTTTCTCAATGCAATCCTCCAAACGTGGGATAGGATAAGAGTCCGTTCTTGTAACTGTATTAACCATTCTATAGTCCACACACAACCGTTGGGTACAGTCAGGTTTTCGGACCATCACTATGAGCTCCATTGGCCGCAACCCACTTCAATTATGCCATTTTTAAGCATACTCTCAATCTCTTTGTTAACCTGTGCCAATTTTAAAGGGTTAAGTCCATGTGGATGTTGTTAGATTGGAACAGCATTTCCCACATCTACATCGTGTATAGCCATTTTAGTACTTCCCAATTTATCTCTACAAACTTGCCCACGTGATATCACTAACTCTTTCAGGTCAGTTTGTTTTTCCTCTGGAAGGTAACTCAACAATTTATCCCAATTTTTAAGAACATCCTTGTTTTCCAATTTAATTTGAGGTCTGTCAAATTCACAGTCATCTGGATTTGGTTCGTCACTTTGAGTTAGAATCATTAAAACCTCCTCCTTTTTCTCTCCTACCCTTTCAAAGTACCTTTTAAGCATATTCACATGACACACTCGGTGCGTTTCCTTCTATCTGGTGTTTTTACCACATAATTCACCTCACTTAATTTCCTTTCAATCTGATAAGGTCCACAAAACCTAGCTTTTAAAGGTTCACCTACCACTGGTAACAACACTAAACTTTATCTCCACTGGCAAAACTACGAATTTTGGATTTCTTGTCCGTTACCAGTTTCATCACATTTTGTGCAACTTTTAAATGTTGTCTAGCCAATTCACCTGCTCTATTTAATCGTTCCCTAAAATTTGACACGTAATCCAATAATGTAATTTCCGATTTCTCACTCACCAATTTTTCCTTTCTCAATTTAAGTGGTCCTCTTACCTCATGACCAAAAATTAGTTCAAAAGGACTAAATTTGGTTGACTCATTAGGTGCACCTCTAATTGCAATGAGTACAAATGGAATTCCTTTATCCCAATCCTCTGGATAATCGTGACAATAAGCCCTCAACATTGTCTTTAATGTCTGATACCACCTTTCTAATGCTCCCTGCGATTCTGGATGGTACGCAGTTGACTGAAATTGTTTTATTCCTAAGCTATCCATAACGTCTTTGAATAACTTTGAGGTAAAATTTGATCCTTGATCCGATTGTATTTCTGTGGGTAGTCCATATCCAGTAAAGATTTTAAGTAACTCCTCCACAATCTTTTTAGCTGTAATATTACGTACTGGAATGGCCTCTGGAAACCTAGTAGACACATCCATTATAGTCAAAAGATATTGATTCCCACTTTTTGTTTTAGGAAGCGATCCTACGCAATCAATTAGGACCCTTGTTAAAGGTTCCTCAAATGCTGGAATGGGTATGAAGGGCGCTGGTTTTATCATTGCTTCAGGTTTCCCTATCACTTGACAGGTGTGACATGATTGACAAAATTTAACTACATCTTTATGTAGTCCAGGCCAATAAAAATATTTCTGGATTTTAGCTTGAGTTTTCCTTATTCCCAAATGACCTCCCACTGGTACCTCATGTGCAACTCGCAACACCTCCTTTCTATACCCTACCGGCAATACTACTTGATGAACTTCTGCCCACTTTTCATCTGCCTGCATATGTAAATGTCTCAATTTTCTCATCAAGACATCACTTTTACGGTAATAACACTCTGGTATACACACAGATTCCTCTTCTGTGTATGCTTTCTGATACATCCGTTTTATTTCTACATCTTTTTGTTGTAACTCCGCCAGTTTTCCTGAACTAAAAATATCCGCCTCATCCTCCACCTGTTCTTGTTCTTTTTCTTTTTTTAAATAAATTTAGAGTACCCAATTAATTTTTTCCAATTAAGGGGCAATTTAGCGTGACCAATTCACCTACCCTGCACATCTTTGGGTCGTGGGGGCGAAACCCACGCAAACAATAGGAGAATGTGCAAACACCACACGGACAGTGACCCAGAGCCGGGATCGAACCTGGGACCTCGGCGTCTTGAGGCAGCAGGGCTAACCCACTGTGCTACCGTGCTGCCCATCTTGTTCTTTTTCAACCACCTGATCAAAAATCATTTCTGATAATTGCACTTCAACTTCATCTTCACTCTTTGATTTCTCCTCTTGTCTTAACCTGTGACTTTGCGACCTTGTTACTGCACATTCCGGAAAAATCCCAGGATATTCGTCCTTCAACCCTTCAGTTGTCTGATTTTCCACTGGCTTATCAACCATCGTAGGCATCACTCCCATCTGCGATCCAGCTATATTATTACCCAAGAAAAACTGTATTCCTGGACAAGATAGTTTCTCTATTACTCCAACTACCACTTCACCACTCTTCACTGGACTTTCCAATCTTACCTTATATAATTGAACACTACGCCTCTCACCCTGAATTCCACATATTACCACTTTTTCTGGCAACATTCTTCCCAAACTACATAACTCCTCATCTCTTACCATTAAAGATTGACTAGCTCCCGTATCTCTTAAAATTGTGCCCTCTTTACCTGCTCCTCCTGATACACATGAGTAAACTTTCCCCACACAAGTAAATTCTTTAAAGAGAACTGGCACCTTCTTATCAATCACCTCTTGATCAAGCTGTACAATCTTTAGCACCTCCTTTGCTTCACTTGGGCTTTCCTTTACCACTTTAACAAGCCCACTGTCTTCTCCTGTTTTACCACATCAGCCTTCTCAGTGCTTTTCTTCAACCACCAACACTGTGACTTTACATGGTCTAGTTTATTACAGTGAAAACATTTGAAATTTTTCATTTTATCATAGAATTTACAGTGCAGAAGGAGGCCATTCAGCCCATCAAGTCTGCACCGTCTCTTGGAAAGAGCACCCTACCCAAGGTCAACACCTCCACCCTATCCCCATAACCCAGTAACTCCACCCAACACTAAGGACAATTTTGGACACTAAGGGCAATTTATCATGGCCAATCCACCTAACCTGCACATCTTTGGATTGTGGGAGGAAACCGGAGCACCCGGAGGAAACCCACGCACACACGGGGAGGATGTGCAGACTCCGCACAGACAGTGACCCAAGCCGGGAATCGAACCTGGGACCCTGGAGCTGTGAAGCAATTGTGCTATCCACAATTCTTTTCCACCCTCCTAGATTTATTTTTTAATCTGAGGTACACTCTCCTTACTATCTCCCATGAGATAACCTTTACCACTTGAGTATTTCTCAGGTCCCCCGTTTCTATCTCTCACAGGCTGAAACTGATGTCGGAAACCAAGTTTTGATTTATGAACTAATTCATAATCATCTGCCATTTCTGCTGCTAATCTTGCAGTTTTAACCCTCTGCTCTTCCACATGAGTTCTCACTATATCAGCAGTTGAATTTTTAAACTCCTCCAAAAGTATAATGTCTCTCAGAGCTTCCTACATTTTGTCTACTTTCAAAGCCCTTATCCATCTAATCAAAATTACTCAGTTTGAGCCTTTCAAACGCCATGTATTTTTGACCAAATTCTTTCCTTAAATTTCTAAACCTTTATCTGTAGGCTTCAGGTACCAGTTCATATGCACCTAAGATGGATTTTTTCACCTCCTCATACGTCCAAGATTCCTCCTCCAGTAGTGATGCAAACACTTAATTAGCCTACCTACCAGCTTTGTTTGAATCAGTAATACCCACATCATTATCATCCAACGTTTCCCTTTACGTCTGCCAATTTTAACTGACTGTCATGTTTCATGGCTATTTTCTGAAGTTCAAACTCTCTCTCTTTATCTTTTTCCCTGATCTGTATCTCCCTTTATCTTTCTTTTTGTTCTGCTAGGGCTATTCTTACTTTTCTCCTTTCTTCTCTCTCATTTCCTTTTTCCTCTCTATCTCTTTCTCTCTCTCTCGCTTTCTTTTTCCTCTCTATCTCTGCGCATTCAAGCTGCTTTAAATCTTTCTCATGTTCCATTTGTTTAAGTTGTAACTGAATTTTTGCCATTTCCAATGAGTCAAACTGTATCTCAGGCAACTTTATATGCTCAGCCACCGCCATAATTACCTCATCTTTTCGCATTTTGTCAGGTAATGTTAACTGCAATGTTTTTGCCAAATCTAATAGTCTGCTTTTAGTCTCTGTCCATAAGGTACTGCGTGTGACATTCTCCACCCCCAAAAACTTTAGAGCCTCTGAAACAGCCATTGTCCACAACACACTCCCTACTTAAACTAGAATACCACACCTGAAAAGCAACCACAATATGCTCACCCCTCACTGTCTTTAAGTTCACCAAGCCAATCCAATAGATAGACTTTAATCCCCCTCGAGCCCCCAATTTTCATGGGCCAGGGTTTAGAGAACCCCAAAGTGTATCATGGAGTTCACCTGACCCACAACTTTTAATAGATTGTTGTATGGGGAGCACACGGCCCACTCTACAGGGGTGGTACAGCAGAAATGGAAAAGTATTTTTTAAAAGCAAAACAATGTTTATTCTATGAACTCAAGTTAACATTTTTAAAACATACAGTGAACATCTTAGCAACCATTAATTCAAAAACAACCCCCAAAGAATACAACACTAAGTAATCCTTTAAACTTTCCTTTCAACATCCATAAGACTTAAACCACCTTTCAACAGAAGCACATTAGGTTCACATCCACTACTGAGAACATTTATAATTCTGAATTCACCAAATGATCAAGAGATCGTCTTTTGATGGCAGAGAGAACAGCAGTACACCTGCTTGGTCTGGCTACAGCTCCAACACTGAAAATGAAACTAAAACGCACCCTGCAGCCTGCTCAAAATCGAAAGTAAAAAGCTGACAGACAGCCCAGCTCCACCCACTCTCTGACATCACTGCAATAATAAACACCCATTTCTTAAAGGTTCTCTCACGACAGATATTTATATACACACCCATTTATAAACACCCATTTCTTAAAGGTACTCTCACATGACAATATAGTATAGTCATCAAGAAATCCAATCCTGAATTCAGAAGAAACTTCTTTACCCAAAGAGTGGAGCTCACTGCCACAGGATGTGAATGATGTGAATAGTATCTCAGCTCAAAAGGAGGCCATTGGGCCCATCGAGTTTGCACCGACACTCTGAAAGAGCACCCCAACTAGGCTCCCGCGCTCTCCCTGCAACCCTGTAACCCCAATACCTCCGGCACTAAGGGGCAATTTAGCATGGTCAATCCACCTTACCTGCACATCTTTGGACTGTGGGAAGAAACTGGAGCACCTGGAGGAAACCCACACAGACACAGGGAGAATGTGCAAATGCCATACAGTCACCCAAGGCCGGAATTGAACTCGGGACCCGGTGCTATGAGGCAGCAGTGCCGCCCTTATTCAGATGCTAAAAGGAATTTGTTTCTCTAGAGATTTAAAAAATAAACAATTCATTACTGGAGTGGGGAATTGATAAGTAACTTGCAGCCAACGTGTCAGAATGTCCTTCTGTCTTTGTCTGTCTGTGATCAGAGAAAGACAAAAACAGGAAGAGTTAGGAACATGAGGGAAAAGGCTTTTGAACACGGGTAGACTGAGGGCAGTCAGGTGTGTTTCAGGGAGAGCTTCACTGCTCTTTGCTGAGGTAGAAATGATGAATAGTAAGAAACAATCATGCTTCAGTTAGCATTGGGTGTATTCGGCACCTTCTTTATTTTGTATTATTACAAAATATTAAGTTTTACAGAGCACATTTAGTGAACCCACTTATAATGGTTGTTGTACATGTTTACCTTACTGTGAAGTAAAGCATCTTAATTCATATTTGATCTTGCCTGGCCAAGTGTTTACGCAGTGCACCGATATAAAGTATACACATGAAAGGCATGAATACCTGGTTTAGATCACAAATGTGCATAACTGCTGCTTCATCTTGTGTTCAGGGTCTAGATGGTGATCCTTGCGGCTTGTCTATTCTCCCAAAGAAAGCTGCTCGAGACTGTAGTTTGTTAAAATCATTACCCTTTACTTCCAGCTACTATATTCATTTTGGGACCACCGCAGCAGGTTGTAATTGAATCTCTGTTACTTAACCATGTGGTGTTACATCATTGTCACATCAGCATCAGGTGCATCTGATGTTCACCCTTTATTCTACATCTTCCCTCAAACCTTTATCCCAATACATACCTCCTCCTACATCTCCCCCCACAGTCTCAGATCTCACAGGGTTAGTCTCTGAGGTGCCTTTACAAGTCTCCCTTATCTCGTTTGAACTATTTCTGAGGTTAAGGACATTCTGCACTCCCTTCTGTTGGTGTGAGTGTCTTTCTTCTGGTTGGTTGTAAAGCTTTGTCTTGTTTCTCATACATTATCTCCATCAGTATTTGAATAGTAAGCCCAAGTTTCTAATAGCTTTCTTTCCAAGGACATCAAGGCACTGTGGTTTCTCCTCAGTTCGCTGGTCCATATCAATCTGTCTGATCTCAGTTATGGAGCTCTGTTGATTATTTTACCTGTTTCTGTTGCTCTTGTACCCACACCCTCACCCCGGGCCTCAGCACTGGTAAGTTTCATACTCTGTTCCAGAAGCTAAAGTTACGAGCTTTTTTGTGTTCCTGTTCTTTCTCATGCTGTTTAACCATGTCATTGTCGCGTGAGGTGATATTAGGTTCTAGTTTGTGTTGCAGAGCTGGAAGTTATGTTCTCAACCTCCTTCCCATAAACAACTCTGATGATGAGAAACCATTTTGTAGCGGCAAGGTTCGATAACTCGGAGGAGCTAAATTAAAAAATCTTCATTCTTTTCCTTCAAGCCTTTGGTCCACACACTTCTCTTAGCTTCTCCATTTTCTTGAGGATAACGAGACGATCTGGTTACATGAATAAATCTGTATTCGGGCAGCATGGTGGCGCAGAGGATTAGCCCTGCTGCCTCACGGCGCCGAGGCCCCAGGTTCAATCCGGGCCCTGGGTCACTGTCCGTGTGGAGTTTGCATATTCTCCCCGTGTTTGCGTGGGTTTCGCCCCCACAACCCAAAGATGTGCAGGTTAGGTGGATTGGCCACACTAAATTGCCCCTTATTTGGAAAAAATGAATTGGGTACTCAAAATGTATTTTAAAGACAAAATAAAATAAAGCAACATTGAGGAATTTGCTTATGAATTATTCCAAAATGTTGCAATAGAATCCACTAGAGTTGTAATCGATGGTAGTAAGGGATGTTTTGGAATAAAATTAAATTAATCCATTCCCAGGTGATCCCACAGTCCTTATGGAAAGGTAGAAGGTGATAGTGTTCTTTTGCTCTTGGCTGTTCACTACACAGGTAAGAAAATTAAAAATAATTTCTTCTATAGGACAAGTAATGCGTCGCCACCAGACTGATTTCTAGACTCTCCCTTGACATTTTCCTATCTCTAAATGACCTTGGTGAAGTCTTTGAAGTATATCAAGCTGAAGTGTGGGTGCGATATACAGGCTACGTCCCGCCGGAATCAGGATGGGACACAGCCAGTAGATCCCGGGAGGAGCCTCCCCGGGATTCCCAACGGCTGTTACGCCTCACCAGACGTCGCAATCTGGATCCCACCCACAACGGGCAGAACCCAGTCTCGCATGGCTACGTGAGTTTAAAAACCCACTTAGCCGTGCTGACGCCAGATCGAATGGCCACCTGGCATTTAGCGGCCTCATCGAGGAGACGCCAGTCATGTGCCCATTAGTACTAGTCTCCACAAGTGGGGGTTTCCCATTGATCGGAGGCCCCCGGGTGGTTGGCCTCTGGCCAGGCTGGCACCTTGACACTGCTGGTGCCACCCAGGCACCTTGGCACTGGTAGCCTGTTAACCTGACAGTGCCACTGGGTGCCAAGCTGGCATTTTACCCAATCAAGGGATCAGGCCTGGGGGTGCACAGCTGGCATGTGGTGGAGTGCAGGGGGGGGGTGCTCGAGGAGCCCCAAACAGGTGACATTGGAGGGGCCCGGGGGTCGCGTCCGGGGGTCAAGATAACAGTGCGCCATTTGAAAATAGCATCCAACTCTCTTCCTGCTTTGAGGAGCTCCACTTATCAGAGCTTCTCAGTACAGGATGTGCAGCCTCAGTGGGTCATTCCCCGCCGGGGGCCGAAAGAAAAATCAAAGTGCCGTTCGATAACGGGGTCAACTCTATTTCTTTTAGTTAAATTGTGGCCGCTGTCTCTGTTCAAAGTACTGCTGTAGTTGTAGATTGTTAAGGGTGTATTCTGGCCATCCTTCCAGACAGTATTTTTTTACTTGAACACATTTGTCAACTTGTTGTCGTGCTGGTATTATCTCCTGCAGCTTCTTCACAGTTGCCGGTAGGTGTTGACTAATGAGTGATGTATACACTTCCACCTTCCCAATGAAATGTAAATCTTGCAGATTGTTTCTTTCAACTGGTATCTCTATAATTTATCTGCTGTCATCTACTTCCCTTGGATGTACTCTGTTGTGGAGTCATATCTCATTAATCTTCATCTCAACTGTTGGACTCTATGCAACATCTCCACAATCTTTTTCATTTTGAGAAACGTGACTCGTGATTTATGATCTGTTTCAATTTTAAACTGTAATCCCATCACGTAGTTCAAGAATTTCTTGCATATTTTTGCCTGCTGATACCAGTGTTAAATGGGCACCAGAGGTCTGCGCATGCGCATTGCCAATGTTTCCTTCTCATTTGGACTTTATCTTTTCCTTGTTTCTGTGAGTGACCTTGAGGCATAGTAAACTGGTCTATGTTTTCTGTCTCTCTGTACTTGGATTGGATTGGATTTTGTTTATTGTCACATTTACCAAGGTACAGTGAAAAGTATTTTTCTGCGAGCAGCTCAACAGATCATTAAGTACATGAAAAGAAAAGGAAATAAAAGAAAATACATAATAGGGCAACACAAGGTACACGATGTAACTACATAACACCGGCATCAGATGAAGCATACAGGAGTGTAGTGTTAATGAGGTTAGTCCATAAGAGGGTCGGTTAGGAGTCAGGGAACAGTGGGGAAGAAGCTGTTTTTGAGTCTGTTTGTGTGTGTTCTCAGACTTTTGTATCTCCTGCCCAATGGAAGAAGTGAAATACTTCTTGAAAGACTTGAAAAATATTTGAAATAATACTGCACCAGACATGTAGATGATGCATATGCCATTACCATGCTCAGTAACTCTGTGTTGTAATGTGCTAAAATTTAATAGGACATTAAAAGATTTTTGACTTTCTCAAAAGCATTTGGTGGATCCACATTTCAGCACCACTGTTGACCTTGTCTCAAAGGCTTATTAACATCTGCCAAATTTGACTGGAACTTGCCCGCTTGACCACCATGAAGAATCTCTGCAGTTCAGTAATACTCCTGGATTTTGGAAATTCTCTGACTCCCTTTGTTTTTTGTGTGTCGACTTATTCCCATGGCTTGTAAAATGTGACTTCAAAGTTGAATCATAGATATGACAAACTCATATTTTTCATTCCATGTTAGTTCTACATCCTGTAAGGATTGTTCCATATCTACGGTCATGCTCTTGTGGAGCCATGTACGAGTATCTTGTCAATATGGCATGTTAATCCTTCTAGACTGAGAGACGTTCTCTGCAAAATATCAGGAACAGGAGCAATTCCAGATGGTAATCTATTAAAGCAATATTGACCGAATGGTGTTATAAAAGTGGCCAACTATCTGGATTCTTTGCCCAGAGGCAATTGGCAAAAGCCATTGTTTCCATCCAATTTGGTGAATAGGGTTATCTTGGTTCATTTGGCAAGACTCTCATCCACTGAGGCCGTCAACTTGATCTGACATTCCAATGATTTGTTTAGTTGAGCTAAATTCATACAGATCTAATTGAGCCGTTTGGCTTTGGGACCAAGACCATTCCTAAACATCATTTTGCTGACCTGGGGAGTCATTCTCCGACCCCCCAGCGGGTCGGAGAATGGCCGTTGGCCGCCGTGAATCCCGCCCCCGCCGGTTGCCGAAGTATCCGGTACCGGATATTCAGCGGGGGCGGGAAACGGGCCGCGCCGGTTGGCGGGCCCCCCCCGCTCGATTCTCCGGCCCGGATGGGCCGAAGTCCCGCCGATAAATTGCCTGTCCCGCCGGCGTAAATTAGAGTACCTATTTACCGGCGGGACAAGGCGATGTGGGTGGGCTCCGGAGTCCTGGGGGGGGGCGCGGGGCGATCTGACCCCGGGGGGTGGCCCCACGGTGGCCTGGCCCACGATCGGGGCCCACCGATCCGCGGCCGGGCCTGTGCCGTGGGGGCACTCTTTCCCTTCCGCCTCCGCAACGGTCTCCACCATGGCGGAGGCGGAAGAGACTCTCCCCACTGCGCATGCGCGGGAAACTGTCAGCGGCCGCTGATGCTCCCGCGCATGCGCCACCCCGACATGTCATTTCCGCGCCAGCTGGCGGGGCAACAAAGGCTGTTTCCGCCAGCTGGCGGGGCGGAAATCCCTCCGGAGTCGGCCTAGCCCCTCAATGTTGGGGCTCGGCCCCCAAAGATGCGGAGCATTCCGCACCTTTAGGGCGGCGCAATGCCCGTCTGATTGGCGCCGTCTTGGGCGCCAGTCGGCGGACATCGCGCCGTTTGGGGAGAATTTCGCTCCTGGTTACTGGAGAGATAACCACTTGCTGTAGCATGTTCTCAATTTCACCCTTGACTTTGTCTAAGAGTGGGTGAGGGATCTTCCGCACTATAGAAAAACAAATTGGACCAGCATCAGCTCTTGGGCTAACATGCTATTTGGTCTTCAGTTTTCCAAGCCTGTACATAATCTTGGAAATTAATTCCTGAATGTACTTCTGTAATGCTCATCAGCAACTTTGTCAACTTCATTGATTAACTTCAATTTTAACCATGTCTTCCTGCTTAGTAAAGAATTCTAGATGACACAATGGAGGTTCAATGATTTCCTGATCTTTGTACTTCATCCACTTTCCTGACCTTTCCCCATAATCCTTGATTCTCTTACTGATCAAGAATCTATCCATCTCAGCCTTATATATATGCAAAGTCTCTGTCCCCACAGCTCTCTGTGGCAAGGAGTTCCAAAGACTCACATCCCTCTGAGAGAAGAAATTCCTCCATCTCAAATTGGCATCCCTTTATTCTAAGACTGTGCCCTCTGGTCCTGGACTCTCCACGAGGGAAAACATCCTCTCCGCATTTACCCTGTCAAATCCCTCAAGAATATATTTCAATGAGATCACCTCATTATTCTAAATTCCAATAAGTGGAGTCCCAAACTTTGCTCATAAGACAGTCCCTCCATACAAGGGATCATCCTCGTGAACCTTCTCTGAACTGCCTCAAGTATACCTTTCTTCAAATAAGGGGACCAAACTATTCACAGTACTCCAGATATGGTACAATTGCAGCAAGACTTCCCTGCTCCTCTACTCCAACCCCTTTGAAATAAGGGGCAACATTCCATTAGCCCTCCTGATTACCGACTGCACCTGTGTGATAGCTTTCTGTGTTTTGTGCACACGTACACCAAGTCCCTTTGTGTTGCAGCTTTCTGCAGTTTTTCACCATTTAAATAATAGTCTGTTCTTTTGTTCTCCCTTCCAAAATGAATGACTTTACACTTTTCCATTTTGTACTCCATTTGCCAACTTTTTTGCCCATTTACTTAACCTGTCAATATCTCTCTGTAAACTGTATTACCCCTCTCAAAACTTGCTTTTCCAACTATTTTGTTGTCTGCAAATTTGGCTACAATGCATTCGCTTCCATCCTCCAAGTCATTGATTATATATTGTAAACAGTACCAGCACTGATCCCTGTGGATCTCCAGTGGTTACAGGTCGCCAACCTGAAAAAGAGCCCCTTCTCCCAATTCACAGTTTCCTGCCCATTTTACCAATTCTCTATTCATGCCAATAAACCACCTCCAACACCATGGACTCTTATCTTTTTGTGAGGTACCTCATGCCCCTCCTGGAGAAACTCTAGCCCCTGTGTCTATTTTAAACTGTGGGGCGTCAATCCACACCAATTTTAATAATCCAGTATTTATTTTCCATTTTATTTACTTCCCGTAGGAAAGTTACTTCATTTTTCTGTGATTCTTCCACTTCTTGTATGTGGTGTGGTTTTAACATCATTTCTTTCTTTTTGCAGGCTACCTGTTTTTAAGATCGGCGAACAATTAAAAAATTTCCTATTTTTCCACAGTTGTGGCACTCTGTTCCCTTTCTGTCGGGCATTCTTCCCATTTATTCAGGCTTTTGCCTGCCACACAGAGAACATTTCAAGATGGTGATTTGCGTGCTTTTCCCTTTTTGGGGGGCTTCTGCTTTGGTGCACTTTCCCTCTTCTGGCCTGCATTCTGAATGGCCTCACTCATTCGTTTCCATGGAACCTCACCTTCTCCATGAACAAATGCTCCATCTTGTTTTCTGAGCTCAGTTTGTCTCACAATTTTTACCACATTGACATAGAGTTAAATCTTTTCTCGTTTGCAGGAGATCTGATAGACCTTTGTCTCAGAACTCAACTCCTATTCGACCACAAATTCATTTTCCCCTCAATTTTCTACCAGCCTGTATAGATGGTTGATAAATGAATCTATGCTGATGTCGGGTTTTTGCTTTTGCTTGTGAAACTTTACCCTCTCTGTCATTAATTTTTGGAATGTTGAAATATGAATCAAATGTCTGGAGGACCTAATCATAAGTAGAAATATCATAGACTGCCTACTTTGCTATTATGCCATTGTCAATAGGTCCAACTGCATGGAGTAATGTACTGACCTGATGCTTTTGTTCGTTTTATGTGAAAACCAGAAGCAGTTCTATATCTGGAAAATCTCTTTCCCAATGATCCCAGAGCTCAGCCTGTTGCAACAATCATTACTTCGGCTTCACACTATATTCCCAGGTTCCACTATTTACACATAGATATAAAGCAGTGGGATTAACTCCCATTCAAGACACTGGGATCACTTGGAGGATTGACTCGCACCATCATCCCCAAAATGTTTTGTGACCAAACCCCACTTGTATGAAACATTTTGATCAACAATTTGATATTATGCTTCCTAAACTAGCTTTTGTGGAACAAAGATTACTAATTTAAAGTGCTGAACTGTGGGGGGCTAGTGATGCAAGATCTCACAAAATATCCCATGGGTTTCTGTAACACATATGGGAGACTGAGGGTAGTTTTAACCTAAATCTGCCTGACAGGAAACAGGATACCTATTTTAACTCAGTTTTCATTGAAGTGAAAATTGGGTGGGGTGTAAAATGGAGGACTGACTTGAACATGCCTTTTCCCTGCCCACTGGCATTAGGTTTTGAGGATAAACAAAATGCCTGGGCGGGATTCTCCCTTCTGACGGCAGAGTTTTGACGCCGTCGTATAAACTGGAGAGTTTAACGATGGCGTAATCGGACCGCCAAGTGTAGCGATCCTCTGCCCTGCAGGAGGTCAGCATGGCACTGGAGCGACCCACGCCGCTCCAGCTGCTTATACCAGTGTTAAATGGGCACCACAGGTCTGCGCATGCGCGCTGCGACAGGTGCGAATGCGCGCATGCGCGGTAGTTTCTTTTTCCGCGCCGGCCCCGATGCAACATGGTGTAGGGCTACAGGGGCCGGTGCGGAGTAAAAGAGGCCCCCACCAGGAGAGGCCGGCCCGCCAATCAGTATGTTCCAATCCCAGGCCAGGCCACGGTGGAGGCCTCCCCCCGGGGTCGGACCCCCCCCCCCACCAGGCTGCCCCCGCCAGGATGGACGCCGAGGTCCCGCCGGGTCAGACCTGATGTGAACAGCGCCGGCGGGACTCGAGCTTTTTTGCCGGCCATTCGACCCATCCCGGGTGGAGAATCGCCGGGCGGGCCGCGTAGAGCGGCCCTCGACCGGCGCGGGGCGGCGACACGCGAATCTCGCCCAGCCGGTGATTCTTCGCACCGGCGTGGGCTGAGACAATCCTGCTCCCTGTTTCTGGGTGAGAAAAGCTCCTTGCCACAAGAAGTTATTTTTGCTGTATGAGCTCTGTTTTCTTCTGTGGACTTGTGCCTTATTCAAATTAAATCAAGCCTATTTCAAACTCCGACATTCTGCGGAGAATGTTAAATACAACCCAGCCTTCTGGAATACATTTGCCCCAATCTCAGGAGAGATACTAGGTTGTAATCTAATGCTGCAATTCACACTGTTACTTAAAGCAATTGATCAAATAATGATTTTCTCATCACTACCAATTATCCATCAAGTGACTTTCAACATAGAAACTGACTAAATATCTGGTGGAAAAGGCTCTCATGATACAAGTTCTAAAACTATTTGGGCAATACATTTTTAATCCTTTGTGCCATTTGATAATTTATTGAGAAATTATAATGAAGAAATCCTTTGTACAGATTTTGGCAGTGCTGTTTCTAATGTTGTGTTTACAAATTTACAGCAACATTTTTTATGATGGATGCTACTGAATTATAAAAACATCCATGTGAGAACGAGAGGTCATAGTTTCAGGATAAGGGGTAGCAAATTTAAAACAGAGATGAGGAGAAACTCTCCGCAGGGTCGTGAATCTGTGGAATTTGCTACTCCAGCGTGCAGTGGATTCTGGGACAGTGAGTAAATTTAAGGAGGAGTTAGACAAATTTTAAACTAGTAATGGGTTGAAGGGTTACGGAGAATGGGCAGGATGGTGGAGTTGAGGCCATGATCGTATTGAATGGTGGAGCAGGCTCGAGAGGCTAAATTGCCGACTCCTGCTCCTAGTTCTTATGTTCTAAGAAAGAACTATTCTGTCTAATTCCACCTTCCAGCTCTTCTTGGTCTGTAGCCCTATGGGTAAAAACACCTCAAGCACAAATCTGGTGTTCTTGATTAATAAGGGGATCAATGGTTATGGAGAGAAGGCAGGAGAATGGGGATGAGGAACCTATCAGCCATGATCGAATTGGCAGAGCAGACTCGATGGGACGAATGGCCTAATTATGCTCCTTTATATCTGAGGTGAAAAGATATTCACCAAAGTTCTCAGCATAGACGGATTTGCGCTAAAATGTTGTAAATCTACCACCAATCTCCCTTGGACACGGATTCTATTGGAAATATTGGGCGCAATTTATACAAAAAGTTTCTAAGTGTGGCAGTAAGCGGGAACTGCCCCAAGCCTCCCAAGGCTCGGCCCGGCGACGCCGCCACCGCTATAAATCGTTAATGGGTCCACTTAATGAGGCCACACGGGCTTCACGCCGCAAATGATGGTCCCGCCAGCTGATTCACAAGTACTGTGTCGCGGCCCCTCGCCCCAACCTGAACAAAGGGGAGCAGCACTTAAACTGCTACTTCACAGCCACCCCCACACAGCTCACATCCTTGTCTCCGAGAAGACCAGTTCCACCATTTGGGGATGCCAACCTGGGTAGATTACTGGGCACAATAGGAACTCGGAGGGTCAGCCACAGGGCAGCCAGTGCTGCCTGGGAGGAAGTAGCAGCGGCCTTGAGCTCGGGGATGTGGCCAGGAGGTCGCGGGGGTGGCTGAGGATAGATCAGTAACCAACTTAGAGATTGGTGTATGGTGTAGAGGTGAGGATCCACCAGTCCCCACCCAGGTGACCTGTCACACGTGAGTTGTTATTGCCATGCAGATTTATCCATCCCTCCCACTGATCATTTCCCCACAGGATCTCCATCCGGCCACGCTGGCCCATCAGGTTGGATCCCCCCCCCACCCCCTCCCCCCACCCCCACCCCCCACCACCCAAGAGAACATCTCGGAGAAGAGCTCTGAGAAGACCACCATCTAAGCATAAAAGTTTTCATCCCCACCTTCCACTGGCGCAGAGACAGACACATTGGTGGGCAATAGTAGTGGTCAGGCTTCTGGGGCACATACTGCTGATGCAACAGATGTTGATGCACATCAGGTGGAGGCAGTAACACCCAGGTGAGACAGCAGTCGGAGGTCTGCTGGATCCCTGGACCCAGCTGGGTCCCAGTCAGATGCTGAGCCTCTGGACCAGGTTTACCCGGAGCTGATGCAGACGTTAGAGCGCAGCCGTGATATTCAGAGGGGGATGACAGCGACTCTTCAGCAGGTCCATAGCAGACTGGAGGAGTCCCAGAAACTACGGGCACAGGAGATGGCACTGGCAATGCATGGCACAGAGGCTAACACTGCTAAGTGCAGACCGCAGTGGAGAACCTGGCGCACGACGTCAGCAGCATGAGTGGAGGTGTCCAAGATGTGCCGCAGTCCGTGATGGCCATGGCTGAGCATCTCGAAAGCGTGTCCCAGTCGCTGGGGCACGTGACCCAGTACCAGGCAGACATTGATGAGGTGCAGCAGAGCATGTCCCAGTCCCAGGTAGGCATTGCCGAGGCTCTACAGAGAACGTTTCGGTCGCTAGGGGAGGTCTCCCAGTACCATGTGGGCCGAGCCAAGCCAATGTGGGTCATGTCCCATTCTCAGGTAGGCATAACCGAGGCGCTGCAGAGCATGTCCCAGTCGCTGGGAAACGTGTTCCAGTCGCAGGTGAGCATAGCGGGGGCCTACGGAGGAGCCAAGGGCATCAACACGATGCTGCAGATATTGGGGAGCCGCCAGGGCTGGCAGAGCCAAATGACGGAGGGGCAGCCGGGGCTCGATCCAGCTGCCCCTCCATCCCAAGGTGAATCCCAGGGCTCTATATGCACCGACCGGGAGGAGGCGGCACTGGCTGCCAACCCGGAGTCACCCCATGAAGTGATGATGGCAGCCACCCGCTCCCCCAAGACTAACTCCACTGACTTCAGCCCCAGAGCCCCCAGGAAACACCCGCCAGGGGAATCAAAGGCAACATGACATGGTAGGCAGCAGACTGCTTCCACCTCTGATGTGCATCCTGGGAACACACCGAGGTGCAGCAGTCGAGCAGGTTAGGTTAAGCAGGTCGAAGATCATGGAGAGGGCACTGGGAGGATGGGGTGGGAAAGTGGTAAGTGGGGGTTGGGTGAGTTATGTGGGGGGAGGCATGGGGGAGGGTCTGTGAGGGGTGGGGAAGGGCTATTACATGATCAGCGGATTGGGTCTGTTGGGGACACATTTGTTAAATGGTAAAAATTGTTGACCTCAGCCAATATGATACCTCTGGTACTTTCCTCCACAATGTGGGCCGAGCACCAATCCCATGCCCCATCTCCCTGGACAAGGAGGTCCTGGATGCCTCTTCCCTGCCTCCCCCACCCAGCATGCCCTGCCCACCCACCCCCGGCCGCAGCAGGAGCCCCTGCTCACCAGACCCCACACTCTGTAGCCCAGCCACCCACACGTAACGTTATCTGGACTGGCACTGGTCCCCTCCCCGGCGTACACACCCACCCTCTGGGCACGGAAATATTTCCGGTGCTGGGGCCCAACCTCTGGGTAATCAGATAATGGCCCCGCTGTGACCATGCTTTTACCTCCTACCGTGTTCAGAAAAAGTGTCCAGGCATCATGATCTGATTAGGATGCTAGGCAATAACTCCCACATGGTACATGACGCCTACCCACAGGGATCCACTTGGGATGTGTGAAGTGCTCACTTAACTATGATTGCCAATCCCCTATTAGCAATAGCCTTCAGCCGCCCGGCCAGAGGCCTGTGCAGTCAGTGGGAGTTATGGGTGGTCAGTGGGGCAGGCGAACAGGGGCTTTGGTTGCCCAGGAACAGGACCATAGGATCCGGGGCTTTGGGCGCTCAGACACCCATCTCCTACCCCCCAACCCAGCTTATGGGCAGCCACCATCCCACCTCCCACCGATGGTGGCCCACCCTGACTGAGGCTGGCCCCCCATGGGGTTCCCCCACCCCCCTCCGAGCACTGGGGCAGTAAGCACAGTGTCCCTGGGCTCATTACCCAGGAGCACTGGCTACTCACCATCTCGGGTTTGTCATGTGAGAGTACCTTCAAGAAATGGGTGTTTCTTGTAGAATAACTGTAGTAGGTGTACCTTTAAGAAATGGGTGTTTGTCAGCTTTTAGTTTCACTTTGAGAAAAAGCTTGGGCGTGTCTGTGTTTTTTTGTTTTCGTTTCGGTGTTGGAGCTGCAATCAGCCACAGAATGTGTAATGTTGTTCTCTCTGCCATGTAAAGACCATCGCTTGATCATTTGGTGAATTACGAGTTCTATCTGTTGTCAGTAGTGAATTTAAACCTGATGTGCTTCTGTTAAAAAGTTTTTTGGATGTCTTGATTAATAAGGGGATCAGGGGTTATGGGGAGAAGGGAGGAGAATGGGGATGAGAAAAATATCAGCCAGGATTGAATGGCGGAGCAGACTCGATGGGCCAAGTGGCCTAATTCTGCTCCTATGTCTTATGGTCTTAAAAGGAAAGTAAGGATTACTTAGTGTTGTATTCTTTGGGGGGTTGTATTTGAATTAATGGTTGCTAAGATGTTCACTGTATGTTTTAAAAAGGTTGACTTGAGTTCATAGAATAAACATTGTTTCGCTTTAAAAAGTACTTTTCGATTTCTGCTGTACCACACCTGTAGAGTGGGACGTGTGCTCCCCATACCACAATCTATTAAAAGTTGTGGGCCAGGTGAACTCCATGATACACTTTGGGGTTCTCTAAACCCTGGCCCATAAAAGAAGTACTAATCGGCGCCCACGTGACCACTTGCTGGGGAGGAGATTAGATCATGGGAGGCCATTAGATACGGGGTCGCTCCCGTTAATTGTGTGGAGACTGAACGCAGCGCGGTGGCACAGTGGTTAGCACAGCTGCCTCACAGCGCCGAGGTCCCAGGTACGGCCCCGGCTCTGGGTCACTGTCTGTGTGGAGTTTGCACATTCTCCCTGTGTTTGTGTGGGTTTTGCCCCACAACCCAAAGATGTGCAGGGTAGGTGGATTGGCCACGCTATATTGCCCCTTAATTGGAAAAAAATGAATTGGGTACTCTAAATATTTTTAAAAAGGAAAATAAAATTGTGTGGAGATTGGGCTTAAGTGGTGATTACTGGTTTCTTGCCACGCTATGGCAGGATCCTGATTTCGCCAACGGGAGCAGGTAGTGTAGACTGCAACCCAATCGCCGTCTGGCGCGATTCTCGATTTTTGCCTCTCCCGTGATTTAATAGCGTCGTCGCGCTCTCGCTTAAGCGCAACGCGGCCATTAAATCGCCCCCATTGAACTTACCCCATTGTTAACAATGAAGAAAATTGCTCTTTGATAACTGCTAAAAATTATTTCATTTCCACAGTGATGTGTTCTGTAAGAAAAACAGCAGCCAGATTTTGAGCGAGAATGACCTGATATGTTTTCCACAATTAGCGGATACACTGCAGATGATAGCAGAGAAAGGACCAAATGCGTTCTATGATGGACCCATTGCAGAGGATATTGTTCAATATGTCAGTCAGTCAGGTATGTGCCTGGATATCTCACTACCTATGCTGCGTTATTACTGGGGAATTGAGAATCCATTTTACTAAATGTAAGTTCATTTCCTGAATCAACCTGTTTCCAGTATTTTATTTTCTGTTTCTCACTTGGGAACGAATACATTCTGGATCCAGTCTTCAATAACGTATCGAGTTCCATCCAGAATTATGTATGAAAACTTTGGCAGCATGATTAATGTCTCCACAGGCTTCAACTGGGTTCACCAGGTTGATCCTGGGTGTCGAGGGATTTTCTTATAAGGAGAGGTTGAGGAGGTTGGGCCTGTATTCATTGGAGTTTAGAAGAATGAGTGGTGACATAATTGTGACTTATAGGATCCTCAGTGGGCTTGACAGGGTAGATGCTGCGAGGTTGTTTCCTTTTGTGGAAGAGTCGAGGACCAGAGGGCATAATCTCAGAGTAGGGGGGTCGCCCATTTAAGACCGAGATGAAGAGGAATTTCTTCTCTTAGATGGTAGTGAATCTGAGGAATTATTTACTGCAGAGAGCTGAAGAGGCTGGGTCATTAAGTATGATCACGGTTGAGATAGACAGTTTTTTCAGTAAGGGAATCAGGGTTTATGGCGCTAAGGTGGGAAAGTGGAGTTGGGAATTATCATTTCAGATCAGTCACGATCTCGTTGAATGGCAGACCAGGCTCGATGGACGGTATTGGCAAGGCTCCACGTATTCCCTCTGTAATAGTTGTCTTCCTTGAACCATTTCTGCTCTTGAGGCGATGCTGCTCCCAAGGTGGTATTAGCGAGAGCTTGCGAAGGTTTTGACCCAGGAACAATTAGGAATCCAAATTTATGACAGCACAGGGTGTGACTAGGATTAAGAGAACCTTTGGCTGAGGGCGTCCAATGATCTTGCTGCCCTTATCTTGCTAGATTATGGAGGATACAGAGTAGGGAGATACTGTTGAACTAAGCTTGGTAAATTGCTGCAATGCATCCTGTAGATTGTGCATACTCCATCCAGCCCTACTGCAGCTGTGGTGGAGCCGAATGAATTTGAATAAATTTATCAAAAATAAAACCGGCTGCTCACACATGTAACCCTGCTAATTAATCATAGAATTTACAGTGCAGAAGGAGGCCATTCGGCCCATCGAGTCTACACCGGCTCCCGGAAAGAGCACCCCACACAAGGCCAACACCTCCACCCCATCCCCACAACCCAGCAACCCCACCCAACACCAAGGGCAATTCTGGACACTAAGGGCAATTTAGCATGGCCAATCCACCTAATCCGCACATCTTTGGACTGTGGGAGGAAACCGGAGCACCCGGAGGAAACCTACGCACACACGGGGAGGATGTGCAGACTCCGCACAGACAGTGACCCAAGCCGGAATCGAACCTGGGACCCTGGAGCTGTGAAGCAATTGTGCTATCCACATTGCTACCGTGCTGCCCTATCTTAATCACCTCAACCTTCCAGTCACTTGCCATTTTAACTCAGCACCTTGCTTTCCTGCCCACATTTCTGTCCTTGGCCTGCTTCACTGCCTCAGTGAAGCCCAGCGCAAGCTGAAGAAGCAGGGTCTCATCTTCTAATTGGGCCCGTTACAGCCATCAGGACTCAAGGTTGAGTGCGGCAACTTTAGATTGTGACCTTTCTCCTCTATCTTAAACCCTTTTTCAAAAATATCACGGGCGAGATTCTCCGTTGCCCGACGCTAAAATCGGGACCGGTGATTGGGCGGAGAATAGCTCCCGATGCTGAAATCGTGTCAGGCAGCAGTTTGATGCTGGGTTACGATGCTCCGCCTCCTCCAAATTGGCATCATTGCTACATGTGTAGTCTCTACAGTCGTGAGCCTGGCGTGGTGGCTCTGGAGAGAGAGTGAGGCAGTGACCAGCACCCCCATGCCTCACCGACAGTCATGCTGCGGGGCGGGGGGGGGGGATGGTTCTGTCAGGGCTGTGGGGTGGCCGGGAGGTGTGCTCTGGGGTCGGGGTGGACGGGTATGCGGCCCAGCACAATCGCTGCCATCTTTTCGGGCGCAAACGGTGCGTGTGTGTGGGGGGGTGCAAGTGTACATGTGGCTGCAGCTTCTCAGCCCTACGTGTGTCCAGAACGGACCCGGCAATTCTCCCACCATTTTCCCACCATGTTCTGCTGGTGTTTCACACGACGGCGGTGCTAGCCCCTCGCCGGTAGAGGAATCGGTGCGGGCGTGGCACCAATTTTTCCGTTGTGGAACTCCATGGATCCTCCGTTGGCATCAGCACTTAGACACAGGAACAGGGAATCCAGCCCATCATACATGTACTGCTTCAGATTAAACCCCTCTGCCCCTGCCCCTCCCACTCCAGACCATCTGTCTTTTGTTCTTAAGGTTGCTGTGGTGTTGGGTGTTCTAACACACAGAAGAGCCAACACAGTTGCATATGGTACAACACTTGTTTATTTAAACTCACTATTTACAACTTGGTCTTTGCACTCTGCACGTGGGGGGCTCCCTGCTTGTTGTGTTTCAACAGCTCTTTCATGCTTCCTTCTCCCCAGACCTACTGACCTCCAGGTGTCGTGCTCGTGCTTTTTATGTGGTTGGTGTTCTTGTCTGTGATTGGTTGTGGTGTTGTGTACTCTGATTTGCCTGTTAGTGTGTCCATCATGATGTGTGTGTTTGAATATCATGACATCCCCCCTTTTTACAAAGATATGTGCCTACGTGGTAATAAATATGATCGTGACGTGAGTGCATCTAAGAGTGTGTGTGTGTCGTGTGCAGCATGTGTCTATGACGGAACTATGTACATGGGGCGATGTCGAGTGCGTCACATGAATCCAGTTGTACCATAACATAACAGAAATGCGAACGAGAGAAGAAGAAAAAAAAATTTTGAACAGTTGTCCAGTCAGACGACATCTGGAACGATAAACAACAACAGGTTATCATGTAAAATTGTCCAACTTATTAAACATATGAACTGTATTATAAGTCCATTCTAATGGGTTTGCGACGAATTCGGGTTGACCGCCTTAAGGGTGGATCAAGAACCACCGGCTGCTGTGCAGGCATGGCCATGGGTGGCGATGGAAAGGGCGTGATGTGCGGCAGCTCCACAAAGTCATCCTCGGAAGCCTGTTGAGGATCTGGCGTGTTGTGTGGCTGTGAACGTGGAAGTCGGCGAAGGGCGCGCCGATTGCGGCGACGCACGGAACCATCCGGCATGCGAACCAGGAACGAGCGGGGAGCCACTTGTCGGAGGACTTCGGCCGGTGCTGACCAGCCACCATACGGTTGATGGACGCGTACTTTGTCTCCGGAGGACAGGGGGGGCAGGTCCGTCGCTCGTGTGTCATACCGACCTTTCTGGCGATCACGCTGCAGTTGCATGTCCCGAAGAACCGCCTCATGGTCTGTTGTCGGTGCCAGGACGGAAGGTACCGTCGTCCTGAGGGAGCGACCCATTAGTAGCTGCGCTGGCGAGAGGCCCGTGGATAACGGGGCCGATCGATAGGCCAGCAAGGCAAGGTTAAAGTCCGATCCGGCATCAGCCGCCTTGCACAGGAGCCGCTTTGCGATGTGGACACCCTTTTCAGCCTTCCCGTTCGATTGTGGATGCAGAGGGCTGGATGTCACATGAGTGAAACCATATGCTGCGGCAAAGGACGACCATTCACGGCTGGCAAAACAAGGTCCATTGTCTGACATGACAGTCCTTGGAATGCCATGGCGAGCAAACGTTTCCTTGCAGGCCCCAATGACTGCGGACGACGTCAGATCATGGAGAGGCATGACTTCCGGGTAGTTTGAGAAGTAGTCTATAATAACAATGTAATCTCTGCCGAGCGCGTGAAATAGGTCAACACCCACCTTCGCCCAGGGGGACGTCACCATCTCGTGTGGTAGAAGTGTTTCCGGAGGTTGCGCCGGCTGAAACCTCTGACAGGTTGTGCAGTTGAGCACCATGTTGGCTATGTCTTCATTAATACCCGGCCAATATACCGCCGCCCGGGCCCTTCGTCTGCATTTTTCGACACCCAAGTGGCCTTCGTGTAGTTGACGAAGAATCATCTGGCGCACACTGTGTGGAATGACGATCCTATGCGATTTCATAAGGACCCCGTCGATATTGGTGAGATCATCTCGCACATTGTAAAACTGGGGGCACTGCCCTTTTAGCCACCCTTCCGTCATGTGGCGCATCACTCGCTGCAGCAGAGGGTCAGTCGCCGTCTCTGCGCGTATGTGGGCCAGACAAGGATCATCAGCTGGCATATTTGCTGCTGTCAGAGTCACGTGTGCCTCAATTTGACGCACGAACCCCTCCGCATCTGGTGGTGTGCTCACTGCTCGGGAAAGAGTGTCCGCCACTATGAGTTCCTTCCCCGGAGTGTAGATCAGTTCAAAATCGTACCTCCTGAGTTTGAGTAAGATGCGCTGGAGGCGAGGAGTCATGTCGTTCAGGTCTTTGTTAATGATGTTGACCAGGGGGCGGTGGTCAGTTTCGACCGTGAATCGTGGCAGGCCATACACATAGTCGTGGAACTTGTCCAGTCCAGTTAACAAGCCCAGGCATTCTTTTTCGATTTGCGCGTAGCGCTGTTCGGTAGGGGTCATGGCTCGTGAGGCATACGCAACCGGGGCCCATGATGACGTGCTGTCTTTTTGCAGGAGTACCGCTCCAATACCAGATTGGCTGGCGTCTGTTGAGATCTTTGTAGGGCGAGTCGCGTCAAAGAAGGCCAGCACTGGTGCCGTGACCAGTTTGTGCTTGAGCTCCTCCCATTCCTGCTGATGCGACTGGTGCCAGTTGAATTCCGTCGATTTTTTTACGAGATGGCGCATGTTTGTTGTATGAGAAGCCAGGTTGGGAATGAACTTCCCAAGGAAGTTGACCATGCCCAGGAATCTTAAGACAGCCTTCTTGTCAGCCGGTCGTGGCATGGCTGTGATGGCGCTAACCTTGTCTGCATCGGGACGGACCCCGGACCTTGAGATGTGGTCCCCGAGGAATTTCAGCTCCGTCTGGCCGAAAGCACACTTCGCACGGTTGAGACGCAGGCCATTTTGCCGTATGCGGGTGAAGACACGTCGAAGACGATGCATGTGTTCCTGCGGAGTGGTGGACCAAATGATGATATCGTCCACATATACACGTACCCCTTCGATGCCTTCCATCATTTGCTCCATAATGCGGTGGAATACTTCAGATGCCGAAATGATGCCGAATGGCATCCGGTTGTAGCAGAATCTGCCAAAAGGGGTGTTGAATGTGCATAGTCTTCGGCTGGCCGGGTCCAGTTGGATCTGCCAGAATCCTTTGGACGCATCCAATTTAGTGAATATGTTGGCTCGCGCCATCTCGCTGGTGAGGTCTTCTCGTTTTGGGATGGGATAGTGTTCCCGCATGATGTTGTTGTTCAGATCTTTTGGATCTATACATATACGGAGCTCGCCAGAGGGCTTCTTTACACAGACCATGGAGCTGACCCATGGCGTGGGCTCCGTGACCTTGGATAGGACCCCTTGGTCCTGAAGAATCTGCAGTTGTGCCTTGAGGCGGTCTTTGAGAGGCGCAGGAACCCTGCGAGGTGCGTGAACGACAGGGATGGCGTCCGGTCTGAGTCGAATCTTGTACGTGTGTGGCAATGTCCCCATGCCTTCAAAAACCTCCTGGTTGTGAGCGAGGAGGGAATGGAGATTCGCGTGGAACTCAGCATCCGGGAAGTCGGATATCTCATCTGGAGAGAGAGACATGATGCGCTGTACCAGGTGAAGGACCTTACACGCTTGTGCGCCCAGTAACGAGTCCTTTGATGAGCCCACAACTTCGAAGGGGAGTGTGGCCGTGTACCCCTTGTGAGTCACCTGTAGCTGGCAAGATCCTACGGACGGGATAACGTTCCCGTTATAGTCAACCATCTTAAGCCGGGATGGTGTGATGAGTGGTTTGACCTTCATGGCCTGGACTGCAGAGTAAGCAATCAGGTTGGCGGATGCGCCGGTGTCCAGACGGAAGGCGACGCGCGATCGGTTGACCGTCAGGGTGGCACACCACTCATCGTCTGGATTGATGGCATTGACCTTGTTGACATCAATGACGGCAACTCTGAAGTCATCCTGGTCATCTGCATCACTTAACTGGAAGTCTTGATGCGTGGGCTGGACGGTCCTGACTCGTGTGCGAGGTTGTCGAGGATGCGCCGGATCCATGGGTTGAGCCGCACGACAGCGGGCTGCGTAGTGGCCTATCATGGCACATCTGTTGCACTGTTGGTATTTTGCAGGACATTGCCCTTTTAAGTGTAGACCTCCACACTTGCTGCACGTCATGACGTCACGGCGTTCGTTGCGCCACTGCGCATGCGCAGTGCGATCTTGCGGTGGGCGCGCCTGCGCAGTGCGTCCCTCGTTGTGGCCGTTATTCTTGGCGCGCACCTGCGCGGGAGACCGCGAAAAGCGCGGGAAGCGGCCGCTGTCGTCCGGGCCGTGGGGCGGGAAGAAATCGACGGCCTGGATGCGTTCAACGTCGTGGGCGGCCTGGCTTGCCGATTCGACGGCTGGGGACCCCCTCCGTGCCAACTCGGACGCCTGAAATCGGGCAAAACGGCAGGTCGCATTTTCATGGAGGACACAGGCTTCCACAGCAGACGCTAAGGTAAGGCTCTTTATTTTAAGAAGCTGCTGGCGTAGGCCACTGGAGGCAACGCCAAAAACAATCTGGTCCCTGATCATGGACTCTGTGGTGGTGCCGTAACCGCAGGACTGCGCCAGAATCCGGAGGTGCGTCAAAAAGGGTTGAAAAAGCTCCTCCTTACCTTGCAGGCGTTGCTGAAAGATGTATCTTTCGAAAGTTTCGTTTACTTCAGTTTGAAAGTGCTGGTCCATTTTGAGGATGACCGTGTCATATTTGGCCTGGTTTTCGCCTTCCTCGAACACCAGTGAATTAAAGACATCATTTGGGTGGGGGCCTGCGTAGAAGAGGAGCATTGCAATCTTCGAATCATCCGAGACATTCTGTTTTTCGGTGGCACGGATGTACAGGTCAAATCGCTGCCTGTAGAGCTTCCAGTTGGTGCCTAGGTTCCCCGTGACTTGCATCGGCTGCGGTTTGCCGGTGTGGTCCATGTCCAGAATGGCAGGTTGGTAGGCAGGTATCGATCCACTCCTGTACCATGTGGTGTTGGGTGTTCTAACACACAGAAGAGCCAACACAGTTGCATATGGTACAACACTTGTTTATTTAAACTCACTATTTACAACTTGGTCTTTGCACTCTGCACGTGGGGGGCTCCCTGCTTGTTGTGTTTCAACAGCTCTTTCATGCTTCCTTCTCCCCAGACCTACTGACCTCCAGGTGTCGTGCTCGTGCTTTTTATGTGGTTGGTGTTCTTGTCTGTGATTGGTTGTGGTGTTGTGTACTCTGATTTGCCTGTTAGTGTGTCCATCATGATGTGTGTGTTTGAATATCATGACAGTTGCTACAGTTTGTTGCAATCTCTCCCAGCTACGGTTTAATATGTAACACTTTTGTCCCTCTCTTTAGTTCTGATGAAGAACAAAAAGGACTCGGAACATTAACTCTGCTTTCTCTCCTGACAGTTGCTGCCAGACCTGTTGACATTTTCTTGTATTTTATTGATGTTATTTGCTTTCTTTCCCTCCTGGTTCTGCCTAGCGCCATCTTTGTAGTGTCCATTCCAAAAGGTGTCCAGCCTCTGATCTTGTGAAACTCCAGCTGGCTGTCCCCCTACAGAATTGTCAACTGTCAACATTTGTCTCATCCATTCTTCTTTTCACACCAGCCCCATTCTGAGTCTGGTGTTTGTGGGGGGGAATGCGGGCTGGGTGGGGAAGGTTCCTGTGTCAATCACAGAGGCCCCTCAGGCAGGAACCTGGATCCAGGAAGCAAGTTGAAAGCACCCCATATCGCCCAAAACCACCAATCCACACCTTGCTGGGGTACTCAATGCTCGGGATCTTGGCCTACTAAAGTCCAAAAGCTGCCCGCCGATTAAGCTGGCAGCCTCATTTTCATAGCTAAAGCTGCAATCAACCTCTTCGGGTTAGGTTTGGTTGTCCACCCATCTTTTAGTCTCATTAAAGCTTGAAAAGGGCAGGATGGAGAAAGGTTTGGGTTAGGAAAGAGGATTCTGACTTTAAATCCTCTTTCCCCAGCCCACTTGACCCAAACCTGTCCCTTTCTTTAACATTAAAATTCAGCTCATAATCACTGTTGTAATAGAGGAAATACAGAAGTCAATTTGTGCACAGCAAGATCCCCAAAACAATGAGATATATGGCCAGGTAATGTGTTTTACTGATGTTGATTGAGGGATTACTAATTAGCTTGAAGACCAGGGAAAATTCCACAACTCTTCTTCAAAATGACGCCATGAGATCTTTCACACCCACCCAAGAGGGCAGACAGGGCCTTGGTTTCACATCTTATCCAAGAGACTGTAGCTCGGACAGTTGCAGCATTAGGAGTGTCAGCTGGAGTATTCTTGCTTTTCTCATGGGATTGTTGTATTAGGCTTCTTTTTTTCAGTAAAAGGAGTTAATTTTATTTAATTGGCGAGTGGTCTGTCAGCTTGAGTTGGATTGGTGCAGTTCTGTCCCTGTCTCTTTCCTCTTCAGGTGGATTAATTTCCCGAGATGACCTGAAACAGTACAAGGCGAACAAGGAGACCCCTATAAATGTGACTCTAGATGAATATACACTGTATGTTCCAGGTGCCCCATCTGGTGGACCAGTGCTTGCACTCATTCTGAAAATCCTTGAAGGTAACTTTGAGCCTCCACAATCTGCTCTAAAATGTTTTTTTTTGTAGCCTTTAAAGGCGTTCCAGCCAAGATACTTATGATGTGAATAAACCAGTGGTTTGAGAAAGTGCCCATTCGCAGCAAGGCACTAAGATCCACTCTAAATTCCATTTTCACAACGATCTTCGACATCACATCACACTGCACTCTAGAACTTCACAGTAATTGCCACAGTGGGGGTGGTTTTTAAACCTGGTAGCTAAGGAAACAAGGATTAAATTTGGTCCAAGTCACATACCCTACATGGAGCCACTGTGAGCTGACCTGTCGGAATTTTCAGCTGCCCCATTGAGCCGACCAGCAGCAAGGACACCTGGCCAAAGGTTCCTTCTTCACCTGTGCTGAGGGTACCAATGATGTCATCAGAATTGGACTGCGATATTTACAAGGATGTTTGAATGGGAAACAGAAGTCAGTTGAAATGCACAAGGAAACCTTAGGTCTCCCTTTTCTGTGCCTCACCACAGCCCTCCTCCATGCCCTCTAAAGGATTAGTTGAAGGAAAATCAGTTAAACTTTTTAAATTAATGTGACAATCACCTGCACTCATTGTGCACCTCTTCTGAAAACATCCTGATGAAAGACTAATGAGAAATCTTACTCAGTACCAAGTAAGTATCCAGGGCGGGATTCTCTCAGTCCGGGGCCGGGTCGGAGAATCCCCGCGACCGGCGCGAATCGCGCCACACTGCCCCGATGTCGGCACGCGATTCTCCGCAGATCACAGAAGCCAGCCCCCAATGCCCACAAATCTGGGAAATCAGTCAGCAACTTTCATCAGAGATGGAGCGTTAAGAGGCCAGCCTTTTCTGGTGAGAGTTGAACTGATATTAAAGTGACCTCCAGGAACAGCCCCAGTTAAAGTTAGGGTCAGCGTGTCATGCCCTCTCGAGCCATTTGCACCATCAGTGGTGAAGAATGCTGGAATGTTACAGCACAATTCTCTAGATAGCTGCTAAAAATTAACAGGCAGACCAATACAGAAATGGCAAATTCACGGGGCAGGATTCTGTGATCCTGAGGCTAAGTATTGACGCCGTCGGAAACGCCATCACATTTCTCGACGGCATCAACATGGCCTCAGGATCAGCAATTCTGGCCCCTTTAGGGGGCCAGCACAGCACTGGAGCGGTCAGCACTGATCCCAGCGTGAACTGGATGCCGGGATCCGCACATGCGCAGTGGCACCAGCGCCAACGCGCGCATGCACAGTGGTTTTGTTCAATGCCTCCGCCCCGACGTAACATGGCGCAGGACTACAGGGGCAGGTGCAGAAGAAAGGAGGCCCCCAGCCAGAGATGCCGGCCCGCCGATCTGTCGGCCATGATCGCGGGCCAGGCCATATCGGAGGCTCCCCTGGGGTTGGAATCCCCTCCAGCCCACAGGCTGCCCCCCAACCTTTCCACGCCGGGTTCCCACCAGCTGAGAGCAGGTGTGGACGGCGCCGATGGGACTCGCCATTTTTACGGCGGCCGCTCAGCCCATCCCGGGCTGAGAATCGGCAGGCCGGCCGTGTAGAGCGGCACCTGATGGGCGCCGCGCCAACCACACGGGTGCAAATTGTGCCGATTCTCCGCTCTGCGGAGAATCGCGTGCCGGTGTCAGGGCGGTGTGGCACGATTCGCGCCAGTCGCGGGGATTCTCCGGCCCAGCCCCGGGCTGAGAGAATCCCGCCCACGGTGTTTCTCTATTAAATTTGTGTGGTACATATTACTAGGAGTGACCTTTTAACTCTGAACCTAAGACTGGCTATGGAGAATTAACACTTCTCAGGTCAAATGTTGCTATCAACAGGAGGCGAGAAATGAACGGTTGGCAATCCAGTTCAGTTTCTGCTGACGTTTGATAAAGTCATCACATTGTGTTAGAGGTGGGGACTGAATTGGGAACATAACCACCAATTCCAAGTTTTGCATAGGTTTCCATAGGGTGGCATGGTAGCACAGTGGTTAGCATTGTTGCTTCACAGCGCCAGGGTCCCAGGTTCGGTTCCCAGCTTAGATCACTGTCTGTGTGGAGTCTGCATGTTCTCCCTGTGTGTCTGCGTGGGTTTCCTCTGGGTGCTCCAGTCTCCTCCCACAAGTCCCAAAGGACATGCTGTTAGGTAATTTGGTGTCGTGGAAATTATAATAAAGACAAATTCTTTGAGGTTCGATTTAAGGACATTTATTTACACAAATATTTGCAGAGAGAGAGTGTTCTGACTGCATAGCCAGTCCACAGCACTCTTGAGATTCGACCGAAGAAATAACAGCTTGAAGTAAACAGCCACGTTTATATTAAATAGACTTTGGAAAGTACATAAGTTGAAATACGTAGTACGTATGTTCTTGCCGTTGACTAAAAACAACTCGAGTACACATTTTATTATCTTTCGGAGGACAATGTGTTATCATAATAAGGCCGAGACCAACATATTAAGCAGTATTTTGTTTATGTTACCTGACCTACTTATTTTCGTTCAAAAGCAGTGTTAAACTATATAGTCAAGCATTTCCCAGCATGCTTCTAAGTTGGCAACTCATTAATTTCCCTTCCACATTTGGACATTCTCAATTCTCCCTCGTGTATCCGAACAGGCGAAAGTGGTGACTGGGGCTTTTCACAGTAACTTTATTGCAGCGTTAATGTAAGCCTACTTGTGACAATAAAGATTATTATTATTATAAACCAGTCATCAGGTCAACCACATAATCTCTGGCGAGGTGAATTTTTTTTTAGTCAAACCACAGGGACAATATGGGACAATTGTACAAGCTTACAGATTCACTTTTGTCACATGAATGAAAAATAGCATAGTATTAAGTTGTTGTCCTGAACTTGCTGCTAAGAATTGGTTATCAACCAAAATGTGTCATGGTCATACTGCTTAATGTGCATCCTGCACCTAAAATTAAATCAGTCACAAGTAGCATAATTATCTCTGTACACAGTTAAAATGGTATGGGGAATTTAAGGTTTTCCAATGGATTGTACATTACTTGATCACAGGAACAATACTGAAGGAAATTGCATGTCTGAGGTGAAGTTATGAAGAAAACTTCTACTGTAATCCATATTCCTAATTGTACTTTGGAAAATTAAGATTTTATATTGCATCATTTTGCACAACCACATTAAAATAAAATGAAGAGGAAAGATACATTAAATGTTGAGGAAAGGTATTAGCACAGACAATGTAGAATCTGCATGAGTTGAGTTAAGAAACCCCACGGGCAGAAAACATTCTTATGGGCAGATCACCAAACTGCAGTGGTAATGTTTGGAATAGCATTAGACAGGAAATCAGAGATGAATGTGATAAAGGAAAACCTGTGATTATGGGTGACTTTAATCTGCATATAGATTGGGTGAGTCAAATTAGTCACAGTACAATAAGGGAGGAATATCTGGAGAGTATGCGGGATGATTTTCTGGACCAGTATGTTGAGGAGCCAACAAGGGAACAGGCCATCTTGGACTGGGATGAGAAAGGATTAGTTGTCAACCTAGTTGTGAGAGAACCCTTGAGGATGAGTGACCATAATATGGCAGAATTTTTTACCAAGGTGAATAGTGAAGTAGTTGACTCTAAGACTAGGGTCCTGAATCTTAATAAAGATAACTATGATGGTCTGAGGCATGTTTTGGCTATGATAAACTGGGAAACATTACTGAAATGAAGGATAGTGGACAGGCAAGTGCAGGCATGGGTGAACTCCAAAAGTTGTTTATTCCAATTTGGCGCAAGAGTAGAAGGGGAACTGTGGCCAAACCATGGCTTACAAGGGAAATTAGAGATAGTTAGATTCAAAGAAGAGGTATACAAGTTAGCAAGAAAAAGCAATAGACCTGAGGATTGGGAACAGTTTAAAATTCAGCAAAGGCAGACCAAGGAATTGATTAAGAAGGGGAAAACATTTCTATAGGTATGTAAAGAGAAAAAGATTGTCAAAAACGAATGTGGGCACTTAGAGTCAGAAACATGGGAATTCATAAAGGGTAACAAAGAAATGGCTGAGGAACTACATTTGTACTTTGCTTCTGTCTCCACAAAGGAAGACATGAATAATGTACCAGAAGTTCTGAGAAGCACAAGTTTGAGTGAGGAGCTGAAGGAAATTTGTATTACTAGAGAAATGGTATTGGGGAAATTAATGGGATAGAAGGCGGACACATCTCCAGAGCCTAATAATCTTCATCCCAGAGTACTTAAAGTGGCCCTAGAAATAGTAGGTCTATTGGCGGTCATTTTCCAAAATTCTTTGAACTCTGGAATGGTTCTTACAGTTTGGAGGGTAGCGAATGTAACCTCACTATTCAAAAGATGAGGTAGAGAGAAAACAGGGAATAATAGACCAGTGAGCCTAACATCGGTAGCAGGGAAGTTGCTGGAGTCCATTATCAAGGATTTCATAGCATGACATTTGGAAAGAGTGGTGGAATCAGACAAAGTCAGCATGGAATTATGAGAAGGAAATCATGCTTGACAAATCTATGGAATTCTTTGAAGATGTAATAAGTAGAGTTGACCAGGGAGAACCAATGGATGTGGCTTATTTAGACTTTCAGAAGGCTTTTGACAATGTCTCACATTGCAGATTACTATGTAAAGTTAAAGCGCATGACATTACGGGTGGTGTCTAGAACTGGATAAATGTGTCATTTTTCGACCGACAAGCAGAGACTAGTGGGGTACCGCAGGAGCTGTGCTAGGACCACAACTATTCACATTATGCATGAATAATTTGGACGACGGAACTAAATGTAGTATTTTCTAATTTATAGATGGTACAAAGTTGGGAGGGAGGGTGAACTGTGAGGAGGATGCGGAGATGCTTCAGTGGAATTTGGACAGGCTGGGTGAGTGGGCATATAGATGGCAGATGCAGTATAACGTGGATAAACCTGAGGTTATCCAATTTGGCAGTAACAATTTGGAAAGCATATTAGAGATGTTTTACCACAAGACATTGGTGAGGCCATACCTGGAGTATTGGGCACGATTCCCCCAAAAGGCAACAAAGTCCTCTCGCGAGCGCGTTTAGCCATTGTAGCAAGAGGTAGGGCGGCATTTAAAAATGGCATCCCGATCGGCAAGTCCCCCAAAACAGTCCTCGACTTCCTCCCCAGCCCGAATGCACTGTGGGAGGATCCCCGGACCCCGGACACCCCCCCAACACTCACACCGGGCAATCCCAGCTCGATCGCGTGCACACAATCCCGGCTCAATCGCGCACAAGCAAAAAATGCAAGCTTGGCACTGCCAGGGTGCCAGGATGGAACTGTCAGGGTGCCCAGGTGACACCAGCAGTACCAGGCTATCACCTTGCCCAAAGGGCATGCAGCTGGGGGCCTCCAATCCCCTGGAAGACCCCTATGAGTGCTGTACCATCTGGTTCCCATTTGTGGGGACCAGTGGTGAACACCGCTTGCCCGAGGTCTCTGAGGCAAAGGGGTTGAATCCCAAAACCTCAGGTACCTAAGGAATCTGCACATTAGAGTGAGGCTTACTCACCCATTGTGGTCAGGATTCACATTGCATCATCTCGTGAGATCATATTAGATCCAACGAGGCGTGGCGAGCCGGGTAGATTCTGGAAGCAGGCTCTCCCGGCTTTCAATAGCCATGCTGCACCGCAATGAGCTGCTTTTCGGGCCTAGCATGGCTGATGGATCATGCCCATTGTGTGCAGTTTTGGCATCCTTCTCTGAGAAAGGATGTCCTTGCTACGGAGGGAGAGCAGCGAAGGTTTACCAGGCTGATTCCTGGGATGATGGACTGTCATATGAGGAGATACGAAGTCAGGTAGGGTTATATTTATTGGAGTTTAGAAGAGTGATGGGGGATCTCATGGAAACTTATAAAATTCTGACAAAATTAGACTGGGTAGATTCAGAAAGAATGTTCTGGGGAGATGGGGGAGTCCAGAACTAGGGGTCATAGTTGAGGATAAGATCTTTTAGGATTGAGATGAGGAAAAATTTCTCCACCCAGAGAGTGGTGAACCTGTGGAATTCATTACCGCAAAAAGTAGTTGAAGCAAAATCATTGTGTAATTTCAAGAAGGAATTAGATGTAGCTCTTGGGGCTAAAGGGATCAATGGATATGGGGTGAAGGCGGGATTAGGGTATTGAACTTGATGATCAACCATGATCGTAATAAATGGCGGAGCAGGCTCGAAGGGCCGAATGGTCTCCTCCTGCTTCTATTTTCTATGTATGTTTCTACGTAGGATGGATTTGTTTGTTGTCTTCTCATCTTCTGAACCTGGGTTTAAATCCAACCAAGACTTGGGTTGTGGATGTTGCAGGTGAGATGTTATTACCCCTCCCGTGGTTTTGTGCCACTTCGTGTAGTGGAGGAGACACCCACACTGCTATTAGGTAGAGTGTTTCAGAATTTTGACTCAGCAAAGGTGAAGGAATGCCGATATATGTCCAAATCAGGATGATATGTGTTTTGGGGCGGAACCTGGAGGTGATCGTGTACCTGCTGCCCTTGTCCTTCAAGGTGATAGAGGATGCAGATTTGGGAGATTCTGTCACATTCAAACATGGAATAAAAATCTCTGATGAATGTAAAGATCCTACAAAAAGTGAATTTGTCAAGTTTTGTTTAGTTTGGGCAGAAGTTGGCAAAAAATGGCTTGCCCAACTTTTCATCCTCTAATCACTTTTCTGTTCTAATTTAGGGTATCACTTTTCCAGAGAAAGTGTTTCTACTAGAGAAAAGAAAGTCTTAACATACCATAGAATTATCGAAGCCTTCAAATTTGGGTTTGCAGAGAGAAGCAAGCTGGAATATCCAACATCTAGTGACCATAGCAAGGTAAGTCTATTATATCAAAAAGTTATATCTGCATGCACTTTCTAACCACAATGGGTGGAATTTTCCAGCCTTTCCTGTTAGTAGGATCTTCCAGTCCTGCCAAAGTCAGCCCCTGCCACAGGCCCCAGCAGTGGAACGGTTAGCCATGCAAGATGCTATTGACTTCAGCGAGACTAGAAGGTTCCACTGGCGGCCAATAACAAGTCGCCTCTTCCACAGGAAAATCTGCCACAGGGGGGCAGGGGATGGAAAATTTCTGGCCAATATATTACATCGGTAACATGATGAGGCCTCTCGCGAGACATCGCAGTCTGGATCTCGCCCTCACTGGGCAGAATCCAGATATGCATACTCAAGTCAGCAGTTAGCTTCACTTAAATATGCCTGCGCCGGATTCTCCCAAGGCCTGGGAACGAATGCCTGCATCTGGGATAGAACATAGAACATACAGTGCAGAAGGAGGCCATTTGGCCCATCAAGTCTGCACCGACCCACTGAAGCCCTCACTTCCACCCTATCCCCATAACCCAATAACCCCTCCTAACCTTTTTGGTCACTAAGGGCAATTTATCATGGCCAATCCACCTAACCTGCATGTCTTTGGACTGTGGGAGGTAACCGGAGCACCCAGAGGAGAATGCGCAGACGCCGCACAGACAGTGACCTAGCGGGGAATCGAGCCTGGGACCCTGGCGCTGTGAAGCAACAGTGCTATCCACTTGTGCTACTGTGCTGCCCCTTTATCTCGCCGTTTAGCACTGGTTTCCTAAAATGTGCACCAGGCATAATGGCATTTGGGGGGTGGGGTCTCCCAGGCCATCAAAGGCCCCAGGTGGTCAGGTTCTGGAAAGGGTGGCACCCTGATGCCACCTGAGCACCCTGGCGGTTCCAGCCTGGCACCCTGGCAATGCCACTCTGCAGCAACGTACCCAGTTTCCCCGGGCCGGGCCGGTGAGCGAGGGGGGGGGATGCTTGAGGACCCCCTCGGGCCGGTGAGCGAGGGGGGGGGATGCTTGAGGACCCCCTAATCAGTAATTTGGGTGTTGGGAGGGTCTGGAGGCCACTGGGCAGGGTCGACAGATCGGAGTGGCATTTTTTAATTTTAATTTTTAAATTAAGCTAAGTGCAGCCTCGGCAGGGCGTTTCTCAGCGAGGTCCGAAGAAAAAGCAAAATCCTGTTTGATAACGGGGTCGTTTGCAGAACTGCAGGCACCAAGAAACACCCCGCTAAACGCTCCCAAAACAGGACACTTTCCTTTTTGTTAAATCACGCCCTATCTTTCTATTTATAAGCAGCCAATGTAAACTTGTCAATCTGTAATTTAACACTTGTCATAATATCCGCTCATGTATATAATGAGATGCAGACAGGCAGTGATTGACACATAGGATGACCAGTAAGCATACAACACAGCACAGCCGATCACCAGACAGGACACTACCACTATAAAGCCAGAGGGCACTAGGTTTCCCGCTCTCTCGGGACCCAGCTACTGAGACAGTCAGAGTCCACGAGCTAGCAAGCACAAACACCATACGGTAGCTAGTAAGTCTGGTCAGGCTACTACAAGGTCACTAGTCAAATCAGTATAGTGTAGATCCACAGCTGAATATGTACAGCAGTTCATCTAGTTGAATAAAACAGTGTTGGATCTTCTCCTGTGTTTGACGTCTGTTTCTAACTTCCCTGCATCGAGTGCAGTCCACATCGAACCAACCTGCCTAACACATCATGGAACCAGAGTGATATTGATCTTGGCGGACCTACCTCGAGTGAATCAGCATCGACCAGCAAGCAGCAACCCAGCGAAATGGAAAACATCCAGCCTCCTCCGCAACTCCGCATCTCCGGCAACCTCGGCGGCAACTGGAAAATCTTCAAGCAAAAGTTCCTCTTGTACATTGAGGCCTCCGACCTCGAGGCAGCATCGGATGCCAGGAAGATCGCGCTATTTCTCTCCACTGCGGGGGACCACGCCATCCATATCTACAATTCGCTTACGTTCGCAGACGGTGAAGCCAAAACAAATTCAAAACAGCCCTGCTGAAGTTCGACAGCCACTGCGACATGAGGTGAATGAGAGCTTTGAACGGTACATCTTCCAGCAGAGGCTTCAGGGTAAGGATGAACCTTTTCAGCCCTTCTTGACCCATCTCCGCATCCTAGCTCAGTCATGTAACTATGACTCGACAGCTGATTCCATGATTCGGGATCAGATCGTTTTCGGGGTCCACTCCGACTCCCTGCGGCAGCAACTCCTTAAAATCAAACAGTTGACCCTCCCTGTCGCTATCGAGATGTGCGTTGTGCATGAGCATGCTGAGAATCGTTACTCCCACATCAGGGCGGCAGAAACTGCAAAGCTGGCATCCCACGATGCAGAAAGGGTGCAGACCATTGCACAGATGCAGGGCCTGAGCATCGAGGACAGTGGCCGTTTCACCCGCTTTTCTCGGATCCCTGCGCATGCGCGCCACGACCGAGTGGACGACAAGACCGAAAACCCGACTGCGCAGGTGCATACGTCGGCCAACCGCATTGCGCATGCGCGATGGTGCACGGATCACGCTGATGTCAGCATCATGACGTGTCCAAATTGTGGCTCCGCCCACGTAAAGCGGCAATGTCCGGCAAGAGGACGTCGATGTCTCCAGTGTGGCAAGCTTGGCCATTACGCAGCCCTCTGCAGATCCGCTCCACCGCTCAGCAGCCAGCGTTCCCAGCTGCGGCGCAGAAGTATCCGCTCAATACAACAAGGCATGCCAGATTCTGATCCCTGATGCTGACTGCCTCCAGTCTCCATATCGGGTGGGCATCATAACCACACATGAGCTGGCCTCCACCACACCTGCGCAACGCCTCTCGACCCTCAGTGTGGATCCCGACGACGAGTGGTGTGCTGTCCTCACAGTTAACAAGGCTCGCATCCGATTTAAACTGGACACCGGCGCGTCTGCGAACCTCATCTCACAATCCGACCTCGACACCATCCGGGCCCGACCAAGTATTCTTCCACCGGCCTGCCAGCCCCTTGACTACAATGGCAATGCCATAGCTGCCAGTGGCTCGTGTCAGCTAGGGGTATCCAACAAGGCGATCAAGGCAATGTTACGATTTGAAATCGTCAGGCCTGACAGGGCGTCCATGCTCTGTGCTCGTGCCTGTAAGCTCCTGAACCTGGTTCAGCGAGTCCACACCACATGTCATCTTCACCGGCGATGGCCTCGCCCGATGGAACTTGGCAAGCTGACATAGACGACATTTCGGGCAGCACGGTAGCATTGTGGATAGCCCAATTGGTTCACAGCTCCAGGGTCCCAGGTTTGATTCTGGCTTGGGTCTCTGTCTGTGCGGAGTCTGCACATTCTCCCCGTGTGTGCGTGGGTTTCCTCCGGGTGCTCCGGTTCCCTCCCACAGTCCAAAGATGTGCAGGTTAGGTGGATTAGCCATGATAAATTGCCCTTAGTGTCCAAAATTGCCCTTAGTGTTGGGTGGGGTTAATGGGTTATGGGGAAAGGGTGGAGGTGTTGACCTTGGATAGGGTGCTCTTTCCAAGAGCCGGTGCAGACTCGATGGGCCGAATGGCCTCCTTCTGCACTGTAAATTCTAAGTAAATTATCACACAGTACCACAGTGTATTTGATCGCATGGGCACGCGCCCGTACCGATACAAAATACTGCTCAAGCCGAACGCCACCCCTGTAATCCATGCACCACGCCAGGTGCCGGCGCCCCTCAGGGATCATCTGAAAAAGCAACTACAGGACCACCAAGACCAGGCCATCATCTCAAAGGTCACGGAACCAACAGACTGGGTCAGCTCCATGGTCTGTGTAAAGAAGCCATCAGGGGAGCTCCGCGTTTGCATTGATCCCAAGGATCTAAACCGCAACATCATGCGGGAGCACTACCCAATCCCGAAGCGTGAAGAGTTAACCAGTGAGATGGCTCGTGCCAAATTCTTCACTAAGCTGGACGCCTCCCGGGGTTTTTGGCAAATACAGCTGGACGCGTCCAGTCGCAGGTTGTGCACGTTCAACACCCCATTCGGCCACTACTGCTACAACCGGATGCCTTTCGGTATCATATCTGCCTCCGAAGTGTTTCATCGCATCATGGATCAGATGATGGAGGGCATCGAGGGGGTACGAGTATACGTGGACGACGTGATCATCTGGTCCACAACGCCCCAGGAACACATCGCTCGCCTCAAGCAGGTCTTCCAGCGAATTCATGTACATGGTCTCCAGCTCAACAGAGCCAAGTGCTCATTTGGTCAATCTGATATAAAGTTTCCAGGCGACCACATGTCGCGGCAGGGTGTGCGGTCAGACGCCGACAAGGGCTTAGTGATCAACGCCATGAGGACCCCGGAGAACAAGAAGGCGGTCCTCCGCTTCCTCGGGATGGTCAACTTTCTCGGGAACTCATTCCCAATATGGCATCCCACACCACGGCCCTCCGCCATCTCGTCAACAAGTCAACAGAATTCCAGTGGCTGCCCACACATGAAGCGGAATGGCGTGAGCTGAAGGCAAAGCTCACCACAGCCCCAGTTCTAGCGTTCTTCGACCCAACCAAGGAAACCAAGATATCAACTGATGCAAGCCAGGACGGCATTGGGGTGGTGCTCCTCCAGCGAGATGACTCCTCGTCCTGGGCTCCAGTGGCATATGCCTCAGGGCCATGACGCCCACTGAGCAACGGTATGCCCAGATCGAAAAGGAGTGCCTGGGTCCCCTGACAGGAATAGTCAAGTTTCATGACTACGATTTACGGTTTGCCGAAATTCACGGTGGAAACGAACCACAGGCCTCTAGTCCACATAATCCAGAAGGATTCAAATGACATGACACCTCGGTTACAGCGAATTCTTCTTCGACTCCGCCGCTATGACTTTGAACTTGTCTACACGCTAGGCAAAGAGCTGATCATTGCAGATGCCCTATCCCGTTACATCACCACACCGTGTGAACAAAGTTACTTCATCTGCCACATAGAAGCGCAAGTGCAATTGTGTGCCACCAACCTCCCAGCCTCTGACGAACGGGTGGTCCACATTCGTGAGGAAATGGCCAAGGATCCTTTACTGCAGCGTGTGATGCAGCACCTTACCCATGGCTGGCAGAAGGGACAATGTCCCCAATTCTTTAATGTTAAAGACGAGCTGACGGTTGTGGAGGGAATTCTTCTGAAACTCGACAGGATCGTTATTCCTCAAAGCATGCAGGCTATCGTGCTGGGTCAACTAGGGTCACCTTGGAGTCGATAAATGCCGTCGCAGAGCTTGGGAGGCGGTTTACTGGCTGGGCATTAACCAGGATATTGCCAACACGGTCCTCAACTGCCCCACCTGTCAGAAGTTTCAACCAGCTCAACCCAAGGAAACACTGCAACAGCACGAGATCGTGACCTCTCCGTGGTCCAAAGTGGGTGTAGGCCTGTTTCACGCCAAGGGGCGTGACTACGTACTCCTGGTCGACTACTTCTCCAGTTACCCAGAAGTAATGAAACTGTCCGATCTCACGTTGAAGGCGGTCACCAAAGCCTGCAAAGAAACGTTCGCCAGGCACGGGATACCGCTCACGGTAATGAGCGACAATGGTCCATGCTTTTACAGCCAAGAATGGTCTGATTTTGCACAGTCCTACAACTTCCGTCACGTTACCTCCAGTCCCCACTACCCGCAATCAAACGGGAAGGCGGAGAAAGGGGTCCATATTGTCAAGCGGCTGCTGTGCAAAGCTGCAGACTCAGGCTCCGACTTCAATCTGGCAATGCTGGCATACAGGCAACCCACAGTCCACTGGGTTGTCTCCAGCGCAGATGCTCATGAATCGCACTCTGAGGACCACAGTTCCAGCCATCCATGTTCCAGACCTTGACCACCTCACAGTACTACAAAAAGTGCAGCAGTCCCGGGCCCAACAGAAGGCCACATATGATGCTCATGCCACGGATTTACCTGAGCTGTCTCCAGCCGATCATGTTCGCGTTCAGTTGCCTGAGGGCGGTTGGTCAGCCACAGCTGTTGTTGTCAAACAAGTTGCCCCAAAGTCTTTCATTGTTCGCATGGCTGATGGCTCCCTGCTACGGCGCAACAGATGGGCATTGCGAAGAGTTCCACGCCCACCACCTGACCATAGTGCTCCACCGGCTATCATGCTTCCTCCAGACATACCCTGCCACGAGGCCACCGTTCTGCCAGCGATCCTGCCGGCCCACGCGACCACCGCAATGGCAGCGATCCCACCTCTCTACGTGCAGGCGGCTCCTGATCCACCTCTGTGGTGATCGACAATAATCCATCAACTTAACTCTTGTAAATATTACTTAGTTTGCCATGTAACTGCACTGCACTATCGACACCTTCCCATGTAAAGACGTTTGTTCAATCACCGTTTGTATATAGTCAGGCATATATATATATATATATATATATATTTCATAATATCCACTCATGTATATAATGAGAAGCAGACAGGCAGTGATTGACACATGGGATGACCAGTAAGCATACAACACAGCACAGCCAATCACCAGACAGGACACTACCACTATAAAGCCAGAGGGCACTAGGTTTCCCACTCTCTCGGGACCCAGCTACTGAGACAGTCAGAGTCCACGAGCTAGCAAGTGCAAACACCATGCGGTAGCTAGTAAGTCTGGTCAGGCTACTAGTCAGATCAGTGTAGTGTCGACCCACAGCTGAATATGTACAGCAGTTCATATTTGTTGAATAAAACAGTGTTGGGTCTTCTCCTGTGTTAGACGTCTGTTTCTAACTTCCCTGCATCGAGTGCAGTCCACATCGAACCAACCTGCCAAACACATCAACACTCTCATCCTAGGTCGCTCTGAAGCACCTCACTTTTCCATTTCCCAGTTCCATTGCTGAACAGAAACTCCGATACTCCAATGTTATTCCTCACTTCCAAAGTTTTCATAAATACTCCAATTTAATTATTAATAATATCCTCAGCAAGCATTCTGGGATTTGATTGCTCATGTTCGTAACAGCTTTGCCATAACTAGATACCGCTATTCAATGGGTGGTAGCCACACTGAAGTTCTGTTCTTTTTCTACTTCGCTATGCAATGCCAATAAAGTGTGTACACAGTCCATGCTAACTTACACTTGTTCATACTGATATCCATCCACCACTTATTGGAATACAGGCTTGGTATTTCTGGTAATATCAGTCATTTAAAACTAGTAAAGAACATGAAATGAAAATGAAATGAAAATCGCTTATTGTCACAAGTAGGCTTCAAATGAAGTTACTGTGAAAAGCCCCTAGTCGCCACATTCCGGCGCCTGTTCGGGGAGGCTGTTACGGAAATTGAACCGTGCTGCTGTCCTGCCTTGGTCTGCTTTCAAAGCCAGCGATTTAGCCCAGTGTGCTAAACAGCCCCATGTGCTAAACATGGAAATTAAGGCCTAATTCTGATCGTGTAGAATCATGGAATCACAAAATGATACAGTGCAGAAGGAGGCCATTCAGTCCATCGAGTCTGCACCGACCCTCTGAAAGAGCAGTCTACCAAGGCCCATTCACCTGTCCTATCCCCATAACCCTACACATTAATCATGGCCAATCCACCTGATCTGCACATCTTTGGACATCTTTGGGAGAAAACCAGAGCACTGGGAGAACATGCTTGGAACCCTGGCGATGTGAGGCAGCAGTGCTAACCACTATGCCATTGTGCCCCTGCTCTTTACCCACAGCCCTACAATCCTTTCCTTTTACAAGTATTTACACAATTCTCTTCTATAAGTTATTATTGAATCTGCTTCCACCAACCTTTTCAGGCAGTGAATTCTAAATTATAATAATGTACTGAGAAATTATATTTTCCTCATGTTGCCTCTGGTTCTTTTGTCATTACATAGAAACATAGAAAATAGGAGCAGGAGGAGGCCATTCAGCTCTTCGAGCCTGCTCCGCCATTCATTGTTATCATGGCTGATCACCAAGTTCAATACCCTGATCCTGCCTTCCCCCCATATCCTTTGATCCTTTTCTAAAAATTATTTTAAGGGATGTTGGCATCGCTGGTTAGGCCAGCTTTTATTACCCCTCCCTGGTTGCCCTTCAGAAGGCTGTGGTAAGTTGCCTGCTTGAATCGCTCCGGTCCTTGAGATGAAGGTACATCCACAGTGCTGTTAGGGAGGGAGTTCCAGGATGTTGCCTCAAAGACAGTGAAGGAGCTGTGATATATTTCCAAATCAGTGTGGTGAGTGATTTGGAGGGGAACCTCCAGGTGGTGGGATTCCCAGGTATCTGCTGACCTTGTCCTTTTAGATGGCACTGGTCATGGGCTTAGAAGGTGTTGCCTAAGGAACCTTGGTGAGTTACTGCAGTGCACCTTGTAGATGGTACACGCGGCTGCCACTGTTCGGCGGTGGTGGAGGGTTTGAATGTTTGTGGAAGGGGGAGCAATCAAGCGGGCTGCTTTGCCCTGGATGGTGTCAAGCGTCTTGAATGTTGTTGGAGCTGCAGTCATCCAGGAAAGTGAAGAGCATTCCATCACACTCTTGACTTGTGCCTTGTAGATGGTGAACAGGCTTTGGGAGGGTCAGGAAGTGAGTTACTCGCTGTAGGATCCCTAGCCTTTGACCTGCTCTGGTAGCCACAGCATTAATTTAAAAAAATAAATTTAGAGTACCCAACTATTTTTTTTCCCAATTGAGGGGCAATTTAGCGTGGCCAATTCATCTACCCTGCACATCTTTTTGGGGTGTGGAGGTGAGACCCACGCTGACATGCGGACAATGTGCAAACTCCACCCGGGTCTGGGATCGAACCCAGGTCCTCGGCGCCGTGAGGTAGCAGTGCTGACCACTGCGCCACCGTGCCGCCCCACCACAGTATTAATATGGCTAGTCCAGTTCAGTTTCCGATAAATGGTAACCCCCAGGATGGTGATTGAGGAGGATTCAGCAATAGTATTGCTATTGAATGTCAACATAGAACATAGAAAATACAGCACAGAACAGGCCCTTCAGCCCACGATGTTGTGCCGAACCTTTGTCCTCGATTAATCAGAGATTATCATTGAATTTACAGTGCAGAAGGAGGCCATTCGGCCCTTTGAGTCTGCACCGGCTCTTGGAAAGAGCACCCTACCCAAACACAACACCTCCACCCAACACCAAGGGCAATTTTGGACATTAAGGGCAATTTATCATTGGCCAATTCACCTAACCGGCACATCCTTGGACTGTGGGAGGAAACCGGAGCACCCGGAGGAAACCCACGCAGACACGGGGAGGACGTGCAGACTCCGCACAGACAGTGACCCAAGCCGGAATCGAACCTGGGACCCTGGAGCTGTGAAGCAATTGTGCTATCCACAATGCTACCGTGCTGCCCTTAAGAACAAATAAATCTACACTATATCATTTAACCGTAATCCATGTACCTATCCAATAGCTGCTTGAAGGTCCCTAATGTTTCCGACTCAACTACTTCCACAGGCAGTGCATTCCATGCCCCCACTACTCACTGGGTAAAGAACCTACCTCTGATATCCCTCTTATATCTTCCACCTTTCACCTTAAATTTATGTCCCCTTGTAATGGTTTGTTCCACCCGGGGAAAAAGCCTCTGGCTGTCTACTCTATCTATTCCCCTGATCATTTTATAAACCTCTATCAAGTCGCCCCTCATCCTTCTCCGTTCTAATGAAAAAGGCCTAGCACCCTCAACCTTTCCTCGTAAGACCTACTCTCCATTCCAGGCAACATCCTGGTAAATCTTCTTTGCACCTTTTCCAAAGCTTCCACATCCTTCCTAAAATGAGGCGACCAGAACTGTACACAGTACTCCAAATGTGGCCTTACCAAAGTTTTGTACAGCTGCATCATCACCTCACGGCTCTTAAATTCAATCCCTCTGTTAATGAACGCGAGCACACCATAGGCCTTCTTCACAGCTCTATCCACTTGAGTGGCAACTTTCAAAGATGTATGAACATAGACCCCAAGATCTCTCTGCTCCTCCACATTGCCAAGAATTCTACCGTTAACCCTGTATTCCGCATTTATATTTGTCCTTCCAAAATGGACAACCTCACACTTTTCAGGGTTAAACTCCATCTGCCACTTCTCAGCCCAGCTCTGCATCCTATCTATGTCTCTTTGCAGCTGACAACAGCCCTCCTTACTATCCACAACTCCACCAATCTTCGTATCGTCTGCAAATTTACTGACCCACCCTTCAACTCCCTCATCCAAGTCATTAATGAAAATCACAAACAGCAGAGGACCCAGAACTGATCCCTGCGGTACGCCACTGGTAACTGGGATCCAGGCTGAATAATTGCCATCCACCACCACTCTCTGACTTCTATCGGTTCGCCAGTTCGTTATCCAACTGGCCACATTTCCCACTATCCCATGCCTCCTTACTTTCTGCGGAAGCCTACCATGGGGAACCTTATCAAATGCCTTACTAAAATCCATGTACACTACATCCACTGCTTTACCTTCATCCACATGCTTGGTCACCTCCTCAAAGAATTCAATAAGATTTGCAAGGCAAGACCTACCCCTCACAAATCCGTGCTGACTATCCCTAATCAAGCAGTGTCTTTCCAGATGCTCAGAAATCCTATCCTTCAGTACCCTTTCCATTACTTTGCCTACCACTGAAGTAAGACTAACTGGCCTGTAATTCCCAGGGTTATCCCTAGTCCCTTTTTTGAAGAGGGGCACGACATTCGCCACTCTCCAATCCCCTGGTACCACCCCTGTTGACAGTGAGGACGAAAAGATCATTGCCAACGGCTCTGCAATTTCATCTCTTGCTTCCCATAGAATCCTTGGATATATCCCGTCAGGCCCGGGGGACTTGTCTATCCTCAAGTTTTTCAAAATGCCCAACACATCTTCCTTCCTAACAAGTATTTCCTCGAGCTTACCAATCTGTTTCACACTGTCCTCTCCAACAATATCGCCCCTCTCATTTGTAAATACAGAAGAAAAGTACTCGTTCAAGACCTCTCCTATCTCTTCAGACTCAATACACAATCTCCCGCTACTGTCCTTGATCGGACCTACCCTCGCTCTCGTCATTCTCATATTTCTCACGTATGTGCAAAAGGCCTTGGGGTTTTCCTTGGCCGATGGTTAGATCCACTTTGACCCAAGAACCATGGGCGGGATTCTCCGCAATCGGCGCGATGTCCGGCGACCGGCGCGAATCAGTCCGGCATCGCGCCGCCAAAGGTGCAGAATTCTCCGCATCTTGAGGGACCGAGCCCTCACCTTGCGGGGCTAGGCCCGCGCCGCTGATTTCCGCACCATCAGCTGGCGGGAAAGACCTTTGGTGCCCCGCCAGCTGGCGCGGAAATGACTTTGCCGTTCGGCGCATGTGCGGAAGCATCAGCGGCCGCTCGCGGCATCCCCGCGCATGCGCATGTGGAGCGGGTCTCTTCCGCCATAGTGGAGACCATGGTGAAGGCGGAAGGAAAAGAGTGCCCCCACAGCACAGGCCCGTCCGCGGATCGGTGGGCCCCGATCGCGGGCCAGGCTACCGTGGGGGCACCCCCCCGGGGCCAGATCACCCCGTGCCCCCCCCAGGACCCCGGAGCCCGCCCGCGCCGCCTTGTCCTGCTGGTAAGAGAGGTGGTTTGATTCTCGCCGGCGGGACAGGCAATCCAGCAGCGGGACTTCGGCCCATCGCAGGCCGGAGAATCGCTGGGGGGGGGTCGCCAACCGGCGCGGCGCGATTCCCACCCCCGCCAACTATCCGGTGCCGGAGAATTCGGCAACCGGAGGGGGCAGGATTCACACCAGCCCCCGGCGATTCTCCGACCCGGTGGGGGGTCGGAGAATCCCGCCCCATATCTAACTCCTTCTTGAAAACATACATGGCGGGATTCTCCATTCCTGAGGGAATTGATGCCGGGGGAAGGATTCGTCGAGTTCTACAACAGCAAAACTGGCGCCGCACCTGGACCGAGTCAGCGACCATTGAGGGGCTAGCATCAGCGCCATGTGGAATACAGCCAATTCCAAGGAGAAATGGTGTCTGATTCGCCTTGTCCGTGATTGACACCTGGGAGGCTGACAAGTCGCAGTAGTACATACACATTTCACTCCCCACACACACCATCCCAGCCAACAAGATGGCACCGGTTAGGGCAGCACGGTAGCATCGTGGATAGCACAATTGCTTCACAGCTCCAGGGTCCCAGGTTCGATTCCGGCTTGGCTCACTGTCTGTGCGGAGCCTGCACATCCTCCCCGTGTGTGCGTGGGTTTCCTCCGGGTGCTCCGGTTTCCTCCCACAGTCCAAAGATGTGCAGGTTAGGTGGATTGGCCATGATAAATTGCCCTTAAGTGTCCAAAATTGCCCTTAGTGTTGGGTGGGGTTACTGGGTTATGGGGATAGGGTGGAGGTGTTGACCTTGGGTAGGGTGCTCTTTCCAAGAGCCGGTGCAGACTCGATGGGCCGAATGGCCTCCTTCTGCACTGGCCACGCCCCGCTACTCCCCCGGCCCTGGCAGAAGCCCCCTGGCCAGCGGCACAACTGCCAGCACACTATGGTGATGTTGGACACTTTCCATACCCTCTTTCTCCCTCAGCTGCCAAGGCACCCGTTTCATGACTTTTGAAAGCACAAGTGAACCTCGCCGTTGGGAATTCCCCCCCCCCAGTGAAGGTGGGGAATCGCAGAGGCCCCGGAGAGGATTGGGTCAGGCCCGCTAATGATATGCAAATGGCATTCACTGTCCGTGCGGAGTGGAACACAATGACGCCGCTGTCGAGGCACCAGAGAATTGAACTTTGGCATGAACCCAGCCACGATTTTGGAGTCAAAACCGATTCTCTGCGCAATCGCCTTTCCCGATTTTGGTGTCAGCTGACGGAGAATCCCGCCCACAATGTTTTGACTTCAACTATTTTCTGTGATAGCAAATTCCACAGGCTCACCACTTTCTGAAAAAATCTGTCCTAACTGGTCTCCCCCATAGCCTCAGGTTGTGACCTCTGGGACGAAATGCGGACATCGCGCCGTTTCCGGAAACGGCGCGATGTCCGCCGACTGGCGCCCAAAACGGCGCAAATCAGACGGGCATCGCGCCGCCCCAAAGGTGCAGAATGCTCCGCATCTTTGGGGGCCGAGCCCCAACATTGAGGGGCTAGGCCGGCGCCGGAGGAATTTCCGCCCCGCCAGCTGGCGGAAAAGGCCTTTGGTGCCCCGCCAGCTGGCGCGGAAATTACATCTCCGGGCGGCGCATGCGCAGGAGCGTCAGCGGCCGCTGACAGCTTCCCACGCATGCGCAGTGGAGGGAGTCTCTTCCGGCTCCGCCATGGTGGAGACCGTGGCGGAGGCGGAAGGGAAAGAGTGCCCCCACGGCACAGGCCCGCCCGCGGATCGGTGGGCCCTGATCGCAGGCCAGGCCACCGTGGGGGCACCCCCCGGGGCCAGATCGCCCCACGCCCCCCCCCCAGGACCCCGGAGCCCGCCCGCGCCGCCTTGTCCCGCCGGTAAGGTAGGTAATTTAATTTACGCCAGCGCGACAGGCATTTTAGCGGTGGGACTTCGGCCCATCCGGGCCAGAGAATCGAGCGGGGGGGCCCGCCAACCGGCGCGGCGCGATTCCCGCCCCCGCCGAATTTCCGGTGCCGGAGACTTCGGCAACCGGCGGGGGCGGGATTCACGCCAGCCCCCGGCGATTCTCCGACCCGGCGGGGGGGTCGGAGAATTTCGCCCACCTGATTCTGGACACCCCCACCATCGGGAACAACCTTCTTGCATCTACCCTATCTATTCCTGTTAGAATTTTATAGGTTTCTATGAGATCCTACCTCATTCTTTTGAACTCCAGCAAATACAATCCTAACCAACTCAATCTCTCCTCATACATCAGTCCTGACATCCCAGGAATCAGTCTAGTAAACCTTCGCTGCACTCCCTCTAGAGCATGAACATCTGTCGTCAGATAAGCAGACGAAAACTGAACACAATATTCCAGGTGTAACCTCACCAAGGCCCTGTGTAACTGCAGCAAGTCCCTGCTCCTGCACTCGAATCCTTGCCTTGAAGGTCAACATACCATTTGACCTCTGCACTGCCTGCTCACCTTCAGCGACTGGTGTATGAGTACACACAGGTCTTGTTGCACATTTCTCTCTCTTAATTTATGGTCATTCAGGTAAAAATCAGCCTCCCCATTTTTGTTACCAAAGTGGATAATGACATATTTATCCAAATTATAATGCATCTACCATTCATTAGCCCACACACAAATCATACTGAAGGATATCTGCATCATCCTCACAGCTCACCCTCCCACTAAGCTTTGCGACATCTGCAAATTTGGAGATATTGGGCTGGGCTCTCCGCCTCCCGGCCCCGATAGCGGAGTTCCCGATGAGTCAGAGAATCCAGAATCGGCCAAAAAATGGGATCGGCGCAACAGCGCGGGTCGTGCCCCACTCCAGCGGCAGGATATACCTGGGTCAATTTGGCCCATTCCTGCGGCAGGCTGTACCTGGATAAATTTGGCCCATTTGCATCCTATTAATAGGCTGAGCACCATATTCTCCGGGCTCGCGTGATTCTCCAGTCCTCTGGGTCAGGAATCACCTGGGTGAGAATTGGTTCACGTCTGACAAACGTGCTGCTGACATGGTGGATCTTGCAATGGGCCTAGGGGTTAACTCTTTAAGGGAGTTGCTCCAAAAGTCCATCGAAGGGCCACCTTCCCACCACAATGCAAACCTCCCCCCCACACCAGAGACCCCCCCAAATACAGAGACCCCGATAAGAGAGATTCCCATCAGAGACCTCTTAATTTAAGAGACCCCCACTCGAAATCCCCCATGTGAGAGATTCCCGCCAGATACCCCAATTACAGACACTGCCACCAGTGACCACCCCCCCCCCCCCAATTACAGAGACCCCCACCAGAAACGTTCCCATGGACAGACCCCCACTAGAGACCTGTCCCATGAGAGAGACCCCTTCCTGGAAACCCCTCATAAGAGGGGCCCCTGTTTGTAAGCTAGAGAGCAGTCCAGATAGGAAGTGAAAAAACCCACTGCTTTAAGAATCCTGTGCAACACAGGGAGAGGAAGCAGCAACTGTCAATTCCTGGAAAGAGAAAACCAGTCAGTTGGGTTTAAACTCCCTCGATCTTTGATGCGAAGCCTTTCATTCATATCTATGTGGAATTGCTTTAACTAGGCTTCCACACACTCCAACTGTCTGTATTGTTTAATTCAGCTTCCTACATGCTTGAGCGTCTTTTAAGTAGTCAGCTGTGAAACTAACCCAATGTTTATAAACATCTAGCTATAATTGACAGCTTTTGGACCACGCCAAAGACAGTTAAGTGTTTTCAGCAGAGAAAAAGAGGAAGTGAGAGCACTTAACTGCCTTTGACGTGGTCCAGACGCTGTCAATCATAGCTAGATATTTATGGGAGGCTTTCACGCACGTGTCTCTCTTGTGGGGGGGGGGGTCTCTGTAATTGCAGGGGTCTCTGTTGGTAATCTCTCTCAGGGGTTCTCCGGAAAGGCTTTCTTATGGAAGGGTCTCTGCTGTGGATCTCTGTAATTGGGGGGTCTTTGGTGGGATTTCTCTCACGGGGGTTTCTGGTGGGGGTCGGTCACCCTCGTACTGTGGGTGGGGGATATCCCTGAAAATCCAGGGGGACAGAATTAAATTGCGGGGGAAGGCCCAGTCACCAGACCTCGCTATTGGGCGGTCCAAATGGGGATTTGTGGGGCTCCCTTCCAATCCCCACCATGCATAAATTTGCAGGCAAGAGATGTGAATCGCTTCCAGATTTCCACTCACAGCACGAGCACAAATTAGTTGCAGTTCATCTCCGACAGGAGAATATCGTCTTCCATGCACAGAATATTTGTCATTAAATTTAAGTTCCCTCATCTAAGACATTAATATATATTATGAACAGCTGGGGTCCTAGCATCGATCTCTGTGGTACCCACTAGCCACTGTCTACAATTTGGAAAAAGACCCGTTTATTCCAACTCTTTGTTTCCTGCCTGCCAATCAGTTGACTATCCATCTCAATACATTACCCCTAATCCCATGTGCATTAATTTTACACATTAATCACTCAGTGGGACTTCGTTGAAAGCCAAAGTCCAAATAAACCACACCTACTGGCTCCAGTGGTCAAGTCTCCTAGTTACATTCTTGAAGAATTCCAGATTTGTCAAGCATTCATAAATCCATGCTGACTCTGTCCGATCCTGCCACTGTTTTCCAAGTGCTTCGCTATAAAATCTTTGACAATGGATCCTAGACGTTTCCACATTACCGACGTTAGGCTGACTGGTCTATAATTCCTTGTTTGGTCTCCACCCTCCTTTTTAAATAGTGGGGTTACATTGGCCACCCTCCAATCTATATGAACTGTTTGGAAGATGACCACCTATGCATCCACTATTTCTCAGGCCACTGCCTTAAGTACTCTGCGATGTAGATTATCAGGCCTGAGGATTTATCAGCCTTCAATCCCATCAGTGTTCCCAACACCATTTCTCTACTAATACTGATCTCCTTCAGTTCCTCCACCTCACAAAACCCTGAGTTCCCCAATATTTCTGATATCTTATTTGTCTTCTCCTTTGTGAAGACAGATCCAAAGTATGTATTTAGTTGGTCAGCCATTTCTTTGTACCCCATTATAATTTCCCTTGTTTCTGACTTTAAGGTCTGACCTACTGTAAGTGTCTTCAACAATCTTGTTCTCTTTACATACCTATAGAAACTTCTACAGTCAGTTTTATGTTCTCTGCAAGCTTACTCTCATGCTCTATTTTCCCCGTCTTAGTCAACCCCTTTCTCCTTTGCTGAATTCTAAACTGTTCCCAATCCTCAGGACTGTTGTTCCTTTTGGCCAATTTGTATGTTTTTCTTCCTCGGATCTAATATTATCTCTAATTTCCCTTGTAATCAAAGGTTTGGCCACTTTTCCCGTTTTACTTTTGCGCCAGACAGGAGTAAACAGTTGTTGTGGTTATCCCATGTGCTCCTTGAATGTTTACCATTGCCTATCCACTGTAATTTGTTTCAGTAACATTTCCCAATCGATCATAACCAGCTTGCGCCTGATATCATCGTAGTTTCTTTTATTGAGATTCAGGACCCTAGTCTCAGAATCAATTACGTCATTCTCCATCTGATGAAAAATTCTTTCATGAGGTCGCTCATCCGCAAGAGGTTTCTCACAACTAGATTGTCAAGATTCCTTTTTCATTACACCGTACCCAGTCTATGATGGCCTGTTCTCTAGTTGGTTCCTCAACATATTAGTCCAGAAAACCATCCCGTATTCAGTCCAGAAATTCCTCCTCTACAGTATTGTGATGAATTTGATTTGATTAATCTATATGAAGATTAAAATGACCCGTAATTACAGATGTTCCTTTATTGCATGCTTCTCTAATTTCCTGTTTAATGCCATTCCCAACATCAGCACTACAGATCTGGGATCTGTATACAACCCCTACTGACATTTTTTGCCCCTTGGTATTTCTCAGCACTATCCATAGAACTTCCACATTGTCGGATCTAATATCCTCCCTCACTATTGTCTTAATTTCCACTTTAACCAGCAATGCAACACCCCGCCTTCCTAAATACTGAATACCCCGGGATACTCAGTTCCCAATCCTCGCCACCCTGCAGCCATGTTTCTATAATCCCGATTATATCTTATCTGTTTACATCTCATCATAGAATTTACAGTGCAGAAGGAGGCCATTCGGCCCATCGAGTCTGCACCGGCTCTTGGAAAGAGCACCCCACCCAAGGACCACACCTCCACCCCATCCCCATAACCCAGTAACCCCACCCTACACTAAGGGCAATTTTTGGACACTATGGGCAATGTAGCATGGCCAATCCACCTAACCCGCACATCTTTGGACTGTGGGAGGAAACCGGAGCACCCGGAGGAAACCCACGCACACACGGGGAGGATGTGCAGACTCCGCACAGACAGTGACCCAAGCCGGAATCGAACCTGGGACCTTAGAGCTGTGAAGCATTTGTGCTATCCACAATGCTACCGTGCTGCCCGTAAATCTATTTGTGCAATTAGCTCATCTGCTTTATTGCGAATGCCCTGAGCATTAAGGCACAAAGCCTTTAGGCTTGTCTTTTTAAAATTACTTGTCCCATTCCCACCATTTTTCACTCTGGCCCTGTTTGAATCTGGCCCTTAATTTCTCTGCCTTATCATTTTTCTGATTCCCCTTTTTGTCTTTTGTTTTTGTCCTCAATTTCCCCCTCCTCTGACTCCTTGCATAGGTTCCCATCCCCTTGCCATTTTAGTTTACACCCTCCTCAGTCACTCCAGCAAATACTCACCCAGGACATCAGTCCCGGTCCTGCCCAGGTGTAACCCACCCAGTTTGTACTGGTCCCACCTGCCCCAGAATTGGTCCTAATGCCTCAGGAATCTGAAACTCTCCACTCGCACTATCTCTTCAGCCACGTATTCATTCGATATATCCTGCTATTTCTACTCTGATTAGCACGTGGCACTGGTAATAATTCTGAGATCACTACCTTTTGAGGTCTGACTTCTCAACTTTCTTCCTAACTCCCTATATTCTGCTTTTAGGACCTCATCCCATTTTTTTACCTTAAATCTGCGACTCCTGTTTAGCAATTCCATTGATTGGAAACAATTTCTCCTTATTTACTCTATCAAAATCATTCATGATAGAACATAGAATTTGCAGTGCAGAAGGAGGCCATTCGGCCCATCGAGTCTGCACCGGCTCTTGGAAGAGCACCCTACCCAAGGTCCACACCTCCACCCTATCCCCATAACCCAGTAACCCCATCTAACACTGAAGGCAATTTTGGACACTAAGGGCAATTTATCATGGCCAATCCACCTAACCTGCACATCTTTGGACTGTGGGAAGAAACCGGAGGAAACCCACGCACACACGGGGAGAATGTGCAGACTCCGCACAGACAGTGACCCAAGCCGGGAATCGAACCTGGGACCCTGAAGCTGTGAAGCAATTGTGCTAACCACAATGCTACCATGCTGCCCTGATTTGAAATAATTTGAAATACCACTGTCAAATCTCCCTTTGTTGTGTTATATATCTGCTTTACACAAACTCCTCAATCTCACATCAGGCCCAGTAAACTATAGGGAGATTTTGTTTATTTGAAGGCACTTTACACATAGCTCAACAGACAGATATACGTAAGAGATTTAGCAACCATTACTCATAGGCACAGCGCAGCTGCAATTCCTACGCCACTGCTGGCAACATGCTGCTCTACATCCTGGCTGCTTCCTTATTTGCACATTCCTTTAAAGTGATATCACAACATCCTTTTTTCCCCCCAAGGTAACATTGCATCCATTAAGATTAAAGATATACACACAGTAGGGTAGTTGTGAAAACTATTCGCACAAAAAGTAGATCTCTGTTTGAGTTTGAGTCTGTATAATGTATGGGTAGCTTACTAATTGCCCCAGGTCTTGTGATGGTATGACTATGAGATCTAGACTTATCACTTAGATGTTCTTGACTTCTATATGTGTTGACACCCATCAGAATATTGATAGTTGTTATGATGGTTTCTCACAGTTTCACTTCCCAGCTCATCCCCAGATATGTGTGGGTTGCAGTTCAAATGCTAGGTGTTGTACAGTTGTTCAATTCCCTTATCTGGTCTTATTTTCTCTTTAACATTGCTCAATTTAGTTTTATGGCCTCATAGGAACTAGGCCCATAGAATCCATAGAATTCCTATAGTGCAGAAGGAGGCCACTCAGCACATTGAGTCTGCACTGACCCTCTGAAACACCACACTACCTAGGCCCACTCGCCCACCCTATCCCCATAACCCTGTAACCTAACCTGCACATCTTTGGGTGCTTAGGGGCAATTTAGCATGGAGCACCCACAGGAAACCCACACAGACACGGGGAGAATGTGCAAACTCCACACAGGCAGTCAACCAAGGCCAGAATCAAACCCGGATCCCTGGTGCTGTGAGGCAGCAATACTAACCACTGTGCCACCGCTACAAACTGTGGATACTTCTGCAAGTGGTCAGGTTCCCTGTGTTATATATACAACCCAAACCTTTAGTCCCACCCGCAGACTGTGCAGTTCCATACTTGCATGTCGATCGGGTGCTGTCACCATTCTCCCTTGTTTTTTTAAAGTTTTTCCTGTATCTCTCATAACTGGGACAGGTGATGGCTTGGCTTGGTTGTTCTACCCTGTCTTCCAAACATGATTTCTACTGGTGAGGGTAAGCCCATATCTAAATCTCTTGTTCTCAGATGGAACAGGGCAATATGGAGGTCTTGTTTTGTTTCCCTGTACTTCATGATTCATGCCGGTAGTGCAAACCATTCGCTCAGCAAGACCGTTAGATCTGGGATAGTGTGCAAGGCTGTCACATGGTTTATGGCCCATTCAGCACACACTTCCCTAAAAGGTCTGCCAGTATACTATGGCACGTTATCTGATATGGGGCTGGATTCTCCGCCGGGGGGATGCTCCGTTTTGCCGGCAGCCGGAGGTTTCTCGATGGCGTGGGACAGCGCCACAATGGGAAACCCCATTGACCAGCCGGCGTAACGGAGCATCCCGCGGGCGGGGTGAAACGGAATTGTGACGCAGCGGGGCGGAGAATCCAGCCCATGATCTCTTCATGTATACCGAACAAACTGAATATTGCACTCTTGGTGACTGCCATGGATGCATTTGAGAATCCTTCAGTTATCTGATGATTAAAGAGGTAGTCAATGACGAGGAGAAAGTCTAAAATCACAACAGATTTATTTGCTATACATTGCGATGACTAAGTGTACAATGGAATCTCATGATGGTGTCGAGGTTCTTTGTATTGATGTGGTTGGTGACTCTGGCATGTTTTGCACATCCTCACTATCTTCTCGACCATTGTTGATCTCAGACCAATACACAGTGTACCTTGCCAAGCACCTCTATGTCCATTTGCTCCTGGTGTAACTGTGGCAGTAGGTGCTGGTGAAGAGCTTTAGGTACAAGCACCTGATTTCCCTTGAAGACCATGCCTCTTGAAAAATCTAGTTCTGTGTGGCCAGAAATATCTGAGGGTGTCGGCACGTCTTGTATCATATCAGGCTGATCTTTTGACAATGACTCTCCGCCATGCCTTTAGTCATGGATCATTTATTGTTTATTCTTGAAGTTGGTTGAGTTTATGTCAACCAAAACTCATCAGATTGACGTTAAGTTTTCTACTTTGATGTCTCTGTCATTCACTTTCAGGTCCAGCAAAATATTCACAGTCTTTTTTGGATTTTGCAAAGTGCTCATTGTGTCAGAAGAAACCATTTTGCGACCCAGTCTGTACCAGTATTCAAAATGGTATCCCTGTACTTTTAGCAGAAGTCGTTGCTGTCTGAGTGACTTGTCCCACTGACCTTTGGAGCCAAGTGCAATCGATCGGTTTGACATCTTGCATAATGCACGCTCCTAACCCTTTCTGAGATGTGACAATCTCTAAGACTGTCTCTTTACTTGGGTTGAAGTATTTCCAAACACATCTCTTCTGACGATGCCTATTTAAGTGACTCAAATACGCGTTGGTGGACCTCCTGCCATATGTATGGAATACCCTCTTAGTGACAGTGCTTTATCGGCAAAGTTGGGTGTGTATGTCACTAAGTAGTTTAAAAATCTAAGGTATCTCTGCAAGTCCTCTTTGTTCTGGGGTGTAGGCATGTGTCACACATCTTCAAGTTTTCCTGGATCAGAACGGATCACATAATGCAAATGAACATAGCCGAAAAGCTAATATGACCTATATTCACCTGGCATTTGTTGCTGTTGAAGACAAATCTTCAAGATGAGCTGCTGCCATCATGAGTCTAGATTATGATCATTCTCTTCTTTGATATAAAAACAGGAAGTGATGGTGAAACTGAGCAGATCTGGCAGCTCCTCTAGGGTCAGATTGGACTCTAAATGTTAACTCAGTTTTTCTCTCTCCACAGATGCTGTCAGATCTGCTGAGTTTTTACAGCATTTTCTGTTTTCATTTTAGTTCTCCAGCATCCATATAATTGTGTTATTATGCTCATCTTTGGTTTTGCAATATCATCAGTAATGCATATAGATCCAGAAATATTTTCTGTAATTCTTTCCATTTGCTGCTGGAGCAGATCCTGGTGGATGAATCAAAATGTGATCGCAAGAAGCAGTACCTTCCAGATGGTATCCCAAACATGCTGATCTCTTGAAATACTTCTGTCAAATTAACTGACTAATATTCTTGTTTGACTTCCAACGTTTGGAGTAAAACTTGGCTCCTGTGAATTTGGGATTCGATTCCTCTAATGTTGGAATTTTGTGTGAGCATCACTTTAGGTCAAGAGTTAAGACGTCTTGGATCCAAGCCTATCTGGATTGTGCTATCTTTTTTTACAACTACACCAGTTGATGTCACCACCTCTGAGGTTTCCTGTCTGGGAGTCTGTCTGGGTATATCTGCTGTAGGTCATGAACTGATGAAGTGTGATTATTCTTGGCCTCTTCTGCTGGAATTGGTATTTTGGTGATCTTGTGTATGGTTGCAATGCTCAGTTTCCTATGCGCTGGTAGTCCTGCTTTTGCTAATAAAAATACTTGTGATTTTCATGCAGATGTGCTGTGGTTGCATTTCAATGTCGATATAATTATGTAATGAATAGGTGATCCGTCGTACAACCTATTGTATCATTGACTTCCAATGATCCAGGTACATAAATTTTAGGATTCCGACCAGTACGATACTCGTGCTCACTCCTGTGTCGACTTTAGCTGTGAGCATGTGTTTACTGCATTTCTTCAGGCATGTGATCTTGATGGTAGTGAAAGCCTCAAACTGCTTGACTTAATCCACACATTGTATCACATTAACAATTTGGAAAGCTAGTTCATTTTCCAGTTAAAGACCCTGGTCTGTCTGGCTGTTAACCTTGTGCATGTGCTTGCACTTGTGTGGATCTGTGGCACACTCCCTGCTGGTGCTGCTAGTGTGCTAAATGTATTTTTGTTCGGTTGTTTCTTGCTGTAATCTCTGGTCACATCTCCAGAGCCAGATTTCCAAGGTAGCCAAGCCCAATGCCTTTTTGCACCAATGTTATGTAAAGATCCAATGGCTGTCTTTATTTTCACTGCTTGCTTGTCTGGTTCTGTGAAAGATAAATCTAAAATGCATAGTTCCATCCTTTGCTTGAAAAGCCTAAATTTGGATCGGACACCTGTGGTCTTCAATTCACTTTGGGGGATTTGGTGATATTTTCCAAATGTGTAGGGGATTTGTAACCTCTCTATGGATTGATTCACCAATGCAGTTGCTGTGTTTTGTTTTATTCCCTTCCCTCATGTTTTGTGGCTGCAGTTCAGGTTTATTCCAGTTACACATACCTTTCTCATAATGTGGGAATGACACCTGAGGATGTGTCATGTGAGAGTATCTTTAAGAAATGGGTGTTTATAAATGGGTGTGTATATACGTATCTGTAGTGAGAGTACCTTTAAGAAATGGGTGTTTATTACTGCAGTGATGTCAGAGAGTGGGTGGAGCTGGGCTGTCTGTCAGCTTTTTACTTTTGATTTTTGAGCAGGCTGCAGGGTGTGTTTTGGTTTCGTTTTCAGTGTTGGAGCTGAAGCCAGACCAAGCAGGTGGACTGCTGTTCTCTCTGCCATCAAAAGACTATCTCTTGATCATTTGGTGAATTCAGAAATATAAATGTTCTCAGTAGTGAATGTAAACCTAATGTGCTTCTGTTAAAAGGTGGTTTTTAAGTCGTATGGATGTTAAAAGGAAAGCTTAAAGGATTACTTAGTGTTGTAGTCTTTGGGGGTTGTATTTGAATTAATGGTTGCTAAGTTGTTCACTGTATGTTTTAAAAATGTTAACTTGAGTTCATAGAATAAACATTGTTTTGCTTTTAAAAAATATGTTTCCATTTCTGCTGTACCACACCTGTAGAGTGGGCCGTGTGCTCCCCATACCACAATCTAGTAAAAGTTGTGGGTCAGGTGAACTCCATGGTACACCTTGGGGTCCTCTAAACCCTGGCCCATAACAGATGTCACAATAACCTTGCAGCCCAATTCAAAATCATCTGCAAGGCACTGCTCTGGACCAATTTATTGCTCCCATTAAGCCCTAATCCCACAAACCAAGTACTCGTTGTTCTGCAAAGCACCCCCATAGAGGGGCTCTGTCTCCTGGGGTTTCAACATATATACAAATACAATGTACCAAATCTTGCCTGTGGTTTGCTCTATCGTCTTTAAATTCACACCGCTGCCATCATAATCGTGTTTCTATGTCTGCTTTACACAAACTCTCACACCAGGACTGGTAAGTTCATTTAAAGGCGCATTACAGGGTGGATCAGCAAACAGATTTACCTGAGAAATTCAGCAACCACTCATGAGGATAGCATGGCTGCAACTCTTAAACACACATTTCATGCTAGCTGCTGGTCAAATGCTGTTCTACATCCTGGCTACTTGCTCATTTGCACAATCCCTTAAAGTGATATCACAACAGCCTTTATCTTCTTTACAGAAATCAAACCTTTCAACCTGGGTATCGTTCTAATAAAACTTCCCTACAGCCACTTTAAGACCTTGACATCCTTCCTAAAAGGATAAGAGCCTGTATGTCCCATCAGGATAGGGTTTGAAATGTATTCCTACTCTTAGACAGTCCAAGCAGGCTAGCTGGCAATCTCCAATATTAGAACTACTCTTCAGGTTCTATTTTGTGAATACATTTCCCATCTCATTGAGGTAAATATGTTGGTGGATCTCCTGTGGTGCTGCTTACATAAGTGGCAGGGCAAGTTGATTATAAAATAACATCAAGGCAACAACTTGCCTTTTTATATTGGACCTTTTATCATATACAAACATGCTGCAAAGGGCTTCAAAGAGGTGTAATTGTAAACTAAATCAGGAGCCACATAAGACTAAAGAGATGGATTGAATGGAATGTTATGAATGAGGAGAGGGAGATGAAATGTGTCGGAGTTTAGGACAGGAAATACAGTGTGGGCTGGGGAAGCTGAAGGAATGACCACCAATGTATGTGGAGGGAAGAGATAAGAAGAAAAGAGAATTATGTGGTTGTAGGACTGAAGACGGTTATAGAGATCGGATGGGAATATATCCTCAAAGGAAATTTGAGTGACTGGGGAACCAGGAGCCTTATAACTCAGGAAGGAAGGTGGAGATTGGCGACTGGATCTTGATTCAGGATTGGATACAGGGAATGGGATGTTGGATAAATTTAAGTTCAGAGGATGGGAGGATGGTCAAAAGACCATGAAATAATAGAGGCTGAAGGTAACAATGATATGAATGTTGGATAAAGGTAATGATTCGGTAGAAGAGGTTGGCAAAAGGTTAACGCTGGATGTTGCCAGGATATATACATAGACTTAGAATTACATTCGGGGTGATGGTGGCATTGCGATGATGTCACTCGACAAGCAATCCAGAGAAGCAGGCTAGTGCTGTGTGTACATGAGTTCAACTCCCACCATTGGAGCTAGTGGAATTTATCTGAAATTGAAAGCCATCTGGTTCACTTTAGAAAAGAAAATTTGCCATTCCTTCTCCTTCTGGGTGAGTGAATTCAAGTCCACGCCAATGTGGTTGGCTCTCACCTGCCCTCAGAAATGGCCTAGCAAGCCACTCAGCTTAAGGTTAACTAGGGATGGGCAACAAATGCTGATCTTGCCACAACCACCCAGATCCTATAAAATAATTTTTAAAAATAAAAATGTATAAATTGACCGCATATCTGTAGACATCACCAAGGAACATCCTGTACTGTAAATGACAAGTGTTGAGTCAGTGACAGTTTAATTGCTGTTTAGTGAGGGAACTTTGCAGAGTCAAAAGCTCGTAATGAAATTAATGATTTTTAACATGCTTTGGACATTTTGATAGGTGATATGATGTATGCTCCAAAAATATTTTTTATCAAGACATTTGTGTGTGAATGCTGGCCACGAAGGGGTGCCAATTGAGTTCATTTGTTCCAATTCCTCTTTGCTTTAACTGTTAAACAGGTCAACGAGATGATCTCAAAAGCAAATGATATTAGAGAAAAGATCAGTGACAGTCACACCAATGAAAAGATTGATTATTATGGGATGAAATGCTTTTTACCTGGGCAGGATGGAACATCCCATCTATCTGTTGTAGCACAAGATGGCAGTGCAGTGTCTGTCACCAGCACTATTAATGGTCGGTAAGTGTTTATTAAGTAATAAAACTACACTCCTAAGCCTCAAATGTTAATTTGACACTTTTACCAGTAATTAAAAGAAATGGGTTTAGTCCCAGCTCAAGATGGGAATCGTAGCTGGAATCATTGGAGAAAGAGGCCGTCGTGCCTGTGCTGATCCTTTAAAAGAACAGTCATGCTTAGTCCATGACCTATTTCTGTCCACAACTCTGTACCATAAGACCTTAAGACATAGGAGCAGAATTAGGCCACTCGGCCCATCGGGTTTGCTCCGCCATTCAATCATGGCTGATATTTTTCTCATCCCCATTCTCCTGCCTTCTCCCCATAACCGCTGATCCCCTTATTAATCAAGAGCCTATCTATCTCTGTCTTAAAGACACTCAGTGATTTGGCCTCCACAGCCTTCTGCGGTGAAGTGTTCCACAGATTCACCACCCTCTGACAGGAGAAATTCCTCCTCAATTCTGTTTTAAAGGATCGTCCTTTAATCTGAGATGGTGTCCTCTGGTTCTAGTTTTTCCTACAAGTGGAAACATCCTCTCCACGTCCACTCTATCCAAGCCTCGCAGTATCCTGTAAGTTTCAATAAGATCCCCCCCATTCTTCTAAACTCCAACGAGTACAGACCCAGACTGTACTCACACGATAAGCTGTTCATTCCAGGGATCATTCTTGTGAACCTCCTCTGGACCCTTTCAAGGCCAGCACATCTTTCCTTAGATATGGGGCCTAAAACTGCTCACAATACTCCAAATAGGGTCTGACTAGAGCCTTGTACAGCCTCAGAAGTACATCCCTGGTCTTGTATTCGAGCCCTCTTGACATGAATGCTAACATTGGCTTTGCCTTCTTAACTGCCGACTGAACCTACACATTAACCTTAAGAGGATTACGAACATGGACTCCCAAGTCCCTTTGTGCTTCTGATTTCCCAAGCATTTTCCCATTCAGAAAATAGTCTATGCAATCCTCATCTTCCTGCCCAACTCCCTTTGAAAATTAGTTTTTGAACCAGCTTCAACCAGCTTTTCAGGTAAAGCATTCTTGATTTCAGTAACTCCTTGCGTGAAAATATGTCTTCTCCTCTCCCCTAGACCTTTTACCAATGATTTTAAATCTACTCCTCCTGGTTATTGACCCATTTGCCAAATGTCTCTCTGCTCTCAGAAAAAGTCTTGAAAACCTCTATTAGGTCAATTCTTGACCTCTCGTGTTCCAAGGAGAACAAATCCAAACTTTTCGAACTCCTCCTCATCTCTCTGAACATCCTGGTAAACTTCCTCTGTCTCCTTTCTCTGACTTTGTGTCTTTCCTGAAATCTGGGTGGTGCCTAGAATTGTCCATAATACACCAGTTGAGGCCTCAACTTGGGGAGTTGAACAAATTGTTATATGACTTGAACCTGATAGCTGGATGGTAATAATGAAGGTTAGTGATTCAAACAATGAGCCAACGGAAAGGGCTAAATGCGGGGCTGAATTGATATACTGAGAATGGTGTGCAAGAAGGAATAGTTAAAGAGCTGTGTGAACATGGAAGATAGAATGAGATGGATGTGGTGAAAAAAAGTTTGACTGAGTGAATACTAACCACTAGTATCAAATCCCAAGAAGAGAGTACATTAGTCAATTGAGAACTGCTTGTTCCTTCGGGCCCAGATGTTTCCTGATTGCAGGAAACCCTCCAGGCCACTCTAATGACTATTTGTTTCAATTGAAGGTTATCAAATATGTTCTATCCCTTTCACAGAACACTAGTACAATGTTGCTTTGCCTATCCAATGTCAGCTGAGCACATTTTCCCTTTTTTTTGAGTTGGTATGAAGAGAGTCCTCTTCTTCAAAAGAAAATGATTCTTCAGTGGGTATGTGACCAAAATTCAGTGGCACCTTCACGGTCACCAGAGGAGTAAAGGAAGGAGACTCTCAATGCCTGCTGCTATGAACTCCATCTCTTTCCCAGAATATACAATGAGTTTAATTTGGAAAAGGTACATCGCACCTATCATAGAATTTACAGTGCAGAAGGAGGCCATTCAGCCCATCGAGTCTACCCCAGCACTTGGAAAGGACGCCCTACTTAAGCCCACGCCTCCACCCTATCTCCATACCCAGTAACCCCACCTAACCTTTTGGTCACTCAAGGGCAATTTAGCTTGGCCAAAGCACTTAACCTGCACATCTTTGGACTGCGGGAGGAAACCACTGTGCGCACCCAGAGGAAACCCACGCAGACACGGGGAGAATGTACAAACTCCACACAGTCGCCCGAGGCTGGAATTGAACCCGAAACGCTGTAGCTGTGAGGCAGTAGTGCTAACCACTGTGCCATTGTGCTGCCCCTATAGGGACAACCCTCGAAAGCCAAACCTGACGGAGAGCCCTGGAATGCTGGATGGATCTATGCCACCTGAAGGCAAGGCCAGAGATAGGTTCACCAGCGAGACAACTTTGCAACTCAAATTGATTTTGCAGCTAGTTAAATTCCAGAGCATGACCACCCCTGCACCCCCCCACGCCACACACATACACACGAGGAAAATGGAGAAAATCAATAGCAAGAGAATGTGGGTGAATTGCAAATTCAGCTCTTGCAATCTCAATGGGAAAAAATCATCACAATCAATGTCTATCCTGTCAGAGGCACTACCAGTAAAAATTCCTGTCTGCTCGCACAGACAGTCCTTCACTCTGATTCTTGTTTTGTATTTTTCAGTTTTGGATCATTTGTTCGTTCGAATGTGACTGGGATAATATTCAATAATCAGATGGCAGACTTTTCACAGTACAGAGATAACAACAGTCTACCACCATGTTCTGAAAACTATGTGCAACCTGGTATGTTTCATGATTTTTTTTTCAAATGAATTATTTGAGGGAGCGGCCACATAATGTTTGTTGGTAAATAAAAATTGTAATTTTTTTCCTGAGATCATTTTAAACTTCTTGCTCTAATTATGTAATTTAATACATATGCCGGCAAACTTAATTTCCATTTTGCTAATGAAATAACATATTCCATGACAGCTTATGCTCCCTTTATGTCACAGGGCTTCTTCAAGTAACAGTGGTTTTGGAACACACTCAAAGTCCTGCTGTTGTGAAATCTGTTCCATTAGGATCGTGGGGTGAATTTCACAGCGTCAAGCACAACACCAGAATAACGGTGCACCTGTGCACCCAAAATTTCCCATGCCCTATGTTTAAAAATGAAGTATTGCAATTCTTCTTTCTAGCCAGAGAATCTTTTCCCAGAGAGACGAGTGCACCAGTGTTGCACAAGCTAAATTGAAGGCCCAGGTGGACAGGTCGAGCACCGTTTTATTGCTTGGTGCTCATGGGAAAGAACACATCAGAATTGCGAGCACTCTTTGTGCTTAAACTGAAGATGGTAGGATGTCTAAAGCTTGGGACCATTGAAATGAAATGAAATGAAAATCGCTTATTGTCACAAGTAGGCTTCAAATGAAGTTACTGTGAAAAGCCCCTAGCCGCCACATTCCGGCACCTATTCGGGGAGACTGTTACGGGAATTGAACCGTGCTGCTGGCCTGCCTTGGTCTGCTTTCAAAGCCAGCGATTTAGCCCTGTGCTAAACAGCCCCAGATGGCTGTGCTTCCTGAGGTTTGAGTGGACAAGTGGCGCATAAGGACACTCCCCTATACGAAATAAGGGACTTAACAATTGACCCATTAAGCTCTGAGGGTACAAATTTGAATACACTTTTGATAATTGCCTGTATTTCACCTCTTGGAAGGGCCTCACTGTATGGAGGGAGCATGCATTAAGCAAGTCTTTGGAGAATGGCTCAGAATGGTTGATATGATTAACCAGCACACTCTGCTAAATCGCTGGCTTTTAAAGCAGACCAAGGCAGGCCAGCAGCACGGTTCGATTCCCGTACCAACCTCCCCGAACAGGCGCCGAGACTTTTCACAGTAACTTCATTGAAGCCTACTTGTGACAATAAGCGATTTTCATTTCATTTCATTCAAGACCTTGAGGTGAAAGGGAAGAGGACGACCCCATTGAATATATAGTCCTGAAATAACAAGTAATCCTGTCAGTTTATTACATTTTAGGCAGCAATTCTTTATAACTGAGCAGAGAGAATGGAATAAACTCAGCAATAAAATAATTCAACTAATGTTATCGATATCCCCAATTTTCCAATAGGCAGAAGACCTTTCTCTGCTATGTCTCCTGTGATTATACTTGACAAAGATAAAAAAGTGAAAATGGTGGTTGGAGCTTCAGGCAGCTCAAGGATCATCACAGCAACTGCTCTGGTATGTATGAAAATAGAACAGGAAATTAAATCAAATGGAATCAAGGTAGGTTGAAGAAACCTCATGTCTCACAGGCAAAACTATTGATCAAGGAAAAGCTCGTTAGTTCATTTAATCCATTTCTCTGCGAGATGAATACTTCTTGAGGGGTAAATATTTCACATTCACCCCAACCCAGTTCATTTAATCCATTTCTCTGCGAGATGAATACTTCTTGAGGGGTGAATATTTCACATTCGCCCCAACCCAATAAACGCACTGCGGGGGGGGTGGGCAGGTTTAGCGGTGGAAGGGATGCGAGTTCAGGAGATAACTCAACACAAAGAAAACCTCAAGTCGATCAACACAATTTCTCTCTCTCCTTTATATTATATCAAAGTGTAATTCTTAATACCAATTTTTTTTAAATTGACCTGTCTTAGCTGAAGGGCCAAAAAGAAAGAGGATGAACAGCAATTGGTTGGCATCAAACTTGAATTTAGTAATGTGTAGATTTTAGGAAGACAAAGAGAATTTTTCATGGGACAGATGGGCAGAGCAAACCCGTTGCACATCACTTGTTGCTTGTCATTAATCACCCATTGCCCATCGCTTACCATCTATCATCTCCTCCCCACCAAGAGTCACACATCAGAAGGAAGAGGCGCTACCTGATCCTTCATGCGCCACAAAACATCCAGTTTTGCTTCTTCTTTACATGTTTCCCATTTGTGTATGTGCGTGAAGATGGCTTTCAATCAAATGGTCAGTAATTGCATCCAAACATTGTTCGCTAGACAATTTCTTGATCACTGGTTTCCTTAATTTGTCCCAGGTGATATCAGTCTTTCTTGGGTCACCTGGATGAGTCAGCTATTCTTACCTTCTTTCAGGAAGCTTTCTCCTCCATGTGACTTCTGACCAAAAAGCAGTGATCCCCAGGTTTTCTCTTTCACAAGATGCTGTCTAACATTTTTTTGCCTAGTTACCGATTTATAGTTTTTTTTTTAATGATGATCAGAAGCGAAGCAATTTCTTAGCACAATGTCCTTCCACATCTAATTTTATTCCTTTTCTGGTCTTGCTGCAATATCTGCATATCTTTTGTAAGCTGTGGCAAATCTTCACTCCCCAGGGTAGCTTTGATTTCCCTTTATATCAATATTCAATTGGAGTATCAGTCTCTGTTCTGAGCCTGTGGAATAACAACATCGATATTGCTGCTTTTAAATAAGGAGTGATTTTTAAATTATACACCAGTATTGGAGAAAGGTAATTGAACTAGTTAGACTTTTATTACTCTTATTCAGAATTTTGTACTGTTAAGGCAGCTAAAATATTTCCCCATAAAGAGTAGTAGTACTGCCTATTATCCATTTTGAGAGCAAAGGTTAGCAGCTTTCGAGTATTGCTGTACCATATTGAATTCTCAGACAAATTGTGAAAACAGATGGCAATTTTAGTTGTTTTCCAAATGTTGTACAATTCTCCAAACTTGTGTTATCTGTATCTTCTCTCACAGTTTTTGATGTAAATAGCCTTTCACCCATTTGATTGAAAACAAAAACAAATTGGCAAAAGAACCTGGAATAGGCGAGGTTGAGGGAATTATTTTTGCCAAAGGAAACTGTAGTGATCAGGATTGCATTAACTGAAAGGATGATGGAAGCAGATTTAGTAGTAACTTTCAAAAGGTAATTTGATATATATTTGAAAAGCGCCACGAGGGAAGAGCAGGGAGGTAGACACACCCAATTCTCGCACCCCCCCCCCCCAATTCTCGCAGACACACCCGATTCTCGCAGGCACCTGACTCCCGCCCACATACCTGACTCTCGCACTCACATACACGCACCCTGCTCACACATGCGCACTCACATTCACACATAGAATTTACAGTGCAGAAGGAGGCCATTCGGCCCATCGAGTCTGCAACGGCTCTTGGAAAGAGCAACCCAATTAAGCCCATGCCTCCACCCTATCCCTGTAACCCAGTAACCCCACCTCGCCTTTTTGGACAGGACGGGCAGTTTACACGCAATTTACATGCACCACACTCACACTCACTCATGCACCTACACTCACACACACACACACTCACACTTGACTCTCTCACACACACGCACCTGCACTCACACACCCGCTCTCACACACACACCCCGCTCTCACACACACACACACCACGCTCTCACACATACGCACACCCACACACAGTCATGAACACAGCCCAGTCCATCACACGAACCTGCCTCCCATCTATTGACTCCATCTACACCTCCTGAGGAAAGCGGGCAGCATAATCAAAGACCCCTCCCACCCGGCTTACTCACTCTTCCAGCTTCTTCCATCGGCAGGAGATACAGAAGTCTGAGAACACGCACAAACAGACTCAAAAACAGCTTCTTTCCCGCTGTTACCAGACTCCTAAATGACCTTCTTATGGACTGATCTCATCAACACTACACCCTGTATGCTTCATCCGATGCTGGTGCTTATGTAGTTGCATTGTATACCTTGTGTAGCCCTATTATGGGGGCGATTCTCCGATATTGAGGCCAAGTGTTCGCGCCGTCGTGAACGCCGTCGTGAAAGGCAAACAGGGCCCGGAGACGACCTATTCTGGCCCCCACAGGGGCCCAGCACGGCGCTGGAGTGGTTCACGCCGCTCCAGCATCCTTACGTGGCGCCAAATGGGTGCCGCGCCAACCCGCGCATGCGCGGGGAACATCTTACGCACGCCGGCCCCTCACTAACATGGAGCCGGTGTTCTGGGGCCGCACGCGGAAGGAGGTAGGCCCGGGGGGTGGGGGGGAAAGGCCGGTCAGCCGATCGGTGGGCCCCGATCGCGGGCCAGACCCCATCGGAGGCCACCCCGGTGAAGGAGCCCCCCCCCCCCACCCCCCACAGGCCGCCCCCCCCCCCCCCCCCAGCGTTCCCGCAGCGACCAGTGGTGGACGGCACCGGCAGGAACCTTTCGTGTCGTAGCGGCCGCTCGGCCCATCCGGATGGAGAATCACCTCTCGCCGGTTCGCCGAGTGGCCTAGTGCGAATCGCGCGCCGCCGGTTTCCAGAGGGTGGAAGAATCGCGTGCGGGGATCGGGGCAGCGTGGCGCGATTCGCCCGGCGCCCCGGCGATTCTCCCACGCGGCGTGGGGGGGTGGAGAATAGCACCCTCAGTATTTTCTCTTATTTCCTTTCATTTCATGTACTTAATGATCTGTTGAGCTGCTCGCAGAAAAATACTTTTCACTGTACCACGGTACACGTGACAAATCCAATCCAACACACTCAACCACTCACAAACAGCCACTCTTCGCTCACCCACATCAGACACACACACACACACACATCTGACTTTCTACCACAAACACACACCCGACTCTCTCACACAGAGGCACACCCGCTCTCTCACATACACACACAGCTCTCTGTCACACACGCACGTACACACACAGCTCACATGCACACACACCCGACTTTCTCTCACATACATACCCAATTCTCTCATACACACAGGCATATCCAACTCTCTCTCTCACACAAACACACCCAACTCTCTCTCTCACACACAGAGACACACCCAACTCTCTCTCTCACACACACACAGACACACCCAACTCTCTCTCTCACACACACACAGACATACCCAACTCTCTCTCTCACACACACATGAACACACTCAACTCTCTCTCACACACACATAAACATACTCAACTCTTTCTCACACACAGAGACACACCCAATTCTCTCTCACACACACATAAACACACTCAACTCTCTTTCACACACACATACACACCCAACTCTCTCTGTCACACACACATACACACCCAACTCTCTCTCACACACACATACACACCCAACTCTCTCTCACACACACATACACACCCAACTCTCTCTGTCACACACACATACACACCCAACTCTCTCACACACACATACACACCCAACTCTCTCTCACACACACATACACACCCAACTCTCTCTCTCTCACACACACACACACCCGACTCTCTCTTACACACACCCCTCACCAATGCACTTAAGCACTCACTAACCCACTGAAACTATTTCAGACCTTTTTGAATTTTTCTGAACATGGCAGCTGATCATAGAATCATAGAAGTTTACAGCATGGAAACAGGCCCTTCGGCCCAACCAGTCCATGCCGCCCAGTTTTTACCATTAAACTAGTCCCAGTTGCCCGCACTTGGCCCATAACCCTCTATACCCATCTTACCCATGTAACTATCTAAATGCTTTTTAAAAGACACAATTGTACCCGCCTCTACTACTACCTCTGGCAGCCCATTCCAGGCACTCACTACCCTCTGAGTGAAGAAATTGCCCCTCTGGGCCCTTCTGAATCTCTCCCCTCTCACCTTAAACCTATGCCCTCTAGTTTTAGACTCCCCTACCTTTGGGAAAAGATGTTGACTATCTACCTTATCTATGCCTCTCATTATTTTATAGACCTCTATAAGATCACCCCTAAGCCTCCTACGCTCCAGGGAAAAAAAGTCCCAGTCTATCCAGCCTCTCCTTATACCATCTCCTCAAACCATCAAGTCCCGGCAACATCCTAGTAAATCTTTTCTGCACTCTTTCTAGTTTAATAATATCCTTTCTATAATAGGGTGACCAGAACTGCACACAGTATTCCAAGTGTGGCCGTACCAATGTCTTGTACAACTTCAACAAGACGTCCCAACTCCTGTATTCAATGTTCTGACCAATGAAACCAAGCATGCCGAATGCCTTCTTCACCACCCTGTCCACCTGCGACTCCACCTTCAAGGAGCTATGAACCTGTACTCCTAGATCTCTTTGTTCTATAACTCTCCCCAACGCCATACCATTAACTGAGTAGGTCCTGGCCTGATTCGATCTGCCAAAATGCATCACCTCACATTTATCTAAATTAAACTCCATCTGCCATTCGTCGGCCCACTGGCCTAATTGATCAAGATTCCGTTGCAATCCTAGATAACCTTCTTCACTATCCACTGTGCCACCAATCTTGGTGTCATCTGCAAACTTACTAACCATGCCTCCTAAATTCTCATCCAAATCATTAATATAAATCACAAATAACAGTGGACCCAGCACCGATCCCTGAGGCACACCACTGGTCACAGGCCTCCAGTTTGAAAAACAACCACCCTCTGTCTTCTGTCGTCCAGCCAATTTTGAATCCAATTGGCAACCTCACCCTGGATCCCGTGAGCTTTAACCTTCTGCAACAACCTACCATGCGGTACCTTGTCAAAGGCTTTGCTAAAGTCCATGTAGACAACGTCTACTGCACTGCCCTCATCTACCTTCTTGGTCACCCCCTCAAAAAACTCAATCAAATTTGTGAGACATGATTTTCCACGCACAAAGCCATGCTGACTGCCCCGAATCAGTCCTTGCCTCTCTAAATGCTTGTAGATCCTGTCTCTCAGAATACCTTCTAGCAACTTACCTACTACAGACGTTAGGCTCACCGGTCTGTAGTTCCCAGGCTTTTCCCTGCTGCCCTTCTTAAACAAGGGCACAACATTCGCCACTCTCCAATCTTCAGGCACCTCACCTGTGGCTGCCGATGATTCAAATATCTCTGTTAGGGGACCCGCAATTTCCTCCCTAGCCTCCCACAACATCCTGGGATACATTTCATCAGGTCCCGGGGATTGATCTACCTTGATGCGCTTTAAGACTTCTAGCACCTCCTCCTCTGTAATATGCACACTTCTCAAGCCATCACTATTTATTTCCCTTAGTTTCCTAACATCCATGCCTTTCTCCACCGTGAATACCGATGAGAAATATTCATTCAGGATCTCACCCAACTCTTGTGGCTCTGCACATAGATGTCCTTGTTGATCCTTAAGAGGCCCTACTCTGTCCCTAGTTACTCTTTTCCCCTTTATGTATCTGTAGAATCTCTTTGGATTCTCCTTTGCATTATTTGCCAAAGCAATTTCATGTCCCCTTTTTGCCCTCCTGATTTCCCTCTTAACTCTATTTCGACAATCTCTATACTCTTCAAGGGATCCACTTGATCCCAGTTGTTTATGTACGTCATATGCCTCCTTCTTCTTTTTGACCAGAGTCTCAATATTTCGAGTCATCCAGGGTTCCCTACTTCTACCAGCCTTGCCCTTCACTCTAAAGGGAATGTGCTTACCCTGCACCCTGGTTAACACATTTTTAAAAGCCTCCCATTTACCAGCCGTCCCTTTGCCTGCCAACAGTCTCCCCCAATCTACCTCTGAAAGTTCCTGTCTGATACCATCAAAATTTGCCTTGCCCCAATTAAGAATTTTAACTCTTGGGCCAGACCTATCATTCTCCATAGCTATCTTAAAACTAATGGAGTTATGGTCACTTGTCCCAAAGTGATCTCTCACTAGCACTTCTGTCACTTGCCCTTCCTTATTTCCCAAGACGAGGTCAAGTTTTGCCCCCTCTCTAGTCGGTCCATCCACATACTGAATGAGAAATTCCTCCTGAATACACTCAACAAATTTCCCTCCATCCAAGCCCCTAATGCTATGGCTGTCCCAGTCAATGTTGGGAAAGTTAAAGTCCCCTACTATTACCACCCTATTTTTCTTGCAGCTATCTGTAATCTCCTTACATATTTGCTCCTCAATTTCTCGCTGACTATTTGGGGGCCTGTAGTACAGTCCTATCAAGGTGATCTCTCCCTTCTTATTTTTCAGTTCCACCCATATAGACTCAGTGGGCGAACCCTCGGATATATCCCCTCTAAGTACTGCCGTGATGTTCTCCCTAATCAAAAACGCCACTCCCCCTCCTCTCTTACCTCCTGTTCTATCCTTTCTATAGCATCTGTACCCCGGAACATTGAGCTGCCAGTCGTGCCCCTCCCTTAGCCATGTTTCAGTCATAGCTATAATATCCCAGTCCCATGTGCCCATCCATGCCCTGTGTTCATCCGCTTTGCCCGTCAGGCCCCTTGCATTGAAATAAATGCAGTTTAATGTAGACTTTCCTTGCTCTCTGCCCTGCTTTCTCTGGTCATGCTTTACACACTCTCCCTTCCTGCCTTTTGTTTCCGTCCCCACTGACTTCCTACATCGGTTCCCATCCCCCTGCCACATTAGTTTAAACCCTCCCCAACTGCACTGGCAAACACACCTCCGAGAACATTGGTTCCGGTCCCACCCAGATGCAGACCGTCCGATTTGTACAGGTCCCACCTCCCCCAGAACCGGTCCCAATGTCCCAGGAATTTGAAACCCTCCCTCTTGCACCATCTCTCAAGCCACGTATTCATCCTAGCTATCCTGTCATTCCTACTCTGACTATCACGTGGCACTGGTAGCAATCCTATTACTACCTTTGAGGTCCTACTTTTTAGTTTAATTCCTAACTCCCTAAATTCAGCTTGTAGGACCTCATCCCATTTTGTACCTATATCGTTGGTGCCTATATGCACCACGACAGCTGGCTGTTCACCCTCCCCCTCCAGAATGCCCTGCAGCCGCTCCGAGACATCCTTGACCCTTGCACCAGGGAGGCAACATACCAACCTGGATTCTCGTTTGCGTCCGCAGAAACGCCTGTCTATTCCCCTTACAATTGAATCCCCTATCACTATAACTCTGCCACTCTTTTTCCCGCCCTTCTGTGCAGCAGAGCCAGCCACGGTGCCATGAACCTGGCTGCTGCCACCTTCCCCTGGTGAGCCATCTCCCCCAACAGTTTCCAAAACGGTAAATCTGTTTTGGAGGGAGATGACCGCAGGGGATCCCTGCACTGCCTTCCTACTCTTCCTCTGTCTGTTGGTCACCCATTCCCTATCTGCCTCAGTAATTTTAATCTGTGGTGTGACCAACTCACTGAATGTGCTATCCACAACTTCCTCAGCATCGCGGATGCTCCAAAGTGAATCCATCCGCAGCTCCAGAGCCGTCAAGCGGTCTAACAGGAGCTGCAGTTGGACACACTTCTTGCAGGTGAAGGAGTCAGGGACACCAGAAGTGTCCCTGACTTGCCACATCTCACAAGAGGAGCATGACACGGGTCTGAGCTCTCCTGCCATGACTTAAACCTGAATTTAAATTTGAACTACACTACACAGCTAAGAGAAAGTCAAAGAGAGAGAAATCACTTACCAGTTACAAGCCAATCACTTACCTGCTGGCTGTGATGTAATTGCTCCCGAGACTCCCTCACAGGTCTGCTTCTCTGCACCTCCTTAAGATGAGCACCAAATTCCCTTAACTAGTTAATTAATTTACTTAATTAATTGGATTTTTTTTTTTTGTTTTTTTTTGGAAACTCAACCCCAAACACCAAAAAACACAGCCCTCACTCACCTCTTACCCGAACTCAGCCTTACCCAAACTCAGGTACACTCTGTTGGCCTCCAGCACTCTGTTTCTAAAGGCACTTCAGCCACACCCTTTGTATCCTTCCTGATTTACAGTCAGCCAATAGGCCTGCTCCCGAAACTGATCTCCCGAAACTAACAGCTGACCTGCAAGGTAAGGAAGTTGTTAGGCAGTACTTACCTCACCCAGGCCGCGACCTTTTAAACTGTCCCCTCTGCCTCGCAGCTCCCGCGCTTTTTCAATCTCCCGCGCTGTTTCCAAGGTCCCGGCTCTCTCTCTCTCCCGAACTAACAGCTGACCTGCAAGGTAAGGAAGTTGTTAGGCAGTACCTAACAAATGTATTAAAGAAGGGGTATTGCCTCCATGTTGTTCCTCCTTGTCATTGTTTCTCGGGGGTGTCTGCACTGTGGAATCGCTGCTGCAGATGTGACATAAAAAACTCGGCTGCAATGATGCAAAAAAGGTAGTGTCGCATTAATCATCAGAGTTGCAGCAATATCCTCAGCCTCTCACTGACCCAGGAGATCTGGGCCAATATCGTATAAATGTACAAAATAGAAAGAGGACAATTGGGCCATTGCAATTGTGTCTTTCCTCATAGCCCTGCCAATATTTAATTTTTAAGTAAATTTCAGTTTCCTTTTGAAAGCTATTATTGATTCTGATTCCACCAATCATTCCTCTTTATGTCATCTCCAAACAGTAATTACTAAAAGCTAATTTTATGTTAACAAGACTGGCATCCTTTTTGACTTGTTGAATAATGTGTTTCTTGTTCAATAGGTTATAATGAATGCCCTTTGGTTTGGTGATGATGCTTGTGAGGCAGTGAAGAAGCCAAGGGTTCACCACCAATTGTTACCAAATCTTGTGCAATTTGAATCTGAGGAACTGGCATCAAATGCAGAGGAGGTTAGTAAATTTGGAAACCAATGTAAACAATTCAGTCACGTGAGAAGTTGCAATCATGAAAGTGGTACAGGCTTCTGCAGGAGCAAACCGCCTAGTACCACTCCCCTGCCCTTTCCCTGTCGCCCTGCAACATTTTCCTTTTCAGATAATTATCTTTAGAAAGCCTCAACTGACCCTACTCCTACCACAGCCTCTCAAGTTGTGCATTCCAGATAATCACTCGCTGTGTGTAAGAGTTTTATTCTTATGCCGTCCTTTCTTCTTTTGCCAACTAACTTAAATCTGTGCCCTTTGCAGATTTTGAATAGCTTCAGCTGGAGACACTTCTTGCGCATGTGGTCACCCTTGACATTGTAAGTGTCCTTGGCTACTCACATCACACAAGAGGGGAGTTCCACATAGCCAAGCTGTCCTGCCATGACTTATCCTTAAATTGCTCCCTTTACTTTTACTTCCATTAGTATAGGGCATATTAAGTACAGTATAAATGCTCACCAGGTCCTATTTACCAATGCTGCTACTCTTCCTTGGTTTTCCTGTCGTGTCACTCTTGTTTTTTTGAGGTACCGCCTCTCTCTCCTGCTCTTTATTGAAGTCTTACCTCCCTCTCTCCGTGCTCTTTTATTGAAGTCCTGCCTCTCTCCCTGGCAATTAGTCAATTTTCTCAGTACTTCTACCTTGCTTCTAGTTGTTTCAGCTCCTGTAATACTTTGGCACAGATTTAAAATTTAGTGAAACTTGAGGAGTTGATGTGTCAACACAAGGAACATCGCAGTACCAATTAATTGATCACTAATTCGCTCACTGGTTAGAGTACGAAACCTACATGCAGAAACCAATCACCACAATGCTGCCTCATATTGTTCGATGGGATCCCTGTTTTCCTGGGATCTCTGATGGAATGGATATCAATGCCGTCATTCAATCATCACATTTTCTTCTTGGCCCAAAGTATTTTTCGAGAGCACCTAATGCCGTATCAGATAGAGATGTATCTTTTGTGAGCTGAACACTTGCCGGCCTTCTGTTCTGAGACAATGTACAAGTACGGCTTTTTATGGATTGGTGTTACACCTAGATTGTCCATACCTATAGTCAGCAAGTAGGTCTTGAACCCTGAATTCCATCACTCCCATGGGAGGATCTCCAGGGGATGAAATAAATGGTTCTGGAGCTGGTAAAGCTAAACACCAAACTCATTGCCAATGTTTGTTATGTATTCACTGGATTGATGTGATTTATCTGATTTATCTCCGAGCAATGCAGAGATGAACATGCACTCATGCACATACACACATACAAGTTTTGCAGATCCCCCACTCAACCCACAAGCTAAAGCAAAAAGCAAGTATACATGGATCAGTTACCAGGCTAACAGTATCAAATACAGATCGAACAAATCATTGAACACTGCACATGAATACTGTTTCCATCATATCTTCTCTGGTGGGCAGCATGGTAGCACACTGGTCAGCACAGTTGCTTCACAGCTCCAGGGACCCAGGTTCGATTCCCGGCATGGGTCACTGTCTGTGCGGAGTCTGCAAGTTCTCCCCGTGTCTGCGTGGGTTCCCTCCGGGTGCTCCGGTTCCTTCCCACAGTCCAAAGACGTACAGGTTAGGTTGATTGGCCATGCTAAATTGACCTTAGTGTCCAAAAAGGTGGGGTGGGGTGACTGGGTTACGGGGATAGGGTGGAGGTGTGGGCTTGGGTGGGGTGCTCTTTCCAAGGGCGGTGCAGACTCGATGGGCCAAATGGCCTCCTTCTTCACTGTAGATTCTATGATTCTAGAATTTCTCTCACATCATGAACAAGATCAAAGAAAAAACTTGTCATCTTCTACGGATATTCTTTCGCTCGTGCAATCTGTCTAGACTCACTGTATTTAATTAAAGTTTGGAGCTCAAAGCTTTCCTGAACAGTGTCTCCCATCAATTCTAAACTACAGATATCTCATTCAATGCATTTTTCCTCTTTGTTATGTTGATTCCCTTTTCTGTGTTTGGAATTTTCCTTTTCTGTGTCAAACTATAAAGTTGGTTATTTCACCTCCGCTCCGTCAGCCCCCCTTGGGAGGACCCTCCTGCCCACCACTTTCCGACAGATTTTTCTACTTTTAAAACTTCTCTTCGGATTCATGTCCCTATATGATTCTTTTCAACACTGGTGATCTGTAGCAAGGGCCTTGGTCCTTAGCATAGTTTCTCAAAGATAGTTTTAAAAAACAAAAGTCTGTAGTACTGAAAGGTTAATATGCGCTTGATAATTCTAACGTGGAGTTATTTTCCATGAATGTGTTTGATTCCTGCAGCTTCGCCAGTTCCGCAAAGAAATAGAAGATGACCTAAAGAAGAAAATGCATATCAGTGGTTTTGCCGACATGCCCTCGGTAGTTCAGGTTATTGTACGAGAAGGGAACGTTTGGCACGCTGTTTCAGATACCACGCGTAAAGGTGGCTGCCCTGCAGGATACTGAAATGCTCTCAAACCTATTTAATTTTGCCGTACAATATCACGATGGAATATGAAGTGGAATACTTCAACCAACACATTTGAGGTTTTGTCTGTAAATTATCACTGCTATATGAATCATTAAAGACCTTAACATGAACCGCACCGAAACATTTTGGTAAAAGGTAGCAAGCATTATGCTGTATTGCATCGATCAGAGCCCAAAACTGTAAATTAAATATTGGGAGCAGTTAATTGCAGCAAAAATTCTCATCCATTGTGAGCACAGTGAATATTTGGACGTGGACTGCGCATGATCTTCCAAATCAAATGGTTAAAAAATTGAGCTTTTCGAAAATGCTCCTGCCAGGTTGGAAACTTTCCCACAACATGGGCGAAATTCTCCTACCCGCCCCGCCACATTTCTGCTCCGACCGGCCGGCGGGAGTCTCCGTAACACCGGCCGGTCAATGGAGTTTCCCATTGTGGGGCAGCCCCACGCCGTCGGGAAACCCCCGGGCGCCAGCAAAACGGAGACTCCCGCCGGCGGAGAATGACGCCCCATGTCTTTATCAAAGATTGTAATAATTATAACGTGGCATAAGATGCACTGCAATATGTGACCCTATAATATTAAATTAGGCTAGCCAAGGTGCAAGTTAAAGCTATATCAACAGCGAAGAAGCAGTACAGAAATGAAATTAATTGTGGATGTCAATGACCAAGATGCATTCATTGAATATTTGTCCCTGAATTTCTACAGTCCCTGAGTGTTCTGTGGATCTTTGGCTGGAATTAGATTAGAAGGTAGAACCCGAGCAGAAGTTCAGGAACTTTGCCTTTGGAGTCCATTCCACACTAGGGCAAACAATTGAAAGACAAACAAGAATACATAACATCATATATTCTCCCTTGCTACCTTCAGAAATCAAAAGCAGAGAGCAGTGAAAAGTGTTGAATTTCGGGTCTGCAGACTCGGCCCAATTTTAACACTGTTCATCTACCAGAAACTGCGACAAGTGGGTGGGGTTAAAGTAATCCATACGATTTACTGGCTCTTATTGTCTTCATGCAGGATGCAACCTTATGTTTATTCTTCTGAAGGCAGCAGAATCCTTTTTTAAAATGTGTAGATTGGGTTCCAATGACATAATTGTGGCCTGACTGTATTTAACCTGGTGTACGCCTGCTGGGTTAACCTGGTAGCAAGAAGCTCCAGGGCCTGAAGAGGCCGGAATGAAGAGAAGATTCCTTGTGACCCTGGAGGAGCAGGGGAAGTGAAATCTTGAGACACCGTTGCCCCTCCCCCTCCCCCGCCTCCCCAGACCCCCCTCCTCCACCCTTGTGCCCCCTCAACCACTCAATTAAACATAAAGGGTGTTCCTTCTGGAAGCAGTCAACAGCCAATTTAAAATTGGCTTGTTTGACTCCATAATAAACAAATTATATTCTCCTTCACCGAATAGCTAAAGATGTATTAAATACATGACAGAATAATATAATTAGCATTAAAAAATGTGAGATCAAGTTGAAATATGGCCCAGATTTTCTTGTGGCTTGGGAAAACCTGACCGGCACACCTTTTTACATTCCAAAATGCAAACACAACCTATGTGATATTTTCATGGGATTTTTGCCTTTTCCCACATGGCTGGGTGTGCAGTGCCTTTTGCCAGCTGCCATGAAGTATGGGAGGAGTTTGATTGCGGAGGCGGCAGGTTAGAAGGCTTCTCCAAGTTAGAAGCCCAGCACCCGAAATTATTTAAAGGCCTCCTGATCATTATCTCACACCACCATGCCACTCCATGGCCCTCAGATCCTCTATTCGCCCTCCATGCATCCCATGTATCCTCCATAACCATTCATCCGGTATGCACCATGTACAGTACTCAAGTGACATATAAAGCTAGGGGACTATTTGGATATTTGACCCCGAATTTCTACTTGACATCAAGGTAGCAGTTAACCATGTGTGGCATCAACGAAACCAAGCAAAACTAGAGTCAATGGGAATCAGGGAACAACTGTACACAAGGACCATCTCCAACAAGAGAGAACCAAACCTTCACCCCTTGGCATTCAATGGCATTGGTGCCCCTGAATCCCCCACTATTAAATTCCTGGGGGTTACCATAGACCAAAAACTGAACTGGACTAATCATATAAATACTGTGGCGACAAGAGCAGGTCAGAGACTCAGAATTCTATGATGAGTAACTCACCTCCTGGTCCCCCAGAGCCTGTCCAGCCCCTGTAAGGCACAAGTCAGGAGTGTGATGGAATACTCTCCACTTGCCTGGATCAATCTAGTTCCAACAACACTCGAAGCTTGACAACATCCAGGATAAAGCAACTGGCTTCATTGGCACCCCGTCCACAAACATTCATTCCCTCCACCACCAGTGCACAATGGCAGTAGTGTGTGCCATCTACAAGGTGCACTGCAGGAACTCACCAAGGCTCCTTAGACACCACCTTTCAAATGCAGAACCATGACTATCTAGAAGGACAAGAACAGCAGACACATGGGAACACCACCAGCTAGAGGTTCCCCTCCAAGTCACTCACTGTCCTGACTTCGAAATATACTGCTGTTCCTTCACTGTCGCTGTGTTAAAATCCTGAAACCCTCTCCCTAATCGCACTATGGGTGTAACCACACCACATGGTTTGCAATATTTCAAGATGGCAGCTCACCACTACCTTCTCAAGGACAATCAGAAATTTACAAAAATGCCCACATTCCATGACTGAATTAAAAAAATCCTTGAAATGCAGTTGAAAAAAACAAAACCTTTTTTATAAACTTTATTAGTGTCACAAGTAGGCTTACATTAACACTGCAATGAGGTTACTGTGAAAATCCCCTAGTCGCCACACTCTGGCGCCTGCTCGGGTACATTGATGGAAAATTCAGAATGTCTAATTCACCTAGCAAATATGTCTTTCGGGACTTGTGGGAGGAAACCGGAGCACCCGGAGGAAACCCATGCAGACACGAGGAGAACATGCAGACTCCGCACAGTGGCCCAAGCCGGGAGTTGAACCTGGAACCCTAGCGCTGTGAAGCAACAGTGCTAACCACTGTGCTACCGTGCCGTCCGTGACAATCTAATAAAACTATCATTCAAACATCTCTGACGCTACAAAAAAATGTCAGGCGGGATCCTCCGTTGCCCAATGCCGAAATCAGGAACGGCGGTCGGGCAGAGAACAGCTGCTGAAGTTTAAATTGTGGCAGGTGTGGTTTGGCAATCACGATGTTTTGCTCCTCCAAATCGGCGTCATTGCGACGCACGTTGCATGCAGTTCTGCCTGCATTCGCATCTTATTATTCGGCCCACCCGTGATGCCCCGCCTCCAAAAGGCCGAGTTCTCGATGGCACGGGCCAGGTGTTGTCTCAACGGTCGTGAGGCTGGCGTGGTGGCTGCGGGGAGAGAGAGAGGGCATACAGACAGTGTCCAGCACCGCCATGTCGCCGCCGACAGTCGTGCCGCTGGCCGAGGGGCTTCTGCCAGAGCTGGGGGAGGTAGTGGGGGGTGGCCGGAAGGTGGGCTGTGGGGTCGGGGTGGATGGGTATGCAGTCTAGCACAACTGGCGCCATCGGTGCGCGTGTGGGGGGTGTAGGTGTATGCGCGGCTGCAGCTTGTCGTCCCTGCACATGTCCAGTATGGACCCGGCGATTCTCCCACCATTTTCTGCATGTTCCGCGGATGTTTCACGCGGCGCTGGTGCTAGCCCCTCACTGGAATTGGTGCGCGTGTGGCGCCAATTTGTCCGTCGTGGAATTCCACGGATCCTCCGTTGGCGTCAGCGCTTCGCCGCAGGAACGGAGAATCCAACCCCTAATTTTTTAAGTGACCATTTAGTTGTGGAAAGAAACACCTGTGTGCTCTGAAACCACATCAAATATAAACCACATCAAATATAAAGTATGATATTAAAACCTCCTAAAACTGTCAATCATTCAGCTGTGTCAACATGCCAGCTTTTGGAGCTCATTTATGGCATAATCTCAAATAATTAATTCTAAATATTTTCAGGGGTCATCAATTTTAGCATTTGTTTCATTTCTATAGCAACCTTTAACATAATATATACCCATGAGAGGCTTAACAGGTAGAATGCTGAGCAATGGCAGCAAAAGAAAGAGGAAGGAAATAACTTGCATTTATATAGCATTTTTCATGATCTCAGGAGATCTCAGTGTGCTTTACAGCCAATGATACTTTGGAAGTGTAACGACCGATGCAATGTCAAAGCCAGGCGGCAAACTGTAACGCATTAGAGGAGGTTGCCAAATATTGTTTGAAGAGAGTTCAGAAAGAGGACAGGAAAGTAGAAAGTTGGATAGATTTAAGGAGCGTTCCAGAGTCAAGTGGGCTTAGCTCTGGCACAGCCTAGTTTGTGCATCCACACCACTGACCCAAACTTTGCACCCAAGTTCCTGCCAACCATATCCCAAGAATCTTGTTGTTGGATGGAGGTCAATGGCAGGGGTTTCAGACCAATTAGTCCTCAAATGTAATTCTGCTTCAAACATTTCAAAGTCAAATAGCACTAGAAAAGTATAATAGATGAGAGGGCAACTTGAGCACCCACTATACATAGAAAATATATAATTCAGCAGACATTTCAACTTTAACATTAAATCACAGCTGATTACACTGAAATTAGCTCAAAGCAAAGTCTTGGAGCGTACAGTATTTGTGATATTCTCCCCGTGCCCCAGTTTTTATTCATTGAATCATAGAATGCCTACAGTGCAAAAGGAGGCCATTCGGCCCATCGAATCTGCATTAACCCTCTGAAAGAGAACCCTACACATTTCCTCTCCCCCATTCACCCCTCCCATCCCCCGAACCTAACCTGCACATCCCTGGACACGAAGGGACAATTTATCAAGGCCAATCCACCTAACCTGCACACTGTGCCACCATGCCGTTAATTTTATTAACAAAATGGGATATCAGTTAAGTTAAATGTTAGGTTCATATATTTTTGTTGATTGAGCGTTAACGTGCCGTGACCATATGAAAGGCATTTTCTTAAAGCGATACGCAGGCTCAGAATTTGTGTGTGTGTGACCCTCTTTTAATTTATGAGTAGTTCAATTGGAAACTATCCCAGAAGACAAACTTTACTCTTAAACAGGATCAGTTAGTTTATTCCAAATCTACAACCAGATGTTATACAAGTTAAAAAGTGAGAACATTATTAACTAAAATACAGTCACAATAATTAAAATGCAAATAAAGAAAAATTCTATACGTAAAGATGAGACTTTTAATCAATCTCTGTGCGATATCATAGCAGACCCATTGCTGAGTTTCTTCTTTCCAAAGTGAAGTAGTTGAAAGCGGTTAGCAGCTGCAATGACGGCTTCTGTAGTCGACTAGTTGGTATTTATCTTCCTCAGAGAAGGTTTTCCTTTCCTCACTAATTTTGGAGTTCATAGAATTCATAGAATTTACAGTGCAGAAGGAGACCATTCGGCCCATCGAGTCTGCACCGGCTCTTGGAAAGAGCACTCTACCCAAGGTCAACACCGCAACCCTATCCCCATAACCCAGTAACCTCACCCAACACTAAGGGCAATTTTGGACACTAAGGGCAATTTATCATGGCCAATCCACCTAACCTGCACATCTTTGGACTGTGGGAGGAAACCGGAGCACCCGGAGGAAACCCACGCACACACGGGGAGGATGTGCAGACTCCGCACAGACAGTGACCCAAGCTGGAATCGAACCTGGGACCCTGGAGCTGTGAAGCAATTGTGCTATCCACAAGGCTACCGTGCTGCCCCTTGCAGCTTGCAAATGCCATAGAAGCAACAGATGATTCCTTAAACACTGTCCTTTTGGTCCTCCCTTGCCTAAGATCCCTCTCTGAAGTTGTTTCTCAGGATTCCCCCAGGGATACTACACAACCCATGTTAAATTTTGCTGTTATTTCTTTAGAGAGCCAAGATGACCACTGTAGCATGTGATCTGGACAAAATGGCAAGTCATCTTCCAAATAAGGCAGTGGTAATCCCACTTGACAATCCAAAGTCCCCTTGCCAGCTGTAATGTTCAAAAGGTTTTCATACTGTCTGGGAAAACCATTGTCTGTCATTGAATTTCAAAAGTCTTTTCTTGTCTGGGTATATCTGCTTGAAATCCTCTTGGAGTCTTCCAGAAGCTTGATGTGGTAAACCACGGTATTGCATTGTATTGTATTGTATTGTATTGTTACATGCCTGGGCTTGTCCAGGCTGGCTCCGCCTGTGGCTCCTCCCCTCGGGCTCATGTATAAAGGTGGACAGTCTCCGCCTCCGACCCAATTCGGGTCAGAGGCCAGGAGGCTTGCTGTTTAGTGTATTAAAGCCTCAGTTACATTCATCACGCGTTGTGTGCTTATTGAAGGCATATCACTTGATACATTACAAAGAACAAAAGAAATTACAGAACAGGGACAGCCCCTTCGGCCCTCCCAGGCTGCACCGATCCAGATCCTTTATCTAAACCTGTCGCCTATTTTCCAATGATCAAATTCCCTCTGTTCCCCGCCCGTTCATATATCTGTCTAGATGCATCTTGAATGATGCTATCGTGCCTGCCTCTACCACCTCCGCTGGCAAAGCGTTCCAGGCACCCACCAACCTCTACATAAAAATCTTTCCACGCGCATCTCCCTTAAACTTTCCCCCTCTCACCTTGAAATCGTGACTCCTTGTAATTGACACCCCCACTCTTGGAAAAAGCTTGTTGTTATCCACCCTGTCCATACCTCTCATAATTTTGTAGACCTCAATCAGGTCCCCCCTCAACCTCCGTCTTTCCAACGAAAACAATCCTAATCTACTCAACCTTTCTTCATAGCTAGCACTCTCCATACCAGGCAACATCCTGCTAAACCTCATCTGCACCCTCTCTAAAGCATCCACATCCTTCTGGTAATGTGACAACGAGAACTGCATGCAGTATTCCAAATGTGGCCTAACCAAAGTCCTATACAACTGTAACATGACCTGCCGACTCTTGTACTCAATACCCCGTCCGCTGAAGGCAAACATGCTGTATGGCTTCTTGACCACTCTATCGACATGCGTTGCCACCTTCAGGGTGCAAGGGACCTGAACTCCCAGATCTCTCTGTACATCAATTTTCCCCAGGACTCTTCAATTGACCGTATAGTCCCCTCTTGAATTAGATCTTCCAAAATGCATCACCTCGCATTTGCCTGGATTGAACTCCATCTGCCATTTCTCTGCCCAACTCTCCAATCTATCAATATTTTTCTGTATTCTCTGAAAGTCCTCCTCGCTATCTGCAACGCTACCAATCTTAGTATCATCTGCAAACTTGCTAATCAGACCACCTATACCTTCGTCCAGATCATTTATGTATATCACAAACAACAGTGGTCCGAGCACGGATCCCTGTGGAACACCACTAGTCACCTTTCTCCATTTTGAGACACTCCCTTCCACCACTACTCTCTGTCTCCTGTTGCCCAGCCAGTTCTTTATCCATCTAGCTAGTACACCCTGAACCCCATACGACTTCACTTTTTCCATCAACCTGCCATGGGAAACTTTATCAAATACCTTACTGAAGTCCATGTACTTGACCTGTACAGCCCTTCCCTCATCAATTAACTTTGTCACTTCCTCAAAGAATTCTATTAGGTTTGTAAGACATGACCTTCCCTCCACAAAACCATGCTGCCTATCACTGATACGTCTATTTTCTTCCAAATGTGAATAGATTCTATCCCTCAGTATCTTCTCCAACAGTTTGCCTACCACTGACGTCAAGCTCACAGGTCTATAATTCCCTGGATTATCCCTGCTACCCTTCTTAAACAAAGGGGCAACATTAGCAATTCTCCAGTCCTCCGGGACCTCACGCGTGCTCAAGTATGCTGCAAAGATATCTGTCAAGGCCCCAGCTATTTCGTCCCTCGCTTCCCTCAGTAACCTGGGATAGATCCCATCCGGACCTGGGGACTTGTCCACCTTAATGCCTTTTAGAATACCCAAAATTTCCCCCTTCCTTATGCCGACTTGACCTAGAGTATTTAAACATCCACCCCTAGCCTCAACATCCGTCATGTCCCTCTCCTTGGTGAATACCGATGCAAAGTACTCATTAAGAATCTCACCCATTTCCTCTGATTCCATGTATAAATTCCCTCTTTTGTCTTTGAGTGGGCCAATCCTTTCTCTAGTTACCCTCTTGCTCCTTATATACGAATAAAAGGCTTTGGGATTTTCCTTAACCCTGTTAGCCAAAGATATTTCATGACCCCTTTTAGCTCTCTTTATTGCGCGTTTGAGATTTGTCCTACTTTCCCGATATTCCTCCAAAGCTTCATCAGTTTTAAGTCGCCTAGATCTTATGTATGCTTCCTTTGTCATCTTAGCTAGTCTCACAATTCCACCCGTCATCCATGGTTCCCTAATTTTGCCATTTCTATCCCTCGTTTCTGCCCTGCACTCTAATCAACCTTTCCTTAAAAGACTCCCACACTTCAAATGTGGATTTACCCTTAAACAGCTGCTCCCAATCCACATTCCCTAGCTCCTGCCGAATTTTGTTATACTTGGTCTTTCCCAAATTTAGCACTCTTCCTTTAGGACCTCTCTCGTCTTTGTCCATGAGTATTCTAAAACTTACGGAATTGTGATCGCTATTCCCAAAGTAATCACCGACTGAAACTTCAACCACCTGGCCGGGATCATTCCCCAATACCAGGTCCAGTATGGTCCCTCCCGAGTTGGACTATTTACATACTGCTCTAAAAAAACTCTCCTTGATGCCCCTTACAAATTCTGCTCCATCTACATCTCCAACACTACATGAGTCCCCTTCAATGTTGGGGAAGTTAAAATCTCCCATCACGACCACCCTATTGCTCTTACATTTTTCTATAATCTGTCTACATATTTGTACCTCTACGTCACGCTCGCTTTTGGGAGGCCTGTAGTAAAATCCCAACAACGTTACTGCACCTTTCCTATTCTTTAGCTCTACCCACATTGTCTCAGTGCTCGAATCCTCCATCGTGCCCTCCTTAATCACAGCTGTGATATCATCTCTGACCAGTAATGCAACTCCTCCACCCCTTTTACCTCCCTCTCTATCCCTCCTGAAGCATCTATACCCTGGGATATTTAGTTGCCAGTCTTGCCCTTCTCTCAAACAAGTCTCAGTAATACCAATAACATCATATTCCCAGGTACTAATCCAAGCCCTAAGTTCATCTGCCTTACCTGCTACACTTCTCTCATTAAAACAAATGCAACTCAGACCACCTGTTCCTTTGGGTTCATCGTCTCTTCTCTGCCTACTCTTCCCCTTAGTCACATTGAGTTTATTATCTAGTACCTTACTGGCTTTAGTTGCTGCCTCTTTACTGACCTCTAACTTCCTAATCTGGTTCCCATCCCCCTGCCACATTAGTTTAAAACCTCCCCAACAGTGTTAGCAAAAGCACCCCCTTGGACATTGGTTCCAGTCCTGCCCAGGTGTAGACCATCTGATTTTTAATGGTCCCACCGCCCCCAGAACCGGTTCCAATGTCCCAAAAATCTGAACCCCTCCCTCCTGCACCATCTCTCAAGCCACGTATTCATTCTGACTATTCTTGAATTTCTACTCTGACTGTCTCAGGCACTGGTAGCAATCCTGAGGTTACTACCTTTGAGGTCCTACTTTTTAACTTATCTCCTAACTCCCTAAATTCTGATTGTAGGACCTCATCCCGTTTTTTACCTATATCGTTGGTGCCTATATGCACCACGACAACTGGCTGATCACCCTCCCCCTTCAGTATGTCCTGCAGCCGATCTGAGACATCCCTGACCCATACACCCGGGAGGCAACATACCATTCGGGAGTCTCGTTTTCGACCACAGAAACGCCTGTCTACGCCCCTTACAATTGAATCCCCTTTGACTATAGCCCTGCCACTCTGTTTCCCGCCCTTCTGTGCAGCAGAGCCAGCCACGGTGCCATGAGCCTGGCTATTACTGCCTTCCTCTGGTGAGTCATCTCCCCCAACAGTATCCAAAACGGTATACCTGTTTTGGAGGGAGATGACCGCAGGCGACACCTGCACTGCCTTCCTGCTCTTTCTCTGCCTTTTGGTCACCCATTACCTGTCTCCCTCACCAATCCTAATCTGCGGTGTGACCAACTCACTGAATGTGCTTACAGTTAAAGTAAGGTCAGGTGACTTTTGGTCACCATCTTTGAGGCTTCTTGTGCCCACTTGAAAAGGAAGATCACTTTTTTTTATAAAACCTATTAAATCACAACTTCACGTTTGTAACAAAAATAAGGGTGTTATGAAAATCTTTGTAAGTTACTGATTCAGAATAAAGTTCCAGTGCTGAGGGACTTCAGCTACTTAGACAGATTGGAGAAACTGGGGCTGTTTTCCTTCAAGAAAAGACGGTTGAGGAGGGATTTGATAGTGCTGATCAAAATCATGACAAGTCTGGACAAAGCATATAGAGATAAACTAGTCCCATGAGTGGAAGGGCCAAGAACCAGAGGACAGAGATTTAAGGTAATTAGCAAAAGAATCAACAGCAACATGAGAAAAAGCTATTTAATGCAGCAATGGGTTAGGATGTACTACCTGAAAACATGATAGAGGCTGAATCAATCATGGCTTTCAAAAGGAAACAGAACAAGCACCTGAATAGAAATGTTTAAAAATACAGAGCTTGGGGGAAAGGCAGGGGAGTGGGATTAGCTGAGTTGCTGTTGCAGAGAGGCGGCACTGCACAACAGGTCAAATGGACTCCTACGCTCTAACCATCAAGGGACCACATACACTGTAACTCATTTTACAGCTTGTGTTATTCTATGCAATGCCCAGTTGGGGCAGCATGGTAGCATAGTGGTTAGCACAGTTGCTTCACAGCTCCAGGGTGCCAGGTTCGATTCCCTGCTGGGTCACTGTGTGTGTGAAGTCTGCACGTTCTCCCCGTGGCTACGCGGGTTTCCTCCGGGTGCTCCGGTTTCCTCCCACAGTCCAAAGATGTGCGGGTTAGGTGAATTGGCTATGCTAAATTGCCCTAAGCTTTGCCCCTACCCAACACCATCCCCCCATGGCTCCTTATTCTCCCCTTGCCAAACTATGGCATTTGCATATCCATTCAACCACTATACACTGTATGGAACCAATCAACCCTATAGTGACATTAGGGTGTGTAAAAAAAAGCTCTTGAAAAAAGTCATCCACTTCCTTAAAAAAAACTCCTTTTACAACAGAACAATAAAGTATCAATCATCCGGACCATGTATAGTGTCAACAGGTGAAACTGCAACGGGTTGAAACCTGTCTATCCTGTGTAAATAATCATTGTACAATTGCAGAGTCTGCACATCCTCCCCATGTGTGAATGGGTTTCCTCCGGGTGCTCCGGTTTCCTCCCACAGTCCAACGATGGGCAGGGTAGGTGGATTGGCCATGATAAATTGCCCTTAGTGTCCAAAAGTGCCCTTAGTGTTGGGTGGGGTTACTGGGTTATGGGGATAGGGTGGAGGTGTTGATCTTGGGTAGGGTGCTCTTTCCAAGAGCCGGTGCAGACTCGATGGGCCGAATGGCCTCCTCTGCACTGTAAATTCTATGATAAAACTATGAATGAGAAAACCAGTTCTCTGAATCAAGCAATGTTTTCCCTGGGCCCAGCTGTCTCAACAATTTAATGGACGTCTGGCGTCTCAGCCAAGAATGCATAATGTGGTTGATGGCAATTTGGAATGGAAGTGCCAAATCTATAACGGGCCATAGATGGGTGAGAGAGGTCATAGCTTTGTATGGTGGGGGGGGGGGGGAGTAGAGGGTATAGCTGGTATGGGGGAGGCATAAGAAAGGTCTTTTGAACTTATCTTTCAAAAGATACCGCCAACCAGACTATGGTTTGTGACACCGCTGAGGGGCTGTGAACCCCAGCACTTTGAAAAGCTGGCCCGACTCCTTGGACATTTCAGAAGACTAGCATATGCCCATCCTCCAATCAAACTGAGTAGGTTAGGAGTGCAGGGTGTGGGCTAATGATCCGAACTAGCCTGGATCCTTAAAAAGCCCTGGTGAAAATCAGAAACCCAAACAGTCGGGCCCTCCACTGAATCGCCCCGACTCCATGACAATCATGCAGGGCCTTGCTTCAAAAGTAGGTTATTGGCTGTAATGTTTTGTGACATCCTGTGATCATGTAGAATGCTATATAAATGCAAGTTCATTATTCTGGCTTATATGCACAGTGTATTCAAATCCAATGAAAGAATGTTTCGGCTGGTGCAATGAAACTAACTGCAAATCAAAACTGAGCAGAATTTTAGGTGAGCTAGTATGGGAATAGCCTGACGTTGTCTCAGAATTGATAACCAGTGTTAAAATTGTCACTTATTTACACAAATCCAAGCTGTCTGAGGCAATACAGATCTGAATAAACTGTGAAATTGCTATGAAGCATAAAGGGGAAACTGAAAGATCAACTGAGCAGGCTGGATTGAAGTAATTGGTAATTGTGTGAAATGACTGAACTTCAAAGAGAGGGACGGAATCTTGAGTCATAAACAGATGAAGTCAATATTGCTGAAGGAAACCAGAGCCTTTGCTTAGAGACTAACTTAACAGAAATAGATTGTAGTGACTTGGATTCAAGGTGTTTGAGTGCTGACGTACTAAGAAATGACATTGGGTGTAAATCAACATGTGAGAAACAGTTGAATTAACGCACCTGTCACGGCCAAATGGACAAACAAAATTAATATCAGTAAAATGATCATCTTTCTTCATTAGAGCCTAAATATTGTACACCGCCCATCTGCATGGCTGGAAGTCTTTTGGCTCAACTGTAAAGTCAGTCTTCATTCCTTTTTTAAAAATAAATTTAGAGTATCCAATTCATTTTTTCCAATTAAGGGGCAATTTAGCATAGCTAGTCCACCTAGCCTGCACATCTTTTGGGTTGTGGGTGTGAAACCCATGAAAACACAAACAGAATGTGCAAACTCCACACGGACAGTGACCCTAAGCCGGGATCAAACCTGGGACCTCGGCACCGTGAGGCAGCAGTGCTAACCACTGAGCCATCGTGCTGCCCTGTCAGTCTTCATTCCTGACTGAAGTCTCCGATCAAAGGAGAACAGGAGAGGCCAGCATATTTTTTTCCAAAGGAGTTTGATCTTTCACTTCAAAAGGGTCCAATTTGACAGGAAAATCAGAATGACAACTGACGGTTTTTCTGCACTAAGACTTACTAAAAAAAGTGAAGATCATTGTTTTGTAAATTTGTTTAAAAAAAAGATATTTTATTCCAAACATACACAACATCAACAGAATACACAGTCCACTAAAGCATAATCAACAATTTGGACAGTTTTTCTCTTTTTAATCCCCTTCCCCGGTGATGAACAACTCCTCAAATAACATCATGCACAGCTTCCACTAAGGTCATCGTTGACTGTTAACACTGCTGCAATCGGCGAGGACAAAGTTCCCTATTTACTCATGGCAGAATTTCTCATCACCTACCCCCACTCCCACCATTCAAATATTTTTGTCTCTTCTTCAACATTAGATTTCAGAATCACCTGAAATACCTGATTCAATATCACAAAGAAGTGATTGATTGAGTCAAAGACACAATGGCCTTAGTATTGATTTATGTTTTTTGGTTTAAAATTTGAATAGAGGCATTAATTAAACTATATATCTTTTTAATTTAGAGTACCCAATTTAGCGTGGCCAATCCACCTACCCAGCACATCTTTTCAGGTTGTGGGGGTGAGACCCACGCAGACATGGGGAGAATGTGCAAACTCCACACGGACAGTGACCCGGGGCCGGGGTCGAACCTGGGACCTCGGTACCGAAGGCAGCAGTGCTAACCACTGCTCCACCCTGCTGCCCTGGTATTAATGGAACCAGCTGAAGTAGTGGACAAAGAATTTCAAATGAATACATTTGCTTTATCGGTCTTTTGCTACCCTTGTTAATTACTTTAGTAGGCCACAAATGAGCCCAAACCGAGATGTCAAAAGAAAACTTAGTTTATTGCAAAGCAATTATATTTACAATATATCTGAGATCCCAGGGTCTGCTCATCAGTTCCATACCTGGCCAGCTCAATACAGATCTCAATCATGAATGTCCTCGGGCTCCCCGCCCCTTAGCAGGGGTGCTCGTATTCGGCGAGACACACGGAGAGACTGATTTCTCCAACCCTAGGTCTCTAGTGGGTTATAGGATTTACTCAATATGATTTCAGCTCCTGTTTCTTAGTTTATTCTGATGAGTGAGTCCCAACTCCCAATATCGCGGAGAGTGTTTCTCCTTGATCTAGGCCGGTTTTCATAAATAAGTTTGAGATAAGTGAACACATTCGTCATTTATTCAGAAGTAACCTGGTGGTTTCCTTAAGCATGCCGTTGAAGGCACCAGTCCAAACCAACATTGCAAAATAAGAATTGAATTCAATGGAGGCATAGATTTCCATTTGTACTATGGTTTTATTAAAAAGAAGAGTAATCAAGCCAAAGGTAGGTGAACAAAAATACTAGAAAGTACGTTTTCCTAACCTTTGTCTCAGGAAATATTGTTTTCCCACAGGTCAAAGATTTTTTTTAAATCCAATTGATGTTGTCCTGCCTACCCTGGCTGATCCAGTGCAGGGTTATCACGGAACATAAGGAAATGTTAATCTGACCCCAAATTCAACTGGAGGAGCTGCAAGAGTAGAAACAGGGTAAAATCTCCAAGAAAAGTCATTTCTTACCACACCTATGACCCCCCTAAATCTTTCGGTCAAATTGTATTGGCCAAATTAGGACCTCCTGATTGGTGACAGAGATCAACAACGAGAAAGTCTTAATCGTGGAGATGCACGTGCAGCTGCAGTGTTTAACTTTCCTTCCAGTTTCCCAAGGTCCGAGACAGAATAGAAGTATCAATCCTCAAAAACCTATTAACACCCGAGAAGCACGTGTCCCCATACCTCTTGACCGAAACAGCAGCAGTGCAAATTGCTCCAGTCCAATGCTGGGACAAGGAAACTTTGTCATAGAATCCCTACAATGTAGAAGGAGGCCATTTGGTCCATCGAGCCTGCACCGACCCTCTGAAAGAGCACCATCACGAGGCCCACCTCCCCTATCCCTGTGGCCCCACACAATCTTTGGATACTAAAGGTAATTTAGCATGGTCAATCCACATAATCTGCACATCTTTGGACTGTGGGAGGAAATGGGAGCATCTAGAGGAAACCCACAGACACAGGGAAAATGTATAAACTCCACACAGTCACCCAAGGCTGGAATTGAACCTGGATCTCTGGTGCCGTGAGGCAGCAGTGTTAACCAATGTGCCACCGCGCCCCGCAATTTGTCCTTCCTCTTTAGTTAGCAACATTTTAAAATTAGCTCATCTGAATTTCAAAGTCCAAAGTATACTTATCTAAAGAAAAGTTTGTTATTTGTGTTTGGCATTGGGATATTCTGAGGAATGGATACCAGGTAGATCTGTTGCTGGCACATCAAAATCCCCTTAGTACAGAGGGAATCACAACTACTAGTTCAGAAGTACTCTCTCAGCTACTAACATCACTGCAATTGAGCTCAGTGCCTCTCGGCAAGGTGTGGGACAGGGTGGTGGGGGGAACAAAATCAGCTCGAGGCCCGATTGTTGGGATTCCTCAGCTGGAAAGCACACACATGGATGCCAAGGACTTAGTTCATCTGTGATGCCTCCCACAATCAAATAATTCACCAATATTGAGCATGAAGAATGGTCAATACAAAAGCAAAATACTGCAGATGCTGGAAATCTGAAATAAAAAAATAATCAAAGAAAATGCAGGAAAAACTTGGCAGGGAAGCAGCATTTGTGGAGAGAAAAAGAGTTGACGGATAGAGGGCAGTATTCTCCCCCCCACCCCGTCGGGTGGGAGAATCGCCGGGGCGCTGCCGAATCCCGCCACGCCGCCCCGACCCCCGCACGCGATTCTCCCACCACCTCGAAACCAGCGGCGCGCAAATCGCTTTCGCGGCGATTCTCCGGCCCGGAAGGGCTGAGCGGCTGAGCGTAAACGGCCTAGTCCCACCACCGCCGTCCACACCTGGCCGCTGCCGGCAGGTACTCATCGTGAAGGCTTGGGGGGCGGCCTGTGTGTGTGTGTGGGGGGGTTCCGTTCCCAGGGGGGCCTCCGGAGTGTCCTGGTACGAGATCAGGACCAACCGATCGGCGGGCCTGCCTCTCTGTCGTCGGGCCTCCTTTCTTCCGCCGGCGAGCCTGGATCCATCCACCATGTTGTTGCGGGGCGGCCTGGGGGAGGACGGCCACTGCGCACCCGCTAGTTGGCGCCAGCCCAACTGCGCATGCGCGGGACCCAAGGCGCCGCGTCTTTTACGCGGCGCCGGGTCTCTGACGCCGCACCGAGGCCCCACCCCGTAAATCACACGATGCCCCTGCTAGCCCCACGGAGGGGGGAGAATAGGGGTCTGGGAACAGGCGCCGATGCCGGAGTAAAACACTCCAGTTTTTATTCCGGCGTCGGCACTTAGACTCCCGTTGGGAGAATCCCGCCCAGAATCTTCCAGCAGTGGGAAGCCTGGTGGGCAGGGGACTTATATTGCCGTGAGGTCAAAAATCAGTTTCCCGATTGCGGGATGAACTTCAGCAATTCCTCATCACTGGAAGCAATCCCGTGAGCTTGGGGATTTCTTTAGCAACCAGTCACTGAGAGTGCCTCAGCTGCACTATGGGTTGTTGAGTGGCAACTATTCTGGATCCTCCAATTGCAGAGATTCCTACAAGTCTCAGTCCAAGATGACCTTAGTATTAGTGTGTGACTGTGATCTATCATTGTGGACACCCCAGCCAAGATAAACAATTTTCCTGCACAGACACTGCAGAGGTCTGTTAGAGCTCTTTATGCTTCACATGGATACCCTCACAGTCCTCAACACGGTAAAGCACACAGGCCCATTATACTTTTTGAATTTGATTTATTGTCATGTGTACTAAGGTACAGTGAAAATTCTGTGTACAGTCTAGTGTCATGAGAGTGTCACTTCAAGAAATGTTTGGCTGCTCATGTTACTGCAGTGATGTCAGAGTGTGGGTGGAGCTGAGCTCTGGTTCTGCTTTTTAGTTTCACTTTGAGAAAAGCTTGGGTGTGTCTCTGTCTTTTTGGTTTCGTTTTTCAGTGTGTTGCAGCTGAAGTCAGACAAAGCAGCTGTATTGTTGATCTCTCTGCCATGAAGGACTATCTCTTCATCATTTGGTGAATTCAGAAATTTAAAAGTTTTCAGCATTGAATGTAAACCCTGATGTGCTTCTGTTTAAAGGTTGTTAAGTCTTTTGGATGTTAATACAACTCAGTGTTGTATTCTTTGGGGGTTATCTTTGAATTAATGGTTGCTAAGATATTCACTATTTGTTTTAAAAAGGTTAACTTGAGTTCATAGAATAAACATTGTTTTGCTTTAAAAAATACTTTTCCATTTCTGCTGTACCATATCTGTAGAGTGGGCCATGTGCTCCCCATACCACAATCTATTAAAAGTTGTGGGTCAGGTGAACTCCATGATACACTTTGTGGTTCTCTAAACCCTGGCCCATAACAATTGGGGGCTCGAGGGGGATTAAAGTCTATCTATTAGAGTGGTTTAGTGAACGTAAAGACTGTGAGGGGTGAGCATATTGTGGTTGCTTTTCAGGTGTGGTATTTTAGTTGAAGTGGGGAGTGTGTTGTGGACAATGGCTCTTTCAGAGGCTCAGAAGTTTTTGGGGGAGGAGACGGTCACACGCAGTACCTTACGGACAGAGGCTAAAAGCAGACTGTTAGATGTGGCAAAATCATTGCAGTTAACATTACCTGACAAAATGCGAAAAGGTGAGGTAATTGTGGCGGTGGCTAAGCATTTAAAGTTGCCTGAGGTACAGTTTGACTCATTGGAAATGGCAAAAATTCTGTTACAAATGAAACAAATGGAACATGAGAAAGAATTAAAGCAGCTTGAATACAAAAGAGAGGAAAAAGAAAAAGAAAGAGAGAAAGATAGAGAGGACAAAGAAACGGAGAGAGAAGAAAGGAGGAAAGAAAGAATAGCCCTAGCAGAACAAAAAGTAAAAGAAAGGGAGATACAGATCAGGGAAAAAGATCAGGGCTGGTTTAGCATACTGGGTTAAATCGCTGGCTTTGAAAGCAGACCAAGGCAGGCCAGCAGCACGGTTCATTTCCCGCACCAGCCTTCCCGAACAGACGCTGGAATGTGGTGACTCAGGGCTTTTCACAGTAACTTTATTTGAAGCCTACTTGTGACAATAAGCCATTTTCATTTTCATTTCATAAAGAGAGTTCGAACTTCTGAAAATGGCCATGAAACATGACAGTCAGTTAAAATTGGCAGACGTTAGGGGAAATGTACAGTTGGATGATAGTGATGAGGATAGTGAGAAAGAGCGTCATAGTCGAAGGCGTGGTAGGGATCTATTTAAATATGCCCAAGCATTGCCAAGGTTTGACGGGAAGGAGGTAAAAACATTTTTCATTTAATTTGAGAAGGTAGCTAAACAAATGAAATGGCCACAGGACATATGGGTATTACTGATACAAACAAAGCTGGTAAGTAGAGCTAGTGAAGTGTTTACATCACTACTGGAGGAGGTATCTGGGACGTATGAGGAGGTGAAAAACTCCATCTTAGGTGCACATGAACTAGTGCCTGAAGCTTTCCGACAAAGGTTTAGAAATTTAAGGAAAGAATTTGGTCAAACATACATGGAGTTTGAAAGGCTCAAACAGAGTAATTTTGATAGGTGGATAAGGGCTTTGAAATTAAACCAACGTATGAAGCTCTCAGAGAAATTATACTTTTGGAGGAGTTTAAAAATTCAATTCCTGATGTAGTGAGAACTCATGTTTGAAGCTAGTCAACCATCTCCACCTCAGCACCATTGATGCAGTCAGGGAGGTGTATGATACTTTGCTTCCTGAAGTCAATGACCAGCTCTTTAGTTTTGCTGGCATTGAGGGAGAGATGTTGTTGTTACACCACTCCACTAGGTACTTCATCTCCCTCTTGTATTCTGACTCATCGTTGTTCAAGATCCGACCCATTATGGTTGTGTCGTCAGCAAACTTGTCGATGGAGTTGCAGCCAAATTCTGCCACACAGTCGTGTGTGTATAGGGAGTACAGTAGGGGACAAAGTACGCAGCCTTGTGGGACCCTGGTATTGAGGACTATTATGGAGCTATCTCGCACCTCATGCACAAAAACCCCAGTACTTCAATGATGTCCAATGCAGTTTAGTGGCAAACACTTTATGAGAGGTCTACCACAACCCTTGATAAGGAGATGAGCAGGCCAAATGATTCTCTATGTGAGGTCTTAAAAAGGTTTCAGTCAACTGCACAAACACCAAGGACAGCAATTTTGAATTAGAGCTGCCGAACACTAGGGAAGCTTTGATCGGGATAAAATTCCACCTCCTTCACTGCCCGCAGCCATTAAAGGAACGGGCAGTAATGTGGAATCCTGAACGCTTCCAAACTGTGTAAGTGAACTTTAATTTACAAGTGCCAAAGGTATATACAATGATTGTACACCCGTACCATCTTTGTGTCTTCAAAGCTTCTTTATCCTTCTTTTCTTATTATTATGTTTAGGTGCAGCCCTGACATTCACAGCTGAGGTGGAGGCTGCTGACTGCCGTCCTCTGTCAACTGTGATGACCTCAGCGGGTGTTCTTTAGTGGGCCAAGGTCTAGAAGCTCCAAACTGCTAAGGGTCTCCTACTTGGGTCATGTGCATCCTCCTAGGCCTGGCCTCTTGGAGGTGATGGAATCACTGACAGAGGGGGGAATATGCGGCTGGGCACCCTGGGATTGTCCTGGGATAAAGTCAGCGGGATGCCCTGGCTGGTACTCCTTCTCTTTGTGGCTGCCGATGGCACCTCCCTGTCTCCTTCAGGAAAACTGTGTCTTGAGAGAGGTCAAGTTGCCTTATCCCACTCTCAACTAGCCACTGCTGCACGGCAGCCATGGCTGGAGCAATGGAGTGCAGGTTCAAGTGCATATGTGGCAGTCACTGTGCGTTCTGTTGAGCCTGCGTCTCCAAGGTGGCCACCACCCTTTCCATGGAGGCAGCAAAAAATGTGCCGGAGCCACAAGACCAGAGAGAACATGGATGGATTCCTCCAGCTTTCAGTCTGTTCACAGAGCATCTGGCATCTCTGTTTGATGTTCCTCTGCCTGCCTCTGCAGCTCTCATGGTCAGAGGCTCATCATCTGCACGGGGCATTTCAGGGACCTGGTCTTCAGCAGTCCTCTGAGTGTCAGAGATGTTGATTGTCACTGCCACAACCAGCTGTGAGCCCGTGTCAGTGAAGTGCTCGCCAGATTGTTACTCCGAATCTATTCTGGAACATGCACCCACCAAGATGAATGTCTGCGCTGGTGGAGGGCGCATGGGAATACTGAGATGCTACTCCCTCTGAGGCTATGGAGGCATCATTCTCAGAGGTGGGGTTGGAGGTGGTTCTGTGTCTCTCTCTGTGGACCTCCCCTTTTTTTTTTTACCAATATCTGAAATGTAGAAAAGATTTTATGGATGCTAACGAAGGCTCCTTTATTAAAGCAGTCTAACTCTGTGGGCACATCTGACAACTGCCAATTAGAGGCATCCTCACTGGCTTCCTGAGGGGATCCTATCTCACCTTCAGCGTAGGCACAGTCCTGATCCTCCCTGGTTAGTTCTGCAGCCTCCTCCTTGAATGGGTTGAAGATTCAGATGTCAGGCAGACCACCTCGGTCTTGGCCCTCTCCCTCCTGTTGTGCAAGTTCTTGTCCTGCAGAAAGACAGAAGGATTGATTGTAATTCCAAGGAGCATGCGTGCCTATAGCAGCTCCTGAGCCCACCTCAGTAAGTGACTAATAAGCAGGTTGTCCTGTAACTGATAGGAGAGTGGGAGCATGAGGTGTCTGGCACACATGCATGTCCTGTCTGCTGGTGAGTTCTGCAACCCAAACTCCTGTTGGACATCCCTGTGCACGCACACACTTACGCTGCCTGGTGCCCTTGGGTGTGTCACTTGGCAGTGAGTAGATGGTGCGACTTACTCTGGAAGAGCTCAGCAGATCAGTCATTCTTTTCCTGCACTGTTGGGAAGTTCTCCATTGGGCCCCACAGGAGCTAACCTGTGCTGTGACTTTGGCCCAGGCCACCATGGTCAGATGAGAGGCTCTCTTGCTGTCATCCCTGGGAAACAGCATCTTCCGCCTTTCCTGGACAGCCTGGAGAAGAGTATCATAGAATTTACAGTGCAGAAGGAGGCCATTCGGCCCATCGAGTCTGCACCGGCTCTTGGAAAGAGCACCCTACCCAAGGCCAACACCGCCACCCTATCCCCATAACCCAGTAACCCCACCCAACACTAAGGGCAATTTTGGACACTAAGGGCAATTTATCATGGCCAATCCACCTAACCTGCACATCTTTGGACTGTGGGAGGAAACCGGAGCACCCAGAGGAAACCCACGCACACACAGGGAGGGTGTGCAGACTCTGCACAGACAGTGACCCAAGCTGGAATCGAACCTGGGACCCTGGAGCTGTGAAGCAATTGTGCTATCCACAAGGCTACCGTGCTGCCCCAGACCCTGGAACCAGGTGAAAATTAATGCCATTCAATAATTGGCCACTTAAGGATCTCAATGGGGGTAAAGTATGCAGGAAGTCCTCACTATACTGTGGGGCCACTCGTTGCCTGGTATGTGATACACTACCTGTCATGTGAAGAATTTGGAGCTCCTGACTTCTGCTGAGTGAATGGCCATCCTTTTAAATATGGTGCTAGACTTTCGAAGCCATGAGGTAATGGTGGAGATGGCAACTTCCTGCCCACCCCCACCAGAAGATTCAATCTGCTCCTTGCTGAACAGCGCAAGAATTGCGGGTGGCCAACCGTCCTGACCCGTCCTCCCTGGGAAAATCAGTCTCACCTTCGCTCCCGCCACCAAACATAAACTCCAGAACAGAAGATTACGGCCAAAGTTTCAGGTCGAATGTTCTTTCATCAGAATTTTTGAAGGCTACCTCGAGTCAAAAAACATGGGTGCGTAAATTAAACTTTCCCATTCTCAGTCTTGTCAGTGAAACAGCAGCAGTCAATACTCAGGTAGCTGATACCCCAGACGAGGTCTTAATCAGTCCTATTGATGACATTTGCTGTAATATCCCATTGTTATCAGTATATCTGTCATTCATAAATCCAACTACTTAATTTGTGGAGAGCCTTTTGAATGTTCACAAAATCCCCAACACTTGTTCTGAAAATACATGCCAACCATGGCATTTTCTTGGGCTGCAGCCACTTGTTAAAATCTATTGGCTCCACACCAGCTCTTTATATAGACACTCAGTAGCAGCAGCTATGCAGTTCAAACATTTAGCCAACTGGTAATAATTTAGAATTTAGAAGATTGCAAGTCACTTCCCTTTGTCAGTCTCGTACTGGTCAAGCCTCTGGATCAATAATCCATTACTAATGATTCTTTATGTTGACTATTTTCCATATACATAAATAAAGTCGGATCTTATGTGTAGTGTTCTCTGAGTAAGTTAATGATGCTTTACGAGAACTGTTTTTGGGTCGTTATTAAATGGATTACTTGGGCTCGAGGAAAATAACAAGCTCTGCACAATTTAATTAGGAGTTTTATTTTCTGGTCTGTGCAGCTGAAAAAAAACATTCCAATTCAATATACAACAACAACACTGACATCTACCCAGCTATGGAAAATTGCCCAGGTGAGTGTAAGCCACAAAATGCAGGCCAATTCCAACTCAGCTAATTACAGCCCCAACAGATAACTCTCGATCATCAGTAAAATAATGGAAAGTATAGTTGACAGTGCTATCAAGCGACACTTACTCAGCAATAACCTGCTCATTGACGCTCAGTTTGGGTGCTGCCAGAGCCACTCAGTTCCTAACTTCATTACAGCCTTGGTTCAAACATAGACAAAAGAGCTGAATCCCAGAGGTGGGTGAGGTGAGAGTGACTGCCCTTGGCATGAAGGGAGCATTTGATCAAGTATGGCATCATGGTGCCCGAGCAAAACTGGAGTCTCATAGAATTTCTACAGTGCAGAAGGAGGCCATTCAGCCCATCGAGCCTGTACCAGCCCTCTGAAGAGCACCCTACCCAGGCCCATGCACGCACCCTATCCATATAACCCAGTTGGACATGAACTGGCAACTTAGCATAGCCAATCCACCTAACCTGCTTATCTTTGGAATGTGGGAGGAAACCGGAGCTCCCAGAGGAAACCCACGCAGACACATGGAGAAAGTGAAAACTCCACACAGACCGTTACCCAAGGCTGGAATTGATCCCAGGTCCCTGACGCTATGAGGCAGCAGTGCTAACCATTGTGCCACTGTGCTGCCCGTCAATGGGAATCCGGGAGAGATTTCTCTGTTGGTTGGAGTCATACCTGGCACATAGGAAGATTGTTGTGGTTGTTGAAGGTGAATCCTCTCAGTCCCTGGACATCACTGCAGGAGTTCATCAGGGTAGTGTTCTAGCCCAACCATCTTCAGCTGCTTCATCAATGACCTTGCCTCCATCATAAGGTGAGAAATGAGGATGTTCTCTGATGATTACGCAGTGTTCAGCACCATTCGCGATTCCTCAGATAATGAAGCAGACAATGTCCGGATGCAAAACAACATGGACAACATTCAGGCTTAGGTTGATAATGTCAGTTACATTCACACCAGGTAAGACTTGCGAGGCAATGACCATCTCCACAAAGAGGCAGTCTAACCATCAACATTACTGTGACTGAATCCCCCTCTATCAACTACTTTGGGGTTACCATTGATCAGAAACTGAACTGGACCAGCCACCTAAATGTTGTGCATACAAGAAAAGGTCAGAAGTTGGGATTCTGCAATGAATAATTCACCTCCTGGTTCCCCAAAACCTGTCCATCATCTACAAAGCACAAGTGAGGACTGTGATGGAATGGTCTCCACTTGCCTGGATGAGTGCAGATCCAACAACACTCAAGAAGTTTGACACCTTCCAGGACAAAGCAGCCCAATTAATGGGCACCTACCCACAGCCTTAGACATTCACTCCCTCCACCACTGATGCACAGTGGCAGCAGTGTGAATTATCAACAAGATGCACCACAGCAACTCACCAAGGCTCCTTCAACAGCACCTTGGAAACCCACAACCTTTGTCAACTAAAAGGACAAGGGCAGCAGATGTGTGCAAACGCCTCCAATTTCAAGTTCCCCTCAAAGCTACACACCAGCGTAACTTGGAGCATTATCATTGTTCCCATGCTGTTGCTGGGTCAAAACCCTGGAACTCACTTATTAACAGTGTCATGTGAGAGTACCTTTAAGAAATGGATGTGTAAGCAATGTATCTTTAAGAAAACAGTGATGTCAGAGAGTGGGTGGAGCTGAGCTCAGTTCAGCCATTTTGAAATTTCAGTTTGGAAAAGTGCCTGGCTGGTTTTGCTGAGAGCAGTTTAAAAGTGCCTGGCTGTTTTGCTGTGAGCTGCTTAAAAGGAGAAAGCCAGTTTGAGACAGCAGCTTGAGAAGTTCTGGTTTGCTGTGAGGTGTTTGAAGGGAGAAAGCCAGTTTGAAAAAGCAGCTTGGGTGTGTCTGTGTGTTTCCAGAGAGCTGCAGGAAGAAAATCAAGGTGCTGAAGTCAACCAAGCTGATATATCTCTGCCATAAAACAGAAAATATATATATTAACTGTGACCTGGTGTGTTACTGTTTTGAAGGTTTGAAGCCTTTTGGATGTTTGAAGGAACATTTTGAGGGATTATTTAGTGTTGTATTATGTTTGGGGTTATCTTTGAAGTAAGGGGTGTTAAGAGAGCCAATGTTTATTGAAGAGGTTAAGTTGAATTCATGGAATAAACATTGTTTTGTGTTTCAAAACCCACGTGTCCGTAATTGTAATATCACACCTGGAGAACAAGCCGCGTGCTTCAAAAGCAACAATCCATTAAAGGGAGAGGTTGGTTGAACTCCATGATACATTTTGGGGTTTTGAAAACACCTCGCCCATAACTACAGCACTATGGATGTACTCCCACCATATTGATTGTAGTGGTTCCGGAAGAAGCACACCACCATCTTCTTAAGAGCAATTAAAGATAGACAATAAATGTTGGCCTAGTCAGCTCATGCCCACATCATGTGAATGAATACATTTTTAAAAATTAATCATTTTATGTATTTTCCTGATATTAAAAGCGTGAGGTTGTTGAGATCAGTCTTCATTGGGTTCAGAAACAGTAGACCATGCTAAAGATGTGAATGAATTTGTAGAAAATGCAAGAAATTGAGATTTAGAAAGATAAAGAGCATTCATACAAACATCCAATTAAGAGCAGGAGTAGGACATTCTCCTCTCAAGGCTGCTCTGCCATTTGATAAAACATGGTCGATCTGATTGTGGTCTCTAATATCCTGCTTCCTCTATATCCTTTGACTCCTTTGTCAGTAAAGTATCTATCTACCCCAGCCTTAAAAATATTCCAGGGGGGAGGGGAGGAGGTCACGTGATGTGAGCAGAGGAGTGACTGCATTTTCACAAGCTCCGGCTCTGCACATATTTTAATCTGTCTTTTTACTTTTGTGCGCATTTCTTTTTTGTCTATTCTTGGTTTACATAATTTACACCATATCACGTGAATTGTTGGTAGGTGTTTCTACATGATAGAGCAGAGTTAAAATGTTTAAATCCTTGCTTGTTTGTGGTAGCTGGAAGGAGTTGGGTGGTAGTGGTGCAGTTGCTTCTGAGCAGCCTCCTACTCTGACAGTGCGGTGTACATTGACGGAGGATTCCCGCTCTGACAGTGCGGTGTACATTGACGGAGGATTCTAACTCTGACGGTGCGGTGTACTTTGACGGAGGATTCCCGCTCTGATAGTGGGGTGTGCATCGACGGAGGATTCCCGCTCTGACAGTGCGGTGTGCATCGACGGAGGATTCCCGCTCTGACGGTGCGGTGTGCATCGACAGAGGATTCCTACTCTGACAGTGCGGTGTACATTGACGGAGGATTCCCGCTCTGACAGTGCGGTGTACATCGACGGAGGATTCCCGCTCTGACGGTGCGGTGTGCTTCAACGGAGGATTCCCGCTCTGATGGTGCGGTGTGCATTGACGGAGGATTATCGCTCGGACGGTGCGGTGTGCATCGACGGAGGATTCCCGCTCTGACGGTGCAGTATGCATCGACGGAGGATTCCCGCTCTGACGGTGCGGTGTGCATCGACAGAGGATTCCCGCTCTGATGGTGCGGTGTGCATCGACAGAGAATTCCCGCTTTGACAGTGCGGTGTGCATTGTTGGAGGGTTCCCGCTGTGACGGTGCAGTGTGCATCGATGGAGGATTCCCGCTCTGACAGTGCGGTGTACATAGACGGACGATTCCCGCTCTGACGGTGCGGTGTGCAGCGACGGAGGATTCCCGCTCTGACAGTGCGGTGTGCATCAACGGACGATTCCCGCTCTGACGATGCGGTGTGCATCGATGGACGAATCACGCTCTGACGGTGCGGTGTGCAGCGACGGAGGATTCCCGCTCTGACGGTGCGGTGTGCATCGATGGAGGATTCCCGCTCTGACAGTGCGGTGTGCATCGACGGACGATTCCCGCTCTGACGGTGCGGTGTGCATCGACGGAGGATTCCCGCTCTGACAGTGCGGTGTGCATCGACAGAGGATTCCCGCTCTGACGGTGCGGTGTGCATCGACGGAGGATTCCCGCTCTGACAGTGCGGTGTGCATCGACGGAGGATTCCCGCTCTGACAGTGCGGTGTGCATCGACAGAGGATTCCCGCTCTGACGGTGCGGTGTGCAGCGACGGAGGATTCCCGCTCTGATGGTGCGGTGTGCATCGATGGAGGATTCCCGCCCTGATGGTGCGGTGTGCATCGACGGAGGATTCCCGCTCTGACAGTGCGGTGTGCATCGACAGAGGATTCCCGCTCTGACGGTGCGGTGTGCAGCGACGGAGGATTCCCGCTCTGATGGTGCGGTGTGCATCGATGGAGGATTCCCGCTCTGACGGTGCGGTGTGCATCGACGGAGGATTCCCGCTCTGACGGTGCGGTGTATATCGACACAGGATTCCCGCTCTGACGGTGCGGTATGCATCGACAGAGGATTCCCACTCTGACGGTGCAGTGTGCATCGACGGAGGATTCCCGCTCTGACGGTGCTGTGTGCATCGATGGACGATTCCCGCTCTGACGGTGCGGTGTGCATCGACAGAGGATTCCCGCTCTGACGGTGCGGTGTGCATCGACGGAGAATTCCCGCTTTGACAGTGCGGTGTGCATTGTTGGAGGGTTCCCGCTGTGACGGTGCGGTGTGCATCGATGGAGGGTTCCCGCTCTGACAGCGCGGTGTGCATCGACGGACGATTCCCGCTCTGACGGTGCAGTGCGCATCGACGGAGGATTCCCGCTCTGACAGTGCGGTGTGCATCGACGGAGGATTCCCGCTCTGTCAGTGCGGTGTGCATCGACAGAGGATTCCCGCTCTGACGGTGCGGTGTGCATCGATGGAGGATTCCCGCCCTGATGGTGCGGTGTGCATCGACAGAGGATTCTCGCCCTGATGGTGCGGTGTGCATCGATGGAGGATTCCTGCTCTGATGGTGCGGTGTACATCGATGGAGGATTCCTGCTCTGATGGTGCGGTGTACATCGATGGAGGATTCCCGCCCTGATGGTGCGGTGTGCATCGACAGAGGATTCTCGCTCTGACGGTGCGGTGTGCATCGATGGAGGATTCCCGCCCTGATGGTGCGGTGTGCATCGACAGAGGATTCTCGCCCTGATGGTGCGGTGTGCATCGACAGAGGATTCTCGCCCTGATGGTGCGGTGTGCATCGACGGAGGATTCCCGCTCTGACGGTGCGGTGTGCATCGACAGAGGATTCTCGCTCTGACTGTGCAGTGCGCATCGACGGAGGATTCCCGCTCTGACAGTGCGGTGTGCATCGACGGAGGATTCCCGCTCTGTCAGTGCGGTGTGCATCGACAGAGGATTCCCGCTCTGACGGTGCGGTGTGCATCGATGGAGGATTCCCGCCCTGATGGTGCGGTGTGCATCGACAGAGGATTCTCGCCCTGATGGTGCGGTGTGCATCGATGGAGGATTCCTGCTCTGATGGTGCGGTGTACATCGATGGAGGATTCCTGCTCTGATGGTGCGGTGTACATCGATGGAGGATTCCCGCCCTGATGGTGCGGTGTGCATCGACAGAGGATTCTCGCTCTGACGGTGCGGTGTGCATCGATGGAGGATTCCCGCCCTGATGGTGCGGTGTGCATCGACAGAGGATTCTCGCCCTGATGGTGCGGTGTGCATCGACAGAGGATTCTCGCCCTGATGGTGCGGTGTGCATCGACGGAGGATTCCCGCTCTGACGGTGCGGTGTGCATCGACAGAGGATTCTCGCCCTGATGGTGCGGTGTGCATCGATGGAGGATTCCCGCTCTGACGGTGCGGTGTGCATCGACGGAGAATTCCCGCTTTGACAGTGCGGTGTGCATTGTTGGAGGGTTCCCGCTGTGACGGTGCGGTGTGCATCGATGGAGGATTCCCGCTCTGACAGCGCGGTGTGCATCGACGGAGGATTCCCGCTCTGACGGTGCAGTGCGCATCGACGGAGGATTCCCGCTCTGACAGTGCGGTGTGCATCGACGGAGGATTCCCGCTCTATCAGTGCGGTGTGCATCGATGGAGGATTCCCGCCCTGATGGTGCGGTGTGCATCGACAGAGGATTCCCGCTCTGACGGTGCAGTGTGCATCGACAGAGGATTCCCGCTCTGACGGTGCGGTGTGCATCGATGGAGGATTCTCGCTCTGACGGTGCGGTGTGCATCGACGGAGGATTCCCACCCCGATGGTGCTGTGTGCATCGATGGAGGATTCCCGCTCTGACAGTGGGGTGTGCATCGATGGAGGATTCCCGCCCTGATGGTGCGGTGTGCATCGACAGAGGATTCTCGCCCTGATGGTGCGGTGTGCATCGACAGAGGATTCTCGCCCTGATGGTGCGGTGTGCATCGACAGAGGATTCTCGCCCTGATGGTGCGGTGAGCATCGACAGAGGATTCTCGCCCTGATGGTGCGGTGTGCATCGACAGAGGATTCCCGCTCTGACAGTGCGGTGTGCATCGATGGAGGATTCTTGCTCTGACGGTGCGGTGTGCATCGACGGAGGATTGGTGCTCTGACGGTGCGGTGTACATCGATGGAGGATTCCCGCCCTGATGGTGCGGTGTGCATCGACAGAGGATTCTCGCCCTGATGGTGCGGTGTGCATCGATGGAGGATTCCTGCTCGGACGGTGCGGTGTGCATCGACGGAGGATTCCCGCTCTGACGGTGCAGTATGCATCGACGGAGGATTCCCGCTCTGACGGTGCGGTGTGCATCGACAGAGGATTCCCGCTCTGATGGTGCGGTGTGCATCGACAGAGAATTCCCGCTTTGACAGTGCGGTGTGCATTGTTGGAGGGTTCCCGCTGTGACGGTGCAGTGTGCATCGATGGAGGATTCCCGCTCTGACAGTGCGGTGTACATAGACGGACGATTCCCGCTCTGACGGTGCGGTGTGCAGCGACGGAGGATTCCCGCTCTGACAGTGCGGTGTGCATCAACGGACGATTCCCGCTCTGACGATGCGGTGTGCATCGATGGACGAATCACGCTCTGACGGTGCGGTGTGCAGCGACGGAGGATTCCCGCTCTGACGGTGCGGTGTGCATCGATGGAGGATTCCCGCTCTGACAGTGCGGTGTGCATCGACGGACGATTCCCGCTCTGACGGTGCGGTGTGCATCGACGGAGGATTCCCGCTCTGACAGTGCGGTGTGCATCGACAGAGGATTCCCGCTCTGACGGTGCGGTGTGCATCGACGGAGGATTCCCGCTCTGACAGTGCGGTGTGCATCGACGGAGGATTCCCGCTCTGACAGTGCGGTGTGCATCGACAGAGGATTCCCGCTCTGACGGTGCGGTGTGCAGCGACGGAGGATTCCCGCTCTGATGGTGCGGTGTGCATCGATGGAGGATTCCCGCCCTGATGGTGCGGTGTGCATCGACGGAGGATTCCCGCTCTGACAGTGCGGTGTGCATCGACAGAGGATTCCCGCTCTGACGGTGCGGTGTGCAGCGACGGAGGATTCCCGCTCTGATGGTGCGGTGTGCATCGATGGAGGATTCCCGCTCTGACGGTGCGGTGTGCATCGACGGAGGATTCCCGCTCTGACGGTGCGGTGTATATCGACACAGGATTCCCGCTCTGACGGTGCGGTATGCATCGACAGAGGATTCCCACTCTGACGGTGCAGTGTGCATCGACGGAGGATTCCCGCTCTGACGGTGCTGTGTGCATCGATGGACGATTCCCGCTCTGACGGTGCGGTGTGCATCGACAGAGGATTCCCGCTCTGACGGTGCGGTGTGCATCGACGGAGAATTCCCGCTTTGACAGTGCGGTGTGCATTGTTGGAGGGTTCCCGCTGTGACGGTGCGGTGTGCATCGATGGAGGGTTCCCGCTCTGACAGCGCGGTGTGCATCGACGGACGATTCCCGCTCTGACGGTGCAGTGCGCATCGACGGAGGATTCCCGCTCTGACAGTGCGGTGTGCATCGACGGAGGATTCCCGCTCTGTCAGTGCGGTGTGCATCGACAGAGGATTCCCGCTCTGACGGTGCGGTGTGCATCGATGGAGGATTCCCGCCCTGATGGTGCGGTGTGCATCGACAGAGGATTCTCGCCCTGATGGTGCGGTGTGCATCGATGGAGGATTCCTGCTCTGATGGTGCGGTGTACATCGATGGAGGATTCCTGCTCTGATGGTGCGGTGTACATCGATGGAGGATTCCCGCCCTGATGGTGCGGTGTGCATCGACAGAGGATTCTCGCTCTGACGGTGCGGTGTGCATCGATGGAGGATTCCCGCCCTGATGGTGCGGTGTGCATCGACAGAGGATTCTCGCCCTGATGGTGCGGTGTGCATCGACAGAGGATTCTCGCCCTGATGGTGCGGTGTGCATCGACGGAGGATTCCCGCTCTGACGGTGCGGTGTGCATCGACAGAGGATTCTCGCTCTGACTGTGCAGTGCGCATCGACGGAGGATTCCCGCTCTGACAGTGCGGTGTGCATCGACGGAGGATTCCCGCTCTGTCAGTGCGGTGTGCATCGACAGAGGATTCCCGCTCTGACGGTGCGGTGTGCATCGATGGAGGATTCCCGCCCTGATGGTGCGGTGTGCATCGACAGAGGATTCTCGCCCTGATGGTGCGGTGTGCATCGATGGAGGATTCCTGCTCTGATGGTGCGGTGTACATCGATGGAGGATTCCTGCTCTGATGGTGCGGTGTACATCGATGGAGGATTCCCGCCCTGATGGTGCGGTGTGCATCGACAGAGGATTCTCGCTCTGACGGTGCGGTGTGCATCGATGGAGGATTCCCGCCCTGATGGTGCGGTGTGCATCGACAGAGGATTCTCGCCCTGATGGTGCGGTGTGCATCGACAGAGGATTCTCGCCCTGATGGTGCGGTGTGCATCGACGGAGGATTCCCGCTCTGACGGTGCGGTGTGCATCGACAGAGGATTCTCGCCCTGATGGTGCGGTGTGCATCGATGGAGGATTCCCGCTCTGACGGTGCGGTGTGCATCGACGGAGAATTCCCGCTTTGACAGTGCGGTGTGCATTGTTGGAGGGTTCCCGCTGTGACGGTGCGGTGTGCATCGATGGAGGATTCCCGCTCTGACAGCGCGGTGTGCATCGACGGAGGATTCCCGCTCTGACGGTGCAGTGCGCATCGACGGAGGATTCCCGCTCTGACAGTGCGGTGTGCATCGACGGAGGATTCCCGCTCTATCAGTGCGGTGTGCATCGATGGAGGATTCCCGCCCTGATGGTGCGGTGTGCATCGACAGAGGATTCCCGCTCTGACGGTGCAGTGTGCATCGACAGAGGATTCCCGCTCTGACGGTGCGGTGTGCATCGATGGAGGATTCTCGCTCTGACGGTGCGGTGTGCATCGACGGAGGATTCCCACCCCGATGGTGCTGTGTGCATCGATGGAGGATTCCCGCTCTGACAGTGGGGTGTGCATCGATGGAGGATTCCCGCCCTGATGGTGCGGTGTGCATCGACAGAGGATTCTCGCCCTGATGGTGCGGTGTGCATCGACAGAGGATTCTCGCCCTGATGGTGCGGTGTGCATCGACAGAGGATTCTCGCCCTGATGGTGCGGTGAGCATCGACAGAGGATTCTCGCCCTGATGGTGCGGTGTGCATCGACAGAGGATTCCCGCTCTGACAGTGCGGTGTGCATCGATGGAGGATTCTTGCTCTGACGGTGCGGTGTGCATCGACGGAGGATTGGTGCTCTGACGGTGCGGTGTACATCGATGGAGGATTCCCGCCCTGATGGTGCGGTGTGCATCGACAGAGGATTCTCGCCCTGATGGTGCGGTGTGCATCGATGGAGGATTCCTGCTCTGACGGTGCGGTGTGCATCGACAGAGGATTCTCGCTCTGACGGTGCGGTGTGCATCGACGGAGGATTCCCGCTCTGACGGTGCGGTGTGCATCGACGGAGGATTCCCGCTCTGACGGTGCGGTGTGCATCGACAGAGGATTCTCGCCCTGATGGTGCGGTGTGCATCGACGGAGGATTCCCGCTCTGACGGTGCGGTGTGCATCGACGGAGGATTCCCGCTCTGACGGTGCGGTGTGCATCGACAGAGGATTCTCGCCCTGATGGTGCGGTGTGCATCGACGGAGGATTCCCGCTCTGACGGTGCGGTGTGCATCGACAGAGGATTCTCGCCCTGATGGTGCGGTGTGCATCGACGGAGGATTCCTGCTCTGACGGTGCGGTGTGCATCGACGGAGGATTCCCGCTCTGACGGTGCGGTGTGCATCGACAGAGGATTCTCGCCCTGATGGTGCGGTGTGCATCGACGGAGGATTCCTGCTCTGACGGTGCAGTGTGCATCGACGGAGGATTCCTGCTCTGACGGTGCGGTGTGCATCGAAGGAGGATTCGTGCTCTGATGGTGCGGTGTGCATCGACGGAGGATTCCTGCTCTGACGGTGTGGTGTGCATCGACGGAGGATTCGTGCTCTGACGGTGCGGTGTACATCGATGGAGGTTTCCCGCTCTGAAGGTGCGGTATGCAGCGACGGAGGATTCCTGCTCTGACGGTGTTGTGTGCAGCGACGGAGGATTCCCGCCCTGATGGTGCAGTGTGCATTGACGGAGGATTCCCGCCCTGACGGTGCGGTGTGCATCGAATGAGAATTCCAGCTCTGACGGTGCAGTGTACATCGACGGAGGATGCCCGCCCTGACAGTGAAGTGTGCATCAACGGACGATTCCCGCTCTGACGGTGCGGTGTGCATCGACGGAGGGTTCCCGCTCTGACGGTGTAGTGTGCATCGACGGAGGATTCCTGGTCTGACAGTGCGGTGTGCATCGATGGACGAATCACGCTCTGACGGTGCGGTGTGCAGCGACGGAGGATTCCCGCTCTGACGGTGCGGTGTGCATCGATGGAGGATTCCCGCTCTGACAGTGCGGTGTGCAGCGACGGAGGATTCCCGCTCTGACGGTGCGGTGTGCATCGACGGAGGATTCCCGCTCTGACAGTGCGGTGTGCATCGACGGAGGATTCCCGCTCTGACGGTGCGGTGTGCATCGATGGAGGATTCCCGCTCTGACAGTGCGGTGTGCATCGACGGACGATTCCCGCTCTGACGGTGCGGTGTGCATCGACGGAGGATTCCCGCTCTGACAGTGCGGTGTGCATCGATGGAGGATTCCTGCTCTGATAGTGCAGTGTGCATTCACTGAGGATTCCCGCTCTGACGGTGCGGTGTGCATCGATGGAGGATTCCCGCTCTGACGGTGCGGTGTGCATCGACGGACGATTCCCGCTCTGACGGTGCGGTGTGCATCGACGGAGGATTCCCGCTCTGACAGTGCGGTGTGCATCGACGGAGCATTCCCGCTCTGACGGTGCGGTGTGCATCGACAGAGGATTCCCGCTCTGACAGTGTGGTGTGCATCGACGGACGATTCCCGCTCTGACGGTGCGGTGTGCATCGACGGAGGATTCCCGCTCTGATGGTGCGGTGTGCATCGACGGACGATTCCCGCTCTGACGGTGCGGTGTGCAGCGACGGAGGATTCCCGCACTGATGGTGCGGAGTGCATTCACTGAGGATTCCCGCTCTGACGGTGCGGTGTGCATCGATGGAGTATTCCTGCCCTGACGGTGCGGTGTGCATTCACTGAGGATTCCCGCTCTGTCGGTGCGGTGTGTATTGACGGAGGATTCCCACTCTGACGGAGCGGTGTGCATCGACGGAGGATTCCCGCTCTGATGGTGCGGTGTGCATCGACGGACGATTCCTGCTCTGATGGAGCGGTGTGCATCGACGGAGGATTCCCACTCTGACGGAGCGGTGTGCATCGACGGAGGATTCCCGCTCTGATGGTGCGGTGTGCATCGACACAGGATTCCCGCTCTGACGGTGCGGTGTGCAGCGATGGAGGATACCCGCTCTGACGGTGCTGTGTGCATCGATGGACGATTCCCGCTCTGACGGTGCGGTGTGCATCGACAGAGGATTCCCGCTCTGACGGTGCGGTGTGCATCGACGGAGAATTCCCGCTTTGACAGTGCGGTGTGCATTGTTGGAGGGTTCCCGCTGTGACGGTGCGGTGTGCATCGATGGAGGATTCCCGCTCTGACAGTGCGGTGTGCATCGACGGACGATTCCAGCTCTGACGGTGCAGTGTGCATCGACAGAGGATTCCCGCTCTGACGGTGCGGTGTGCATCGACGGAGAATTCCCGCTTTGACAGTGCGGTGTGCATTGTTGGAGGGTTCCCGCTGTGACGGTGCGGTGTGCATCGATGGAGGATTCCCGCTCTGACAGCGCGGTGTGCATCGACGGACGATTCCCGCTCTGACGGTGCAGTGCGCATCGACGGAGGATTCCCGCTCTGACAGTGCGGTGTGCATCAACGGACGATTCCCGCTCTGACGGTGCGGTGTGCATCGATGGAGGATTCCTGCTCTGACGGTGCGGTGAGCATCGACGGAGGATTCCCGCCCTGATGGTGCGGTGTGCATCGACAGAGGATTCTCGCTCTGACGGTGCGGTGTGCATCGATGGAGGATTCCTGCTCTGACGGTGCGGTGTGCATCGACGGAGGATTCCCGCTCTGACGGTGCAGTGTGCATCGACAGAGGATTCTCGCTCTGACGGTGCGGTGTGCATCGATGGAGGATTCCTGCTCTGACGGTGCGGTGAGCATCGACGGAGGATTCCCGCTCTGACGGTGCAGTGTGCATCGACAGAGGATTCTCGCTCTGACGGTGCGGTGTGCATCGACAGAGGATTCTCGCCCTGATGGTGCGGTGCACATTGACACAGGGTTCCCACTCTGACGGTGCGGTGTGCATCGATGGAGGATTCCTGCTCTGACGGTGCGGTGAGCATCGACGGAGGATTCCCGCTCTGACGGTGCAGTGTGCATCGACAGAGGATTCTCGCTCTGACGGTGCGGTGTGCATCGACGGAGGATTCCCGCCCTGACGGTGCGGTGCACATTGACACAGGGTTCCCACTCTGACGGTGCGGTGTGCATCGACGGAGGATTCCCACTCTGACGGTGCGGTGTGCATCGACGGAGGATTCCCACTCTGACGGTGCGGTGTGCATCGACGGAGGATTCCCGCCCTGACGGTGCGGTGCACATTGACACAGGATTCCCGCCCTGACGGTGCGGTGTGCATTGACGGAGGATTCCCGCTCTGACGGTGCGGTGTGCATCGACGGAGGATTCCCGCTCTGATGGTGCGGTGTGCATCGACAGAGGATTCCCGCTCTGACGGTGCGGTGTGCATCGACGGAGAATTCCCGCTTTGACAGTGCGGTGTGCATCGACGGAGGATTCCCGCTCTGACGGTGCTGTGTGCATCAATGGACGATTCCCGCTCTGACGGTGCGGTGTGCATCGACAGAGGATTCCCGCTCTGACGGTGCGGTGTGCATCGACGGAGAATTCCCGCTTTGACAGTGCGGTGTGCATTGTTAGAGGGTCCCCGCTGTGATGGTGCGGTGTGCATCGATGGAGGATTCCCGCTCTGACAGTGCGGTGTGCATCGACGGACGATTCCCGCTCTGACGGTGCAGTGTGCATCGACGGAGGATTCCCGCTCTGACGGTGCTGTGTGCATCGATGGACGATTCCCGCTCTGATGGTGCGGTGTGCATCGACAGAGGATTCCCGCTCTGATGGTGCGGTGTGCATCGACGGAGAATTCCCGCTTTGACAGTGCGGTGTGCATTGTTGGAGGGTTCCCGCTGTGACGGTGCGGTGTGCATCGATGGAGGATTCCCGCTCTGACAGTGCGGTGTGCATCGACGGACGATTCCCGCTCTGACGGTGCAGTGCGCATCGACGGAGGATTCCCGCTCTGACAGTGCGGTGTGCATCGACGGAGGGTTCCCGCTCTGACAGTGCGGTGTGCATCGGCAGAGGATTCCCGCTCTGACGATGCGGTGTGCATCGATGGAGGATTCTCACTCTGACGGTGCGGTGTGCATCGACAGAGGATTCCTGCTCTGACGGTGCGGTGTGCATCGACGGAGGATTCCCGCTCTGACGGTGCGGTGTGCATCGATGGAGGATTCTCACTCTGACGGTGCGGTGTGCATCGATGGAGGATTCCTGCTCTGACGGTGCGGTGTGCATCGACGGAGGATTCGTGCTCTGACGGTGCGGTGTGCATCGATGGAGGATTCCCGCCCTGATGGTGCGGTTTGCATCAACGGAGGATTCCCGCTCTGATGGTGCGGTGTGCATCGACGGACGATTCCCGCTCTGACGGTGCGGTGTGCATCGACAGAGGATTCCCGCTCTGACGGTGCGGTGTGCATCGACGGAGAATTCCCGCTTTGACAGTGCGGTGTGCATTGTTGGAGGGTTCCCGCTGTGACGGTGCGGTGTGCATCGATGGAGGATTCCCGCTCTGACAGTGCGGTGTGCATCGACGGACGATTCCCGCTCTGACGGTGCAGTGTGCATCGACGGAGGATTCCCGCTCTGACGGTGCTGTGTGCATCGATGGACGATTCCCGCTCTGATGGTGCGGTGTGCATCGACAGAGGATTCCCGCTCTGACGGTGCGGTGTGCATCGACGGAGAATTCCCGCTTTGACAGTGCGGTGTGCATCGACGGAGGATTCCCGCTCTGACGGTGCTGTGTGCATCAATGGACGATTCCCGCTCTGACGGTGCGGTGTGCATCGACAGAGGATTCCCGCTCTGACGGTGCGGTGTGCATCGACGGAGAATTCCCGCTTTGACAGTGCGGTGTGCATTGTTAGAGGGTTCCCGCTGTGATGGTGCGGTGTGCATCGATGGAGGATTCCCGCTCTGACAGTGCGGTGTGCATCGACGGACGATTCCCGCTCTGACGGTGCAGTGTGCATCGACGGAGGATTCCCGCTCTGACGGTGCTGTGTGCATCGATGGACGATTCCCGCTCTGATGGTGCGGTGTGCATCGACAGAGGATTCCCGCTCTGATGGTGCGGTGTGCATCGACGGAGAATTCCCGCTTTGACAGTGCGGTGTGCATTGTTGGAGGGTTCCCGCTGTGACGGTGCGGTGTGCATCGATGGAGGATTCCCGCTCTGACAGTGCGGTGTGCATCGACGGACGATTCCCGCTCTGACGGTGCAGTGCGCATCGACGGAGGATTCCCGCTCTGACAGTGCGGTGTGCATCGACGGAGGGTTCCCGCTCTGACAGTGCGGTGTGCATCGGCAGAGGATTCCCGCTCTGACGATGCGGTGTACATCGATGGAGGATTCTCACTCTGACGGTGCGGTGTGCATCGACAGAGGATTCCTGCTCTGACGGTGCGGTGTGCATCGATGGAGGATTCTCACTCTGACGGTGCGGTGTGCATCGATGGAGGATTCCTGCTCTGACGGTGCGGTGTGCATCGACGGAGGATTCGTGCTCTGACGGTGCGGTGTGCATCGATGGAGGATTCCCGCCCTGATGGTGCGGTTTGCATCAACGGAGGATTCCCGCTCTGATGGTGCGGTGTGCATCGACGGACGATTCCCGCTCTGACGGTGCGGTGTGCATCGACAGAGGATTCTCGCTCTGACGGTGCAGTGTGCATCGACGGAGGATTCCTGGTCTGACAGTGCGGTGTGCATCGATGGACGAATCACGCTCTGACGGTGCGGTGTGCAGCGACGGAGGATTCCCGCTCTGACGGTGCGGTGTGCATCGATGGAGGATTCCCGCTCTGACAGTGCGGTGTGCAGCGACGGAGGATTCCCGCTCTGACGGTGCGGTGTGCATCGACGGAGGATTCCCGCTCTGACAGTGCGGTGTGCATCGACGGAGGATTCCCGCTCTGACGGTGCGGTGTGCATCGATGGAGGATTCCCGCTCTGACAGTGCGGTGTGCATCGACGGACGATTCCCGCTCTGACGGTGCGGTGTGCATCGACGGAGGATTCCCGCTCTGACAGTGCGGTGTGCATCGATGGAGGATTCCTGCTCTGATAGTGCAGTGTGCATTCACTGAGGATTCCCGCTCTGACGGTGCGGTGTGCATCGATGGAGGATACCCGCTCTGACAGTGCGGTGTGCATCGATGGACGAATCACGCTCTGACGGTGCGGTGTGCAGCGACGGAGGATTCCCGCTCTGACGGTGCGGTGTGCATCGATGGAGGATTCCCGCTCTGACAGTGCGGTGTGCAGCGACGGAGGATTCCCGCTCTGACGGTGCGGTGTGCATCGACGGAGGATTCCCGCTCTGACAGTGCGGTGTGCATCGACGGAGGATTCCCGCTCTGACGGTGCGGTGTGCATCGATGGAGGATTCCCGCTCTGACAGTGCGGTGTGCATCGACGGACGATTCCCGCTCTGACGGTGCGGTGTGCATCGACGGAGGATTCCCGCTCTGACAGTGCGGTGTGCATCGATGGAGGATTCCTGCTCTGATAGTGCAGTGTGCATTCACTGAGGATTCCCGCTCTGACGGTGCGGTGTGCATCGATGGAGGATACCCGCTCTGACGGTGCTGTGTGCATCGATGGACGATTCCCGCTCTGACGGTGCGGTGTGCATCGACAGAGGATTCCCGCTCTGACGGTGCGGTGTGCATCGACGGAGAATTCCCGCTTTGACAGTGCGGTGTGCATTGTTGGAGGGTTCCCGCTGTGACGGTGCGGTGTGCATCGATGGAGGATTCCCGCTCTGACAGTGCGGTGTGCATCGACGGACGATTCCAGCTCTGACGGTGCAGTGTGCATCGACAGAGGATTCCCGCTCTGACGGTGCGGTGTGCATCGACGGAGAATTCCCGCTTTGACAGTGCGGTGTGCATTGTTGGAGGGTTCCCGCTGTGACGGTGCGGTGTGCATCGATGGAGGATTCCCGCTCTGACAGCGCGGTGTGCATCGACGGACGATTCCCGCTCTGACGGTGCAGTGCGCATCGACGGAGGATTCCCGCTCTGACAGTGCGGTGTGCATCAACGGACGATTCCCGCTCTGACGGTGCGGTGTGCATCGATGGAGGGTTCCTGCTCTGACGGTGCGGTGAGCATCGACGGAGGATTCCCGCCCTGATGGTGCGGTGTGCATCGACAGAGGATTCTCGCTCTGACGGTGCGGTGTGCATCGATGGAGGATTCCTGCTCTGACGGTGCGGTGTGCATCGACGGAGGATTCCCGCTCTGACGGTGCAGTGTGCATCGACAGAGGATTCTCGCTCTGACGGTGCGGTGTGCATCGATGGAGGATTCCTGCTCTGACGGTGCGGTGAGCATCGACGGAGGATTCCCGCTCTGACGGTGCAGTGTGCATCGACAGAGGATTCTCGCCCTGATGGTGCGGTGTGCATCGACAGAGGATTCTCGCTCTGACGGTGCGGTGTGCATCGACAGAGGATTCTCGCCCTGATGGTGCGGTGTGCATCGACGGAGGATTCCCGCCCTGACGGTGCGGTGCACATTGACACAGGGTTCCCACTCTGACGGTGCGGTGTGCATCGACGGAGGATTCCCACTCTGACGGTGCGGTGTGCATCGACGGAGGATTCCCGCCCTGACGGTGCGGTGCACATTGACACAGGATTCCCGCCCTGACGGTGCGGTGTGCATTGACGGAGGATTCCCGCTCTGACGGTGCGGTGTGCATCGACGGAGGATTCCCGCTCTGATGGTGCGGTGTGCATCGACAGAGGATTCCCGCTCTGACGGTGCGGTGTGCATCGACGGAGAATTCCCGCTTTGACAGTGCGGTGTGCATCAATGGACGATTCCCGCTCTGACGGTGCGGTGTGCATCGACAGAGGATTCCCGCTCTGACGGTGCGGTGTGCATCGACGGAGAATTCCCGCTTTGACAGTGCGGTGTGCATTGTTAGAGGGTTCCCGCTGTGATGGTGCGGTGTGCATCGATGGAGGATTCCCGCTCTGACAGTGCGGTGTGCATCGACGGACGATTCCCGCTCTGACGGTGCAGTGTGCATCGACGGAGGATTCCCGCTCTGACGGTGCTGTGTGCATCGATGGACGATTCCCGCTCTGATGGTGCGGTGTGCATCGACAGAGGATTCCCGCTCTGATGGTGCGGTGTGCATCGACGGAGAATTCCCGCTTTGACAGTGCGGTGTGCATTGTTGGAGGGTTCCCGCTGTGACGGTGCGGTGTGCATCGATGGAGGATTCCCGCTCTGACAGTGCGGTGTGCATCGACGGACGATTCCCGCTCTGACGGTGCAGTGCGCATCGACGGAGGATTCCCGCTCTGACAGTGCGGTGTGCATCGACGGAGGGTTCCCGCTCTGACAGTGCGGTGTGCATCGGCAGAGGATTCCCGCTCTGACGATGCGGTGTGCATCGATGGAGGATTCTCACTCTGACGGTGCGGTGTGCATCGACAGAGGATTCCTGCTCTGACGGTGCGGTGTGCATCGATGGAGGATTCTCACTCTGACGGTGCGGTGTGCATCGATGGAGGATTCCTGCTCTGACGGTGCGGTGTGCATCGACGGAGGATTCGTGCTCTGACGGTGCGGTGTGCATCGATGGAGGATTCCCGCCCTGATGGTGCGGTTTGCATCAACGGAGGATTCCCGCTCTGATGGTGCGGTGTGCATCGACGGACGATTCCCGCTCTGACGGTGCGGTGTGCATCGACAGAGGATTCCCGCTCTGACGGTGCGGTGTGCATCGACGGAGAATTCCCGCTTTGACAGTGCGGTGTGCATTGTTGGAGGGTTCCCGCTGTGACGGTGCGGTGTGCATCGATGGAGGATTCCCGCTCTGACAGTGCGGTGTGCATCGACGGACGATTCCCGCTCTGACGGTGCAGTGTGCATCGACGGAGGATTCCCGCTCTGACGGTGCTGTGTGCATCGATGGACGATTCCCGCTCTGATGGTGCGGTGTGCATCGACAGAGGATTCCCGCTCTGACGGTGCGGTGTGCATCGATGGAGAATTCCCGCTTTGACAGTGCGGTGTGCATCGACGGAGGATTCCCGCTCTGACGGTGCTGTGTGCATCAATGGACGATTCCCGCTCTGACGGTGCGGTGTGCATCGACAGAGGATTCCCGCTCTGACGGTGCGGTGTGCATCGACGGAGAATTCCCGCTTTGACAGTGCGGTGTGCATTGTTAGAGGGTTCCCGCTGTGATGGTGCGGTGTGCATCGATGGAGGATTCCCGCTCTGACAGTGCGGTGTGCATCGACGGACGATTCCCGCTCTGACGGTGCAGTGTGCATCGACGGAGGATTCCCGCTCTGACGGTGCTGTGTGCATCGATGGACGATTCCCGCTCTGATGGTGCGGTGTGCATCGACAGAGGATTCCCGCTCTGATGGTGCGGTGTGCATCGACGGAGAATTCCCGCTTTGACAGTGCGGTGTGCATTGTTGGAGGGTTCCCGCTGTGACGGTGCGGTGTGCATCGATGGAGGATTCCCGCTCTGACAGTGCGGTGTGCATCGACGGACGATTCCCGCTCTGACGGTGCAGTGCGCATCGACGGAGGATTCCCGCTCTGACAGTGCGGTGTGCATCGACGGAGGGTTCCCGCTCTGACAGTGCGGTGTGCATCGGCAGAGGATTCCCGCTCTGACGATGCGGTGTGCATCGATGGAGGATTCTCACTCTGACGGTGCGGTGTGCATCGACAGAGGATTCCTGCTCTGACGGTGCGGTGTGCATCGATGGAGGATTCTCACTCTGACGGTGCGGTGTGCATCGATGGAGGATTCCTGCTCTGACGGTGCGGTGTGCATCGACGGAGGATTCGTGCTCTGACGGTGCGGTGTGCATCGATGGAGGATTCCCGCCCTGATGGTGCGGTTTGCATCAACGGAGGATTCCCGCTCTGATGGTGCGGTGTGCATCGACGGACGATTCCCGCTCTGACGGTGCGGTGTGCATCGACAGAGGATTCTCGCTCTGACGGTGCAGTGTGCATCGACGGAGGATTCCTGGTCTGACAGTGCGGTGTGCATCGATGGACGAATCACGCTCTGACGGTGCGGTGTGCAGCGACGGAGGATTCCCGCCCTGACGGTGCGGTGTGCATCGATGGAGGATTCCCGCTCTGACAGTGCGGTGTGCAGCGACGGAGGATTCCCGCTCTGACGGTGCGGTGTGCATCGACGGAGGATTCCCGCTCTGACAGTGCGGTGTGCATCGACGGAGGATTACCGCTCTGACGGTGCGGTGTGCATCGATGGAGGATTCCCGCTCTGACAGTGCGGTGTGCATCGACGGACGATTCCCGCTCTGACGGTGCGGTGTGCATCGACGGAGGATTCCCGCTCTGACAGTGCGGTGTGCATCGATGGAGGATTCCTGCTCTGATAGTGCAGTGTGCATTCACTGAGGATTCCCGCTCTGACGGTGCGGTGTGCATCGATGGAGGATTCCCGCTCTGACGGTGCGGTGTGCATCGACGGACGATTCCCGCTCTGACGGTGCGGTGTGCATCGACGGAGGATTCCCGCTCTGACAGTGCGGTGTGCATCGACGGAGCATTCCCGCTCTGACGGTGCGGTGTGCATCGACAGAGGATTCCCGCTCTGACAGTGTGGTGTGCATCGACGGACGATTCCCGCTCTGACGGTGCGGTGTGCATCGACGGAGGATTCCCGCTCTGACAGTGCGGTGTGTATTGACGGAGGATTCCCACTCTGACGGAGCGGTGTGCATCGACGGAGGATTCCCGCTCTGATGGTGCGGTGTGCATCGACGGACGATTCCCGCTCTGACGGTGCGGTGTGCAGCGACGGAGGATTCCCGCACTGATGGTGCGGAGTGCATTCACTGAGGATTCCCGCTCTGACGGTGCGGTGTGCATCGATGGAGTATTCCTGCCCTGACGGTGCGGTGTGCATTCACTGAGGATTCCCGCTCTGTCGGTGCGGTGTGTATTGACGGAGGATTCCCACTCTGACGGAGCGGTGTGCATCGACGGAGGATTCCCGCTCTGATGGTGCGGTGTGCATCGACGGACGATTCCTGCTCTGACGGAGCGGTGTGCATCGACGGAGGATTCCCACTCTGACGGAGCGGTGTGCATCGACGGAGGATTCCCGCTCTGATGGTGCGGTGTGCATCGACACAGGATTCCCGCTCTGACGGTGCGGTGTGCAGCGATGGAGGATACCCGCTCTGACGGTGCTGTGTGCATCGATGGACGATTCCCGCTCTGACGGTGCGGTGTGCATCGACAGAGGATTCCCGCTCTGACGGTGCGGTGTGCATCGACGGAGAATTCCCGCTTTGACAGTGCGGTGTGCATTGTTGGAGGGTTCCCGCTGTGACGGTGCGGTGTGCATCGATGGAGGATTCCCTCTCTGACAGTGCGGTGTGCATCGACGGACGATTCCAGCTCTGACGGTGCAGTGTGCATCGACAGAGGATTCCCGCTCTGACGGTGCGGTGTGCATCGACGGAGAATTCCCGCTTTGACAGTGCGGTGTGCATTGTTGGAGGGTTCCCGCTGTGACGGTGCGGTGTGCATCGATGGAGGATTCCCGCTCTGACAGCGCGGTGTGCATCGACGGACGATTCCCGCTCTGACGGTGCAGTGCGCATCGACGGAGGATTCCCGCTCTGACAGTGCGGTGTGCATCAACGGACGATTCCCGCTCTGACGGTGCGGTGTGCATCGATGGAGGATTCCTGCTCTGACGGTGCGGTGAGCATCGACGGAGGATTCCCGCCCTGATGGTGCGGTGTGCATCGACAGAGGATTCTCGCTCTGACGGTGCGGTGTGCATCGATGGAGGATTCCTGCTCTGACGGTGCGGTGTGCATCGACGGAGGATTCCCGCTCTGACGGTGCAGTGTGCATCGACAGAGGATTCTCGCTCTGACGGTGCGGTGTGCATCGATGGAGGATTCCTGCTCTGACGGTGCGGTGAGCATCGACGGAGGATTCCCGCTCTGACGGTGCAGTGTGCATCGACAGAGGATTCTCGCTCTGACGGTGCGGTGTGCATCGACAGAGGATTCTCGCCCTGATGGTGCGGTGTGCATCGACGGAGGATTCCCGCCCTGACGGTGCGGTGCACATTGACACAGGGTTCCCACTCTGACGGTGCGGTGTGCATCGACGGAGGATTCCCACTCTGACGGTGCGGTGTGCATCGACGGAGGATTCCCGCCCTGACGGTGCGGTGCACATTGACACAGGATTCCCGCCCTGACGGTGCGGTGTGCATTGACGGAGGATTCCCGCTCTGACGGTGCGGTGTGCATCGACGGAGGATTCCCGCTCTGACGGTGCTGTGTGCATCGATGGACGATTCCCGCTCTGACGGTGCGGTGTGCATCGACAGAGGATTCCCGCTCTGACGGTGCGGTGTGCATCGACGGAGAATTCCCGCTTTGACAGTGCGGTGTGCATTGTTGGAGGGTTCCCGCTGTGACGGTGCGGTGTGCATCGATGGAGGATTCCCGCTCTGACAGTGCGGTGTGCATCGACGGACGATTCCCGCTCTGACGGTGCAGTGTGCATCGACGGAGGATTCCCGCTCTGACGGTGCTGTGTGCATCGATGGACGATTCCCGCTCTGATGGTGCGGTGTGCATCGACAGAGGATTCCCGCTCTGACGGTGCGGTGTGCATCGACGGAGAATTCCCGCTTTGACAGTGCGGTGTGCATCGACGGAGGATTCCCGCTCTGACGGTGCTGTGTGCATCAATGGACGATTCCCGCTCTGACGGTGCGGTGTGCATCGACAGAGGATTCCCGCTCTGACGGTGCGGTGTGCATCGACGGAGAATTCCCGCTTTGACAGTGCGGTGTGCATTGTTAGAGGGTTCCCGCTGTGATGGTGCGGTGTGCATCGATGGAGGATTCCCGCTCTGACAGTGCGGTGTGCATCGACGGACGATTCCCGCTCTGACGGTGCAGTGTGCATCGACGGAGGATTCCCGCTCTGACGGTGCTGTGTGCATCGATGGACGATTCCCGCTCTGATGGTGCGGTGTGCATCGACAGAGGATTCCCGCTCTGATGGTGCGGTGTGCATCGACGGAGAATTCCCGCTTTGACAGTGCGGTGTGCATTGTTGGAGGGTTCCCGCTGTGACGGTGCGGTGTGCATCGATGGAGGATTCCCGCTCTGACAGTGCGGTGTGCATCGACGGACGATTCCCGCTCTGACGGTGCAGTGCGCATCGACGGAGGATTCCCGCTCTGACAGTGCGGTGTGCATCGACGGAGGGTTCCCGCTCTGACAGTGCGGTGTGCATCGGCAGAGGATTCCCGCTCTGACGATGCGGTGTGCATCGATGGAGGATTCTCACTCTGACGGTGCGGTGTGCATCGACAGAGGATTCCTGCTCTGACGGTGCAGTGTGCATCGACGGAGGATTCGTGCTCTGACGGTGCGGTGTGCATCGATGGAGGATTCCTGCTCTGACGGTGCGGTGTGCATCGACGGAGGATTCGTGCTCTGACGGTGCGGTGTGCATCGATGGAGGATTCCCGCCCTGATGGTGCGGTTTGCATCAACGGAGGATTCCCGCTCTGATGGTGCGGTGTGCATCGACGGACGATTCCCGCTCTGACGGTGCAGTGTGCATCGATGGAGGATTCCTGCTCTGACGGTGCGGTGTGCAGCGACGGGGGATTCCCGCTCTGACGGTGCGGTGTGCATCGATGGAGGATTCCCGCCCTGATGGTGCGGTGTGCAGCGACGGGGGATTCCCGCTCTGACGGTGCGGTGTGCATCGATGGAGGATTCCCGCCCTGATGGTGCGGTGTGCATCGACGGAGGATTCCCGCTCTGACGGTGCGGTGTGCATCGATGGAGGATTCCCACTCTGACGGTGCGGTGTGCATCGATGGAGGATTCCCGCTCTGACAGTGCGGTGTGCATCGACGGAGGGTTCCCGCTCTGACAGTGCGGTGTGCATCGACGGAGGATTCCCGCTCTGACGGTGCGGTGTACATCGACGGAGGGTTCCCGCTCTGACAGTGCGGTGTGCATCGATGGAGGATTCCCCCTCTGACCGTGCAGTGTGCAGCGACGGAGGATTCCCGCTCTGACGGTGCGGTGTGCATCGACGGAGGATTCCCGCCCTCACGGTGCGGTGTGCATCGACGGAGGGTTCCCGCTCTGACAGTGCGGTGTGCAGCGACGGAGGATTCCCGCCCTCACGGTGCGGTGTGCATCGACGGAGGATTTCCGCTCTGACGGTGCGGTGTGCATCGACGGAGGATTCCCGCTCTGATGGTGCGGTGTGCATCGACGGAGGATTCCCGCTCTGACGGTGCGGTGTGCATCGACGGAGGATTCCCGCCCTGACGGTGCGGTGTGCATCGATGGACGATTCCCGCTCTGACGGAGCGGTGTGCATCGACAGAGGTTTCCCGCTCTGACGGTGCGGTGTGCATCGACGGAGGATTCCCGCTCTGACGGTGCGGTGTGCATCGATGGACGATTCCCGCTCTGACGGAGCGGTGTGCATCGACGGAGGATTCCCGCTCTGATGGTGCGGTGTGCATCGACGGAGGATTCCCGCTCTGACGGAGCGGTGTGCATCGACGGAGGATTCCCGCCCTCACGGTGCGGTGTACATTGACACAGGATTCCCGCCCTGACGGTGCGGTGTGCAGCGACGGAGGATTCCCGCCCTCACGGTGCGGTGTGCATCGACGGAGGATTCCCGCTCTGATGGTGCGGTGTGCATCGGCGGAGGATTCCCGCTCTGACGGTGCGGTGCACATTGACACAGGATTCCCGCTCTGATGGTGCGGTGTGCATCGACAGAGGATTCCCGCTCTGATGGTACGGTGAGCATCGACGGAGGATTCCCGCCCTGACGATGCGGTGTGCATCGATGGAGGATTCCCACTCTGACGGTGCCGTATGCATCGACAGAGGATTCCCGCCCTGATGGTGCGGAGTGCATCGACGGAGGATACCCGCTCTGACGGTGCGGTGTGCATCGACGGAGTATTTCTTCCCTGATGGTGCGGTGTGCATCGACGGAGGATTCCCGCCCTGACGGTGTGGTGTACATCGAATGAGAATTCCAGCTCTGATGGTGCTGTGTACATCGACGGAGGATACCCGCTCTGACAGTGCGGTGTGCATCGATGGACGATTCCCGCTCTGACGGTGCGGTGTGCATCGACGGAGTATTTCTTCCCTGACGGTGCGGTGTGCATCGACGGAGTATTTCTTCCCTGACGGTGCGGTGTGCATCGACGGAGGATTCCCGCCCTGACGGTGTGGTGTACATCGAATGAGAATTCCAGCTCTGATGGTGCGGTGTACATCGACGGAGGATGCCCGCCCTGACAGTGAAGTGTGCATCGACTGAGGATTCCTGACCTGCTGGTGTGGTGTACGTCCACGGATAATGACTGCCAATAAAGATGCTTTTCTGCCTGAAAATCTCGATCTGAGGTACAGGTCGTCAAGGCCCAATTCCAGGAGTTGTGGGTGTTTTTATCGAAGCAGTGGTAGCACACGAGGACGTTCTTGTGGTAGCGAGACCACTTGTCCCTGATAGAAGCCCTCTTGCGTGCTTGTGTTTCTGCTTCATGTTCTGTCACCCATCCTAATGTTGTTGGGAGAGAGAGGTTGGAACAGGAGAGGAATGGTATTGCACCTGGTTTTCCAGGCGATGCATTGGAGAAGTTCCCATTTGAGTTTGTGAATTGGGTGCCACATTCTGGGAATCTTGATCTGGAGGCTGAGCAAATTAAATTTGATCGAGCACTTTTAATCTGTCTTCCGGGCCTTAGATTGATGTGGCCTTCCAATTCACTGTTTGGCTAGTTCTGAATGTTGGTCATGAGGGGTTGGAGGTGGCCAAGCTGTTCGAGCCATTCCCCCAGGCCAGAGCCTAGATTGCTGACCATCTGGATCCTGGTGAGACGGCATGGTGAAAGTTATGGTGCCGTGCTTCGGTCATCTAAATCCTTGAGAGTTCCTGATGATCCTGATAAGTGCTCATTGATCCTGATCCTTCTTCATCTTTAAAAATGTGTTTTTATTGAGGATGTTTTGTAATATACAGAACAAAGGTAAGCGGGACATGCATTGAAAACAAAAGAAAAATAAAGAGAAATATATATACATTGCTCAACTTCTGTTATTTACATTGGTTGTCTTACGTTATTTACAATGATTACAGTTTCTTGTTTTTCATTTTCTAGTAGGCATTTGGTTCTTGTTGGGTCCCCTGCCCCACTCTCCCCCCTTTCCTCCTGACTCCGCTCCCCCTCTGGCAGCTTGGCATGCCATTTGCCCTTGTCTGCTCTTATGTCCTGTTCCAGCTGAGCTGGCGTGATGCTGTGTATTTTGTTATTTGTTGGACATGGTTGGGCTCCATGTCTCCTTATTCCCCCCCCTACCCCCCTCATTATTATATTGCGGCTTCCTCACTTTCTCACTTCCTTTGGCTTATTGACTGTTGGCCACAAACAGGTCTTGGAACAACTGGGTGAATGGCTCCCATGTTCTGTGGAAGCCCTCTTCCGACCCCCGAGTGGTGAATTAAATTTTCTCCTGAGAAATTCCGATGGGTCGGACAGCCAGTCTGCAGCTTTGGGTGGAGCTGCTGATTGCCAGCCGAGCAGGATTCTTCAGCGGGTGATTAGGGAGGCAAAGGCAAGGGCGTTGACCCTCTTCCCCATGAAGAGATCTGGCTGTTCTGATACCCTGAAGACCGCCACTTTTGGGCAAGGCTCTATCCCCATCCCCACCATCTTGGGCATTGCCTCAAAGAAGACTGTCCAAAACCCAACAAGTCTGGGGCAACACCAATGCATATGGGAGTGGTTGGCTGGGCCTACTTGGCATTTGTCCTCCACCTCCGGGAAGAACCTGTTCATTCGGGTTCTAGTTAAGTGGGCTCTGTGTACCACTTTTAGCTACATTAGGCTTAGCCTTTTGCATGTGGAGGTGCAGTTGACTCTGTGCAGTGCCTCGCTCCAGAGTCCCCGCCCTATTTCGAACCCCAAGTTCTCCTCTCAGTTTTCTCTTGTCTCATCCAGTTGTGTGTTAACCCTCCATAGTAGTCACCCATACATGTCACCGTAATTCCCCTTCCCTAGGATGTCCTCTTCCAGTAGGTCCTGTGGCAGCGATTGTTCTGTTGGTCGTGGGCATGTCCTCGTTTCCCTGCATAAGAAGTTTTTCACCTGCATACATTTTAGTTCATTTCCCCCTCGTCAGCTGGAACTTCTCTGTTAGTTCCTCGAGCGTTGCCAATCTGTTCTCAATGTATGGCTAGGGCCCAGAGGAAGGTCCCTCTGCAGGAACCCTCCTCCATTAGCACTCGGCTTCTGGCTCTTTTATCCACCCCTTGATCGTGCTTCATTCTTGATTTTGGCCGTCTTCGTGCGCCGTTGAAGAAGTCTTTACATGAGTGTTGCCTTGTACTTCTGCATCTTGGTTGTTATCTTGGACTTTGTTCCCTGTTAATCATATTGTTGTCTGCTTGATGTTGTCAATTTTTCTGTTTGTAGGGAAGTGAATAATGAATAATATGGATGTGATGGCATGTGTCGTTGATTTGACAAGTTCATATCATGTTACACTGAATATTGAATACGGGATTTGTGCACAATCTTTTTTTTCTTTATCCTAAATGTATCTGGGACTTATATAGCCTGTCAATCCTGATGGTGGAGGGTGGGGGTGGGATGTCGTGTTTGTGTTGCTTTTCCCCGTCTCATCTAGAATTGAATTGAATTTGAATTTGATTTATTGTCACGTGGACTGAGATACAGTGAAAAGTATTGATCCGTGTACAGCCCAGACAGATCACTCCATACATGAAAAAACATAAGACATGCATGGTACACAATGTAAAAGGAAGATGAGCAGAACCGGAGCAGTGTGAGGGGTTGCAGTTGGTAAGGTTAGTTTGTCCTCGCTATGATTGAGGAAGGTCGCTCTGGTTAGAGCTAACCAGTTTGGATTGTTTTCCTTTTTCTCCTTGTTTTAACTCCATCCAGAGCATCCGCACTCTTATCTTGTTAGGCCCAGGCAGTCTGTTTGCTATCATGATGAGAACTGGGCTGTATGTGTCTCTTTGTCTCCTAGGGTCGAGTCAGTCTTTTCTCCTGAAATGGGCCTGTCCTTGTGACTGTTTTTGTTGCTGTTGGAACTTTTCTGAGGACAAGGGTGGCTCTGAGAATCCCTTATGGGATGATAGTTCCCTGATCCAGCTGGGGGCCCAACTCAGGGGGGGTTTATTCCTTTCACTTCTTCTCTCCCTTCTGGAGTGGTGTGGTGTTGGTTACTCAAGGATTATCCTTTTCTTTTTCCCCCGGGTAGGAGTGAGATCCCCCTTGGGCTCAGTTGGTAGACTCCTGTCTTCTTTCACATACCTTGGGCGGTCCCCCGGGCAATTTTATCATCTGAATAATTCCGATAGTTCTTGTTCTTCTTGTTTTTTTTATCCTCTTGAGAGACACTGGAGGTGATTCTTCCATTGAGTCCTTCTCCTTATTCATCTCTTCTTCATTTTCTATGGGAGACCTGTTGTGTTCTTGGTGTTGCTTATTTCAGGATGGTTGCGTAGTGTTCACAAAGACCACAAAATAGCTTTAACTTAAAACAAAGCTATGAATTTATTTACACTACTAACTTAGATTCATCACGTTCTCCTTAAGAATACACAGTTGATTTATAGCATCTAAATACACTCATCTACAGCTAATCTCACTACTGGTTTAAAATATGATCCACACTCACTTGCACTATCTGCTTTTCTGACCTTGAAAATCGCTTATCGTAACAAGTAGGCTACAAATGAAGTTACTGTGAAAAGCCCCTAGTCGCCACATTCCGGCGCCTGTTCGGGGAGCCTGGTACAGGAATTGAACCATGCTGCTGGCCTGCCTTGATCTGCTTTCAAAGCCAGCGATTTAGCCCTGTGCTAAACCAGCCCCTTCACTAACTGTCTCCGAAATACACTCTTCCCCTAAGGTCTAGCATCACTGCCTTATATAGTTGTAACTCCATCTCCCTCTAATGGCTACTCTTGTCACTACATTAACCCTTGCAATGCTGATAGTTATGATAATACCACAGACCTAGGGTTTGAGGTCTGAGATTTTGTGTGGTAGTCGGCCCTCTCCTTATTGTTTTATAGCTATATGATGATTGTCTGTTCTGTACTGCGCCTGGAAGGGTGTTTGATTGTGTAGTGGGTGTTAGTGTAATTTCCCCTTCAGTCTAGGGTTCTGAAGGTTTTTTATTCCTCTATTACTTTTGTTCAAAGCTGTGGGTACGATGTAACTCTATGTTGTTGAGTGTACCCAACTTTGTGCCGCCGCATCTTTGTATTTGTGCGAAGAACATGTTGGAGCTTTTTCCCCCAACTCATCCGGTTTTATTTGTTCCCATGTTGACAATAACTTTTGTTATGTGCTGCATATGCTTGTTTTAATACCTATGGCTTTTTGCCTGCCTTTCTTTTGTTTTGATCTGACTGCTGCGAAAAACCTGAAAACTGCGAAAAATGCATTTTAAAAAAGTGAAATGATACAGCCTCGCTTCTCCCTGAGGAAGAGAATTCCCCAACCCCACGATCTTCTGAGAGCTTTCATAACTACCAGAATATAAGAGCAGGTGACATGAGTTGAATTGCTTTCCTTTACTCTTTCAGTTAAACCAAAGCCCCAACTATTCTGTCAGAGATCCTCTGACACAATTTCAAAGAGGAGGATGTTGTTCAGTGTTTTTCCCCTGATACCGACAAATATTTATCCCTCAACTAGGTTCACTAAAGCAGATTATCTGATTGTTATTACACTTTTATGGCAGCTTGCCCTGCACAATTTGGTTTGGTTTGCCCATGTTACAACAATTACTGCACTGCAAACGTGCTTCATTGGTTGTAAAGCACTTTGGACGTCATGAGGTCATGAAAGGCGCTATAGAAATGTAAGTCTTCCTTTCTGTCTGCCAACAGTCAGTTGATATTTAGGAGATAAATAAATTAACACAATTGCCGTGAATTTTCAGTGAACATTTGATGAAGTTCTGTATGTGAGCCTTAAATTGAAGATTCCGACAATGGGATTAACAGCAAATAAGTGAAATGAATGGAAAGTGGCCGTAGGGAGACATTGAGAATGGTAAGGAGCTCTGTCTGGGGAACGTTAGTAATGGAGCTTCAGACTTGCTGTTTATTCTTAATAGAAATGGAAGAGTTCTTTCTTACTCATTTTATAAAATTTGCTAATCAAAATAAACCTACTCCATTTCTCACTGTCTTCATGATCAAACCTTGAATTTATCACCTCTGCCTGCCAAGGGAGTCTTTGGTTCACTGCAATAAGCCAATATTCGGCACATTTCTTCCAATGGATAATTTTTGCAAGTGTCTGTTTGGCTCAGTTGGTAGCACTCTTGCTTCTTGAATCAGAAGGTTATGGGGTCAGGCACCATTCCAAGAATTGGCCAGATATCTGGGTTGGAATTCAGACAATGACTGCATTATCAGATGTATCATCTTTCAGACTGGATGTTAAATAAATCCCTTCTGTCTCATTCAGATGGTTAGAAAAATCCCATGACACCATTCAAAGCATAACAGAGTTGACTTGACTTCGACAAACAATCATTAATAATGAATTATCTATTCATTTATCTTGTGGGATTTTTCTGCATGCATATCGTCTGTGTTTGCCACTGTAAAAAGTGATTTATTTGTTATGAAAAGTTTTGGGATATTCTGAGGATGTTATAAAGTGAGAATATAAACATTCACTTTTGTAAGTTTGTCCAGAAGGGGGCATTTGAAAAAAAGGTATCTTCCTCCTGCCCATTACCCAATGATCCATGTTGGAAAGCACATTTGGGAAGATTGGAGAGATTCCCAGAGGGTAAATAATCTATTGATATCCACTGCCTCAGCTTCCAGATGATGAATGGCCACATGGGGAGGACAGCAGAAGGCTACCACCTCGTAGGTGCGGTCAGTGAGAACAGGAGATAGCTCCTAAATTAAAATACCCACTCTGCAGCGGTCTGCTGTTGTAACAAGATCTTTCAGGCTCCCAGACACACAGATAGCCCACTGCATGTGCTCACGTTAGCACCAGCAGTTCAATCAAATTATTTATTACTGTCAGATTTCCCTAAATTTTCGATCAGCTATTTTCTGATGGATTCTTTAAAATTGTTCAGGAAAGAATGCAAAAATGTAAAATGCCAGTTTGGAAGGGTCAGCGATATAGGATCTGAATGCACAAAAAAACATTCAATAGAGAAGAGGCACAGAGGGTCAAAGGGGATTTTCTTCCAGAGACAAAAGCTATACCATAGTTCAGCTGAAAGACAGGTAAATGACTATAGTGAAAGAGTAAAATCAGGCCAGACTTTACTCGAGTGGGAGCCGCATTAGTTACATTTTTATCCATAGCCATCTGCTGAGAAATTGGTTTCCCTCAAGCTGGTCGGGTATGAGTCGATAACGGCACAACTGTGGAAACAGGGCATCTGGCAACCCAGTGAATGACATCAATAGTCTATCTCATTTACAAAAGCAATGTAGAATCATAGAATTTACAGTGCAGAAGGAGGCCATTCGGCCCATCGAGTCTGCACCGGCTCTTTGAAAGAGCACCCTACCCAAGCCCACACCTCCACCCTATCCCCATAACCCAGTAACCCCACCCAATACTAAGGGCAATTTTGGACACTAAGGGCAATTTAGCATGGCCAATCCACCTAACCTGCACATCTTTAGGCTGTGGGAGGAAACCGGAGCACCCGGAGGAAACCCACGCACACACGGGGAGAACGTGCAGACTCCGCACAGACAGTGACCCAAGCCGGGAATCGAACCTGGGACCCTGGAGCTGTGAAGCAATTGTGCTAACCACAATGCTACCATGCTGCCTGAAAGAATTCCTGTAAGAATTGAGAAGAAATAAACAGGGGGAAGATGGAGAAGTGTCACCTTGAGTGAAAAGAGATTCCGAAAGTAAAATAAAGAGGGAGAAAGAAAAAGTAGCAAAAAACATAAAATCCATCAAGTGAAAACTTAAAAATTATCGAACAACAATTTATTACCCATAGGATTTAGTCTCCACTGTTTAACATGTGCTCTTCCTGAGCAGGAGGTGCTGATCTGATTGTAGGAACACAAACCTTTACACCAGAAATCCATTTGCACTGTTCAGCACAAGCTAAGGCAGAGATGAGTGAGTGAATATTCCAGACATGGCCCGCTGCAAGAGTCTTTGCAGGCAAATGGAAAATTAGGCGGACCACTTAAAGGTCCGTTGACTTCAGGTGGAAATTTCTGGTCTCGGGGCAGGCACGATGGGAAAATCAGGCTCAAGGAGAATTTTTTTCTCTCAGAGGGCCGTGAGTGTTTGGAACTCTCTTCCTCAAAAGGTTTATTTCTTCTCAATTCTTACACTGCTTTTGTTAAGGTGATAGACTGCTGATGTCATTCACTGAGTTTCCAGATGCCTTGTTTCCACTTGGAAGCGGAATCTTTGAATATTATTCAAGGCAAAACGAGATAGATTCTTGATTAACAAGGTGGTGAAAGGTTATTGGGGGGTAGGTGGGAATGTGAGGTTGAAGTTACAGTCAGATCAGCCATGAGCTTATTGAACAGTGGGGCAGGCTAGAGGGGCTAAATGGCCTCTTCGCGCTCCTAATTTGCATGTTTCTATGTTTGTAAATCCTAACTTTCAACAGTCAGTTTCACAGTAAATTAATAAACAAATGCAGGAACTTGATGGAGAGGTTCGAGCAAGATGCCATTTTCTCAGGAGCTAAAGCTGGAGTGGTGCAAAAACATGTGACAATACTCAAGTCAAGAGCTATTTCTTCCTTGCCACAAATTGCTGGACAATTTATAATAGTAATAATCTTTATTATTGTCACAATAGGCTTACATTAACACTGCAATGAAGTTACTGTGAAAAGCCCCGAGCGCCACATTCCAGCGCCTGTTTGGGTACACAGAGGGAGAATTCAGAATGTCCAACTCATCTAGCAGGCACGTCTTTCGAGATCTGTGGGAGGAAACCCACGCAGACACTGGAATAACTTGCAGACTCTGCACAGACAGTCCCAAGTGGGAACTGAACCGGGGACCCTGGCGCTGTGAAGGAACAGTGCTAACCACTGTGCTACCATGCCGCCCATCACATTAATAACGGCAAACACCATTAATCTTACCATTATTTTGACAGCAAAATCTGGACCATGAAGTAAGATTTTATGTTATAATGACTTGACAAAGTGGCAGACCTATTCAAAATTACCTCAATATTTAATCACTATCCAATCATACTAAGCCACAAATTGACAATATTTGATTCATTTTAATATCTTACATTAAGTTTGTGATTTTGCTCAAGACAAGGTGGGAATGGTGCTATAACCTCACTGTATTTCTTTGCAGTTGACCATAGATGTAGAGCACAGAAACCTGTGCCAGGAATTTTTAGCACAGGGTTAGTTTCCTCGTCTGCCATCTGAAGGGTCTGCCAACATTTCCTGCCCCGCAGTGATTTCACGCTCCAACAAGCTTTAATTGGCTGGAGATGAGACTTCTGCCCCTCACTCGGAAGGATGTCCCACCTTTGAGAGCTGCAATGGCTAGGACTGTGACTGCAAGCAGTCCCCATAGACTTAAATCATGGGATTCCAAGAATTGGTCATTTTTGAGGGGTCTCTGGGAAGCCATGGAGGGGTGGGGAGAGAAGGATTAGGATGTCGGGAGAGACCCAACCCAAAGCTTAAACCCAATTTGTGTTGAGCTTCCCCAGACCCTGGAACCAGGTGAAAATTAATGCCATTCAATAATTGGCCACTTAAGGATCTCAATTGGGGTAAAGACAGGTGGAATGGCCAAGGCTTAACCGGTACCAGCATAGAATTGTAGAGAGGTCAAGGGGGCATGAACCCAGCGGGAAGCCGATCTCCCCCCACCAACCCTCCCCCGCCCACCCACTTAAAAACCTGCCAGTGGGGGAGCAAAAATCCTGCCCATAAGGGTGGGTTTCTCAGGAAAGAATTTCTCTCTTACACCTTCTGTACCGTCAGTAGAAATGCCATCGAAACCAGTAAAATCATTGCCTTCTCAGGGCAACATGGTAGCACAAGTGGATAGCACTGTGGCTTCACAACGCCAGGGTCCCAGGTTTGATTCCCTGCTGGGTCACTGTCTGTGCGGAGTCTGCATGTTCTCCCCATGTTTGCGTGGGTTTCCTCCGGGTGCTCCGGTTTCCTCCCACAGCCCAAAGACGTGCAGGTTAGGTGGATTCATAGATCATAGAATTTACAGTGCAGAAGGAGGCCATTCGGCCCATCGAGTCTGCACCGGCTCTTGGAAAGAGCACCCTACCCAAGGTCAACGCCTACACCCTATCCCCATAACCCAGTAACCCCACCCAACACTAAGGGCAATTTTGGACACTAAGGGCAATTTATCATGGCCAATCCACCTAACCCACACATCTTTGGACTGTGGGAGGAAACCGGAGCACCCGGGGGAAACCCACGCACACACGGGGAGGATGTGCAGACTCTGCACAGACAGTGACCCAAGCCGGAATCGAACCTGGGACCCTGGAGCTGTGAAGCAATTGTACTATCCACAATGCTACTGTGCTGCCCCAGGCCCTAGAACCAGGTGAAAATTAATGCCATTCAATAATTGGCCACTTAAGGATCTCAATTGGGGTAAAGACAGGTGGAATGGCCAAGGCTTAACCCATACCAGCGTAGAATTGTAGAGAGGTCAGGGGGGTATGAACCCAGCGGGAAGCCGATCTCCCCCCCACCAACCCTCCCCACCCACCCACTTAAAAACCTGCCAGTGGGGGAGCCATGATAATTTGTCCTAAGTGACCAAAAAGGTTAGGAGGGGTTATTGGGTTACGGGGATAGGGTGGAAGTGAGGGCTTAATCGGGTCAGTGTAGACTCGATGGGCTGAATGGCCTTCTTCGGCACTGTATGTTCTATGTTCTGGTTCCTCATCCTCCTACAAGTGGAAACAGTTTTTCCGTTTCTATAAACATCCATGAATATAAGTAACTCTATTAAATTTCCCTTGACCTTACTAATACCTCCAGCTTCTCTTAATTTATTAAGGTAACTGAAGTCCCTCAGTCCTGGTACCCCTTCATCAGCTCTTTGTAGATTGAATACAGTGAGGGACGGGCCAAGGGGAGGTGAGTGTAAAAACAATCCTTAGAAACTGTTTAAATTTAGATTTCCCATGTTTTTACCAGAGGAGGGCAGCACGGTGGCACTGTGGTTAGCACTGCTGCCTCACGGCACCGAGGTCCCAGGTTCGATCCTGGCTCTGGGTCACTGTCTGTGTGGAGTTTGCGCATTCTCCCCGTGTTTGCACGGGTCTCGCCCCCACAACCCAAATATGTGCATGCTAGGTGGATTGGCCACGCTAAATTGCCCCTTAATTGGAAAAAATGAATTGTGTACTCTAAATTTATTTTTAAAAATATTTTTTTAAACAAAAATGTTTTTACCAGAGAGTCAGTAGGTGAAGAATTGGAGCCAATTGGAGCCAAAGTTTGGAGACAATCTTTCAAGACTTCCATATTTATTTACAGTTATACATTGCAAGGATATACCTGCTAACCCAACAACCACAGTTTTAGTCTGTGTCTATTTATCGGGCTCAAATTAGTCCCCAGCTAATGCCCACCGCCTGCATACAATTAGGCGCAATTACTATACAATTTCAAACTTTGAAGGGCATTGTTACAGCTGAACTGAGAATATTATTCACTATGGGATATCAATATTGGGAAGTCAAAAATGAGAAAATTGAGGGTAGGAGGCAATGTCAGAAGCAAATCCAAGCTATAAATTTGTGAAATAATTTATCAGAGACAGCTTTTAATGTTGACATTTATATATATTTTTGAGGAGAAAAAGGATTGATGGATATGATTCAGTACATCTATCAAATAGGAATTATGTTCACTGGGCTTAAAAAATTTACAAAAACAAATGACAAAATACACTTTTAGGCACCAGTTATGTTCATACCTCAACAAACTCAACAAATCAACAAATGATTTAACATTTTTTTAAATACATACTACATTCAATATACCTCTGTCAGAGCCACAGGAGTCCAGTTTGTGCTGTGATGTATGTCTAAGGTGTAGAAAAGGTAGAACCAATGCATCTTGTAATCCGACTGAATCATGTTACTCTCATGAGAATGATGAATGCCACATATTGACTACAAAATTAATCTCAAAATGTTTGATGAACACTGAAATAATAGAACAGATTTTGCTGAGAAAATGACAGGAGTGATTGACGCTTGCTGTTATTAGTGTGTAAAATCCTCTAGAAAATATTGGCAAGGTGAATGGTAAATCCCCATGAGTTGCAGAACAATTTTCACCATTTCACCATTTATCTTAGGAAAACACCATCTCAAACTTAATCCTCAAATGAATTTTAAGAAATTGTTGCATTTGCTAATTAATTGTGCATTAAACTCATCAGGGAAAACTAAGTCTAGTCAGTGACAACCCTTTTAATTGTGCGATCACACGAGAGTTCCTCAGGGTAGTGTCCTGCATCAAATCCTCTTCAGTTGCTTCATCAATGACCCTCCTTCCATCATAAGATCAGAAATGGGGATATTCGCTGATGACTGCTCAATGTTCAACACCATTCGCAACTCCTCAGATACTGAAGCAGTCCATGTCCAAATGCAGCAAGACCCGGACAATATCCAGACTGGGACTGACAAGCGGCAAGTAACATTCATGCTGCACAAGTGCCAAGCCATGACCATCTCCAACAAGAGAGAATCAAACCTTTGATCCTCAACATTCAATCATTCAATAACATTACCATCGCCTTATCCCCCACTATCAACAACCTGGGGGTTACCATTGACTAGAAGCTGAATTGGACTGACAATATAAATACTGTGGCTACAAGAGCAGAGGCTAGGAGTCCTGAGGTGAGTAACTCATTTCCTGACTCCCCCTCCCTCCCCCCCCCCCCCCCACCCCGCCCCCGCCCCACCAAAGCCTGTCCACCATGTACAAGTCACAAGTAATGGAACACGCTCCACTTGCCTGAATGAGTGCAGCGCCAACAACACTCAAGAAGTTCAACACCATCTAGGACAAAGCAGCCCACTTGACTGGCACCCCATCCACGATCACCTCTCAGTCATTGATGAACAGTGGTAACATTGTGTACTAACTACAATATGCACTACAGGAACTCAACAAGGCTCCTTAGGCAGCACCTTCCAAACACATAACCACTACAATCTAGAAACACAGCAGACACATGGGAACACCCCCTGCAAGAAGGTCTCCTCCAAGCCACACACCATCTTGGCTTGGAAATAAATTGCCATTTCTTCACTGTCACCGAGTCAAAATCTTGGAACTCCCTCCCTAATAGCACTGTGAGTGCAACTACACCAGAGGTACTGGAGCGGTTCAAGAAGGCAGCTTATCACCACCATCTCAAGGGCAGTTAGAGATGGGCAATAAATGCTGGCCTAGTTAGTGATGCCCACATCCCATAAATGAATTTTAAAAAATAATTGTCAATGATGCCAAACAACTTCTCTTACCTGGAAAATACACAAATATATGTGTTGAATATCATTCTTTCATGTTGTGAGTTGTTGGTGGAGATTTAGTAATGTCAAGTTCCTGGCTATTAATTTCTTTTCTTTTCTGACTATTTTGCTCTCTCCCTTAATCTACCATTTCTTTCTCTCTCTCTGAACCTGATTTGATATTGAATTCACCCATTTTCATTCACTTTCCTTATCAACTCTTTCTCACCTTGCAGCTCAATCTTTTTACGTTATTCACTAAGTCTGAATAAAGATTGTAGACTTCCAGTTAACACAAATACTTTATTCAGTAGGTTCGTTCTGTCTCCAGAGCTCAACCAGACGTTATACAGTCAAGAGGCAAAACAAGAGAAGCTAAGGTAAGCTGCCTGTGTTGAGCTGCCTCTGTGTGCTGCTGCTCACTAGCCCTGTGCTTCTAAAAGACGCGGATTCTCACTTGGGTCGGACCCTTTACACCCGCCTCCAGTGCTGCCCTCTAGCGACGCTGTGGCTGTTACATCTGTGCTGTAGTCCCTGGTGTATGTGCAGATGTACGTAGAAAATACAGCACAGAACAGGCCCTTCGGCCCACGATGTTGTGCCGAACCTTTGTCCTAAATTAATCATAGATTATCATTGAATTTACAGTGCAGAAGGAGGCCATTCGGCCCTTTGAGTCTGCACCGGCTCTTGGAAAGAGCACCCTACTCAAACTCAACACCTCCACCCAACACCAAGGGCAATTTTGGACACTAAGGGCAATTTATCATGGCCAATCCACCTAACCTGCACATCTTTGGACTGTGCGAGGAAATCGGAGCACCCGGAGGAAACCCACGCAGACACGGGGAGGATGTTCAGACTCCACACAGACAGTGATCCAAGCTGGAATCGAACCTGGGACCCTGGAGCTGTGAAGCAATTGTGTTATCCACAATTCTACCATGCTGCCCTTAAGAACAAATAAATCTACACTATATCATTTTACCGTAATCCATGCACCTATCCAATAGCTGCTTGAAGGTCCCTAATGTTTCCGACTCAACTACTTCCACAGGCAGTGCATTCCATGCCCCGACAACTCTCTGGGTAAAGAACCTACCTCTGATATCCCTCCTATATCTTCCACCTTTCACCTTAAATTTATGTCCCCTTGTAATGGTTTGTTCCACCCGGGGAAAAAGTCTCTGGCTGTCTACTCTATCTATTCCCCTGATCATCTTATAAACCTCTATCAAGTCGCCCCTCATCCTTCTCCGCTCTAATGAGAAAAGGCCTAGCACCCTCAACCTTTCCTCGTAAGACCTACTCTCCATTCCAGGCAACATCCTGGTAAATCTCCTTTGCACCTTTTCCAAAGCTTCCACATCCATCCTAAAATGAGGCGACCAGAACTGTAAGCACTCCAAATGTGGCCTTACCAAAGTTTTGTACAGCTGCATCATCACCTCACGGCTCTTAAATTCAATCCCTCTGTTAATGAACGCGAGCACACCATAGGCCTTCTTCACAGCTCTATCCACTTGAGTGGCAACTTTCAAAGATGTATGAACATAGACCCCAAGATCTCTCTGCTCCTCCACATTGCCAAGAACTCTACCGTTAACCCTGTATTCCGCATTCATATTTGTCCTTCCAAAATGGACAACCTCACACTTTTCAGGGTTAAACTCCATCTGCCACTTCTCAGCCCAGCTCTGCATCCTATCTATGTCTCGTTGCAGCCGACAACAGCCCTGCTTACTATCCACAACTCCACCAATCTTCGTATCGTCTGCAAATTTACTGACCCACCCTTCAACTCCCTCATCCAAGTCATTAATGAAAATCACAAACAGCAGAGGATCCAGAACTGATCCCTGCGGTACGCCACTGGTAACTGGGATCCAGGCTGAATATTTGCCATCCACCACCACTCTCTGACTTCTATCGGTTAGCCAGTTCGTTATCCAACTGGCCAAATTTCCAACTATCCCATGCCTCCTTACTTTCTGCAGAAGCCTACCATGGGGAACCTTATCAAATGCCTTACTAAAATCCATGTACATTACATCCACTGCTTTACCTTCATCCACATGCTTGGTCACCTCCTCAAAGAATTCAATAAGACTTGTAAGGCAAGACCTACCCCTCACAAATATGTGCTGACTATCCCTAATCAAGCAGTGTCTTTCCAGATTCTCAGAAATCCTATCCTTCAGTACCCTTTCCATTACTTTGCCTACCACCGAAGTAAAACTAACTGGCCTGTAATTCCCAGGGTTATCCCTAGTCCCTTTTTTGAACAGGGGCGCGACATTCGGCACTCTCCAATCCCCTGGTACCACCCCTGTTGACAGTGAGGACGAAAAGATCATTGCCAACGGCTCTGCAATTTCATCTCTTGCTTCCCATAGAATCCTTGGATATATCCCGTCAGGCCCGGGGGACTTGTCTATCCTCAAGTTTTTCAAAATGCCCAACACATCTTCCTTCCTAACAAGTATTTCCTCAAGCTTACCAATCTGTTTCACACTGTCCTCTTCAACAATATCGCCCTTCTCATTTGTAAATACAGAAGAAAAGTACTCGTTCAAGACCTCTCCTATCTCTTCAGACTCAATACACAATCTCCCGCTACTGTCCTTGATCGGACCTACCCTCGCTATATTACATATGTGTAATATGTGCCTTGGGGTTTTCCATGATCCTACCCGCCAAAGATTGTTCATGCCCTCTCTTAACTCTCCTAATCCCTTTCTTCAGTTCCCTCCTGGCTATCTTGTATCCCTCCAATGCCCTGTCTGAACCTTGTTTCCTCAGCCTTACAAAGTCTCCTTTTTCCTCTTAACAAGACATTCAACCTCTCTTGTCAACCATGGTTCCCTCACTCGACCATCTCTTCCCTGCCTGACAGGGACATACATATCAAGGACACGTAGTACCTGTTCCTTGAACAAGTTCCACATTTCACTTGTGTCCTTCCCTGACAGCCTATGTTCCCAACTTATGCACTTCAATTCTTGTCTGACAACATCGTATTTACCCTTCCCCCAATTGTAAACCTTGCCCTGTTGCACGCACCTATCCCTCTCCATTACTAAAGTAAAAGTCACAGAATTGTGGTCACTATCTCTAAAATGCTCCCCCAATAACAAATCTATCACTTGCCCTGGTTCATTACCAAGTACTAAATCCAATATTGCCCCTCCTCTGGTCGGACAATCTACATACTGTGTTAGAAAAGCTTCCTGGACACACTGCACAAACACCACCCCATCCAAGCTATTTGATCTAAAGAGTTTCCACTCAATATTTGGGAAGTTAAAGTCACCCATGACTACTACCCTGTGACTTCTGCACCTTTCCAAAATCTGTTTCCCAATCTGTTCCTCCACATCTCTGCTACTATTGGGGGGCCTATAGAAAACTCCTAACAAGGTGACTGCTCCTTTCCTATTTCTGACTTCAACCCATACTACCTCAGTAGGGTGATACTCCTCGAACTGCCTTTCTGCAGCTGTTATACTATCTCTAATTAACAATGCCACCCCTCACCTCTTTTACCACCCTCCCTAATCTTATTGAAACATCTATAACCAGGGACCTCCAACAACCATTTCTGCCCCTCTTCTATCCAAGTTTCCATGTATGGCCACCACATCGTAGTCCCAAGTACCGATCCAGGCCTTAAGTTCACCCACCTTATTCCTGATGCTTCTTGCGTTGAAGTATACACACTTCAACCCATCTCCGTGCCTGCAAGTACTCTCCTTTGTCAGTGTTCCTTTCCCCATTGCCTCATTACACGCTTTCGCGTCCTGAATATCGGCTACCTTAGATCACGACACTTTTAATTTCATTGATGGAGGAGAATTAATAATGGAAAGAAGATGTATTAACTACAATATGCACTGCAGGCTATTTTTTTGTAGCATCATCCAAATGAAATGATAGTAAATAAAATTCTGTGGAAGAATCTTTGCGGTCTTTTGCACTTTGAAGAGTATGTTCAAGGGTTCATATTGTGAACCTCTACATAAAGTCATCAAGGATTATAAATTTCCTTTCCTGTCGATCGATCGTTGAGCTTTATTAACTTTCACCATGCATAGAAAAGGTAAAGGCACAAATTTTGCATTAAGTGATTGATTCCCAAAGTGTTTTTGATGTTTTCTGTAATGTCATACAGACGAGGGACAGTGCTGATAAATTGCCATATAATCTGACTCTTATTGCACCAAGGTCTCCCAAGGAACAAGATAATCAAATAAAGGCAAGATGTAATCCCCAATCTAAAATGCTAGAAAAGTCAGGCATCACCATCTACTGCTGCACTGCTCTAAGCCTTCATATGTGCAGAGAATTCTAGACTGTCATCAGAATTAATAAAAAGCAAGGATTCAGAGCAGCTTAAACAATATGCCTAATTTGCAAAGTTTCGAACACAAAGCATCATACACAAATCCTGTCACATTTTAATGTCATCCTAGACGATCTCAGAAACCTAAAGAACCTGTGGAAATTGAAGTTTTTATTCTCTAGCAGTAGAAGCTAACATTAGCCGTGGCATAGAGGGGTAGCAGTACTCACGGCTCTGCGTCTGAAGGTTATGGATTCCAGCCCCGTTTCACCGCTAATTTAGGCCAACAACTTCACTGCAGTGTTGAGCGACCGTTGCATGGTCAGAGGTGCTGTCTTTTGGAAGAGATGCTATGAAAATTCCTGCCTGCCTTCTCATGTGGGTATAAAAGATCTGATGGCATTGTTCCAAGAAGATTGGGAAATTTCTTCCAGCTTTCCGACCGACATTTCCCCCATCAGTTTCTCTACTCGCCTCCATTTTCATTTTAAGCGGCAGTGTGTTTAAAAGTGCCAGCAATGACCGGACTTTGAATTGCCACACACACCATTTGCCAGGGCACAATCCAAACTCCTTTTTAACACAAATTTTAAGATTTCCAATGAGAAGATACTTCCTGACCGCATGGTTAGCTATCACGATAACATTCTGGAAACGTCTTTCGTGCCTCAGGCTTCTGTTATGGGCCAGGGTTTAACAACTCCAAGGTATATTATGGAGTCCACCTGGCCTGCAACTGTTTATTGATTTTGGTTATGATGAGCACAAGAGCCTGCCTTTCAGATGTAATTCAACAGAGTTCTTAGACACCTTTAATCAAAAAACAAGCTTTATTCTACAAATTTAGTTAACATTTGTATAAACACACACAGTAAGAATTATTATTAAGATCGAGAACACTTCTTGCAACCTGTACAGTTCAAAACCAGTCCAAACTCAAAACGAAAGTGAAACTCAGAGCCACAGCCCAGCTCCACTCACACAATGACATCACTGAAGCCATGTGATAAGACAAAAACATTTCTTAAAGGGACACTCCATGACACCTCCCCCCAAGAAAAACAAACAAACCATCAACTTCAAAGATGGTTTCGTTTTTCACCTTTTCACTTGCCCTTTATACCAATTGACAATAAACATACAATTTTTAAACAAGAACAATACAGGCAAACATTGACAATAATATAGTCCATTTTAATTCTTCTTCCACCATCAAACCTACTTCTCTTCATCACATTTGTGACAAAGCATCGGCTATCATATTTTCTCGTCCTGCCACATGTATAATTTTTTAATGAAATGGCTGTAATAATAAACTCTATCGAAACAGTCTGGTATTTTTATTCCTGAATCGCTCCAAAAACATCAATGGATTATGATCAGTATATATAATTCTTTCAGACGAATTGCTGATAACATGAATGTTAAAATGTTGCAAAACCAGCACCAAGCTCAAAGTCTCCTTTTCAATTATTGAATACTTCCTCTGGTGATCATTCAATTTCTTGGAAAAACATCCAAAAGGCCGCTCTATTCCTTCTTCATCTACGCCCACATCACTCGCATCGACAGCCACTTTGAATGGTTTTGCGTAATTTGGGTTGGCCAACACAGGAGCAGTGGTTAACACAGTCTTCAGGCCGTCAAATGCCTGTTGACACTCCGCCGTCCACTGAAATTTGCTACACTTCTTCAGCAAGCCCGTCAGTGGAGCGACCACGCTGCTAAAATTCGGCACAAATTTTCGGTAAATTCCATTCATGCCAAGAAATCACATTATTTCCTTTCGTGTAGAGGGTATTGGAAACTCTCCAATAACTTTTGTTTTCACATCCCATGGGACCATTTGTCCATGTCAAATTGTACGGCCAAGGAACGTGACTTGGGCTTTTCCAAACTTACTTTTGGCTAGGTTGACCACCAAACCCTACTGAAGTCAATTGAATAAATCCATCAGATGCTTTAAAAGATCTTTCCATGTCTGACTATAAATCACCAGATCGTCTATGTATACCGCAAAATTGGGCAATCCTGAAATGACTTTGTTAGTTAACCGTTGAAATGTGGCTAGGGCTTATCTTTGAATTGGTATATACCATCTGGAGTCACAAAAGCTGAAATCTCCCTTGCCCTTTCGGATAAATGTACCTGCCAGTAAAATTAAGTAAATCCAGTTTGGAGATAAAAACTGATTGTCCCACTTTCTCACTGCAGTCATCCAACCGTGGGATAGATAAGAGTCTGTTCTTGTAACTGCATTAACATTTCTATAGTCGACACACAATCGTTGGGTACCATTGGTTTTGGTACCATCACTATGGGTGAGCTCCATTGGCTGCAACCCACTTCAATTGTGCCATTTTTAAGCATACTTTCAATTTAGTTTTGAACCTGTGCTAATTTTACACGGTTAAGTCTATATGGATGTTGTTTAATTGGAACAGCATTTCCCACATCTACATCATGTATAGCCATTTTAGTACTTCCCAACTTATTTCCACAAACTTGCCCATGTGATATTAAGAACTCTTTCAGGTCAGTTCATTTTTCCTCTGGAAGGTAACTCAATAATTTATTCCAATTTTTAAGAACATCCTCGTCATTCAATTTAATTTGAGGAATGTCAAATTGAGAATCATCTGAATTTGGTTCATCACTGGGCAGCATGGTAGCACAATGGGTAGCACTGTTGCTTCATAGCTCCAGGATCCCAGGTTCAATGGTCTCTGTCTGTGTGGAATCTGCAGGTTCTCCCTGTGTCTGCGTGGGTTTCCTCCGGGTCCTCCCGTTTCCTCCCAAAAGTCCCAAAAGGCGTGCTGTTAGGTGAATTGGACATTCTGAAATCTCCCTCAGTTTACCCGAACAGGCGCCGGAATGTGGCGACTAGGGGCTTTTCACAGTAGCTTCATTGCAGTGTTAATGTAAGCTGACTTGTGACAATAAAGATTATTATATTATTATTACTTTGAGTTAAAATCACTAAAACCTCCTCCTTTTACTCTCCTTCCCTTTCAAAATACCTTTTAAGCATATTCACATGACACACTCAGTTAGTTTTCCTTCTATCTGGCATTCTAACCAAATAATCCCCCTCACTCATTTCAACTTTATTTCCACTGGCAAACACTACGGACTTTTGCTTTTTTGTCCGCTACCTGTTTCATCACATGCTGTGCAACTTTTAAATGTTGTCTAGACAATAAGCCCTCAACATTGTCTTTAACGTCTGATGCCGCTGTTCTAACGCTCCCTGCGATTCTGGATGGTATGCAGTTGATTTAAATTGTTTTACTCCTAAGCTATCTATAATCTCCTTGAATAACCTTGAGGTAAAATTTGATCCTTGATCCAATTGTATTTCTGTGGGTAGTCCATATCTAGTAAAGAATTTATGTAACTCCTCCACAATCTTTTTAGGAGCAATATTGCGTACTGGAATGGCCTCTGGAAATCTGGTAAACACATCCATAATTGTCAAAAGATATTGATTCCCACTTTTTGTTTTAGGAAGCGGTTCTACACAATTAATTAAGACCCCTGGAAATGGTTCCTCAAATGCTGGAATCGGTATTAAGGGCGCTGGTTTCATTACTGCTGGAGGTTTACCTATCACTTGACATGTGTGACATGATTGACAAAATTTAATTACATCTTTATGTAGTCCAGACCAATAAAAATGTTTCTGGATTTTAGCTTGAGTTTTCCTTATTCCTAAATGACCTCCCACTGGTACCTTAATGCAACTCGCAACACCTCCTTTCTATACCCTACTGGCAATACTACTTGATGAACCTCTGCCCACTTTTCATCCGCCTGCATATGTAAAGGTCTCTACTTTCTCATTAAGACATCATTTTTCAGGTAATAACATTCTGGTGTGCACTCAGATTTCTCTTCCGTGTATGCTTTCTGACATCCGTTTTATTTCTGTATATTTCTGTTGAAATTCCGCCAACTTTCCTGAACTAAAAATATCCGCCTCATCCTCCATCTGTTCTTGTTCTTTTCCAACCATCTGATGTAAAATCGTTTCGGATAATTGACCTTCAACTTTATCTTCACTCTTTGATTTCTCCTCTTGTCTTAACCTGTGACTTTGCGACCTTGTTCTTACACAATCCGGAAAAATCCCAGGGTATTCGTCCTTCAGCAATTCAGTTGTTTGATTTTCCACTGGCTTATCAACCACAGTAGGCATCACTCCCACCTGCGATCCAGTTATCATTACCCAAAATGAACTATTCCTGGACATGATAATTTCTCTATTACTCCTACTGCCACTTCACCACTCTTCACTTTCCAACCTCACCTTATACAATGGAACGCTACTCTTCTCACCCTGAATTCCACATATTACCATCTTTTCAGACAATATTCCTCCCAAACTACATCACTCCTCATCTCTTACCATTAAAGATTGACTAGCTCCCGTAACGCTTAAAATTTTGATTTCTTTACCTACTCCCCCTGGTACACATGAGTAAACTTTACCCACACAAGTAAATTTTTTTAAAGAGATCTGACACCTTCTTATCAATCACCTCTTGATCAGGCTGTACATTCTTTTCCACCTCCTTCACTACAATTGGGCTTTCCTTTATTCTATGAATTTAGTTAACATTCGTATAAACACACACAGTAAGAATTATTATCAACTAGAAACATAAAGACCCTACACAGCTACAGTAATCTTTGTATAACCCTTAATAAATTCCTCTTTAACTACTCCAATTCAAGAACAAAATCCAAGTAAAACCAGAACCGTCTTTTCAAAGGTGTGGCCCGGCACACGGCACGCTTACTGGTACCAGACTTGTTAGTGATACTCTGTTCCCCTTCTCAAACAGCAGATTGAATTCCTTCCAGAAAACAATTATCTCTTTTAAGTTATCAAGTAGTCTGGAAACAGCTTTTAAAATGAAGAAAGAGAAACATTTCTTTTAACCTTTGCAGTTCAAAACCAGTCCAAACTCAAAACAAAATTAAAACTCTGAGTCACAGGCCAGCTCCACCCACTCAATGACATCATTGAAGCAATGTGATAAGACAAAAACATTTCTTAAAGGGACACTTCCATGACATTATCAACCCCCCAGAATTGCCCGGGAGTCTCCAGGAATTAAAGATTAATCTCCAGCACATCCCCAAGAGAAAAATCACAGGGCATTAAAAATATGTATATCATTTCAATTTTTGTTGAAGATATTTCTTCATAACTCATAAAAAGAATCAAAATGGGGGAAGAAAACAAAGGCTGTTTGATCAAAATTCTAGAATCGCCCAATTGGATACCAAAGGGGCAGCTCTCTTTCTGATGGGCAGGGAAGACAATGCATCTCAAGGATGGATGTGTTGGGCACCCAATGGCGGGGTTGATGGGGTTGCGGGACAGTTGGAGCTGGGAGGCACATGTAATGAAACCCCATGGAATCCCTCCAGGTGTTACCAAGCCATTGAGGTGGAACAGAAACCGATAGAATCCCAGCCTCCGAATACAATCTGCAGATCAGAAAGATAGTACCGACTTCTGGTGAAGGCCATGAGCTGAGCAGTTGCACAAAACGTGGCTCTCATCTGGAAACCTTGGCTAAGGCCCATTTACCCCAACAAACGAGAAGCAAAAGAACAACAAGTGCCCCTAATCAACCCCCCATCGACCCCAATACCACCCAAAGTGATGAGGAACCAGCAATCCAGCCAAAAAACACCCAGAGGAGGAGAGGGAAATCTCAGCCTCGGAGCAGGGGAGCCCGCATGGCATCAAGGAACTGATGACAAACGATCCCACAGACTTTCCAGCACAGACCCAGGTGCTGATGGAGAAAATTATGTGTTTCAACACCTCCAAGCTCCCGAAGCTTAGAGGCTTAGAGAGGTGTTGAAGGAAGACGTCATGGCGGCCGTGGGGGAGGCATTTGAAGGTACGATGGCCTGTTGAAGGGGGCCAAAGTAAAATGGAGCGGAGGCTTGAGGCCCAAGAAGCAACATGAGAAAGCCGCCATGCAGAAGGGGGCTTGGATCACAGCCCTCAAAGCCATGGTGAGGCTGGTCAAGACACAGAAAGGACTGAAGGAGAAAATCGATGACCAGGAGAACCGATCACGTCAGCAAAACTTGCGGATCATGGGGATGCCAGAAGGCACGGAAGGGAGTAACCCTATGGAGTATGTGGTAGTGATTCTCAGGAAGGTGATCATTGAGGAGTGCTTCACCAAGCCCCGGAGGTAGACCATGCCCACAGAGCACTTCGACAAGGGCCCAAGGCGGGGGAGCCACCCCAGGCGATAATTGTGATGCTCCACCATACCAGAATAAGGAGCAGATCCTGCGCTGGACAAAAAGTGTGCAGGTGTGCAAGTGGGACGGACATTCCATCTGTACCATCTGGCCCTTACCTGGCCAAATGCCAGGCAGAATTCAACGGGGCCAAATCGGCACTGTACACAAGCAAGGTACAGTTTGGCATGCTCTACCCCGTCAAACTTTGGGCCACCTTTCAGGACAAGGAGTACTACCTTTACACCCCAGAGAAGGCCAAAAGGTTTGTGCAGAAACAAACCTGGGAAATAGCAGTACATGGCAATGAATGCAGCATGGGCTTTAGAGATCCAAGAATCCAAAAGGAGCAGGGGTGAATGCACACAGTGGTGGTGGGGGTTGGGGGTGGGGGTTGAGCAGGGGAGAGAAGGATACAAGGTTATTTAGGGAATCCAACCATTGGGGTACCACTGCACTAGCAAATAGGCTGGTGTACTGAGGTATAGTGAAGGAGGAGGCCGTGATGCACGTCCCGCGAGAGAGGGAGGGCCTGACAAGAGGGAAGGGCAAAACAGAAGTTATGGGGAAACAAAAAATAAGAAGTGTAGCCACAACTCCCGATGTAAAATGGAGAACAGCAAAGCCTGCAGGGAAATTCAGCCAACACAGGCAGAAACCATCAGGTGCAAGTTACTGTGTATTAAACTCTGTAAAAGCCCAGACAGCATCGATACAAGCAGCCATCTGCATAATAATGTAGCAGCCATCTACATACTAATGCGCGATCCCCAGGTACAATCGAAACATTTGGGATAAACAAAGCCAAGCCAGATTCCTCGGCGCCAGCAGGAGCCAACACAAAAGAGGTTAACGGACATCTCAAGACCGCCCAGCGATCAGGGAACCGCTCCAGTATTGGAGAAATCGAACCAAGCGATTGGAACGAAGTCCAATCACTTGGAACCAGGTACAGGGTCCGCCCCGAAAGGCGCAAGCCCCTTGGGACTATAAAAGTTAAGCCCCAAGTTCAAATCGTTCTCCTTGACCAGGTCACTCAGCAACACGAAGCAACTCCTGAGAGTGAACTGTCCAAGCTGCCGCATCACTGAATTAAGTCTCAAGTCGACGCTCGCTACGAGATAGGTGCTCCTAGCTACCAGTCCATACCGGCTTTGAATCCCGCAGTTTCAGAATCCGAATGAAAGGCCATTTGTTCCCCTGACCTGGTGGGCCAGTCCGAAGCTAAGTATAGGCCTGCTAGTTGTAGAAGTAGCTTAGAAGTAAAATTTATGCATGAGTAGCGATTTACTGTGTATAATAAATGTGCTTTGATTTGAACCTTACTAACTGATGTGTTGAGTTATTGATCATTACTTGAACTTGAACCTCGTGGCGGTATCATATGTCATGATATTCAAACATACATCATAACACATACATAATGATAGACAGACCAGCGGACCAATTAGCACACATAACACGACAGCCAATCACAGACAAGAGCACACACAGTATAAGACAAGAAACACGACACGAGAGCAGGTAAACCAGGGGAGGAAGGGTTGGGGGAAGAGCCAGGGAGCGGTTGGGGGAGGTGGGGGGGGGGGGGTGGAAGGTAGAAGGCTGGCTACAATAGGTCACACATGGTGATGATGGAAATGAGGAAGCAGACAGCAGCCCATCTTAAATGTCCCGAGAGCGAGCGCAGACACAAACGAACAGGGCCGAGGCCACAGGATGAGTATGGCTGACCCCACAGGAGCGTTGGGGGGGGGGGGGGGGTGAGGGGCACAGCCCCCCCCCCCCCCCGTATGAATAGCTACATGGAACGTGAGAGGCTTCAATGGGCTACTGAAAAGATCCAGAGTCCTCGTCCATCTTAAAAGTCTGCGGGCGGACAAAGCCTTCCTACAGGAGATGCATCTGAGAGAGAGGAGCCGATTGCGGGTCAGGAAGGGCCGGGTGGGACAAATGTTTCACGTGTCTTTTGACACTAGCGCAAGGGGGATGGTCAGATTAGTTAGTAGGAGAGGAGCGTTCATGGCGACGAACACAGGGGGCCGATTCATTATGATCAGCGGGACCCTGGAAGGCACACCGGTAGTTCTGGTAAATTTATACACCCTGAACTGGGACAGCGCAGAGGTCGCCAAGAAAACAATAGCCAAAATCTCCGACCTAGACATCCACCGAATCATCATGGGGGGTAACTTTAATTGCCGGAAAATGGACAGATCCAACCCCAGGGTGAGAGCCACAACAGGAATGGCTCGAGAGCTAAACACTTTTCTGAATCAAATGGGAGGAGTAGACCCCTGGAGGTTTAACCACCCAAGAGTAAAAGAGTTCTCCTTCTTCTCCGACTTGCACAAAGCCTACTCATGTGCAAACATTTTCATTGTCGGGCAAAAGGTACTTCATGGGGTAGTGAGGATGGAATACTCCGCGATAGCAATCTCCGACCACGCACCTCATTATGTAGATGAAAAATTGGAGAAGGGCCAGACCCAACATCCCCCATGGAGGCTAGACACAGCCCTTCTCGCCGATAGCAAATTCTGTACAAAAATATCCCAAGCCATCGACGGTTACGTAATCTGCAAACAGAACGGGGTGGTCTGGGTTTCAGGCCCTTAGGGACAAGAGCGAAAGGGCAGCCAGTCAGAGGCTGATCAAATCCATCAGGATGTGAATCAGCGATACTCCTCAGCCCCAATCAGGGAACTGCTGGGAAAAAGGAAAAAGCTGCAGATGGAATTTGATCTGCTATCCATCAGGAAAGCTGTCCACCTACTTCACCAGGTTCACCATGTGACATTATAGAAATGTACACACAATGTACACGTACAGAAAAACACACGCAAACAGGTGTAATAATATAGTCAATTTTTTTTGTTCTTCTTCCTCCAACTGAAATCCTTCTTGATTGACAGTCTTTTTGAACAAGAAGGTCTCTGCACGATCCGTCCATTTCTCTACACCTCGGCGTTTCTCTTTCAAGTCAGATACTTTAGTTCAATCTGATCGCAGAGTCCCTTGTAATTCTCCAACACAGGAGAATTGGTTATCACAGCTTTCAGGCAGTCAAATGCCTGTTGAAAGTCCGCTGTCCACTGAAATGTTGGACAAATCCTCAGCAAGTCCAACAATGGAGCAACCACGCTACAAAAAGTTTTCACCAATGTTCGACCAAATCCACTCATGCCAAGAAATCGCATTATTCCCCTTTGTCTCGAGGGTATCTGAAACTCCTCAAGGAAAGTGACTTGGGCTTTTCCAAATTCACTTTTGGCTAGGTTTTATCACCAAACCCGCCTCCTGAAGTCGATCGAATAACTGCATCAGATGTTTAAAATGTTCTTTCCATGTCTGGCTGAAAATTACCAGATTGTCAATGTATACCGCACAATTGGGTAATCCTGAAACAACTTTGTTAGTTAACCGTTGAAATGTGGCTGGGGCATTTTTCATGCCAAATGGCATAACTTTGAATTGGTACACACCATTTGGAGTCACAAAAGCTGAAATCTCCTTCGTCCTTTCGGATAAACGTACCAGCCAGTAACCTTGAAGTAAATCCAGTTTGGAAATAAAAGCTGATTGTCCCACTTTCTCAATGCAATCTCCAAAGTGGGATAGGATAAGAGTCGGTTCTTGAAACTGCATTAACCTTTCTATAGAACACACACAACCGTTGGGTACCATCTGGTTTAGCTACCATCACTATGGGTGAGCTCCATTGGCTGCAACCCACTTCAATTCCTCAGGTGTATCACCTGAGCAAGGAGCAGCGCTCCGAAAGCTAGTGACATCGAAACAAACCTGTTGGACTTTAACCTGGAGTTGTAAGACTTCGTATTGCACTTCAATTATGCCATTTTAAAGCATACTCTCAATCTCTTTGTTAACCTGTGCCAATTTTAAATGGTTAAGTCTATATGGATGTTGTTTGATAGGAACAGCATTTCCCACATTGACATCATGTATAGCCAGTTTAGTACTTCCCAATTTATCTCTACAAACTTGCCCACGTGATATCAATAACTCTTTCTCTTCAGTTTGTTTTTCCTCTGGAAGGTATCTGAATAATTTATCCCAATTTTTAAGAACATCCTCGCTTTCCAATTCAATTTGAGGTATGTCAAATTCACAGTCATCTGGATTTGTTTCATCACTTTGAGTTAGAATCATTAAAACCTCCTACTTTTTCTCTCCTTCAGTTTCAAAGTACCTTTTAAGCATATTCACATGACACACTCGGTGAGTCTTCCTTCTATCTGGTGTTTTTAGCAGATAATTCACCTCACTTAATTTCCTTTCAATCTGATAAGGTCGACAAAACCTAGCTTTTAAAAGTTTACCTACCATTGGTAACAATACTAAAATTTTATCTCCTCTGGCAAAACTACGAACTTTGGATTTCTTGTCCCCGACCCGTTTCATCACATTTTGTGCAACTTTCAAGTGTTGTCTCGCCAATTCATCTGCTCTATTTAATCGTCCCCTAAAATTTGACACGTAATCCAATAATGTAATTTCCGATTTCTCACTCACCAATATTTCCTTAATCAATTTAAGAGGTCCTCTTACCTCAAGACCAAAAATTAGTCCAAAAGGTCTGAATTTGGTTGACTCATTAGGTGCATCCCTAATTGCAAACAATACGAATGGAATTCCTTTATTCCAATCCTCTGGATAATCTTGACAATAATCCCTCAACACCGTCTTTAATGTCTGATGCAACCTTTCTAACGCTCCCTGCGATTCTGGATGGTGCGCAGTTGATTTAAATTGTTTTGTTCCTAAGCTATCCATAACTTCTTTGAATAACCTTGAGGTAAAATTTGATCCTTGATCCGATTGTATTTCTGTGGGTAGTCCATATCTAGTAAAGAATTTAAGTGACTCCCCCACAATCTTTTTAGCTGTAACATTATGTACTGGAATGGCCTCTGGAAACCTAGTAGACACATCCATTATAGTCAAAAGATATTGATTCCCACTTTTTGCTTCAGGAAGCGGTCCTACACAATCAATTAGGAGCCTTGTAAAAGGTTCCTCAAATGCTGGAATGGGTATTAAGGGTGCTGGTTTTATCACTGCTTGACGTTTCCCTATCACTTGACATGTGTGACATGATCGACAAATTTTAACTACATCTTTATATAGTCCAGGCCAATAAAAATGTTTTTGGATTTTAGCTTGAGTTTACCTTATTCCCAAATGACCTCCCACTGATACCTCATGTGCAACTCGCAACACCTCATTTCTGTACCCTACCGGCAATACTACTTGATGAACTTCTGCCCACTTTTGATCTGCCTGCATATGAAAAGGTCTCCATTTTTCCATCAAGGCATTACTTTTACGGTAAAAACACTCTGGTATACACTCAGATTCCTCTTCCGTGTATGCTTTCTGATACATCCGTTTTATTTCTATATCTTTCTGTTGTAACTCCGCCAAGTTTCCTGAACTAAAAATATCTGCCTCATCCGCCTTCTGCATTGTAAATTTTATGAAATCCTCCACCTGTTCTTGTTCTTTTTTGACCATCTGATCAAAAATCGTTTCAGATTATTGCACTTCAACTTCATCTTCACTCTTTGATTTCTCCTCTTGTCTTAACCTGTGACTTTGCGACCTTGTTACAACACAATCCGGAAAAATCCCAGGATATTCGTCCTTCAACACTTCAGTTGTCTGATTTTCCACTGGCTTATCAACCACAGTAGGCATCACTCCCACCTGCGATCCAGCTATATAATTACCCAAGGTAAACTGTATTCCTGGACAAGATATTTTCTCTGTTACTCCTACTACCACTTCACCACTCTTCACTGGACTTTCCAAGCTTACCTTATATAATGGAACACAACTCCTCTCATCCTGAATTCCACATATTACCACCTTTTCTGGCAACATTCTTCCCAAACTACATAACTCCTCACCTCTTACCATTAAAGATTGACTATCTCCTGTATCTCTTAAAATTGTGACTTCTTTACCTGCTCCTCCTGATACACGTGAGTAAACTTTACCCACACAAGTAAATTCTTCAAAGAGATCTGGCACCTTCTTATCAATAATCTCTTGATCAGGCTGTACAGTCTTTTGCACCTCCTTCGCTTCACTTGGGCTTTCCTCACTTTATGACCCTGTTTTACTACATCAGCCTTCCCAGTGCTTTTCTTCAACCACCAACACTGTGACTTTACATGGCCTAGTTCATTACAGTGAAAACATTTGAAACTTTACATGTCTCTTCCACCCTCCTGGATTTCCTTTTTAGTCTGAGTCTCCTTATTATCTCCCATCAGATCACCTTTGCCTCTACCACTTGAGTATTTCTCATGTCCCCAGTTTCTATCCCTCACAGGCTCAAACTGATGTCGGAAACCAAGCTTTGATTGATGAACTAATTCATAATCATCTGCCATTTCTGCTTCTAATCTCACAGATTTAACCCTCTGCTATTCTACATGAGTTCTCACTACATCAGGAATTGAATTTTTAAACTCCTCCAAAAGTATATTTTCTCTGAGAGCTTCATACGTTTGGTCTGTTTTCAAAGCCCTTATCCACCTATCAAAATTACTCTGTTTGAGCCTTTCAAACTCCATGTATGTTTGACCAAATATTTTCCTTAAATTGCAAAACCTTTGTCTGTAGGCTTCAGGCACTAGTACATATGCACCTAAGATGGATTTTTTCACCTCCTCATCTGACTCAGATACCTCCTCTGATAGTGATGCAAACACTTCACTAGCCCTACTCCCAGCTTTGTTTGAATCAGTAATACCCACATGTCCTGTGGCCAGTTCATTTGTTTAGCTACCTTCTCAAATGAAATGAAAAAGGCTTCTGCCTCCTTCTCATCAAACCTTGGCAATGCTTGGACATATTTAAATAGATCCCCATCAAGCCTTCGACTATGACGCTCTTTCTCACTATCCTCATCACTATCATCCAACTGTACGATTCCCTTTACACCTGCCAATTTTTACGGACGGTCATGTTTCATGGCCATTTTCTGAAGTTCAAACTCTCTCTCTGTATGTTTTTCCCTGATCTGTATCTCCCTTTCTCTTCCTTTTTCCTCTCTATCTCTTTCATATTCAAGCTGCTTTAATTCTTTCTCATGTTCCATTTGTTTAATTTTGAACTAAATTTTTGCCATTTCCAATGAGTCAAATTGTATCTCAGGCAACTTTAAATGCTTAGCCACCACCATAGTTACCTCATCTTTTCGCATTTTGTCAGGTAATGTTAACTGCAATGTTTTTGCCAAATTTAACAGTCTGCTTTTAGTCTCTGTCCGTAAGAGACTGTATGTGACCGTCTCCACCCCCAAAAATTTCTGAGCCTCTGAAAGAGTCATTGTCCACAACACACTCCCTACTTAAACTAGATTACCACATCTGAAAAGCATCCACAATATGCTCACTCCTCACTGTCTTTAAGTTCACAAAGCCAATCTAATCGAGAGACTTTTATCCCACTCGAGCCCCCAATTTGTTATGGGCTAGGGTTTAGAGAACCGCAAAGTGTATCATGGGGTTTACCTTACCCACAACTTTTAATAGATTATAGGTATGAGGAGCACACGGTCCACTCTGCAGATGTGGTACAACAGAAATGGAAAAGTATTTTTTAAAGCAAAAATTTTTTATTCTATGAACTCAAGTTAACCTTTTTAAAGCATACAGTGAACATCTTAGCAACCATCAATTCAAAGAACACAACACTAATTAATCCTTAATAATTTCCCAAACAACATCCAGAAGACAAAAGAAACACTTTTAACAGAAGCACATCAGGTTTGCATTCACTACTAAGAACATTTATAATTCTGAATTCACCAAATAATCAAGAGATAGTCTTTTCATGGCAGAGAGAACAGCAGTACACCTGCTTTGTCTGGCTTCAGCTCCAACACTGAAAACAAAACCAAAAAAAACAGACACACCCAAGCTTTTCTCAAAGTGAAACTAAAAAGCAGAGCCAGAGCGTAGCTCCACCCACACTCTGACATCACTGCAGTAACATGAACAGCCATAACATTTCTTAAAGCGACATTCTCATGACATCAGCATCACAGTGACGCAGTCGTGGAAGAGTGTCCTGCAGTCAGCATCACATGACACAGTCGGGGAATAGTGTCCGGGAATCAGTGACATAGTAGTGGAATGGTGTCCTGCAATCATCATCACAGTTATGCAGTCGGGGAATGGTGTCTTGCGGTCAGCATCACAGCATCACATGACACAGTCGGGGAACAGTGTCCGGGAATCAGTGACATAGTAGTGGAATGGTGTCCTGCAATCAGCATCACAGTTATGCAGTCGGGGAATGGTGTCTTGCAGTCAGCATCATAGTGACACAGTCGGGGAACAGTGTCCTGTAGTCAGCATCACAGTGACACAGTCGGGGAACAGTGTCCTGCAGTCAGCATCGCAGTGACGCAGTCAGGGAATGGTGTCCAGGAGTCAGCATCGCAGTGACACAGCCTGGGCTCAGTGTCCTGGATTCAGCATTGCAGTGACACAGTCGGGGAATGGTGTCCTGCAGTCAGCATCGCAGTGACGCAGTCAGGAATGTTGTCCTGGAGTCAGCATCGCAGTGGCGCAGTCTGGGAATGGTATCCTGCAGTCTGCATCGCAGTGACACAGTCAGTGAACAGTGTCCTGCAGTCAGCATCTCAGTGTGTTATGGGACAGGGTTTAGTGAACCCCAAAGTGTGTCACGGCGTTCACCAGACCCACAACTTTTACTAGATTGTGGTATGGGGAGCACACGGCCCACTCTTCATGTGTGGTACAGCAGAAATGGAAAAGTATTTTTTTAAAGTAAAACAATGTTTATTCTACGAACTCAAGCTACCCTTTCTGATACATACAGTGAACATCTTAGCAACCATCAATTCAAATACAACCCCCAAAGACTACAACACTAAGTAAACCTTTAAGCTTTCCTTTTTAACATCCAAATGACGGAAAAACAAAACCTTTATCAGAAGTACATCAGGTTAAAGTCACTACTGAAAACATTTATAATTCTGATTTCACCAAATGATCAAGAGATAGTCTTTTGATGGCAGAGAGAACAGCAGTACACCTGCTTGGCCTGGCTTCAGCTCCAACATGGAAAACAAAACTAAAACATTGCAGCCTGCTCAAAAACGAAAGTAAAAAGCTGACAGACAGCCCAGCTCCATTCACTCTCTGACATCACTGCAGTAATAAACACCCATTTCTTAAATACTCTCACTACAGATATTTATATACACACCGATTTATAAACACCCATTTTTTAAAGGTACTCTCACATGACACCTCCCCCCAAGAAAAAAAACCCATCAACTTCAAGATGGTTTCATTTTTCACCTTTTCACTATCCTTTCAGAAATGCACACAGTAAATATACTTTTTCATTTCAAAAAACAACTCACGCAAACAGGTAAAATAATATAGTCCATTTTTTCTCTCGTTCTGCTTCCTCCAACTGAAATCCTTCTCAATTGACAGTCTCTTTGAACAAGAAGGTCTCTGCATGATCCGTCCATTTCTCTACGCCTCGGCATTTCTCTTTAAAGTCAGATACTTTAGTTCAATCTGATCACAGAGTCCCTTGTAATTCTCCAACGCTGGACCACAGGTTATCACAGCTTTCAGTCCGCCAAATGCCTGTTGAAAGTCCGCTGTCCACTGAAATTGTCGACGTTTCTTCAGCAAGTCCATCAGTGGAGCAATCACGCTACAGACCTCTTGCACAAATGTTCGATCAAATCCACTCATGCCAAGAAATCGCATTCTTTCCCTTCATCTTGAGGGTATCGGAAACTCCTCAAGGAAAGTGACTTGGCCTTTCCAAGTTCACTTTTGGCTAGGTTTATCAGCAAATCTGCCTCCTGAAGTCGATCGAATAACTCCATCAAATGTTTCAAAAATTCTGTCTATGTCTGGCTGAAAATTACCAGATCTTCGATGTATACCGCACAATTGGGTACTCCTGAAACAACATTGTTAATTAACCGTTGAAATGTGGCTGGGGCATTTTTCATGCCAAATGGCATAACTTTGAATTGGTACACACCATCTGGAGTCACAAAAGCTGAAATCTCCTTCGTCCTTTCGGATAAAGGTACCAGCCAGTAACCTTGAAGTAAATCCAGTTTGGAAATAAAAGCTGATTGTCCCACTTTCTCAATGCAATCCTCCAAAGTGGGATAGGATAAGAGTCGGTTCTTGAAACTGCATTAACCTTTCTATAGACCACACACAACCGTTGGGTACCATCTGGTTTAGGTACCATCACTATGGGTGAGCTCCATTGGCTGCAACCCACTTCAATTATGCCATTTTTAAGCATACTCTCAATCTCTTTGTTAACCTGTGCCAATTTTAAATGGTTACGTCTATATGGATGTTGTTTGATTGGAACAGTATTTCACACATCTCCATCATGTGTAGCCATTTTAGTACTTCCCAATTTATCTCTACAAACCTTCCCATGTGATATCAATAACTCTTCCAGGTCAGTTCGCTTGTCCTCTGGAAGGTTAACTCAACAATTTATCCCAATTTTTAAGAACATCCTCGTTTTCCAATTTAATTTGAGGTTTGTCAAATACACAGTCATCTGGATTTGGTTCGTCACTTTGAGTTAGAATCATTAAAACCGCCTCCTTTTTCTCTCCTTCCCTTTCAAAGTACCTTTTAAGCGTATTCACATGACACACTCTGTAAGTCTTCCTTCTATCTGGTGTATTTACCACGTAATTAACCTCACTTAATTTCCTTTCAATCTGATAAGGTCCACAAAACCTTGCTTTTAAAGGTTAACATACCACTGGTAACAACACTAAGACATTATCTCCACTGGCAAAGCTACGAACTTTGGATTTCTTGTCCGCTACCGGTTTCATCACATTTTGAGCAACTTTCAAATGTTGTCTAGCCAATTCACCTGTTCTATTTAATTGTTTCCTAAAATTTGACATGTAACCCAATAATGTAAGTTCTGATTTCTCACTCACCAATTTTTCCTTAATCAACTTAAGTGGTCCTCTTACCTCATAACCAAAAATTAGTCCAAAAGGACTGAATTTGGTTGACTCATTAGGTGCATCTCTAATTGCAAACAGTATGAATGGAATTCCTTTATCCCAATCCTCTGGATAATCTTGACAATAATCCTTCAACATTGTCTTTAATGTCTGATGCCACCTTTCTGACACTCCCTGCGATTCTGGATGGTACGCAGTTGATTTAAATTGTTTTATTCCTAAGCTATCCATAACTTCTTTGAATAACCTTGAGGTAAAATTTGATCCTTGACCCGATTGCATTTCTGTGGGTAGTCCATATCTAGTAAAGAAATCATGTAACTCCTCCACAATCCTTTTAGCTGTAATATTACGTACTGGAATGGCCTCTGGAAACCTAACAGACACATCCATCATTGTCAAATGATATTGATTCCCACTTTTTGTTTTAGGAAGCGGTCCTACACAATCAATTAGGACCCTTGTAAAAGGTTCCTCAAATGCTGGAATGGGTATTAAGGGCGCTGGTTTTATTACTGCTGGAGGTTTCCCTATCACTTGACATGTGTGACATGATTGACAAAATTTAACTACATCTTTATGTAGTCCAGGCCAATAAAAATGTTTTTGTATTTTAGCTTGAGTTTTCCTGATTCCCAAATGAACTCCCACTGGTACCTCATGTGTAACTCGCTACATCTCCTTTCTATACCCTACCGGCAATACTACTTGATGAACTTCTGCCCATTTTTCATCTGCCTGCATATGTAAAGGTCTCCATTTTCTCATCAAGAGATTACTTTTATGGTAATAACACTCTGGTATACACTAATTCCTCTTCTGCGTATATGCTTTCTAATACATCCGTTTTATTTCTACATCTTTCTGCTGTAAGTCCGGCAAGTTTCCTGAACTAAAGATACCCGCATCATCCTCTACCTGTTCTTGTTCTTTTCCAGCTATCTGATCAAAAATCGTTTGTGATAAATGCACTTTAACTTCATCTTCACTCTTTGATTTCTCCTCTTGTCTTAACCTGTGACTTTGCGACCTTGTCACAACACAATCCGGAAAAATCCCAGGATATTCGTCCTTCAACACTTCAGTTGTCTGATTTTACACTGGCTTATCAACCACAGTAGGCATCACTCTCACCTGCGATCCAGCTCTATCATTACCCAAGGTAAACTGTTTTCCTGGACAAGATAGTTTCTCTATTACTCCTACTACCACTTCACCACTCTTCACTGGACTTTCCAACCTTACCTTATTTTATTGAACACTACTTCCTCTCACCCTGAATTCCACATACGACTACTTTTTCTGGCAACATTCTTCCCAAACTACATAATTCCTCATCTCTTCCCATTAAAGATTGACTAACTCCCGTATCTCTTAAAATTGTGACTTCTTTACCTGCTCCTCCTGATACACGTGAGTAAACTTTACCCATACAAGTAAATTCTTTAAAGAGATTTGGCACCTTCTTATCAATCACTTCTTGATCAGGCTGTACAATCTTTTCCACCTCCTTCACTTCACTTGGGCTTTCCTTTCCCACTTTAGCAAACCTCACTGTCTTATCCTGTTTTACCACATCAGCCTTCCCAGTGTTTTTCTTCAACCACCAACACTGTGACTTTACATGGCCTAGTTTATTACAGTGAAAACATTTGAAATTTTTCATTTCTTTTCCACTCTCCTGGATTTCTTTTTTAATCTGAGGTACACTCTCCTTATTATCTCCCATCAGACCACCTTTGCCTTTACCACTTGAGTATTTCTCATGTCCCCAATTTCTATCCCTCATAGGCTGAAACTGATGTCGGAAACCAAGCTTTGATTCATGAACTAATTCATAATCATCTGCCATTTCTGCTGCTAATATCGCAGTTTTAACCCTCTGCTCTTCCACATGAATTCTCACTACATCAGGAATTGAATTTTTAACCTCCTCCAAAAGTATGATTTCTCTGAGAGCTTCATACGTTTGGTCTATTTTCAAAGTCCTTATCCACCTTTCAAAATTTCTTTTTTTGAGCCTTTCAAACTCCATGTATGTTTGACCAGTTTCTTTCCTTAAATTTCTAAACCTTTGTCTGTCGGCTTCAGGCACTAATTCATATGCACCTTAGATGGATTTTTTCACCTCCACATACGTCCCAGATACCTCTTCCGGTAGTGAAGCAAACACCTCACTAGCTCTACTTACCAGCTTTGTTTGAATCCGTAATACCCACTTGTCCTGTGGTCATTTCATTTGTTTAGCTGCCTTCTCAAATGAAATGAAAAAGGTTTCTACCTCCTTCTCATCAAACCTTGGCAATGCTTGGACATATTTAAATAGATCCCCACCAAGCCTTCGACTATGATGCTCTTTCTCATTATCCTCATCACTATTCACCAACTGTTTGTTTCCCTTTACATCTGCCAATTTTAACTGACTGTCATGTTGCATGGCCATTTTCTTAAGTTCAAGCTCTCTCTCTTTTTATCTTTTTCCCTGATCTGTATCTCCCTTTCTCTTTCTTTTTGTTCTGCTATGGCTAATCTTTCTGTTTTCCTTTCTTCTCTTTCTTTTACCTCTCTCTCTCTTTCTCTCCCTCTTTCTTTATCCTCTCTCTCTCTTTCTCTTTATTTTTCCTCTCTCTCACTTTCATATTCAAGCTGCATTAATTCTTTCTCATGTTCCAATTGTTTAATTTGCACTGAATTTTTGCTATTTCCAATGAGTCAAACTGTATCTCAGGCAACTTTGAATGCTGAGCCACCGGATAATTACCTCATCTTTTCGCATTTTGTCAGGTAATGTTAACTGCAATGTTTTTGCCAAATCTAACAGTCTGCTTCTAGTCTCCATCCATAAGTTAGTGTGTGTGACCGTCTCCACCCCCAAAAACTTCAGAGCCTCTGAAAGAGCCATTGTCCACAACACACTCCCCACTTAAACTAGAATACCACTCCTGCAAAGCAACCACAATATGCTCACGCCTCATTGTCTTTAAGTTCACTAAGCCAATCCAATAGATAGACTTTTATTCCCCTCGAATCCCCAATTTGTTATGAGCCAGGGTTTAGAGAACCCCAAAGTGTATCATGGAGTTCACCTGACCCACAACATTTAATAGATTGTGGTATGGGGAGCACATGGCCCACTCTACAGGTGTGGTACAGCAGAAATGAAAAGTATTTTTTAAAGCAAAACAATGTTTATTCTATGAACTCAAGTTAACCTTTTTGAAACATACAGTGAACATCTCAGCAACTATCAATTCAAATACAACTCCCAATCTACAATACTAAGTAAAGCTTTAAGCTTTCCTTCTTAACGTCCATACGACGGAAAAACAAAACCTTTATCAGAAGCACATCAGGTTAAAATCACTACTGAAAACATTTATAATTCTGAATTCACCAAATGATCAAAAGATGGCAGAGAGAACAGCAGTACACCTGCTTGGTCTGGCTTCAGCTCCAACACTGAAAATGAAACTAAAACACACCCTGCAGCCTGCTCAAAAACAAAATTTAAACACTGACAGACAGCCCAGCTCCACCCACTCTCTGACATCACTGCAGTAGTAAACACCCATTACTTAAAAGAACTCTCACTACAGATATTTATACACACACCTATTCATAAAAACCCATTTCTTAAAGGTACTCTCACAGGCCAGGGAAGAGGGCCCTGCAGTCAGCCTCGCAGTGACACAGTCGGGGAATGGTGTCCTGCAGTCAGCATCGCAGTGACAGAGTCGGGGAATGGAGTCCAAGAATCAGCGTCGCAGTAACGCAGTCGGGGAATGGTGTCCTAGAGTCAGCGTCACAGCAACGCAGTCAGGGAACGGTGACCTGGAGTCAGCATCACAGTGATGCAGACGGGGAACAGTGTCCTGGAGTCAGTATCACAGTGACACAGTCGGGGAACATTGTCCTGCAGTCAGCATCACAGTGACACGGTCAGGAACAGTGTCCCGTAGTCAGCATCGCAATGACACAGTCGGGGAATGGTGTCCTGGAGTCTGCATCACAGTGACACAGTCGGTGAACAGTGTCCTAGAGTCAGCATCACAGTGATACAGTTGGGGAACAGTGTCCTGCAATCAGAATCGCAGAAACTCCGTCGGGGTGTCATGTGAGAGTACCTTTAAGAAATAGATGTTTAAGCAATGTACCTTTAAGAAATGGAGCTGATCATATTACTGAAGTGATGTCAGAGGGTGGGGGAGCTGAGCTCGCTTCTGCTTTTTGAGTTTCAGTTTGAGAAGGCAGCTGGGAGTGTCTGTGTGTTTTGCTGTGAGCTGCATGAAGAAACTCAGAGCTGGTATGTTGATTTCTGCAATCCAAAGACTATAAATATATTGAATGTAACCTAATGTGCTCCTATTTGTGAAGGTTTGAAGTCTTTTGGATGTTTAAAGGAACAATTTGAAGGATTATTTAGTGTTGTAGTCTTTTGGGGTTATCTTTGAAGTAATGGGTGTTAAGATATTCAATGTTTGTTTTAAAAGGGTTAACTTGAGTTCATAGAATAAACATTGTTTTGTTTTAAAAAACCCTTGTACATTTCTGCTTATCACATCTGGAGAGTACACCGTGTGCTTCCCACACCACAAGCTATTAAAAGTTGTGGGTCGGTTGAACTCCATGAAACACTTTGAGGTTCTGTAAACCCGGACCCATAACAGGGAATGATGTCCTGCAAACAGCATCGAAGAGACACAGTCAGGAACAGTGTCCTGAAGTCAGCATCACGGTGACACAGTCGGGGAACAGTGTCCTGCAGTCAGCAACACAGTGACATAGTCGGGGAAGAGTGTCCTGCAGTCAGCATCACAGTGTCACAGTCGTGGAACATGGTCCTGCAGTCAGCATCAAGTGATGCAGTCGGGGAAAGGTGTCCTGGAGTCAGCATCACAGTGACGCAGTCGGGGAACAGTGTCCTGCAGTCAGCATCGCAGTGATGCAGTCGGGGAATGGTGTCGTGGAGTCAGCTTCACAGTGACACAGTCAGGGAACAGTGTCCTGCAGTCAGCATCACATTGACACAGTCAGGGATTGGTGTCCTGGAGTCAGCATCACATTGACACAGCCAGGGAATAGTGTCCTACTCTCAGCATCTCAGTGAAACAGACTGGGAACAGTGTCCTGCAGTCAGCGTCACATTGACACAGTCAGGGAACAGTGTCCTGCAATCAGCCTAGCAGTGACAGTCAGGGAAGAGGGCCCTGCAATCAGCCTAGCAGTAACAGTCAGGGAAGAAGGCCCTGCAATCAGCCTAGCAGTGACAGTCAGGGAAGAAGGCCCTGCAATCAGCCTAGCAGTGATAGTCAGGGAAGAAGGCCCTGCAATCAGCCTAGCAGTGATAGTCAGGGAAGAGTGTCCTGGAGTCAACTTCACAGTGAAACAGTCAGGGAACAGTGAGTTGCAGTCAGCATCGCAGTGACGCAGTCAGGGAATGGTGTCCTGCAATCAGCATCGCAGTGACACAGTCGGGAACAGTGTCCTGCAGTCAGCATCACATTGACACAGTCAGGGATTGGTGTCCTGGAGTCAGCATCACAGTGACACAGCCAGGGAATAGTGTCCTACTCTCAGCATCACAGTGAAACAGACTGGGAACAGTGTCCTGTAGTCAGCGTCACAGTGACACAGTCAGGGAATGGTGTCCTGCAGTCAGCATCGCAGTGACACAGTCAGGGAATGGTGTCCTGCAGTCAGCATCGCAGTGACACAGCCTGGGAACAGTGTCCTGCAGTCAGCATCGTATTGAAGCAGTTACGGAATGGTGTCCTAAAGTCCGCATCGCAGTGAAGCAGTCGGGGATTGGTGTCCTGGAGTCAGCATCACAGTGACAGAGCCAGGGAATAGTGTCCTGCTCTCAGCATCACAGTGAAGCAGTCGGGGAACATGTTCCTGCAGTCAGGACCACATTGACACAGTCAGGGAACAGTGTCCTGCTCTCAGCATCGCATTGAAACAGACAGGGAACGGTGTCCTGCAGTCAGCATCGCAGTGACACAGTCGGTGAACAGTGTCCTGCAGTCAGCATCGCAGTGAAGCTGACTGGGAGCAGTGCTCTGGAGTCAGCATCACTCTGACGCAGACTGGAACAGTGTGCTGGAGACAGCATCGCAGTGACGCAGTCGGAGAATTTTGTCCTGAAGTCAGCATTGCAGAGTCACAGTCGACGAATGGTGTCCTGCTGTGGGCATCGCAGTGACGCAGTCATAGAACAGTGTCCTGTAGTCAGCATCACAGTGACACAGTTGGGGAACTGTGTCCTGCAGTCAACATCGCAGAGACGCAGTCAGAGAACAGTGTCCTACAGTCAGCATCTCAGTGATGCAGTCAGGGGACATGTCCTGGAGGCAGCATCACAGTGCCACAGTCGGGTAACATGTCCTGGAGGCAGCATCACAGTGACACAGTTGGGGAAGAGTGTCCTGCAGTCAGCATCACAGTGACACAGTCAGGGAACAGTGTCCTGCAATCAGCATCACAGTGCCACAGTCGGCTAACATGTCCTGCAGTCAGCATCACAGTGACACAGTCAGGAACAGTGTCCTGCAGTCAGCATCGTATTGAAGCAGTTACGGAATGGTGTTCTAAAGTCCGCATCGCAGTGAAGCAGTCGGGGATTGGTGTCCTGGAGTCAGCATCACAGTGACACAGCCAGGGAATAGTGTCCTGCTCTCAGCATCGCAGTGAAGCAGTCGGGGAACATGTTCCTGCAGTCAGGACCACATTGACACAGTCAGGGAACAGTGTCCTGCTCTCAGCATCGCATTGAAACAGACAGGGAACGGTGTCCTGCAGTCAGCATCGCAGTGACGCAGTCGGAGAATTTTGTCCTGAAGTCAGCATCGCAGAGTCACAGTCGAGGAATGGTGTCCTGCTGTGGGCATCGCAGTGACGCAGTCATAGAACAGTGTCCTGTAGTCAGCATCACAGTGACACAGTTGGGGAACTGTGTCCTGCAGTCAACATCGCAGAGACGCAGTCAGAGAACAGTGTCCTGCAGTCAGCATCTCAGTGATGCAGTCAGGGGACATGTCCTGGAGGCAGCATCACAGTGCCACAGTCGGGTAACATGTCCTGGAGGCAGCATCACAGTGACACAGTTGGGGAAGAGTGTCCTGCAGTCAGCATCGCAGTGACACAGTCAGGGAACAGTGTCCTGCAATCAGCATCACAGTGCCACAGTCGGCTAACATGTCCTGCAGTCAGCATCACAGTGACACAGTCAGGAACAGTGTCCTGCAGTCAGCATCACAGTGACACAGTCAGGAACAGTGTCCTGCAGTCAGCATCACAGTGACACAGTCAGGAACAGTGTCCTGCAGTCAGCATCTCAGTGATGCAGTCAGGGAACATGTCCTGGAGGCAGCATCACAGTGACACAGTTGGGGAAGAGTGTCCTGCAATCAGCATCGCAGTGACGCAGTCGGGGAATGGTGTTGTGCAGTCAGCATCGCAGTGACGCAGATCCAGAATGGTGTCCTGCACTCTGCATCACAGTGACACAGTCAGGAACAGTGTCCTGCAGTCAGCATCACAGTGACACAGTCAGGAACAGTTTCCTGCAGTCAGCATCACAGTGACACAATCAGGAACAGTGTCCTGCAGTCAACATCGTATTGAAGCAGTTACGGAATGGTGTTCTACTGTCCGCATCGCAGTGAAGCAGTCGGGGAACATGGTCCTGCAGTTAGCATCAGAGCGACGCAGTCGGGGAACGGTGTCCTGGAGTCAGCATCACAGTGACCCAGCTGGGGAACAGTGTCCTGCAGTCAGCCTCGCAGTGACGCAGTCGGGGAATGGTGTTCTGCAGTCAGCATCGCAGTGACGCAGTTACAGAATGGTGTCCTGCGCTCTGCATCACAGTGACACAGTCAGGAACAGTGTGCTGTAGTCAGCATCACAGTGACACAGTCAGGAACAGTGTCCTGCAGTCAGCATCACAGTGACAGTCAGGAACAGTGTCCTGCAGTCAGCATCGCAGTGAAGCAGTCGGGGAACATGATCCTGCAGTCAGGACCACATTGACACAGTCAGGGAAGAGTGTCCTGCTCTCAGCATCACATTGAAACAGACTGGAAACAGTGTCCTGCAGTCAGCATCGCAGTGACACAGTCGGGAAATGGTGCCCTGCAGTCAACATCACAGTGGCACAGTCGGTGAACAGTGTCCTGCAGTCGGCATCGCAGTGAAGCTGACTGGGAACAGTGCCCTGGAGTCAGCATCGCAGTGAAGCTGACTGGGAACAGTGCCCTGGAGTCAGCATCACTCTGACGCAGACTGGAACAGTGTGCTGGAGACAGCATCACAGTGACGCAGTCGGGGAATTTTGTCCTGATGTCAGCATCACAGAGACACAGTCGAGGAATGGTGTCCTGCTGTGGGCATCGCAGTGACGCAGTCATGGAACAGTGTCCTGCAGTCAGCATCACAGTGACACAGTTGCGGAACAGTGTCCTGCAGTCAGCATCGCAGAGACTCAGTCGGGGAATAGTGTCCTGCAGTCAGCATCTCAGTGATGCAGTCAGGGAACATGTCCTGGAGACAGCATCACAGTGACACAGTCGGGGAGTGATGTCCTGGAGACAGCATCACAGTGACACAGTCGGGGAATGGTGTCCTGCAGTCAGCATCACAGTGACACAGTCAGGGATTGGTGTCCTGCAGTCAGCATCGCAGTGACACAGTCAGGGAATGGTGTCCTGCAGTCAGCATCACAGTGAAACTGACTGGGAACAGTGTCCTGCAGTCAGCGTCACAGTGACACAGTCAGGGAATGGTGTCCTGCAGTCAGCATCGCAGTGACAAAGTCAGGGAATGGTGTCCTGCAGTCAGCATCGCAGTGAAGCAGTCGGGGAACGGTGTCCTGCAGACAGCATCACAATGACCCAGCTGGGGAACAGTGACCTGCAGTCAGCATCGCAGTGAAGCAGTCGGGGAACGGTGTCCTGCAGTCAGCATCACAATGACCCAGCTGGGGAACTGTGTCCTGCAGTCAGCATCGCAGTGAAGCAGTCGGGGAACATGGTCCTGCAGTCAGGACCACATTGACACAGTCAGGGAACAGTGTCCTGCTCTCAGCATCGCATTGAAACAGACTGTGAACAGTGTCCTGCAGTCAGCATCGCAGTGACACAGTCGGTGAACAGTGTCCTGCAGTCAGCATCGCAGTGAAGCTGACTGGGAGCAGTGCCATGGAGTCAGCATCACTCTGACGCAGACTGGAACAGTGTGCTGGAGACAGCATCACAGTGATGCAGTCGGGGAATTTTGTCCCGAAGGCAGCATTGCAGAGTCACAGTCGAGGAATGGTGTCCTGCTGTGGGCATCACAGTGACGCAGTCGGAGAATTTTGTCCTGAAGTCAGCATCGCAGAGTCACAGTCGAGGAATGGTGTCCTGCTGTGGGCATCGCAGTGACGCAGTCATAGAACAGTGTCCTGTAGTCAGCATCACAGTGACACAGTTGGGGAACTGTGTCCTGCAGTCAACATCGCAGAGACGCAGTCAGAGAACAGTGTCCTGCAGTCAGCATCTCAGTGATGCAGTCAGGGGACATGTCCTGGAGGCAGCATCACAGTGCCACAGTCGGGTAACATGTCCTGGAGGCAGCATCACAGTGACACAGTTGGGGAAGAGTGTCCTGCAGTCAGCATCGCAGTGACACAGTCAGGGAACAGTGTCCTGCAATCAGCATCACAGTGCCACAGTCGGCTAACATGTCCTGCAGTCAGCATCACAGTGACACAGTCAGGAACAGTGTCCTGCAGTCAGCATCACAGTGACACAGTCAGGAACAGTGTCCTGCAGTCAGCATCACAGTGACACAGTCAGGAACAGTGCCCTGCAGTCAGCATCTCAGTGATGCAGTCAGGGAACATGTCCTGGAGGCAGCATCACAGTGACACAGTTGGGGAAGAGTGTCCTGCAATCAGCATCGCAGTGACAGTCAGAGAAGAGGTCCCTGCAGTCAGCCTCGCAGTGACACAGTCAGGGGACTGTGTCCTGCAATCAGCATCGCAGTGACGCAGTCGGGGAATGGTGTTGTGCAGTCAGCATCGCAGTGACGCAGATCCAGAATGGTGTCCTGCACTCTGCATCACAGTGACACAGTCAGGAACAGTGTCCTGCAGTCAGCATCACAGTGACACAGTCAGGAACAGTGTCCTGCAGTCAGCATCACAGTGACACAATCAGGAACAGTGTCCTGCAGTCAACATCGTATTGAAGCAGTTACGGAATGGTGTTCTACTGTCCGCATCGCAGTGAAGCAGTCGGGGAACATGGTCCTGCAGTTAGCATCAGAGCGACGCAGTCGGGGAACGGTGTCCTGGAGTCAGCATCACAGTGACCCAGCTGGGGAACAGTGTCCTGCAGTCAGCCTCGCAGTGACGCAGTCGGGGAATGGTGTTCTGCAGTCAGCATCGCAGTGACGCAGTTACAGAATGGTGTCCTGCGCTCTGCATCACAGTGACACAGTCAGGAACAGTGTGCTGTAGTCAGCATCACAGTGACACAGTCAGGAACAGTGTCCTGCAGTCAACATCACAGTGACAGTCAGGAACAGTGTCCTGCAGTCAGCATCGCAGTGAAGCAGTCGGGGAACATGATCCTGCAGTCAGGACCACATTGACACAGTCAGGGAAGAGTGTCCTGCTCTCAGCATCACATTGAAACAGACTGGAAACAGTGTCCTGCAGTCAGCATCGCAGTGACACAGTCGGGAAATGGTGTCCTGCAGTCAACATCACAGTGGCACAGTCGGTGAACAGTGTCCTGCAGTCGGCATCGCAGTGAAGCTGACTGGGAACAGTGCCCTGGAGTCAGCATCGCAGTGAAGCTGACTGGGAACAGTGCCCTGGAGTCAGCATCACTCTGACGCAGACTGGAACAGTGTGCTGGAGACAGCATCACAGTGATGCAGTCGGGGAATTTTGTCCCGAAGGCAGCATTGCAGAGTCACAGTCGAGGAATGGTGTCCTGCTGTGGGCATCACAGTGACGCAGTCATAGAACAGTGTCCTGTAGTCAGCATCACAGTGACACAGTTGGGGAACTGTGTCCTGCAGTCAACATCGCAGAGACGCAGTGAGAGAACAGTGTCCTGCAGTCAGCATCTCAGTGATGCAGTCAGGAGACATGTCCTGGAGGCAGCATCACAGTGCCGCAGTCGGGTAACTTGTCCTGGAGGCAGCATCACAGTGACACAGTTGGGGAAGAGTGTCCTGCAGTGAGCATCACAGTGACACAGTCAGGGAACAGTGTCCTGCAATCAGCATCGCAGTGACAGTTCTAGAAGAGGTCCCTGCAGTCAGTCTCACAGAGACACAGTCAGGGGACCGTGTCCTGCAATCAGCATCGCAGTGACGCTGTCGGGGAATGGTGTTCTGCAGTCAGCATCGCAGTGACGCAGTTAAAGAATGGTGTCCTGCACTCTGCATCACAGTGACACAGTCAGGAACAGTGTCCTGCAGTCAGCATCACAGTGACACAGTCAGGAACAGTGTCCTGCAGTCAGCATCATAGTTACACAGTCAGGAACATTGTCCTGCAGTCAGCATCGTATTGAAGCAGTTACGGAATGGTGTCCTACTGTCCACATCGCCGTGAAGCAGTCGGGGAACATGGTCCTGCAGTTAGCATCAGAGCGACGCAGTCGGGGAACGGTGTCCTGGAGTCAGCATCACAGTGACCCAGCTGGGGAACAGTGTCCTGCAGTCAGCATCGCAGTGAAGCAATCGAGGAACATGGTCCTGCAGTCAGGACCAAATTGACACAGTCAGGGAACAGTGTCCTGCTCTCAGCATCGCAGTGACACAGTCGGTGAACAGTGTCCTGCAGTCAGCATCGCAGTGAAGCTGACTGGGAGCAGTGCCATGGAGTCAGCATCACTCTGACGCAGACTGGAACAGTGTGCTGGAGACAGCATCGCAGTGATGCAGTTGGGGAATTTTGTCCCGAAGTCAGCATCGCAGAGTCACAGTCGAGGAATGGTGTCCTGCTGTGGGCATCACAGTGACGCAGTCATAGAACAGTGTCCTGTAGTCAGCATCACAGTGACACAGTTGGGGAACTGTGTCCTGCAGTCAACATCGCAGAGACGCAGTGAGAGAACAGTGTCCTGCAGTCAGCATCTCAGTGATGCAGTCAGGGGACATGTCCTGGAGGCAGCATCACAGTGCCGCAGTCGGGTAACTTGTCCTGGAGGCAGCATCACAGTGACACAGTTGGGGAAGATTGTCCTGCAGTCAGCATCACAGTGACACAGTCAGGGAACAGTGTCCTGCAATCAGCATCGCAGTGACAGTTCTAGAAGAGGTCCCTGCAGTCAGTCTCACAGAGACACAGTCAGGGGACCGTGTCCTGCAATCAGCATCGCAGTGACGCTGTCGGGGAATGGTGTTCTGCAGTCAGCATCGCAGTGACGCAGTTAAAGAATGGTGTCCTGCACTCTGCATCACAGTGACACAGTCAGGAACAGTGTCCTGCAGTCAGCATCACAGTGACACAGTCAGGAACAGTGTCCTGCAGTCAGCATGATAGTTACACAGTCAGGAACATTGTCCTGCAGTCAGCATCGTATTGAAGCAGTTACGGAATGGTGTCCTACTGTCCGCATCGCCGTGAAGCAGTCGGGGAACTTGGTCCTGCAGTTAGCATCAGAGCGACGCAGTCGGGGAACGGTGTCCTGGAGTCAGCATCACAGTGACCCAGCTGGGGAACAGTGTCCTGCAGTCAGCATCGCAGTGAAGCAATCGAGGAACATGGTCCTGCAGTCAGGACCAAATTGACACAGTCAGGGAACAGTGTCCTGCTCTCAGCATCACATTTAAACAGACTGGGAACAGTGTCCTGCAGTCAGCATCGCAGTGACACAGTCGGGAAATGGCGTCCTGCAGTCAACATCACAGTTACACAGTCGGTGAACAGCGTCCTGCAGTCAGCATCGCAGTGAAGCTGACAGGGAACAGTGCCCTGGAGTCAGCATCACTCTGACGCAGACTGGAACAGTGTGCTGGAGACAGCATCACAGTGACGCAGTCGGGGAATTTTGTCCTGATGTCAGCATCGCAGAGACACAGTCGAGGAATGGTGTCCTGCTGTGGGCATCGCAGTGAAAAAGTCGGGGAACATGGTCCTGCGGTTAGCATCAGAGCGACGCAGTCGGGGAACGGTGTCCTGCAGTCAGCATCACAGTGACCCAGCTGGGGAACAGTGTCCTGCAGTCAGCATCGCAGTGAAGCAGTCGGGGAACATGATCCTGCAGTCAGGACCACATTGACACAGTCAGGGAACAGTGTCCTGCTCTCAGCATCACATTGAAACAGACTGGGAACAGTGTCCTGCAGTCAGCATCGCAGTGACACAGTCGGGAAATGGTGTCCTGCAGTCAGCATCACAGTGGCACAGTCGGTGAACAGTGTCCTGCAGTCAGCATCGCAGTGAAGCTGACTGGGAACAGTGCCCTGGAGACAGCATCACAGTGACGCAGTCGGGGAATATTGTCCTGATGTCAGCATCGCAGAGACACAGTCGAGGAATGGTGTCCAGCTGTGGGCATCGCAGTGATGCAGTCAGGGAACATGTCCTGGAGACAGCATTACAGTGACACAGTCGGGGAGTGATGTCCTGGAGACAGCATCACAGTGACACAGTCGGGGAATGGTGTCCTGCAGTCAGCATCACAGCGATACAGTCAGGGATTGGTGTCCTGCAGTCAGCATCGCAGTGACACAGTCAGGGAATGGTGTCCTGCAGTCAGCATCACAGTGAAACAGATTGGGAACAGTGTCCTGCAGTCAGCATCGCAGAGACTCAGTCGGGGAACAGTGTCCTGCAGTCAGCATCTCAGTGATGAAGTCAGGGAACATGTCCTGGAGACAGCATCACAGTGACACAGTCGGGGAGTGATGTCCTGGAGACAGCATCACAGTGACACAGTCGGGGAATGGTGTCCTGCAGTCAGCATCACAGTGACACAGTCAGGGATTGGTGTCCTGCAGTCAGCATCGCAGTGACACAGTCAGGGAATGGTGTCCTGCAGCCAGCATCACAGTGAAACAGATTGGGAACAGTGTCCTGCAGTCAGCGTCACAGTGACACAGTCAGGGAATGGTGTCCTGCAGTCAGCATCACAGTGACACAGTCAGGGAATGGTGTCCTGCAGTCAGCATCGCAGTGACACAGTTGGGAACAGTGTCCTGCAGTCAGCATCACCTTGACACAGTCAGAGATTGGTGTCCTGGAGTCAGCATCACAGTGACACAGTCAGGGATTGGTGTCCTGCAGTCAGCATCGCAGTGACACAGTCAGGGAATGGTGTCCTGCAGTCAGCATCACAGTGAAACAGACTGGGAACAGTGTCCTGCAGTCAGCGTCACAGTGACACAGTCAGGGAATGGTGTCCTGCAGTCAGCATCGCAGTGACACAGTCAGGGATTGGTGTCCTGCAGTCAGCATCGCAGTGACACAGTAGGGAACAGTGTCCTGCAGTCAGCATCACCTTGACACAGTCAGGGATTGGTGTCCTGGAGTCAGCATCACAGTGACACAGCCAGGGAACAGTGTCCTGCAGTCAGCATCGTATTGAAGCAGTTGCGCAATGGTGTCCTACTGTCCGCATCGCAGTGAAGCAGTCGGGGAACGGTGTCCTGCTGTCAGCGTCACAATGACCCAGCTGGGGAACAGTGACCTGCAGTCAGCATCGCAGTGAAGCAGTCAGGGAACGGTGTCGTGCAGTCAGCATCACAATGACCCAGCTGGGCAACAGTGTCCTGCAGTCAGCATCGCAGTGAAGCAGTCGGGGAACGGTGTCCTGCTGTCAGCGTCACAATGACCCAGCTGGGGAACAGTGACCTGCAGTCAGCATCGCAGTGAAGCAGTCAGGGAACGGTGTCGTGCAGTCAGCATCACAATGACCCAGCTGGGCAACAGTGTCCTGCAGTCAGCATCGCAGTGACACAGTCGGTGAACAGTGTCCGGCAGTCAGCATCGCAGTGAAGCTGACTGGGAGCAGTGCCCTGGAGTCAGCATCAGTCTGACGCAGACTGGAACAGTGTGCTGGAGACAGCATCACAGTGACGCAGTCGGGGAATTTTGTCATGAAGTCAACATCGCAGAGTCACAGTCGAGGAATGGTGTCCTGCTGTGGGCATCACAGTGACGCAGTCATAGAACAGTGTCCTGTAGTCAGCAGCACAGTGACACAGTTGGGGAACTGTGTCCTGCAGTTAACATCGCAGAGACGCAGTGAGAGAACAGTGTCCTGCAGTCAGCATCTCAGTGATGCAGTCAGGGGACATGTCCTGGAGGCAGCATCACAGTGCCGCAGTCGGGTAACATGTCCTGGAGGCAGCATCACAGTGACACAGTTGGGGAAGAGTGTCCTGCAGTCAGCATCACAGTGACACAGTCAGGGAACAGTGTCCTGCAATCAGCATTGCAGTGACAGTCAGAGAAGAGGTCCCTGCAGTCAGCCTCGCAGAGACACAGTCAGGGGACCGTGTCCTGCAATCAGCATCGCAGTGACGCACTCGGGGAATGGTGTTCTGCTGTCAGCATCGCAGTGACGCAGTTAAAGAATGGTGTCCTGCACTCTGCATCACAGTGACACAGTCAGGAACAGTGTCCTGCAGTCAGCATCACAGTGACACAGTCAGGAACAGTGTCCTGCAGTCAGCATCACAGTTACACAGTCAGGAACATTGTCCTGCAGTCAGCATCGTATTGAAGCAGTTACGGCATGGCGTCCTACTGTCCGCATCGCCGTGAAGCAGTCGGGGAACATGGTCCTGCAGTTAGCATCAGAGCGACGCAGTCGGGGAACGGTGTCCTGGAGTCAGCATCACAGTGACCCAGCTGGGGAACAGTGTCCTGCAGTCAGCATCGCAGTGAAGCAGTCGGGAAATGGTGTCCTGCAGTCAACATCACAGTGACACAGTCGGTGAACAGTGTCCTGCAGTCAGCATCACAGTGAAGCTGACAGAGAAGAGTGCCCTGGAGTCAGCATCACTCTGACGCAGACTGGAACAGTGTGCTGGAGACAGCATCACAGTGACGCAGGCGGGGAATATTGTCCTGATGTCAGCATTGCAGAGACACAGTTGAGGAATGGTGTCCTGCTGTGGGCATCGCAGTGAAACAGTCGGGGAACATGGTCCTGCAGTTAGCATCAGAGCGACGCAGTCGGGGAACGGTGTCCTGGAGTCAGCATCACAGTGACCCAACTGGGAACAGTGTCCTGCAGTCAGCATCGCAGTGAAGCAGTCGGGGAACATGATCCTGCAGTCAGGACCACATTGACACAGTCAGGGAACAGTGTCCTGCTCTCAGCATCACATTGAAACAGACTGGGAACAGTGTCCTGCAGTCAGCATCGCAGTGACACAGTCAGGAAATGGTGTCCTGCAGTCAGCATCACAGTGGCACAGTCGGTGAACAGTGTCCTGCAGTCAGCATCGCAGTGAAGCTGACTGGGAACAGTGCCCTGGAGACAGCATCACAGTGACGCAGTCGGGGTATTTTGTCCTGATGTCAGCATCGCAGAGACACAGTCGAAGAATGGTGTCCAGATGTGGGTATCGCAGTGACGCAGTCATGGAACAGTGTCCTGCAGTCAGCATCACAGTGACACAGTTGGGGAACAGTGTCCTGCAGTCAGCATCGCAGTGACACAGTCGGTGAACAGTGTCCTGCAGTCAGCATCGCAGGGAAGCTGACTGGGTGCAGTGCCCTGGAGTCAGCATCACTCTGATGCAGACTGGAACAGTGTGCTGGAGACAGCATCACAGTGACGCAGTCGGGGAATTTTGTCCTGATGTCAGCATCGCAGAGACACAGTCGAGGAATGGTGTCCAGATGTGGGCATCGCAGTGACGCAGTCATGGAACAGTGTCCTGCAGTCAGCATCACAGTGACACAGTTGGGGAACAGTGTCCTGCAGTCAGCATCGCAGTGACACAGTCGGTGAACAGTGTCCTGCAGTCAGCATCGCAGTGAAGCTGACTGGGTGCAGTGCCCTGGAGTCAGCATCACTCTGACGCAGACTGGAACAGTGTGCTGGAGACAGCATCACAGTGACGCAGTCGGGGAATTTTGTCCTGAAGTCAGCATCGCCGAGTCACAGTCGAGGAATGGTGTCCTGCTGTGGGCATCACAGTGACGCAGTCATAGAACAGTTTCCTGTAGTCAGCATCACAGTGACACAGTTGGGGAACTGTGTCCTGCAGTCAACATCGCAGAGACGCAGTGAGAGAACAGTGTCTTGCAGTCAGCATCTCAGTGATGCAGTCAGGGGACATGTCCTGGAGGCAGCATCACAGTGCCGCAGTCGGGTAACATGTTCTGGAGGCAGCATCACAGTGACACAGTTGGGGAAGAGTGTCCTGCAGTCAGCATCACAGTGACACAGTCAGTGAACAGTGTCCTGCAATCAGCATCGCAGTGACAATCAGAGAAGAGGTCCCTGCAGTCAGCCTTGCAGAGACACAGTCAGGGGACCGTGTCCTGCAATCAGCATCGCAGTGACGCTGTCGGGGAATGGTGTTCTGCAGTCAGCATCGCAGTGACGCAGTTAAAGAATGGTGTCCTGCACTCTGCATCACAGTGACACAGTCAGGAACAGTGTCCTGCAGTCAGCATCACAGTGACACAGTCAGGAACAGTGTCCTGCAGTCAGCATCACAGTTACACAGTCAGGAACATTGTCCTGCAGTCAGCATCGTATTGAAGCAGTTACGGCATGGTGTCCTACTGTCCGCATCGCCGTGAAGCAGTCGGGGAACATGGTCCTGCAGTTAGCATCAGAGCGACGCAGTCGGGGAACGGTGTCCTGGAGTCAGCATCACAGTGACCCAGCTGGGGAACAGTGTCCTGCAGTCAGCATCGCAGTGAAGCAGTCGGGGAACATGGTCCTGCAGTCAGGACCACATTGACACAGTCAGGGAACAGTGTCCTGCTCTCAGCATCACATTTAAACAGACTGGGAACAGTGTCATGCAGTCAGAATCGCAGTGACACAGTCGGGAAATGGTGACCTGCAGTCAACATCACAGTGACACAGTCGGTGAACAGTGTCCTGCAGTCAGCATCGCAGTGAAGCTGACAGGGAACAGTGCCCTGGAGTCAGCATCACTCTGACGCAGACTGGAACAGTGTGCTGGATACAGCATCACAGTGACGCAGTCGGGGAATTTTGTCCTGAAGTCAGCATCGCAGAGACACAGTCGAGGAATGGTGTCCTGCTGTGGGCATCGCAGTGAAACAGTCGGGGAACATGGTCCTGCAGTCAGCATCGCAGAGACTCAGTCGGGGAACAGTGTCCTGCAGTCAGCATCTCAGTGATGCAGTCAGGGAACATGTCCTGGAGGCAGCATCACAGTGACAGAGTCGGGGAGTGATGTCCTGGAGACAGCATCACAGTGACACAGTCGGGGAATGGTGTCCTGCAGTCAGCATCACAGTGAAACAGTCAGGGATTGGTGTCCTGCAGTCAGCATCGCAGTTACACAGTCAGGGAATGGTGTCCTGCAGTCAGCATCACAGTGAAACAGACTGGGAACAGTGTCCTGCAGTCAGCGTCACAGTGACACAGTCAGGGAATGGTGTCCTGCAGTCAGTATCGCAGTGACACAGTCAGGGAATGGTGTCCTGCAGTCAGCATCGCAGTGACACAGTTGGGAACAGTGTCCTGCAGTCAGCATCACCTTGACACAGTCAGGGATTGGTGTCCTGGAGTCAGCATCACAGTGACACAGCCAGGGAACAGTGTCCTCCAGTCAGCATCGTATTAAAGCAGTTGCGGAATGGTGTCCTACTGTCCGCATCGCAGTGAAGCAGTCGGGTAACGGTGTCCTGCTGTCAGCGTCACAATGACCCAGCTGGGCAACAGTGTCCTGCAGTCAGCATCGCAGTGACACAGTCGGTGAACAGTGTCCTGCAATCAGCATCGCAGTGAAGCTGACTGGGAACAGTGCCCTGGAGTCAGCATCACTCTGACGCAGACTGGAACAGTGTGCTGGAGACAGCATCACAGTGATGCAGTCGGGGAATTTTGTCCTGAAGTCAGCATCGCAGAGTCACAGTCGAGGAATGGTGTCCTGCTGTGGGCATCACAGTGACGCAGTCATAGAACAGTGTCCTGTAGTCAGCATCACAGTGACACAGTTGGGGAACTGTGTCCTGCAGTCAACATCGCAGAGACGCAGTGAGAGAACAGTGTCCTGCAGTCAGCACCTCAGTGATGCAGTCAGGGGACATGTCCTGGAGGCAGCATCACAGTGCCGCAGTCGGGTAACATGTTCTGGAGGCAGCATCACAGTGACACAGTTGGGGAAGAGTGTCCTGCAGTCAGCATCACAGTGACACAGTCAGTGAACAGTGTCCTGCAATCAGCATCGCAGTGACAGTCAGAGAAGAGGTCCCTGCAGTCAGCCTTGCAGAGACACAGTCAGGGGACCGTGTCCTGCAATCAGCATCGCAGTGACGCTGTCGGGGAATGGTGTTCTGCAGTCAGCATCGCAGTGACGCAGTTACAGAATGGTGTCCTGCACTCTGCATCACAGTGACACTGTCAGGAACAGTGTCCTGCAGTCAGCATCACAGTGATGCAGTCAGGGAACATGTCCTGGAGGCAGCATCGCAGTGACACAGTCGGAGAACGGTGTCCTGGAGTCAGCATCACAGTGACCCAGCTGGGGAACAGTGTCCTGCAGTCAACATCGCAGTGACACAGTCAGGGAACAGTGACCTGCAATCAGCATCGCAGTGACAGTCAGAGAAGAGGTCCCTGCAGTCAACCTCGCAGTGACACAGTCAGGGGACCGTGTCCTGCAATCAGCATCGCAGTGACGCAGTCGGGGAATGGTGTTCTGCAGTCAGCATCGCAGTGACGCAGTTACAGAATGGTGTCCTGCACTCTGCATCACAGTGACACAGTCAGGAACAGTGTCCTGCAGTCAGCATCACAGTGACACAGTCAGGAACAGTGTCCTGCAGTCAGCATCACAGTGACACAGTCAGGAACAGTGTCCTGCAGTCAGCATCGTATTGAAGCAGTTACGGAATGGTGTCCTACTGTCCGCATCGCAGTGAAGCAGTCGGGGAATATGGTCCTGCAGTTAGCATCAGAGCGACGCAGTCGGGGAACGGTGTCCTGCAGTCAGCATCGCAGTGAAGCAGTCGGGAAATGGTGTCCTGCAGTCAACATCACAGTGACACAGTCGGTGAACAGTGTCCTGCAGTCAGCATCACAGTGAAGCTGACAGAGAAGAGTGCCCTGGAGTCAGCATCACTCTGACGCAGACTGGAACAGTGTGCTGGAGACAGCATCACAGTGACGCAGGCGGGGAATATTGTCCTGATGTCAGCATTGCAGAGACACAGTCGAGGAATGGTGTCCTGCTGTGGGCATCGCAGTGAAACAGTCGGGGAACATGGTCCTGCAGTTAGCATCAGAGCGACGCAGTCGGGGAACGGTGTCCTGGAGTCAGCATCACAGTGACCCAACTGGGAACAGTGTCCTGCAGTCAGCATCGCAGTGAAGCAGTCGGGGAACATGATCCTGCAGTCAGGACCACATTGACACAGTCAGGGAACAGTGTCCTGCTCTCAGCATCACATTGAAACAGACTGGGAACAGTGTCCTGCAGTCAGCATCGCAGTGACACAGTCAGGAAATGGTGTCCTGCAGTCAGCATCACAGTGGCACAGTCGGTGAACAGTGTCCTGCAGTCAGCATCGCAGTGAAGCTGACTGGGAACAGTGCCCTGGAGACAGCATCACAGTGACGCAGTCGGGGAATTTTGTCCTGATGTCAGCATCGCAGAGACACAGTCGAAGAATGGTGTCCAGATGTGGGCATCGCAGTGACGCAGTCATGGAACAGTGTCCTGCAGTCAGCATCACAGTGACACAGTTGGGGAACAGTGTCCTGCAGTCAGCATCGCAGTGACACAGTCGGTGAACAGTGTCCTGCAGTCAGCATCGCAGGGAAACTGACTGGGTGCAGTGCCCTGGAGTTCGCATCACTCTGATGCAGACTGGAACAGTGTGCTGGAGACAGCATCACAGTGACGCAGTCGGGGAATTTTGTCCTGATGTCAGCATCGCAGAGACACAGTCGAGGAATGGTGTCCAGATGTGGGCATCGCAGTGACGCAGTCATGGAACAGTGTCCTGCAGTCAGCATCACAGTGACACAGTTGGGGAACAGTGCCCTGCAGTCAGCATCGCAGTGACACAGTCGGTGAACAGTGTCCTGCAGTCAGCATCGCAGTGAAGCTGACTGGGTGCAGTGCCCTGGAGTCAGCATCACTCTGACGCAGACTGGAACAGTGTGCTGGAGACAGCATCATAGTGACGCAGTCGGGGAATTTTGTCCTGAAGTCAGCATCGCAGAGTCACAGTCGAGGAATGGTGTCCTGCTGTGGGCATCACAGTGACGCAGTCATAGAACAGTGTCCTGTAGTCAGCATCACAGTGACACAGTTGGGGAACTGTGTCCTGCAGTCAACATCGCAGAGACGCAGTGAGAGAACAGTGTCCTGCAGTCAGCATCTCAGTGATGCAGTCAGGGGACATGTCCTGGAGGCAGCATCACAGTGCCGCAGTCGGGTAACATGTTCTGGAGGCAGCATCACAGTGACACAGTTGGGGAAGAGTGTCCTGCAGTCAGCATCACAGTGACACAGTCAGTGAACAGTGTCCTGCAATCAGCATCGCAGTGACAGTCAGAGAAGAGGTCCCTGCAGTCAGCCTTGCAGAGACACAGTCAGGGGACCGTGTCCTGCAATCAGCATCGCAGTGACGCTGTCGGGGAATGGTGTTCTGCAGTCAGCATCGCAGTGACGCAGTTAAAGAATGGTGTCCTGCACTCTGCATCACAGTGACACAGTCAGGAACAGTGTCCTGCAGTCAGCATCACAGTGACACAGTCAGGAACAGTGTCCTGCAGTCAGCATCACAGTTACACAGTCAGGAACATTGTCCTGCAGTCAGCATCGTATTGAAGCAGTTACGGCATGGTGTCCTACTGTCCGCATCGCCGTGAAGCAGTCGGGGAACATGGTCCTGCAGTTAGCATCAGAGCGACGCAGTCGGGGAACGGTGTCCTGGAGTCAGCATCACAGTGACCCAGCTGGGGAACAGTGTCCTGCAGTCAGCATCGCAGTGAAGCAGTCGGGGAACATGGTCCTGCAGTCAGGACCACATTGACACAGTCAGGGAACAGTGTCCTGCTCTCAGCATCACATTTAAACAGACTGGGAACAGTGTCATGCAGTCAGAATCGCAGTGACACAGTCGGGAAATGGTGACCTGCAGTCAACATCACAGTGACACAGTCGGTGAACAGTGTCCTGCAGTCAGCATCGCAGTGAAGCTGACAGGGAACAGTGCCCTGGAGTCAGCATCACTCTGACGCAGACTGGAAAAGTGTGCTGGATACAGCATCACAGTGACGCAGTCGGGGAATTTTGTCCTGAAGTCAGCATCGCAGAGACACAGTTGAGGAATGGTGTCCTGCTGTGGGCATCGCAGTGAAACAGTCGGGGAACATGGTCCTGCAGTCAGCATCGCAGAGACTCAGTCGGGGAACAGTGTCCTGCAGTCAGCATCTCAGTGATGCAGTCAGGGAACATGTCCTGGAGGCAGCATCACAGTGACAGAGTCGGGGAGTGATGTCCTGGAGACAGCATCACAGTGACACAGTCGGGGAATGGTGTCCTGCAGTCAGCATCACAGTGAAACAGTCAGGGATTGGTGTCCTGCAGTCAGCATCGCAGTGACACAGTCAGGGAATGGTGTCCTGCAGTCAGCATCACAGTGAAACAGACTGGGAACAGTGTCCTGCAGTCAGCGTCACAGTGACACAGTCAGGGAATGGTGTCCTGCAGTCAGTATCGCAGTGACACAGTCAGGGAATGGTGTCCTGCAGTCAGCATCGCAGTGACACAGTTGGGAACAGTGTCCTGCAGTCAGCATCACCTTGACACAGTCAGGGATTGGTGTCCTGGAGTCAGCATCACAGTGACACAGCCAGGGAACAGTGTCCTGCAGTCAGCATCGTATTGAAGCAGTTGCGGAATGGTGTCCTACTGTCCGCATCGCAGTGAAGCAGTCGGGTAACGGTGTCCTGCTGTCAGCGTCACAATGACCCAGCTGGGCAACAGTGTCCTGCAGTCAGCATCGCAGTGACACAGTCGGTGAACAGTGTCCTGCAATCAGCATCGCAGTGAAGCTGACTGGGAACAGTGCCCTGGAGTCAGCATCACTCTGACGCAGACTGGAACAGTGTGCTGGAGACAGCATCACAGTGATGCAGTCGGGGAATTTTGTCCTGAAGTCAGCATCGCAGAGTCACAGTCGAGGAATGGTGTCCTGCTGTGGGCATCACAGTGACGCAGTCATAGAACAGTGTCCTGTAGTCAGCATCACAGTGACACAGTTGGGGAACTGTGTCCTGCAGTCAACATCGCAGAGACGCAGTGAGAGAACAGTGTCCTGCAGTCAGCATCTCAGTGATGCAGTCAGGGGACATGTCCTGGAGGCAGCATCACAGTGCCGCAGTCGGGTAACATGTCCTGGAGGCAGCATCACAGTGACACAGTTGGGGAAGAGTGTCCTGCAGTCAGCATCACAGTGACACAGTCAGGGAACAGTGTCCTGCAATCAGCATCGCAGTGACAGTCAGAGAAGAGGTCCCAGCAGTCAGCCTCGCAGAGACACAGTCAGGGGACCGTGTCCTGCAATCAGCATCGCAGTGACGCAGTCGGGGAATGGTGTTCTGCAGTCAGCATCGCAGTGACGCAGTTACAGAATGGTGTCCTGCACTCTGCATCACAGTGACACAGTCAGGAACAGTGTCCTGCAGTCAGCATCACAGTGATGCAGTCAGGGAACATGTCCTGGAGGCAGCATCGCAGTGACACAGTCGGAGAACGGTGTCCTGGAGTCAGCATCACAGTGACCCAGCTGGGGAACAGTGTCCTGCAGTCAACATCGCAGTGACACAGTCAGGGAACAGTGACCTGCAATCAGCATCGCAGTGACAGTCAGAGAAGAGGTCCCTGCAGTCAACCTCGCAGTGACACAGTCAGGGGACCGTGTCCTGCAATCAGCATCGCAGTGACGCAGTCGGGGAATGGTGTTCTGCAGTCAGCATCGCAGTGACGCAGTTACAGAATGGTGTCCTGCACTCTGCATCACAGTGACACAGTCAGGAACAGTGTCCTGCAGTCAGCATCACAGTGACACAGTCAGGAACAGTGTCCTGCAGTCAGCATCACAGTGACACAGTCAGGAACAGTGTCGTGCAGTCAGCATCGTATTGAAGCAGTTACGGAATGGTGTCCTACTGTCCGCATCGCAGTGAAGCAGTCGGGGAATATGGTCCTGCAGTTAGCATCAGAGCGACGCAGTCGGGGAACGGTGTCCTGGAGTCAGCATCACAGTGACCCAGCTGGGGAACAGTGTCCTGCGGTCAGCATCGCAGTGAAGCAGTCGGGGAACATGGTCCTGCAGTCAGGACCACATTGACACAGTCAGGGAACAGTGTCCTGCTCTCAGCATCGCATTGAAACAGACTGGGAACAGTGTCCTGCAGTCAGCATCGCAATGACGCAGTCGGGAAATGGTGTCCTGCAGTCAACATCACAGTGAAGCAGTCATGGAACAGTGTCCTGCAGTTAGCATCACAGTCACACAGTCGGAGAACAGTGTCCTGCAGTCAGCATCTCAGTTATGCAGTCAGGGAACATGTCCTGCAGTTAGCATCACAGTGACACAGTTGGGGAACAGTGTCCTGCAGTCAGCTTCACAGTGACACAGTTGGAGAACAGTGTCTTTCAGTCAGCATCGCAGAGACGCAGTCGGAGAACAGTGTCCTGCAGTCAGCATCGCAGTGATGCAGTCAGGGAACATGTCCTGCAGTCAGCATCACAGTGCCGCAGTCGGGTAACATGTCCTGGAGGCAGCATCACAGTTACACAGTTGGGGAAGAGTGTCCTGCAGTCAGCCTCGCAGTGACACAGTCAGGGGACCATGTCCTGCAATCAGCATCGCAGTGGCGCAGTCGGGGAATGGTGTTCTGCAGTCAGCATCACAGTGACACAGTCGGTGAACAGTATCCTGCAGTCAGCATCGCAGTGATGCATGTACAGAATGGTGTCCTGCACTCTGCATCACAGTGACACAGTCAGGAACAGTGTCCTGCAGTCAGCGTCACAGTGACACAGTCGGTGAACAGTATCCTGCAGTGACCATCGCAGTGACGCAGTTACAGAATGGTGTCCTGCACTCTGCATCACAGTGAAGCAGTCAGGGAACTGTGTCCTGCAGTCAGCATCACAGTGACACAGTCGGGGAGTGATGTCCTGGAGACAGCATCACAGTGACACAGTCGGGGAGTGATGTCATGGAGACAGCATCACAGTGACACAGTCGGGGAATGGTGTCCTGCAGTCAGCATCACAGTGACACAGTCAGGGATTGGTGTCCTGCAGTCAGCGTCACAGTGACACAGTCAGGGAATGGTGCCCTGCAGTCAGCATCGCAGTGCCACAGTCGGGAACAGTGTCCTGCAGTCAGCATCACATTGACACAGTCAGGGATTGGTGTCCTGGAGTCATCATCACAGTGACACAGCCAGGGAACAGTGTCCTGCAGTCAGCATCGTATTGAAGCAGTTGCGGAATGGTGTCCTACTGTCCGCATCGCAGTGAAGCAGTCGGGGAACATGGTCCTGCAGTCAGCATCACAGTGACACAGCCAGGGAACAGTGTCCTACTGTCCGCATCGCAGTGAAGCAGTCGGGGATTGGTGTCCTGGAGTCAGCATCACAGTGACATAGCCAGGTAATAGTGTCCTGCTCTCAGCATCGCAGTGAAACAGACTGGGAACAGTGTCCTGCAGTCAGCGTCACAGTGACACAGTCAGGGAATGGTGTCCTGCAGTCAGCATCACAGTGACACAGTCAGGGAATGGTGTCCTGGACTCAGCATCGCAGTGACACAGCCAGGGGACAGTGTCCTGCTCTCAGCATCTCAGTGAAGCAGTCGGGGATTGGTGTCCTGGAGTCAGCATCACAGTGACACAGCCAGGGAATAGTGTCCTGCTCTCAGCATCGCAGTGAAACAGACTGGGAACAGTGTCCTGCAGTCAGCGTCACAGTGACACAGTCAGGGAATGGTGTCCTGCAGTCAGCATCGCAGTGACACAGTCAGGGAATGGTGTCCTGGACTCAGCATCGCAGTGACACAGCCAGGGGACAGTGTCCTGCTCTCAGCATCGCAGTGAAGCAGTCGGGGATTGGTGTCCTGGAGTCAGCATCACAGTGACACAGCCAGGGAATAGTGTCCTGCTCTCAGCATCGCAGTGAAACAGACTGGGAACAGTGTCCTGCAGTCAGCGTCACAGTGACACAGTCAGGGAATGGTGTCCTGGACTCAGCATCACAGTGACACAGGCAGGGGACAGTGTCCTGCAGTCAGTATCGTATTGAAGCAGTTGCGGAATGGTGTCCTACTGTCCGCATCGCAGTGAAGCAGTCGGGGAACGGTGTCCTGCTGTCAGCATCACAATGACACAGCGGTGGAACAGTGACCTGCAGTCAGCATCGCAGTGAAGCAGTCGGGGAACGGTGTCCTGCAGTCAGCATCACAAAGACCCAGCTGGGCAACAGTGTCCTGCAGTCAGCATCGCAGTGAAGCAGTCGGGGAACACGGTCCTGCAGTCAGGACCACATTGACACAGTCAGGGAACAGTGTCCTGCTCTCAGCATTGCATTGAAACAGACTGGGAACAGTGTCCTGCATTCAGCATCGCAGTGACACAGTCGGTGAACAGTGTCCTGCAGTCAGCATCGCAGTGAAGCTGACTGGGAGCAGTGCCCTGGAGTCAGCATCACTCTGACGCAGACTGGAACAGTGTGCTGGAGACAGCATCACAGTGACGCAGTCGGGGAATTTTGTTCTGAAGTCAGCATCGCAGAGTCACAGTCGAGGAATGGTGTCCTGCTGTGGGCATCACAGTGACGCAGTCATAGAACAGTGTCCTGTAGTCAGCATCACAGTGACACAGTTGGGGAACTGTGTCCTGCAGTCAACATCACAGAGACGCAGTCAGAGCACAGTGTCCTGCAGTCAGCATCTCAGTGATGCAGTCAGTGGACATGTCCTTGAGGTAGCATCACAGTGCCGCAGTCGGGTAACTTGTCCTGGAGGCAGCATCACAGTGACACAGTTGGGGAAGAGTGTCCTGCAGTCAGCATCACAGTGACACAGTCAGGGAACAGTGTCCTGAAATCAGCATCGCAGTGACAGTCAGAGAAGAGGTCCCTGCAGTCAGCCTCGCAGAGACACAGTCAGGGGACCGTGTCCTGCAATCAGCATCGCAGTGACGCAGTCGGGGAATGGTGTTCTGCAGTCAGCATCGCAGTGACGCAGTTACAGTGTGGTGTCCTGCACTCTGCATCCCAGTGACACAGTCAGGAACAGTGTCCTGCAGTCAGCATCACAGTGAAGCCATCGGGGAACATGGTCCTGCAGTCAGGACCACATTGACACAGTCAGGGAACAGTGTCCTGCTCTCAGCATCACATTGAAACAGACTGGGAACAGTGTCCTGCAGTCAGCATCGCAGTGACACAGTCGGGAAATGGTGTCCTGCAGTCGACATCACAGTGACACAGTCGGTGAACAGTGTCCTGCAGTCAGCATCGCAGTGAAGCTGACTGGGAACAGTGCCCTGGAGTCAGCATCACTCTGGCGCAGACTGGAACAGTGTGCTGGAGACAGCATCACAGTGACGCAGTCGGGGAATTTTGTCCTGATGTCAGCATCGCAGAGACACAGTCGAGGAATGGTGTCCTGCTGTGGGCATCGCAGTGAAGCAGTCATGGAACAGTGTCCTGCAGTCAGCATCACAGTGACACAGTTGGGGAACAGTGTCCTGCAGTCAGCATCGCAGAGACTCAGTCGGAGAACAGTGTCCTGCAGTCAGCATCTCAGTGATGCAGTCAGGGAACATGTCCTGGAGGCAGCATCACAGTGCTACAGTTGGGGAACAGTGTTCTGCGGTCAGCATCACAGTGACGCAGTTGGAGAACAGTGTCTTTCATTCAGCATCGCAGAGACGCAGTCGGAGAACAGTGTCCTGCAGTCAGCATCGCAGTGATGCATTCAGGGAAAATGTCCCGGAGGCAGCATCACAGTGCCGCAGTCGGGTAACATGTCCTGGAGGCAGCATCACAGTGACACAGTTGGGGAAGAGTGTCCTGCAGTCAGCCTCGCAGTGACACAGTCAGGGGACCATGTCCTGCAATTAGCATCGCAGTGACGCAGTCGGGGAATGGTGTTCTGCAGTCAGCATCACAGTGACACAGTCGGTGAACAGTGTCCTGCAGTCAGCATCGCAGTGACGCATGTACAGAATGGTGTCCTGCACTCTGCATCACAGTGACACAGTCAGGAACAGTGTCCTGCAGTCAGCATCACAGTGACACAGTCGGTGAACAGTATCCTGCAGTCAGCATCGCAGTGACGCAGTTACAGAATGGTGTCCTGCACTCTGCACAACAGTGAAGCAGTCAGGGAACAGTGTCCTGCAGTCAGCATCACAGTGACACAGTCGGGGAGTGATGTCCTGGAGACAGCATCACAGTGACACAGTCGGGGAGTGATGTCCTGGAGACAGCATCACAGTGACACAGTCGAGGAATGGTGTCCTGCAGTCAGCATCACAGTGACACAGTCAGGGATTGGTGTCCTGCAGTCAGCATCGCAGTGAAACAGTCAGGGAATGGTGTCCTGCAGTCAGCATCACAGTGAAACAGACTGGGAACAGTGTCCTGCAGTCAGCGTCACAGTGACACAGTCAGGGAATGGTGTCCTGCAGTCAGCATCGCAGTGACACAGTCAGGGAATGGTGTCCTGCAGTCAGCATCATAGAACATAGAACATAGAACATTACAGCGCAGTACAGGCCCTTCGGCCCTCGATGTTGCGCCGACCTGTGAAACCACTCTAAAGCCCATCTTCACTATTCCCTTATTGTCCCTATGTCTATCCAATGACCATTTGAATGTCCTTAGTGTTGACGAGTCCACTACTGTTGCAGGCCGGGCATTACACGCCCTTACTACTCTCTGAGTAAAGAACCTACCTCTGACATCTGTCTTATATCTATCTCCCCTCAATTGCAGTGACACAGTTGGGAACAGTGTCCTGCAGTCAGCATCACATTGACACAGTCAGGGATTGGTGTCCTGGAGTCAGCATCACAGTGACACAGCCAGGGAACAGTGTCCTGCAGTCAGCACCGTATTGAAGCAGTTGCGGAATGGTGTCCTACTGTCCGCATCGCAGTGTAGCAGTCGGGGATTGGTGTCCTGGAGTCAGCATCACAGTGACACAGCCAGGGAATAGTGTCCTGCTCTCAGCATCGCAGTGAAACAGACTTGGAACAGTGTCCTGCGGTCGGCGTCACAGTGACACTGTCAGGGAATGGTGTCCTGGAGTCAGCATCACAGTGACACAGTCAGGGATTGGTGTCCTGCAGTCAGCATCACAGTGACACAGTCAGGGAATGGTGTCCTGCAGTCAGCATCACAGTGACACAGTCAGGGAATGGTGTGCTGCTCTCAGCATCGCAGTGAAACAGACTGGGAACAGTGTCCTGCTGTCAGCGTCACAGTGACACAGTCAGGGAATGGTGTCCTGGAGTCAGCATCACATTGACACAGTCAGGGAACAGTGTCCTGCAATCAGCATCGCAGTGAAACAGACTGGGAACAGTGTCCTGCAGTCAGCGGCACAGTGACACAGTCGGGGAATGGTGTCCTGGAGTCAGCATCACAGTGACACAGGCAGGGGACAGTGTCCTGGAGTCAGTATCGTATTGAAGCAGTTACGGAATGGTGTCCTACTGACGGCATCACAGTGAAGCAGTCGGGGAACGGTGTCCTGCAGTCAGCATCACAATGACCCAGCTGGGGAACAGTGACCTGCAGTCAGCATCGCAGTGAAGCAGTCGGGGAACGGTGTCCTGCAGTCAGCATCACAATGACCCAGCTGGGGAACTGTGTCCTGCAGTCAGCATCGCAGTGAAGCAGTCGGGGAACATGCTCCTGCAGTCAGGACCACATTGACACAGTCAGGGAACAGTGTCCTGCTCTCAGCATCGCATTGAAACAGACTAGGAACAGTGTCCTGCAGTCAGCATCGCAGTGACACAGTCGGTGAACAGTGTCCTGCAGTCAGCATCGCAGTGAAGCTGACTGGGAGCAGTGCCCTGGAGTCAGCATCACTCTGACGCATACTGGAACAGTGTGCTGGAGACAGCATCACAGTGACGCAGTCGGGGAATTTTGTCCTGAAGTCAGCATCGCAGAGTCACAGTCGAGGAATGGTGTTCTGTAGTCAGCATCACAGTGACACATTGGGGAACTGTGTCCTGCAGTCAACAACGCAGAGGCGCAGTCAGAGAACAGTGTCCTGCAGTCAGCATCTCAGTGATGCAGTCAGGGGACATGTCCTGGAGCCAGCATCACAGTGCCGCAGTCGGGTAACATGTCCTGGAGGCAGCATCACAGTGACACAGTTGGGGAAGAGTGTCCTGCAGTCAGCATCACAGTGACACAGTCAGGGAACAGTGTCCTGCAATCAGCATCGCAGTGACAGTCAGAGAAGAGGTCCCTGCAGTCAGCCTCGCAGAGACACAGTCAGGGGACTGTGTCCTGCAATCAGCATCGCAGTGACGCAGTCGGGGAATGGTGTTCTGCAGTCAGCATCGCAGTGACGCAGTTACAGAATGGTGTCCTGCACTCTGCATCACAATGACACAGTTAGGAACAGTGTCCTGCAGTCAGCATCACAGTGACACAGTCAGGAACAGTGTCCTGCATTCAACATCTCAGTGATGCAGTCAGTGAACATGTCCTGGAGCCAGCATCGCAGTGACACAGTCAGGGAACAGTGTCCTGCAATCAGCATCGCAGTGACAGTCAGAGAAGAGGTCCCTGCAGTCAGCCTCGCAGTGACAGAGTCAGGGGACCATGTCCTGCAATCAGCATCGCAGTGACGCAGTTGGGGAATGGTGTTCTGCAGTCAGCATCGCAGTGACGCAGTTACAGAATGGTGTCCTGCACTCTGCATCACAGTGACACAGTCAGGAACAGTGTCCTACAGTCAGCATCGTATTGAAGCAGTTACGGAATGGTGTCCTACTGTCCGCATCGCAGTGAAGCAGTCGGGGAACATGGTCCTGCAGTTAGCATCAGAGCGACGCAGTCGGAAAACGGTGTCCTGGAGTCAGCATCACAGTGACCCAGCTGGGGAACAGTGTCCTGCAGTCAGCATCGCAGTGAAGCAGTCGGGGAACATGGTCCTGCAGTCAGGACCACATTGACACAGTCAGGGAACAGTGTCCTCCTCTCAGCATCACATTGAAACAGAATGGGAACAGTGTTCTGCAGTCAGCCTCACAGTGACACAGCCGGGAAATGGTGTCCTGCAGTCAACATCACAGTGACACAGTCGGTGAACAGTGTCCTGCAGTCAGCATCGCAGTGAAGCTGACTGGGAGCAGTGCCCTGGAGTCAGCATCACTCTGACTCAGACTGGAACAGTGTGCTGGAGACAACATCACAGTGACGCAGTCGGGGAATTTTGTCCTGATGTCAGCATCGCAGAGACACAGCCGAGGAATGGTGTCCTGCAGTCAGCATCGCAGTGATGCAGTCAGGGAACATGTCCTGGAGGCAGCATCACAGTGACACAGTTGGAGAAGAGTGTCCTGCAGTCAGCCTCGCAATGACACAGTCAGGGGACCGTGTCCTGCAATCAGCATCGCAGTGACACAGTCAGGGGACCATGTCCTGCAATCAGCATCACAGTGACGCAGTCGGGGAATGGTGTTCTGCAGTCAGCATCACAGTGACACAGTCGGTGAACAGTATCCTGCAGTCAGCATCGCAGTGACGCATGTACAGAATGGTGTCCTGCACTCTGCATCACAGTGACACAGTCAGGAACAGTGTCCTGCAGTCAGCATCACAGTGACACAGTCGATGAACAGTATCCTGCAGTCAGCATCGCAGTGACGCATGTACAGAATGGTGTCCTGCACTCTGCATCACAGTGACACAGTCAGGAACAGTGTCCTGCAGTCAGCATCACAGTGATGCAGTCGGGGAACAGTGTCCTGCAGTCAGCATCGCTGTAACCAGTCATGGAATGGTGTCCAGCAGTCAGCGTCACAGTTACACAGTCAGGAACAGTGTCCTGGAGTCAGCATCACAGTGACACAGTCGGGGAGTGATGTCCTGGAGACAGCATCACAGTGACACAGTCGGGGATGGTGTCCTGGAGACAGCATCACAGTGACACAGTCAGGAACAGTGTCCTGGAGTCAGCATCACAGTGACACAGTCGGGGAATGGTGTCCTGGACTCAGCATCACAGTGACACAGTCGGGGAATGTTGTCCTGGACTCAGCATCACAGTGGCACAGTCGGGGAATCGTGTCCTGCAGTCAGCATCACAGTGACACAGTCAGGAACAGTGTCCTGGAGTCAGCATCACAGTGACACAGTCGGGGAATGTTGTCCTGGACTCAGCATCACAGTGACACAGTCGGGGAATGGAGTCCTTGAGACAGCATCACAGTGACACAGTCAGGAACAGTGTCCTGGAGTCAGCATCGCAGTGACACAGTCGGGGAATGGTGTCCTGGAGACAGCATCACAGTGACACAGTCGGGGACTGGAGTCCTGGAGACAGCATCACAGTGACACAGTCGGGGAATGGTGTCCTGGAGACAGCATCACAGTGACACAGTCGGGGAATGTTGTCCTGGAGACAGCATCACAGTGACACAGTCGGGGAATGTTGTCCTGGAGTCAGCATCACAGTGACACAGTCGGGGAGTGATGTCCTGGAGTCAGCATCACAGTGACACAGTCAGGAACAGTGTCCTGGAGTCAGCATCACAGTGACACAGTCGGGGAATGGTGTCCTAGAGACAGCATCACAGTGACACAGTCGGGGAGTGATGTCCTGGAGACAGCATCACAGTGACACAGTCGGGGAATGGAGTCCTGGAGACAGCATCACAGTGACACAGTCGGGGAATGTTGTCCTGGACTCAGCATCACAGTGACACAGTCGGGGAATGTTGTCCTGGAGTCAGCATCGCAATAACGCAGTCGGGGAATGGTGTCGATGGGTGCGATTCTCCGACCCCCCCACCGGGTCGGAGAATCGCCGGGAGCATGCGTGAATCCCGCCCCCGCCGTGTCCGAATTCTCCGCCACCAGAGATTCGGTGGGGCGGGAATCGCGCCGCACCGGTCGGCGGGCTCCCCCCAGCGATTCTCCGGCCCGTGATGGGCCGAAGTCCCGCCGCTGTCAATCCTCGCCAGCCGGCGTGGATTGAACCACCTACCTTACCGGCGAGAGCAGACGGCGCGGGCGGGCTCCGGGGTCCTGGGGGGAGGGCGTGGGGCGATCTGGCCTCAGGGGGTGCCCCCAGGGTGGCCTGGCCCGCGATCGGGGACCACTGATCGGCGGGCGGGCCTGTGCTGTGAGGGCACTCTTTTTCTTCCGTCTTCGCCATGGCCTTCACTATGGCGGAGGCGGAAGAGACCCCCTCCACTGCGCATGCGCGGCGGTGCCGTGAGCGGCCGCTGACGCTCCCGCGCATGCGTTGCCCGGCGATGTCCTTTCGCCGCCGGCTGGCGTGGCGCCAAAGGCCTTTCCTGCCAGCCGGCAGGGCGGAAATCACTCCAGCGCTGGCCTAGCCCCTCAAGGTGAGGGCAGGCCCCTAAAGGTGCGGAGACTTCCTCACCTTTGGAGCGGCCGACGCCGGTGTGGTTCACGCTATTCCATTACGCCGGATTCCCCCGCTCCACCGGGTAGGGGAGAATCCCGGCCCTAGAGTCAGCGTGCAATAACGCAGTCGGGGAATGGTGTCCGGCAGTCAGCATCACCCTGACACAGTCAGGGAACAGTGTCCTGCTCTCAGCATCACAGTGACACAGTCAGGGAACAGTGTCCTGCAGTCAGCATTGCAGTGACACTGCAATAGGGCAGCACGGAAGGGGCAGCACGGTAGCATAGTGGTTAGCACAATTGCTTCACAGCTCCCGGGTCCCAGGTTCGATTCCCGGCTTGGGTCACTCTCTGTGTGGAGTCTGCACGTTCTCCCCGTGTGTGCTTGTGTTTCCTCGGGGTTCTCCGGTTTCCTCCCACAGTCCAAAGATGTGCAGGTTAGGTCGATTGGCCATGATAGATTGCCCTTAGTGTCCAAAATTGCCCTCAATGTTGGGTGGGGTTACTGGGTTATGGGGATAGGGTGGAGCTGTTGACCTTGGGTAGGGTGCTCTTTCCAAGGGCCGGTGCAGACTCGATGGCCGAATGGCCTCCTTCTGCACTGTAAATTCTATGACACAGTCAGGGAACAGTGTCCTGCAATCAGCATCGCTGTGACGTAGTCGGGGAATGGTGTTCTGTGGCTATCCCCCTCTCTAACTATGGAGCAATTCCTGCACATCCCGATTTTTCCCTGACACCCGATACTCCGCCCCATCGGGAACATATTCCAGGCATCTCAGGATGGAGAATCACACCCATTGAGTGAGTGTGCAGGTGCAGTATATTGCAGCTAAATGTGAACACTTTTATGTGAAAAAAAAAGGAAGAGTATATTTAAATGGTGAAATATTGGGAAGTGTGGATGTTCAAAGGGATCTAGGTGGATGTACTGTTATGGGCCAGGGTTTAGAAAACACCAAAGTATAATATGGAGTTCACCTGACCTACAACTGTTTACTGATTTTGCTTACGATGAGCACAAGAGCCTGCCTTTCAGATGTTATTCAACAGAGGTCTTCAGCGCTTTTAATCAAAAAACAAGCTTTATTCTACTAATTTAGTTAACATTTGTATAACCGCACACATGCAAGAATTTTTATCAACTACAAACATAAAGACCCCACAAAGCTACAGTAATCTATTTATAACTCCTAATGACTCCCCCTTAACTGTTCCAATTTAATAACAAGACCCAAATAAAAAAACAGAACCCCCTTATAAAGCTGTCGCCCAGCACACGCCACTCTTACTGGTATAAGACTTAGTATTGATACTCTTGTTTCATTTCCCAAACAGCAGGTTTGAATTCCTTCCAGAAAGCAATTATCTCTTTTAAGTAATCAAGTAGTCTGGAAACAGCTTTTAAAATGAAGATAGAGAGACACTTCTTTTCAACCTGTGCAGAACCAAACCAGTTCAAAACTCAAAGCGAAAGTGAAACCAACTCCCAGAGCCACAGCCCAGCTCCACCCACACAATGGCATCACTGAAGCCATGTGATAAGACAAAAACATTCCTTAAAGGGACTTCACATGACAGTACAAAGGGTCCTTGTCCACCAGTCAATGAAATGGTGAGGCAGGTGCAGCAAGCAATTAGGAAGACAGATGATATGTAGGCCTTCATTGTAAGAGGATTTGAGATCAGAAGTAGGGATAATTTCCTGTAGTTATACAGAGCCTTGGTGGGACCACACCTGGAATATTGCATGCAGTTTTGGTCTCCTTACCTAAGAAAGGATATACTTGCCAGGGAGTGCAGCGGAGGTTCACTAGGTTGATACAGGGTGGGTAGGCAGGGCTGTCCTATCAAGAGAAATTGGTTTTACTGGGCATGTCTTCACTGGGATTTAGAAGGATGAGAGGAGATCTGTTGAAACACATAAACTTCTAACAGGGCAGACTAGAATCAGGGAGGATGTTTTCCTGGTTGGGGAATTTAGAACCAGGGTCACAGTTTCAGGATATGGGATAGACTATTTAGGACTGAGATGAGGAAACCTTTCTTCACTCAAAGGGTAGAAATTCTCCACCACAGAAGGCTGTAGGAGCCTAGTCGCTGAGTGCATTCAAGAAGGATATAGATAAATGTTTAGATTTTAATGGCATCAAGGGGTATGGGGAGAAAGCAGAAATATAGCATTTAGATCAAGGATCAACCATGATCACATTGGATGGTGGAGCAGGCTCGAAGGGCTGAATGGCCTCCACTTGCTCTTCATTTCTAGGTTTAATGTTTAGCCCACAGTACACACTGGCACCTCCATTAATTACCATTCTGCAGGACATCTCCCCTCCCAAAACTCATGACAATTTTAGTAAGATGAAGACTGAGGCACGGCCAATAAAGAGTCTACTATTTCCGTGGTGGCACTTAAATTTAATATTTTTTTAAAATCCATAATTATATTCTCCGAACAGAAATATTGTTGGGTCGATTGGAAAAAAGCTGTTGAGTAGCCTTTAAGCAATTTAGTTTGTGATGCAACTCCCATTGAATGAACATCAAGAAGTAATAAAGGAAGGCGTGAGAGAAATTCATGGCCTGAATCAAGTGTTCCTCCCTGAGCAAAGGAGATTAAATGGAGGCAAACAGCAACTTTGGATGTCAAAATTGGCAAATCGAAGAGAAAAGGAATAAAAAGCATGGAGCAAAGATCGATCTGGCATCGATGATGGGACTGTGAACAAGTAAAAATTGACTCCATAGCCATGGGTGGAATGGGTATATTTGTTAGTGAAATAAAGATACCAAAGGAAATGTCAGCCACCAAGAGAAAAAGTCTATACATAAGCCATCTAACTTTCTATAGCTTTTAGCCCATACTTTTGTCAGACAAAACAACAAGTTACATTTCTATGATTTGTTTAACATATAGATAACATCCCAAGGTGCTTCAAAGGTTCAATTATCAAACAGGATTTGAAATCCAGGCGCATAAGGACGAGTGACCTCAACCTTGGTGAATGACAGAGGTTTTAAGGAACATTTTTAAAGACAGAGAGGGGTGAAGGGGGGTGGAGAGAGAGGGATGGAGAGGTTGAGGGACAGAATTCCAGAGCATAGGGTCAAGAGGAAACTGAAGGCCGTAAGACCATAAGACAAGAAGACATAGGTGCAGAATTAGGCCACTTGGCCCATCGAGTCTGCTCCGCCATTCAATCCTGGCTGATATTTTTCTCATCCCCATTCCCCTGCCTTCTCCCCATAACACATGATCCCCTTATTAATCAAGAACCTACCTATCTCTGTCTTAAAGACACTCAGTGATTTGGCCTCCACAGCCTTCTGCGGCAAAGAGTTCCACAGATTCACCACCCTCTGTCTGAAGAAACTCCTCCTCATCTCTGTTTTAAAGGATCGTTCCTTTAGTCTGAGATTGTGTCCTCTGCTTCTAGTCTTTCCTCCAAGTGGAAACCCATCCTCTCCACGTCCACTCTATCCAGGCCTCGCAGTATCCTGCAAGTTTCAATAAGAACCCCCTCATCCTTCTAACCTCCAACGGGTACAGACCCAGAGCCCTCAATTGTTCCTCACACGACAAGCTCTTCATTCCAGGGATCATTCTTGTGAACCTCCTCTGGATCCTTTCCAAGTCCAGCACATCCTTCCTTAGATACGGGGCCCAAAATTGCTCACAATACTCCAAATGGGGTCTGACCAGTGCCTTATATAGCCTCAGAAGTACATCCCTGCTCTTGTATTCTAGCCCTCTCAACATGAATGCTAACATTGCATTTGCCCTCCTAACTGCTGACTGAACCTGCACATTAACCTTAAGGGGATTGTGAACAAGGACTCCCAAGTCCCTTTGTGCTCCTGATTTCCCAAGCATCTCTCCATTTGGAAAATAGTCCATGCCTCCATTTCTCCTTCCAAAGTGCATAACCTCACACTTTTCCACAATATATTCCGTTTGCCACTTTTTTGCCAACTCTCCTAGCCTGTCCAAGTCTTTCTGCAGCCCACCTGCTTCTTCAATACGACATGTCCCTCTACAAATCTAATGAGAGGGAAGAACTGAGGGAGATCAACATTAGTAGAGAAATGGTGCTGGGAAAATTGATGGCATTGAAGGTGGATAAATCCCCAGAGTCTGAGAATCTACATCCCAGAGTGCTTAAGGAGGTGGCTTTGGAAATAGTGGATGCATTGGGGGTTAACTTCTTTTTTAAAAAATAATTTTTATTGAGGTTTTCACAAAATATCAACAACAGAATGAAAAAGGAACCCACTCGAATTAAATACAGAACAAAATAAAACAACCCCCGTGCCCCCCCTCCCCCCCACCCCCATACATAAATAATAAATTAACACCCCGAATTAACACAAAGCAAACATAGCAAATATATACACCCCATCAGATCCCCCAGTGTAAACAAACAAAAATAAAATAGAACCCCCCCCCCCCCGGGTTGCTGCTGCTGCCATTGACCAATGTCTATCGTCTCTGCCAGTAAGTCCAAGAACGGTTGCCACCGTCTGAAGAACCCTTGTACCGATCCCCTTAAGGCAAATTTCACCCTCTCCAATTTAATAAACCCCGCCATATCGTTGATCCAGGATTCCAGGCTTGGGGGCCTCGCATCCTTCCACTGAAGAAGATTCCTTCGCCGTGCTACCAGGGACGCAAAGGCCAGAACACCGGCCTCCTGCACCTCCGGCTCCCCTGCAACCCCAAATATTGCAAGCCCCCAGCCCGGCTTGACCCTAGATTCTACCACCCCCGACACGGTCCTCGCTACACCCTTCCAAAATTCCTCCAGCGCTGGGCATGCCCAGAACATATGGGTGTGATTTGCTGGGCTCCCTGAGCACCTAACACACCTGTCCTCACCCCCAAAGAACCGGCTCATCCTTGTCCCGGTCATGTGTGCCCTGTGCAGCACCTTAAACTGTACGAGGCTGAGCCTCACGCACGAGGAGGAAGAGTTCACCCTCCCTAGGGCATCTGCCCACGTCCCCTCTTCGATCTCCTCTCCCAACTCCTCCTCCCACTAACCTTTCAACTCCACCACTGAGGCCTCCTCCACCTCCTGCATCACCTGGTAAGTTTCTGAAATCTTCCCCACTCCAACCCACCCCCCCCCCAAGAGCACCCTGTCCTGGACTGTGCGTGGCAGCAGCCGTGGGAATTCCACCACTTGCCGCCTGGCAAACGCCCTTACCTGTAAATATCTAAAGGTGTTCCCCGGTGGTCATCTTCAAGGATTCTATAAACTCTGGAATAGTCCCTGCAGATTGGAGGGTAGCTCACGTCACTCCAATATTCAAAAAGGGAGGTAGCGAGTAAGCAGGGAATTATAGACCAGTAAGCCTCACATCGGTAGTGGGGGAAATTCTTGAATCCATTATCAAGGACTTTCTAGCGGAACATTTGGAAAGCTGTGGCAGGATCAGTCAGTCAGCATGGATTTATGAAGGGAAAATCATGCTTGACAAATCTGTTGGAATTCTTTGAAGATGTAACCAGTACAGTTGACAAGGGGGAGCCAGTCGATGTGGTATGTTTGGACTTTCAGAAGGCGTTTGACAAAGTCCCGTATTAGAGATTATTGTGAAAAATTAAAGCGCATGGGATTGGGGGAAATGTATAAAGGTGGATAGAAAACTGGTTGGCAGAGAAGAAACAAAGAGTAGGAATTAATGGGTCCTTTTCAAATTGGCAGGCAGTAACTAGTGGGGTGCCACAGGGATCGGTGCTGGGACCCAGCTATTCACAATATATATGCATGATTTGGATGAGGGAAAAAGATGTAACATCTCAAAGTTTGCAGATGATACCAAGTTAGGTGGGAGCATAAACTGTGATGAGGAGCAAGGATTATACAGCACGATCTTGACAGGTTGGGCGAGTGGGCAAATCAATGGCAGATGCATTGATAATTTGGATAAGTGTGAGGTTATTCACTTTGGAAGCAAAAACAGGAAGGCAGATTACTTTCTGAATGGTTGTAAATTGGGAGAGGGAAGTGTGCAGCGAGATCTGGGTGTTCTTGTGCACCAGTTCTCATCATCATCATAGAACTTACAGTGCAGAATGAGGCCATGAGGCCCATCGAGTCTGCACCGGCTCTTGGAAAGAGCACCCTACCCAAGGTCAACACCTCCACCCTATCCCCATAACCCAGTAACCCCACCCAACACTAAGGGCAATTTTAGACACTAAGGGCAATTTATCATGGCCAGTCCACCTAACCTGCACATCTTTGGGCTGTGGGAGGAAACCGGAGCACCCGGAGGAAACCCACGCACACACGGGGAGGATGTGCAGACTTCGCACTGACAGTGACCCAAGCCGGAGTCGAACCTGGGACCCTGGAGCTGTGAAGCAATTGTGCTATCCACAATGCTACCGTACTGCCCTCATCCAAATCATGCAGTTGCTGAAGGTAAGCATGCAGGTGCAGCAGGCAGTAAAGAAGGCTAATGTTATGTTGACCTTCATTGCGAGAGGTTTCGAGTATAGAAGCAGGGAGGTGTTGCTGCAATTATACAGGGCCTTGGAGGCCACACCTGGAATATTGGGTGCAGTTTTAGTCTCCTTCTCTGAGGAAGGATGTTCTTGTTCTCAAGGGAATGCAGCGAAGGTTTACCAGACTAATTCCAGGGATGGCGGGACTGCCACATGAGGAGAGATAAACTAGGTTGGGATTGTTCTCGCTGGAGTTCAGAAGAATGAAGTCATAGAGACTTATACAATTCTAACAGGACTAGACAGGCTAGATGCAGGGAAGATCTTACCAATGTTGGATGTGTCCAGAACCAGGGGTCACAGTCTGAGGATTCAGGGTAAACCGTTTCGGACAGAGATAAGGAGACATTTCTTCACCCAAAGAGTGGTGAGCCTGTGGAATTCATTACCACAGGAAGTAGTTGATGCTAAAACATTGAATATATTCAAGCGGCGGCTAGATATAGCACTTGGAGAGAATGGGATCAAAGGTTATGGGAGAAAGCAAGATTTGGCTATTGAGTTGGATGATCAGCCATGATCGTGATGAATGGCAGAGCATGCTCAAAGGGCCAAAGGGCCTCCACCTGCTCCTATCTTCTATGTATGTCAGTATCTCTGTTCTCTTCCAGTAGGAGAACACTTCAGCAGTCAAGAGCATTCAGCCTCTGATCTTCGGGTAAGCGTTCTCTTCAGGATGCGCGACAACGCAGAATCGCCGAGCAGAAACTGAAAGCCAAATTCCGCACACATGAGTACGGCCTCAACCGGGACCTTGGATTCATGTCGCATTACATTCACCCCCCACCATCTGACCTGGGCTTGCAAAATCCTAGCAACTGTCCTGGCTTGAGACAATTCACACCTCTTCAACCTGTGATTATCCCTCTCTCCAGTCACTCCGTCTGGACCGGTAAAGACTTAATTACCTGCAAATACTCGCATTCAAAGTATCATTCACTTTGTCTATATGTGTGTTTCTGGAACCCACCTCTTCATTCACCTGAGGAAGGAGCAGTCCTCCGAAAGCGAGTGTTCGAAACAAACCTGTTGGACTGTAACCTGTTGTTGTAAGACTTCTTACTGTGCTCCTATTTCTAACCTCACTGACACGTGGCACAGGGAGTAATCCTGAGATTATAACCCTAGAAGTCTTGCTTTTTAGCTTACTGCCTAACTCCCTGAACTCCTTCTGCAGGACCTCATCACTCTTCTTGCCTATGTCGTTAGCATCTATGTGTACTACAACCTCTGGCAGTTCACCCTCCCCCAATGGTGGTGACTGGAAATGAGAGATGTGCAAGAGGCCAGAATTGGAAGAGGAGTGCAGGGCTCTTGGAGAATTGTATGGCTGAAGGAGGGTTCTGGAAATGAGGAGGGCTAAGTCCATGGCGAACTTTGAAAAGAGGGGTGAGAATTTTAAAACTGAGGTGTTAATGGAATGGGAGCCAATGTATGTTGATGAGCACAGGGTTATGTTCTCACTGAAAAAATTACAGATGCAAATTTTTAAGGGACTGCAATTTTCTGCAACAAATTGTTGGAAAAATATTCTGTCCCACTGAAAAGATAGCACAATATGAATTGAAGGGTCCTGTTGTAATCCAGGCACAGCTTGAGGCCAGCATCTGTTTAGCATTGAGTTATACTGTTGCACTGTTGCTGGGAAATCAGAGATTTACTCACGTGTACTTAGCTCTGCTCACCAGCATTCAAAATCTGATTAAATTTTAATGCCTTTGAAGTCAAATGCCTGCTAAAACTATAAATCAGCTACAAGCCCCCGGGACTCTTCCTTGAAGTTGTGTCGCAATTCAATTTGGGTGATTTCACACCCCAGTTATTCTACATATTCTGTGTTGCCGTAAGGAAACTGATACATGTCTGGCTGTGCCAGTGTAACAGGAATTTGGTTAATTTCTATAAAGTCTTGACATTTTGTGCAAGTCTGTAAAAATACATGCCTCCTTTACATTTTCCTGTCTCACCATCCTTCAGCTTATGTTTGATCTTTGTTTGCATATCCTAAATTTAAATTTACGTGCACATACATGCACACACTTGTACACTCATGTAAACACACATAGGGATAGACGTATTCTGTTATGGACAGAGATGAGGGAGAATTGAAACTCCAATTCCCTTTACTTACTGCCTATAATCAGTGGGGAGGCGGTGATGTAGTGGTATTGTCACTGGATTAGTAATCCAGAGTACTCTGGGGTCCCAGGTTCAAATCACACCACTACAGATAGTGAAATTTGAAATCAATGAAAATCTGGATTTAAAAGTCTAATGATGACTAATGATTGTCATAAAAACCCATTTGATTCACTAATGTCCTTTAGGGAATAAATCTGATATCCTTACCTGGCCTGTATTTAATTTTTTTAAAAAATAATCTATATTGTCAAAAGTAGGCTTACATTAACACTGCAATGAAGTTACCATGAAAATCCCCTAGTCGCCACATTCCGCTGCCTGCCTGCCTGGGTACACGGAGGAAGAATTTAAAATATCCAAATTACCTAACAGCACGTCTTTCGGGACTTGTGGGAGGAAACCGGAGTACCCGGAGGAAACACACACAGACACAGCGAGAATGTGCAGACTCCACGCAGACAGTGACCCGAGCCGGGAATCGAACCTGGGACCCTGGCGTTGTGAAGCAACAGTGCTAACCATGTGACTCCAGACCCAAAGCAATGTGGTTAACTCTTAAATGCCTCTTAAGGGCAATTAGTGGTGGGCAATAAATGTTGGCATAGCCTGTGATGCCCATGTCCCATGAGTGAATTTTAAAAAGCGTGTGTTTTGCAAAGGAAGATGTGTCGTCAACTTGAATAATCAGCAGTAAAGTTTTGTGGGTCTGAATACAATGACGCACAGACACACGAGCGTTACAAAGGATAGTGCTCTTTTACCAATTATAAACAAAAGAACAGTTTGCAGTTCACGTGTTTGGCTCATTTTAGTAAAAAAACCACTTTGATGGTCTGTTGAAGAGAGCGTTTTCACTCCTGAAGAGTTAGTTTAGATAGATTCGAAAAGCCAGTGCCATATCTCAGATTTATTGCAGAATTTCCGAGAGAGATGGGTTTATCAGCTGGTCTTGAAGTTGCTTATTTGTGGTTTTATTACCAGAAAATCAAGTTTCTGTACTGGTGAGGTTGATAAGAAACAGGTTTGCAGAGACCTTCAAGATGGCTCTCTGCCAAGCATACATAATGAGGCCTGGCTGATAGCCCAGGCAACCATTAGAGGACTAAAACACCTGTGCTCCAGAGAAAACATTGTTTGATTGACGGCTCAGGCTCTCTGATCCCGCTGTCAATTTTACAATGTTAAACAAGTCAAGTTCATTTCAAGGTTTTATTGTCTCTCATTTTACACACAGCCACTATAGGGGTCACTGGTTCTTGTAAGTTTATAGTGGGTCAATGCGCATGGAAGTGCCAGAACTTGGCAAAGGGGGCATGAGGGATCATAGGGGTGGGTGGAAAGGCAAAGCTTGGCATGGGGGCATAAGGTTTATTCTCGCTTAAAACTTGCTAGATCTCGAACTTTCTTCCTCCGGAAAATGACCAGAAGTGTTAACTTTGTTTCCTTCTCCACAGGTGCTGAGTATTTTGAAAATTATCCATGCACATATATATAGATAGCAAGACGTCAAGCCAGTACATTGTTTTGAGCCATGCACAGCAGTATAAAGTATTGTTAAGTCTCTTTGAATGACACAAAGCAGCATTCTGAACAAAAATAAACCAAGAATTCACCAGTTGTTTCACATAGTTCATAATTGTTCATCACTCAGTACAAAGATCTAGGGCTGGATTCCCTGGTCCTCGAGCCGCCTGTTTATCGACAGCGCGCCGTTCACTGGTAGTGGGATTCTCTACTCCTGCCGCTTGTCAATGGGATTTCCCATTGAAGCCACCCCACGCTGCTGGGAAACCCGTGGGAAGGGGTGCACTGCTGGCAGGAACAGAGAATCCCAGTGGCCAGAGGATTCCAGCCCTAATCAATCTGGTTGCAGCTTCTGTGGAACATCAATACTGCTTTATTTTGTTTTTTAAAGTCATTGTGGATTTATAACTTGCAAAGGGTAAGGAGTGGAGTAAACTTTCCACTCTGTGGATGTAACAGACATAATAAAATGTATCACATATTTTCATGTAAGTTATGTAATGTAAGTACTGCATCATAAACTTTATAGATAAAAATATTTGAAGTTATGAATAGCTCTTCACAGTTATAAGGGAAATAATGTCCCAATAGAAATGTTGATACTGCCAAAAAACCGAATGAAGTGTTGGGAAAGAGTTGGGGAATGGGACCAATTGGCTAGCGTTTTCAGAGAGCTGGTAATGTTCATCAAGCTAAATGTTGTCACACTGCAGTGCAATGTTCTATAGTCCAGAACTAATCTTCAGTCCAAGCTTTTACGCAACACATTTTAATATTTGTGGCTGAATTTTCATTAGCAGTAACATGGACACAGGAATCTGCCACTCAATTAGATCATGGCCGATTTGATTGTGGTCTTAACTCCACATCCCGCCTACCCCTGATAACTTTTGACTCCCTTGTTAGTCAAGATTCTATCTATCTTTGTCTTGAAAATATTTAATGACCCATGTCATGATATGCAGACATACACATAATGAGATACAGACAGGCAGCTAATGAACACAGAGAACAGGACATAACCAATCAGCAGGCAGAACACTTGGGGGTGGTTTCCCACTATAAAAGGTACAAAGCACTCACATTCTGTCTCTTTCCACTGGAGACATCTACAGAGGAGTCAGCGTGTATATATCACATCACACCTCCAGCATGTGGCTAAGAGCTAGTCTGGTTCAGTCAGACAGAGTAATCACACTTAGGTTAGCAGAGAGTCGAACTCACAGATTCAATAAATCAGATTGAACTAACTTCAAGATCTGGAGTATCTTTCAGTTAAAGCTGCATAGAGTTGCAGCCCGTGTTATTTCAGTGTGCTTAACACAACAACCCAGACTCCAAGGAAGAGAGTTCCAAAGATTCAGGACCTTTGAGGGAAAATAATTCTTATCATCTTCGCCTTAAAATGGGAGACCCTTTATTTTTAAACTGTGTCCCCCTCGCTCTAGTCTCTCTCACAAGGGGAAACATCCTTTCAGCACCCACCCAGTCAATCCCTTTAGAATCTTATCAATAGGATCACCACTCAATCTTCTTCCAATGGATACAGGCCTAACCTGTCCAACCTTCCCTCATAATATATTTCCCACAGTCTAGGCATCAGTCAAATGAACCTTCTCTGAACTGCCTATATCCTTTCTTATAATTTATCATTTATCACCACTGAGAACAGGTTAAAAATTACAAAGAACAATACAGCACAGGAATAGGCCATTCGGCCCCCAAGCCTGTACCGGTCATGATACCACCCTTGACCAAAACCCTCAGCACTTCCTAGTGTCGTATCCCTCTAACCCCATCGTATCCATGTATTTGTTGAGATGCCTTTTGAACGCCGTTAATGTATCTGCTTCCACAACATCCTCTGGCAACGTGTTCCAGGCACTCTCCACCCTTTATGTAAAAAACCTACCTCTCATATCTCCTCTACACTTTGCCCCTGAGACCTTAAACCTATTCCCCCTGGTGACTGGCCCCTCCACCCTGGGAAAAAATCCTGCCCATCCACTCTATCCATGCCCTTCATAATCTTGTAGACCTCTATCAGGTCACCCCTCAACCTCCGGCGTTCTAATGAAAACAGTCCGAGTCTATTCAGCGTCTCCGCATAGCTAACACCCTCCAGACCAGGCAACATCCTGGTAAACCTCCTCTGCACCCTCTCTAAAGCCTCCACTTCCTTCTGGTAGTGTGGCAACTAGAATTGTGCGCAACATTCCAAGTGCGACCCTACCAAGGTTCTATACAACTGTAGCATGACTTGCTTTTTTTAATACTTGATACATCATCCAATAAGGCAAACATTCCGTATGCTTTCTTGACTACCTTGTTCACTTGTGTTGCCACTTTCAAAGATCTGTGGACCTGCATGGCCAGATCTCTCTGACTTTCTCTTTTCCGAAGAGTTTTGTCATTTGTGGCATATTTCCCCTCTATGTTAGACCTACCAAAATGCATTACCTCACATTTGTCTGGATTAAACTCCATTTGCTATTTCTCTGCCCAAGTCTCCAACCTATCTATGTCCTGCTGCATCCTCTAACAATCCTCAACACTATCTGCCACTCCACCAACTTTGGTGTCATCCGCAAACTGACGATCTAGACCAGCTACATTTTCCTTCAAATCATTTATGTATACTACAAGCGACAGAGGCTCCAGCACAGATCTCTGAGGAACACCACTAGTCACAGCCTTCCATTCAGAAAAACACCCTTCTACTGCTACCCTTTGCCTTCTGTGACCGAGCCAGTTCTGTATCCATCTTGCCACCTCGCCTCTGATCCCGTGTGACTTACCTTTTGTACCAGTCTGCCATGAGGCACCTTGTCAAATGCTTTTACTGAAGTCCATGTAAACAACATCCACAGCCCTCCCGTCATCAATCATCTTTGTTACCTCCTCAAAAAGTCGATCAAGTTAGTGAGGCACGACCTCTTCTTCAGAAAACCATGCTAACTATCGCTAACAAGTCCATTTGTTTCCAAATGGGTATAAATCCTGTCCCTGAGAATTCTCTCCAATAATTTACCTACTCCCGACGTGAAGCTCACCGGCCTATAGTTTCCTGGATTATTCCTGCTACCTTTCTTAAACAACGGTACTACATTTTCTCTTTCGTTTCAGATTCCAGCATCCGCGGTAATTTGCTTTTATCCAGTGTTTAACTCACTGCCACCTCTCTTCCAGGAATGCCTACCCTGAAGAAGTACTGCTCTTCTCTCCGACAGGATTTCTTAATGTCCCCCCCCCCCCCGCCCCACTATCCACCTTCACTGCTTTCCATTTCTCTCTTAGTGTTGGACAAGGTATTTACCAAGACTCGCTTCCACAGCCATATTTCCTTCCTCAGTGACTGTCTTCGTCTCCGAATTACCCCACGGGGATTTCAACTTAAATTCCACCCTGCATGTAACCTCCAGGATTCCAGGTACCTCCAACATACACAACATTCTTCCAACGGCTGCTCTCGCCACATCCTGAAAGCCACACTCAGTGCCATGCGCCGCCACATGAAGACACTCGACATCTCTCCAGCAGCATCGTCTTACTCTCTCTCAAAGCTGTCCCTGTCCCCAGTTTCATTTCATCCTTTGCATCATTCGATGCCTTAACAAGAATCTTTTCCTGTTTCTTACAGATGTTAAGGAATGCAAGCTTCAACAACTCATCAACCCACTGCCCATCCTAGGCCCTCCACCAGTCCCAATCCCTCGCACCCCATTTCTCCCAGTATCAACACCACTGCCCATCCCAGGCCCTCCACCAGTCCCAATCCCTCGTACCCCATTTCTCCCAATATCAACACCACTGCCCATCCCAGGCCCTCCACCAGTCCCAATCCCTCGTACCCATTTCTCCCAATATCAACACCACTGCCCATCCCAGGCCCTCCACCAGTCCCAATCCCTCGTACCCCATTTCTCCCAATATGAACACCACTGCCCATCCCAGGCCCTCCACCAGTCCCAATTCCACATACCCCATTTCTCCCAGCCCCAGCCCTTGTCGCGTGTTCACCATACCCTCTGACCTTCCCCTCTCTGAGGCTGAGCGTGCTGTTCTCAGCAAAGGACTCAGCTTTGTACTCTTACGTCCCCACCTCAATGAATTCTGGGCTTGCCATGATGTTGAACTCTTCTTTCGCCGTCTTCATCTCCGTGCCCACTTCTTTGGGCAAGAATCCTCCCCCATTCCACTGATCCTTTCATGTGCCTCCAACATTCTGCCTCCAAGTGGACCCCCCGCCGGGACAATTACCTGCCCTTGAACTTTTCATTGAGAACTGCCGACAGGACATTGGCCATCTTAATTTTTCTGCCCCCCTCACCCATTCCAACCTCTCTCCTTCAGAACTTTCTGCTCTTCACTCCGTCAGGTCTAACCCCGACTTTGTCATCAAACCTGCCGACAAAGGGGATGCTGTTGTCGTCTGGCACACTGACCTCTACCTCGCAGAGGCTGAGCGCCAACTCTCAGATACTCCCTCTTATACAACCCCCTGGACCATGACCAGATCACTGAACATCAAGCCATTATCTCCAATACCGTTAGCAACCTCATTTCCTCCGGATGCCTTCCCCCCACAGCTTCCAACCTCATAGTCTCCAACCCCAGACAGCCCGCTTTTACTTACTTCCCAAAATCCACAAAAAGGACTGCCCCGGCAGGCCCATTGTGTCAGCATGCTCTTGCCCCACCGAACTTATTTCCTCATATCTTGACACCTCTCAACAACTTCTCCTTTAACTCATCTCACTTTCTCCAAATCAAAGGTGTAGCAATGGATACCCACATGGGTCCGAGCTACGCTTGCCTTTTTATGGGGTATGTGGAACATTCCTTGTTCCAGGCCTATCCGGACCTCCTCCCACAACTCCTTTACCAATACATTGATGACTATTTTGATGCCGCGTCATGCTCTCGTCTGGACCTGGAAAAATTCATCAACTTCGCTTCCAGTTTCCATCCCTCCATCACTTTCACCTGTTCCATCTCAGACACTTCCCTATCCATCCTTGATCTTTCTGTCTCCATTTCCGGCAATAGACTATCCACTAATATCCATTACAAGCCCACTGACTCCCACATCCTGTAAGGACTCCATCCATTTCTCTCAACTCCTTCGCCTCCATCGCATTTGTTCCGATGATGCCACTTTCCAAAATGGTGCTTCGAAAATGTGTTCCTTCTTCCTCAACCATGATTTCCCACCTACAGTTATGGACAGGGCCCCCAAGAGTGTGCGGTCCATCTCCCACTACCCTCGCCCCCTCCACTCCCTCCAAGAACAAGGATAGAGTCCCCTTCGTTCTCACATTTCATCCCACCAGCCTCCGTATGCAAAGCATAATCCTCCGCCATTTTCGCCAACTCCAGTGTGATGCCACCACCAAACAAATCTTCCCTTCACTCCCTCTGTCAGCATTCCGCAGAGACCATTCCCCCCGGGATAATCTAGTCCACTCCTCCACCATACCCAGTACCTCTCTCATCAGCCATGTCACCTTCCCATGCAATCGCAGAAGGTGTAACACCTGCCCCTTTACCTCTTCCATGCTTAACATCCCAGGCCCAAAACACTCCTTCCAGGTTCAGCAGCATTTCACTTGCATCTCTTCCAATTTGGTCTACTGCATTCGTTGTTCCCAATGTGGTTTCCTCTATATCGGAGAGACCAAACGCAGACTGAGAGGTCGCTTTGCTGAGCATCTTCGGTCTGTGCGCATTCAGGACCCTGAGCTTCCTGTTGCTTGCCATTTTAACACAAGACCCTGCTCCCACGCCCACATGTCTGTCTGTCCTTGGCCTGCTGCAATGTTCCAGTGAAGCTCAACGCAAACTGGAGGAACAAGGGGCGTCATTCTCCGACCCCCCAGCGGGTCGGAGAATGGCCGTTGGCCGCCGTGAATCCCGCCCCCGCCGGTTGCCGAAGTCTCCGGTACCGGAGATTGGGCGGGGGCGGGAATCGGGCCGCGCCGGTTGGCGGGCCCCCCCCCCCGCTCGATTCTCCAGCCCGGATGGGCCGAAGTCCAGCCGAGAAATTGCCTGTCCCGCCGGCGTAAATTAGAGTACCTATTTACCGGCGGGACAAGGCGGCGTGGGCGGGCTCCGGGGTCCTGGCGGGGGCGCGGGGCGATCTGACCCCGGTCTCAACATCGAGTTCAACAACTTCAGATGATCAGCTCTACCCTACCTCGACCCATTTGTTTTCATCCCATTTAATTTTAACTGTCTTTTACCATTTCTTTCTTTCTTAATATATATTTAATCCCCCCCAATCTTATCCCCCTTTCCTTAACCTTTCTCCTCCTTGCTTCCCCCCTCCTCTCCCCCCACATCTACAGTTCATCCTCTGATGTTAGTTTCTCTGCTGTTTGACCTTTCACATCTTTTGTTCTCTCTGGGGACTGCCATTCTCACTCATTCCCCTTGTTTTCTGTGGCCATTAGCACCCGGTTTCCCTGGGTTTCTGTGGCTATGACTCATCTTTCATTCTCACTCCACAGTATAAATATTTCCCACTTTCTCTGTCTGTTAGCTTTGTCAAAGAGTCATTGGACTCAAAACGCTAGCTGTTTTCTCTCCCTCCAGATGCTGCCAGACCTGCTGAGATTTTCTGGCATTTTCTCTTTCGTTTCAGATTCCAGCATCCGCAGTAATTTGCTTTTGTACTCCATTAGCTATTCTCCAGTCCTTTGGGATCTCACCTGTAGCCAATGAGGATATAAAGTTGTCAGTTAAGGCCCCAGCAATTTTCTCCCTTGCTTCTGGGTTAAATCCCATCCGGCCCAGGAGATAATCTACCTTAATGTATTTTAAAACACCCAATACCTCCTCCTTTTCGATGTTAACATGAACCAGACTGTCCACACACCCTACCCATGAATCATCTTCCACAAAGTCCATGGCACGCGGGTGCGATTCTCCACTCCCACGCCGGTTGGGAGAATCGCCTGGGCCGCCAAAATTTCCGGGGACGTCGGTCCGACGCCCTCCCGCGATTCTCCCAAGCGGCGGGAACGGCCCGGTCGAGTTTTGCGGGCTGCAGGCCGGGAAATCGCCGGAGACACCGAAAATGGCGATTCTCCGGCACCCCCGCTATTCTGAGGCCCGGATGGGCCAAGCGGCCAGGCCAAAACGGCGGGTTCCCCCCGGCGCCGTCCACACCTGGTCGCTGCAGTCGTGAGCGGTGCGTGAACGCTGGGGGGGCGGCCTGTGGGGGGGCGAGGGGGGTTCCTGTACCGGGCTTCACCTGGAATGTGGGGTGGCCCGCGATCGGTGCCCACTGATCGTCGGGCCGTCCTCCCTGAAGGAGGACCTCCTTCCTTCCGCGGCCCCGCAAGATCCGTCCGCCATCTTCTTGCGGGGCGGACTTAGAGAGGACGGCAACCACGCATGCGCGCGTTGGCTCCGGCCAACCCACGCATGCTTGGATGACGTCCGTTATGCGGTGCCGGCCGCGCCATCTATGCGGCGCCGCTTTTACGCGTGCGACAAGGCCTGGGGCGGGTAGATGACAAGGCCCCGATACTGGCCCATTGTCAGGGCCTGAATCGGTCGGGACCGGGGCCGTTCCACTCCGTCGTGAACCTCGACGGCGTTCACGACGGCGCGGCCACTTCGGCGTGAGAGTGGAGAATCCCTTTCTTTTAGTACCTTGCCCATTTCATCTGGCTCAATGCTTAGATTTCTCCCACTGTCCATAAGTGCCCAGTTACTGCCCTGACTGTAAGCCCTGGGGTAAGTTACTGCTCTTATTTAAATACATTAGAATAACAGCAGCAGATTGGCAAGATAGAATACCTTTTTTCCTTGGATATTCAACCTCTTCTTTTCAAAACTGCTTTCTGAGCGCCAACTGATCTAAATCCATTAAGTTTCAGTTTAGGCAATCTCCATTCTTGCTAACCTCCGTTTAAAAAAAAAGAAATATTTGCATTTCTATAGCACTCTTCATGACCACTGGATTTCTCAATGCATTTACAGATGATTAATTATTTTTGAAGTATAGTCACTGCTGTAGCATTGAAAACGGGGCAGTCAATTTGCACGCAATAAGGTCCTACAAACAGCAATACGACAATGACCATATAATCTCTTTTTGTATGTTGATTGAGAGATGAATATTGGCCAGGACACTGGTGATAACCTCTTTGCTATTCTCCCAACTAGTATCCACCTGAGCAGACAGATGGAGCCGCGGTTTAATGCCTCATCTGAAAGATGGCACCTCCAATAGTGCCCTGGAATGGGCCTTGAACTTTGACTGTTCCTCAGTGCATTGGTTGAAAAATCATTAGCTTCAGCTCCCAAAAGCTCCAATGCCTCAATTTTATTACTGCTCCATCCACTTGAAGGAAGTCCTCATGGCTCTTCTCTTTCCTTTTCTTTCTTTGTCTTCTCCGTTTCTGGGCCTTCTGGAGTTCTGTAGAAACAAGCATAGTGTCTGTAACTATCTTTTTTTAATATCTGGTACGCTAGTGTGTCTGTCCTGTAGTGCCAATTACTCCCTTTATAATTGGTCACTATATGTGACTCCCTCATTTCTTTTCAAAAAACAAATGTTAGGACACGGCACACTTCCCAATAATGAACCAGTGCTGATTTAGCATCCAAATGTTCCTGGATGTAAATAGCAGATGGCCGGCAACCTAAAGGTTACCTAAACAAAACAAAACTTTTTGAACTGAAAAAGGCCAAAATGAGGTGCGTATGGGCCGCGACGGGTACGATTTGGATGGAGTCCCCGGGTAGGACGGCTACCAATGCCGTGTCTCTCCTACCCAAGCGTAGTTGACCAGAGGGGGGGTTCCCAGGCAGGGCGGGTCTCAAGCCGTTTCTCCACTGCCTGAGCAACCGACAAGAACGGGCAAAAAATGTAGTCATCGTGGTGGGGCTGCCGTAGTGGTTCTATCCTTCGAACCAGAAGGGCAGTTACGAACGGGCGTCTGGTTCCGTAACCAGTCTCTGCAGACAAGCTCTCAGAGGTTTCAGCCAAATAGGCGTGGGGCAGTGAGAAAAAATTCTCCTGTCGGACATACAACATTTAACAAACTTACAAACAACATAAAACATTCTGCAGGTTCCATCAGAAAGGACAACACTTCTCCCAAGCGGTTCCTTTAAAACATCATCAGGACACCTCAGTTCTTGGCTGTGAACAGGGTCGCAAAGGGGTTCTCGGTTTGGGAGTCAGACCCAAGATCGTCCTCTTCTCCCGGGTGCCAAACTCTTGAGTGTATGAGGGCTGAAAGGGCTGCGTGGTGTGAGGTGGGGTAGCTCTCGTCATTGCGTACGAGTCTGAATGAGTTATCTCGGTGCCAATAATTTGTGTCTAGCTTTGTGGGGACAAAATCGGGCTCGTCAGTGTGGTTCGGTGGTCGGTGGTGGGGTTTATTTAGGAAAGTGATCATGAAGGGATCACTTGGATCGTAGTCGGAGTCGCTGGGTCCTGTTGCATGGGGATAGTAGGGAGGCGTGCTGTGGCTATCGTCCGAGTCACAGTCGCTGTCTCTGCTGCTGCAGTCTGTGGGCGTTCCGGGGCGGAGTGTATATTTTGGGGGTGGAGTCGAGTTCAAGTCCGTGGTTGGGCTGGACGTGTTGGGGGTTGGTAGGGTTACGTTGGTTGTGGGCGGGGCGTGGTGTGCTGCGTCGAGCATGACGTGGTGTGCGTGGTTCGACTGTGTTCCATACGCCTTCAGCTGGTTTATATGAAACCACGCAGTCTTACCATTGGGGTACTTTATTTTATAAACGGAAGGGCTTACTTTATCCGCAATGGAGTACGGACCCGAGTATTTTGGTGACAGGAATGTGCTGGGGTTATACACAGAGAGCATCACTTGCTGTCCGATACTATACTCAGTCGCAGGGACTGTCTTGTCGAAACAAGCCTTGCTCTGTTTCTTTCTTGTGCCCAATTTTACTGCGGCTGCTAGCTGAGCCGTTTTAACATTGTCAACTAATTTCTCCACGGCTTTCTCATGTGTGAGGGCCGTCACTTCGGGGCTGGTCAAGTCCAAATCGAACAAATATTCTGTGCCTTTCATGGGGCGTCCGGTCATGAGGGTGTGTGGGGTGTAACATTGTGGAAGTCGAAATTGTGTTACGTATAAACATCAGCGCGAAAGGGAGGACTGAGTCCCAAGTGGTGTTGTTCTGCTGGGCCATATTTCTGAGGGTGGATTTTAGGGTCCGATTCATGCGCTCCACGTACCACTCAACTGTGGGTGGTATGCTATGTGGAATTTTTGGGTGATGCCAAATGTCGTGAGGACGTTCTGCATGACACGTCCCGTAAAATGGGAGCCTTGGTCTGATTCAATGCTGCGGGGGAGTCCCCATCTTGTAAAGATGTGGTGGGTCAAAATCTTGGCTGTGGTTTTTGCAGTGTTTGTGCGGGCTGGGAATGCTTCCAACCATTTTGTAAATGTGTCAATCACCACAAGTACATATTTATGGCCATTCCTGCAAGGGGGCAATGGTCCTATAAAATCGATCTGGAGGTTAGACCAGGGGCCATTAACGGGTCGGGTGTGGCTGAGTTGAGCCTTTTTGGCATATCTGTCCGGGTTATTCTGGGCACAGATAAGACAATTTTCTATGTAATGGTTTACATCTCCCTTTAAATTCGGCCACCAACAAAGCTGTTTGAGATGGGCTGTAGTGGGATTGATTCCATGATGTCCATGACCGTCATGGAACAAGCAAATCAATTGATTCCTGTCCTGTTCAGGAACCACATAAAGGGTGTCTTTTAACACCACACCGTCATGTGTGGTCAGTGCATTTCATAAATTTCTCATAGGGAGCTGGATATTTCCCGTTTACAATCTCCCTGAGATTGCTGTCCTGCTTCTGGGCCTCCACTAGATCCTCGATCTTTGTCTGTGAGACCTGAACTTCACTCACTGGTGCGCCTTCGGGGGGGCGTCCAACAATATCTGTGTCTGGAACCTGCTTTAGCCAGTGCGTCGGCTTTCACATTTCCAGGGGGGGAGGAACGATGGTGGCTGCGGACTTTGATTATCCCATAAGTCCTGTTCTGGGCTTTTTCTAAAGAACAAAGAACAAAGAACAAAGAAATGTACAGCACAGGAACAGGCCCTTCGGCCCTCCAAGCCCGTGCCGACCATACTGCCCGACTAAACTACAATCTTCTACACTTCCTGGGTCCGTATCCTTCTATTCCCATCCTATTCATATATTTGTCAAGATGCCCCTTAAATGTCCCTATCGTCCCTGCTTCCACTACCTCCTCCGGTAGTGAGTTCCAGGCACCCACTACCCTCTGCGTAAAAAACTTGCCTCGTACATCTACTCTAAACCTTGCCCCTCTCACCTTAAACCTATGCCCCCTAGTAATTGACCCCTCTACCCTGGGGAAAAGCCTCTGACTATCCACTCTGTCTATGCCCCCATAATTTTGTATACCTCTATCAGGTCGCCCCTCAACCTCCTTCGTTCCAGTGAGAACAAACCGAGTTTATTCAATCGCTCCTCATAGCTTATGCCCTCCATACCAGGCAACATTCTGGTAAATCTCTTCTGCACCCTCTCTAAAGCCTCCACATCCTTCTGGTAGTGTGGCGACCAGAATTGAACACTATACTCCAAGTGTGGCCTAACTAAGGTTCTATACAGCTGCAACATGACTTGCCAATTCTTATACTCAATGCCCCGGCCAATGAAGGCAAGCATGCCGTATGCCTTCTTGACTACCTTCTCCACCTGTGTTGCCCCTTTCAATGACCTGTGGACCTGTACTCCTAGATCTCTTTGACTTTCAATACTCTTGAGGGTTCTACCATTCACTGTATATTCCCTACCTGCATTAGCCCTTCCAAAATGCATTACCTCACATTTGTCCGGATTAAACTCCATCTGCCATCTCTCCGCCCAAGTCTCCAGACAATCTAAATCCTGCTGTATCCTCTGACAGTCCTCATCGCTATCCGCAATTCCACCAACCTTTGTGTCGTCTGCAAACTTACTAATCAGACCAGTTACATTTTCCTCCAAATCATTTATATATACTAAAAACAGCAAAGGTCCCAGCACTGATCCCTGCGGAACACCACTGGTCGCAGCCCTCCAATTAGAAAAGCATCCCTCCATTGCTACCCTCTGCCTTCTATGGCCTAGCCAGTTCTGTATCCACCTTGCCAGTTCACCCCTGATCCCGTGTGACTTCACCTTTTGTACTAGTCTACCATGAGGGACCTTGTCAAAGGCCTTACTGAAGTCCATATAGACAACATCTACTGTCCTACCTGCATCAATCATCTTAGTGACCTCCTCGAAAAACTCTATCAAGTTAGTGAGACACGACCTCCCCTTCACAAAACCGTGCTGCCTCTCACTAATACGTCCATTTGCTTCCAAATGGCAGTAGATCCTGTCTCGAAGAATTCTCTCCAGTAATTTCCCTACCACTGAAGTAAGGCTCACCGGCCTGTAGTTCCCGGGATTATCCTTGCTACCCTTCTTAAACAGAGGAACAACATTGGCTATTCTCCAGTCCTCCGGGACATCCCCTGAAGACAGCGAGGATCCAAAGATTTCTGTCAAGGCCTCAGCAATTTCCTCTCCAGCCTCCTTCAGTATTCTGGGGTAGATCCCATCAGGCCCTGGGGACTTATCTACCTTAATATTTTTTAAGACACCCAACACCTCGTCTTTTTGGATCACAATGTGACCCAGGCTATCTACACCCCCTTCTCCAGACTCAACATCTACCAATTCCTTCTCTTTGGTGAATACTGATGCAAAGTATTCATTTAGTACCTCGCCCATTTCCTCTGGCTCCACACATAGATTCCCTTGCCTATCCTTCAGTGGGCCAACCCTTTCCCTGGCTACCCTCTTGCTTTTTATGTACGTGTAAAAAGCCTTGGGATTTTCCTTAACCCTATTTGCCAATGACTTTTCATGACCCCTTCTAGCCCTCCTGACTCCTTGCTTAAGTTCCTTCCTACTTTCCTTATATGCCACACAGGCTTCGTCTGTTCCCAGCCTTTTAGCCCTGACAAATGCCTCCTTTTTCTTTTTGACGAGGCCTACAATATCACTCGTCATCCAAGGTTCCCGAAAATTGCCGTATTTATCTTTCTTCCTCACAGGAACATGCCTGTCCTGTATTCCTTTCAACTGACACTTGAAAGCCTCCCACATGTCAGATGTTGATTTGCCCTCAAACATCCGCCCCCAATCTATGTTCTTCAGTTCCCGCCTAATATTGTTATAATTAGCCTTCCCCCAATTTAGCACATTCATCCTCGGACCACTCTTATCCTTGTCCACCAGTACTTTAAAACTTACTGAATTGTGGTCACTGTTACCGAAATGTTCCCCTACTGAAACATCTACCACCTGGCCGGGCTCATTCCCCAATACCAGGTCCAGTACCGCCCCTTCCCTAGTTGGACTGTTTACATATTGTTTTAAGAAGCCCTCCTGGATGCTCCTTACAAACTCCGCCCCGTCTAAGCCCCTGGCACTAAGTGAGTCCCAGTCAATATTGGGGAAGTTGAAGTCTCCCATCACCACAACCCTGTTGTTTTTACTCTTTTCCAAAATCTGTCTACCTATCTGCTCCTCTATCTCCCGCTGGCTGTTGGGAGGCCTGTAGTATACCCCCAACATTGTGACTGCACCCTTCTTATTCCTGATCTCTACCCATATAGCCTCACTGCCCTCTGAGGTGTCCTCTCGCAGTATAGCTGTGATATTCTCCCGAACAAATAGCGCAACTCCGCCTCCCCTTTTACATCCCCCTCTATCCCGCCTGAAACATCTAAATCCTGGAACGTTTAGCTGCCAATCCTGCCCTTCCCTCAACCAGGTCTCTGTAATGGCAACAACATTAATAGTTCCAAGTAGTAATCCAAGCTCTAAGTTCATCTGCCTTACCCGTAATGCTCCTTGCATTAAAACATATGCACTTCAGGCCACCAGACCCGCTGTGTTCAGCAACTGCTCCCCGTCTGCTCTGCCTCAGAGCCACACTGTCCCTATTCCCTAGTTCTCCCTCAATGCTCTCACCTTCTGACCTATTGCTCCTGCGCCCACCCCCCTGCCATACTAGTTTAAACCCTCCCGTGTGACACTAGCAAACCTCGCGGCCAGGATATTTATGCCTCTCCGGTTTAGATGCAACCCGTCCATCTTATACAGGTCACACCTGCCCCGGAAGAGCTCCCAGTGGTCCAGATAACGGAAACCCTCCCTCCTACACCAGCTGTTTAGCCACGTGTTTGTCTGCTCTATCTTCCTATTTCTAGCCTCACTGGCACGTGGCACAGGGAGTAATCCCGAGATCACAACCCTCGAGGTCCTGTCTTTTAACTTTCTGCCTAGCTCCCTGAACTCCTGCTGCAGGACCTCATGCCCCTTCCTGCCTATGTCGTTAGTACCAACATGTACAACGACCTCTGCCTGTTTGCCCTCCCCCTTCAGGATTCCCTCTACCCGTTCGGAGACATCCTGGACCCTGGCACCAGGGAGGCAACATACCATCCTGGAGTCTCTTTCACGTCCACAGAAGCGCCTATCTGTGCCCCTGACTATAGAGTCCCCTATTACTATTACTCTTCTGCGCTTTGACCCTCCCTTCTGAACATCAGAGCCAGCCGTGGTGCCACTGCTCTGGCTGCTGCTGTTTTCCCCTGATAGGCTATCCCCCCCGACAGTATCCAAAGGGGTATATCTGTTCGAGAGGGGGACAACCACAGGGGATTCCTGCACTGACTGCCTGCCCTTTCTGGTGGTCACCCATTTCTCTGCCTGCACCTTGGGTGTGACCACATTTACATAACTGCGATCTATGACGCTTTCTGCCACCTGCATGCTCCTAAGTGCATCCAATTGCTGCTCCAACCGAACCATGCGGTCTGTGAGGAGCTGCAGTTGGGTGCACTTTCTGCAGATGAAGCCATCCGGGACGCTGGAAGCCTCCCGGACCTGCCACATCTCACAGTCAGAGCACAGCACCCCTCTAACTGACATTGCGTCAATTAATTAAAATTAAAATTTGTCTTTTTTTTTTATAAATACTTTTTTTTAAATTGCAAAGTTACTGTCAACTATCTGTTTCCTAGCACTAGATTTCTAATAGAAATGCGATAGCTAACTATAATACTCTCCGATCTCTGGCTTAGATATCCTCTAAATTATAATTAAGTTATTATGTTTAATTAGTTCCCAAATACTCAAATTTTTTTTAAATTTAGGTTAGAATCCCAACCAGCCACTCAGGTCACAGCTTTTCTGTGATGTCACTTCAGTTTCCCCCCGACACACACAATTTGAAAAAAGGTATAAAAGTAAAAATCACTTACTTACCTTCTGAGTGTCTGAGATGTTCTCAGGTTCTCTCGCTGACAAAGACTGCTCCTCCACCTCCGATCCTTGACCTGCACAATGCTAATAATATAATAATATAGTATGGCACTTACCTTACACCAATGGGTCTTATTATTAGGTTAGAGGAGGAGGGCGGGTGGGAGACACTACACGTGTAGTGTCTCGGGTTTCCGCTCCACCAGAATTTATTGGTTGGGGGGGGGGGGGGGGGGGAACTTGCCAGAGGTCGAACTTCCGGTTCCCGCTTTATATAAAAACAAATAAAACAGAAAAGAAGAACAGACACGGGACCAGGCAAGGCTTTTTAAACTCACTACTCACCTCCAAGAAGGCCCCTGCGCACCGCTGCCGCCGAAATCCAAAGGGCTGCTCCTGTAAAGGTAAGGTTTTTAAACTCACTATTCACCTCCAAGAAGGCCCCTGCGCACCGCTGCCGCCGAAATCCAAAGGGCTGCTCCTGTAAAGGTAAGGTTTTTAAACTCACTACCCACCTCCAAGAAGGCCCCTGCGCACCGCTGCCGCCGAAATCCAAAGGGCTGCTCCTGTAAAGGTAAGAGCTTTTAAATACACTACTCACCTCCCAGAAGGCCCCTGCGCACCGCTGCCGCCGAAATCCAAAGGGCTGCTCCTGTAAAGGTAAGGTTTTTAAACTCAATACTCACCTCCAAGAAGGCCCCTGCGCACCGCTGCCGCCGAAATCCAAAGGGCTGCTCCTGTAAAGGTAAGAGCTTTTAAACTCACTACTCACCTCCCAGAAGGCCCCTGCGCACCGCTGCCGCCGAAATCCAAAGGGCTGCTCCTGTAAAGGTAAGGTTTTTAAACTCACTACTCACCTCCAAGAAGGCCCCTGCGCACCGCTGCCGCCGAAATCCAAAGGGCTGCTCCTGTAAAGGTAAGAGCTTTTAAACTCACTACTCACCTCCCAGAAGGCCCCTGCGCACCGCTGCCGCCGAAATCCAAAGGGCTGCTCCTGTAAAGGTAAGGTTTTTAAACTCACTACTCACCTCCAAGAAGGCCCCTGCGCACCGCTGCCGCCGAAATCCAAAGGGCTGCTCCTGTAAAGGTAAGAGCTTTTAAACTCACTACTCACCTCCCAGAAGGCCCCTGCGCACCGCTGCCGCCGAAATCCAAAGGGCTGCTCCTGTAAAGGTAAGGTTTTTAAACTCACTACTCACCTCCAAGAAGGCCCCTGCGCACCGCTGCCACCGAAATCCAAAGGGCTGCTCCTGTAAAGGTAAGGTTTTTAAACTCACTACTCACCTCCAAGAAGGCCCCTGCGCACCGCTGCCGCCGAAATCCAAAGGGCTGCTCCTGTAAAGGTAAGAGCTTTTAAACTCACTACTCACCTCCCAGAAGGCCCCTGCGCACCGCTGCCGCCGAAATCCAAAAAATATGACGGAGCAATGGGGCTGAGGGGAGGGGTGTTCCGTCTGCGGAAACAAATCCTCTTGCTTTCCACAGGGGCAGAAATTCCGTGAGGCTGTTGCAGACATAGAGGCTGTCCGAGTATATGTCTGCTGGGCTGCGGAAGGAATCTGGGTGCTCAACTATATATGAGATGGCCGCGAGCTCTGCTGCCTGCGCGCCTAAGTGTCCGGGTAGTTTTAACGATATTTCCTCGAGGGCGCGTCCCTGCACGTCCTCGACATAGATACCGCAACCTGTTATCCGCTTCCCACCCAAGACTGTGGAAGATCCATCCACATAGATCCTTATGGGCTCACACGTGTCCGTGTGCGGGGGGTTCTGAGTTGAACTATCGATCTTTCTGGGGAGTGTTTTAGCGATAAAGGGGCCTGTATTGTGGTGTGGAGAGATAATTTCGCATTCATGGGGGGTTCCGGGGTACTGTAAATTGTCGGCTAAATAGGTGTGTGTCTTTGTCCTTTTCACAGTGATGTCCCGTCCCTGCAAGAGAAGGGTCCATCTCGCTGCTCTTATTTGACTGACGGTACCATCCTTGAGTCGTCCGTCCAGTAAAAGTTGGGTGGGGGGGTGTTCAGTGAGAATTGTGATGGGGTTCAGTCCAGTAATGTATGAAAAGTACTGGACTGCCCAGAATACTGCGAGCAGGTGCCTCTCGCAGGCTGAAAATCCCTGCTCCACAGCATCTAAGAGTCTGGAGACGTAAGCTACGGGCCTTAACTGGTCATGCCGTTCTTGGAGGAGCACGGCTGAAAGGGTGCGGTCTGTGGTCACTACCTCTATGGCGTAAGGGAAAAGCGGGTCTGGAACTTATAGTGTGGGGGCTGCTATGAATGCCTGTTTTAAAGAGTCCACAGCATCCCGTATGCTGCGGAAGCCATTCCCAGGGGGCTCCCTTCTTTAGGAGGTCTGAGAGGGGTGCTGCCTGGCTGGCGAAACCGTCAATGTGGTTTCGGCAGTAGCCAACCAGTCCTAAAAACAACCGGAGGGCTGAAACGTTCTGGGGAAGGGGTAATTTAGCAATCGAGTCAATCCTTTTATGCGCGATCGCGCGTTTACAGTGCGTGATAATTGTTCCCAAATATATCACCTTTTCTTCCAAAATCTGGGCCTTTTTGGGTGTGCTCTTCCTTGGTGTCTGTCTGCAGTAGTAGGTCGGCTACATACTGTACCAGACATTCGGGGCGAGAGAATTTGGCTAAACCATTTGCCAGCTGTCGGTGGAAAATGGAGGGGGAGTTGTGGAATCCTTGTGGCAGGCATGTCCATGTGTACTGCTGTGCTTTAAAGGTGAAGGAAAATTTGTACTGGTACGCCTTTGCCAATGGAATGGACCAGAATCCATTACTGACGTCCAAAACCGTAAAGAATCGGGAATTGAGTCCCTGCTTGAGCATGGTCTCGGGACTTGTTGCTACTGTGGGGGCTGCTGCGGGGGTGACTTTGTTGAGTTCCCGGTAATCGATGGTCAGTCGCCATGATCCATCGGGCTTTCTCACTGGCCAAATTGGGGCATTATTAGCGGAGGCTACTGATCTAAGTACGTCCTGCTCTAATAAGCTTTCTATTACTTTTGAGATTTCTCCCTCTGCCTCTTGGGGAAATCCGTACTGTTTTTGGGGTCTAGGGTCAGGTCCTGTTATTTGTACGGGGCAAGTCATCCGTCCACAGTCGTGCTTGTGGGTCACAAATGCTGCCCTGTTCTTTTGCAGAACTGCCCTAACCTGCTTGTCCGTACTAAGCGTGGTCGGGTTGAACCAAAATTCGCCTACGGTGCTAATTTTGTTCATGTACTCTCCTATGTTGAGCGTTGCGGGGGCTCATGTGGATTTTGCCATCTTCCAGACACACTGGTTGACTGGATCGAATGAAAGGTGGTGGGAATTCATTAAATCAATTCCCAGAATGTGTTCTGCTGTGTGGGGCAGGTCAACTAAAACTATGGGGTGCTTGGTGGTGATGGTGCCGATTTGAATGGGTACTGGGGCTGTGATGTGTCCCTGCTGTGAGTGGCCTGTAAAGCCGCTGAGGGTGATAGTGGCTGTAGTGGGCCACGTGTCTTTTTGAAACAGGGTGGAGGAATTTATTGTGGTTCGGGACCCTCCTGTGTCCCACAGAAATTCGATGGGCTGTCCCCGAATTTTCGCTGCAACTACCGGTCGTCCTGACCTATCCCAAAGGGTGTCACAGACCCAACTGGGGGAGCCCGTACACCGTCAGTCCGTTCCGGTCAAGTCCGTCTGATCTGAACAGGCGCTAACGTTATGAATGGGTTCTGTCTTTTTCTTACTCAGAGTGCCCGTCTGCTGGGCTCTCTGTGGCTTTTTAGGGGCATTGCACTCTTTTGCGAAGTGTCCCAACTGTCCGCAGTTGTAACACTCCTGTGACTTGGGTGGGGGGTTGTTCTTTCCCTCATTCACCCATGCGGGGTTCTGGTGGGTTTTTACTGCCTGCATATCTGCAGCAGCCTGCTTTTCCTCGCTATCCTTAACTGCGGGTTTGCTCTGAACAGATTGCTCCCAAGCGCGGGACAATCTTTCACTACCCACTTCTCGTTATGGACCTCCTCTGAGGGATCATTACTCGTACAAGCTTTCTGTCCTCTTTCTGTGGCATGGGAGATAAGGGTGCGGGTCCATTTGGCCATGTTGTCTGGGGACAAAAGGGCACGGTCTACGTCTCCAAAGACTGCTGCAAAGTGGATCCACAGGCATCCAGCAAACGCTGTGGGGTGCTTGGATTCCTTTTGCCTACATTTGTTGAGGCCATCTACAGGGTCACCCCGGTTATACCCGATCGCATCCAGGATCGCGGTATGCATTTCTGCAAGGCTGCTTCCTCCTACATTCTGTGGGTCGAGAAGGGCTTCTGCGACTGACGGGTCTAAACTTAAAACCATGAGCTTTACATGCTCTCGCTCATCCAGGCCGTACATGTTCGCCTGATGTCTAACTGTGGCAAAGAAATGGTGGGGGGCTGAGGTGGAGAGGAACGGTGTGATTTTATCACACGCGTCCCGTAATTGGGTCACTGTTAAGGGGGTGGAATATAGAAATTCCGCATCGTCTGGTGTGGCTGTGCGGCGGGTGGTTACTGGGTTCATTGAAACGTGAACTATCTGCTGTGTGGGGGGTTGGGGCGCTTTTCTCTTTTGGGGCTTTCCCTGCGCACATGTTTCCTGAACCTATCTCTGCGCTGTTTCGTTCAATTCTTCCCAATCAGGGCCGTCTTCCTGTTCTAATCTTTCTCCAAAGGTTTCCTGAAAACCTTTTTGAACAGAAAGCAGTGATTGCAGCTCTGCAATCTGCTTCCGGCACTTTGCCTGGTCTAATGTGGTTTGTTTTTGCTCTGTGGTGGCAGCGTGGAGTGCTCTTAATGCTGCCTTTAGATCGCTACACTGTCTCTGTAACGCTTCTACCTGTTTTTCCGTTTCTTCTCGTACCAGGACTGCACGTTGCGTGTCCTGATAGGCCTTTTCGTATTGAGGCTGGAAGCTGCTTAAATGCGCCAGACAAGACTGGTGAGCCCTTTTGGCGTCACCCACCTCTCCATCTTTCGCTGCTAATTTCTTCCTCAATTCCATATTCTCCTTTTCTACCTCACTTACATCGACCTTACTCATCCGATGTATGCCTTCAACTTCTTTCCGGAGCGTCCTAACGACCTTCTCTGTGCCTCACAATTGTGCCAAGCAGGACATGATTGCCATCGGCCTGCGAGCTTTCCCTAAGCTCTTTTTGTGGATCTCGCTCAGGTTCTCCCACCAAGTATGTCCTATACTCCCGGGACCTGATTCCTCATTATCACAGAAATCATTCCAAAGGGGCCATCCTTTCCCTTTGAGATATTTCCTGATCTCTTCCTCCCAAATGGGACACTGTCCCACTCTATTGCTGCTGGTCGCTGCGACCGCAAATTCCTCAGGGTTCATGAGGTGCTGCATTGCCTGCATTGCCATCCTTCCTATCCGAATGCTTCTTTTAAATTTGGAACAGGGGAGCTAAGGCGGTGCTGTAAATATGGGTACGGCTTTCGCTACTTTCCGATATACAAACTTCCGACAGTTTTGACGCAACAAAAATCTATCAGTTTTACCTTATAGCCCTGTTAGTTACGCATGCATACACACACTTCCGAATTACAAATATTGATCAGAACTGCTTGAACACTTGTGGTTTTCTGTTTCCAATTGGATTTCTAATTCAAATTCTTGGGTTCTACCGGAGTGGTTTTCCACTTCTAGATCGGGTCCCACCAGAGTCGCCAAATGTTGTCGCTAACTTTAGCCTTAGTTTAATTGCTCTGTTCTATCACCTTTGCTCTTGAGTCGCCAGGTATCTTTCTGATACTGCCACATGATTCAAGTCCGAGTAATGATCAATAATCCAATACACCGCTGAGTAAGAGTTAAATCAAAGCACATTTATTATATACAGTAATCAATACTCATGCATAAATTCTACGTCTAAGCTACTTCCTACAACTAACAGACCAATACTTAACTTGGAAATGGCCCACCAGGTCAGGGAAACAAATGGCTTTTTGTTCGGGTTCTGAGCCTGCGGGATTCAAAGCTGGCACAGATTGATAGCTAGGAGCGCCTATCTTGTTGCGAACGTTGGAGTAAGACTTACGGGATATTTCATGGTGGCTGGACCGGTCACTGTCAAGGGTTGGTCTGCGTTGCTGAGTGACCCGGTCAGAAGAAGAAGCAGAAGGGTGCAGGAGGATGCATAAGGGGTAGCAGCAGAAGGGTCGATTTGAACTTGGATTCTATTCTTATAGTCCCCAGGGCCTTTCGGGGCGGACCCTGTACCTGGTTCCAAGTGATTGGACTTTGTCCCAATCACTTGGTTCGATATTCTCCAATGCTGGAGCGATTCCTTGGTCGATGGGCGGTCTTGAGGTGATCGTTCACCTCCCTTTGCGTAGGCTCCTATTGGCGCCGAAAAGTCTGGGTTGGCTTTGTGTGTCTAAATTGTTGCACATTGTTCCCGGGGATTGCTCATTAGTATGCAGATGGCTGGTGTTTTGTTGTGCTGATGGTTCCTGGTATCGATCTTGTCTGGCCTTCCCAGAGGTGAATACACAGTCTACCTGTAGCTTCTTGTTTTAGTCCTGTTGGCTGATTTTCCCATCAGCCTTTGCCGTTCGCCTTTTTAAATCGGGGTTAGCCATTTTAAATCGGGAGTTAGCCATTTTAACTGGCTACAATGCCTTCTACATGCAAATCTGGCAATTATTCTTTGCATTCTTGTTTTCCAATTTTGTTGTAATCTGGTAATGTCTGTGAAATGATGATCTACCTATTTGTGGTGGCAATGCGTGCCCGTGTGCTCTAACTCTATAATAGTGATCTGCCTCTCCAAGCTGCTGAAGACTCTCTCTTTTTCAAATGGTGATTTGTCTTTTTGTCCCAGTGATTGATTTCTCTAGCCTGTTGATCCGTATTTCTGTGCCAGTTATGGGCCCAGAGCCCTAAATAACCAACTTCCACACTGATAGATTCAGTGGCATGAACAAAACCAGATCAAACTGAATAAAACCACCCATTAAATGAATGGGATATATATATCATGGAAAAAAATATCCTGAAGGAGATTTCAATCTCCTGGTCCAATCTTGGCTTTTTCCACATCAATAAAGGGGCTCGGGCCTCAAGTAATGCGACAGCATCCCAAGAGTTTACAGTTTACAGTTTCCTATAAAAATAAAATGATTTGAAGGGGATTCAACATGTCTGCAGCCTGATGCCTCTTGAACTTCCTGATAAATGACCTAGAAGTGGCAGTGAATTTATCGATAGCACAGGATACAAGTAAATACAATTAGTGGTGCTGTTCCCTGTACAGCAAATATTCTAATATTTCGCCCTCAAATGAATAAAGCACACCAAAAAAGGGCAGAGCTGTACAGGACATTACTCGAAATGAATATTTCAAGATACTAAAACAAAAACAAGGTAAAACTGTAGTAATGAGTAACAGTAAAGGGTACCCATAATGCCATATCATTAGATTGTACATAACAATAAGCATGCATCATTCGATCCATTCATTGTCATTAAATGGTCATTATACACTCATTACATTAAGCACAATTTGCATATATCAGCTTTTTAACCATTATAAATGCAGTTGAAAAGGTGAATTTATGACTGTGACTATTTTCCTTTATAATTAGCTTGTCGTACAAGTGACAGCTGCAATGTCAGCTGCCACCATAATACACTGGACAAAGGGGAGCAAAGTTTCAGGCCAAGTATCATGGCAGCGGGAAATTGTGACTGAGAAAAATCTAGCTATAACTTCAGCAGCTAACCAAAACATATGAAACTGTTTGAAGAGGACTAGTTTTTGAAAAAAACAAGAAAAGACAGTGACCAAAGGTGGCAACACCAGTCACCTAATCTCTGATATTGTAAGTTGACCACTTATCTGGAAAGTTCCCATATGAATTGCACTGCAGAACGGCCCTGGCGTTGCATGGAATTTCACATCCGGGGCTGTCAAGGTCCAACTTATAAAGGGCCTCTTGATAATGTGACGAATGTACAAAATTGGTATATTGTATTTTATATCTGTTGCAGTAATGTCACTAAAAGCCTTGGTTATGGTATATATTTGTTACAGTAATATTATTAAAGAACCTAGTTTAAAGTGCCCAGACCTTGGGTGGGATTCTCCGTTCAACCGCATCCGTTTTCTGGTGCGGCGAGCCCCCGCCGGCAGCGGGATTCTGCATCCTGGCAGCCGGCCAATTGGGTTTCCCATTGAGTCACCCCCACGCCATCGGGAAATCCACTGGCGTGAGTGCGCTGCCGGCGAAACAGAGGATCCCGCCAATGGAGAATCCAGCCCCATGTGTCTGTTAAAGCTGTAATGTAGGTGACAGAATAAGTGAGGTAATGGGTAGCACGGTGGCGCAGTGGTTAGTTTAAACTTTATTTTTTTTAAAAGAAAAAGGGGTATTTTTATGACTTTGTTATTTGTAACCCTCTTGGTTGGTTTTGATTTGTAATTATGTTTGTTGTGTGAATATCTAAATGCCTCAATAAAATATTTTTCAAAAAAAAAACAAAAGAAAGAAAACAATATTTAAACTTTTAAACGTCAACCCTAACAATAACAGATTACATGTTGTTTTGTAACCTTAACACACCAGTTACCATTAAACAGCAACTCTTGTTCCACTTACGCAGACAGGCAAAGGCAATACATTTAACAAAGCATTTTTTCTTCTGTTAGGAAAATTAATTCATAACCCTTTTCCAAAGCCTATCTTCATGACCTCTCTCGGTCGATTTCCAAAGCATTCTCCTGTCCCTGTTCAAAACAGGATTCTTTTTCTCTCTCTAAACTCTGCTTAGTCCCTCAAACAAAGGTTCGCTGAGGTTTCCAGACTTGAGCCTATCATCGTTATTTTGGCTTTTTGATTGCCCTCTCCCATTTATGCAAAAGAACAGAACCGTGCTTTTGGTATGCAACTAACCTCCCACTGATGGACAAAGAGGCTATCAGACTCTGTAATGGGTCAATGGATGGTCAGACAGGAATGTCCCGAAGAACTATGGATCTGGGGCATCCTGTGTATTTCCACTAATGAGTTTCAGTCTGACTGGGACAATGTAACTCGGCCAAGTGTAGGCGTATCCCTCTGACTCTGTGCTAGCAGTATTTCCCCTCAGTGAGTTTCATAGTTTCATAGAATTTACAGTGCAGAAGGAGGCAATTCAGCCCATCGAGTCTGCACCGGCTCTTGGAAAGAGCACCCTACCCAAGTTCAACATCTCCACCCTATCCCCATAACCCAACCCAACACTAAGGGCAATTTTGGACACTAAGGGCAATTTATCATGGCCAATCCACCTAACCTGCACATCTTTGGACTGTGGGAGGAAACCGGAGCGCCCGGAGGAAACCCACGCACACACGGGGAGGATGTGCAGACTCCACACAGACAGTGACCCAAGCCGGAATCGAACCTGGGACCCTGGAGCTGTGAAGCAATTGTGCTATCCACAATGCTACCGTGCTTCCAACGGAGTTGAACCCGTAAATTGCCTGCTACATCTTCAATATCATTTCTGGACCCAATTTCCGAATATATCCCTTGCATAACAAGTTCCTTAATTGGAATTAATGACAGGTATAAATAGTAGGTAAAAGTTTTTCCTTTTATTTAAGAATTGTTTAACTTTTAATTGCAAAACTATTTATTTGATGTTAATGTGGTTTAAATTAAAGTACGTTTTAACATAAAAGATACCTATTGGTCAGTGTCATCACTCCTGGGATGAAGTAGCCTTTCCTCACAGTTTTATCAATGGAAACATTGTTTGGGGTACTTGCCTGGTATCCTAACAAAAAGAAGTAATTAAAAATGCAAAGTGCTCGACTTTCATCAACTGTGCCCTTCTCTTTTCTATATGAGTATATATATATATATATAGATGTTTCTTATCCTGTGTACATAACGGTAAATATACTTTGTTCAAAAACCCAATAAAAAAACATTTATTAAAAAAAAACTATAATTCCGTCAAGTTAATTAACATAGAAACATAGAAAATAGAAGCAAGAGCAAACCATTCGGCCCCTTCAGCCTGCTCTGTCATTCTTTGTGATCATGGTTGATCATCCAATTCAGCAACCTGTTCCTGCCCCCCGCCGTATCCTTGGGTCCCTTTAGCCCCAATGCTATATCTAACTCCTTCATCAAAATATACAATGTTTTGCCCACAACTGCTTTCTGAGGTAGCAAATTCCACGGGCCCACCTCAACTCACTCCTAAATGGTTTACCCCGCATCCCCTGGCACTGGACTCCTTCACCATCGGGAATATCCTTCCTGCGTCTAGTCCTGCTAGAATTTTATAGGTTTCTATGAGATCCTTCTTCAGTCTTCTAAACTCCAGTGAATATAACCCTAACCAATTCAAACACTCCTCATACTCAGACCGCCCATCCCAGTAATCAGTCTGGTAAACATTTGCAGCACTCCCTCTAAAGATAAGACCAAATCTGCACAAAATATTCCACATGTGGTCTCACCAATTGTAGCAAGACATCCCTGCTCTTGCACTCGAATCCTCTCACTTTGAAGGTTGAGATGGCGCAACGGTATTGTAGGTGGACTAATAATCCAGAGACCCAAGGTAATGATCTGGGGGCCCAGGTTTGAATCACACCAAGGCAGATGGTGGAATTTAAACTCAATAATACATCTGAAATGAGAAGTGTGGTGATAACCAGGAAACTAGACCATTGTCGATTGTCATAAAAACCCATCTGGCTCACTATGGTCCTTTAGGGAAGGAAATCTGCCATCCTTACCTGGTCTGGCCTACATATGACTCTAGACCCACAGTAATGTGGTTGACTCTTAAATGCCCTCTGAAAAGGCATAGAAAGCCTTTGGGCGTCACGGTAGCACAATGGTTAGCACTGCTGCATCATAGCTCCAGGGAAACGGGTTCAATTCCGGCCCCGGGTGACTGTTTGTGTGGATTTGCACTTCCTCCCCGTATCTGCGTGGGTTTCCTCCGGGTTGTCCATTTTTTCTCCCACAGTCCAAAGTTGTGCAGGTTAGATGGATCGGCTATGCTAAATTGGCCCTTAGTGTCCAAAAGGTTAGGTGGGGTTATTGGGTTGTGGGGATAGGGTGCAGGCGTGGGCTTAAGTAGGGTGCTCTTTCCAAGGGCCTGGACAAATTTGAAAGGCCGAATGGCCTCCTTCTGCACTGTACATTTTATGATTCTATGAAGCTATTCAGTTGTATTCAACTGCTACGAAAACACACGAAAAAAGGAATTAAACCAGACGGACCACTCGGCATTGACCTAGGCACCGGAAATGACAACAGTAAACCCAGCCCTGTCGACCCTGCAAAGTCCTCCTTACTAACATCTGGGGGCTTGTGCCAAGATTGGGAAAACTGTCTCACAGATTAGTCAAGCAACAGCCTGACATAGGCATACTCATGGAATCATACCATACAGATAATGTCCCAGACACCGCTCTCAGCATTGCTGGATATGTCCTGTCTCACCAGCAGGACAGATCCAGCAGAGATGGCTGCACAGTTGGAATGGAGTTGCCCTGGGAGTCCACAACATTGACTCTGGACCCCATGAAGAGGCTGTCACCTCACACGCTCCCACATCCGATCTTCGTTCCTCAACACCCGAGCACCCGCCAGCGAAACCTCTTCATGTCCAGGTGCGATGCCCACACAAGCTACCTGCTATAGGCCCCCCGACCCATCAAGCACATGGCTCACAAAGCCCTCTCTTTGTCCTTGCAGGAGAAGCTAGCCCATAAGCGGGAAAGGGCCACAAAGGGGGTGTGGGATGTCAGTGATCCGATTCCTCACCCCCTATGAGGATTGGACACTGGAATTTGCGATGTTGCCCTCGGTGAGAGCAGTTACCAAGGTTGGCCTACATAGTAGAGGTGAGGATCCATTTCCCCTTCACTCAGATGACCTGTCTCAGGTGAATTATTAATGTCAGATAGAATTATCCTTCCCTCTCACTGACCACAGGTCCATTGTCTTGCAGGATTACCATCTGATGAGGCGAGCCATCCAGAGTCTATCCCCCCACCACCACCCAAGAAACCACCTTGGAAAAGAGCTCCGATGAGACCAGGCATCACAACTATCACCCCTACTTTCCACCAGTGTAGAGACACTCACCTCAGTGGCTACAGTAGTGGACAGGTTCTGGGCACAATCTGGTGAGCACCATACAGTTGCTGATACACATCAGGTGGAGGAAGAACATCCAAGGGATTTAGCAGTCAGAGTTCTGCTGGATTCCCAGATTCAGCCTGGTCCCAGTCAAATGCCAAGCCTCTGGACATGGTTCTCCCAGAGCCGATGCAGATGATAGGACGTGGCCAAGACATTCAGGAGGGAGTGTCAGCGACATTCCAGCGACTGCAAAGCCGATTGGAGGAATCCAAAAGGCTTCAGATGCAGGAGATGGTGCTGACAATGACTGGCACCAGGGCCAACACTGCTAGAGTGATGACCGCAGTGGAAAACCTGGAACACGACATCCACGTCTTGAGTGGTGATGCCCAAAGCATGGCTCAGTCTGTGACAACCTTGGCTCAGGGCCTCAACATGATATTCCAGTCGATGAGGGACATATCCCAGACACTGTGGACATTGACGAGGCACTCCAGAACGTGGCCCAGTCACTGAGGAGCATTGCTGAGTGCATCAACATCATGTTGCAGACGATGGGGAGTCTCCAGGATTGGCACAGCCAGATGACTCAGGTTTCTGGAGCTCACTCCAACTGCCTTTCTGTCCCATGGAGTTCTCCAGGGCCCTCGGGGCCCAATCAGGGAGGAGGAAGTGGTGGAGGTCAAACTGGGGCCTACCACCACAGGGACGACAGCGGTCTCCAGTTCTTCAAAATCCCTATTCCTGACATTGGCAGGAAGGGGAGCAGGCAGAACAGTGTGGCACGCCAACACCTGTGACACGAGTAAATCGTCCAGGGTCCTCGGGCTCCAAGCCCTCGGAGGACATACAAAGGTCATCAGAGGCCACAGGGAGTTCAAAGCAGGAGGCTGTTTCCATCTTTGATGAGTATCCTGGGGACACACGTAGGCACAGCACTAGACCACAAAAGATCAAGAAGTGTGGGAGCACTGAGTGGACACTTGGGGTGGCGGGGGGGGGGGGGGTGGGGAGCGGGGGGTCACTATCTGTAGCTAGGGAGAATGGAAATATAAAATGTTCACGATTAAAACATGTAACACCTGATACATGTGAAGCCTCTGTCACGCTAATCTCCACAGAGGGCCTACCTGCACAGCCAGCCACTGTTGCCCTCCACTCCGCTCACCCCCCGCCCCCTGGGCACGCTTGGAGGGTGGAACAGAGTGGTTGGGGAGGGGGCGGCGATGGGGAGGAGGGGAATGGAGGGGATTGCGGGAAGGAGAGAAATGGAGGCAATTGTGGGGAATGGGGAAATGTGGGAGAGGGAGTTGGGGGAAGGAGGGAAATGGAGGGGATTGTTGGGGAAGGGAGAAATGTGAGAGAGGGGGTTGGGGGAAGGAGGGAAATGGGGGGAAGGAGGCGGGATGGGGGAGGAAGGAATAGGAAATGGGTCTCAGGCCTCCACATCGGCGTCACCATCCATGACCTCAGCGGATATCCCTTGTCCCCCATGAGCCAACCTGTCATCCTGGGGTGGCCTTGAAGACACCAGGGATCTCGGAGTCCCCCAGGATGTAGCTGTCATGCACTCTCCCTGGGGTAGCAGACACATGTGCATGATATGGGAGCAGTCTGAACATTCAGGGAATGGAATCACTTCCTGCTAATATAAGGCATTCCTTGATGCCCCGATGTGCACAGGATGACATGCATGCCATCGATTGCCCTCTAGACCTGGGGCATCCCGATGATGGCCGAGAATGGGCAGCACGGTAGCAGAAGTGGATTGCACTGTGGCTTCACAGCGTCGGGTCCCAGGTTCGATTCCCTGCTGGGTCACTGTCTGTGCGGAGTCTGCACGTTCTCCCCGTGTCTGCGTGGGTTTCCTCCGGGTGCTCCGGTTTCCTCCCACAGTCCAAAAATGTGTAGGTTAGATAGATTGGCCATGATAAATTGCCCTTAGTGTCCAAAAAAGGTTAGGTGGGGTTATTGGATCACGGGGATAGGGTGGAAGTGAGGGCATAAGTGGTTCGGTGCAGACTCGATGGGCCGAATGGCCTCCTTCTGCACTGTATGTTCTATGTTCTATGTAATCCTGCAGCCCAGGCATATTGATGGAACTGGTCCAGGTTGAAGGGTGTATAGTTTGATGCCTGGGCATACAGGGCATCCATCACCTCCCGGATGTACCTGTGGGCTGTTGATTGTGAAATTCCACACAGTGTCCCGCTCAAGCCCTGGAATGACCCAGTAGGATAAAAGCTGAGCACTGCAGTGACCTTCACAGCCACTGGGAGCGGATGTCTTCCTCTTCCACAAGGTGCCAAGTCCGGGAGACTGCTTATAGAATGACCAATGGCACCTGTACACCCTGGGCCATCGCTGGCCTCCCCTTCTGGGTCCCTCCTCAGCCTGATGGGTGATTGGGTCTTCAGGGTGCGCGGTGGCTCCCTCCACATGGAGTGCCGCCTCCAGCCTGTGTCATCGCATTCTCTGCGGGATCCATACCAGCAAACATATTTTGAGCTCAAAAGAATTGGAGGAGAGAGACCGACAATCAGTTTGGGCTTCAATCCTGGGACCCTCAAATCCCCCAAGCCTCCCCCACCCATACCTGTACCACCTTCTCCCTGTGTGCCACCCAGTGAGCCAGGTGTGCTGGCAAACCTTGCTCTGCACACTCATTCCCAGTCACATCAGGTGTCCCTAGACCCCAGACCACTGCCGGCAACATTAGGAAGGCCGTGCTCAGGTGCCCTCCCTGATCTATACACTTGGTCATGAGAAGATCTGCATTGCTGAAAGCCTGCACTTTAATGTTTGATTGTTGGTGGCCCCCTCTATGGTGCACCTAGAGTTCAGGCACACTCTTCAGGCATCAAAGTTTGCTTGACATGCTATGCCCTAATCATAGAATCCCTACAGTGCAGAAGGAGGCCATTCAGTCCACCGAGTCTGCACCAACCCTCTGAAAGAGTATGCTATCTCAGCCAACTCCCCTACTAGATCCCAGTGACCCCACCCAACCTGCACATCCTTGTCACTAGGGGACAATTTAGCATGGCCAATCTACCTGACCTGCACATATTTGGACTGTGGGAGGAAACCGGAACACCCGGAGGAAATCCATGTAGATGCAGAAAGTAATTGCAAACTCCACACAGACAGTTACCTAAGGCTAGAATTCAACCTGGGACCCTGGTGCTGTGAGGCAGCAGTGCTAACCACTGTGCCACAATGCCGGCCCATCTCGGCTCCCATCATCATAGAACATAGAACAATACAGCGCAGTACAGGCCCTTCGGCCCACGATGTTGCACCGAAACAAAAGCCATCTAAACTACACTATGCCATTATCATCCATATGTTTATCCAATAAACTTTTAAATGCTCTCAATGTTGGCGAGTTCACTACTGTAGCAGGTAGGGCATTCCACGGCCTCACTACTCTTTGCGTAAAGAACCTACCTCTGACCTCTGTCCTATATCTATTACCCCCTCAGTTTAAAGTTATGTCCCCTCGTGCCAGCCATATCCATCCGCGGGAGAAGGCTCTCACTGTCCACCCTATCCAACCCCCTGATCATTTTGTATGCCTCTATTAAGTCTCCTCTTAACCTTCTTCTCTCCAACGAAAACAACCTCAAGTCCATCAGCCTTTCCTCATAAGATTTTCCCTCCATACCAGGCAACATCCTGGTAAATCTCCTCTGCACCCGCTCCAAAGCCTCCACGTCCTTCCTATAATGCGGTGACCAGAACTGTACGCAATACTCCAAATGCGGCCGTACCAGAGTTCTGTACAGCTGCAACATGACCTCCCGACTCCGGAACAAAATCCCTCTACCAATAAAGGCCAACACTCCATAGGCCTTCTTCACAACCCTATCAACCTGGGTGGCAACTTTCAGGGATCTATGTACATGGACATCTAGATCCCTCTGCTCATCCACACTTTCAAGAACTTTACCATTAGCCAAATATTCCGCATTCCTGTTATTCCTTCCAAAGTGAATCACCTCACACTTCTCTACATTAAACTCCATTTGCCACCTCTCAGCCCAGCTCTGCAGCTTATCTATATCCCTCTGTAACCTGCTACATCCTTCCACACTATCGACAACACCACCAACTTTAGTATCGTCTGCAAATTTACTTACCCACCCTTCTGCGCCTTCCTCTAGGTCATTGATAAAAATGACAAACAGCAACGGCCCCAGAACAGATCCTTGTGGTACTCCACTTGTGACTGTACTCCATTCTGAACATTTCCCATCAACCACCACCCTCTGTCTTCTTTCAGCTAGCCAATTTCTGATCCACATCTCTAAATCACCCTCAATCCCCAGCCTCCGTATTTTTTGCAATAGCCTACCGTGGGGAACCTTATCAAACGCTTTGCTGAAATCCATATACACCACATCAACTGCTCTACCCTCGTCTACCTGTTCAGTCACCTTCTCAAAGAACTCAATAAGGTTTGTGAGGCATGACCTACCCTTCACAAAGCCATGCTGACTATCCCTGATCATATTATTCCTATCTAGATGATTATAAATCTTGTCTCTTATAATGCCCTCCAAGACTTTACCCACTACAGACGTGAGGCTCACCGGTCTATAGTTGCCGGGGTTGTCTCTGCTCCCCTTTTTGAACAAAGGGGCCACATTTGCTGTCCTCCAGTCCTCTGGCACTATTCCTGTAGCCAATGATGACATAAAAATCAAAGCCAAAGGTCCAGCAATCTCTTCCCTGGCCTCCCAGAGAATCCTAGGATAAATCCCATTAGGTCCCGGGGACTTATCTATTTTCAGCCTGTCCAGAATTGCCAACACCTCTTCCCTACGTACCTCAATGCCATCTATTCTATTAGCCTGGGGCTCAGCATTCTCCTCCACAACATTATCTTTTTCCTGAGTGAATACTGACGAAAAATATTCATTTAGTATCTCGCCTATCTCTTCAGACTCCACACACAATTTCCCATCCCTGTCCTTGACTGGTCCTACACTTTCCCTAGTCATTCGCTTATTCCTGACATACCTATAGAAAGCTTTTGGGTTTTCCTTGATCCTTCCTGCCAAATACTTCTCATGTCCCCTCCTTGCTCGTCTTAGCTCTCTCTTTAGATCCTTCCTCGCTACCTTGTAACTATCCATCGCCCCAACCGAAACGTCACACTTCATCTTCACATAGGCCTCCTTCTTCCTCTTAACAAGAGATTCCACTTCCTTGGTAAACCACGGTTCCCTCGCTCGACGCCTTCCTCCCTGTCTGACCGGTACATACTTATCAAGAACACGCAGTAGCTGATCCTTGAACAAGCCCCACTTATCCAGTGTGCCCAACACTTGCAGCCTACTTCTCCACCTTATCCCCCCCAAGTCACGTCTAATGGCATCATAATTGCCCTTCCCCCAGCTATAACTCTTGCCCTGCGGTGTATACTTATCCCTTTCCATCATTAACGTAAACGTCACCGAATTGTGGTCACTGTCCCCAAAGTGCTCTCCTACCTCCAAATCCAACACCTGGCCTGGTTCATTACCCAAAACCAAATCCAACGTGGCCTCGCCTCTTGTTGGCCTGTCAACATATTGTTTCAGGAAACCCTCCTGCACACACTGTACAAAAAACGACCCATCTATTGTACTCGAACTATATCTTTTCCAGTCAATATTTTGAAAGTTAAAGTCTCCCATAATAACTACCCTGTTACTTTTGCTCATATCCAGAATCATCTTCGCCATCCTTTCCTCTACATCCCTGGAATTATTAGGAGGCCTATAAAAAACTCCCAACAGGGTGACCTCTCTTTTCCTGTTTCTAACTTCAGCCCATACTACCTCGGAAGAAGAGTCCCCATCTAGCATCCTCTCCGCCACCGTAATACTGCTCTTGACTAGCAGCGCCACACCTCCCCCTCTTTTGCCTCCTTCTCTGAGCTTACTAAAACACCTAAACCCCGGAACCTGCAACATCCATTCCTGTCCCTGCTCTATCCATGTCTCCGAAATGGCCACAACATCGAAGTCCCAGGTACCAACCCATGCTGCCAGTTCCCCTACCTTGTGTCGTATACTCCTGGCATTGAAGACACCACCTACCTGAACACTGGCCCCCTCCTGCGACGTCAAATCTGTGCTCCTGACCTCTATACTCTCATTCTCCCGAACCCTAAAACTACAATCCAGGTTCCCATGCCCCTGCTGCATTAGTTTAAACCCCCCCAAAGAGCACTAACAAATCTCCCCCCCAGGATATTTGTGCCCCTCAGGTTCAGATGTAGACCATCCTGTCTGTAGAGGTCCCACCTTCCCCAGAAAGAGCCCCAGTTATCCAAAAATCTGAATCCCTCCCGCCTGCACCATCCCTGTAGCCACGTGTTTAAATGCTCTCTCTCCCTATTCCTCATCTCACTATCACGTGGCATGGGCAACAACCCAGAGATAACAACTCTGTTTGTTCTAGTTCTGAACTTCCATCCTAGCTCCCTGAAAGCCTGCCTGACATCCTTGTCCCCTTTCCTACCTATGTCGTTAGTGCCAATGTGGACCACGACTTGGGGCTGCTCCCCCTCCCCCCTAAGGACCCGGAAAACACAATCCGAGACATCACGTACCCTTGCACCTGGGAGGCAACATACCAAACGTGAGTCTCTCACGCTCCCACAAAATCTCCTATCTGTGCCCCTGACTATAGAGTCCCCAATTACTAATGCTCTGCTCCTCTTCCCCCTTCCCTTCTGAGCAACAGGGACAGACTCCGTGCCAGAGGCCCGTACCCCATGGCTTACCCCTGGTAAGTCCCCCCCCCCTCCACAAGTATCCAAAGCGGTATACTTGTTTCTCAGGGGAACAACCGCAGGGGATCCCTGCACTGACTGCTTTTTCCCAGTCCCTCTTACAGTTACCCACCTATCTCCAATCTTTGGTGTAACTAATTCCCTGAAGCTGCTATCTATGACCCCTTCTGCCTCCCGAATGATCCAAAGTTCTTCCAACTCCAGCTCCAGTTCCCTAACTCGGTCTTGGAGGAGCTGGAGATGGCAGCACTTCCTGCAGGTAAAATCAGCAGGGACACTAACTGCATCCCTCACCTCAAACATCCTGCAGGAGGAACATTGCACTCCCTTCCCTGCCATTCCTCTAACTTTCTACCAAGATCTGGCTTTTAATAAAATTAAATTTTTATAAAAAATAATAATAATATAATAAAATATGGTACTTACCTCAGACCAATGGGTTTTATTATTAGGTTAGAGGAGGAGGGTGGGTGGGAGACACTACACGTGTAGTGTCTCGGGTTTCCTCTCCACCAGAATTTATTGGTGAGGGTCTTCCCAGACGTCCGCGGGTCGACTTCCTGTTCCCGCCTAAAAAACGAATTTAAAAAAAAAGGAAAATTCTCAGCTCCTGCTGAAATTGACTAACCAGCCAGCTCCACTCCCGCCGAAATCGACTGGCCTGCCCCTGCAAAGACAAGTGCTTTTAAAGGTTGAATTACCTCCCAGCAACCTCCTTCCGCAATGCACCCGCTGAAACTGACTCACCAGCTGTTCTCCTGCCGAAATCGACTGGCCTGCCCCTGCAAAGACAAGTGCTTTTAAAGGTTGACTTACCTCCCAGCAACCTCCTTCCGCAATGCTCCCGCTGAAACTGACTCACCAGCTGTTCTCACGCCGAAATCGACTGGCCTGCCCCTGCAAAGACAAGTGCTTTTAAAGATTGACTTACCTCCCAGCAACCTCCTTCCGCAATGCTCCCGTGTGAGGTGATTCATTTTGGAAGGAATAACAGGAAGACAGAGTACTGGGCTAATGCTAAGACTCTTGGTCGTGTGGATGAGCAGAGAGATCTCGGTGTCCATGTACATAGATCCCTGAAAGTTGCCACTCAGGTTGCGAGGGTTGTTAAGAAGGCGTACGGTGTGTTAGCTTTTATTGGTAGAGGGATTGAGTTTCGGAGCCATGAGGTCATGTTGCAGCTGTACAAAACTCTGGTGCGGCCGCATTTAGAGTATTGCGTGCAATTCTGGTCACCGCATTATAGGAAGAATGTGGAAGCATTGGAAAGGGTGCAGAGGAGATTTACCAGAATGTTGCCTGGTATGGAGGGAGGATCTTATGAGGAAAGGCTGAGGGACTTGAGGCTGTTTTCGTTAGAGAGAAGAAGGTTAAGAGGTGACTTAATTGAGGCATACAAGATGATCAGAGGATTAGGTAAGGTGGACAGCGAGAGCCTTTGTCCTCACATGGTGATGTCTAGCACGAGGGGACATAGCTTTAAATTGAGGGGAGATAGATATAAGACTGACGTCAGAGGAAGGTTCTTTACTCAGAGGGTAGTAAGGGTGTGGAATATCCTGCCTGCAACAGTAGTGGACTCGCCAACACTAAGGGCATTCAAATGGTCATTGGATAGACATATGGACGATAAGGGAATAGTGTAAATGGGCTTTCGAGTGGTTTCACAGGTCGGCGCAACATCGAGGGCTGAAGGGCCTGTACTGCGCTGTAATGTTCTATGTTCTATGCAGGTTAGATAGATTGGCCATGCTAAATTGCCCTATGTGTCCAAAAAAGGTTAGGAGGGGTTATTAGGTTACGGGGATGGGGTGGAAGTGAGGGCTTAAGTGAGTCGGCGCAGACTCGATGGGCTGAATGGCCTCCTTCTGCACTGTCTGTTCTATGTCCTATGTAATTCTGTAGCCCAGGCATATTAAGAACATAATAAGAACTAGGAGCAGGAGTAGGCCATCTGGCCCCTCGAGCCTGCTCCGCCATTCAATGAGATCATGGCTGATCTTTTTTGGACTCAGCTCCACTTTCCGGCCCGAACACTATAACCCTTAATCCCTTTATTCTTCAAAAAACTATCTATCTTTATCTTTAAAAATATTGAATGAAGGAGCCTCAACTGCTTCACTGGGCAAGAAATTCCATAGATTCACAACCCTTTGGGTGAAGGAGTTCCTTCTAAGCTCAGTCCTAAATCTATTTCCCCTTATTTTAAGGCTATGCCCCCTAGTTCTGCTTTCTCCTGCCAGTGGAAACAACCTGCCCGCATCTATCCTGTCTATTCCCTTCATAATTTTATACATTTCTATAAGATTCCCTGCATCCTTCTAAATTCCAACGAGTACAGTCCCAGTCTACTCAACCTCTCCTCGTAATCCAACCCCTTCAGCTCTGGGATTAACCTAGTGAATCTCCTCTGCACACCCTCCAGTGCCAGTATGTCCTTTCTCAGGTAAGGAGACCAAAACTGAACACAATACTCCAGGTGTAGCCTCACTAACACCTTATACAATTGCAGCATAACCTCCCTTGTCTTGAATTCCATCCCTCTAGCAATGAAGGACAAAATTCCATTTGCTTTCTTAATCACCTGTTGCACCTGTAAACCAACTTTTTGCGACTCATGCACTAGCACACCCAGGTCTCTCTGCACAGCGGCATGTTTTAATATTTTATCATTTAAATAATAATCCCTTTTGCTATTATTCCTACCAAAATGGATAACCTCACATTTGTCAACATTGTATTCCATCTGCCAGACCCTTGCCCATTCACTTAACCTATCCAAATCCCTCTGTAGACTTCCGGTATCCTCTGCACTTTTTGATTTACCACTCATCTTAGTGTCATCTGCAAACTTGGACACATTGCACTTGGTCCCCAACTCCAAATCATCTATGTAAATTGTGAAGAATTGCGGGCACAACACTGAACCCTGAGGGACACCACTAGCTACTGATTGCCAACCAGAGAAGCACCCATTAATCCCCACTCTTTGCTTTCTATTAATTAATCAATCCTCTATCCATGCTACTACTTTACCCTTAATGCCATGCATCTTTATCTTATGCAGCAATCTTTTGTGTGGCACCTTATCAAAAGCTTTCTGGAAATCCAGATATACCATATCCATTGGCTCCCCATTATCTACTGCACTGTTAATGCCCTCAAAAAGTTCCACTAAATTAGTTAGGCACGACCTGCCCTTCATGAACCCATGCTGCGTCTGCCCAATGGGACAATTTCCATCCAGATTCCTCGCTATTTCTTCCTTGATGATAAATTCCAGCATCTTCCCTACTACCAAAGTCAAGCTAACTGGCCTATAATTACCCGCTTTCTGCCTACCTCTTTTTTTAAACAGTGGTGTCACGTTTGCTAATTTCCAATCCGCCAGGACCACCCCAGAGTCCAGTGAATTTTGGTAAATTATCACTAGTGCATTTGCAATTTCCCTAGCCATCTCTTTTAGCACTCTGGGATGCATTCCATCAGGGCCAGGAGACTTGTCTACCTGTAGCCCCATTAGCTTGCCCATCACTACCTCCTTGGTGATAACAATCAGCTCAAGGTCCTCAGCTGTCATAGCCTCATTTCCAGCAGTCACTGGCATGTTATTTGTGTCTTCCACTGTGAAGACCAATCCAAAAAACCTGTTCAGTTCCTCAACCATTTCCTCATCTCCCATTATTAAATCCCCCTTCTCATCCTCTAAAGGACCAATATTTACATTAGCACTCTTTTTTGTTTTACATATTTGTAGAAACTTTTACTGTCTGTTTTTATATTCTGAGCAAGTTTACTCTCATAATCTATCTTACTCTTCTTTATAGCTTTTTTAGTAGCTTTCTCTTGCCCCCTAAAGATTTCCCAGTCCTCTAGTCTCCCACTAATCTTTGCTACTTTGTATGCTTTTTCCTTCAATTTGATACTCTCCCTGATTTCCTTAGATATCCATGGTCGATTTTCCCTCTTTCTACCGTCCTTCCTTTTTGTTGGTATAAACCTTTGCTGAGCACTGTGAAAAATCGCTTGGAAGATTCTCCACTGTTCCTCATCTCTTTCACCACAAAGTCTTTGCTCCCAGTCTACCTTAACTAGCTCTTCTCTCATCCCATTGTAATCTCCTTTGTTTAAGCACAAAACACTAGTGTTTGATTTTATCTTCTCACCTTCCATCTGTATTTTAAATTCCACCATATTATGATCGCTGCTTCCGAGAGGATCCCTAACTATGAGATCATTAATCAATCCTGTCTCATTACACAGGACCAGATCTAGGACCGCTTGTTCCCTCATAGGTTCCATTACATACTGTTCCAGGAAACTATCGCAGATACATTCTATAAACTCCTCCTCAAGGCTGCCTTGACCGACCTGGTTAAACCAATCGACATGTAGATTAAAATCTCCCATGATAACTGCTGTACCATTTCTACATGCATCAGTTATTTCTTTGTTTACTGCCTGCCCCACCATAATGTTACTATTTTGTGGCCTATAGACTACTCCTATCACTGACTTTTTCACCTTACTATTCCTGATTTCCACCCAAATGGATTCAACCTTATCCTCCATAGCACTGATGTCATCCCTTACTATTGCCCAGATGTCATCCTTAAATAACAGAGCTACATCACCTCCTTTACCATCCACTCTGTCCTTCCGAATAGTTTGATACCCTTGGATATTTAACTCCCAGTCGTGACCATCCGTTAACCATGTTTCAGTAATGGCCACTAAATCATAGTCATTCACAATGATTTGCGTCATCAACTCATTTACCTTTTTCCGAATACTACGAGCATTCAGGTAAAGTACACTTATGTTGGATTTTTTACCTCTGTTTTGAATCTTAACACCTTGATCAGTAACCTCTCCTAAGTTATTTTTCCTCTTAACGTTTCTCCTAATTTTCCTTGTAGTTGAACCCATATCTTCATGTAACAACCTGCCGCGTCGCTTTCCATTTATGTTTTTACTTCCTGTTTTATTCCTTTTAGTATTACTGGGCCTAATTCACTGAGCTCCCCTCAGTCACTGTACCTTGTATTGTTGCCCTTTTTGATTTTTGACTATGTCTTCTCTGCCTTACACTTGTCCCCCTTACTGCCTTTTGTTTCTGCCCTTGTTTTACTACCTTCCGACTTCCTGCATCATTTCCCATACCCCTGCCACATTAGTTTAAACACTCCCCAACCGCTCTAGCAAATAGCCCCCCTAGGACATCAGTTCCAGTCCTGCCCAGGTGTAACCCGTCCAGTTTGTACAAGTCCCACCTCCCCCAGAACCGGTCGGTCCCAATGCCCCAGGAATCTGAAACCCTCCCCCTGACACCATCTCTTCAGCCACGTATTCATCCAATATATCCTGTCATTTCTACTCTGACTAGCACGTGGCACCGGTAGTAATCCTGATATCACTACATTCGAGGTCCGATTTCTTAACTTCCTTCCTAGCTCCCTGTATTCTGCTTTTAGGACCTCATCCCTATGTCGTTTGTACCGATATGTACCACAACTACTGGCTGTTCATCTTCCCCCTCCAGAATGTCCTGTACCCACTCCGAGACATCCTTGACCTTAGCAACAGGGAGGCAACATACCATCCTGGAGTCTCGTTTGCGGCCACAGAAATGCCTGTCTATTCGACCTTACAATTGACTCCCCTATAACTATTGCACTGTCTCACTTATCACCCCTCCCCTCTGCAGCAGAACCAACTGTGGTGCCACAAGTTTGGCTGTTGCTGCTTCCCCCTGAGAGGCCATTCCCCTCAACAGTATCCAAAGAGGTATATCTGTTCTGCAGGGGAATGGCCACAGAAGATTCCTGCACGACCTGCCTCGCTATCTTGCTCTGTCTGGTGGTCACCCATTCCCTTCCTGCCTGCGGAGCCTGAGCCTGTGGTGTGACCACCTCTCTCTACGTGCTATCCACGATGCTCTCCGACTCGCGGATGCTCCACAGTGTCTCCAGCCACCGCTCCAGCTCTGAAACTCGAGCTTCCAGGAGCTGTAACTGGAGACACTTCCTGCACACATGCTGACCCTGGGGACTGGAACTGTCCCCAGCCTGCCACATGGAGCAAGAGGAGCATATCACGCCTTGGAGCTGTCCTGCCATGAATTGTTCCTTTAAATTAAACCTTTATAATTAAACTTAAGATGTTTTTGTGTCAGATTAAATCCAATCCCCGTGTACTATTTAATTAGCTTTATCCCTGAGTACTTACCTTGCTTGATCTCACAACAACTTAAATAGTTATTTAATTAAAATTTTAAAAGTTATTTAAATCAACTTAAAAATAGTAATTTAAATCAACTCAAAATAGTTATTTAAGTGAGATTTAACATTTAAGAAATATTAATTGAAATCAACTTAAAAATAGTAATCTAGGTCAAATTTAAAAAATAGTATTTCAAATCAACTTAAAAATAGAAATTTGAATCAAATTAAAACTAGTAACTCCACAAATATTTAAATTTAGCCCAGTCTGCCTTTCAGCCAATCAGTCACAGTCTCGTGTGATGTAATTTTACCATTTTCTTTTTTCAATTTTGCAGCTGTCCTACCTGCAAAACAGTGACCCTCGCAGGTCCGCTCCTCTCTGCTCCCAGAAGGTAAGTGAAGGCTTCGAGCCTGGCGCTGCCTTTATCCTCTCCCCTGCAGCTGTGTCCCGTGCAGGTCCGCTCCTCTCTGCTCCCGGAAGGTAAGTGAAGGCCTCGAGCCTGGCGCTGCCTTTATCCTCTCGCTGCAGCACTGTCCCGCGCAGGTCCGCTCCTATCTGCTGGACCTGGTCCAGGTTGAAGGGTGTATAGTTTGATGCCTGGGCATACAGGGCATCCATCACCTCCCGGATGTACCTGTGGGCTGTAGATTGTAAAATTCCACACAGTGTCCCGCTCAAGCCCTGGAATGACCCAGTAGGAGAAAAGCTGAGACTGCAGTGACCGTCACAGCCACTGGGAGCGGATGGCTTCCTCTTCCACAGGGTGCCAAGTCCGGGGGACAACGCATAGAATAACCAATGACACCTGTACACCCTGGGCCATTGCTGGCCTCCCCTTCTGGACCGCTCCTCAGCCTGATGGGTGACTGGGCCTTCAGGGTGTGCGGTGGCCCCCTGCACATGGGGTGCCGCCTCCAGCCTATATCGCCACTGCTGCCTTCTCCGGCATCTGCTCGCCTCGGCTGCCACCAGCAGCAGGAGGGCATTCTCTGCAGGATCCATACCAGCAAACATATTTTGAGCTCAAATGAATTGGAGAAGGAGAGAGACCGACAATCAGTTTGGGCTTCTATCCTGGGACCCTCAAATCCCCCAAGCCTCCCCCACCCATACCTGTACCACCTTCTCCCTGTGTGCCACCCAGTGAGCCAGTTGCGCTGGCAAACCTTGCTCTGCACACTCATTCCCGGTCACATTAGGAGCCCCTAGACTCCAGACCACTGCCGGCAACATTAGGGAGGCCGTGCTCAGGTGCCCTCCCTGGTCCACACACTTGGTCATGAGAAGACCTGCAGTGCTGAAAGCCTGCACTTTAGTGTTTGATTGTTGGTGGCCCCCTCTATGGTGTACCTAGAGGTCAGGCACACTCTTCATGCGTCAAAGTTTGCTTGACATGCTGTGCCCTAAGCATAGAATCCCTACAATGCAGAAGGAGGCCATTCAGCCCATTGAGTCTGCACCTACCCTCTGAAAGAGTACGCTATCTCGGCCAACTCCCCTACTAGATCCAGTAACCTCACCCAACCTGCACATCCTTGGACAGTAGGGGACAATTTAACATGGCCAATCTACCTGACCTGCACATATTTGGACTTTGGGAGGAAACCGGAACACCCTGAGGAAACCTATGTAGATGCAGTGTTATGGCCAGGGTTTAGAGAACTCCAAAGTATATCATGGAGTTCCCCTGACCCGCAACTTTTAATAGATTGTGGTATGGGGAGCACACAGCCCACTCTACAGTGTGTACAGGTGTGGTACAGCAGAAACGGAAAAGTATTTTTTAAAGCAAAACAATGTTTATTCTATGAACTCAAGTTAACCAATTTACAACATACAGTGAACATCTTAGCAAACATCAATTCAAATACAACCCCCAAAGAATACAACACTAAGTAATCCTTTAAGCTTTAATTTGTTGCTCTCTTTGGTTGGCTCTTAATTTGGCTCTGTTTAATTACGTTTGCTCAAGAGTCGCCAGGTATCTTTCAACATTGTCACAAGGTTCGGAACCGAATACTGATCAATAACTCGATACAACAGTTCGTAAGTTCAAAAGCAATGCTCATTTATTTACACACAGTCAAATCTATTCATGCATAAACTCTGCAAACTAAACTACCACTATTACTAAAGCCTATACTTAGCTTCGGGTGCCCACTCAGTCAGAGGAACAATGGCCGTTGCTCGGTTCTGAGGCTGCTGGGTTGAGCTGTTTACAGGGTAGCAACTAGGAGCGCCTATCTCGTAGCGTGCGTTGACTTGGAACTTACTTGGTCTGCTGCAGCTGTTAGGCTGGTCTCTCTCTTCGATGAGAGCCAAAGCCAAAGAAGGAAGATTCTCCCTTGGGGAATATCTTTTATACTAAAGAGGGCTTCGCGCGCTTTTGGGCGGGCCTTGAACTTGGCCTCAACTAATTGGGTCTTTCCCAATCAGTCGTATCGATCTTCCTCCAATAGAGGGGTGGTTCCCTGATCGCTGGGCGTGTTCTAGGTGACTGTCGGTCTGCTTTGTCTTAGTCTCTTCTGGCGCCGGGGAGTCTGCCTTAACATTGTGTATCTAAATGTTTCCCTTTTGTCCCCGGAGATGGCTCATTAGTATGTAGATTGCTTGGCAGTTTCAGTCCTGTCTGAGAGTTTAAGGTTCTAATCAACAGACAGAGCTTGTTTCTTAGTATTGTCCAATTTTCCCTGCATTCTTTGCAAGTGTCCATTTTGTAATCGGGACGTGGCCATCCCAGAAGGCTACAATCCCTCCTTGTGATCCTCAACGTGAAGCGTGGAGGATCACACTACTATGTCGTCTTCATCCTCTGACCACCTGGGGCACCCATACTAAGGCTCTACACTGTCCTATCCTATGCAACACAATTTTACCTAAACCATTTTACATACATTCATTATCATAAAACTCTACGGGGTGCTATGACATTAATACATGCATTACAGAAAAATAGAAAAACTGGAACCTCTAACTATTCTCAATCAGCTATCCTCATTCAAACAATCCCAAAATACAAACAATCCAAAAATAATCGATACATCTTAATTTGTACAAAATAGCAGCACACAAATTTCTCTGGCCTGGCAGTCAGACACAGAGGTTTACATCTCTTTATTCCACAGAACACATGAAGAAAATGGATGCTTTTTAATCCGTCCCAATGGGTTCGGGGGTCTGGTGAAATCCGAAAATGGGGGACCTAAACCTGCGATATGCTCTCTTTCGCCATTTCCTAACTCTAAACGTTTGCACGACACTGCAAAGTATCGCCAGCACTAAGAGTGCTTCGACTACATATGAGGGTGAGTACCAGGTGATAAACCTATCACACCAGGTCGGGGTATTGCTAGCTGTCGCTGGGCTAGTTATCTCGGGGTTCCATGTATTGCAGGGGTGAGAATCATTTACGGTTTGTGTGGTAGGGGTCAGGGGGGCAGCGTCCGCGCGCAACTGAAGGAATCCCGCTAAGATCCATGTGAACACGAAGGCTGTCTTCATCTTTGTCGGACTTCTTCTTTGTCTTCCTCTGGGGTTCTTGGGTTTCTGGAGTTCTGTGAACACAAACATAATTTCTGTTATTATCTTGCTTAAGATCTCGTATGTCTGTCTGTCTGCCCTTTATTGCCACTTTCCCTTTATAATTGGTCACCATCTGTGACTCCCTCATTTAAAAAAAACCTGAATACTGGGACAAGACAGCTGAGAGACGTCCCGCAGCCTGTGTGATTTACCATCCCAGTGTTTGAGGATGTAAATAGCATAGGGAAGCAACCTAACCAAACAAAAGAATTTTGAACATAACGAGCCAAAATGGGGTGCGTATGGGCCGCGGCGGGTAAGAAATGGGTGGAATCCCCGGGTAGGACGATGATCAATGCCGTATGTACTCTACCCGAGCGTAGCTGACCAGAGGGGGGGTCCTCAGGCAGGCGGGGACCAATGCCGTTTCTCCACTGCCTGAGCAACCAGCAAGAACGGATAAGAATGTGGTCGTCGTGGGGGGCTGCCTCTCGAATTAGGAGAACAACTATGAGTCGTGTTCTGTCGACAAACTAGCTCCTTTGAACTATTGTCTGGGGACAAACTTGTACCTTTATCAAGTTTCTGGGGACAAACTAGTTCCTCTAACAGCCAGGGGGCGTCAAAGGAGTGGTGACGTGGGGCCGTGAAAACCTTCGAGTTTACGAACAACACTTAACATGAACATTAACGAACAAACATTCAACAAGCATGGTGCAGGTTCCATCAGAAAGGACACCGTATCTCTCCATCGGTTCCTTTTTTTTTCGCCATCATCTGGACACCTCACTGCTTAATAGCGAATAGGGTCGCAAAGGGATTTGTTTGGTGGGAGTCAGACTCTAAGTCATCATCTTCTCCCGGCTGCCAATCTCTTGTCTGTAGTAACCGTGCTAAAGCTGCTTGGGGAGAATTGGGGTCCATCTCATCATTCCGGATGAGCCTGAACAAATTGTCTCGGTGCCAGAATCGTGTGTCGAGGTTGGAGCTACTAGTTTTCAATCCGTAATCGTCGGGCGGTGGGTCTGAGTCAGGGGCTTTGATATAAGTGATCTCAAATGGGTCGGTAGAATCATGCTCAGATTCACTGGGAGTGGGGCCTGGTACAGGGGTATAGTCGTAATGTGGTGTGCTGTGGCTATCGTCATCGGGATCGCTATCACTGTCGCTATTGGTTGAAGGAAGTGAAAGACGGCGTCGTGTCTCTGGGGGCAGAGTTGAAGTTGTGTCTGAGGGCGGGCTGGAGTGGTTGGGGGAGGGTAGGAATACGTCATCTGTGGGCGGGGCGTGATCGTCTGTTGCTGCGAGCAGGATGTGGTGTGTGTGATTATTCTGTGAGCCGTAAGCCTTGAGCTGGTTTATATGAAACCACGCAGACTTACCATTGGGATAAGTTATTTTGTATACTCAGTGGCTGATTTCGTCCGAAATGGAGTACAGTCCGGAAAATTTGGGGGATGAGCTGGGGTTCTAAGGGAAAGCATAACTTGTTGCCCTACTGTAAACTCAGTGGTGTGTACTGTTTTGTCGAAACAAGCCTTGCTCTGTTTCTTCCTGGTTCCAAGTCTCACTGCTGCTGCGAGTTGGGCTGCCTTTATGTTCTGTACTAGTTGTGTAACCGCATTTTCATGCATGAGGGCTGTAACTGCGGGACTGGCCAAATCCAGTCCTAATAAATACTCGGTGTCTTTCGTTGGGCATCCGGTCATGAGGGTATGGGGGGTGTAACCTGTGGATGTAGATACTGTGTTTCTTAAAAACACCAAAGCAAATGGGAGTACTGAATCCCAGGTGCTGTTATTCTGCTGTACCATTTTCCTGAGGGTGGCTTTCAATGTCCTATTCATTCATTCTACAATACCACTTGACTGGAGGTGGAATGCGATATGGAACTTTTGTCTCATGCCGAGATTCGTCAGGACGTTTTTCATTACACGCCCAGTGAAATGGGAGCGTTGATCGGAATCTATACTGCGTGGGAGGCCCCATCTTGTAAAGATGTGGGACGAAATTCTCCGTTATCGGCGGAAAGTCCGCCGATCGGCGCAAAAAACGGCGCAAATCCGACTTGCGTCACGTCGGAAAAATGGGTCGATAGTCTCCGGCCCGAAATGGGCTAGCAGCGACGTAACGGGATCCGCGCTTGCGCAGTGGTTCACGCCGTGCAGCGTCATACGCGCTGCACGGCGTGACGGCTCTTAAGGCCGCGCTGCTCCCCCCCACCCGACCGGAACACCCGACCGCAACACCCGACTGGATGGCTGGCCGTTGCTCAGCCCCGAGGTTCGAGTCACGCGATGTGGAGGCGCTCCTGGACGCGGTGGAGCAGAGGAAGGACGCCCTGTATCCCGGGCACGGCCGCAGAGTTGCCCCACGCCACAGCCGGCGTCTGTGGAGGGAAGTGGCAGAGGCCGTCACCGCTGTGGCCCTGACACCACGGACAGGCACCCAGTGCCACAAGAAGGTGAACGACCTCGTCAGAGAAGGCAGGGTGAGCCTCCCCCATATCCCCCATATCCCCCCTCCCCCATATCCCCCCCTCCCCCCTCCCCCATATCCCCCATATCCCCCCTCCCCATATCCCCCTCCCCATATCCCCCATATCCCCCCTCCCCCATATCCCCCATATCCCCCCTCCCCCATATCCCCCTCCCCCATATCCCCCTCCCCATATCCCCCATATCCCCCCTCCCCCATATCCCCCCTCCCCCATATCCCCCATATCCCCCCTCCCCCATATCCCCCCTCCCCATATCCCCCATCCCCATATCCCCCATATCCCCCGTCCCTCATATCCCCCCTCCCCCATATCCCCCCTCCCCCATATCCCCCCTCCCCCATATCCCCCCCTCCCCCATATCCCCCATATCCCCCCCTCCTCCATATCCCCCCTCCCCCATATCCCCCATATCCCCAAGTGAATCCAGCCCTAACCTTAACCTCTGCAATGCACGCGCAACCGATGCCGTGCATTCATATATCTGCCTAACACTGTTGCCTTTTACCCCTGCCCCCGCCCCCCCCACAGGAGAAACGCGCACACAACAATAGGGAGCTTATGAGGACTGGAGGAGGGCCCGCTGATGAGTGGCCACTGACCGTACACGAGGAAAGGGCCCTGGAACTGGCTGACGGACCTGAGGACCGGGTGGTTGCTGATGCAGAGGTCGGGGGCGTGCTAGCGAGTGAGCCACCGACAGCCCGTCCCCATATCCCCCCTCCCCTATATCCCCCTCCCCATATCACCTGATCACTGCCTGCGTGTCTAACCATGCATGCTTCATTGTGTATCGCAGGACCAAACGTCCAGGCACCCATCCCTGCAGATGCAGACCGCCCGCAGGATGCCCCTCGGAGACCACAGGAGACGGTAGGAGACCCACACCCTCCAGCATGCGACGCCCGCAGGATGCCCCTCGGAGACCACAGGAGACGGAGAGACCCGCACCCTCCAGCATGCGACGCCCGCAGGATGCCCCTCGGAGACCACAGGAGACGGAGAGACCCGCACCCTCCAGCATGCGACACCCGCAGGATGGCCCTCGGAGACCACGGGAGACGGAGAGACCCGGACCCTCCAGCATGCGACACCCGCAGGATGCCCCTCGGAGACCACAGGAGACGGAGAGACCCGCACCCTCCAGCATGCGACGCCCGCAGGATGCCCCTCGGAGACCACAGGAGACGGAGAGACCCGCACCCTCCAGCATGCGACGCCCGCAGGATGCCCCTCGGAGACCACGGGAGACGGAGAGACCCGGACCCTCCAGCATGCGACGCCCGCAGGATGCCCCTCGCACACCACGGGAGACGGAGAGACCTGGAGCAACAGGGAGACGACACCCCCGTCACGTGCGGGAGCGACCACCCAGCGACGAGGGGGGCAGCCACAGGCCCCCGTCACATCCAAGCCAGGACACCACTACCCAGGACACCACTACCCAGGACACCACTACCCAGGACACCACTACCCGGGACACCCCTACCCGGGACACCACTACCCGGGACACCACTACCCGGGACACCACCACCCAGGAAGACGAAATACCGGACAGTGACTCAGAGTGGATGGGTGGAGACGAACCCCCACCCCAAAGTGCCATGGACTCAGAGTAGGACGAAGAGCACGACACAACGCCACTGCTGTCACCAACACCCTCCACCATCGCAGAAACACTCACCACGGTTGGGCACTTTAGTGATGAGGCGTCTGGTACACTCACTGGTGCGCACAACACAGCCGTCCCGGTACAGCAGGTGGAGGTAGGAGCAGCAGAGGGGCCGGGCGGTCGGAGGGCAGCCCACCCAAGCGAACATCTGCTGCCCAGATGGATCCCGGGTTCCTGCAGTTACCACACCCACACATAGATCCGATGCAACCACCGACCCGGAGACGAGCGAAGAGGGTGACGGGCGGCTTGCGGCGGCTGCGGTCGCAGGTGGAGGAGTGCACCCGCGTCCAGGAGCTGGGAGTGGTGACGGTCATGCGTGCCACCCAGGCTGACACCGCACGGGTGGCGTCCGCGGTGGAGGCAATGGGTGCAACGGTGTCAGACATGGGGAACGGTTTGCGAGGCCTGGGGCCTTCCGTGCAGGCGGCGTCTGTGGCCCAGGACATGGCTGCCCTCTCACAGGAGGCCATGAGCCAGTGCCAGCGCCAGATGGCAGAGGCGCTCAACGCCATAGCCCAGTCTCTGCAGGCCATGGCCCAGTCTCAGCAGGCCATGGCCCAGTCTCAGCAGGCCATGGCCCAGTCTCTGCAGGCCATCGCTGAGGGCATCGGCGCCAGTGGCCATGTGCGAGCCGGCGTCGCACTGTCACAGACAGGGTTTGCCAACCCCCTGGGCTCCATGGCTGCAAACCTGCAGACCCCTGTCGATACCAGCACGGGCCTCCAGGACTGGCAGCGCCAGATGTCGGGGGGGCGTCGGATGGCCAGTCCGTTCGCATCCCCCACCCATGTAGAGGCCTGGGGGCCATCGGGCACCCCGAGGGAGGAGGAGGTGGTGTGGTCCGTCCCGGCTCCCTCTGTAGGGGAGGTCCCGGTACACCGCGACACCTCGGACTCCCCCCCTTCCGTCCCAGGTGCATCGTGTGGGCAACGGGCAGGACAGGCTGGCAGCTCGCCATCCCAGTCGCCCGGGCCGCAGCCTGGCCCATCTAGGCCAGGACGCCCCAGGAAACGGCCGCCAAAGAGATCCAGTGTCAGAGGGCAGGAATCACAGGAGTCCACCTCCAGTTCTGCTGTACCGTCTGGGGAACCACGTAGACGTAGTCAAAGGGCCCGTAAGGCCAAACAATTAGACACTGAGTAAGTTGGCACGGGTGCAGGGCACAGATGAGTTTTCGGGGCTAGGGCACGTGCATGAACTCCTTTGGTTATTAAAGTCAATGTTACACCTACCGAAGCTGCCTTTGTGCTCTGTCCAAAGTGTGCGGGGGTGTCATGTACGTTGAGCGCAAGTGTGTGTGTGTGAGGGGTGGTCTTACCTCAGCCCCAGGTGAGTCTGCCCCCTTCCCCCTGGGCCGCCATCAACATCCCCCGGGCAGAGGACGGGACCGTGCGCTGCAGTGTCACAGCCGCATGCAGGGATGTCCGGGTGGATGGTGGTACTGTGGCCATGGGTCAGACATAGTCCAACGATGTAGAGCCAGGAGCTCATCGCAGGGCGGGTTGTCATCATCCTCCATGGCCTGCAATAGACACGCGTCCACCCGCAACTGTGTGAGCCCGGCCCGTTGTGCCGCAGGTGGATCGGCAATGGGGGGGGGGGGTGTGTGCATGCGGGTGGGGTTGGGGAGGGGGGTGAGGGTGCTGGGTGGGTGGATGGGTGGGGGGTGTGGGTGGTCGGCTGTTGCCATGGTGTGCGGTCTGTGGCCATACTACCCGATTCCCACGCCCATCTAGTCAGTGAAGCGGGCGTCTATCAGTCTGTCCCGTGCCCGCTGGGCCAGCCGGTAACGGTGGACAGCCACCCGCCTGTGTCTACCCCGTCTGCCCTGACCATTGCCCCCATCCCCCTCATCTGGGGAGGACTGGGCCTCTTCCTGCTGCTCCTCCACTCCGCCCTCCTCTGCCTGCGGCACATCGCCCCTCTGCTGGGCTATGTTGTGCAGGACGCAGCACACCACAATGATGCGGCCGACCCTATCTGACCGATACTGGAGGGCGCCCCCAGAGAGGTCCAGGCACCTGAAACGCATCTTCAGCACACCAAAGCACCTCTCGATCACTCCCCTTGTCGCTACATGGGCATCATTGTAGCGGTTCTCCGCCTCATTGCGTGGCCTCCGTATAGGCGTCATCAGCCACGATCGCAATGGGTAGCCCCTGTCGCCCAGCAACCAGCCCCTCAGCCGGGGATGGCGTCCCTCGTACATGCCGGGGATGGATGACCGCGACACCACGAATGAGTCGTGTACACTGCCTGGGTGACGGGCGCAGACGTGCAGGATCATCATGCGGTGGTCGCAGACCACCTGTACGTTCATCGAATAGTTCCCCTTCCTATTAGTGAACACGGCCCTGTTATCTGCAGGTGGCCGCACGGCGACGTGCATCCCATCGATCGCGCCCTGGACCATGGGGAACCCGGCAACGGCAGAGAAGCCCACGGCCCGGGCATCTTGGCTGGCCCGGTCCACTAGGAAGCGGATGTAGCGGTGCGCCATGGCATATAGGGCATCTGTCACTGCCCGGATGCACCGGTGCACCGATGTCTGCGATATGCCGGACAGGTCCCCACTCGGTGCCTGGAATGACCCCGTTGCATAAAGGTTCAGGGCCACCGTAACCTTGACGGACACGGGGAGAGGGTGTCCCCCGCCAGTGCCACGCGGTGACAGGTGTGCCAGCAGGTGGCAGATGTGTGCCACGGTTTCCCGGCTCATCCGGAGTCTCCTCCTGCATTCCCGGTCCGTGAGGTCCTGGTATGACTGCCGGGGCCGGTACACACGGGGCGCCCTCGGGTGCCTCCGTTGCCGTGGGGCCGCGACGTCCTCCTCCCCCTCCTCGTCCTGTCGGTCAGGTGTCCCTCCAGCCTGGGCGGCTGCCGCCTGTCCCTCTGCGGCAGCCTGCGCCGTCTCTCTGGCACGCTCCTCCTCCTCCTCCTCCTCCTCATCCAGGGCAACATAGACATGAGCGGCTGCTGCCACGGCGGCCAACATCGCTGGATGATCGGAAAACATGACGGCCTGGTGGGGGGGGAGGGGAACGACGACATGTCATCATTGCCCATATCCCCTCCTCCCCCCAGCCAGGTGGCATGGACCGCATGGGTCCAACTGTTGGAGGCTGGCACCTGGCCAGGTGGACCAACTCACTTGCCCTCCCATCCCCCTCCTCGGCACGGACCTCCCCCCAACCCCCAACCTCCACCCCAGCACGGACCCCCCCCCCCCCCCAACCTCCACCCCAGCACGGACCCCCCCCCAACCCCCAACCTCCACCCCGGCACGGACCCCCTCCCGGCACTCCCCTGGAGCCCAGCCTACTCTAACCACCCCCCCCCCCCCGCCGCACACACACACACACAACCCGAGACACACCTCTCCTCACGCAATCAGACTGCGGCCACGCCATTGCCTGCCCAGAGCCAACCCCCAGGCCGTCACTCACTTCCACGCTGGTCGGCGTGAGCCTGGAGCACCGGGTCACGCCGATGAAAAGGAGGTTTGATTCACGTCGACGTGAACGGTCATCACTTCGACGGGACTTCGGCCCATCCGGAAGGGAGAATATCGGCAGGCCGAAAATCGGCTGCCTTGCGCAGACCCGTGACATTCTCCGCGGCAGCGGCGCCATTAACGCCCCGTAGACTTTTTTCCCTTCGGAGACTTCGGCAACCGGCGGGGGCGGGATTCACGGCGGCCAACGGCCATTCTCCGACCCTCTGGGGGGTCGGAGAATAACGCCCGTGGTGTGTTAATATTTTAGCTGTTGTCTTGGCCGTATTAGTTTGTGATGGAAATGTTTCCACCCATTTTGTGAAGGTGTCTATGACCCTCCAACACATACTTGTAATCATTTCTGCATGGGGGTAGGGGTCCTATATAATCTATCTGGAGATTTGTCCAGGGTCCATTAACAGGGCGGGTATGACTAAGTTGAGCCTTTTCAGCATATCTGTCCGGATTGTTCTGGGCACAGATTAAGCAGTTCCCTACGTAGTGTGTGACATCGATTTTTAAGTCAGGCCACCAACAAAGCGGTCTGAGGTGGGCTAGGGTGGGTTCAATTCCTTGGTGTCCATGGTTGTCATGAAACTGACAAATGATCTGGTTGGGAACTATATAAATGCCATCCTTTAAAATCACACCGTCTTGTGTGGTTATTGAGCTTTTAAACCTGTTGTACGGGGCTGGGAAAGTTCCCTTTAAAACTTCCCTGAGTTTCTCATCCTCTTTCTGGGCCTTCGCTAAACCCTGAATATTGGTCTGTGAGACCTGAACTGCGTGTACTGGGGTGCTCTCGGGGAGGTTCCAAAAATAACCATGCCTGGAGCCTGCCTTCGCTAGGGCGTCTGCTTTAACGTTACCAGGGGGGGAAGAATGGTAATGACTGCGAACCTTAATTATTCTGTATTTCCTATCCTTCGCTGTCTCTAAGATATGGCGGAGTAATGGGGCTGAGGGTAGGGGTTTACCATCCGCGGAAACAAATCCTCTTGTTTCCCAGAGTGGTACGAATTCTGTCAAACTATTGCAGACATACAAGCTGTCCGAATAGATGTCTGCTGGGGTCGGGAACAAGTCTGGGTGGTCTACAATATACGCAATTGCTGCCAGCTCTGCTGCTGGCGAACCTAAGTGTCCTGGTAACTTTAAGGAAATTTCATCTAGGGCGCGTCCCTGTGCGTCATCTACATATATGCCGCAACCGGTAATTCTCTCTTCCTTTAACACTGTGGATGAGCCATCCACATAAATCTTCAGGGGTTCGCATGTGTCTGTGGGCTGGGGTCTCTGGGGTGTACTACCTGTTTTCCTGGGAGGTGTCTTGGGAATAAATGGGCCTGTGTTCTGTTTCGTGGTGATGATCTCACATTCATGAGGGGTGCCTGCATACTGCAAATTATCGGCAATATGTGGGTTTTAGTTCCCTTTACCGTGATGTCCCGTCCCTGTAAAAGAAGGGTCCAACGGGCTGCGTGGATTTGGCTGACTGTGCCATCTTTAAGTCGGCCGTCTAACAATAGCTGTGTCGGGGTGTGTTCTGTGAGGATGGTGATGGGGTTGAGTCCTGTAATGTATGCGAACTATTGCACTGCCCAAAAAACTGCGAGCAGGTGCCTTTCACAGGCAGAAAATCCTTGCTCCACAGGGTCTAACATGCATGAGGCGTATGCTATGGGGCGTAATTGGTCATGGCGTTCCTGGAGGAGCACGGCTGAAAGGGTTCGGTCGGTGCTTGATACTTCGATAGCGTACGGGGAAAGTGGATCTGGGACCTGTAGTGCGGGGGATGTGCTGAATGCTCTTTTTAAAGCGTCCACGGCATCCGTATGCTGTGGAAGCCATTCCCAAGGTGCCTGCTTCTTGAGAAGGTCAGATAGGGGTGCTGCTTTAGTGGTGAAACCGTCAATATGGTTTTGACAGTAGCCAACCAGTCCTAAAAATGACCGGAGGGCTAAGACATTATGGGGAAGGGACAATTTGACAATCGAGGCAATTCATCTTTGCTCGATCTCGTGTTTACCATGAGTGATCACAGTAAATCTGGGCCTTCTTGGGGTTGACTTTAAAACCAATTTCTTTTAGGAGTGCTGGGGGTTCGGCGAGAAGCGAAATATGCTCTCCTTTTGTGGCTGTCTGTAGTAACAAGTCGGCTACATACTGGACCAGACAATCGGGGCGGGAAAATTTTGCTAAACCATTTGCCAGTTGTCGGTGGAAAATGGAGGGGGAGTTGTGGAAGCCTTGTGGAAGGCACGTCCACATGTATTGTTGCCCTTGGAATGTAAAGGCAAATTTGTACTGGCACGCTTTAGCCAATGGAATGGACCAAAAGCCATTACTAATGTCCAAAACCGAAAAAGATTTTGACTGGAGTCCCTGTTTGAGCATGGGCTCGGGACTCGTGGCTACAGTGGGGGCTGCTGCTGGGGTTACTTTGTTCAGTTCCCGGTAATCAATGGTCAGTCGCCATGATCCATCCGGTTTCCTGACGGACCAAATCGGTGCATTGTTTGTGGAGGCTACTGATCTGAGTACGCCTTGATCCAACAAACTCTCTATTACTCTCTATTCCCTCTGCTTCCTGGGGAAATCCGTACTGCTTCTGGGGTTTAGGGTCGGGACCTGTAACGTTCACAAAGCCAGTGAAATTGCCACAGTCGTGCTTGTGCTGTGAAAATGCTGCTTTATGTTCCTGCAGGACTGCCCTAACCTATTTGTCTGCACTAATGGCTCGAGGGTCAAACCAGAAGTCTCCTAATGAGCTAATCCTATTTACGTATTCTCCTACAGTGAGCGTGGTGGGGGCTCGTGCTGCCTTTGCCATTTTTCAAACACACTTGTTAACTGGGTCAAAAGAAAGTTTATGGGAGCTCATGAAATCGATCCCAAGGATATGTTGTGCTGTCTGGGCAGATCAACTAAAACTATGGGGTGCTTATTTGTGATATTCCCTATCTGTATTGCTACAGGGGCTGTGATGTGTCCCTGTTGTAAATGGCCTGTAAAACCGGTGAGTGTGATGGTGTCTGTTGTGGGCCACGTGTCTCGCTGGAACATCGTGGAGGAATCGAGTGTGGTGCGGGACCCTCCTGTGTCCCAAAGAAATTCTACGGGTTGTCCCCAGACTTTGCCTGCTACTACTGGTCTATCGGACTTGTCCCAAAGGGTGTCGCAGACCCAAGTTGGGGAGCCCAAACACCGTCAGTCGTTGCCGTTCATGTCTGCATTCTCCGAACGGGCGCTAACGCTATGGATCTGCTTTGCCCTATCCCTGTTTAGGGTGCCTGTCTGTTGGCTTCTCTGCTACTTCTGGGACGCGTTGCACTCTCGTGCAAAGTGTCCTAGCTGTCCACAGTTGTAACATTCCTGAGCTTTGGGCTGGGGTTGGCTGTTCCTGCTCTCATTTACCCATGCGGGGTTCTGGTGTGCTTTAACTGGGTTCATTTCTGCCTGCTCTTCATCGGGTGTTATAAATGCGGTTTTGCCTGCAATTGATTGCTCCCAAGCGCGGGACAATCTCTTCAAATCCCATTTTTCTTTGTGGGCCTCATCTGAGGGGTCATAATTTGCACAAGCTTTTCGTCCTGTTTCTGTGGTGTGGGAGACTAGAATTTGGGTCCATTTGGCCATATTATCTGGGGACAAATGGACGCGGGCTAACTCTCCAAAAACTGCGGTGAAGTGAATCCACAAACGTCCAGCAAACGCTGAGGGGTGCTCTGTTTTCTTTTGCCTACACTTATTTAGGCCTTCTACGGGGTCTCGTCTGTTAAAGCCGATCGCATCAAGGATTGCTGTGTGCATCTCTTGGAGTGTGCCTCCTCCTACATTCTGTGGGCCGGGAAGGGCTGCTACGACTGAAGGGTCGAGGCTTAAAACAGTGAGCTTCACTTGCTCCTTTTCGTCCAGGCCGTACATGGTTGCCTATTTGACTTTCGCGAAAAATTGGTGGGGGTCTGAAGTGGGAAGGAACGGTGTAATGTTTCCACACGCGTCCCGTAATTGGGTCACGGTTAACGGGGTTGTGTAAAGGAAGTTTGCTTCCCCTTGTCCTGCGGCCCTGCGGTGTGTGGTTACAGGGTTCATGGGGGTGTGTTCTGCCTGTTCGGTTGGGGGTTGGGGCACTTTCCTTTTCTGGGGTTTTTCCTGTGTACATGTCCCATGTATGTATCTATGGGCAGTCTCGTTCAATTCCTGCCAGTCGGGGCCGTTTTCCTGATCTAATTGGGGTCTGAATGTACTTTGAAATCCGTTTTGAACGGAAAGCAGAGATTGCAATTCTGCAATTTATTTCCGGCACTTTGCGTGGTCTACAGAGCTCTGCGTTTGTTCCATTGTGGAAGTATGGAGTGCTCGTAAGGCTGCTTTTAAATCATTGCACTGTTTCTGCAATTTCTCATCTTGCTGTTCTGTTTCTTGTCTTACCAAGACCGCACTTTGCGTGTCCTGGTAGGCCTTATCACATTGAGTCTGAAAACTGTTCAAATGCGCGAGACAAGACTGATGTGCCCACTTGGCATCATCCACCTCTCTGTCCCTTGCTGCTAACTGCTCTTTTAAATCTCGATTCTCCTTTTCTACCTCACTCACGTCTACCTCACTGGTTCTGTCTCTCTCCTCTGTCTCTCTACGGAGCATCCTAACGACCTCCTCTGTGCCTCGCAATCCTGCCAAACAGGACACGATTGCCATCGGCTTGCGAGCTTTCCCTAAGCTCTTCTTGTGTATCTCTGACAGGTTCTCCCACCAAGTATGTCCTATACTCCTGGGTCCTGTTTCCTCATTATTGCAGAATCCAAAGGGGCCATCCTTTCCCTTTGAGATATTTCCTGATCTCATCTTCCCAAACGGGACATTGTCCTACTCTACTGGTCGCTGCGACCTCGAATTCCTGGGGGTTCATAAGGCGTTCCATTGCCATTTTCTCTATATAGGTTCCCTACTGAATTTGGAACAGGGGGTGATAAAGTGGTGATGTAAACACGGGTACGGCTTACGCTAATTTCCGGCCTACAAAACTCCCGACAGTTTTACGCAACAAAATCTCTCAGGTTTACCTTATATCCCTGTTAGTACGCATGCATTAACACACTTCCAAATCTCAGAGGCTTGATCAGTACTGTTCTGACGCTTGTGGTTTTTCTGTTTCCAATTGGATTCTCAATTCAAATTTTGGGTTCTCTCGGAGTGGTTAGGCCACTTCTAAGTCTAGTCCCGGCGGAGTCGCCAGTAAATGTTGCTCTCTTTGGTTGGCTCTTAATTTGGCTCTGTTTAATTACGAGTCGCCAGGTATCTTTCGACATCGCCACAAGGTTCGGAACCGAATACTGATCACTTGATACACCAGTTAGTAAGTTCAAAAGCAATGCTCATTTATTTATACACAGTCAAATCTACTCATGCATAAACTCTACAAACTAAACTACCACTATTACTAAAGCCTATACTTAGCTTTGGGTGCCCACTCAGTCAGAGGACCAATGGCCGTTGCTCGGTTCTGAGGCTGCTGGGTTGAGTTGCTCACAGGGTAGCAACTAGGAGCTTCTATCTCGTAGCGTGCGTTGACTTGGGACTTACTTGGTCTGCTGCAGCTGCTAGGCTGGTCTCTCTCTTCGGTGAGAGCCAAAGCCAAAGAAGGAAGATTCTCCCTTGGGGAATATCTTTTATACTAAAGAGGGCTTTGCGTGCTTTTGGGCGGGCCTTGAACTTGGCCTCAACTAATTGGGCCTTTGCCAATCAGTCGTATCGATCTTCCTCCAAAAGAGGGGCGGTTCCCTGATCGCTGGGCGTGTCCTAGGTGACTGTCGGTCTGCTTTGTCTTAGTCTCTTCTGGCGCCGGGGAGTCTGCCTTAATGTGTATCTAAATGTTTCCCTTTTGTCCCCGGAGATGGCTCATTAGTATGTAGATTGCTTGGCAGTCTCTGCCCTGTCTGAGAGTTTAAGGTTCTAATCAACAGACAGAGCTTGCACCTGCTTGTTTCTTACTATTGTCCAATTTTCCCTGCATTCTTTGCCAGTGTCCATTTTGTAATCGGGACGTGACCATCCCAGATGGCTACACCTTTTAACATCCATAAGACTTGAAAACACCTTTCAACAGAAGCACTTTCGGTTTACATTCGCTACTGAGAACATTTATAATTCTGAATTCACCAAATGATCAAGAGATAATCTTTTGATGGCAGAGAGATCAACAGTACACCTGCTCTGTCTGGTTTCTGCTCCAACACTGAAAACGAAACTAAAACACACCTTGCAGCAAACAGCCTAAATCAAAAGTAAAAAGCTGACAGACAGCCCAGCTCCACCCACTCTCTGACATCACTGCAGTAATAAACACCCATTTCTTAAAGGTACTCTCACTACAGATAATTGTATACATACCCATTTATAGACACCCATTTCTTAAATGCACTCTCACATGACAGCAGGAAGAAATTGCAAACTCTACACGGACAGTTACCTAAGGCTAGAATTCAACCTGGGACCCTGATGCTGTGAGGCAGCAGTGCTAACCACTGTTCCACAATGTCAGCCCATCTCCGCTCCCATCATCCTCCGAGACATGGCACGTGTGTGCTCAAGGTGGCACTTGAGAGTTGAGGAGCATGTCGTATTCTCACAACTAACCAGGCTAATTCCTCATTTGGAATAGCCTTCAGTTGTGAAGCTAGAGGCTGCTCACAGTCAAAGGAGATGAGATTGACTTTCAGGTTAAAAGCATCAGGGCTCTATCCTGGAAATGTTTGGTGGGACAGACAGGCCTCAGCTGTGGTTGCCCCTGTTATGTGTTTCCACAATATTTAAAGATAGCTGGAATGCTTCACTGATGCAACGCCTATCACACACCAACCCTGGGGCAACCCCCGACCTAGAAAGCTTCTGCCCCCTGACCAAGCCCATCCCTTCTGTGGGCTCCAGTGCCCTTGAGCTGCCAGAAAATGGAAATGGCTACTCACCTCGTCACTTCCCCTCAGCAGCCATTGCGCCAACTTCACATTTTGTACAATAATAATCTTTATTATTGTCACAAGTAGGCTTAATTTACACTGCAATGAAGTTACTGTGAAAAGCCTCTAGTCGCCACAGTCTGGCAGCTGTTCGGGTACACAGAGGGAGAATTCAGAATGTCCACATTACCTAACACCACGGGCGTCATTCTCCGACCCCCCAGAGGGTCGGAGAATGGCCGTTGGCCGCCGTGAATCCCGCCCCCGCCGGTTGCCGAAGTCTCCGAAGGGAGAAAAGTCGGCGGGGCGTTAATGTCGCCGCTGCCGTCGGAGAATGTCACGGGTCTGCGCAAGGCAGACGATTTTCGGCCTGCCAATATTCTCCCTTCCGGATGGGCCGAAGTCCCGTCGACGTGATGACCGTTCACGTGGAGGTGAGTGACGGCCTGGGGGGTTGGCTCTGGGCAGGCAATGGCGTGGCCGCAGTCTGAATGCGTGAGGAGAGGTGTGTCTCGGTTTGTGTGTGTGTGTGTGCGGCGGGGGGGGGGGGGTGGTTAGAGTAGGCTGGGCTCCGGGGGAGTGCCGGGAGGGGGTCCGTGCTGGGGTGGAGGTTGGGGGGGGGGGGTCTGTGCTGGGGTGGAGGTTGGGGGGGGTCCGTGCCGGGGAGGGGGATGTTGGGTCCGTGCCGGGGAGGGGGATGGGGGGTCCGTGCCGGGGTGGAGGTTGGGGGGGGGTCCGTGCCGGGGTGGAGGTTGGGGGGTCCGTGCCGGGGTGGAGGTTGGGGGGGGTCCGTGCCGGGGAGGGGGATTGGGGGGGTCCGTGCCGGGGTGGAGGTTGGGGGGGGGTCCGTGCCGGGGAGCGGGGTGGGGGGTTTGTGCCGCGGTGGAGGTTGGGGGGGGGGTCCGTGCCGGGGAGGGGGATGGGGGGTCCGTCCCGGCGTGGAGGTTGGGGGGGGTCCGTGCCGGGGTGGAGGTTGGGGGGGATGTCCGTGCCAGGGAGGGGGATGGGGGGTCCGTGCCGGGGTGGAGGTTGGGTGGGGGTCCGTGCCGGGGAGGGGGATGGGGGGTCCGTGCCGGGGTGGAGATTGGGGGGGGGTCCGTGCCGGGGAGGGGGATGGGGAGGTCCGTGCCGGGGAGGGGGATGCGAGGGCAAGTGAGTTGGTCCACCTGGCCAGGTGCCAGCCTCCAACAGTTGGACCCATGCGGTCCATGCCACCTGGCTGGGGGAGGAGGGGATATGGGCAATGATGACATGTCGTCGTTCCCCTCCCCCCCGACCAGGCCGTCATGTATTCCGATCATCCAGCGATATTGGCCGCCGTGGCGGCAGCCGCTCATGTCTATGTTGCCCTGGATGAGGAGGAGGAGGAGGAGCGTGCCAGAGAGACGGCGCAGGCTGCCGCAGAGGGACAGGCGGCAGCCGCCCAGGCTGGAGGGACACCTGACCGACAGGACGAGGAGGGGGAGGAGGACGTCGCGGCCCCACGGCAACGGAGGCACCCGAGGGCGCCCCATGTGTACTGGCCCCGGCAGTCATACCAGGACCTCACGGACCGGGAATGCAGGAGGAGACTCCGGATGAGGCGGGAAACCGTGGCACACATCTGCCACCTGCTGGCACACCTGTCACCCGCGTGGCACTGGCGGGGGACACCCTCTTCCCGTGTCCGTCAAGGTTACGGTGGCCCTGAACATTTATGCAACGGGGTCATTCCAGGCACCAAGTGGGGACCTGTCCGGCATATCGCAGACATCGGTGCATCGGTGCATCCGGGCAGTGACAGATGCCCTATATGCCATGGTGCACCGCTACATCCGCTTCCCCGTGGACCGGGCCAGCCAAGATGCCCAGGCCGTGGGCTTCTCTGCTGTGGCCGGGTTCCCCATGGTCCACGGCGCGATCGATGGGATGCACGTCGCCTTGCGGCCACTTGCGGATAACAGGGCCGTGTTCACCTATAGGAAGGGGACCTATTCGATGAACATACATGTGGCCTGCGACCACCGCATGATGATACTGCACGTCTGCGCCCGTTACCCAGGCAGTGTACACGACTCATACGTGTTGTCGCGGTCATCCATCCCCGGCATGTACGAGGGACGCCATCCCCGGCTGAGGGGCTGGTTGCTGGGCGACAGGGGCTACCCATTGCGATCGTGGCTGATGACACCTATACGGAGGCCACGCAATGAGGCGGAGAACCGCTACAATGATGCCCATGTAGCGACAAGGGGAGTGATAGAGAGGTGCTTTGGCGTGCTGAAGATGCGTTTCAGGTGCCTGGACCTCTCTGGGGGCGCCCTCCAGTATCGGTCAGATAGGGTCGGCCGCATCATTGTGGTGTGCTGCGTCCTGCACAACATAGCCCAGCAGAGGGGCGATGTGCCGCAGGCAGAGGAGGGCGGAGTGGAGGAGCAGCAGGAAGAGGCGCAGTCCTCCCCAGATGAGGGGGATGGGGGTAATGGTCAGGGCAGACGGGGTAGACACAGGCGGGTGGCTGTCCACCGTTACCGGCTGGCCCAGCGGGCACGGGACAGACTGATCGACGCCCGCTTCACTGACTAGATGGGCGTGGGAATCGGGTAGTATGGCCACAGACCGCACACCATGGCAACAGCCGACCACCCACACCCCCCACCCATCCACCCACCCATCACCCTCACCCCCCCTCCCCAACCCCACCCACCCCACCCGCATGCACACCACCCCCCCCCCCATTGCCGATCCACCTGCGGCACAACGGGCCGGGCTCACACAGTTGCGGGTGGACGCGTGTCTATTGCAGGCCATGGAGAATGATGACAACCCGCCCTGCGGTGAGCTCCTGGCTCTACATCGTTGGACTATGTCTGACCCATGGCCACAGTACCACCATCCACCCGGACCATCCCTGCAAGCGGCTGTTACACTGCAGCGCACGGTCCCGTCCTCTGCCCGGGGGATGTTGATGGCGGCCCAGGGGGAAGGGGGCAGACTCACCTGGGGCTGAGGTAAGACCACCCCTCACACAAACACTTGCGCTCAACGTACATGACACCCCCGCACGCTTTGGACAGAGCACAAAGGCAGCTTCTGTAGGTGTAACATTGACTTTAATAACCAAAGGAGTTCATGCACGTGCCCTAGCCCCTAAAACTCATCTGTGCCCTGCACCCGTGCCAACTTACTCAGTGTCTAATTGTTTGGCCTTACGGGCCCTTTGACTACGTCTATGTGGTTCCCCAGACGGTACAGCAGAACTGGAGGTGGACTCCTGTGATTCCTGCCCTCTGACACTGGATCCCTTTGGCGGCCGTTTCCTGGGGCGTCCTGGCCTAGATGGGCCAGGCTGCGGCCCGGGCGACTGGGATGGCGAGCTGCCAGCCTGTCCTGCCCGTTGCCCACCCGATGCACCTGGGACGGAAGGGGGGAGTCCGAGGTGTGCGGTGTACCGGGACCTCCCCTACAGGGGGAGCCGGGACGGACCACACCACCTCCTCCTCCCTCGGGGTGCCGGATGGCCCCCAGGCCTCTTCATGGGTGGGGGATGCGAACGGACTGGCCATCCGACGCCCCCCCGACATCTGGCGCTGCCAGTCCTGGAGGCCCGTGCTGGTATCGACAGGGGTCTGCAGGTTTGCAGCCAACGAGCCCAGGGGGTTGGCTCGCACATGGCCACTGGCGCCGATGCCCTCAGCGATGGCCTGCAGAGACTGGGCCATGGCCATCTGAGACTGGGCCATGGCCTGCAGAGACTGGGCTATGGCGTTGAGCGCCTCTGCCATCTGGCGCTGGCACTGGCTCATGGCCTCCTGTGAGAGGGCAGCCATTTCCTGGGCCACAGACGCCGCCTGCACGGAAAGCCCCAGGCCTCGCAAACCGTTCCCCATGTCTGACACCGTCGCACCCATTGCCTCCACCGCGGACGTCACCCGTGCGGTGTCAGCTTGGGTGGCACGCATGACCGGCACCACTCCCAGCTCCTGGACGCGGGTGGACTCCTCCACCCGCAACTGCAGCCGCCGCAAGCCGCCCGTCACCCTCTTCGCTCGTCTCCGGGTCGGTGGTTGCATCGGATCTATGTGTGGGTGTGGAACTCCAGGAACCCGGAATCCATCTGGGCGGCAGATGTTCGCTTGGGCTGGGCTGCCCTCCGACCGCCCGGCCCCTCTGCTGCTCCTACCTCCACCTGCTGTACCGGGACGGCTGTGTTGTGCGCACCAGTGAGTGTACCAGACGCCTCATCACTAAAGTGCCCAACCGAGGTGAGTGTTTCTGCGATGGTGGAGGGTGTTGGTGACAGCAGTGGCGTTGTGTCGTGCTCTTCGTCCCACTCTGAGTCCATGGCACTTTGGGGTGGGGGTTCGTCTTCACCCATCCACTCTGAGTCACTGTCCGGTATTTTGTCTTCCTGGGTAGTGCTGTCCCGGGTCGGGGTGTCCTGGGCAGTGCTGTCCCGGGTAGTGGTGTCCCGGGTAGTGGTGTCCCGGGTAGTGGTGTCCCGGGTAGTGGTGTCCCGGGTAGTGGTGTCCCGGGTAGTGGTGTCCTGGGTAGTGGTGTCCTGGGTAGTGGTGTCCTGGGTAGTGGTGTCCTGGCTTGGATGTGACGGGGGCCTGTGGCTGCCCCCCTCGTCGCTGGGTGGTCGCTCCCGCACGTGACGGGGGTGTCGTCTCCCTGTTGCTCCAGGTCTCTCTGTCTCCCGTGGCCTCCGAGGGGCATCCTGCAGGCGTCGCATGCTGGAGGGTGCGGGTCTCTCCGTCTCCCGTGGTGTGCGAGGGGCAGCCTGCAGGCGTCGCATGCTGGAGGGTCCGGGTCTCTCCGTCTCCCGTGGTGTGCGAGGGGCATCCTGCGGGCGTCGCATGCTGGAGGGTCCGGGTCTCTCCGTCTCCCGTGGCCTCCGAGGGGCATCCTGCGGGCGTCGCATGCTGGAGGGTTCATGTCTCTCCGTCTCCCGTGGCCTCCGAGGGGCATCCTGCGGGCGGTCTGCATCTGCGGGGATGGGTGCCTGGACGTTTGGTCCTGCGATACACAATGAAGCATGCATGGTTAGACATCAGGCAGTGATCAGGTGATATGGGGGAGGGGGATATAGGGAAGGGGGGATATGGGGACGGGCTGTCGGTGGCTCACTTGCTACTACGCCCCCGACCTCTGCATCAGCAACCTCCCGGTCGTCAGGTCCGCCAGCCAGTTCCAGGGCCCTTTCCTCGTGTTCGGTCAGTGGCCTCTCATCAGTGGGGCCTCCTCCAGTCCTCACATGCTCCCTATTGTTGTGTGCGCGCTTATCCTGTGGGGGGGGGGTGGCAGGGGTAAAAGGCAACACTGTTAGGCAGGTATATGAATGCACGCCATCGGTTGCGCGTGCATTGCAGAGGTTAAGGTTAGGGCTGGATTCACTTGGGGAAATTTGGGATATGGGGGAGGGGGGATATGGGGGATATGGGGGAGGGGGATATGGGGAGGGGGGGATATGGGGGATATGGGGGAGGGGGATATGGGGGAGGGGGTATATGGGGAGGGGGGATATGGGGGAGGGGGGATATGGGGGATATTGTGGAGGGGGGATATGGGAGAGGGGGGTATGGGGGAGGGGGGATATGGGGGAGGGGCGATATGGGGATATGGGGGAGGGGGGATTATGGGGGATATGGGGAGGGGGATATGGGGGAGGGGGGACATGGGGGAGGGGGATATGGGGAGGGGGGATATGGGGGAGGGGGGATTATGGGGGATATGGGGAGGGGGATATGGGGGAGGGGGGATATGGGGGATATGGGGAGGGGGGATATGGGGGAGGGGGGATATGGGGAGGGGGTATATGGGGAGGGGGGATATGGGGGAGGGGGAATATGGGGGATATTGTGGAGGGGGGATATGGGAGAGGGGGGATATGGGGAGGGGGGATATGGGGGAGGGGGGATATGGGGGAGGGGGATATGGGGGAGGGGGGATATGGGGGAGGGGGGATATGGGGGATATGGGGGAGGGGGGGATTATGGGAGATATGGGGGAGGGGGGATATGGGGAGGCTCACCCTGCCTGTTCTGACGAGGTCGTTCACCTTCTTGTGGCACTGGGTGCATGTCCATGGTGTCAGGGCCACAGCGGTGACGGCCTCTGCCACCTCCCTCCACAGACGCCGGCTGTGGCATGGGGCAACTCTGCGGCCGTGCCCGGGATACAGGGCGTCCCTCCTCTGCTCCACCGCGTCCAGGAGCGCCTCCACATCGCGTGACTCGAACCTCGGGGCTGAGCGGCGGCCAGCCATCCAGTCGGGTGTTGCGGTCGGGTGTTCCGGTCGGGTGGGGGGGAGCAGCGCGGCCTTATGAGCCGGCACGCCGTGCGGCGCGTATGACGCTGCACGGCGTGAACCACTGCGCAAGCACGGATCCCGTTACGTCGCTGCTAGCCCATTTCGGACCGGAGACTTTCGACCCATTTTTCCGACGTGACGCAAGTCGGATTTGCGCCGTTTTTTGGGCCGATCGGCGGACTTTCCGCCGATAACGGAGAATTTCGCCCCACATCTTTCAGGACTCGAGGAGGAAACTGGAGCACCCTGAGGAAACCCACGTAGACACAGGGAGAACGTGCACAGACAGTGACCCAAGCGGGGAATTGAACCAGGGACCCTGATGCTGTGAAGTAACAGTGCTAACCACTGTTCTACCGTGTCACCATACTCCTTTTGGAAAGGAGTACTAAACGGCGCCCACGTGATTTCTCGCTGAGGACTTGGCTAATTCCTGGAAGGCCGCTGGGTTTGATTTCAATCCCGCTAATGAGATTGAAATGAAAGCAATTGAGGGTTAATGATGTTCTCGCCATTTTTGGATGAGATTCAGAACCTGCCATCAGGAGTGGGCTGGGTGATTTGCAAACTGATTTGTGTCTGGCGTGAATCTCGATTTTGGCCTTTCCCGCTATTCACTGGGCGTTTCCCCCGATCCGTGCCGGGCACAACGTGGTAGTTAAATCCTACTCGTACTTTTAAAAGAAATCAGGTAACTTCAAATGGTTGCAACATTTGATAATCTCTGCCTCAAGGGCGAGCAAAAGACATTGTTTGGACCTTAACTTTTCTTAGTTCTGATATCTGTGTATGTGTGTCATCACGTTTATTATTATTTTTTTCAAGTTTATTAATTAATAAACATACTCTTTCCATGACTCAAAAAAATCAGGTTTGGTTGGCTCCTTATTAAAAAGTAAATGCATTTGGATTGCAAATGGCATCAATATGGAAAAGAAATATAAAAAGCCTTTGTTGTGGCTGAATAAAAGGGAGCCAGTTCATTCCTCCTTACCCAGTCATATCATTAAGCAATTCTAACCGACCTTGAGGACATCTTCAGAGATAAAGGCGTTTGACATTGAGGAAGAGATGGCCAGCTGAGTAATGGGCTATTGATGCTCAGTGTTACTTGATACTGAGGGAGCAGGTTTGATCCAGTTCCCCAGATCCAATCATGGCCTGAACTGTGGAGTGCCAGAGGTTGCCGAGCAACACCTTACTTACCAAATAGTGGGGAGGTGAAAGCAGACTGGGCAGTTCATCTTTAGCAATAATTTGTGCTTCCAGGCTCCGAGATTATGTAAACCACGTTTACATAGCTGGAGATTTAGAAGATTAAGAGGTGATTTCATCAAATTTTACAAGATATTAAGATGAATTGAAAGGATAGGCACATTTCCATCGAAAATTTAGACCACGACCTTTCAGGAATGAAGTTAGAAAACATTTCTACACACAAAGAGTGGTAGAATTTTGGAATTAGTCTCTGCAAACAACAGTATATATATAATAATAATATTATTATATGCCTTAATACCTTCGGTCAACAAAAAATTATCAATCCTGGAATTAAAATTACAATGGATTTTGCATCAACTGTTGTTTGCAGAGAGTAATCCCAGAATTCTGCCACTCTTTGTGTGTAGAAATGTTTTCTAACTATATGGGGCAAAAGCTGGGGCAGGATTCTCCGCAATCGGCGCGATGTCCGCCGACCGGCGCCAAAAACGGCACAAATCAGTCTGGCATCGCGCCGCCACAAAGGTGCGGAAGTCTCTGCATCTTGAGGGGCCGAGCCCTAACCTTGAGGGGCTAGGCCCGCGCCGGACTGACTTCCGCCCTGCCAGCTGGCGGGAAAGGCCTTTGGTGCCCCGCCAGCTGGCGCGAAACTGACTTTGCCTGGCGGCGCATGCACGGGGGCGTCAGCGGCCGCGCACGGCATCCCCGGGCATGCACAGTGGAGGGGGTCTCTTCCACCTCCGCCATGGTGGAGACCATGGCGAAGGCAAAAGGAAAAGAGTGCCCCCACGGCACAGGCCCGCCTGCGGATCGGTGGGCCCCGATCGCGGGCCAGGCCACCGTGGGGGCACCCCCCGGGGCCAGATCGCCCCACCCCCCCCCAGGACCCCGGAGCCTGCCCGCGCTGCCTTGTCCCGCCGGTAAGAGAGGTGGTTTGATTCTCGCCGGCGGGACAGGCATTCCAGCAGCGGGACGTCGGCCCATTCGGGCTGGGGAATCGCCGGGGGGGGGGGCCGCCAACCGGCACGGCGCGATTCCCACCCCCGTCGAATATCTGGTGCCGGAGAATTCGGCAACCAGCGGGGGCGGGATTCACGCCAGCCCCCGGCGATTCTCCGACCCGGCGGGGGGTCGGAGAATCCCGCCCCAGATACGTGGGGCAGGATTCTCCGGTCGCTGACGCCGAAATCGCGTTTGGCGATCGGCCGGAGAATCCCCATTTGCGCCGAAATCGGGGGAGGCGGTGCTTTTGCAATGCTCCACCCCCTCAAAAATGGCGTACTCAAATAGTATGCCGCATGCCGTCAGGACGCCTCAGGACGTCACCAGAGGCCCTCCCCTGATGCGCCCACCCCCTTCCGATGGAACAAATTCCCGACGGCGTGGAACACTTATCCTTTTCTTTTCGTGAACCCGGCGTGGCGGCCTCAGACTGAGTGCAGCGCTGCCAGTCGGGGAGGGGAGCCATTCCGCGGACAGGGGTGATTTGGCGGGGGCTGGGGGCACTGGTGGGGGGGGGGTCCAGGAGTGCCGAGGGGGGTTAGGGGGCACAGGCCGGGTCTGTGCGTGGCCGCTGTCGTGCGCATGCAAGGCCACGGACACGGCAATTCTCCGGCCGTATCTGCCGGTAAAGCCAGGGTCTTTACGCTGCATGCCTGCTAGCTCCCCCACCAGACGGAGGATCGGTACAGCTCTTGCACCGTTTTTTCTGGCATAAAACGCCACTGCTCCCATGCCGGCGTCAGCACCTAGTCTTCAAATCGGAGAATCCAGCCCCATATGGAGTCAAGTCACAGATCAGCCATGATCTCATTGAATTGCAGACCAGACTCAAAGGGTCGAGTCTACTCTTGTTTCTACATTCCAATGCCTATGAGAATATGGAACACGTGCTCACAAATCGTAGACACAAATTTAATTCAGATATTTAAAATAGAAGAGGATAGGATGTTAAGGAAAAAAAAGACTAGGTGATGAATTAGGATTAAAAAGATAAAGAGTTACATCGGTTTAACAAAGCAAAATACCGCTTCATGTTCTTATGAACCAGCCAATGGGGACTACAGCCAACCGACAGTAGTTTTGAACAAGCTGCCTATTTCTGAATAAAAATGCAGATGATATGAGAATATTTACCTTTGATGTAAAATTCTCATTTCAAAAATGTCCCGTTTTCCTTTTTTGTTTGAAGTCACACAGCGAGTTGTGTAAATTACATTCAAATAGGACAAACACAATTGAGCCAAAACAAAAACAGAAGATACTGGACAATCTCAGCACGTCTGACAGAATCTGCAGAGAGATAATGGAGCTAACGCTTTGAGCCTGGAAGACTCTGGGCCGGATTCTCCATTGGCTGACACCGAAATTGGGAAATGCGATTTGATGCCAAATCGCGATTCTCCGTCACTTCGACAGCTGCGTCGATGCAGTCCGGAATGCATGTACAGTAGACATCGTTTGCATGTCATTAGCGGACCTGACCCGGTATTTTCCAGAGCTTCTGCGATTCTCCATGGTGCTTCCCAACGGTGAGGTTCACTTGTGCTTTTAAAAATTGTGAAACTGGCGTTGCGGCTGATGAGAGAGAAAGAGAGGAGCAATTGCAGGCTATCGGATTGGACACTGGCCGGACTGGCTGGGGTGGAGGGTAGGGGGGACCCTTCCAGGGCAGGGGAGAGGAGGTGACAGGAGAACAGGCCCAGTGGCCAGAGTGACCCCCCCCCATGGAACTGGGGTGGCGTAGCCATTACTGCAGCCTGCCAGGCAGCCATCTTGCTGTGCACCCCACTGACCACCCATAAGACCATAAGACATAGGAGCAGAATTAGGCCACTTGGCCCATCGTGTCTGCTCCGTCATTCAACCATGGCTGATATTTTTCTCATCGCCATTCTCCTGCCTTCTCCCCATAACTTCTGATCCCCTTATTAATCAAGAACCTACCTATCTCTGTCTTAAACTCACTCAGTGATTTGGCCTCCACAGCCTTCTGCGGCAAAGAGTTCCACAGATTCACCACCCTCTGGCTGAAGAAATTCCTCCTCATCTCTGTTTTAACGGATCATCCCGTTAGTCTGAGATTGTTTCCTCTGGTTCTAGTTTTTCCTACAAGTGGAAACATCCTCACCACGTTCACTCTACCGAGGCCACTCTGTATCCTGTAAGCTTCAATTAGATCCCCCCTCATCCTTCTAAACTCCGAGTACAGACCCAGACCTCAACTGTTCCTCAGACGACAAGCTCTTCATTCCAGGGATCATTCTTGTGAACCTCCTCTGGACCTTTTCCAAGGCCAGCACATCTTTCCTCAGATACGGGGCTCAAAACTGCTCACAATACTGAAGATAGGAAGAGTTCATTTCAATATATAAAAAGTAAGAGAGAGGCAAAAATAGATATTGGACCACTGGAAAACATGGCTGGATGGTAATAATAGGAAACAAAGAAATGGCAGATTAACTGAATAGTTACTTTGCATCAGTCTCCATGGTGGAAGACACCAGTGGGATGCCAGAGCTCCAGGAGAATCAGGGGCAGAGGTGAGTGCAGTGGCCATCACTAAGGAGAAGGTTCTGGGGAAACTAAAAGGTCTGAAGGTGGATAAATCACCTGGACCGGATGGACTATACCCCACAGTTCGAAAAGTGATAGCTGAGGAGATTGTGGAGGCATTGGTGATGATCTTTCAGGAGTCACTGGCTTTCGGTAGGGTCCCAGAGGACTGGAAGGTAGCTTTTGTAGCACCACTGTTAAAGAAGGGAGGGAGGCAGAAGACGGGAAACTACAGGCCGGTTAGCCTGACTTCGGTCATTGGTAAGATTTTAGAGTCCGTTATTAAAGATGAGATCGCGGAGTACTTGGAAGTGCATGGTAAAATAGGACTGAGTTAGCACGGCTTTGTCAAAGGGAGGTCATGTCTGACAAATCTGTTAGAGTTCTTTGAGTTAGTAACAAGGAAGTTAGACAAAGGAGAACCAGTGGACATGATTTATTTAGATTTCCAGAAGGCCTTTGACAAGGTGCAGCATAGGAGACTGTTAAATAAGTTAAGAACCCATGGTGTTAAGGGTCAGATCCTGGCATGGACAGAGGATTAGCTGACTGGCAGAAGGCAGTGAGTGTTAAGGGTCAGGTCCTGGCATGGACAGAGGATTAGCTGACCGGCAGAAGGCAGTGAGTGGGGATAAAGGGGTCTTTTTCAGGATGGCAGCCGGTGACTAGTGGTGTGTCTTAGGGGTCTGTGCTGGGACCACAACTTTTTACAATATACATTACTGATCTGGAAGAAGGAACTGAAGGCATTGTTGCTAAGTTTGCAGATGATACAAAGATATGTAGAGGGACAGTTAGTATTGAGGAAGCATGGGGGCTGCAGAATGATTTGGACAGGCTAGGAGAGTGGGCAATAAAGTGGCAAATGAAATACAATGTGGAAAAGTGTGAGGTTATGCACTTTGGAAGGAGGAATTTAGGCATAGACTATTTTCTAAATGGGGAAATGCTTCGCAAAGCAGAAGCACAAAGGGACTTGAGAGTCCGTGTTCACGATTCTCTTAAGGTTAACGTGCAGGTTCAGTCGGCAGTTAGGAAGACAAATGCAATGTTGGCATTCATGTCGAAAGGGCTAGAATGCAAGACCAGGGAGGTACTTCTGAGGCTATAAAAGGCTCTGGTCAGACCCCATTTGGAGTATTGTGAGCAGTTTTGGCCCCTGTATCTAAGGAAGAATGTGCTGGCCTTGGAAAGTGTCCAAAGGAGGTTCACACGAATGATCCCTGGAATGAAGAGCTTGTCATATGAGGAACGGTTGAGGGCTCTGAGTTCGTACTCGTTGGAGTTTAGAAGGATGAGTGGGTTCTTATTGAAACTTACAGGATACTGCAAGGCTTGGATAGAGTGGAGATGGAGAGGATGTTTCCACTTGTAGGAAAATCTAGAAGCAGAGGACACAACCTCAGACTAAAGGGACGATACTTTAAAACTGAGATGAGGAGGAATCTCTTCAGCCAGAGGGTGGTGAATCTGTGGAACTCTTTGCCGCAGAAGGCTGTGGAGGCCAAATTACTGAGTGACTTTAAGACAGAGATAGGTAGGTTTTTGATCAATAAGGGGATCAGGGGTTATGGGGAGAAGGCAGGAGAATGGGGATGAGAAAAATGTCAGCCATGATTGAATGGCGGAGCGGACTCAATAGGCCGAGTGGCCTAATTCTGCTCCTATGTCTTATGGTCTTATGGTCTATCACCTACATGCCCCGCGTCCAGGGGGTGATTGATGTGATGCATGTCGCCCTACAAGCACCTGCAGATGACAGGCCACTCTACACAAATCGAAAGGGGTTCCTATCGATGAATGTGGAGTTGATACGTAACCATCAGCTGTGCATCATATAGTCTGCGCCCATGTGCACAACGCCTTCATCCTGGCACACTCGTTGTTTCCTGACATGTTTGAGATGCCCGCCCGACTGGGGCATTGGCTCTTGGGTGACAGGCGTTATCCACTGCGGCTATGGTTGATGACACCTATCTGGAGGCCACAGACCGACACGGATACCCGCTACAATGATGCCCATACAGGAACCAGGAGCATGATTGAGCGGTGCTTCGGCCTCCTGATGATGCGACTCAGGTGCCAGGACTGCTCTGGAGGGGCCTTCCAGTATGACGCTGAGAGGGTTGCCTGCATCGTGGTGGTCTGCTGCGTCCTCCACCACATCGTGCAGCAAAGGGGCGAGGTGCTGGAGGAGGAGGAGGAATGCCAGTCCTCGTCCGACGAGGAGGATGCGGAGGAGAGTGAGGGTGGGCAGAGGGTGACATGGGGCCCAAGCAGGTACGGGAGGCAGCATGACGTGTGTGCCAGGGCAAACGAGCACAGGGCGCTCTGATTTCCTCCAGGTTCACCAATTAGCGGGGGGGGGGGGGGGGGCGGGGGGGGAGGGTGTGACTGGTCATGGGCAGCGACACTGCATCCCACCCCTACACCTCCCACTCCTCCCGTCTGCAACCCCCTCCGTGATACATACCTGCCGCACTACAGGATGTGGGCCCTGGGTTGGCAGTAGTACCGGGTCTGGTTCATGGGATGGAGGATGATGATGACCTGCGATGAGCTCTGATGCTCCACATCGTTTGACAATGTCTGACTCCTGCCCACAGTAGCACTTGCCACCGTCCGCCTGGGTGATCCTTGCATGTGAATTGGCCATTCCATCACGCGGTCCCACCAAATCCCTGGGGTGACAGTTGCGGGTATGGTTGGGGGTGGTGGGCGGTGGGGAGCCCAGGCCACCTACAACATCTGCCCATCCACTCCCCTCTCTGGCCAGCCCAGACCAACCCACCCCCTTATACCCATCTGACACAGACTCGGGCTCCAGGGTATCCTGAGTCTTGGTTCGATGGCTGCCATCCAGGCTGCTCTCTTCATTGCTGCTTGGCTCACAGGGGGCTCTGGCTGTGGCACTGACTGGGGGCGGGGGACGCCAGATAGACCTGCCCCATCTCCGGCAGGTTCTGCAAGACACAAGACGAGATGCATGATTAGACCAGGGGCCGCAGGGGGGTAGTGCGGATGCGGGGGGGCGAGATTGGGGGTGAGGGTAGGGTGGGGTTTGTGACAATATGTATATGGTATGGTATATGTATTTGTATATATATATGTATATTGTATAACAAAATTTCATGTGAATACATCCAACCACTAGATGGTGATCAAGAGCATACTGTCATGGGAGTATCTCTGTAAGGAAGATTTTTGTCTTATCACATGGGTTCAGTGGTGTCATTGTGTGGGTGGAGATGGGCTATGGCTCTGTGAGCTGTTTTACTTTCGCTTTCAGTTTGGACTGCTGTGGACTCAGACAGAGAACAGAAGTATTTTGGCCTGTCTCTCTCTATTTTCATTTTACATAAGTGTTCCAGTAAAAAGAACATTGATTATAGTTACCTGTTTTGGTCACTTAAAAGATATAGTTTTCTCCCGGAAAGGTTCAAACCTGCTGGTGAGACGGAGTCAGAATCTCAGGAAAAGCCAGTCTTATTCAAGTGAGAATGCAGAGTGCTGGGTCACGCCCTTGAAAAGGGTCTTTTAGTTTATGGGATTTTGTTTTTGAATTGAACAGTTAAGGGGAATTCATTGTGTTATACATAGATTATTGTAGCTGGGTGGTGTCTTTATGTTTGTAATTGATAAAAATTCTTGCTGTGTGTTTATATAAACGTTAGCTAAGTTCTTCGAATAAAGCTTGTTTGATTGAAGTATCTGGGAAGACTGTTGAATCACACCTGAGGGGAAGGCTCCTGTGCTCATCCTAGCCAAATTCAACAAAAAGTTATAGGTCAGATGAACTCCATAATACACTTCGGCCCATAACGTTACCCGTGAATCACGTGACACCCGTGATTCTGGAAGTAGGTGATTAGGCAGGATAGAGAGTAGTTGTGTTTTCAGAAGCTCTGTAGATAGTGTACTTTGCAATATTTATATCTTAGTGAGTAATTAGAATCTATTTAGTTGTAGAGTTAATAAATTAGCTTTGTTCAAGACATAGCTTGATGTTCTTTGTGAGACACTACACTTCGAAGCCATCCTCATCCACAAAGCAAAGAACATCACAGGGGTGAGGGTGGGGGTAGTGTGGGGCTGAGGGTGGTGGGGGGGGGTGAGAGTGGGGGGGGTGAGGGTGAGGATGGTGTGGGGGTGATGTTGGTGGGGGTTGACACACACGTCATGGGGAACCGCAACTCAGCAGGGTCTCACTTCCTCACCGAACTCCACCCCAGGGACCTTCCTTTTCTCCAGGCCGCCAACCATATCCAGGGCCCTCTGCTCTGCCATGATCAGGGACCGCAAGCCCAGCGGTCCCCCGGCGGTTGTGGGTGGAATTCTCCTTGATGGGGTGAGGGAAACAGAAAACAATAGTGTTCGACAGTCCGACGCATGCTGCCCAGGGGGTGGGTAGCTGTTGGTCTCAGTGGCCAGGGCACCCGGTATGGGTGCCGACATGTGGTGCAGGGTGGTGATTCTGCCACCCTCTGTGTTGGGGAGGTGAGATTACGTTAGTGTGGGACAGGGGTACTGCCCTGAGGAGGTCGTGCAGTTTTCTCTGGCACTGCTGGCTGGTCCGGACAGTGTTGTTGATGGTGCTCACCACCTTTGCCACATGAGCCCGGACACAGCGAATGGTGGCAGGTGGCAGCCTCCTTCCGGGGCCAGAGTACAGGGTCATCTGCCTCTCCTCCACCGTGTCCAGCTCGGCATCTGTGAAACGTGGAACCGCACATCTTGCTGCAATCTTGTTGGCTGGGATGGTGTGTGTGGGGAGTGCAGTGTCTATGTACGGCTGCAGCTTGTCAGCCTTCTGAGTGTCAACCGCGAAACCGGCGAATCCCGCACCATTTCTCATTGGAATCGATTGTAGTTCCAGGTGGCGCTGGTGCTATCCCCTTAACAGTAGCTGAATCGTTCCAGGTGCGCGGTAGTTTTGCTGTCATGGAACTCCACGGATTCTGCGTCGGCGTCAACACTTAGTCTCAGAGAATTCCGCCGTCTCTGTCAAAGAATTGAGAGAATAGAGAGATTCGTACAAAGTGATCCATTCACTGCCAACAAAAGGAATATGTTCAAGACTTGTGCCAATTTGGAATGACCTTGGAGTTTCGGCACCTATAATTCCCTTTTGCTTTCCACATGGAAACACTTTGGCCAATCAGCATCGACTTGCCAACCATCAGCATCCTTTCCTCCTACAGAATAAATTGTTGTGAAATTTGGCATTGTTGTGTTTGGCGTGATGAGTGCAAGATGGAAAGCTTCATCAACATGTACCTCTTTTCAGCAATATTCATGCCATTGTGCCAAAACAGACTCAGGTTATTCATGAAGGCCCCACCTTCTCAAGCTTGCCCTTGCCTGAGGTATGGTGATCCTCAGGTTAAATCACCACCAGTCAATTCTCCCCCTCAAAGGAGAAAGCAGGCGATGGTCACCTGTGACCATGGCGATTTTACCTTTACCTGCTTCAAACAATAAAGGTTCTATTGAACATTTTCTCATGAAGATGTCCTTTTAAATACTATTTAATCTGAAAAGATACACAAGTGTAAAAAAATAATTCTACCAATCATTTAAAAAATATATTTTTATTGAATTTTTACATCTGTACGCTATACAATAGGTAAGCAAGATGGTTCGTATGTACAATTTACATTGGCCTCCCTCCACACCCTTAACCCCCCACCCCTTTTTGTTTTTGGGCTCCATATTGAGCCCTTTCTTCTGTCGTAGATGCTGTAGGCTCTCTTTCATTTTGTATTTGTTACTGTAGCCCCTATGGTTTTGTTGGGTAGAGGCCCCCCTCACTCTTTCCCCATGTCCAATTCTGAAGTTTCCCTGGGTTCCTTCCTTACTGCCCCCCCTCCCTTTGTACCTAACGGCTCTGTGTGGTCCTGTCTGCCCTCATTGTCGTGTCCCCCCCCCCTCCATTCCTATCTGCTATTGGTCTCGAACTGGTCTTGGAACAGGCTGACGAATTGACCCCATGCTTTGTGGAAGCCTTTGTCCGACCTTTGGATGGTGTATTTGATCTACTCCAGATAGAAAAATTCAGACAGGTCTTGATGTGTTATGTACTCTGGGATAACACAGGCTGCAACTGGATGCAGCTTTAACCAAAAGACACTCCAGACCTTGAAGTTAGTTCAATCTGATTTATTGAACCGGTACAGCACCGCCTTGGCCTTGTTGAAACCTGCCCGCCGTTTGCCAACTCGACTCCGATGTCCTGATAAATCAGGACGTTATTTCCCTCCCAATCGCAGCTACGCTTCTCCCTGGCCCACCATAGAATTTTCTGTTTCTCCACAAATTTATGGAGTCTCACGATCACCGGGCTGCTCCCCAGCTCTAGGCTTCTGCCTCAGAGACCTATGCACTCGGTCCACTTGGATTGGATTGGATTTGTTTATTGTCACGTGTACCGAGGTACAGTGAAAAGTATTTTTCTGCGAGCAGCTCAACAGATCATTAAGTACATGAGAAGAAAAGGGAATAAAAGAAATACATAATAGGGCAACACAAGGTACACAATGTAACTATATAACACTGGCATCGGGTGAAGCATACAGTGGTATAATGTTAGTGAGGTCAGTCCATAAGAGGGTCGTTTAGGTGTCTGGTAACAGGGGGGAAGAAGCTGTTTTTGAGTCTGTTCGTGAGTATTCTCAGACTTTTGTATCTCCTGCCCGATGGAAGAAGTAGGAAGAGTGAGTAAGCCGGGTGGGATGGATCTTTGACAGTGCTAACCACTGTGCCGTCATGCCGCCCTAATGAGGAGGAAGAGGGAAGGTCGGCAACAAATAAGGTCAAAGGACAGAATTGATAAAAAAGTTGAAATCATGATCATCATTCGACTTTCAAGTTCATGATTCTTCCTATAGTTTGAGTTGTAGGGCATTTTCAACTAAAGGTACAGGAATCATTCTTCCCAGTATGATGACTCATGTGCTTTGGGAAAAGTCTGTGTTTTCCTTTTGTGCAATGCCCCCATTCATACCAAAATGAACTGGGAAATATTATTAAAGAGGGTTAACTGGTTTCCTGGTTATGATACCATTAGGTTCCAAGAAATGCCCATGTGACCTGAGGTTGCCATGGGGATGAAAAGCTGAGAAGCAAGAAGGTAAACAGAAAGACAACTGCAGCGTTGGATATGGCGATTGTCACTTACGTGGTCTGAACAACCAATCGATACCTAGCAGAGAGAATTTCACGAAGGGGAGTTTTCTAATTGGGAAAACTGTCCTATGGACGACCTCGACGCATGAAGCTAATGAGGCAACCTTGTAAACAAAGTTTGTCAGTTCATTGTAAGAAGCCTGCGGGGGGAGGGGAGAGGGGCAGCACGGTGGCGCAGTGGGTTAGCCCTGTTGCCTCACTGAGCCGAGCACCCAGGTTCGATCCCGGCTCTGGGTCACTGTCCGTGTGGAGTTTGCACATTATCCCCGTGTTTGCGTGGGTTTCAGCCCCACAACCCAAAGATGTGCAGGCTAGGTGGATTGGCCACTTTAAATTGCCCCTTCATTGGAAAGAAAATGAATTGGGTACTCTAAATTTATATTAAAAAAAATAATTGTTACTCTTGTGATTTTTGAGGAGTTTTTCTGTTGCTTGTGTAAAATGGAAATCATATAGTCGGTGCCTGCAAAAGTGAGGGTATTTCCGGTTCAAATGGGTATTATCTGTAGTAAATGTTAAATATCTAATATTGGTTCTGATAGCTATTGATGACAATGCTTGTGCATTGGAATTAATAATTTGCAGGTACTTTCTAGTAAAGTTGATGGGTATTGCGTTGAACTATTAGATAATGGGCTAGATTTTCTGAAATAGAAACCGTAAATATTGGAAATACTCAGGTACAGCATAATTAGGTTTTCTGTTCATTGACTATCGAATCCACCCCAACATTTTTAGATTGATGAGAGTAACTCCTTTGAAAACCCGTCAACTGGTCTTAAGGAATGAATTTTAGATAGATGATAGCTACACACTTTCATTTGAGATTTTCTCACAGAAAATAACAATCTTTTGTTTCACAAAACTACAGTGCCTCATAAATGCATTTACAAGCTTAAAAAGTCATCTCCCATCATGTTTTACTTAACCTGATAGTTGTATTTTAAGAGCTTTATTGACATTAAAGAATACTTTTGACAGTCATCAGATGATACTTAACTCTGAAACTGCTGACTAATTGCTTGGATATTGCACATGCTACGTCATTACAAATTAATTCAAGATTCCTTGAGGCTTTTAACAATGTTTTTTCATGGCCGAACCAACAAATCACAATTTTTCTAATATAATGGCGCACACTGCTTTCATCTCCAATACAGTTACCTTGCAGGTCAGCTGTTCGGGAGAGAGAGGGAGCCGGGACCTTGGAAACAGCGCGGGAGTTTGAAAAAGCGCGGGAGCTGCGAGACAGAGGGGACAGAATAAAAGGTCGCTGCCTGGGTGAGGTAAGTACTGATTAACAACTTCCTTACCTTGCAGGTCAGCTGTTAGTTTCGGGAGATCAGTTTTGGGAGCAGGCCTATTGGCTGACTGTAAATCAGGAAGAATACAAAAGGTGTGGCTGAAGTGCCAATAGAAACAGAGTGCTGGAGGCAAACAGAGTGTATCTAAGTTTGGGTAAGGCTGAGTTCGGGTAAGAGGTGAGTGAGGGCTGTGTTTGTTTTTTTTTGGAGTTTGGTGTTTGGGGTTGAGTTTCCCCCCCCCCCCAAAAAAAAAAATCCAATTAATTAAGTAAATTAATTAACTAGTTAAGTGAATTTGGTGCTCATCTTAAGGAGGTGCAGAGAAGCAGACCTGTGAGGGAGTCTCGGGAGCAATTACATCACAGCCAGCAGGTGAGTGATTGGCTTGTAACTGGTAAGTGATTTCTCTCTCTTTGACTTTCTCTTAGCTGTGTAGTGTAGTTCAAATTTAACTTCAGGTTTAAGTCATGGCAGGAGAGCTCAGACCCGTGTCATGCTCCTCTTGTGAGATGTGGCAAGTCAGGGACCCTTCTGGTGTCCCTGACTCCTTCATCTGCAAGAAGTGTGACCAACTGCAGCTCCTGTTAGACCGCTTGACGGCTCTGGAGCTGCGGATGGACTCACTTTGGAGCATCCGCGATGCTGAGGAAGTTGTGGATAGCACGTTCAGTGAGTTGGTCACACCGCAGATTAAAATTACTGAGGCAGATAGGGAATGGGTGACCAACAGACAGAGGAAGAGTAGGAAGGCAGTGCAGGGATCCCCTGCGGTCATCTCCCTCCAAAACAGATTTACCGTTTTGGAAACTGTTGGGGGATATGGTTCACCAGGGGAAGGTGGCAGCAGCCAGGTTCATGGCACCGTGGCTGGCTCTGCTGCACAGAAGGGCGGGAAAAAGAGTGGCAGAGCTATAGTGATAGGGGATTCAATTGTAAGGGGAATAGACAGGCGTTTCTGTGGACGCAAACGAGAATCCAGGTTGGTATGTTGCCTCCCTGGTGCAAGGGTCAAGGATGTCTCGGATCGGCTGCAGGGCATTCTGGAGGGGGAGGGTGAACAGCCAGCTGTCGTGGTGCATATAGGCACCAACGATATCGGTAAAAAATGGGATGAGGTCCTACAAGCTGAATTTAGGGAGTTAGGAGTTAAACTAAAAAGTAGGACCTCAAAGGTAGTAATCTCAGGATTGCTACCAGTGCCACGTGATAGTCAGAGTAGGAATGACAGGATAGCTAGGATGAATACGTGGCTTGAGAGATGGTGCAAGAGGGAGGGTTTCAAATTCCTGGGACATTGGGACCGGTTCTGGGGGAGGTGGGACCTGTACAAATCGGACGGTCTGCATCTGGGTGGGACCGGAACCAATGTTCTCGGGGGTGTGTTTGCTAGTGCAGTTGGGGAGGGTTTAAACTAATGTGGCTGGGGGATGGGAACCGATGTAGGAAGTCAGTGGGGACAGAAACAAACGGCAGGAAGGGAGAGTGTGTAAAGCATGACCTGAGAAAGCAGGGCAGAGAGCAAGGAAGGTCTACATTAAACTGCATTTATTTCAATGCAAGGGGCCTGACGGGCAAAGTGGATGAACTCAGGGCATGGACGGGCACATGGGACTAGGATATTATAACTATGACTGAAACATGGCTAAGGGAGGGGCAGGACTGGCAGCTCAATGTTCCGGGGTACAGATGCTATAGAAAGGATAGAACAGGAGGTAAGAGAGGAGGGGGAGTGGCGTTTTTGATTAGGGAGAACATCACGGCAGTACTTAGAGGGGATATATCCGAGGGTTCACCCACTGAGTCTATATGGGTGGAACTGAAAAATAAGAAGGGAGAGATCACCTTGGTAGGACTGTACTACAGGCCCCCAAATAGTCAGCGGGAAATTGAGGAGCAAATATGTAAGGAGATTACAGATAGCTGCAAGAATAATAGGGTGGTAGTAGTAGGGGACTTTAACTTTCCCAACATTGACTGGGACAGCCAGAGCATTAGGGGCTTGGATGGAGGGAAATTTGTTGAGTGTATTCAGGAGGAATTTCTCATTCAGTATGTGGATGGACCGACTAGAGAGGGGGCAAAACTTGACCTCGTCTTGGGAAATAAGGAAGGGCAAGTGACAGAAGTGCTAGTGAGAGATCACTTTGGGACAAGTGACCATAACTCCATTAGTTTTAAGATAGCTATGGAGAATGATAGGTCTGGCCCAAGAGTTAAAATTCTTAATTGGGGCAAGGCCAATTTTGATGGTATCAGACAGGAACTTGCAGAGGTAGATTGGGGGAGACTGTTGGCAGGCAAAGGGACGGCTGGTAAATGGGAGGCTTTTAAAAATGTGTTAACCAGGGTGCAGGGTAAGCACATTCCCTTTTAGAGTGAAGGATAAGGCGGGTAGAAGGAGGGAACCCTGGATGACTCGAGATATTGAGACTCTGGTCAAAAAGAAGAAGGAGGCATATGACGTACATAAGCAACTGGGATCAAGTGGATCCCTTGAAGAGTATAGAGATTGTCGAAATAGAGTTAAGAGGGAAATCAGGAGAGCAAAAAGGGGACATGAAATTGCTTTGGCAAATAATGCAAGGGAGAATCCAAAGAGATTCTACAAATACATAAAGGGGAAAAGAGTAACTAGGGACAGAGTAGGGCCTCTTAAGGATCAACAAGGGCATCTATGTGCAGAGCCACAAGAGTTGGGTGAGATCCTGAATGAATATTTCTCATCGGTATTCACGGTGGAGAAAGGCATGGATGTTAGGAAACTAGGGGAAATAAATAGTGATGTCTTGAGAAGTGTGCATATTACAGAGGAGGAGGTGCTGGAAGTCTTAAAGCGCATCAAGGTAGATAAATCCCCGGGACCTGATAATGTATCCCAGGGTGTTGTGGGAGGCTAGGGAGGAAATTGCGGGTCCCCTAACAGAGATATTTGAATCATCGGCAGCCACAGGTGAGGTGCCTGAAGATTGGAGAGTGGCGAATGTTGTGCCCTTGTTTAAGAAGGGCAGCAGGGAAAAGCCTGGGAACTACAGACCGGTGAGCCTAACGTCTGTAGTAGGTAAGTTGCTAGAAGGTATTCTGAGAGACAGGATCTACAAGCATTTAGAGAGGCAAGGACTGATTCGGGGCAGTCAGCATGGCTTTGTGCGTGGAAAATCATGTCTCACAAATTTGATTGAGTTTTTTGAGGGGGTGACCAAGACGGTAGATGAGGGCAGTGCAGTAGACGTTGTCTACATGGACTTTAGCAAAGCCTTTGACAAGGTACCGCATGGTAGGTTGTTGCAGAAGGTTAAAGCTCACGGGATCCAGGGTGAGGTTGCCAATTGGATTCAAAATTGGCTGGATGACAGAAGGCAGAGGGTGGTTGTAGAGGGTTGTTTTTCAAACTGGAGGCCTGTGACCAGTGGTGTGCCTCAGGGATCGGTGCTGGGTTCACTGTTATTTGTGATTTATATTAATGATTTGGATGAGAATTTAGGAGGCATGGTTAGTAAGTTTGCAGATGACACCAAGATTGGTGGCACAGTGGATAGTGAAGAATGTTATCTAGGATTTCAACAGGATCTTGATCAATTAGGCCAGTGGGCAGACGAATGGCAGATGGAGTTTAATTTAGATAAATGTGAGGTGATGCATTTTGGCAGATCGAATCAGGCCAGGACCTACTCAGTTAATGGTATGGCGTTGGGGAGAGTTATAGAACAAAGAGATCTAGGAGTACAGGTTCATAGCTCCTTGAAGGTCAGTCGCAGGTGGACAGGGTGGTGAAGAAGGCATTCGGCATGCTTGGTTTCATTGGTCAGAACATTGAATACAGGAGTTGGGACGTCTTGTTGAAGTTGTACAAGACAATGGTACGGCCACACTTGGAATACTGTGTGCAGTTCTGGTCACCCTATTATAGGAAGGATATTATTAAACTGGAAAGAGTGCAGAAAAGATTTACTAGGATGTTGCCGGGACTTGATGGTTTGAGTTATAAGGAGAGGCTGGATAGACTGGGACTTTTTTCCTTATAAAATAATGAGGGGCATAGATAAGGTAGATAGTCAACATCTTTTCCCAAAGGTAGGGGAGTCTAAAACTAGAGGGCATAGGTTTAAGGTGCGAGGGGAGAGATTCAGAAAGGCCCAGAGGGGCAATTTCTTCACTCGGAGGGTAGTGAGTGTCTGGAATGGGCTGCCAGAGGTAGTAGTAGAGGCGGGTACAATTGTGTCTTTTAAAAAACATTTAGATAGTTACATGGGTAAGATGGGTATAGAGGGTTATGGGCCAAGTGCGGGCAACTGGGACTAGCTTAATGGTAAAAACTGGGTGGCATGGACTGGTTGGGCCGAAGGGCCTGTTTCCATGCTGTAAACTTCTATGATTCTAGTTACCCTTCAGTCAAAGATTGTGTAGGTTGATTCGACTTCCTCACAACATGGTTGCATATATCAGCAGAGGGTGATTTATTGGGGTGTGACTATAGAAGATTCAAGCTTCCGTGAATTTCTGTCTGGTCGGAAACGAGCAATCGGTATTCCAGTGGAGATGCAATTGGTCAGAACCAATTTATCAGGTTGTCGAATGACACTCTTATGATTTGTAGTTCATATCAAACCAATTCTAATTTCTTTGCTGAATGTACACCACATTTAAAGTATTATAATACATTACTGGCAGTGTAAAAGCTCATCATATCTTTGAACCAGACTTTGGCTGCCAAATATTTACTCTGTTGCAAGCAAAAGATCAGCAAGTTAAAATTGGGCCATCTTCTAGATGACTTGTTTAAATATTGCTTCAGAGTAATTTATTTTCATGTGTAATTGGGGTTGGTGGAAGAGGGAGAAAAATGCTTTGCACAATTTCTAATGGAATCATAAACCTTTGATTTCGGCCACCAGAGAGTTACTCTGTCACTCTGGTCCGTTTACGCCTTCTCCAGCTCGAGGATTGTCTTCCCCGATCCTCCAACTTCTTCCCCATTCCTTCGATCGCTGTTTGCATGGCGAACAATGCCTCTCTCACTGCCGCCTTGACCGCCACCTGGATTTCCACTTTTATCGCCTCCCTCATCACCATCAGTTCCTTCAGCAGGAACGTTTCCATCCATCTCCAGGTGCAGCGGGGGCGGGGGGGGGGGGGGGGGGGGCGGTACTTCTCGAGCTCCTATTTGCCGGCAGGATGTTTCTATCCTTCACCTTTCTTAATTGTGGGTGAGCTAAGACCGAATTTTAGGACTAATTCCGAATAAAAGTGCCTATTTGGTTGTGTTCTGAAGGAGAGCCATATGCGTCTGCTCAGCACATCATCACTGGAAGTCCAATTCTACCAATCATTACAGGTTGCCGTATGGAACGTTGATTCTGCATACCATGATGAACAGATCAACATGTGCCAGCAGCAAATCGGAAACAACTTGAAAGGAACTGCTCTGTGTCTCCTCCATTGATGACAATGCGATCTCCAGTTTTGACATTCATTTCTGTCATTTTGGGGTTTTGTACAGGTTTGTTTTAAACCATTGGATTAAAAATAAATGAAATCATTATTTTACTGGTCAAAATTGATGTATGACTGCATTTACTCTTTATAGGTTTGGCACCACATAACCATTACTTCTTGATTCACCTCTTTTGCATCAGAGAAGCTTTTATACAGACATTGGCTAGGCCAGCATTTATTGCCCTTCCCTAATTACTCTTCTTAAGGTGGTGGTGAGCTGCCTTCTTGAAGTGTTGCAGTCTCTGTTGTGAAGGTACCCACTGAGCTATTAGGGAAGGAATTCCAGGATTTTCACCCAGCGACCGTGAAGTAACGGAGATACATTTCCAAGCATGGATGGTAGGTAGCTTGGAGGGAAACTTCAAGGAGGTGGTGTTCTCATGTGTCTGCTGCTCTTGTCCTTTCAGATGGTAGTGGTACTATGGTGGAGGGAGTGAATGTCAGTGGTGGAGGGAGTGAATGTTTGTGGATGGGGTGCGAATAAAATGGCTTTGTCCTGGAAGGTGTCGAGCTTCTTGAGTGTTGTTGGAGCTGCACTCATCCAGGCAAGTGGATCACCTTCCTGACTTAATAATAATCTTTATTAGTGTCACAAATAGGCTTACATTAACACTGCAATGAAGTTACTGTGAAAATCCCCTAGTCGCCACACTCGGGCACTTGTTCGGGTACACTGAGGGAGATTTCCTAAAGTCCAATTCACCTAACAAGCACGTCTTTCGTGACTTCATCGAATCATAGAATTTACAGTGCAGAAGGAGACCATTCAGCCCATCGAGTCTGTACCGACCCTTGGTAAGAGCACCCTACTTAAGCCCAACGCCTCCACCCTATACCCTTTATCCCCAGTAAGCCAGTAACCCCACCTAACCTTTTTGGACACTGAGGGCAATTTAGAATGGCCAATCCACCTAACCTGCACATCTTTGGACTGTGGGAGGAAACCGAAACACCCGGAGGAAACCCACGCAGACACGGGGAGAATGTGCAGACTCCGCACAGACAGTGACCCAAGCCAGGAATCAAACCCGGGTCCCTGGCACTGTGGAGCAACAGTGCTAACCACTGTGCTACCGTGCCAGCCCTGTGCCTTATTATGATGCACAGGCTTTGAGGAGACAGGAGCTGAGTTAATCAGTGCAGGATCCCAGCCTCTGACTTGTTCTTGTAGCTGCAGTATTTATATGGCCAGTCCAGTTCAGTTTCTGTTCAATGGTAGCCCCCAGGATGTTAATATTGAGGATTCAGTGATAGTAATGCTATTGAATGTCAAAAGGTGATGATTCAATTCTTTCTTTTTGGAGATGGTCATTGCCTGGCACTCGCGTTGTGCGAATCTTACTTGTCACTTGTCAGCCAAAGCCTGGATATTAGAACATAGAAGAACATAGAACAGTATAGCACAGTACACGCCCATGATGATGCGCCAACCATTTATCCAAATCTAAGATCAGCCTAACCTACACCCATTCAATTTACTGCTGTCCATGTGCTTGTCCAAGAGTCGCTTAAATTTCCCTAATGACTGACTCCACCACCTCTGCTGGCAGTGTATTTTACGCACCCACCACTCTCTGTGTAAAGAACCGACCTCTGACATCTCCCCTATACCTTCCTCCAATCACCTTAAAATTATGTCCCCTCGTGACAGCCATTTCCGCCCTGGGGAAAAATCTCTGGATATCCACTCTATCCATGCCTCTCATCACCTTGCACACCTCTATCAAGTCACCTCTCTTCCTTCTTCGCTCCAGTAAGAAAAGCCCTAGCTCCCTCAACCTTTCTTCATATAAGACATGCCCTCCAGTCCAGACAGCATCCTGGTAAATCTTCTCTGTACCCTCTCCAAAGCATCCACATCCTTCCTATAATGAGGTGACCAGAACTGGACACAATATTCCAAGTGTGGTCTAACTAGGGTTTTATAAAGCTGCAGCAAAACCTCACTGCTCTTAAACTCAATCCCTCTGTTTATGAAAGCCAACACACCATATGCCCTCTTAACAACCCTATCAACCTGGGTAGCAACTTTGAGGGTCTATGTACGTGGACCCCAAGATCCCTCTGTTCCTCCACACTTCCAAGAACCCTGCCTATAACCCTGTATTCAGCATTCAAATTTGACCGTGCCAAAATGAATCACTTCACATTTATCTAGGTTGAATTCCATCTGCCACTTCTCAGCCCAGCTTTGCATCCTGTCAATGTCCTGTTGTAATCTGCAACAGCCCTCGACAATATCTACAATTCCACCAACCTTTGTGTCATCGGAAAACTTACTAACCTACCCTTCCATTTCCTCAGCCAAGTCATTTATTAAAACCACAAGAGCAGAGGTCCCAGAACAGATCCCTGCGGGACACCACTGGGACCTCTAGGCGGAATACTTTCTATCCACTACCACTCGCTGTCTTCTTTCGGCTAGCCAATTCTGCATCCAGACAGCCAAATTTCCCTGTATCCCATGCCCCCTAATTTTCTGAATGAGCCTACCATGGGGAACCTTATCAAATGGCTTACTGAAATCCATATACACCACATCCACTGCCCGACCTTCATCAACGTGTCTCATCACATCCTCAAAGAATTCAATGAGGCTTGTGAGGCATGAACTGCCCCTCATAAAGTCATGCTGACCATCTTTAATCAAACTATGTTTTTCTAAATAATCACAAATCCTATCTCTCAGAATCCTTTCCAATATTATGCTCACCACAGACGTAAAACTGACTGGTCTGTAATTCCCAAGGATTTCCCTATTCCCTTTCTTGAACAGGGGAACAACATTCGCCTCCCTCCAATCATCCGGTACTACTCCATTGCAGAGTGAGGACGCAAAGATCATCGCCAACGGCGCAGCAATCTCCTCCCTCACTTCCCATAGTAACCTTGGGTATATCCCATCAGGCCCAGGGGACTTATCTATCCTGATGCTTTTGGAAATTTCCAGCACATCCTCCTTCTAAATATCAACCTAAATATTGTCCAGGCCTTCCTGCATTTCCACATGGACTGCTTCAGTGTCTGAGTCACCGCAAATGGTGCAAAACATTGTGCAATCATCAGCGAACATCCCCACTTCTAACCTTATGATGGAGGGAAAATCATTGATGAAGCAGCTGAAGATAGCTGGGCCTAGGACATGACCCTGAGTGACTCCTGCAATGATGTCCTGGAACTGAGATGATTCACCTCCAACAACCACAACCATCTTCCTTTGCGCCAGGTATGACCCACACCAGGTGTGAGTTTTCCCTGATTCCCATTGACACCAGTTTTGCTAGGGCTCCTTGATGTCATACCCAATCAAATGCTGCCTTCATGTAAAGGGCAGTAACTCTCACCTCACCTCTGGCATTCAGCTCTTTTTTCCATGTTTGAACCAAGGATGTAATGGCATCTAGAGCTGAGTGACCCTGGTGAAACCCAAACTAAGTGTCAGTGAGAAGGTTATTGCTAAGAAAATGTCACTTGATAGCTTTGTTGAGCCATTCCATTGAGGGTGGACTATTGGGATGGTAATTGGTTGGGTTGGATTTGTATTGCTTTTTGTGTACAGGACATACTTGGAGAATCTTCCATGGTGCCGGGTAGGTGCCAATGTTGTAGCTGTACTTGAATAGCTTGGCTAGGAGTGTGGAAAATTCTGGAGCTCAAGTCTTCAGTACTATTGCTGGAATGCAGTCAGGGCTCATAGCATTTGCAGTATCCAATGCCTACATCCATCTCTTGATACCACATGGAGTGAATTGAATTGGCTGAAGACTGACATCTGTGATGCTCGGAATCTTATCATTGGTTGTGGGACAGCTTAGTCCTATCGTGTGCTGCTTCCGCTGTTTGACATGCAGGTATTCCTGTGTTCCAGATTCACCAGGTTAACATCTCATTTTTAGGTATGCATGATTGCTACTCCTGCCATACCCTCCTGCACTCCTCACTGAACCAATCTTGATTCCCCATCTTGATGGGAATGGTAGAATGGAGGATGTGTTGGCCCATGAGGTTACAGATTGTGGTTGAGCAGCTCATGGGTGCCCAGTTGTGAGTTGCTCGATCTTTTCAAAATCTATCCCATTTAGCATGGTGATATTGCCACACAATATGATGGACAGTATCCTCAAGGTGAAGACGGGACCACAAGGACTGTATGGTGATCACTCCTTCCAATACTGTCATGAACAGATGCATCTGCGGCAGGTAGATTGGTGAGGATGAGGTCAAGTAGGTTTTTAACTTTTGTTGTTTCCTCACCACCTGCCACAAACCCAGTCGAGCAGCAATGTCCTTTAGACTACTGAGCCACTCTTGATGATGGACATTGAAGTCTCTCACCCAGAGTGCATTGCCACCCTCAGTGTTTCCTGCAACTTGAGGAGTATTAATTCATCAGCTGAGGGGAATGGTAGTTGGTAACTAGCAGGAGATTTCCTTGCCCATGTTGACTTGATCCCGTGAGACATCATGGTGTCCAAAGACAATGTTAAGGACCCCCAGGGCAACTCACTTCTGACTGTATGCCACTGTGCCTGCACCTCTGCTGCGTCTGTCCTGTCTGTGGGGCAGGACATACCCAGAGATGGTGATTGTGGTGTCCAGGACATTATTTGTAACATATGATTCCATGAGAGTGACTTTCAGGCTGTTGTTTGACTCATCTGTAGAACAGCTTTCATTTTGGCACAATCAAAGAGGACTTTGCAGGGTTGATATCCTGGGATTAAACTGCCAATAATCTGGTCTGCAGTAAAGTTCACAGAATGAAAATATTGTGAAGTGCAGGTAATAAAGTTATTGGCCCACAGGGTCGCAGATCTGTCTCCCAGCCAGTGCTGATCTCAGCTGAAAGAGCAGGTTGAACTTCTGCCACCATATTGCTGGGCATCAGAAAGAATCAAATTAGCCAGTGTTCTCACGGCTGATCACTTTGCACTGACTCCCAGCAGAAACAATAAATATACAAGCATGAATAGCACTAAAAGGTCAGTTCACATGTCTGGTCTAACCATATTGAATAATATAACTTTTTTACAAAGCGAAGTATTGTGGATGCTTGATATCTGAAATAAGAACAGAAACTGCTGCAATCACTCTGCAATGTTGCTGAATGGTTATCGCTTTGAAGCAGTCACCCAATTTCTCCCTTTGCATGTACTACCCAACCTAATGAGTGTTTTCCAAAATGTTCTGCTTTATAAATTATACATATTCCTTATCTTGTAATTTCAATTATTAGTGGATCATTATGGATCCACAGAAAAAGTTCAGTACAGCTGACACACTTGAAAAGCTAACTAATATTAATTGTTCAAAATGGCCATTTGTAGAGAGCACTGGAGGGCTGACACCATTTATGACACTTAAGAAAAGAGAGCAAGAGTTGGAATTTATATGATACCTTTCACATCTTCAGGATGTAACATTTTCTTGTCAATGAAATACTTCTGAAATGTAGCCGCTATTGTAGAAATCATGGCAGACAATGTGCACACAACAGCATTGAAATGATGACCAGATATAATGGGCTGGATTCTCCACCGGCAGGATTCTCTATTGAGCTGGCAGTGCACCCATGCCCATGGATTTCCTGGCGGCCTGAGGTGGCCACAATGGGAAATTCCATTGGCAGGTATCGAGAACGGAGAATCCCGCTGCCGGTGAGGGCGTGCCACTCAGGAAAATGTAGCTGGTGGACCAGAGAGCACTGGCTGAGGAATCAAATATGGACAGGGCACCAGGTAGAATTCCTTTGTTCTTCTTCAAGTAATGCCATGAGGGTATTTGCTTTCACTAGAGACAGGGTCGCAGCTGGCACCAGCAACACTGCTCTGCTTCTTCAGTATTGCACTCCAGTGCCAGCCTGGCTCTGAAGTGGAACTTAAAACCTGCAACCTTCTGACTCAGAGGTGTGAGGGCTACCCACTGAGCCTCATCCGTTAGCTCAGCGTCACTCAGTGATTTCAGAAGAGAGCTGTAAAATAAAAAAAATTTACTCAAGAAGCTCTGATATTGGAAACGTTAGTGGGAAAAATGCAGATGGCCGCTGGGATATTAATATTACTTATTATTATCAGGGACTGGTTTAACACGTGGGCCCACATAGTGGGCAGCACGGTAGCTGTGTGGATAGCACAATTGCTTCACAGCTCCAGGGTCCCAGGTTCGATTCCGGCTTGGGTCACTGACTGTGCGGAGTCTGCACGTCCTCCCCGTGTGTGCGTGGGTTTCCTCCGGGTGCTCCGGTTTCCTCCCACAGTCCAAAGATGTGCAGGTTAGGTGGATTGGCTGTGATAAATTGCCCTTAGTGTCCAAAATTGCCCTTAGTGTTGGGTGGGGTTGCTGGGATGTGGGGATAGGGTGGCGGTGTTGACCTTGGGTAGGGTGCTCTTCCAAAGAGCCGGTGCAGACTCGATGGGCCGAATGGCCTCCTTCTGCCTGCAAATTCTATGAAGACAGCTGGCTTGTAATGCAGGACAAGACCAGCAGCGCGGGTTCAATTCCCGTTCCAGTCTCCCCGAACAGGCGCCGGAATGAGGCGAAAGGGGCTTTTCACAGTAACTTCACTGAAGTCTACTTGTGACAATAAGTGATTATTATTATTATCTACTTGTTACAATGCATAGAACTTTCGAAAATTGGGATGGACTACTCAAATCAAAGATTTCCAGCATTCACAGTTTTTCTTCCTTTTTATTAAGACAAAGGACTCTAATTTATAAAGGAACAAAATCTTAGAATATGCTCAACCCTATAACTTAATTCCTCTTTCAGAACTCAGAACTGAAGCAATGATTGACTGTGGTTCCAGTAAGGACCTACAGATATGCAAAGTCACATGTATATCTTTTCCGTCAGAATTGCCACATCGTATTTGAATTAAATGATTAAATATTTCTGATTTCTTGAATGATAGATTATATAGACAAGCAGGCTATTTATAATCCCCTTTTATTATTGACCAATTCTACTTCAATTAATTTGATTTAGAAAGAAAGATATATCCCAGAATTGCAAACAGTGAGTAAATTGTCAGATATTCGAGAAATACTGCCACAGGAGAACACTGCTGAAGGTGGAAAGTGAATTAGACAGTGCTCTTTCTTCTCTGGAAGCTAGATTGATACCCAGCCTGCACCAACGGGTTGAAAGTCTCCTCCCTTTGTTGACCGCAAGGACTTATTTGTCAAATGAGCTTACTGCAACTTCTAGTGAGCACAGTCCCAGAGCACAAATATTTGACAATCTCACTCGAAGGATCTCCAATGATGTGCTGGATGTTTAATACATTAAAAGACTACAGAAATAAAAGTTGTTGTTGTAGTTATTTGAAATAATAATACTGTGCTGATACCATAGACGGTGCTATTTCTGAAGTTTAAATTTAAGAAATAGCTCTAGTGAAAGAAAGGCTTACATATCTACAGCCCCTTTTGCAACTTCATCAGTACATCCCAAAGCACTTTATGGCCAATGTGATATTTTTGAAGTATAGTTGTGTAACCTATACACCAATAAATCTTAAATAGATAATCCAACTATGATTGCTCCTCCTCGGAATTTCTGGCCCATATTGGAATAATATAGCAAAATAATAATGGTCTGAACATCTCATGTTTAGGGGTGTGCCTATAATGTCTACGTATTCTTGTGATCCTTGGCCAGACTCCAGGTCACGGGATCCTGTTAGGGACCACTGATGTTTTGGCTGAAGTATATGAAGTTTAAGATTCAAGATGCTTGTTAAGTTACTAAAACCACAAGATTCCACGGGCTTTGAACAAATAAAAATTAACTTTACCATACAAGTTCAAAAAGATAATACAATTTGCAGTCTCCATCTTATGTTCTAACATTCAGGGTAAATATGAGGTATATGTGAATTAACAATCAAACCATGGTTGAACACACCACACTACATAATAAGTGGCAGGTGGGACAAAACTGGATTCCCTGGATTTGCAATAACTTACCCAGACATTAGTCACACTGAGTCAACCAATCTCAGTGAAACTCACAAGAATTTCCAATCTTCAACTTCGAAAAACTTGCCTGGGAATTCTCTCCAAAGGTCGCTCTATCTCAGATGTCTTCAATGACGGCCTACTTCACAGGATTTCAATCTCGCCTTCCGAGATTACGCTCCCCCAGATTCCCAAGTACACTCAAACACTAGCTCACAAGCACAATTTGTTTGTATTATTTGCAGGATGTAGTCATCACTGTCGAGGTCAGCATTTATTGTCCATCCCTAATTGTCCTTGAGAAGGACTCTTCGGCTTTGCCAAGCAGGACGCCACTGCTTCAAAGGGGTACCTCTGCCCCAAAGGCTGACAGCACCGAGTCTCCAACTTTCGGTTGCCTTTGTGGATCTTCTAGGCTTCTCTCAAGGCCATTTCACTTAAAATCTGTTAACTAGAGCCCTTTTCATACTTTTTAACTGGAATCTGTTCCTGGCCCTGTCTTTGTCCCTTACCTCTCAGTAATTACCTGGCTGACCAAAAACTGACTCTTGAAGAAGTGTTGAAGTGATCTGGTGACTTATCAAAACACTTCAAGAGGGTCCCACCATTGTTATTAGGCAGTACAACATGTAACAAGCAACAGAACATCCTGGACTTTAAATGTTAGAGTCTCCAGAGACTGCCAGCTTATATAGCTCACAGAATGAATGGATTTCAAAGCAATATTCAAAACAGTGTAGCCTTGGGGTGTAACTGACAATATCCCATTGTGATCTGAATGGTATATTCATATATTTTACAAGCGTGCTTTCTTAAGGTTTCTGAAACAAACCAAGCAAATACTTGGCAAGACAATGTGGTGATATGCATGCACATATAATTATATATAGTTGTATAAATATATATAGTAGTATATCAGTGCACATAACTATTGATATGGCCTCTGGTCAGCAGGTGGCATCAGACATCCATCATGTGACTGGAGGGAGCCGCCTTTGGTAGTAGGACGGACAACAGGATAGTTGCACTTAGAGTAGCTCCCAGAGAATTTAAGTAACTTTATGTGTATAGTAATCTGTTAGTTACCTTTCCACGTGTTTGACAATAAATCATCATTCCAGTTAAAGAACTACATGTTCTGTGTGTGTCATTGCAACAGTCGGATCACAGAACACAACATGGTACCAGGGATAATGAGCATTTAAAGATAGCAGCAGAAAAGATGAGCCGAAATAGGCCGCAAAATGAAAAAAGAGAAGATTCTTCCACCGACTTGGTGAACTACGGGTATTTGCAACTCAATGCAACAAATGACGGTGAAGATGGAAGGTTTATAGACACCCCACAAGCTTCAAGTCTCGGGTAACATATGAAAACTGGTGCGTTTTCAAACAACAGTTTAAACTCTATGTTGCAGCCCTTGGCCTGTCGGCACAGCCTGACCAGAGGTGCATTGCATTGCTGCTCACGATAGCAGATCCTCAAGCAATCGATATATACAATACCTTCACTTTTGATAGTGAAGAGGAAAGCAAGGGCTACGATGAGGTGATAAAATACTTCGAACTGCATTGCTCTCCAAAACAAAACAAAACATTTGAAAGTTACATATGTCATACACGTATCAAAAAAGCAGGTGAATATTTTGATAGCTTTGCAACCGACTTGACATTGAAGGCCCAGTCTTGCAATTTCAGCAATCTGAAGTCATCGATGATCCGTGACCAGGTAGTGTTTGGGCCATGGAATGATACACTGTGTGAGAGATTGTTGCGGGAAGACAACCTGACATTAGAAAATGCCATCAAGATCTGCCATGCAAGTGAGTTGGTTGTACATTTGTGGGGGACACGAATAGTCCTACCAGCCAAGGCAAAACATTTATTCTCAAGATTTGCAGCCACAGTGAAGTGGATGCAGGGACCATAGAGGACAGATGGGCAATGGTTTGCCAATCAACTGTAGGCTCGACACGGGAGCAAGGATCAATCTGATTCCATTCTCAGCAGTGCAACAGCTAAAAATCAATCCAAAAATGGTCCCAAGGGCAGTACTCCTGAAGTCTTACAACGGTCATCAGATCACGACCTTAGGAGCTTGTGAGCTAGAAGTTACTGTCAAGGACAGGATGTGCAAGATAATATTCTTTATAGTGGAGACAGAGTGTGAATCGCTCATTGGAGTGGAGACGTGTGAAGAGCTTGGGCTCATCAAGAGTGTGTACACTGCAGAAAGCATGGCACCTCACCGATATTTATCCGTTGATTCATCATGAAGGACCATTTGGAGGTATTTCAAGGATTTGGCACTCTGCCTTGTACATATTGCATCCAGTTGAAGGAGAATGCAAAGCCAGTCATGCACACACCCAGACGTCACTGACTGTGTGGAGTCTGCATGTTCTCCCTGTGTCGGCGTAGATTTCCTCCGGGTGCACCGGTTTCCCCCCACAGTCCAAAATGTGCAGGTTAGGTGGATTGGCCATGCTAAATTGTCCCATAGTGTCCAAAAGGGTTGGGTGGGGTTACTGGTTGTGGGGGATGGGGTGGAGGTGTGGGCATAAATGGGGTGCTCCTTCCATGGGCCGGTGCAGACTCGATGGGCTGAATGGTGTAGCCCTCTGGGATGGCCACTTCCAACTAGGTACAGAGAAACTTGCAAAGCCTAGCGGGTAAAATGGACAAGCCAAGACTCAGGCAGGCTCAGATCCTGAAATGCATATTTGTAAGCAAGAAGTCCAGACGGTATCGAATCTCCGTCCAATTAGCATTTTAATGGGGCCCATTAGCATTTGATGGCCCATCTTCACCAAAACAAAGGACTGGTACTCGAGCAACCGGGACAGTCCCAGACATTTCGGCGCCACTCCCTGTTCAAGGGAAATGCAAATAACAAGGTCAGTAACCACCTGGGACACGCCCAGCCATCCAGATCCCCGCCCACTTATTGGCTAAGGAATCGAAAGGAGTGATCAGGGATCACCCAATTAGTAAGGCCCAAATCAAAGGATCGCCCAAAAGAGCGCGAAAAAAAACCCGAGTATAAGAAGAAGTGTTCGCCATATGTTCGCTCTCTCTTGGTCCTGGTTTCCCGGTCACGGCCATCGCCAAGTGCAGCAACACCAGAAGCAAGTCCAAGTTCAACGCCCGCTACCAGACGGATGAGCCCAGCTGAGCAGCAGTTACTCCTTCGAACCCGATAGATCCAGAAGCGAACAGTGGCCCCTGTTTTCTGACCTAAGCTGGGTGCCCGAAGTTAAGTACAGGTTGTCTTAGTCGATAGGTGTAGTTAACTAGTAGTGTTTATGTTGCATGACTAATTGTGTGTAAATAAAGTACCCTTGACCTTGAACTAACTAACTGGTGTTTGGCTCTTTGATCGCTAGCCGGTTGAAACTTGTGGTGGTATCATTTGATAACTGGCGACTCTAAGCATTAGGACATAGATAACATAGAAAGAAGGGCAAATTCACTAATTGCCATAATTGAAACAGAGCCACAGAAAAGACAAGTAAAAGAAACTCGCAACAGTTATTGCCAACATCTGACGGGATTCGACCCAGAAGTGACCGTGTCACTCCGAGAGAACCCACAAAAGCATTTGAATTAGAATCTAAATTGGCAAAATAAAAGAAACCACAAGCGAAACCAGTATCGATCAAACCTCCAGAATTCGGAAGTGTGTAATTTGCATGCTTCCTAACAAAGGGATTTACAGTACACTCGATAGATTTTGTTGCGTGAAACTTTCGGAAGTTGCATAAACCTAAAAATAGCTTGAGCCGTACCCGTGTTTGCACCACCGCTTTATTCCCCTTGTTCCAAATTCCCGGGACACAGAAGGGATGGCCATGAAGGCAATGGAACGCCTTATGCATCCACAAGTGCCTGAGGTCGCAGCGACCAATAGATCAGAACAGTGTCCCGTATGGGAAGAAGAGATTAGGAGATACCTAAAGGGGAAAGGATGGTCGGAGTTTTGCTCAAATGAAGAGACAAGTCCTGGCAGCATAGAACAGACTTGGTGGGACAGCCTGACCGAGATCCATAAAAAGAGTTTGACTAAGGTTCGTAAACCGATGGCAATAGTGTCCTGTCTGGCACAATTGCGAGGCATAGAGGAGGTCGTGAGGACGCTCCGCAAGCAGCTTGAGGAGAAGGAGAAAAGTAGAGAGGGCGATTTAAGTGAAAGCGAGAGATTAAATGTACAGTTCCGGGAGCAGTTAGTGGCAAAGGACAAGGAAATGGATGATGTCAAGAGGGCACATCAATCCTGTCTCGCCCACCTTAGCAGCTTCCAAATCCAGTACAATAAGGCCTACCAGGACACACAGCGTGCTGTAATGGCATGAGAAGAGACAGAGAATCAGGTACAACAGTTAAAGAAACAGTGTGATGATCTAAAGGCAGCCCTCCGAGCAATCCACAGTTCCACCACAGAACAAAGGCAGAGTTCGGTAGAGCATGCCAAATGCAGGCAGCAAATTGCAAAGTTGCAATCCCTGCTGTCTGTTCAAAATGGGTTTAGAGACACCTTTGGCCCACAGCTAGACCAAGAAGATGGCCCCGATTGGCAGGAACTCAGTGAAACAGCCCAAAGGTACACAAGCGAGACCGAGAATCAAAATAGAAACCCCCAGGCCCCCGAAAAGAAAAGCACCCGCACCATTGACTGCACAGGCAGCACCCAACCCAATGAACCCCATTACCACGCAGCGCAGGGTTACCACAGAAGGCCAACCCGATTTTGTGTCCATCACCCCATTATCTATCACCCAGTTACGAGATGCCTGCGAGAAGATAGATACTTTTCAACCCACATCGGACGCACATCACTTTTTCGAGTTAGTGAAACAACAAACCCTCATGTATGGTTTAGACGAGCCAGAACAGGTAAAGCTCATAGTTATGTACTTAGACCCCTCAATTCGTTCAGCCCTTCCCGACCCACAAAATGTCGGAGGAGGTAGCCTCCAAGAAATGAAAACGGCCATTTTAGATGCCATAGGATATAACAGAGGAGATCCGGTAGACGGACTCAACCGGTGCAGGCAGAAAAAGGGAGAGCATCCAACAGCGTTTGCTGGACGCCTTTGGATCCATTTCACTGCGGCATTCGGTGAGTTAGCCCACTGCCATTTATCAGCAGACAATAAGGCCAAATGGACCCGTATGCTAGTATCCCATGCCACAGAGGCAGGACAGAAGGCATGTGCCAGTTACGACCCCTCGGACCAAGCACACAATGAAGTGTGGGATCTAAAGCGATTGTCCAGAGCTTGGGAACAGTCTGTACAGAAAAAGACAGAGCAGGAGAGAGTAGATGCCACAATGAATCCAGTAAGGGCACACCAAGACCCCGTATGGGTAAATGAAGGCAGAGGTACAGCGCCGCACCCCAAGACACAAGAATGTTACAACTGTGGACAGAAAGGACATTGCGCCCCAGAATGTCAAGCTCCCCCCCGAAGCAGCAAAGGAATCAGCACCCAAATGCCCCCCCTCCAGAAACAATACCCGACCCGTCCATAGTGTTAGCGCCCGACCAGATAATTCGGCCATGAATGGCACCGACTGACAGTGTTCAGGCTCCCCAACTTGGGTCTGCAATACCCTTTGGGATAAGTCCAGAAGACCGGTCATTGCAGGCACAGTCCGGGGACACCCGTAGGGTTCCTTTGGGACACAGGAGGGTCCCGAACCACGTTAAACTCCTCCATCATGTACCAGAAAGAGATATGGCCCACTACAGATACCATTACCCTTAGTGACTTTACAGGTTACCTCCAGCAGGGACATATCACAGCCCCTGTGGACATACAGCTCGGTAATATCAAAACAAAACATTTGGTTGTTTTAGTAGACTTGCCCCAGGCAGCAGAACACATCCTCGGCATCGATTTCATGAGTGCACACAACCTTTCATTCGACCCAGTGAACCGATGCATATGGAAAATGGCTAGAGCAGCGCGGGCCCCCACCACCCTCACAGTAGGAGATTATGCCCATAGAATCAGCTCAGTAGGAGAGTACTGATTTGATCCACAAACCATTACCACAGACAAAGCGGTTAGAGCGGTCTTGAAAAGACATAAAGCAGCACTTGCCCAGCACAAGCACGACTGCGGCAAAATCCCAGGTGTAGTGAACATTACAGGTCCCGATCCCAAGCCACAGAAACAGTACGGCTTCCCCCAGCAAGCCCAGGAAGAGATAGCCAAGGTAATTCAACGTTTAATGAATCAAGGCGTGATTTTTCCCATTGCATCGACAAATCATGCCCCGATTTGGCCAGTAATAAAACCCGATGGATCATGGTGACTGATCATCGACTACAGAGAATTGAACAAAGTGACTCCCCTAGCAGCCCCCACCGCTGCCACGAGTCCCGAGACCATGTTGAGACAGGGACTCCAGTCAAAATCTTTTACGGTATTGGATATCAGTAATGGCTTTTGGTCCATACCACTGGACAAAGCATGCCAGTATAAATTTGCGTTCACCTTCCAGGGACAGCAGTACACGTGGACATGCCTTCCACAAGGTTTCCACAACTCCCCCTCCATTTTTCACAGACAATTGGCAAACGGATTATCTAAATGTTCCCGCTTTGAATGCCTTGTTCAGTATGTAGACGATGTGCTCCTACAGGCGAACACCAAGGAAGAGCACATCTCGCTTCTTTCTGAATTATTAGAACTGCTCACAATGATTGGATGCAAAATTAACCCCAAGAAAGCCCAAATCCTTCAGGAAAAAGTCACATATTTAGGTACGGTCATCACGCATGGGAAGCGTGAAAAAGAACTCAAAAGCATTAATTCCATTGTAAATTTGCCCTTGCCCCTAAACGTTACAGCACTCCGGTCATTTTTAGGCCTGGGTGGATATTGTAGCAACCACATAGACGGATTCGCCACAAAAGCGGCCCCACTTTCTGAGCTCCGAAAGAAACAGGCCCCATGGAAATGGCTCCCACAGCACACGGACGCCGTGGATGCATTGAAATGCGCCCTGAGCACAGCCCCTGCTTTGCTAGCCCTAGATCCACACTCCCCATACGCGATAGAGGTAGCGACCACCGACCTAACCCTTTCGGCCGTAATCCTGCAGGAAAGGCACGATTGTCTAGGACCCATAGCCTACGCCTCAAGAGTCTTATATCCGGTGGAACAGGGATTTTCAGCCTGCGAGAGGCACCTGTTAGCAGCTTTCTGGGCGGTACAGTATTTCTTGTACATAACCGGACTCAGCTCAGTAACCATTCTGACCGAGCACACCCCGACGCAGCTTTTATTGGACGGCAGACTAAAAGACGGCACAGTAAGCCAAATTCGAGCAGCACGATGGACCCTACTCCTACAGGGACGTGACATCACTGTAAAACGGTCAAAAACGCACACATTTCTGGCCGATAATTTGCACTATGCAGGAATCCCACATGAGTGCGAGATCGTACCCAGCCCACAGACAAAGCACTGAGAATTTATGTAGATGGCTCCTCCACAGTCCTTGAGGAAAATAGGATAACAGACTGTGGTATTTATGTAGAGGACGTGCAGGGACGCGCTTTAGAAGAGATAGCTTTGAAGTTGCCTGGACACTTGGGTTCGCAGGCAGCTGAGTTAGCGGCCATTGCTTACATTGTCCAGCACCCCGATTAATTCCCGACCCCTGCAGACATATATTCGGACAGTTTGTACGTCTGCAACAGCCTAACAGAATTCCTGCCCCTGTGGGAATCAAGAGGATTTATTTCCGCCAACGGAAAACCTCTACCCTCAGCCCCACTGCTCAAACATATCCTTCAGACAGCTAAATCAGGAAATATGGCATCGTTAAAGTAAGAAGTCACCATCGTTCCTCCCCACCCGGTAACATGAAAGCAGACGCCCTAACGAAGGCAGGCTCATGACATGGCCACTTTTGGCAACCCTCCGAGAGTGCCCCAGTACACGCAGTTCAGGTCTCACAGACCAACATCCAAGACTTAGCCCAGGCACAGAAAGAAGACGAAGCATTAAAATAAATTTTAAAAGGAACCTTCCCAGCTCCCTATGAAAAGTTTAGGAATTCTTTGACGGTCCATGAGGGAATCATTTTAAAGGATGGAATTTATGTAGTCCCCACCCAGGATAGAAATGAGATCATTTGTAAGTTCCGTGACGGACATGGACACCAAGGGATTGAATCCACCCCTGCCCACCTCAGGCCCCTCTGCTGGTGGCCTGATTTGAAAACCGACGTCTCTCATTATGTTGAAAACTGCTTGATTTGTGCACAAAACAACCCGGATAGGTACGCGAAAAAAGCCCAGCTACGCCACACCCGCCCGGAAATGGCCCGTGGACAAACCTTCAATTAATTATACTGGTCCCCTCCACCCCTGCAGAAATGGATACAAATATGTGTTAGTCGTAATCGACACATTTCAAAATGGGTCGAAGCTTTCCCCTCGAGAACAAATACAGCCAAGTCGACGGCGAAGATCTTAACAGAGCAATTTTTTACGAGATGGGGACTCCCCCGTAGTATTGAGTCGGACCAAGGTTCCTACTTTACGGGAAGGATCATGAAAAATGTGATGACGATATTTGGGATTAAACAAAAGTTCCACATTGCTTATCACCCGCAGTCCAGCGGCATTGTGGAGCGCTTGAATCGGACCCTAAAGGCCACACTTAGAAAAACGGTGCAGCAGCACAACACAACATGGGACACAGTGCTCCCATTCGCACTGATGTTATTAGGAACACAGTGTCGAGCTCAACAGGATATACCCCCCATACCTTCATGACGGGACGACCCATGAAGAGTACCGAATACTATTCGGACTTGATTTGGCCAGCCCTGCAGTCCCTGCCCTGACCCATGAGAAAGCAGTCCAGCACATGGCAGAAAATATTAAAGCAGCACAGCACGCTGCAGCTGTTTGACTAGTCGCTAAACGAAAGCAGAGTAAGGCCTGCTTTGATAAGACAGTACACCCGACAGAGTATACAGTCGGACAGCAAGTAATGATCACCTTACACAACCCCAGCTCATTCCTCTCCCCTAAATTTGCAGGACCCTGTTCAATCTCAGACAAAGTAAGCCCCTCAGTTTATAAAATCACATATCCAAACGGAAAATCTGGATGATTCCATGTAAATCAGCTTAAGATTTATGGAACGCAGTGCAGCCACTCACACCACCTCTCATTGGTGATGGCAGACAATGAGGACCCGCCCACGGACAACCCGTGTTCCCCCTCCCCCAGCAGCAGCAGCACATCCACAGACACGACCTTGACCACGTCCCCAGAATCAAATTTCACCCTGACGCTTGATTCGGCTGCTAGCGACAGCGACAGCACAACTGAAGCCCCTGAGAGACCCGAACAAAGCTCCCACGAACCAGGCCCCAGTCACTACAGGCACAGAGACCCCAACCACGATGTGCTCAGCCTCTTTGAGACGATTTATTTGCCCACACTGGAACCTGTCCCGCCACCCAACATTAGCGACAGCCCCCTTGCGACCTCCCTACGTAACATGAAACACTGGCACCGTGATAATTCCTGTCGTCTGACAAAGAATGATGAAATGGACCCCACATCGGCACACGCCGCATTAGCACGCAAACTCCATGAACGAGTTTGGCACCCGGGAGATGGTGACAACTCCGAGTCTGACTCCCATCATGGTAACCCCTTTGAAAATCTTTTTGGAATGGAACCTTGAGGTGTCCAGATGATGAGAGTCAGGAACCGATTGAGATTTACGGTGTCCTGTACTCTGATGGAACCTGCCCGCTTTTATGTTTAGTTTGTCTTAAATGTTGTTCGTTTTCTCTTGTATGATTTTGTGTGTCATCCTCACGGACGCTTTCTTGATGCAGTCATAACTACTCTTCCAATGCCACATGCCAGTTAAAGAAACAAGTTTGTCTGGAGCCCATATATTTACAAATTCTTACTGCTCTTGGAAGGTCACTCAGGCAGTGGAGTAACTGTACTTATCCCCGCCCTGCCTGCGGACTTACTATACATTTGGTCAGTCAAGATCGGGTAGTGGAGCAACAGCACTGATCACCGCCCTACCCGGGGATCCTTCCCATTCTTGCCCTGCCGCGGATCATACTCAACATCCCATTTGGATACTTGTTTTCAAAACTCTTTTGCTGTTCTTTTCTAGTCCTGTGGTTTAAAGAATGCTTTTTGCCACAACTTTTGTCCTTTCCGGCAACCTTTCGGTTGCTATCCCCCACATACTATTTACATGTCAGAAACACTTGCCTGGAAAAACAAGTTTGCAGAAGACGGAGAAATTGTCCGCCCACTCAGCCCATCGACCACAGGCTGCGAGAGTGCCCGCACTGTGACACAGAATTTGTTTTTGGATGTCTTGTCACCGCAAATGGTTGGTTTAAAACAAAAATGAGGGAGTCACATATGGTGACGATTCTAATGGGTCATTGACATTAAGGAGAAATGAAAATCGCTTATTGTCACAAGTAGGCTTCAAATGAATTTACTGTGAAAAGCCCCTAGTCGCCACATTCCGGGGCCTGTTCGGGGCGGCTGGTACGGGAACTGAAATATGCTGCTGGCCTGCCTTGGTCTGCTTTAAAAGCCAGCGATTTAGCCCAGTGTGCTAAACCAGCCCCTGAAACAGACAGACACACGAGACATTAAACAACAAGATTATAACAGACACTATGCTTGTTCCCCTAGGAAGATACGAAGACACTCGACGGCGAAGGAAAGCCTGAATAAGATGAAGACGACCCTGATGATCGGCATCATGATCGTCACTGAAACAATACAGTTGCGCGCGTTACCCACCTCCACCTCCCTCACCACACAGGCCCTGAACATGACTACCCAACACAACACCCCCAGCCCGGACACTACACCACACATACACCCAGCCACCGATACCCCAACATGGTATTCCCTGTCCTACACAGTGGAAGCCTTACTAGTGATAGCCATATTGTGCAATGTCATTCAGACAATTAGATTGCGAAAATGGAGAAGAAGAGCCACCCGCCCTCCAGTAAACACATTTAGAGCCCTTTTCCTTGGACTCCAGCAAACCCCACACTCTTTCTGAACCTTCCTCTTTAATAAATTTCGCGGTTGTGACTTCCGGTTGCGGCTATGCGGAGCTAAGTCGCTCGTTCGGCAGCTCCCGCTAAAAACAACCTTTTGGGCTCTTTTTAGGGCCCGTAACGGCGCTTGTTTCCCAGTGTGGGAAGGGGACAGCAACATTCCCTCGATAGTGTATGGATTGGACCAGGAGTGAGGCGATTAAAAAAGTGTAATTGAAGCAAAGAAAGGTGCGAGGGAGGAGGACCAAGATGGCGGCGGGCGGAGACCAGGCAGCGTGGAGGCAGTGGGCGCAAGAGCAGCAGGAGCTTCTCCAGCGCTGTTTTAAGGAACTGAAAGCAGAGCTGCTGGAGCCAATGAAGGCTTCAATCGATAAGCTGCTGGAGACCCAGACGGCCCAAGGGGCGGCGATCCGGGAGGTCCGGCAGGAGGTTTCGGAGAACGAGGATGAGATCCTGGGCCTGGCGGTGAAGGAGGCGCTCCACAATAAATGGCAGGCGAGGTTCGATGAGATAGAGAACCAGACAAGGCGGAAAAACCTGCGGATCCTGGGTCTCCCGGAGGAGCTGGAGGGATCGGACGTGGGGGCCTAAGTGGCTACCATGTTGAATTCGCTGATGGGAGCTGGGGCCTTTCAGGGGTCCTTGGAGCTGGAGGGGGCCCACCCAGTGCTGGCGAGGAGGCCCAAGCCCAGCGAGCCGCCGCGGGCGGTGCTGATGCGGTTCCACCGGTTTGCTGATCGAGAGTGTGTTAAGGTGGGCCAAGAAGGAGCGGAGCAGCAGGTGGGAGAACGCGGAGCTCCGGATCTACCAGGATTGGAGCACGGAGTTGGCGAAGAAGAGGGCGGTTACAACCGGGCGAAGGCAGTGCTGCACAGGAAGGGAGTGAAGTTCGGTATGCTGCAGCCGGCGCGTCTGTGGGTCAACTATAAGGATCAACACCATTATTTCGAGTCCCTGGAGGAGGCGTGGGCCTTTGTTCAGGCCGAAAAACTGGACTCAGACTAAGGGTCGGAGATGAGGGGTCGCGGTGGAGGGATGATTGGGGATTGTTGGGTGGTGTTTCGAGGGGGGGTTCTTTGTTTTTTGGGTGTTGATTGGGCATTGTTTTAATTAGGTTCGCCGGGCGGGCTCGTTGGGGGGGGGTGCTAGGTAAACTGCTTGGGGGGTTGATGGTCGGTAGGGGAGATGGGGCCCCACGGGAGGGGGTAGAGGCCTGAGTTGGGGGTAGTGGGACCGGGCCTGGAAAGGGTGCTGCGCCAGGGGAGGCGGGGAGTGGAAAGCGCGGGCTTTTTCCCGCGTTTAGGGCTGAAGGGGCGGGGCCGGAGCTGGGAAGCGCGGACCTTTTCTCCCGCGCTAGGGGTGGGAGTGCAATGGGGGGAGCAATGCAGCTAGGGGGGGACCTAGCTGGGGCGGGGGGGAGGGGGGGCGGACCTGGTTGCTGCTGGAATGGCCAAGGGGAGCTGGAGTTGGTAGAGGAGGTCGGGGCGGGGGTATGCCGCTGTGGGGAACGGGCCATGTGGGGGGCACAGGCACGTGGCTGGCCTAGGAAGGGCTATGGCTAGTCAGCGGGGGAGAGGGGTGAGTAGCCCCCTGATCCGGTCAGGGCCGTATGCTGGGCCGGATTCCAGACCTGGAGACAGGGGGCCTGATAATGGGGGGGGGATTTCAACACGGTGCTGGATCCAACATTGGATCGGTGTAGGTCTAGGACGGGCAGGAGGCCGGCAGCGGCCAAGGTGCTGAGGGGGTTCATGAACCAGATGGGAGGGGTGGATCCATGGAGGTTTGCGAGGCCGGGGGCCAGGGAATTTTCATTCTTCTCCCATGTTCACAAGGCCTACTCCCAGATTGACTTTTGTCATGAGCAGGACGTTGATTCCGAGGGTGGAGGATACGGAGTACTCGACGATAGCCATTTCTGATTATGCTCCGCACTGGGTGGACCTCGAGTTGGGAGGAGAGGGACCAGCGCCCGCTGTGGCGCCTACAGGTGGGGTTGCTGGCGGACGAGGAGGTGAACGAGCGGGTCCGGAAGTGCATCGAGAGGTACCTGGAGGCTAATGAAAATGCGGAGGGGCAAGTAGGGGTGGTCTGGGAGGCGCTGAAGGCGGTGGTCAGAGGAGAGCTGATCTCCATTAGGGCACACAAGGAGAGGGGGGAGAGGAGAGAGAGGGAGAGGGTGGTGGGGGAGATGGTGAAGGTGGATAGGAGGTACGCGGAGGCCCTGGAGGAAGGATTGCTTAGGGAACGGCGTAGCCTCCAGGCTGAGTTCGATTTGTTGACCACCAGGAAGATGGAGGCGCAGTGGAGGAAGGCACAGAGGGCGGTATATGAATTCGGAGAAAAGGCGAGCCGTTTGCTGGCGCACCAGCTTCGGAAGCAAGAGGCAGCTAGGGAGGTTGGGGGAGTTAGGGATGGAGGAGGGAACATGGTGCGAAGTGCGGTGGGTATTAATGGGGTCTTCAGAGACTTCTACGAGGAACTGTACCGGTCTGAGCCCCTACTGGAAGAGGGAGGGATGAGTCACTTCCTGGACCGGCTGAGGTTTCCGAGGGTGGAGGAGGGGCAGGTGGCGAGGTTCGAGGCGCCGGTTGGGTTGGAGGAGTTGGACAAAGGGTTAGGGAGCATGCAGGCGGGGAAGGCACCGGGGCCGGATGGGTTCCCGGTTGAATTTTACAAGAAGTATGCGGATCTACTGGGCCCGTGTTGGTAAGGACCTTGAACGAGGCAAGGGAAGGGGGGCTCTGCCCCCGACGATGTCCAGAGCGCTGATTTCCTTGATCCTGAAGCGGGACAAGGATCCCCTGCAGTGTGGGTCACATAGGCCGATCTCACTCTTAAATGTGGACGCAAAGTTGCTGGCAAAGATTTTGGCCATGAGGATAGGGGACTGTGTGCCGCAGGTCATACACGAGGATCAGACGGGGTTCGTGAAAGGGAGGTAGTTGAATACCAATGTACGGAGGCTCTTGACTGTTATAATGATGCCGGCAATGGAAGGGAAGGCGGAGATAGTGGCGGCGATGGATGCGGAGAAGGCCTTTGCTAGGGTGGAGTGGGGGTACCTGTGGGAGGTGTTGAAAAGGTTCGGGTTCGGGGAGGGGTTCGTCAGTTGGGTGAGGCTGCTGTATGAGGCCCCGATGGCGAGTGTGGTCACGAACAGAAGGAGGTCAGAGTATTTCCGGCTACACCGGGGGACGAGGCAGGGGTGTCCCCTGTCCCCCCTGCTCTTTGCACTGGCGATTGAACCCATGGCCATGGCGTTGAGGGAGTCGAGGAACTGGAGGGGGCTGGTGCGGGGTGGGGAGGAGCATCGGGTATCGCTCTATGCGGATGATCTGCTGCTATATGTGGCGGACCCGGTGGAGGGAATGCCAGAAGTGATGAGGATCCTTAGGGAGCTTGGAGATTTCTCCGGGGACAAGCTTAATATGGGGAAGAGCGAGTTGTTCGTAGTGCACCCAGGGGACCAGGAGAGGGGGATTGGTGAGTTCCCGCTAAAAAGGGCGGAGAGGAGTTTCAGGTACCTGGTGGTCCAGGTGGCTAGGTGTTGGGGGGTCCTGCATAAGTTTAACTTCACGAGACTGGTGGAGCAGATGGACGAGGAGTTTAAGAGGTGGGACGTGCTGCCACTCTCCCTGGCGGGTAGAGTGCAGTCAGTTAAAATGACGGTGCTCTTGAGGTTTTTGTTCCTGTTCCAATGCCTCCCCATCCTGATCCCTAGGGCCTTCTTCAGGCGGGTTAACAGGAGTGTTATGGGGTTTGTGTGGGCGCAGAAGACCCCGAGGGTGAGAAGGGTGTTCCTGGAGCGGTGCAGGGATGGAGGGGGGGGTTGACGCTGCCTAACCTTTGTGGGTATTATTGGGCCACCAACGTGGCAATGGTGCGTAAGTGGGTGATGGAGGGGGCTGAGGTGGCATGGAAGAGGCTGAGAGATGGCATCCTGTGTGGGCACGGGCCTGGAGGTGCTGGTGATGGCGCCGCTGCCGCTTCCTCCAACGAGATACACCACGAGCCCGGTGGTGGCGGCCCCCCTCATAATCTGGGGGCAATGGAGACGTCACGGGGGGGGGGGGTCCCCGATTCGGGGGAACCACCGGTTTGTCCCGGGGAGGATGGACGGAGGGTTTCTGAGCTGGCACAGGGTAGGTATTAGAAGGATGGGGGACCTGTTTGTGGACGGGAAGTTCGCGAGCCTGGGTGAGCTGGAGGAGAAGTTTGGGCTCCCCCCGGGGAACACCTTCAGATATATGCAGGTAAGGGCATTTGTTCGGCGGCAGGTGGTGTTGTTCCCACTGTTGCCGCCACGCGGGGTCCAGGACAGGGTGCTGTCGGGGGTGTGGATTGGAGAGGGAAGGATCTCGGCAATGTACCAGGTGATGCAGGAGGAGGAGGAGGCCTCGGTGGAGGAGCTAAAGGGTAAGTGGGAGGAGGAGTTGGGTGAGGAGATTGATGAGGGGATGTGGGCGGATGCCCTGGGGAGAATGAACTCTTCCTCCTCTTGCGTGAGGCTCAGCCTCATACACTTTAAGGTGCTGCATAGGGCTCACAGGACCGGGGCAAGGATAAGCCGGTTTTTTGGGTGTGAGGACAGGTGTGTTAGGTGCTCAGGGAGCCCAGCAAATCGCACCCACATGTTCTGGGCCTGCCCAGCGCTGGAGGACTTTTGGAAGGTTGGAAGGGTGTAGCGAGGACAGTGTCGAGGGTGGTAGGATCCAGGGTCAAACGGGGCTGGGGGCTCGCAATATTTGGGGTGGCAGAGGAGCCTGGAGTGCAGGAGACGAAAGAGGACAGTATTCTGGCCTTTGCGTCCCTGGTAGCCCGGCGAAGGATTCTTCTTCAGAGGAAGGATGCGAGGCCCCCAAGCGTGGAATCCTGGATCAGCGATATGGCGGGGTTTATTAAATTGGAGAGGGTGAAATTCGCCTTAAGGGGATCGGTGCAAGGGTTCTTCAGGCGGTGGCAACCGTTCTTAGACGTCTTGGCAGAATGTTAGAAGATGGTCAGCAGCAACTGGGGTGGGGGGGGGGGGGGGGGGTGGGGGCGGAGGGAGGAGTGGGGGGGGGGGTTGGCTCGTTTTTCTTGAGTGGGCGTGTATATTTGCCTTTGTGTTGATGAAGGCTGTTAATTTATTATTTATGTATATGGGGGGGGCGGGGGTTGTTCTTTTCTTTCTGTATTTTGTTGTTGATATTTTGTGAAAATTTGAATAAAAATTATATATTTTTTAATTTAAAACTTTGCGGTTGTTGATTTGTTAATAAAGCTTATTTTTCTGTGTATGAATGTTAGTAATAGGAAATGTGATGCTGCTACCGGATTTTTGTATTGTAAGATAAGTTCTTTGATTGTTAAATAGCAGCATGAGTGTAGTCTAGTTAGAGACAGTTAGAGGTTCCCTTTTTATTGAATGTTAAATGGCCCCTTAGAAATTCTTAAATATGTGTTGTTTAGGGAAAATTAGGTAAATGTTTTGGACGCATAGGACAGAGTAGAGTAGAACCTGTCCTTGGTTAAGGGTACCCGGCACTTCTGAGAACGAAGAAGACCCAGTATTGTGATTCTTCACGCTTCGCGTTGAGTATCAAGGGGACGGAGTGTAGCCATCTGGGATGGCCACTTCCAACTAGGTACTGGGAAACTCGCAAAGCCTAGTGGGTAAAATGGACAAGCCAAGACTCAGGCAGGTTCAGAGCCTGAAATGCATATTTGTAAGCAAGAAGACCAGAAGGTATCGAAACTCCATCCAATTAGCATTTTAATGGGGCCGATCAGCATTTGATGGCCCATTTTCACCAAAACAAATAACTGGTACTCGAGCAACCGGGATAGTCCCAGACATTTCAGCGCCATTCCCTGTTCAAGGGGAACGCAAACAACGGGGTCAGTGACCGCTTGGCCATCCAGATCCCTGCCCACTTATTGGCCAAGGAATCGAACGGAGTGATCAGGGATCACCCAATTAGTAAGGCCCAAATCGAAGGGCCACGCAAAAGAGTGCGAAAACCCCCCGAGTATAAGAAGAAGAGTTCACCATATGTTTGCTCTCTCTTGGACCTGGTACCCGGTCACGGCCATCGCCAAGTGCAGCAACACCAGAAGCAAGTACAAGTTCAACGCCCGCTACCAGACGGATGAGCCCAGCTGAGCAGCAGTTACTCCTTCGAACCCAATAGATCCAGAAGCGAACAGCGGCCACTGTTTTCTGACCTAAGCAGGGTGCCCGAAGTTAAGTACAGGTTGTCTTGGTCGATAAGTGTAGTTAACTAGTAGTGTTTATGTTGCATGACTAATTGTGTGTAAATAAAGCACCCTTGACCTTGAACTAACTAACTGGTGTTTGGCTCTTTGATCGATAGCCGGTTGAAACTGGTGGTGGTATCATTTGATACTTGGCGACTCTAAGCATTAGGAAATAGATAACATAGAAAGAAGGGGAAATTCACTGATTCCCATAATTGAAACAGAGCCACAGAAAAGACAAGTAAAAGAAACTCGCAACAATGGCAGCCTTCTGCACTATGATTCTATACTCCATTGAAGGACAAACTGAAGGCCGAGCTACACAGAATGATGGCACTAGGAGTCATCAGGCACATAGAGGAACCCACAGACTGGGTTAACTCCATGGTCTGTGTTAAAAAGAGGAATGGCGACCTGAGGATATGTATGAACCCCAAGGATCTCAACCTGAACATCAAAAGGGAGCACTACCCAATCCCGAAGAAGGAAAAAATATTATGCAAAATGGCTGGAGCGACGTGCTTCAGCAAGTTGGACACGTCGCAAGGCTTCTGGCAGCTCAAGTTGGACAAAGCGAGCACAAGGCTGTGTATGTCTGACACACCTTTCGGGTGCTACTGCTTCCTGAGAATGCCATTCGGCATGATTTTGGTGTCTGATATTTTTCATCGTGCCATGAAACATGTAGTGGAAGGATTACCAGGCGTCCGCATTTATGTCATGAGGAACATGATGACAGGTTGCTTCAAGTCCGATAGCGGGTAAAGAAAAACGGACTCAAGCTCAATCAAACAAAATGCCATATCGGGGTTGATACCATCACCTTTTTAGGGGACAGGCTCTCGTCAAAAGGTGTGCAGCTGGATGACGAAAAGGTAAAGGCCATTCTGATGATGCCACGACCCACAGACAATAAAGGTGTCCTATGCATACTGGGGATGATCAACTTTGTGGGCAAGTTTATTCCCAGTCTGTATTCAAAACTTCCCATCTGCGCTACTTGATAAAAGAGAACGTAGTGTTTCGGTAGTCTCCCAAACACGAGCAGGAGTGGCAAGCGCTTCGCATCTCGCTGATGCCAGCGCCAGTCGTTGCCATGTTTGACCTGACAAAAGGACAAAGATTTTGACTGATGCTTCCCAGGATGGCCTAGGAGCGATATTACTGCAGCAGGATGCAGACGACAACTGGCTGCCGGTGGCATATGCATCTAGAGCGATGACTGAAACAGAGCGCAGGTATGCGCAGATAGAAAAGGAATATCGTGGATTAGTCATGGGTCCAGAAAAAACTCATGATTATATATATGGGCTGCCAGCAATTCTGGTGGAGACCGACCACAGGCCACTGGTTTCCATTGTGCAAAAGAATTTGTGTCAAACGTCCCCAAGAATACAACGCCTAATGATGAAGCTTCAGTGCTATGATTTTGACCTCATCTATACTCCAGGCAAGTACCTTGCAGTCACTGACACACTCTCTCAAGCCACGGGCATCAGGGGGGTACGCTGCAGATGTCCAAGTACATGTCAATCTCGTTGCTGCGTCGCTTCCAGTCTCCCATGAGAAGTCGCATCTGATAAAGGTAGAAACAGCCAAGGACGTAGTCTTGCAGAAAGCAATCAAATGTCTCAGAGATGGATGACATAAAGGGTTCTGCTCTGGATACTACAATGTGCGGTCAGAATTGAGTGAGGCGGATGGCCTTCTTCTGCGACAGCACAGGATTGTGAACCCACATTCCTTGAGGCGGCACATGCTTAAGAAGCTCCATGAAGGGCACCTGGGCATTGAGAAGCAAGCACAGAGACAGTGACACAATATTCTGGCAAGGCATCACCCAAAATATTGCAGGAATGGCCGATCACTACAACACATGTGAGAAATTCCGCTGCAAAGCAAAGAGCCGATGCACATGGCTGACTTCATTGCAAGTCCGTGGCAGAAAGTGGGCATGGATTTGCTCCATTTCAATGGGAGAGACTACCTTGTAGTTATTGACTACTTCTCAAACTATCCAGAGGTTACACAGTTGGCGGACCCGACTGCTCGGTGTGTCATACAACATGAAAAAGCGATTTACATGATATACCAACCATTGTCATAATAATAATAATCGCTTATAAGAACATAAGAACTAGGAGCAGGAGTAGGCCATCTGGCCCCTCGAGCCTGCTCCACCATTCAATGAGATCATGGCTGATCTTTTGTGGACTCAGCTCCACTTTCCCGCCCGAACACCATAACCCTTCGTCTCTTTATTCTTCAAAAAACTATCTATCTTTATCTTAAAAACATTTAATGAAGGATCCTCTATTGCTTCACTGGGCAAGGAATTCCATAGATTCACAACACTTTGGGTGAAGAAGTTCCTCCTAAACTCAGTCCTAAATCTACTTCCCCTTATTTTGAGGCTATGCCCCCTAGTTCTGCTTTCACCCACCAGTGTAAACAGCCCCCCCCACATCTATCCTATCTATTCCCTTCATAATCTTATATGTTTCTATAAGATCCCCCCTCATCCTTCTAAATTCCAATGAGTACAGTCCTAGTCTACTCAACCTCTCCTCGTAATCCAACCCCTTCAGCTCTGGGATTAACCTAATGAATCTCCTCTGCACACCCTCCAGTGCCAGTACTTCCTTTCTCAAGTAAGGAGACCAAAACTGAACACAATACTCCAGGTGTGGCCTCACTAACACCTTATACAATTGCAGCAGAACCTCCCTAGTCTTAAACTCCATCCCTCTAGCAATGAAGGACAAAATTCAATTTGTCCTTCTTAATCAGCTGTTGCACCTGTAAACCAACTTTTTGCGACTCATGCACTAGCACACCCAGGTCTCTCTGCACAGCAGCATGTTTTAATATTTTATCATTTAAATAATAATCCCTTTTGCTGTTATTCCTATCAAAATGGATAACCTCACATTTGTCAACAATGTATTCCATCTGCCAGACCCTAGCCCATTCACTTAGCCAATCCAAATCCCTCTGCAGACTTCCAGTATCCTCTGCACTTTTTGCTTTTCCACTTATCTTAGTGTCGTCTGCAAACTTGGACACATTGCCCTTGGTCCCCAACTCCAAATCATCTATGTAAATTGTGAACAGTTGTGGGTCCAACACTGATCCCTGAGGGACACCACTAGCTACTGATTGCCAACCAGAGAAACACCCATTAATCCCCACTCTTTGCTTTCTATTAATTAACCAATCCTCTATCCATGCTACTACTTTCTCCTTAATGCCATGCATCTTTATCTTATGCAACAACCTTTTGTGTGGCACCTTGTCAAAAGCTTTCTGGAAATCTAGATATACCACATCCATTGGCTCCCCATTATCTACCGCACTGTTAATGTCCTCAAAAAATTCCATTAAATTAGTTAGGCACGACCTGCCCTTTATGAACCCATGCTGCATCTGCCCAATGGGACAATTTCCATCCAGATGCCTCGCTATTTCTTCCTTGATGATAGATTCCAGCATCTTCCCTACTACCGAAGTTAAGCTCACTGGCCTATAATTACCCGCTTTCTGCCTACCTCCTTTTTTAAACAGTGGTGTCACGTTTGCTCATTTCCAATCCACCGGGACCACCCCAGAGTCTAGTGAATTTTGGTAAATTATCACTAGTGTATTTGCAATTTCCCTAGCCATCTCTTTTAGCCCTCTGGGATGCATTCCATCAGGTCCAGGAGACTTGTCTACCTTTAGCCCCATTAGCTTGCCCATCACTACCTCCTTGGTGATAACAATCCTCTCAAGGTCCTCACCTGTCATAGCCTCATTTCCATCAGTCACTGGCATGTTATTTGTGTCTTCCACTGTGAAGACCGACCCAAAAAACATGACACGGGTCTGAGATCTCCTGCCATGTCTTAAACCTTCGGTTAACTTCAACAACTACAATTTCAACAAAAAAAACAACAAAGAAAAAATAAATAAATATACCAATGAAAAGAAACAGAAAAACAGAAACACTACTGACCAGTCACTTACCAGGGATAAAAAGCACTTCCTCCCCACCCAGCATCGAATTCCCACCTAGATTCAAATTCCCAAACTCACTCTTAGCTGTGTCTCACTCCTGGCTCTGTCTTCTCTGGGTCACTGGGAGAACTCACTGGGAGTGAGTTTACAAGTTGCTCTTTTTAAACTGTCCTGACTTGACTCCCCTCCCCCACCTGCTTTTAGATCAAGGTATATTGTCACAAGTAGGCTTCAATGAAGTTACTGTGAAAAGCCGCTAGTCGCCACATTCCAGCGTCTGTTCGGGGAGGCCAGTACGGGAATTGAATCTGCTCTGCTGGCATTGTTCTGCATTACAAGCCAGCTGTTTAGCCCATTGAGCTGAACCAGCTCCATCATGTCGGACAATCGACCTTGTTTCAAGAACCTCGAATCAATTTTCAAGAATTTGCCCGTCACTATGATTTTCGGCACATTACCTCTAGTCCGCTGTATCCCCAGTCGAACAGGAAGGCAGAAATGGATGTGCAGATCGTGATGCAGCTGTTAAAGAAGGCCATTGATGGTCAGGAGGACATCTATTTGGCGATCCTCAGCTATCGGTCAGCGCCACTTGTCAAAGGACTGTCGCCAGCACAGCTGCTCATGAACAGACAATTACGGACAAACGTTCCCGTATGCCCTCCATGGTGGCTCCCCCTCTAGATCAACGACTGAAGCAGAAATTTCTTTCAAAGAGGAGGCAGAAGGATGCCTATGATAGATCCACAAGGAAGCTCCAACCACTGCCTCCAGGTGCTACCGTCAGACCTGAAGATGCCTACAGCAATGGATGGTTAAAACTGGCAAAGATTTTGCAACAGGCAGTTCCGCAGTCATTTCTGATGCTTACTGAGGATAGTTCCGTATTGCGACAGAACCGAAGAACGCTACTGAAAGTGTAACGGCCTTTTGTGCTGAGTCCAACAGAAGAGCTGATCTGCAATCCCAAACGTGACGACGACACAGACTACCCAACAGAGCCAGTGATCAATGTCGCATCTGCAGCATTGAATGCAGAACGAGCAGGAACACCAACAACAGATAAAAGTGGCACACAATGGCTGATTCAGCCATCACTCAGGAGGTCAACCAGATTACGACACAAGCCTGACAGACTGAACTTATAATAAAATATGTACAGCATATGTGTAAAGCCATCTTGCATATCAGGTTGCTGGAAGAACAGTTATGATTGGAAAGATCAATGCCTCCAAAGGAAGGGGGATGTGGTGATATGCATGTACACATAAATGTATATAGTTTTATAAAAGAATATAGTAGTATATCAGTGCACATAACTGTCGGTATGGTCTCCGACCAGCAGCTGGCGTCAGACATCCATCACGTGACTTGAGGGAACCGCCTGTTGGTAGTAGGACGTACAACAGGATAGTCGCACTTAGATTAACTCCCAGAGAATTCAAGTAACTTGATCTGTATAGTACTCTGTTAGTTGGCTTAGTTCACAGTTGTGGGGCGGGTGTGAACGGAGGGTTGGGTTGGAGGGAGGGTTAAAGGGGTGGGTGGAGGGAGAGCTGAAGGTGTAGGGGGATTGAGGGAGGGTTTGGGCTCACCTGGAGGGATGGCGTCTACTTACTCATGCTGCCCGGTGAAGGTTGTTGACCTTCTTCCGATACTGGAGGCCAGTCCGCCAGGTCACACTGCCCGAGCTGACTGATGCCGCCACCTCATCCTAGGCAGCACTGGCTGTCTTGTGACTCACCCTCCGGGACCATTGAGGGAACAGGACATCCCTCCTGATCTCCACATTTCCAGGATCCTCCGCAGGTCTGCATTCTTGAATCTTGGGGGTGTTCTCCTCGGTGCCATTGTTGCAAGCTGGCTGGGGTTGGTCGAGCAAGTGCAGCTTAAGTGCTGCTCGTTGTTGTTAGCGGGGGATTGGTTAGTGCGGTCCCGGCAAATCAGCTGGTGAGCCGGCATTCGGAGCGAGAAGCCCGTGAAGCCTCGTTAAGTGAAATGAAAATCGCTTATCGTCACAAGTAGGCTTCAAATGAAGTTACTGTGAAAAGCCCCTAGTCGCCAGATTCCAGCGCCTGTTCGGGGAGGCTGGTACGGGAATTGAACCGTGCTGCTGGCCTGCCTTTGTCTGCTTTCAAAGCCAGTGATTTAGCCCTGTGCTAAACCAGCCCCAAGTGGACCAATTAACGTTGAATTGTGTTCTCGGCCTCGCCGGCCGAGCGCCGGGAAACGCGTGGCAATTCCCGCTCACTACAGCACTTGGAAATGTTTCCAGAGAATCGCGCAAAAGCTTTACACAGGTTAAAATGATGCCTCTGCTGGTACAAAAGGTGCACCGAATTATCAAGCACTGAACGCATGTTAGATTGAGTGAGAAATTTCCCAACCCCGAACAGGACTGGATGAATCCTCAGGCTTGTGTTGTCACGGCTATTGTACAGCTGCGGGATGAGGGGGATTGCTGTTATATGTTTGCATATTAATTGTGATCTCCACATGTTCCTTCCTTCCGAAGAAAATGTCACATGTAGGTGGCAACAAAAATCAGGGAGATTTGTCATTTGTTTGAAAAGGTTAAGGTTAGCACCTTCCAGCTGTGTTTCTGTGCTACTTTGTGAAATCCGCTTTAGTTTTGACCAGCACAGCAGGCTGCGATGTCACTGCCCAGTTTAGTCAGAGATTTGCTGTTAAATTTTTAGGTGAGCCATCTGTCAATTGAATTTAACAAACCATTACCTCATCAAGTTATTTAGTGTGAATGCCAAACCTATATGTATTTTTGTTCTTATTCTGTATTCATGTCTAGCTGTCCAACACACAGCCGTTGCCCCACATGCCCATTTTAGGTGAATTTAACCTGGTAATGGCAATCTTAAAAAGATTTGAATTTGCTCATGAAACTTTCTTGAATGCTGCAGGCAGTCTCCATTTGCCCTTTCGAGACCAATGACACCAAGGTGTGAATTGAAAGAAGGAACTCTACTCATCTGAAGCTCCCATGTTCCTGAGGCCCAGTACCAGACTGGAGACCAGATTGACAAAATTGTTTGAGCTCACCAGCATTCAGAAGGGCACAAATGCATCCTAATGTGGTGGGAGGAGAGAAGCAAATGGGTCAGCAATGCAAGAATGCATCATTGCAAATTTTGGATCAGTCTTCTGCCTCAGAATAAGCCCTCTGGAAGGGACTTGGCTACCTGGCACCCTGTTTGTGATTCGGTGCCAGGTTTTGCCGCCAACAGTGGTCTGTCAGGCACTGCAGATGCAGCCTTAGCAATGCAAGTGTCTGTTGGATAAATTAATCAATTAAGATATGTTGATGGGGTTAGGTGAAGTAGAGTGGGAGGAGGATCATAAGGAGGATCATAACATGTGCCTTTGGGTCTGAATGGCCTGCTTCTTTGTTGTAATGCAAATGAGTTGCTCGATCTTCAATTTATCTCCTCCCACCTAAAATTTGACAGCAACAATACCGGCCAGTAGCAGTGTCCCAATTGCAATCATTGTGCCAAGATAATGGCCTGAACATTAAACAGAATTGATATGCCATCAATGAACACACGACAAGTGGTGAACGTAACTGAGGCTTTAATACACTAAACAGAAAGCCTCCTGGCCTCTGATCCTGAACAGGATCAGAGGCGGAGACCAGCCACCTTTATACATGAGCCCGAGGGGAGGAGCCACAGGCGGAGCCAGCAGGGACGGGCCGAGGCATGTAACAATACAATACAATACAGTGGTTTACCACATTCACCTCCTGTTAAAAAAAGGAGTCCAGCGGGGATGAAATGGGCTTAAGGATCAAGTCTGTCGGGGGCCTTGACCTTCCGCCATGATCGCCTCAGTCCTGGCTGTGGTGTGGGCACCGGTGTCGAGATCTGCGCGTCCGGAAGCGTGTTGTCCTCTTCCTCACCCAGTTGTTGAGTCGGTGGACGGGGGGCGGTGTATGGGCAGGGGTGGTGGTGATGGTCGCCGGCGGGCTTGCGGGTGCCAGTTCTTGAGGTAGGTGGGTAAAAGTGGGGGAAGACGGTGTAGGGTCGGGGGTGGTGGTGATGGTCGCTGGGGAACCTGCAGGTGCCAAATCCCGAAGGGAGACTGTGTTCTGTCGCCCGTCCTGATGTGCCACGTAGGCATATTGTGGATTGGCATGGAGGAGCAGGACCTTCTCGACGAGGGGAACTGATTTATGGCTCCTCGCATGCTTCCGGAGGAGGACGGGCCCTAGGACTGTCAGCCAGGACGGGAGCGAGACCCCGGAGGTGGACTTCCTGGTGTTATGGGCGAGGCGTTTTCAGAACCCCAAAATGCATCATGGAGTTCAACCAACCTCCCTCTTTAATGTATTTGGTGCTTTTCCTAGCACACGGCTTGTTCCCTAGGTGTGGGATTACAATTAAGGACACATGGGTTTTTAAACACAAAACAATGTTTATTCCATGAACTCAACTTAACATCTTGAATAAACATTGGATCTCTTAACACCCCTTACTTCAAAGATAACTCAGAAAATATTGCATCAGTAAATGATTCCTCAAAATGTTCCTTCAAACTTCCAAGAGACTTAACACCATTAAACAGAATTACATCAGGTTAAAGCCTTTACTATTATGGGTTTAGATCACCCAAATGATCCAGAGATAGTCTTTCATGGCAGAGATCCAGCTCACTGCAAACACAGACACTCCCCAAGCTCTTTTCAAACTGCAAAATCTAAACTGCAAAATGGCTGACCAGAGCTCAGCCCCACTCGCTCTCTGACATCACTGTTTTCTTAAAGGTACATTGCTTAAACATTCATGTCTTAAAGGTACTCTCACATGACATCTCCCCCCAAGAAAAAAAAACCCATCAACTTCAAGATGGTTTCATTTTTCACTTTTGCACCATCCACGACAAAATGTACACAGTAAATATACCTTTTCATTTAAAGAAAACAACACACTCAAACAGGTATAATAATATAGTCCATTTTTCTTTGTTCTTCTTCCTCCAACCGAAATCCTTCTCGATTGACAGTCTCTTTGAACAAAGTCTCTGCACGATCCATCCATTCCTCTACGCCTCAGTATTTCTCTTTAGAATTAGATACTTTAGTTCAATCTGACCACAGAGTCCCTTGCAATTCTCCAATACAGGAACATTGGTGATCACAGCTTTCAGGCAGTCAAATGCCTGGTGAAAGTCCGCTGTCCATTGAATTTTTCTCGTTTCTTTAGCAATTCCATCAGTGGAGTAATCACGCCACAAAGCTTTTGCACAGCTGTTCGATCAAATTCATTCGTGTTAAGAGATCGCATTGCTTCCCTTCATCTTGAGGGTATCGGAAACTCCTCAAGGAAAGTGATTCGGGCTTCTCCAAATTCACTTTCGGCTAGGTTCATCACCAAACCCGCCACCTGAAGTCGATCGAAGAACTCCATACGATGTTTTAAATGTTCTTTCCATGTCTGGAAGTTGGAAATAAAAGCAGATTGTCCCACTTTCTCCATGCAATCCTTCAATGGTGGGACAGGATAAGAGTCTGTTCTTGTAACTGCATTCACCTTTCGATACACCACACACAACCATTGGGTACCGTCTGGTTTAGGTACCATCACTATGGGTGAGCTCCATTGGCTGCAACCCACTTCAATTATGCCATTCTTCAGCATACTCTCAATCTCTCTGTTAACCTGTGCCAATTTAAAAGGATTAAGTCGAGATGGATGTTGTTTGATAGGAACAGCATTTCCCACATCTACATCATGTATAGCCATTTTAGTACTTCGCAATTTATCTCTACAAACTTGCTCATGTGATATCAATAACTCTTTCAGGTCAGTTCATTTTTCCTCTGGGAGGTAACTTAACAATTCATCCCAATGTTTAAGAACATCCTCATTTTCCAATTTAATTTGAGGTATGTCAAATTCACAGTCATCTGGATTTGGTTTGTCACTTTGAGTTAGAATCATTAAAACCTCCTTTTTCTCTCCTTCCCTTTCAAAGAACCTTTTAAGCATATTCACATGACACACATAATTCACCTCACTTAATTTCCTTTCAATCTGATATGGTCACAAAACCTAGCTTTTAAAGGCTCACCTACCACTGGTAACAACACTAAAACTTTATCCCACCTGGCAAAACTACGAACTTTGGATTTCTTGTCCGCTATCCATTTCATCACATTTTGTGCAACTTTCAAATATTGTTTAGCCAATTCACCTGCCCTATTTAATCGTTCCCTAAAATTTGACACGTAATCCAATAATGTAATTTCCGATTTCTCACCCACCAATTTTTCCTTGATCAATTTAAGTGGTCCTCTTACCTCATAACCAAAAATTACTTCAAAAGGACTAAATTTGGTTGACTCATTAGGTGCATCAATAATTGCAAACAATATGAATGGAATTCCTTTATCCCAATCCTTTGGATAATCTTGACAATATGCCCTCAGCATTGTCTTTAATGCCTGATGCCACCTTGCTAATGCTCCCTGTGATTCTGGGTGGTACGCAGTTGATTTAAATTGTTTTATTCATAACTTCTTTGAATAACTTTGAAGAAAAATGGGTTCATTGATCCGATTGAATTTCTGTGGGTAGTCCCTATCTAGTAAAGAATTTAAGTAACTCCTCCACAATCCTTTTAGCTGTAATATTACGTACTGGAATGGCCTCTGGAAACCTAGTAGACACATCCATTACAGTCAAAAGATATTGATTCCCACTTTTTGTTTTCGGAAGCGGTCCTACACAATCGATTAGGTCCTTGTAAAAGGTTCCTCAAATGCTGGAATGGGTATTAAGGGCTTCAGGTTTCGCTATCACTTGACATGTGTGACATGATTGACAAAATTTAGTTACCTCTTTATGTAATCCAGGCCAATAAAAATGTTTCTGGATTTTAGCTTGAGTTTTCCTTATTCCCAAATGACCTCCCACTAGTACCTCACGTGCAACTCGCAACACCTCCTTTCTATACCCTACCGGCAATACTACTTGGTGAACTTATGCCCACTTTTCATCCGCCTGCATATGTACAGGTCTCCGTTTTCTCATCAAGACATCAATTTTACGGTAATAACACTCTGGTATACTCTCAGATTCCTCTTCCGTATATGCTTTCTCATATATCCGTTTTATTTCTACATCTTTCTGTTGTAACTGGAATGGCCTCTGGAAACCTAGTAGACACATCCATTACAGTCAAAAGATATTGCTTCCCACTTTTTGTTTTAGGAAGCGGTCCTACGCAATCATTTAAGACCTTTGTAAAAGGTTCCTCAAATGCTGGAATGGGTATTAAGGGCGCTGGTTTTATCACTGTTTGAAGTTTCCCTAACACTTGACATGTGTGACATGATCGACAAAATGTAACTACATCTTTCTGTAGTCCAGGCCAATAAAAATGTTTTTGTATTTTAGCTTGAGTTTTCCTTACTCCAAAATGACCTTCCACTGGTACCTCATGTGCTACTCGCAACACCTCCTTTCTATACCCTACCGGCAATACTACTTGTTGAACTTCTGCCAACATTTCATCTGCCTGCATATGTAAAGGTCTCCATTTTCTCATTTTTATGGTGTTAACACTCCGGTATACACTCAGATTCCTCTTCTGTATATGCTTTCTGATACATCCGTTTTATTTCTACATCTTTCAGTTTTAACACCGCCAATTTTCCTGAACTAAAAATATCCGCCTCATCCTCCACCTGTTCTTGTTCTTTTTCAACCATCTGATCAAAACTCGTTTCTGATAATTGCACTTCATCTTCACCTTCACTCTTCGATTTCTCCTCTTGTCTTAACCTGTGACTTTGCGACCTTGATACTACGCAATCTGGAAAAATCCCAGGATATTCATCCTTCAACACTTCAGTTGACTGATTTTCCAATGGCTTATCAACCACAGTGCATCACTCCCACCTGTGATCCAGCTACATCGTTGCCCAAGATAAACTGTATTCCTGGACAAGATAGTTTCTCTATTACTCCTACTACCACTTCACCACTCTTCACTGGACTTTTCAACCTTACCTTATATAATGGAACACTACTCCTCTCACCCTGAATTCCACATATCACCACCTTTTCTAGCACCATTCTTCCCAATCTACATAATTCCTCATCTCTTACCATTAAAGATTGACTAGCCCCGTATCTCTTAAATTTTGACTTCTTTACCTGCTCCTCCTGATACACATGAGTAAACTTTAACCACACAAGTAAATTCTTTAAAGACATCTGGCACCATCTTAACAATTACTTCTTGAACAGGCTGTACAATTGTTTGCACCTCCTTCGCTTCCCTTGGGCTTTCCTTTGCCACTCTAACAAACCCCACTGTCTTATCCTGTTTTACCACATCAGCCTTCCCAGTGCTTTTCTTCAACTACCAACACTGTGACTTTACATGGCCTAGTTTATTACAGTGAAAACATTTGAAACTTTTCATTTCTTTTCCACCCTCCTGGATTTCCTTTTTAATCTGAGGTACACTCTCTTTATTGTCTCCCATCTGATCACCTTTACCTTCACCACTTGAGTATTTCTCATGTCCCCAGTTTCTATCCCTCATCGGCTGAAACTGATGTCGGAAACCAATTTTTGATTTATGAACTAATTCATAATCATCTGCCATTTCCGCTGCTAATCTCGCAGTTTTAACCCTCAGTTCTTCCACATGAGTTCTCACTACATCAGGAATTGAATCTTTAAACTCCTCCAAAAGTATAATTTCTCTGAGAGCTTCAGACGTTTGGTCTATTTTCAAAGCCCTTATCCATCTATCAAAATTACTCTGTTTGAGCCTTTCAAACTCCATGTATGTTTGACCAAATTCTTTCCTTAAATTTCTAAACCTTTGTCTGTAAGCTTCAGGCACTAGCTCATATGCACTTAAGATGGATTTCTTCACCTCCTCATACATTCGAGATACCTCCTCTGGTAGTGATGCAAACACTTCACTAGCTCTACCTACCAGCTTCGTTTGAATCAGTAACACCCACATGTCCTGTGGCCATTTCATTTGTTTAGCTACCTTCTCAAATGAAATGAAAAAGGCTTCCACTTCCTTCTCGTCAAACCTTGGCAATGCTTGGACATATTTAAATAGATTCCCACCAAGCCTTCGACTATGGTGCTCTTTTTCACTATCCTCATCACTATCATCCAACTGTACGTTTCCCTTTACGTCTGCCATTTTTAACTGATTGTCATGTTTCATGGCCATTTTCTGAAGTTCAAACACCCTCTCTTTATCTTTTTCCCTGATCTGTATCTCCCTTTCTTTTTCTTTTTGTTCTGCTAGGGCTATTCTTTCTTTTCTCCTTTCTTCCCTCTCCTTTTCGTTTTCCTCTCTCTCTTTCTCTTTCTTTTTCCTCTCTCTCTCTTTCTCTTTCTTTTCCCTCTCACTCTCTTTCTCTTTCTTTTTGTTCTCTCTCTCTTTCTCTTTCTTTTTCCTCTCTCTCACTCTCGTATGCCAGCCGCTTTAATTCTTTCTCATGTTCCATTTGTTTAATTTGCAACTGAATTTTTGCCATTCCCAATGAGTCAAATTCTATCTCAGGCAACTTTAAATGCTTAACCACCGCCATAATGACCTCATCTTTTCGCATTTTGTCAGGTAATGCTAACTGCAATGTTCTTGCCAAATCTAACAGTCTGCTTTTCGTTTCTGTCCGTAAGGTACTACGTGTGACATTCTCCACCCCCAAAAACTTCTGAGCCTCTGAAAGAGCCATTGTTCACAACACTCTCCTCACTTAAACTAAAATACCACACCGGAAAAGCAACAATCCTTCACTATCTTTAAGTTCACAAAAGCCAATCCAATAGACAGACTTTTGTCCCGGACGAGCCTCCAATTGTTATGGGCAAGGCGTTTTCAGAACCCCAAATTGTATCATGGAGTTCAACCATGTATTTGTTGCTTTTCCTAGCACACGGCTTGTTCCCTAGGTGTGGAATTACAATTATGGACACGTGGGTTTTTAAACACATAACAATGTTTATCCCATGAACTCAACTTAACATCTTCAATAAACATTGGATCTCTGAACACCCCTTACTTCAAAGATAACTCAGAAAATATTGCAACAGTAAATAATTTCTCAAAATGTTCCTTCAAACTTCCAAGAGACTTAACACCTTTAAACAGAATCACAGACTTCCGGGTGCGGCGATGACCAGCTAAGTCGCACGTTTCGGCACCTCCCATTTTAACGGACTTTTGGGCTCTTATCTGGAGCCCCAACGGCAATTTTCAAAGGCTAAACCCACTGTGAGGCGACATAGAAGGGAGTCCCCACGGATGTGAATGGACAGAAGAGATAATAGTGGCCAGATTACGGAGGATCCTCTGGAGCAGCAGCAAAGAAGGGAAGTGAGAAGCAAGATGGCGGTGGAGGGAGGCCAGTTGGTATGGGGCCTGGAACAGCATGAGTTCCTCCGGCGATGTGTGGAGGAGCTCAAGAAGGAGGTGCTGGCGCCGATGCTGCAGGCGATTGAGGGGTTAAAGGAGGCGCAGAAGACCCAAGAGATGGAGCTCCGTGGAGTGAAGGCAAAAGCTGCCGAAAATGAGGATGAGATACAGGGCTTGGTGGTGAAGACGGAGACGCACGAGGCACTGCATAAGAGGTGTATGGAGAGACTAGAAGCCCTGGAAAATAGCTCGAGGAGGAAGAACTTAAGAATCTTGGGTCTTCCCGAAGGGGCAGAGGGAGCGGACGTTGGGGCGTATGTGGCAACAATGCTCCATACCTTAATGGGAGCTGAGGCCCCGACGGGCCCCCTGGAAGTGGAGGGAGCGTATCGAGTCCTCGTGAGAAGATCAAAGGCAGGAGAAATACCTCGAGCAATAGTGGTGAGGTTCCACCGCTACAAGGACAGGGAGATGGTCCTGAGATGGGCGAAAAAGACACGGAGCAGCAGGTGGGTGAACGCGGTGATCCGCGTGTATCAGGATTGGAGTGCGGAGGTGGCGAGAAGGAGGGCGCGTTTCAATCGGGCCAAGGCGGTGCTCCACAAGAGGAAAGTGAAGTTCGGAATGTTGCAGCCGGCAAGACTGTGGGTTACACACCAGGGTAAACACTACTACTTCGAGACGGCAGAAGAGGCGTGGACATTTATCGAAGAGGAGAAGTTGGACTAGATTGGAGAAAGAGTGTTTGAAATGAAGTAGTGAGGTGGTGGCAAGGGACTGTGAATCAGATGTGGGGGGGGGGGAAAATTTTTTCTTTCCCCTCGAAGGGGGGGGGGCACGAAGAAATGTGGGCGCCGGTGGGGAAGGGGAGGGGGAAGGAGAGAGGGAGCTGCGCCATCAGGGGCGGGGCCGAGAGGGAAGCGGGGCTTTGTCCCCGCGCTATGGAAATTGTGGCGGGAAAAGGGGGCGCAGGAAGGAGGGGGCCTCACATGATGGGAGGCTAAGGATAAACGGGGGAAGCCGAGGTCAGCCAGAGTTTGCTGACTTCCGGAAGCAATATGGGGGAGCAACTAAGCTAGAGAGGGATCTAGCGGGGGGAGGGGGGGTGGGTTAACTGGGTTGCTGCTGCTAAGGGGAAGGGGGAGCTGTTATGGGATGGGATGGTCGGGACGGGAGGGCGCCGTCGGGAGGAAAAGCGGGTGCGTGGGAACCGGGTGAGGAGCTGGTCTAAAAAAGGGGATGGCTAGTCGACGAGGGGGGGGGGATAAAGAGCCCCCCAACCCGGTTGATCACGTGGAACAGGGGAGGGTTGAACGGGCCGATTAAGAGGGCAAGGGTACTTGCGCACCTAAAGAAGCTAAAGGCAGACGTGGTCATGCTTCAGGAGACGCACCTGAAACTGGCGGATCAGGTCAGATTAAAGAAAGGATGGGTGGGACAGGTATTCCACTCGGGCTTGGATGCGAAAAATAGAGGGGTGGCAATACTGGTGGGGAAACGGGTATTGTTTGAGGCGAAGAACATAGTGGCGGACAGTGGGGGTAGATACCTGATGGTGAGTGGCAGACTGCAAGGTGAGGCGGTGGTGCTGGTGAATGTATATGCCCCGAACTGGGATGACGCGAACTTTATGAAGCGTATGTTAGGGCGCATCCCGGACCTGGAGATGGGAAAGTTGGTAATGGGGGGGGGACTTCAACACGGTGCTGGACCCAGGGCTGGACCGGTCCAGATCTAGGACCGGGAGGAGGCCGGCAGCGGCCAAGGTGCTTAAGCACTGGCGACGGCGCAGTTGCCGTTCTCCCCGAAAAAATACACCACAAACCCAGTGGTGGTGGCAACTCTGAAAATTTGGGGGCAGTGGAGACGACATAAGGGAGTGACGGGTGCCTCAGTGTGGTCCCCGATAAGGAACAATCATAGGTTCGTCCCAGGAAGGATAGATGGGGGATTTAAATCTTGGCAGCGAGCAGGAATTGCGAAATTGAAGGACTTGTTCTTAGACGGGACGTTCGCGAGTCTGGGAGCACTGACAGAAAAATATGGGCTGCCACCTGGGAATGCATTTCGCTATATGCAAGTGAGGGCATTTGTGAGGCAACAGGTGAGGGAATTTCCGCAGCTCCCAGCGCAAGAGATCCAGGACAGAGTGATTTTGGGGGCATGGGTGGGTGATGGCAGGGTGTCAGATATATATAGGGAAATGAGAGACGAGGGGGAGACGATGGTGGAAGAGCTGAAGGGAAAATGGGAGGAGGAGCTGGGGGAAGAGATAGAGGAGGGGCTGTGGGCAGATGCCCTAAGTAGGGTAAACTCTTCGTCCTCGTGTGCCAGGCTCAGCCTGATACAATTCAAGGTTCTACACAGGGTGCATATGACTGGAGCAAGGCTGAGTAGATTTTTTGGAGTGGAGGATAGGTGCGGGAGATGCGCGGGAAGCCCGGCGAACCACACCCACATGTTCTGGTCATGTCCGGTATTGCATGGGTTCTGGGTGGGTGTGGCAAAAGTGATTTCAAAGGTGGTGGGGGTCCGGGTCGAACCAGGCTGGGTGTTGGCTATATTTGGGGTTGCAGATGAGCCGGGAGTGCAGGAGGCGAGAGAGGCCGATGTTTTGGCCTTTGCGTCCCTAGTAGCCCGGCGAAGGATTCTACTTATGTGGAAAGAAACTAAACCCCCGGGCGTGGAGGCCTGGATAAACGACATGGCAGGGTTCATAAAATTGGAGCGGATAAAGTACGCGCTAAGAGGTTCGGCTCAAGGGTTCACCAGGCAGTGGCAATCGTTCCTCGACTATCTCGCAGAGCGATAAGGGAAAATAGGAAAGGTAGCAGCAGCAACCCAGGGGGGAAGGGGGGGGGGGAGGACTCATTTGGGTCCTCAGGGGTTTTATGTGTGTGTTTATATATTAGTTATTTATATTAGATTTTACGAAGTTACTATTTTAGTTACTATTTCTGTTGTTTCTTATTTTGTTGTTGGCAGTTGCCGTTAGTTAGCATATTATTTATTTAAAAAACGATCAATGTATATATTATTACAAAGTTGTAAAATGGGAAATTTTTGTTTTTGTTTGATCGAAAAACTTTAATAAAATATATATATTTTTTAAAAAACAGAATCACATCAGGTTAAAGGCTTTACTATTATGAATTTAGATCACCCAAATGATCCAGAGATAGTCTTTCATGGCAGAGATTCCAGCTCACTGCAAACACAGATACTCCCCAAGCTCTTTTCAAACTGCAAAAACTAAACTGCAAAATGGCTGACCTGAGCTCAGCCCCACCCACTCTCTGACATCACTGTTTTCTTAAAGGTACATTGCTTAAACATCATGTCTTAAAGGTACTCTCACATGACACTGGGGAAAGCAAACATACGCTCGTGAGGAGTCTCATTGGTGGCAGTACACAGGAGCGACCGGATGGAGTGGAGCGCATCGGAGAGGTCCTCCTGCCAGCGGGAGACTGGGAGACTTCTAGACCGTAGGGCCTGGAGAACGGCCTTCCAGACCCTCGCGTTCTCCCTCTCCACCTGTCTGTTGCCCCGGGGGTTGTAGCTGGTCATCCTGCTGGAGGCGATGCCCTTGCTGAGCAGGAACTGACGCAACTCATGAAGGAGGAACCCCGATCGCTATGGACGTAGGTGGGGAACCCGAACAAGGTGAAAAGGCTGTGCAGGGCCTTGATGACGGTGGCAGAGGTCGTGTCAGGGCATGGGATGGCAAAGGGGAATCTTGAGTACTCGTCAACAATGTTGAGGAAGTACACGTTACGATCAGTGGAGGGGAGGGGCCCTTTGAAAAAGATGCTGATGGGCTCAAACGGGCGAGAGGCCTTTACCAGGTGCGCTCTGTCTGGCCGATAGAAGTGCGGTTTGCACTCCGCGCAGACCTGGCAGTCCCTGGTCACGGACCTGACCTCCTCGCTGGAGTAAGGCAGGTTGCGGGCCTTGATAAGGTGAAAAAAAAGGGTGACGCCCGGGTGACAGAGGTCATTGTGGAGGGCCCGGAGTCGGACAACTTGTGCGCTGGCACATGTACCGCAGGATAGGGCATCTGGGGGCTCATTGAGCTTCCCAGGCCGATACAAGATATCGTAGTTGCAGGTGGAGAGCTCGATCAGAATCTTGTCATTCTTGATCTTGCCCTGCTGTGTGTTATTGAACATGAAGGCAACCGACCGTTGGTCAGTGAGGAGAGTGAATCGCCTGCCGGCCAGGTAATGCCTCCAATGTCGCACAGCTTCCACAATGGCTTGGGCTTCCTTTTCGACAGAGGAGTGTCGCATTTCGGAGGCATGGAGGGTGTCATAATATACACCAGTATATCATGGTGCAGACACACACTGATGGACACACAGTGGGACCAATCAACACACACACCGCAGCCAATCACCAGTTAGAGCACACGCCCTATAAAGACAGGGGGCATCAGAGTTCCCGCCCATTCGAGCTGCAGCTAGCTAGGAGGACAGAGCTCACAGCCTGCAAAACAGACACTCACCATGTGCAGAGTGCATCGACTGGTTAGGACAAGGCAAAGGTCTTTAGCTAAAGCTTGTATTGTGTTAACCCACAGTCAGAGTATGTTAAACAGTTCATGATTCAATAAAACAGTGTTGCACTATTTCAAGTGTTGGTGACCTGTATATGTTCCATGGACCCAGAACACCCAACACAACAGAGGGTACGGGAGAAGAAAGCCACGGGCCTGCCCGACTGGTTGAGGGTAGCGACCAGCGCAACGTCAGACGCATCGCTCTCCACCTGGAACGGAATGGACTCGTCCACAGCGTGCATCGCGGCTTTGGCAATATCTGCCTTGATGCGGTTGAAGGCCAGATGGGCCTCAGCTGTCAGGGGAAAAACGGTGGATTTAATAAGCGGACGGGCCTTGTCCGCATAATTGGGGACCCACTGGGCATAGTAGGAGAAGAACCCCAGGCGTCTCTTCAGGGCCTTGGGGCAGTGGGGGAGGAGGAGTTCCAGGAGGGGGCACATGGGGTCGGGGTCGGGCCCTAGGACTCCGTTTTCCACAACGTAACCAAGGACGGCTCGGCGGGTTGTGCGGAAAACGCATTTTTCCTTATTGTATGTGAGGTTCAGGAGTTTGGCGGTGTGAAGGAAGTGCGGGAGGTTTTCGTCATGGTCCTGCTGGTCATGGCCGCAGATGGTAACATTATCTAAGTACGGGAACGTGGCCCGCAACCCGTACTAGTCAATCATTCGGTCCATTTCCTGTTGGAAGACCAAGACCCCATTGGTGACGCCGAAGGGAATTCTGAGGAAGTTGTAGAGCCGACCATCTGCCTCGAAGGCAGTGTATTGGCGGTCCTCCGGGCGGATAGGGAGCTAGCGGTACACGGACATCAAGTCAACTGTGGAGAAGACTCGATACTGCGCAATCTGATTGACCATGTCAGATATGCGGGGGAGGGGGTACGCATCGGTTGATTGTCTGACTGTAGTCGATGACCATCCGGTGCTTCTCCCCAGTCTTGACGACCACCACCTGGGCCCTCCAGAGGCTGTTACTAGCCTCAATGATCGCCTCTCATCGGAGTCACTGTACCTCCGACCTGATAAAGGTCCTATCCCGGGCATTGTATCACCTGCTCCTAGTAGCTACGGGCTTACAGTCCAGATGAGGTTAGCGAAGAGTGAGGGTGGGGCGACCGTAAGGTTGCCCCACCCTTGCGAGGCTAAGACGATAAAGGGGGGCAGGGGTCCGCCGAACTTTAAAGTAAGGCTTTGGAGGTGGCACTGGAAGTCGAGCCCCAGTAATAGGGTAGCGCAGAGATGGGGAAGGACGTAGAGTTTGAAGTTAGCGTACTCTACGTAAGGACCACGACACAGTACCCCCGGATTTCTACTGCATTTGATCCGGAAGCCAGGGAGATTTTCTGGGTTGCGGGTAAGATTGGGAGGGAGCAGCGCCTTACCGTATCTGGGTGTATGAAGCTGTCTGTGCTCCTAGAGTTGAAAAGGCAGGCCGTCTCGTGCCCGTTGATCCGGACAGTCATCGTCGATTTTGTGAGGTGATGAGGCCGGGACTGGTCGAGAGTGATGGAGGCGAGCTTCGAAAGGTAATGGGTAGGCCGGTCGGAGGTAGCGGCGGCCAGCGTACGATCGGGTGAGCAGGGCTCCCGGGATGCTGCGGAGTGGTCCCACGGTGGCGTCAAAGATGGCGGCCCCCGTGGGTCTCGCGTGGTGGGTGAAGTACAAAATGGTGTTAAAGATGGCGGTCTTGGGTCGCACGTGGCGGCCAAAATCGAAGATGGCGGCGCCCACGGGTCGCACATGGTGGGTGGCGCGGCAGCTGGGGGCGGCCCCAACAGGCAGCAGGCAGCGCTGCTGGGCCCAGAAGCTTTAGGGAGAGATCGGGCCTGGCAGGCTATCACAAAGTGGCTCTTCCTCCCACACCGATTGCAAGTCGTGTTCCGTGCAGGGCAGCTTTGTCGGGGATGATTAACCTGGCCGCAAAAGTAGCACTTGGGGCTTCCGGCGTTGTCAGGCTGCTGCGCGGCACAGGCTTGCGCCGCACCCGTGTCGGATGATGGCGGCGCCCACGAGGTCCACAAGGGTGCCGCGCGGTCGGAGGTGTAGGCCTCCATGTTCTGGAAGGCCACCTCCAGTGAGTTTGAGAGCTGCACTGTCTCTGGGAGGCCGAGTGTACCCCCTTCTAGCAATTGCTGGCGGATGTAGCTCGATTTCATGCCCGCGACATAAGCGTCCCTGATCAACAGCTCCGCGTGTTGGGTAGCCGGTACCGCCTGGCAGTCGCAGCTCTGGCAGAGTACCCGCAAGGCACGCAGGAATTCTGCTAGTGACTTCCCAGGGCATTGTCGTCTCGTGGCAAGAAGGTGCCTAGCATACACCTCGTTCACAGACTTAACATAGTGTCCCTCCAGCAGCATTATCGCCTCCGTATACGAGGGGGCATCCCTGATGTGAAGAAAGACTTGCGGGCACACCTGTGCATGGATGATCTGCTTCTTTTGGAGGTCGGTGAAGTCTTCGGTGAAGGATCCGAGGTACGCTTCGAAGCAGCTTAGTCAGTGCTCGAAAGTTGCAATGGCGTTGGCTGTCTGTGGGTCCAGCTCCAGGCGATCAGGCTTGAGAGATGAATTCATATTAGATGTTTAGTGTATTAAATTGATATGCCATCAATGAACACATGACGAGTGGTGAACGTAATTGAGGCTTTAATACACTAAACAGAAAGCCTCCTGGCCTCTGATCCCGAACTGGATCAGAGGCGGAGACCAGCCACCTTTATACATGAGCCCGAGGGGAGGAGCCACAGGCGGAGCCAGCAGGGACAGGCCCAGGCATGTAACAATACAATATAATACAATACAGTGGTTTACCACAAGAATATAGGGTGGTATTTTTCAGCCCTCCCTAGTATGTTTTCCGGCATCAGAGGCGGCTCACTATTGGCGGGATCTTCTAGTCCTGCCAATGACTAGGGTGTTTTGCGTGGCTTGACCATTCCGCTGCCGGGGAACCCGTTACAGGAAGGGCTGGAAAATCCCATCCATAAATGGTTTGATTGCTGAGAATTACTGAGTGGAGGAACAAGGGTTCATTTTTATCATCAGATTCTCACAATGGAAAAACGCTTGAAAGGAGCATTGGCTGGGGAATCACATGGTCAGCAGACCACAACATTCAAATGCACAGTCATGTGTCGGAGTTACTTTCATGGGAGCAACAGCTCAGAAAACCTATTACGCTATGACAGTGATAAACTGAAAGTTCATGTGGCCTCACTAAATGCTGGTCACCTTCTGACGCCACCTTGTGTCTTAATCTCTCCTCTTTCCAATAATAATAATCTTTATTAGTTTCACCAGTAGGCTTACATTAACACTGCAATGAAGTTACTGTGAAAAGCCCCTAGTCGCCACATTCCGGCACCTGTTCGGGTATACAGAGGGAGAATTCAGAATGTTCAAATTACCTAACAAGCACGTCTTTCAGGACTTGTGGGAGGAAACCGGAGCATCCGGAGGAAACCCACGCAGACACGGGGAGAATTTGCAGACTCCTCACAGGCAGTGCCCCAAGCCAGGAATCAAAACCGTGTCCCTGGCGTTGTGAAGCCACAGTGCTAACCACTGTGCTTAGGTGCACTCATTCTGACTGAGACATGCATTCACTTCTTGACTTTGCACCCATTCGTAGGACTTGAATCTTGATCACCTTGTTTGGGATTCTTGTTAGGAGGATGGATTTGAAAATGCTCTGAATTTCAGAGACAAGTTCCAAACTGTAACTGAAACTCTGAAGGAATGTGATTTGTCATCCCAAACCCACTACAACCATCCAGCAGTTTTACTATTTATTTTTGTGATGTACTGAATTTATCTTCCTGAAGATAATGTTCTAGAGGGTCCATGTAGTGAGCAATACTCTGAAAAAATCATTTAGCACTGATTTATTGCTCCCACAATTCAACTAATATAACAATGGACAGGATATGCTACGTTATAGGCTCTGAAGCTGTGCCCCTTGTCCTGAAATGAAACTGCATCAAGTATAATCTTTCGGAGGCCATTGTCATTACCCCACAATGTAACGATGAACAGCTTAAAGATGCCCACAATTTGGCAGTAATTGGAATCCAATTCAATGAACTATTAAGAAGAGAGATGTTAAATTGTACAGTAAAGGCTGGTGTTGATTTGTGGAAGAGAAATGCTCGGTTACAACTGCCATGGAAAATTGGACTAGGAAAGGTGAATGTTTTAAGTCACTATGAAATAGGAAAATATATCCACAGTCCCAAGAAACTTCCTTCCATTTTAAAGAATAATATAGATACAAATTCCTCTTAATGTGAATATTCATGAGTCAAATTATATTTGTAAAAATCTAGGATCTGAAGGCACAATAACCATAATACATATGTTTCTGTTGCCAAGTGTTTTTGTCAAAGAGCTTTGACTGTAATAAATTACTGTTGCAACCCTGCTAATTAGGCACATTAATATTTGTCAATATTTATTTCTTAGCTCAGGTTTGAATTGAAGTCAGGCACATCACATAGAATTAAATAGAATTTCAACATACAGATAGGTCATTCAACCCAACTGATCTATGCAGATGTTTGAGCTGCACACAATTCTCCTCCTCCCCTATGATGGACACATTTATCATCTTTGCAATTACTAACAGGTTTTCTCTATTTCTAACAAACAATTATGTAATTCCCTGTGGAAGTGGAGGTTGGTTCCTTTCATTACTCCGACCCATTTGTTATTACATAACCAACATCTTCAAAAGCATATTAAGTCACCATTCTTATCAATGCCTACATAACACCAGTGACTGAACTTGAAGTGTAATTCATTGACTGTTAGTCAATTCTTTGACCCCAGTGTTTGCCAAATCCATTTGGCAGGGCGGGAGCGGGAGCGAGTTCAGTTCAGAAGCACAATGCACACACCACCCAATATTACACTCTAGCATTGATGGAGTGTAGAAAGGGCATCTGGCCCAGTCCTATTCTGTTCCCATAGGGTGGGTTCGGTTAAAATTGGGACATTTCTTTCTGACTAATGTCATGAAAATGTCTCTTCGTTGTTTCAAAATATGATTTTCACACAAAACTTTCAACGAACTGAAAACTCAGGTTTTTAAAAATTGAGACGGCAATCTGCGAAAAAATGCAAGGCCACCTTCCAGGGTGAAGGTGAGAAAAGCAGTCCCTCCGAAAGGAAGTGTGAAGAGAAAGATATATTCAAGGGAAATCTACAGTCATGAAAACCCAACACTATAACTAAGAAAGAGATTAAAAATACAAAGTTCTGAATTTTAATCAACAGTAAAGACAACAGCCAGATACACCCAACAGACACTCAACCCCCCCCCCCCCCCCCCCCACCCTCCCTCTGCCATGGAGGATAAAGTAACTATTTTGGTTTCTACTCAGTCCTCCTCACTCTTCTGGATCTTAAGTGATCTATTGCTACGTCCAGATGTGTCCCCAGGATGCACATCAGTGGTGCAGGCAGCCTGCTGCTTTCTGTGCCCTGTGGCCTTCGATGCCCTTGGCAGACATCCTCTGGAGGGCCTGGAGCCAGGGCGCCCCGGCCAATTTACGGCTGTCACTGGCATTGCCGTGTCACCCTGTCCTGCCCGCTGCCCTTGAGAAATGGAGACAGCTGTAATTTCCTTGGCGGCAGGTCCCGGATTGGCATCTAGCACCTCCTCCTCTCTGATGGTGCCCTTATGGCCCTTGGGGACTCCATGTGATGAAGGTGCAGGTGGAGTGAACTCCAGTCATCTGGCACTGCCATTCCTGGAAGCGCCCCATTGACTGCACCATGGTGCCGACGCTCTTGGCGATGCTCCTCAGTGAATGGGCCATGCTCTGCAGTGCTTCGGCAATGTCCAACTGCATCTGGGACATGCCCCTCAATGACTGGGGTATGATGCCGAGGCCTTCAGCCTGTGGTTTTCACAGACTGAGCCATGCCTTGGACAGCATCACTCAAGATGTGGACATCGTGCTCCAGGTTTCCACTGCGGCTGCCACTCTAGCAGTGTTGTCTTTGATGTCACCATCTCCTCCATCTGCAGCTTTTGGACTCCTCCAGTCGGCCTTGCAGTTGCTGAAATGTCGCTGATGCCCCCTCCTGAATGTCATGGATGTGTCCTATCATCTGCATCAGCTCTGGGGGAATCTTGTCGAGGCCTGGCATCTGGCTGGGACTCAGCTGTGTCCTCGGACCCAGCAGACCTCTGACTGCTGTCTCCCTTGGATGATCCTGCCTCCACCTGATGTGCATCAGCAGCTGTGTGGTGCTCACCAGATAGTGCCTCCGAAGCCTGTCCACTAATGCCATCCTGCGAGGTGTGTGCCTGTGAGCTGGTGGAAGGTACGGTTATAGCTGTGACACCTAGCCAGTATTTTCCTCCGAGTATTCTCTTGGGTGGTGGCGGGGGGAGGGGGTTAGAATCACTCTTGAGGGCCCGGCCTCATCGGATGATGATCCTGCAAGACAATGGTCAGTGAGAGGGAAGGATCGTTTTCGTAGAATCATAGAATCACTACAGTGCAGAAGGAGGCCATTCAGCCCATCGAATCAGCACCGGCCTTCTAAAAGAGCACTCTACCTAGGCCGAAACCCCACATTATCCACATAACCCCACCTAGGGCCAATTTAGCATAGCCAATCCACCTAACACCTAACAACATCTTTGGATTGTGGGAGGAAACTGGAGCACCTGGAGGAAACCCACGAAGACACGAGAGAAAGTGCAAACCCCACACAGACAGTCACCTGAGGTTGGAATCGAACCAGGTCCCTGGCGCTGTGAGGCAGCAAAGCTAGCCACTGTGCCATCGTGCCGAGCCATTTTGTCTGACATGAACAATTCACTTGAGACAGACCACCTGGGTGAAGGGGCAATGGATCCTCATCTCACTGGTGTAGGCCAACCTTGCTGTTGTCCTCAGGCAACCCAATTATTTCCAAGGTCCCTTCCTCATAGGGAGTGAGAACTTAGATTTCTGGCATTCCTCCCGCCATCTTGGCCCTTTCCCATTTATTATGGGATATCTTTTCCTGCGGGGTTGAAGAGAGAGCCTTGTGAGCTGCACATTTGCTGGTTTAGAGGGTCTATAGCATGTGGCATGAAAAGGGTTGTGCTGGTGGGTGCTGGGAGCTCTGAGGAACAAGCACAAAGATCAGATGTGCAGAGAGGGCGGGATGTCAGCCAGTTGATTGGGGAAGGGGGGTGGAGGAGGGTTTATTTGGAAATTTCAGGGATGGCAGGAGGAACGGATGCCTGAATAGAGGTGGTACCTTATCCTTGCAGCTCATTGGAGGCCTTTGGTCTTCTTCTGACAATGGATAGCAGTCTCCTGCTCATGCTGCCCTCACTGACAACAGAAGCCACTGCCTCCCAGGCGGCATTGCTGACCCTGCTGCTGGCTCTATGACCCACTTGGATGAACCGGGTGCCCTGTCTCTCATCCCCAGCAACAAGAAGCCTTGTGAGGTCGGCATCCCTGAAGCGAGGAGCAGGTCTTCTCGTTGCCATGTTTGTGTGTTGTCTGGGAGTGAGTGGTGAGGGAGCATTTAAAAGTAGCTCCCTCTTGTTAGTGGCGAGCTGCTGGACCCGAGTCGGGTGAATCAGATGGCGAGGGAGCCAGTAGTATTGAGAATCTCGTGGGGGTTTGGCACCAAGTACCATTGAATATGAGCTGCAATCTCACCAATGCAGCCGTTGCAAAACTTTCCGCGGAACGCGTCCAAAGCCAGTCTTTAACTTGAGTCCACTGAATTGTGCCGGGTATCTGCAGGGTTAACACATTTTAAAATCTTTGTTGCGACCGACCGACAAGGCTGAATAAAGGGGAGCCAGATTGTCCCTCCTCACCTGGTCGTAACACTAATGCAAAGATTGATGATCTCTCAGCACATTGAGGACATTCTTTTATAGATTTGTAATCCCATCTATTGCCCAGAAAACAATCAATAAACAGTCAGGGCACAAGATAAACTGTCACAAATATAACATGATGTGGGGATGCCGGCGTTGGACTGGGGTGAGCACAGTACGAAGTCTTACAACACCAGGTTAAAGTCCAACAGGTTTGTTTCGATGTCACTAGCTTTCGGAGCGCTGCTCCTTCCTCAGGTGAATGAAGAGGTATGTTCCAGAAACACATATATAGACAAATTCAAAGATGCCAAACAATGCTTGGAATGCGAGCATTAGCAGGTGATTAAATCTTTACAGATCCAGAGATGGGGTAACCCCAGTTTAAAGAGGTGTGAATTGTACCAAGCCAGGACAGTTGGTAGGATTTCGCAGGCCAGATGGTGGGGGATGAATGTAATGCGACATGAATCCCAGGTCCCGGTTGAGGCCGCACTCATGTGTGCGGAACTTGGCTATAAGTTTCTGCTCGGCGATTCTGCGTTGTCGCGCGTCCTGAAGACCGCCTTGGAGAGCGCTTACCTGGAGATCAGAGGCTGAATGCCCTTGACTGCTGAAGTGTTCCCCGACTGGAAGGGAACATTCCTGCCTGGTGATTGTTGCGCGATGTCCGTTCATTCGTTGTCGCAGCGTCTGCATGGTCTCGCCAATGTACCACGCTTCGGGACATCCTTTCCTGCAGCGTATGAGGTAGACAACGTTGGCCGAGTCGCACGAGTATGTACCGCGTACCTGGTGGGTGGTGTTCTCACGTGTAATAGTGGTATCCATGTCGATGATCTGGCACGTCTTGCAGAGATTGCCATGACAGGGTTGTGTGGTGTCGTGGTCACTGTTCTGAAGACTGGGTAGTTTGCTGCAAACAATGGTTCGTTTGAGGTTGCGCGGTTGCTTGAAGGCAAGTAGTGGGGGTGTGGGGATGACCTTGGCAAGATGTTCATCGTCATCAATGACGTGTTGAAGGCTGTGAAGAAGATGACGTAGTTTCTCCGCTCCGGGGAAGTACTGGACGACGAAGGGTATTCTGTCGGTTGTGTCCCATGTTTGTCTTCTGAGGAGGTCGGTCCGGTTTTTCGCTGTGGCGCGTTGGAACTGTCGATCGATGAGTCGAGTGCCATATCCCGTTCGTACGAGGGCATCTTTCAGCGTCTGTAGATGTCTGTTACGCTCCTCCTCGTCTGAGCAGATCCTGTGTATACGGAGCGCTTGTCCATAGGGGATGGCTTCTTTAATGTGTTTAGGGTGGAAGCTGTTGAAGTGGAGCATCATGAGGTTATCCGTAGGTTTGCGGTAAAGCGAAGTGCTGAGGTGACTGTCCTTGATGGAGACGAGTGTGTCCAAGAATGCAACTGATTTTGGAGAGTAGTCCATGGTGAGTCTGATGGTTGGATGGAACTTATTAATGTCATCGTGTAGTCGTTTCAGTGATTCTTCGCCGTGGGTCCAAAGGAAAAGAATGTCATCGATGTATCTGGTGCATAACATCGGTTGAAGGTCCTGTGCGGTGAGTAGGTCCTGTTCAAACTTGTGCATGAAGATGTTGGCGTATTGGGGTGCAAATTTGGTCCCCATGGCTGTTCCGTGCGTCTGGATGAAGAACTTGTTGTCGAAGGTGAAGACGTTGTGATCCAGAATGAAGCGGATGAGTTGCAGAATTGCATCTGGAGATTGGCAGTTGTCGGTGTTGAGTACTGAGGCTGTTGCAGCAATGCCGTCGTCATGGGGGATGCTGGTGTAGAGTGCCGAGACGTCCATTGTGACGAGGAATGTTCCTGGTTCAACTGGTCCATGGGTGCTGAGTTTCTGTAGGAAGTCCATCGTGTCGCGACAGTAGCTGGGTGTACCTTGTACGATGGGTTTCAAGATGCCCTCGATGTAGCCAGAGAGGTTCTCACACAAGGTCCCATTGCCTGAAATGATAGGGCGGCCTGGTGTGTTGGCCTTATGTATTTTCGGGAGGCTGTAGAGATCTCCAATGCGGGGAGTACGTGGGATGAGAGCACGTAGGGTGCTCTAAAGATCTGGATCCAAGGTCTTGATCAGTCTGTTAAGTTGGCGGATGTGTTCCTTGGTCGGATCTGTGGGTAACTGTCTGTAGTGTTCTTGGTTGTCCAGTTGTTGGTATACTTCTTTGCAGTAGTCCGTTCTGTTCAGTACGACAGTGGCCCCCCCTTTGTACAAATATAACAGGAAGTCAGTTTTTTAAGATTGCTCATCTTAAGCTGCAAGTGTCCCACACTGTGCAGTCTTCTTGCCTTCTCACCGTGTTGAAATCAAAATTAATCAAAAATAACATATCCTACAGAGAATCAAAACAAATAACAACCCCCAGGCTTGTGTAGCCTGACAATGCTATAGAATGCAACCTGTTTCTGTTGTGAGGCAGAATTTAGAGCATTGGGTATAGATAAACTAGCTGATAATGCACACTCCCAACAAACGGTGTACCTTTACTGAAGTCAATTAATTCCAACCGTCTCTGATATCCGGACGGGGTTAAATTTATTGATCTACAGTTCTTCCAGGAGGGAGCCAAGTGGCAGGGGAGCAGAGGTCAGAGAATCAGTGCTCCAGCAGTGTCGCATGTGTGATGTACTTAGTTACCCTTCAAGTCCTCAATGGAAGGAAGCACAGAATCAGTAATTTTATTGAAATCCATCCATTGGAATACTGGCAATATCGAGTGGAATGTCAGTTTTACGCTTGCCTGATATTGATCAGTGGTTGAGTGAAATTGGCGGGGTGTGATTCCAGCATTGCACTCGATCCCACCAGTTTCCCGACGGGTTCAAACTGCCTCCAGTGAGTTTACCTTGCTGCTTGCGTGATGACAACGTTTTCAGGTTTATGTTTTGACAGATGCAGTGTGTAGAATAAAGGGTTAATAGCTACTATGTCACGAGCTGGTGTACATCATCCCTGATGCCAGATGATGCCAGGTCACTGTTATATTACTGGGTCTAGTAATATGTATCGTTACTAGTTGTTGTTGATGCAGATGGTCTGATGATGTGATCCTGAAGAAACCACAAATCTTTAACTTAAGCAAACTAATTTATTAAAGTAACAATTGATTATATCTGATTTCGACACTCTACTGAACTATCTCTAGAAATCAACTAATAAAATATGATTAAATTAACTGATTCACAACTATAAATGCTAACTATAATGAGAGCTATCTATTATACACAACTGCTTAATAAACACTCCTGGGTTGAAAGAGACCAAGATCCTCTAGGAGCTGATATTTATAGGTGGATTGAGCGGTGCCCTCCAGTGGTAGTGTTACAGCTAGATGTTATAATTAACCCTTTAGTTATGTACACATATACATATCATTACAATCACATGTAACTAGAAACTGAGGGAAGATGGTTCTAATGGAGTCCCTGCTAAAGTCCATCTCTGTAAATAATGTAAATAGTCAATTTGCAACAGCACAGATTCCAGCTTTCTTCTATCAAAAGCATCCAGAGCCCAATTATCATAGTAACACACAATGCTCACACCAGATTCACTGTGACAATGCTCTTTTTTTTAATATGGCCACAGAGTGACAATCACCCTGTTGAAATGATATTTTCCCCCTTCACAGTTGGAGCATTCTGATCTTCAATTTTGTAACAACCTGTCAGTGTTATTGAAAGAAGCAAGTGCATAATTCAGTAACGGTTGATGTGTTACGGAGAACAAATAGGCAACACCCCAATCCTAACTCTCTCCCCTTCCTATATGCATACTTTAATCTTTAATAACTTTTTATTTGAACGTATGAAAAGTTGATCAAAGGACGATAGCTCATATAATTGTCAAACAATTATAATAATCCAGTATGGATGCTTCTGTGACTTTTTTTATAAAAGGGGGGATGTCATAATATACCCAGTATATCATGGTGCAGAAACACACTGATGGACACACAGTCGGACCAATCAACATACACAACACCGCAGCCAATCACCAGTGAGAGCACACGCACTATAAAGACAGGGAGCATCAGAGTTCCCGCTCATTCGAGTTGCAGCTAGCTAGGAGGACAGAGCTCACAGCCTGCAACACAGACATTCACCATGTGCTGAGTGCATCGATTGGTTAGGACAAGGCCGAGGTCTTAGTTAAAGGTAGTATTGTATTAACCCACAGTGTAAGTATGTTTAAACAGTTAATGATTCAATAAAATAGTGTTTCACTATTTCAAGCGTTGGTGACCTGTATGTGATCCAGAACACCCAACACATCATGATACCAGGGGTGGTGGGATATTAGCACTTCTTAGACCTACCTGCAAGTGATCTGCCTTCCGCCAGCATTCCGTCATCCTGCAACATGGACAGCATCAGCCAGCCACAGCCGCCCCGCATCACCGGCAACCTCGGGCCAACTGGAAGATTTTCAAACAGCGCTTCCAGCTCTTCTTCAAAGTCATGGACTGGGAGGGTGCCTCGGACACCAGAAAGATTGCTCTTCTCCTCTCCACGTCCGGTGACCATGCCATCCACATTTTCAACTCTCTCCCCTTCGCAGATGATGAAGATAAGACGTAGTTGAAGACGGTCCTCCTCAAGTTTGACACTCACTGCAGTGTAGAGGTGAATGAAAGTTTCTAACACTACGTGTTCCAGCAGCATTTTCAGGGTAAGGATGAACCTTTCCAATCCTTTCTCACGCACCTCCGGATCCTTGCGCAATCTTGCAGCTACGGGCCCACCTCCGACTCCATGATACGCGACCAGATCGTTTTCGGTGTTCAGTCAGACCCCCTACGTCAGCAGCAACTCAAAGTAAAGCAACTCACCCTCGCGACTGCCATCGAGACCTGTGTCTTCCATGAAAATGCCACGAGTCGGTATCCCCATATACAAGCGGATGAAATGGTGCGGCAAGGGCCCCACGAGGCGTAACGGGTCCAAGTGATTGAGCATCTCCAGGGCCTCAGCCTGGATGAGGGCGGCCATTTTGGGCGCTTTTCGCAGACTCCCGCGCTTGTACGCACCAAACGAGGGGACGGCGACATTGAAGAACGTAATGCGCAGGTGCGCACCACGAAGGACCGCACCACGCATGTGCGGTGGCGCAGCGAACGTGCTGACGTCGCGACATGCAGCAACTGTGGCTCCGCCCATTTAAAGCGGCAATGCCCCGCAAAATCTCGACAATGTCTACAATGTGGAAGACTTGGCCACTATGCTGCCTTCTGTCGAGCAGCTCAGCCTGCCAACTCCCATCGCTTCAGCCAGCCTCGCAGGAATGTTCGGGCAACTCAACCCACGGTCACCGAGTCCGATGCGGACCTCCCACACAGCAGTGACACCGAGGACCCGAAGGTGCCTTTTCAAGTCGGTGTCGTAACAAAAAACAGGCTGTCCCCGAAGCAAAGACACCAGCCGCTGTCGGTATACAGCATCGATCCAGACGATGAGTGGTGTGCCAACTTGACGGTCAACCAGAATTCGTCGTCCACCTCAGAGACTTAATTTGTGAACTTTGTGGACTTATGGACTTTCTGATTTGTTCTGTTCTTCCGTTTAATCGTTCAAGTGGTTTGTATATAGTGTTCATCTTGTTATTCTTGTGACACACTGTTTTCTCCTGCACCAGGCACCTTCCCATGTAAATAGCTTAGTTGTACATAGTCCTGTAAATATTTCACACACACGTAGTCAGGAACATTCACTATACACTATTTATTGCCACGCAGGTACATTTTTTATAAAAGGGGGATGTCATAATAGACAACAGTATATCATGGTGCAGACACACACTGATGGACACACGGTGGGACCAATCAACACACGCAACACCGCAGCCAATCACCAGTTAGAACACACGCACTATAAAGACAGGGAGCATCAGAGTTCCCGCTCATTCGAGTTGCAGTTAGCTAGGAGGACAGAGCTCACAGCCTGCAACACAGACAATCACCATGTGCTGAGTGCATCGACTGGTTAGGTCAAGGCAGAGGTCTTTAGTTAAAGTATTAACCCACAGTCTAAGTATGTTTAAACAGTTAATGATTCAATAAAATAGTGTTGCACTATTTCAAGCGTTGGTGACCTGTATGTGATCCAGAACACCCAACACATCAATTATAATAATCCAGTATGGATGCTTCTGTGTCTGTTTAAAGAAATAATGGAAATTGCTTGTCGACTGCATGATAGATCCAATCAGCCAGATGCTTTTGTTTGTGAACTTGCAAGATTCTAGTTTATTCAGGCAGTGCAGATGCTCATGTTTGTGCTTTTATGCACATGACATATGTTTGAGAACAGGGTATGTTTATATATATTCTGATTGTCTCTGTGTTGATGCCAGGTGATTTATTTCACTTTTAATGTAAGCTTAAGACTTGTCAGTATTTTTATTGTTGAATGGATATTTGCAGGCATTTGTATCAATAGATCACCACAAACAAACCAGTGCAATTTGTCAAGTGTAGTTGCATGACTAAGTGCTCTTTCTATAATACTTTAGCAGGAGATTGCCATAATATACACCAGTATATTATGGTGCAGACACACACACGCACACTGATGGACATGCAGTGGGACCAATCAGCATACACAACACCGCAGCCAATCACCAGTGAGAGCACACGCACTATAAAGACAGGGGACAGGAGAATTCCCGCTCATTCTAGTAGCAGCCAGCTTGGAGCACAGAGCTCACAGCCTGCAACACAGACATTCACCATGTGCTGAGTGCATCACCTGGTTAGGGCTAGGCAAAGGTCAACAGTTAAAGCTGGTATTACATTTACCCACAGTTCAAGTATGTTAATATAGTTAACCTTATAATAAAATAGAGTTGCACCACTTCAAGTGTTGGTGACCTGTTTGTGATCCAGAACACCCAACACATCAGAGATAACAGAGCTCCCAATGTAGCTCAGTGGGCAGTCGAGCCAGTCTTTGTGGCATTGCGCCATGTAGTCCAGATGCTTGGAAGTTTCCACCTTGACACGGGCTGACCATGCTATGGGGGCTTCTGTAATTAGTGCGCCCAAATGCACAGGAGGAAACTAGAATTCTTACTCCTGACTGCTCTTCAGTGATTCCCATTAGAACATGGAACAAGGTATTGCCCATGGCCAGCTAGTCACCTGCTGACACTGGGTAGAATTTCCTTTGAAAACCTTCCAATATGTGTATTTGATAGGGGTGCAGAGAAAGGAAGTTAAACCAAGAATGGTGCTAAATTAGGCAATAAAATCAGCGATTGTGTTCACATCCGTACCTCAATTTTTTTTGTACTGGGCATCCCTTCTTGCCTGTCACGAGCCAATGCTTCAATTCCATTTCCCTGCTTACTGCCACTGTCTCCACTGACCCCAGGGACTACTAGAAGAAAGGTAGTGGTAATCCCTGGGGTGACATTGGCAAGACCATTAAATCACTTGATGGAATAAGAAGACCTTATTGGAGACTCTTTTCCCTCCATATAGTTCACAGCCACTAACCCTTTTAGGCCTCGGCCTTGGTCAAGGCTGAGGGGAAAAAATGTTTTCTTTCCATTTTGTACTTCTTTCGCCTCCTTTAAATTGGTGGCTACCTCTTCAATGGCAACCCCACTACCAAAGCACCTTTTCTGCAACGAGCTGTGGAACGCACTGAGAGCCTGCCCTGCATAACCGATGAACCCTGACAGGAAAATGGAACAGGGCTTACAGAGGACAGGAGTCATCATTGGTGGCAGTCCAGTCCAGCCACCACCTTGCCACTGAGAGAGGCATCCAACCTTCACAGTTCAAACCCACAAGGCGACTAGATGGCTGTGGGCACCTGAGAAACTTGTAATGTTGCTCCAATCAGAGGAGGAAATGGCACTTGCAAAGTGTTCAGTTCCTACGAATGATTCAACTGGCAGCAAAATTTAAATGTAAAATCTGTAGAATGTATTTCTTAGGAAGACTAAAGGCCCACTGACTGATGGAGAGTTTTCCATAAAACAGGAGAAGAATGGTAGAGGAATGTTGGGGGGATTGTTTTTGCAGCTTTTCAACTCTGGATACAGTCCTCCATGGTGTAATGCCCACCATCCTTCCCAAACACCATTTGTACTCAAGTAGCACAACACTTTGTTAAGATCTAGTACATGATTTTCACACATAAACAAAAGCTCTTTCCCCTGGCTGGAGAATTTAGAACTCGGGGTCATAGTCTCAGGATTATGGGTGATTTCAGTGTGAGATTAAAACCTTTTCACTCAGAGGGTTGAGAATCTTTGGAGTTCCCAGACTCTGATCTGCTCTTGAAGCCGCAGTATTTATATGGTTAGTCCAGTTATGTTTCTGGCTAATGGTAACTCCTAGGATGTTGATAGTGGGGAAATCAGTGATGGTAATGCTATTGAATGTCATGGGGCATTGATTTGATTCCCTCTTATCGGAGATGGTCATTACCTGGCACTTGTGTGTCACGAATTTCACTTGCCACTTATGAGCCCAAGCCACAATGTTATCCAGGTCTTTTTAAATATGAGCACGGACTGCTTCAGTGTCTGAGGAGCCGTGAATGATGCTGAACATTGTGCAATCATCGGCGAACATCCCTACTTCTGACTTTACAATGGAGCAAGGCGATTGATGAAGCAGCTGAAGATGGTTGGGCCTATGTCCTGGGACTGAGATGATTGACCTCTAACAACCATGACTATTTTCCTTTATGATAGGTATGACTTCAACCTGTGGAGAGTTTTCCTCATGATTTCCATTGATTTCAGTTTTGCTAGCGCTCCTCAGTGCCATATTCTGCCAAAAGTTGCCTTGATGTCAAGGGCAGTCACTCTCACCTCACCCACTGATAAAGGGGCAGCTAAGGAAGGAGGTCATTTGATCTGAAAGTCTGATATGGACTACTCAAAAAAATCCAATGCTGAGCTATGGCTAATTGTCAACTTAGAAGATATAAGGATTGAATATTGCTGAAAGAAAGAGATTGTTTGTGGAAGCTTTTCATCTTACACTCATCAGGACAATTTGCAAGAATTCCAATGTCAAGGGAAACAATGAATTTTTACTGCTGATTGGTTGGTGAGTTGACTCTGATTTGTAGAGGAGTCACATGGAGAATGCACCAATTGATGGAGATGGGCAGTTAACTGCGAAAAATTGTTCGAAAATTAAAGTAGGCAGCTTGACCCTGATTGGTAAAGGCTTTTCCCTGAGGACTGAACCAGCAAATGGTTGTCATTTATTTTGTTTAGCTGGAACAGGCGCAATGTGTGTATATGTTCTTTCTGTCTGCAAATAACAAGGCGCTGTCTGTTAATATATGTAATTTCCAGTACGCACAAATGCGCCACACTGTCCACACTGTGAGCCCGACTGACAATTGGTTGTTAGCATAATTCTTAGCACACTGAGGATTATTTAGAAAATGCTGTCCAATCGTGGAATTAATGTTGGACACTGTGTTTTGAGTTTTGCAAGCAGGGGTTGCTTGGGTATGGTCTGTCCCTTGCTCATTGTGAATAGTGGATGGGACATGCTGTTTGATACAATCCCATGCTGTTTGATATGATCTGTCTGTCTTTGGAATGTGTGCCCTGCATATCTAGCATCATATGCACAGAACATATACCCTACTAATTTGTGTGATAGGTAGAAAGTCTTTGTGGCTTGATAGTAGCATACTGTTGGTGACAAATATCACTTGTGTTGCTACTGCACAGTAGCAGCTTGAAACAGCTAGCTTTACCTGTTGCTCATATCTCTGAGTTACCTTGCTCTTTCAGGATAATCTAAGGTAGACGGGGCACTTTTCAGGGCTGAACATGACAGCCTTAGGTCTGTTTATAAGTTTGTGCCTTATACAGCATAAAATGATCGGATCAAGATAGTCAATATTCACACTGAGCTTCTTACAGTTCCATACACTGTTGCACATAAATCAGAGTCAAGCGGCTTGGATTAAATTTCAAACAATGCTTGGCAGTTAACTAAGGATGTACTGTCATGTGAGTGTCCCTTTAATAAATGCTTTTGTCTTATCACATGGCTTCAGTGATGTCATTGTGTGGGTGGAGCTGGGCTGTGGCTCTGTCAGTTTACTTTTGTTTTTGAATTTTATTTTCGCTTTGAGTTTGGCCAGATTTGTACTGCACAGTTTGAAAAAAGGGTTTCTCTATTTTCATTTTAAAAGCTGTTTCCAGACTGCTTGATAACTTAAAATAAATAACTGCTTTCTGGATGAGTAACTGATTGAGGCTTATTTGAATTTAAATTTTCTTGCTCAGCCTTTGCCTAGTGCTTCGCAGCCCTGAGTTTCTTTGCTAAATGCCCCTTCTTGTTGTACTGATGGCAAACAGCATCCCTAAATTTGTAATGATTCAAGTAGTGTGGCCCGCCACACTTCAAACACTCTACTGCTTTCACCTTTTTTGCTGTAATCTCTTTCTTCCTTTGATGCAGCACCTCACCTGGGCATCACCATTAGCCTTCTGAATATCTTTAGGATTACTGGCAGCCATTCCATGTCCTGCAAAATCTCCAGAGCCTTCTTGTAACTTCGCCCAGGCTGAATTCTGTCCTCATTAATGCCAGCGACCAGCCGATCTCTGAGCAGGTCTTCTAAAACTCCTCCAAAATCACATGATCTAAAAGCTAGCACAATTCTACCACAGAATTCACTACTGATAGACCTGCTTTTCGAAAATGGCTTTGAAATTTGAATTTTTGAACAATCACCGAGGGCTTTGAGTTGTGGTTCTGGACCAGAGCAACAAAATCTGCAAATTAAATCTCCCCTGGCTTCCGTAGAGTGGCCAGATTCCTCATTAAGTTCTAAGTCTTTGCCTCACATGCTTAGGAGAACCAAGCAATATTTTGCCTCATCTTCTATTCCATTTGCTAAAAGGAAATGCTGCAACCTCTCCACGTATTCAGCCCAATCTTCATTTCTCCCATCAAACTCACCAGGCACCCTGAACATAGCCATGGTGCTGCTAACTTGAAATTCTGTGAAACAAACCCACAATGAAAACTAGCTCCTCATTGAATGCAACCTTGTGTTATCACAGGGAGCATCACAAAACTTTGTTTTCTCCTTATTGCCAATAAGATGCGGTAACTTGAGGCCACAAAGTAGACAGTTGTTTAAATGAAGGAACTTCTTTATAAAAATATATAATGAAGTTTCACGATAACAGTAACTCAGCCAAACAGTAGCAACAGTAATAACTATGAAAACAGGAGCTCTAGTAAAACATGCCTTGCTTACAGGTCACGTCTTACAGACTGAAAAGCCCGCCCAAAGCCCCCACATGCTCAGAAGCTTCAACAGATGGCAAGAAAGAAATATAAAGGAGAAAGGTTTGTGCGAACGGTCTGTATTCAAAATGACACTCTGTAACAGAAACAATCAATGGCTATTGCGCAGCACTTTTCAGGTGGAATTTGAGGAAAGCCGACAGTCAATCAACTTCAGAAGGTAGAGTGATTTTAGAGCAACTTTCTTTAACTCTCTGCTTTGGGACTGGGTTTGAAGCTTCAGGAGTTGGTATGTTCGTTATTCAAACAGTTGATCTTCCTTCTCCTCCAAAGCAAAACCAAAACCAGCTTTTAAATATGATTTTCCAGGCATGTTTTTTTTTCAAAGCCACAAACCACCATGTGACCCTTTTGTAGACAGTACACAAAGGTCAAGAGGTTTCCAATTTCATAGAAACTGTTTAATTACCTTTCCTTGTACAATGCTGTTTTTTCCAGGGATTGCAGCCACTAGATTCTCGCAGTAACCTTTTAAATAAGTGTCTTTTAAAAAGTACAAATTCTTCCATAATATTCTTAGTCCTTGAGTGTTAACCATTTTTCATCATTAAAGCATTTATAACAGTACCTTTAATAATAATAATAATCTTAATTGTCACAAGTAGGCTTACATTAACACTGCAATGAAGCTACTGTGAAAATCCCTGTTCATGTATACTGTTGCTAATTTTTGGTTGGCTCTTAATTCGTAATTGGCTCTGTTTGCTTAACCTTTGCTCTAGAGTCGCCAGGTATCTTTATGATACCGCCACGAGGTTCAAGTTCAAGTAATAATCAATAACTCAACACACCAATTAGTAAGATTCAAATCAAAACACATTTATTATACACAGTAAATCACTACTCATGCATAAACTCTACTTTCTAGACTATTCCTATCGCTAAAAGGCCTATACTTAGCTTCGGACTGGCCCACCAGGTCAGGGGAACAAATGGCCTTTCGTTCAGGTCCTGAGTCTGCAGGATTCAAAAGCTGGTCTGGACTGGTAGCTAGGAGCGCATATCTCGTAGCGAGCGTTGACTTGAGACTTATTTGGTTGGCGGCCGCTGGACAGTTCACTCTCAGGGGTTGCTTCGCGTTGCTGAGTGACCCTGTCAAGAAGGACGATTTGAACTTGGGGGCTTTACTTTATAGTCCCAGGAGCTTCCCGCCCTTCGGGGCGGACCCCGTACCTGGTTCCAAGTGATTGGACTGCATTCCGATCACTTGGATCAATTTCTCCAATACTGGAGTTGTTCCCTGATCATTGGGCAGTCCCTAAATGTCCGTTGGCCTTCCTTTGTCTTGGCTCCTGCTGGCGCCGAGGAGTCTGGCTTGGCTTTATTCACCTTAACTGTTGCAATTGTGCCTTGGAATTGCTCATTACTATGCAGTTGGCTGCTGGTTTCAGTGCTGTCTGGCTTCTTACAGGTTTCAATACACATAATTTCTGTATTTGCTAGTCTTTGCCTGTGTTGGCTGAATTTCCCTTTAGCCTTTGCGGTTCTCCATTTTAAGTCGCGAAGTGGCCAACCCAGGTGGCTACAATACCGAGGGAGAATTCAGAATGCCCAAATTACCAGTTCCCGTACCAGCCTCCCCGAACAGGCACCGGAATGTGGCGACTAGGGGCTTTTCACAGTAACTTCATTTGAAGCCTACTTGTGACAATAAGCGATTTTCATTTCATTTCAATTTTCACCTAACAGCACGTCTTTTGGGACTTGTGTGAGGAAACCGGAGCATCCGGAGGAAACCCACCCAGACACAGGGAGAACGTGCAGATTCCACACAGACAGTGACCCGAGCCAGGAATCGAACCTGGGACCATGGCGCCGTGAAGCCATAATGCTAACCACTATGCCACCGTGCTGCCCTAATACCCAAACGCAACACTAATTCAGCACATAACAGCCGCTCCGATATCTTGCTGGCTTATTAATATTTCAGTGTAAAGTACAATCTGCTGCTTCACACCCTCCATGCAATAGGCAATTGTCTGTTTGAAGTAATGAGATACTTTATGTTAGCTCGGGCTCAAGCATTAACAGCTTTCATTATTAAAATTAAACGTCACAAGAGCACGGTGCTTACTCAGAGTATTTTACATGGCATTGATGCAGTCATGATGGAATTCCAATCTTGCAAACTGAATATCTTTGTTAAAAAAGGAGATGTTCTCTACCTCGGCTGTAGATCACAGATTTCAATGTCTTGGCACTGGCTTTTGCTCTCAGTGGGTGTTAATGGGTTTGTGCTGAATGGTAAATGTGCTTACCAGCTGCTCGACATACTTTTTCATCTGGGCAGGTAACTGAGATTAAAACATTTGTGAAGGCCTAGCAATGTGCTTGAAATAGAACCGTGGGTGGCAGAAGCAGTGAAAGAGAAGGTGAAAAGTTTTGCCTTTGTGAAGCGCAGTCTTTGTAATTTCTCTTCAAATCTTTGTAGCCCTTTTTTGTTATTTGAGCACTTTGCTTGTTGTTATATAGACTTACAGTAAAATCTGCAAAAAACAGCAGGGGTGGGGGGGGGGGGGAGTTAATTGTGCTCTCCATCCCCTGCCCAGGTGGCATATTTGCAGGTGGGGGAGCAAGTAAAATAAGACTGTTGGCCTCCACAAATGGGGGCCAGACGGAACAACACTTGTGGGGGTCTCCCAAGGGATTGGAGCCCTGCAGGTGCTTGCCCTCTGGGCAGGAGCACTTTGGCACTGCTGGTGCCAACATAGTATGCTGGCACTGCCATCCTGGCATCCTGGCAGTGCACCTGGGTGCCAGCCTGGCAATAGGGCGACCCCTTACTTGGACCCTTGTAGTAGGGAGACCACCCCACAGAGACTCCTGTAATGGGCAGACGCCCATAGGGACCCCTGTAATAGGGAGACCCCCCCACAGGGACTCCTGTAATAGGGAGACTCTCCACAGGGACCCCGGTGATAGGAGAACCCTCACATGGACCACATCAAACAGAGGTACTTGTAATGAAATCACAGGTTGAGTGATTGGAATGCACTTTGTGCTTGGAATATACTTACCTCTCTCTGTTTGTGGTCAATGTTAACAAACATTAAACTGTGAAAGGAGGTGAATGAATCAAAACTGCAGATGGTTTATAGAAGTTTTCAATCACAGACCACTACTAGAAAGCTGTGAATGACTTGCAGATAATGTATCTGTGGGAATCAGATGCAGGTCACATCTGCTCTCCTTCCAGGAATGGACGGGTGGAGCTTCAAGGTAAGTGTTACAGCTGTAATTCCTCTCACTGCCCCTGTCTGGACTGCTTTCTAGCTACTGGGTAGGGGTCTCCTTTCTGTGGGGGGGGGGGGGTCTGTGTCAGGGAAGTTTGTGAGGGGGGTTATTTTACACAGGGAATCGCTTTGGCAGGGTCCGCCTATTACAGAGGTCCCTGGGGGGGGATCCTTTTGGTCATGGGTCCCTAGGGAGGGTCCCCCTATTCCAGGGATCCTTGTGGGAGTTCTCCGGGCCAGGGTTTAGAAAACTCCAAAGTATATCATTGAGTTCACCTGACCTACAACTGTTTATTGATTTTGGTTACGATGAGCAGAAGAGCCTGCCTTTCAGGTGTTATTCAACAGAGTTCTGAGGTGCTTTTAATCAAAAAACTAGCTTTATTCTAAGAATTTAGTTGGTATTTATATAAACACACACAGCAAGAATTTTTATCAACTACAAACATAAATACCCCACACAGCTACAGTAATTTATGTATAACCCTTAATGGCAGGCGCTGCTTTGACGCCGATTCGTGATGCTCCGCCCGCTTCAAATTGGCGTCATCGGGACGTGCGCCGCGCACAGTCACAAGGCCGTTGGCACATCTTCAGGTGGCCCACCTGCGATGCTCCGCCCCCGATAGGCCGAGTTCCTGACGGCGTGGGCCACGTGTGGTCCCAGTGGTCGTGAACCTGGTGTGCCGGCTGTGGACAGTGTCCAGCGCCGCCACACTTGTCTGGGATCGTGCCGTTGGCCTTGGGGCTGCAGCTAGGGCTGGGGGGAGTGGTGAAGGATGACCAGGGAGAGGACTGTGTGGTCGGGGTGGGCGGGTTAGGGTTCCAGCACGCCGCCATGTTTTCCAGCAACCGGTGCAGCTCGTCAGCCCTGCACATGCTCAGCTCGGGACCCACCGATTCTCCGGCCGTTTTCCGCACGATCTGCGGGTGTTCCACTCGGCACCAGTGCTAGCCCCAGTACCGGAATTGGTGAGGGTTTGCAATGATTTTTCCCGTGGATTCACTGTTGGCAGTGGCACTTTACCTCAGGAATGGAGAATTCCGCCCATAGACTCCAAAATGGAGAATCCTGCCCAAGATCTGACTCAGTCCCAGGCAGAAATTCTGGCTGTATGTCTTCAGAAGCTGTTTCTCAGCTTGTCCCCCATTTTGTTCTCAGACAAGTCTGCAATGCTTTAAAGATTATTCATCTCTTTTAACTGAGTTGTGGCGTGCAATCTGCCTGATTTGTGGTCACAGGTTCATCCCGAACTGCACTGACCTGCTTTCTGCAAACTGCCTGATGCCTTAGTTCTGCCCACAACAACATCACTGTACCAAGCTGAAATCTAATTAACTCCACAGAGAATCCTCTTAATCAAAACAAAATTTCAGTAGCCCAAGCTTTTTACGATGGTTTAAATGTACCCCGGCATTCAACCTTTCAAACCAAGGTCTTTTAAAACATGACTGCAGCAGTTAAATGAACTCTAACGCAGGCTTTTAATCCTCACTGCATCAAATACATGTAATATAATATATCTGAAATTATTACATCCATCACACTGTGCTTAATATTAATGACCCATGCTGCACATATATCTAATGATATGTGAAACCAGACCAACAATCATTTATCATTTTACAATCTTCAATTATTCGGTGGATTGATTGGTGAATATGGAAATGGAAAAAAAATCATGCAAGTTTGAGGGGGAGCATTAAAAATTGGGTGGGGAAGAAAGGGGAATAAATAAGGAGCCCAGAAGCAGGAAAAGCATAAGGGCCCACGATTTCTCTCCCTCGCCCTGTCCCTAACCCACTCCTTCGGGTTCCCAATCTCTTCCTGAGCAAAACCCCAGGACATTGATAAGTCTGGTCTCTACGTTGTCTTTGCCTCAGGACTCCCTTGTTGTCCTAGCAGTATTTTTGAGTTTTGGTGTTGCCCATACACTCAGTTACTGACTAATCAGATTTGCCAGCATCTTTTGAGGGCATGACTTCCCTAAGGGGTGGAAGTCCCACAATTAACTTGTTAAGTCCTAAAGGTAGTGAGGAATGGACAGGGCTCCATAAGTGGAACTTAACAAGCTGGTGGAGGAGGCCAGGGAGGATCTTAGGAGGTGGGATACACTGCACTTAACATTGGCGGAGAGCGTCCAAGTGATGAAAATGAATATTCTGCCGAAGTTCTTGTTTAGTTTTCAGCTCTCCCGGTCTTTATACCTTAAAGGCCTTTTTTCGGAAAGCGGACATGATCATTTCGGACTTTGTATGGGCGGGGAAGTTGCCGAGGGTGGGGAAGACCTTGCTGCAGAGACAGAGGCAGCAGGGGGGGCTGACGTTGCCTAACTTGTTTCATTATTATTGGGCGGCGAATGTGGACAAGGTGTGGCGGTCGTGGGAAGGAGAAGGGGTAGAGTGGGTTTGGATGGAGATGGAATCTTGTAAGCGGTCTAGTTTGAGGGCTATGGTGATGGCTGCATTACCAATGGCTCCGAGGGGGTATTCAGGGAGCCCGGTGATGCAGTCCACAGTGAAGAGATGGAATCAGTTGAGGAGGCATTTTAGGGTGGCAGGGTTTGAGCCGGGGGGGATGGATAGTGTATACAGGAGGTGGAGGGAAGTGGTGCTGGAACTGAGTCCGGAGGAGCTAAGGGAGAGGGCAGAGCTGCCGAGGGAGAGTGAGTTCAAGTATCTGCAGGTTAGGGACTTTGCGCCAACGGCCTGGAGGGGGTTCTCTAGGTTACCAGGGTACACCCTGCTGCTTCCAGATGTGGAAGGGAAGGGAATAATTGGGGATATATACAAGTGGTTGGGGGAGCAGGGAGGCGAGCAGGTGGTGAAGATCAAGGAGAAATGAGAAGCGGAGTTGGGAGGGGGGATCAATTGGGGAGTATGGACCTCCTCTTGTGTAAGGATGAGCCTGATACAGTTTAAGGTGGTGCACAGGGTGCATATGACTCGGGCGAGAATGAGTGGGTTCTTCCAGGGGGTAGCAGATGAGTGTGAGAGATGTTGGCTGGGCCAGCGAATCATGCGCACATGTTTTGGGATTGCGAAAAATTGGGTAGATTCTGGGTGGGAATGTTTGTGGTCTTAGCCAGGATGGTGGAGGAGGAGTTGGACCCGAACCCTTTGGTGGTGATATTTGGGGTATCAGAGAAGCCCTCATGGAGAGGAGGAAGGCCGATGCCGTGACGTTCGCCTCCTGGTTGCACGGTGGCGAATTGTGCTGGAGTGGCGGTCAGCATCGCCGCCGGGGGAAGCAGCATGGTTGGGTGACCTGTACGACTTCCTGCGTTTAGAGAAGATAAAGTATGAGTTAGGGGCTCAGCAGGGGGGTTTGAGAAAAGGTGAGGGATGTTTATGACCGTGTCTGAGGAGCTGTTCGTCGCAGGGTGTTGGGGAAGGGGAGGAGGGGGATGGGTGAAAAGGGGAAAAATCTGTACAGATTGTTTAGTTGATTGTCGGGAAGTATGTTTCCTGGGGTATTTATTTGCTGTAACCTGTTTTGATACATGTTTATAATAAAATACATTTTAAAAATAAAGAATATATTAAAGACAGATGTTGATAAATTTTTAGGTGTTGAGGGATGTAGGACCAGTGGAGTTGAGAGAGGTGATCGACCATGTTCTTACTAAGTGACTGAGCAGGTTTGAAGGGCTTAATGGCCCACCCCTGCTTCTACTTCCTATAAAGCACAACAGATATCAACTTCAGTCATTCATCATAATACCTCATGATTAGACATGTTGAGGATAATATAATTTTAAAATAGGCACTTCAAAAATGCCTTCAGAGGGTAATAATGTGAAAGACATTTCTAGTCAACTCTTCGAGAAACGTATCCTTAATAATATTCTATCTGGTGGCTACCATTGTCGGGTAGGGAATATTTGTCCTGCCTCCTTGTCAGCCCCCAAACACCCACTCTCCACCACTGGTACTTTATTTTTTTGAAAAAAAAGTTTGAACACACGATCAAACATTACACAAGACGAAACAAGCAGAGGATAACGAAAAAAACAACAACAATCGCCCCCTCACCCCCTTGCCCGCCCAGTTGCTGGCTACAAACAGGTCTTTGAAGAGGTTGGCAAACTTTCTTCACGCATCATGGAATCTCTCCTCGGATCCCTTGATTAAGAATTTTATCTTTTCAAGCTTTAGGAATTCTGCCAGGTCTGAGAGCCACTTCGAGGCCCTGGGAGGTGCTGCCAACTTCCAGCAGAATTCTCCACTGGGCGATCAGTGAGGAGAAGGACAGGGCATCTGCTTCCTTCCCTGTGAAGAGCTTGGACATCCCGAGGACCACCACAGAAGGGCATGGCTCCATCATAACCTCCATGATTCTGGACATGATCTTGAAGCAGGCAGTCCAGAACACGTGACTCTGGGGCAGGACCAGAAAATGGTTGGCTGGATCCTCCTGACACCACTCGCACTTGTCCTCCACCTCTGGGATGAATCAGCTCATGCGTGACCTGGTTAGGTGTGTCATTAGAGCACCTTGAGCTGCACCAGGCTTAACCCTGCGCACGAGGAAATAGAGTTGACCCTGTGCAGTGCTTCAATCCAGGGTCCTCCCCCTAACTCCACGCCCAATTCCTTCCCCCATTTCCCTCACGTTTCAGACAGTAGGGTGATTGATTGATTGATATTTATTGTCACAAGTACCGAAGTACAGTGAAACGTATTTTTCTGCGGCCAATGGAATGTACACAGTACGTACATAGTAGGCAAAAGAATAATCAACAGAGTACATTGACAAATGGTACATTAACAAACAGTGATTGGTTACAGTGCGGAACAAGGGCCAAACAAGAGCAGCATAGGACATTGTGAATTGTATTCTTACAGGGAACAGATCAGTCCAAGGGAGAGGATGCTGGTCTCTTCTATGAGTCATCCGCATATGTCGCCACATTTGTCTCCACTCATCCAGTCCAGCACTACCATTCTTTCGAGAAGCATGTGTCCAGGTGACGGGGGGATCAGCTTTGCTCCTTGTGGAGAAAGTCACGCAGCTGCAAGTACCGAAGTTTGTTCCCTTTCGGAAGTTGGAGCTTCTCTGACACTTCCCATAAGGTCGCTATCCTACCGTCCACATACATCTCCTTCACCCTCAAGGACCCTCTCTCCTCCTTCCCAGCCCTAAACGTGGCTTCTATCTTCGAAGGGGAAACCTATGGTTGTTGCAGATGGGGGCTTCCGTAGAGATGTCACCAAGTTTGAAGTGGTGCCTGAACTGTTTCCAGGTATTTAAGGTGGCTCCTGGAGTGTGTGAAACCATTACCCTCTCTGCATTCGACTCCCAGTGGAAGAATATGAGGTCCAGGTCTCCCACATGCCACCCTCTCCACTTGTGTAGCCTCGTCCAGTTGTGGGCCATTTGTATCCCCAGGTGCAAAACCAGAAAATACTGGACAATCTCAGGAGGTCTAGAGAGAGAAGGGATGTTTCAAGTCTGGATGTCTCTTTGTCAAAGCTGGGGGAAACTGAAAATAGGGTCAGATTTATACTGTTGTGGAGGGGGTGGTGTGGAGTGGTGGAGCTGGATAGGGGGCCAGCGATAGGTGGAGGTCCACAGAAAGACAAATGGAATGTAAATGGGGGTGATTAAGGCTAAGAAGAGTGCTGACAGTGGCACATAAAGAGATTAGAATGTATGAATGGCAGAACAAAGGTGAACAGTGTGTCAAAGGGCAACTCGGAACAGGTGGGGTGGAGGGAGGGGAACAATGGTGAGGGAAAACAGTGCCAACCAGTGCCACCATGTAGCCCGGTGGACCTGTTTGGGTACCAGGTTACACACCATGCTAGCATGTTGACCTTTCACCCCCTGCAGACAATGGATATTGGAATTCAACCAGCAATGGTGGCCTTCCTCCGAGTCGCCGCAGCCCTGGGGGATGCACTGTGGCCTTGCGAGCTGCAGCTGCTCGAGGAAGAGAACTCTGCAGGAGCAGAGCCTGCCCCAGAAGTACAGGAAGCAGCCGGTGAAGAGGGCGGGCCTGCTCCCCAACAGGCTGAGGAGGAGGAGTAGGTGCAAAGGAGTCGTAGCATGAGGCCTTGCATGTATTTTCAACGCCTGTCATTCGAGGACCTGCCCGACCAGGCATGCCGTCGAAGACACTGGCTGAGCAGGGGGACAATATGACATATAAAGGGCAAAGAACAAAGAAAAGTTCAGCACAGGGACAGGCCTTCGACCCTCCAAGCCTGCGCCAACCATGCTGCCCGTCTAAACTAAAATCTTCTACACTTCCGGGGTCTGTAGCCCTCTATGCCCATCCTATTCATGTATTTGTCAAGATGCCCCTTAAACATCACTATCGTTCCTGCTTCCACCACCTCCTCCGGCAGCGAGTTCCAGGAACCCACTACCCTCTGTGTAAAAAACTTGCCTCGTACATCTCCTTTAAACCTTGCCCCTTGCACCTTAACCCTATGTCCCCGAGTAATTGACCCCTCTACCCAGGGAAATAGACTCTGACTATCCACTCTGTCTATGCGCCTAATAATTTTGCAGACTTCTATCAGGTCGCCCCTCAACCTCCTTTGTTCCTGTGAGAAAAAAACAAGTTTATTCAACCCCTCCTCATAGCTAATACCCTTCATACCAGGCAACATCCTGGTAAATCTCTTCTGCACCCTCTCTAAAGCCTCCACATCCTTCTGGTAGTGTGGCGACCAGAATTGAACACTATACTCCAAGTGTGGCCTAAATAAGGTTCTCTTCAGCTACAACATGACTTGCCGATTTTTATACTCAATGCCCCGGCCAATGAAGGCAAGCATGCCGTCTGCCTTCTTAACTACCTTCTCCAACTGTGTTGCCCCTTTCAGTGACCTGTGGCCCTGTACACCAAGATCTCTCTGACTGTCAATACTCTTGAGGGTTCTACCATTCACTTGTATATTCCCTACCTGTATTAGACCTTCCAAAATGCCTTACCTCACATTTGCTGGGATTAAACTCCATCTGCCATCTCTCCGCCCAAGTGTCCAAACGATCTAAATCCTGCTGTATCCTCTGACAGTCCTCATCGCTATCTGCAATTCCACCAACTTTGTTGTCGTCTGCAAACTTACTAATCAGACCAGTTACATTTTCCTCCAAATCATTTATATATACGACGAACAGCAAAGGTCGCAGCACTGATCCCTGCGGAACACCACTATTCACAGCCCTCCAATCAGAAAAGCAAGAATATCTGCCAGATCATGGCGCACCTGGCAGCACGGGGGAATGGGCGAGAACATTGCTCTCGGTGGCTGTCAAGGTGACGGTCGCCCTAAACATCTACACCACCGGGTCCTTCCACGGCGCCGAGTGAGGACCTGTCCGGGATCTCATAGACCTCGGTGCACAGGTGCATCCGTGCCATCACGGAGGCCCTATATGCCCAGTCGGCACAAGACATACATTCTAATGTGGACCGAGCCCACGAGGATGCCCGGGCAGCGGGTTTCATCGTCATCACCAAGATGCCCCGGGTCCGGGGCATGATCGAATAGTGCTGCAGCATCCTGAAGATGTGGTTCAGATGCCTGGACTGTTCTGGAGATGCCCCCCAGGATAGCATTAGGAGAGTCTCCCACATCATGGTGGCCTGCTGCGTCCTCCACAATATCGCCCAGCAGAGGGATGACATGCTGGAGGAGAAGGGTGAACACAGGCCTCGTCCGTCGAGGAGAATGCAGCGGAGACCATGGATGGGTAGGACATGGGGCCTGGACAGGCACGGGGGACTGCACAATGTGTCCGCCTGGGCCGATGTGCATGGGACAGGTGGTGAAGGGGCAGGTGGTGAAGCAATAATGTTATTGGTAACCCAGAGGCCACCACAGCAGCTGGTGGAATTCAAATAGTAAATCTGGAAATAAAAGCTAACAGTGACCGTGGAGCTATCATTGACTGTTGTTAAAAACCCATCTGGTTCACTAATGCCCTTTAGAGAAGGAAATCCACCACCCTTATCTGGTCAACATGTAACTGCAGACCCACATCAATGTGGCTGACTCTTAACTGCCCTCTAAAATGGTCGCGCAAGTTACTCAATTGTACTCAAAAAGGAATAAAATTGGATGGATCACGCAGACGTGGAAATGACATGGCACACCATACCCAGTTGAACTTGTAAAGTCCTCCTTCTAACATCTTGGGGCTTGTGCCAAAATTGGGACAGGCGTCCCTCAGATCAGTCTAAAACCAGCCTGACATAGTCATATTCACTGAATTATACTTTACAGCTGTTTTCCCAGACTCCTCCATACGCATTGTCTTTATTCGTTCAAGGGATGTGATGTGCGTATCTCTGGCTGGGTCAGCATTTATTGCCCATCCCTGAGGGCATCCTCCGGTGCCGGAGAATTCAGCTATTGAGGACTATTGTGGAGGAGGTGTTGTTGTTTATCCTTACTGAGTGTGTTCCATGGGTCAGGAAGTAAAGGATCCATTTGCAAAGGGAGGAGTCAAGTCCTAGGATTTGGAGCTTTGATATGAGCTTGGCTGGGACTATGTGTTGAAGGCGGAGCTGTAATCAATAAATAGGAGTCTGACGAAGGAGTCCCCGTTGTCGAGATGCTCCAGGGATGAGTGTAGGGCCAGGGAGATGGCGTCTGCTGCGGACCGGTTGTGGCAGTATGCGAATTGTAGTGGATCAAGGCATTCTGGGAGTATGGAGTTGCTGTGTCTCATGACCAACCTCTCAAAACACTTCATTACGATCGATGCCAAGGCCACTGGATGGTAGTCGTTGAGAGATGCGGAAAAATTACAAAGGGTTGAGACCCTTTGGAATTCTCTACTCCAGAGGATTGTGGATGCTCTACCGTTGATTCCATTTAAGGCTGGGATAAGATAGATTTTTGGGGTATCAAGGAATTAAGGAATATGGAAAATGAGTGGGAAAATGGAGTTGAAGCCTAAGATCCGCAATGATCATACTAAATGACGGAGCAGGTTCGAAAGGACGTTTGGTCTACTCCTCCTCCTATTTCCTGTGTTCTTCTGATTGGGAAGATTTCACCCAATGGTTCTGTATTTGTAAATACTTGTGAACACTTGGGCTGGTAAAATTTAATCATCCAACATTGCCAAAGGGAAATATTAAAAGCAATTGTTTATGTCAATACAATATAAAACCACTGGGTAATCATTGGCCCAGGCTATAATTAGGGCACTTTGCTTAAAAATGTCCTGCTAAAGGACTAATGTTGATGCAGTAATATTCCTTTAAGGGACAAGCCTTTTGATGCGATTCCTTTGTACCTTTGGTTCATTTCTTTCTCTAACCAAAGCAAATAATGATATTTAATTGAATTGAAATATCAAAAAAATCATTAAAAATTGAGAAAATTGTCAAAAAGTTCATCCGTTTTCTCAGCAGTTTGCTTAATTTGTTTAAAGATAATATTTTCTCGCTTTACAGATTCAGTGGAATGAGGTTTTTTTTGACAAGCAGTGGTTAAAAATCATATTTATCTTTGTTAAAAATAATATCTATTTACTAACCCCCAATGAATTGGTCAACGAGATGCAGCAATCCTTGCAAATTCAAACAAGACAGTTCTGCCACCTTGTGGACTATGATTCAAGCGTTGGCAACACAAGTGGTTTCCATGGAGACTGGATCATTCTAATTCCACAATGCACTGGAATATAGGGAGAGGTTTTAACATGAATTAATGCATGGGATTGACTGCAGATGGGGGTTAAAATTCCGACTACGCCAGGAAGCCAGCTCCAACCTGCTGACCTCAGGGTTTTATAGAAACAGCTCAAGGAGTGAGCAACCAACTGAGCCGCCCCACAAGCTGGATTGGGAACTTATATATTTCAATAAGGCTGGAGATTCTGATGTAACGCAGGGTTAGTTGTGGCTGGCCAGCTTTCTCAGACCTCTGGGATCAGACCCCCACCCCACAATCATCCCCAATCCCAGACACCCCTCCTCAGCATCGTGGAGCAAACCTATCTCATCTTGCAGCCTACTTCCGAATCCTTGATAGGAAGCCAAACCCCCATGGGAAGGTGTGTTTGGGTTTCAGCAGGTGCTGGAAGTGACTGAGGAAGAGCATCTGATTTGGAAGAAGAGTGAATATATTGCAAAAATGCAGAAAGTCTGTTCTAAGGATCTATGACATTGCACTGGGAGCTTTAGAGGAGGAGTTGAACAAGAGGAGAGAGGCCTCTAGCTACAAACGATCAAGAGGCATTGAGGAGGCAGTGAGAGCAGATAGCCATCACTGTCACTGCGAGTGGAAGTTTAATGACCTCTCATGAATGGTCAAGATCAGTGATTCTCAAATGCCATAAATGTGCAAGGGAACCAATTCCCTCACATACTGCTCAATTCACCACTCTCCTTTGACCCACCCAACAACCATCACTCACAACCATGACTCAGGCATCATTCATCGCGTACCTCACACTCACGGACTAAGAACTACTATAGACTGCTTATATACGGCTCCCAGGTGGGTGGAGCCGGAGGCGGAGTCCCCCAGGGTTCCGAGCCCGGTCTTAAAGGGGACATCACCTTACATGATGACAAGGGTACAGTAGTACGGTAACCGTTCATCACAGACAGCAGCAGGGCTGAAGCCATCAACCATGACAATATATCAGACCTAATCCTCCTCCACACATCCTGTGTTCCTCTCACCCCACAATCTCTTCAATTTACAAATACAGATGTTTTTAAAATCCGCTTCTTGGCTTCTCCTCTGCCCTTCATTAATTCTACCCTCATCCCTTTCTCCTTTAAACATCCAAGGACTGTAAACTGGATGTAGTATTCAATTGTTTGGTGTTTGATTAAGTGTATCTGTTAACTTGTTCTGGGTGCTGTTAGTCAAGTCTGAGTATGACTGAGAAACAGAAGCTAACCTGAGAGAAGCAGCTTGAACCACGAGAGAGCAAACATCTTAGGAAGCACTTGGAAATAACGCTTCTGTTCAGACATAGAAATCAGTGTGTCATCTCTGCATGTCTCCAAGGTAGAAATGACAATACTGATCTGATGCAGAAAGAAATGATAGTGGAACAAGTAACTGAATCATAGAAGCCCTACAGTGCAGAAGGAGGCCATTCAACCCATCGAGTCTACACCGACCCTCTGAAAGAGCTCTAATTAGATCCATACCCCGTCCTATCCCCATAACCATACCTAACCTTTGGACACAAAGGGACAATTTAGAGCGGCAATCCACCTAACCTGCACATCATTGGACTGTGGGAGGAAACCTGAACACCCAGAGGAAACCCACACAGTCACAGGGAGAAAGTGTGAACTCCACACAGACAATCACCCAAGGCCAGAATGGAACCTGGATCCCTGGTACTGTGAGGCAGCAGTGCTAAACGCTGTGCCACCGTACCGTCCTAAAAGTGAAGGTGAAGAAACACCATCACTTTCTCTGACACTCACAGCCACCAGCTCAGATACTGCCACTCTGAATAATTTAGCCGGCTACGTAGAGGCTGGATCTGCACATAGTGAATCACTGGTACGACTGACCTGAAGCCAGGTCGCGGGGTAAAGGATAACGTCATTGTCAACTCACGGGATGGTGAGGAGCAAAGCAACTTGAGACATTGGCCATCAGAAGCTGCACCGTGGTCAAGTCAACAAGTGCTCTCATGGGATTTGTAAGGATCCTTCTGTTTAAACCCTTTTTATTCCCTTATTTTTCCATTTATTTTGTTTTTCTATTACAATTTTGATCCATGGATGGTTAAATGAACCTGTGACTGTAATGCAGCCTTTGCCTTTAATTCAAGCAGCCAAGATCAGTGATGACTCAGTTTGACTGACTTGGCTGGCAGCCAATGGACTGGCTCAAGATGCCGGGCTTTGTCGATACGCAGTGGTGATTGGTTCTGATTTCTCTGGAACGTTTCTCTCTCCCCAGTCAGGCTGGTTGTTTCATTTCACTTTTGGTTCAGAAGCTGGAAGGGGCATCTCTGATTTTCTCTCAAAGGTCTGATGAATTCTCTCTGAAAATCCAGTGCAAGAACTCTTTTCTCTTCCCAGTAAGGCTGGGTGTCATCTTATTGAAACTGCCAAGGATTGAGTTTAAAACTTGGGCTGGAAGCTGGGTTTGCTGTGAGATAAAGAGTCTTAGGAGAGAAGTAAACTCAAAGGTGGAGCTTTGAGTTGAAGGCCCAGTTTAATAAAGGCTAACAAGAAATCCTACTGCCTGCGAGTACTGAATGAATGTTTCTGCAAGAGACCATTACCAACTGTACACCAATGGCTTCAATCAATCAGAGCTCCTGAGGAGAGCTTTCTGCAAAACAAATTCAACAACGAAAGCAAGGGCTCTGACCCTTTTTACCTTAATCCTTATTATTTTTATCCTCTTCCACCAATCTGCGTATGGCTGACTTGTATTTGTTTGTGGGTAGAGGTGGGACATTAAAGGGGGCGGGTAGTAGGTTAGTTACTGCATATTTCATCTTTATTTATGTTATAAATAAACAATAATTGTGTTTCAACTTACAAACCTGGTGACTGTAAATTCTTGGGCAGCCAAGGACCAAAGATTTTGGGAATGTTTATTCGAATTGTTGGTTAATTCACTTGTGCTGGGACTCCGGGGACTGTGGAGCTGTGGGGGCAGAATTGACTGCGCACTAGCCTAGGGTGTTGTAACAGGTTGGCCACCACTTAAATGCTGGAAAGGATGGGCTGAAATCTCTGCACAAAGCCCAATGCAATGTTGCCCCTCCATAGTGACCACAGACTTTCTCACAAGCCTCCCAATCCAACAAGCATTTTTGTATGCATATTCATCACAATTTTTCTGTGACATTTTGTATGAAAGCATGTCTCCATTGTACACATGTTGGCTGTGTGTGGTTAGGTTTCCCACTGGAGTCATAAGACAAAGGGCCCTTGACATCAGTAGCCACTCTCTTGCCTCTCATGATGGTTCAACCGCTGATTGTACAGTGGTCTGGTGCACAACACAGTATCATGACTACTGCCAGGTAAGCAGACATTGATAACGATATTGCACTGAGATTAGTTGCACACTAGCTGCATATTAAGGGGGGGCGGGAACACTAGCTGCATATTAAGGGGGGGGGGCTATGTCATTGTTGCCCATCCTGCATTTAGATGTGGCAACCACAAAGCAATGCATGTACAATTGAAGACACTGCATCTTCAGAATGTTGGTTATCCTGGAGTGTTGCGAGTTTCCTTTACTCTGTCTTTTCCTGTGGCTCTGTTCCGATTATGGCAATCAGTGAGTTTGCCCTTTTTATGTTATCTATGTCCTAATGCTTAGAGTCGCCACGTATCGAATGATATAACCACAAGTATCAACCGGCTAACGATCAAAGAGCCAAACACCAGTTAGTTAGTTCAAGGTCAAGGGTACTTTATTTACACACAATTAGTCATGCAACATAAACACTACTAGTTAACTACACCTATCGACTAAGGCAACCTGTACCTAACTTCGGGCACCCGGCTTAGGTCAGAAAACAGTGGCCGCTGTTCAATTCTGGATCTCTCGGGTTTGAAGGAGTAACTGCTGCTCAGCTGGGCTCATCTGTCTGGTAGCGAGCGTTGAACTTGGACTCTCTTCTGGTGTTGCTGCAATTGGCGATGGCCGTGACTGGGGTACCAAGGCCAAGAGGGCGCCAAGAGAGAGCGAACACATGGCAAACTCTTCTTCTTATACTCGGGGGGTTTTCGCGCTCTTTTGGGCGGTCCTTCGATTTGGGCCTTTCTAATTGGGTGAACCCTGATCACTCCGTTCGATTCCTTCGCCAATAAGTGGGCGGGACCTGGATGGCCAAGCGGTCACTGACCCCGTTGTTTGCGTTTCCCTTGAACAGGGAGTGGCGTCGAAATGTCTGGGACTGTCCCAGTTGCTTGAGTACCAGTTCTTTGTTTTGGTGAAGATGGGCCATCAAATGCTAATGGGCCCCATTAAAATGCTAATTGGACGGAGTTTCGATACCGTCTGGATTTCTTGCTGACAAATATGCATTTCAGGCTCTGAGCCTGTCTGAGCCTTGGCTTGTCCATTATACCCGCTAGGCTTTGCGAGTTTCCCTGTACCTAGTTAGAAGTGGCCATCCCAGATGGCAGGAGAAGTCACATGTACAATCAGTTTACTTCTCTTTAGAATGAAAGAAGGCTGGAATGGGCAGCATCTCTAACACATCGAAGTTCACCATCCAATGCCATATAATGGAGGGACTAACACGCGGTGCGGAATCCTATTGTGGTATCAGAACCCCACCTGCCAGCTAGTGTTCCGGTACTCCACTATCCTGCCTCCCTGAACAGGCGCCGGAATGTGGCGACTAGCGGCTTTTCACAGTAACTTCATTTGAAGCCTACTTGTGACAATAAGCAATTCTCATTTCATTTCATTTCATTTCAGTGAGCAGCCTGTCCTCCATTATTCATTCTCTCTGTCACACAGGCCATGAGGGATAGAAACTACTGCACTCATGCCTGGGAGTAACTGGTTTGAACAGAACCTTTGAAGTGACAATGAAGGCTTTCACCATTCCTGGTTGATAGGTTTATAAGATAAAGGAACAGAATTAGGCCATTTGGCCCATTGAGTCTGCTCTTCCATTCAATCATGGCTGATTTAATCCTGGGCTTAACTCCTTAAACTTCATCAACTTTAGAGAAGTATATAAACTGCCAAACATATCTATTAACTCAACAACAGTCAGTAGAATTCAATCAGCAACTAATCCAAAGTCATTGATGATCCTTCTAAACAACACAAATATGGGATGTGGGTGGGGGAAGGGCATTCCAGCTGCTGAATGCATGTTCAGCTGTCCATGATTTGTGGAATAATTCTAGGAGTGAAAGGTCAAAGTGGTTTATTTTAAACTGAAAATAAAAGTCGCTGGTGTGGCACACAAAACAAACATCCGAGCCCAGGGCATTTGGGAACTGCCGGCACCGGAGGGGGAGCCACATTTAAAGGTCCCGCTAATGAGCCCCAGCTGGGCGGGCTCTGCCCATTCGCCACGGAAATCTGTATTCTGCGAAGGCCGTGGGGAGATCAATCAGCGATCCTCTGTGGCCCTCGTGTGGGTTATCACATTTTGGCATCAGCGGGAAAATTGAAGTTGAAAATCATTGATAGACTTTGGGCAGAATTTTCTAATTTCTTGGCTAAGTGTCCACTTAGGCAGGAAAAGGGTTCTGTAGCTCGTTGGTTCCACGACCAGCTTTTCTCACCATATTTTTAAAACTTGGTTAAAAAGACGTTGGAGGCAGGGGGCACTGCCAGTGTACTATCTGGGCACAACACTGTCCTTTCTGGGCGTTGTACTTAACTGTGTTTCCCCGGCAGCGACCATCAGCCAAATTCCGATTTTACAAAACCTGTTGCAAACCTTGCTGATGCGATGTCACGCTGGCTGGGAAAGAAATCCCTATGTGAATGGATAACACAGTGGGGAAGCTCATTAATTATATTTAAATGTATGGTAATGGTGTTCCCCACCTTTCATTCGGAACCTCCAATAGACTGACTTACTTCACCAGTACTCAAATAATTCTCTGAAATATCTTGAGACTGATCCCCCTTTCTCAATGATTCTGAGAGAGTGGGCGTCATTCTCCGACCCCCCGCCGGGTCGGAGAATGGCCGTTGGCCGCCGTGAATCCCGCCCCCGCTGAAGTCTCCGTTTCCAGAGATTGGGCGGGGCGGGAATCGGGCCATGCCGGTTGGCGGGACCCCCCGCTCAATTCTTCGGCCTGGATGGGCCGAAGTCCCGCCCAGAAATTGCCTGTCCCGCCGGCGTAAATTAAACCTGGTATTTACCGGCGGGACCAGGCGGCGTGGGCAGGCTCCGGAGGGTCCTGGGGGTTGGCGCGGGGCGATCTGACCCCAGGGGGTGCCCCCACGGCGGCCTGGTCCACGATCGGGGCCCACCGATCCACGGGCGGGCCTGTACGGTGGGGGCACTCTTTCCCTTCCGCCTCCGCCACGGTCTCCACTATGATGGCGGAGGCGGAAGTGACTCTCCCCACTGCGCATGCGCGGGAAACTGACAGCGGCCGCTGACGCTCCCATGCATGCGCCGCATTTCCGCGCCAGCTGGTGGGGCAACAAACGCCATTTCCGCCAGCTGGCGGGGCGGAAATCCCTCCGCCGTCGGCCTAGCCCCTCAATGTTGGGGCTCGGCCCCCAAAGATGTGGAGCATTCTGCACCTTTGGGGCAGCACGATGCCCGTCTGATTGGTGCCGATTTGGGCGCCAGTCGGCGGACATCGCGCCGTTGGGGGAGAATTTCGCCCAGGATGTTTCATCTGCACCACTGCTACAGTTTTAACAGACATTTCCTTTCCAGGTGCTTCCTTTCCAACTACTGCAACTGATCTTCAATTCAATTTACAACAAATCTCCCTAATATGTCCCACTTTGTAACAACGGAAACACTTCAGCCTCTGAATGTCACTTCCACTCTCGGCACCTTCCTTTTTGATACGAGGTGAAATTTCCTGACCATTACCAACTGTTCCATCGTTTTCTTGACTATTTGTGTTCTTTACTCCTTCCCAACTTCTACCTTTCTCATGTTTGAAAGGATGATGGAAAAAAAGTTTTGCTCTATGGACTGATTTGTAATCATCAGCTAATTCTGCTGCCTGTCTAGCAGTTTTAACTTATTTGTTCCTCAACATGCATTCCAATAACCAAAGGGGGTGAATCTTTAAATTCTTCTAAAATAATCACCTCTTTAAGGGCTTCATGTGTTTTCTCTACTTTTACCACCCATATCCAACAGTCAAAATTATTTTGCTTCACTCTCTCGACTTCAATATGAATTTATCAAAGCTGTTTTCTTGGGCTTCAAAATTTTTGCCTGTACACCTCAGGAGCCAACTCATACACACTAAGGATAGCTTCCTTTCCTACATCATCGCACCTCTTCCAACATTGATGCATACACTTCACTAGCTCTACCTATCAGTCTACTTTGTAAAAGTAACGTCCAAATTTCTTTTGGTCATTTATCTGTTTAGCTATTTTTTCAAAAGAATAAAGAATGCTTCCACATCCTTTTCCGCAAACTTTGGAAGAGCTTGTATGAATTGAAACATTTCTGGAGAGTGGTTACATTTTCATGAACTGTGGCTTTGCTCATCCTTAAACCATCGTTTCATCCTCATGCACATTTTTTATTAGTTTTTCCTTGGGATACACATCTCAGAAAGTTCCTGATTGGCCTTTTTGTGAGAAAGAGCTGAGAAAAGTGCTTAAATTCTAATTTTTCTGTGAGGATGGAGACAGCTGGGGTTGGGACCAACTGGGAGTGGTACAGTTTCTGCTGAGCAGGCCCTCACTTTGGTGGAGCTGAGTGTATCAGATGATGGCTGCCTTCAAAGATGTTTTCTTGAGAACTTGGTTCTGTGGTGCAGGTCATCAAAGTTCACTTTGAGGGATTGCAGGGTACTATTAGAAGTGGGTGGAAACACATGAGAGTGTTCTTGCTCTTGAAAGAGCACAGTCCCTGGTTAGAGGCCACTTTTGTGTCGCCAAAATCCTACTACATGATGTGTCGGGTTTCCTGATGGGTTTAGGAGATGAGGGCCAGGTTGGATGTGCTCCTCAGTCCAGTCCTGGGTGAGAGATGGGAGATGAATTCCCGACTGAGTTCGAGAATTGATTGCCATGCTTTGGTAATCTTGATTTGGAGGCTGGATGCATCAGATTCAATTGAGCACAGCGTATCCTGTCTGTGAGATCAGGGTCGGTAGGGCCCACTCATCATTGATCCTATATCGTCCTATTTTCGATGCTTGTGGTGAGAGTTTTGAAGTGGCCGAGCAAGTCGAGACATTCCCCCCCGGTCAGGGCCTAGGCTATGGATCGCTTGGCCTCGCTGAAATGGTATGTAGGAAGTGCTTTGATTGGTGAATCCTGGAGAGATCCTGGAGAGTGCTCGTTGATCCTGCCGTATCCTTTACTTTCTCGTGTGACATGGAAGATGTTGTTATCCTGAAATTTACCTTGCAGCTTTTCAAGAATCCTGATTGTGGCTCCTCATTCATCATGTTGTTGACTTTTTATATTGTTGTCTTCTTGCCTGTAAAGGAGTGCTAAATATGAATGTGATGGCCTGTGCCGTTGATTATCCTTACCCTGTGTTAGTAAGACCATTTTGACTCATTTACAGGAGGTGTAATCTGTGCATAATTTTATTTCTTTTTGATTATTGAGTCTTACAATCCTTGTGGTTTGGGGAGGGGAGCGATTTTTGTCACCCCCTGTCTTGTTTATGAAGATGATGAGTGGAGCTAGGATGGGGTAGAGGGTGGCTGTGTAGCCATCTGGGATGGCCACTTCCAGAATACAAAATGGACATTTGCAAAGATTGCAGGGAAAAATGGACAATGTTAAGAAAGCAAGCAGGCACAGAGCCTGTCTGCATATTGGAGCCGCAGCTCCTAGACAAGACTGAAACTGTAGGCCCATTAGCATTTGGATGGCCCACCTCCGGGAACAAAGGGAGATACCTAAGTAACCGATCTGGCTCCAGACCTCGCGGCGTCAGTTCCCCAAGCTGAAAGCAGAAAACAAAGCCAGGCCAACGGCCACCTAGGACACGCCCAGCCATCAGGGCACCACCCCTTTATTGGTCAAGATCAATGCGGATGATCAAGATGCGGTCCAATTAATTGGGGCCAAGTTCAAGGCCCTCCCAAAAGCACGCGAAGCCCCCTTCAGGTATTAGAAGAAGGCCCCAAGAGAGAATCGCTCTCTTGGACTTGGCTCTCACAGCGGAGAGACCCGTCCACCAGCTGCACCAGAAGCAAGTAAGTCCAAGGTCAACGCTCGCTACCAGACGGACGACCTTAGCTGTTTCCCCTCTACCACTTTGACCCCAACAGCCTCAGAACTGAACAACAGGCATTGTACCTCTGACTGAATGGGCGCCCGAAGCTAAGTATAGGCTTTAGCAGTAGTGATAGCTTAGTCTGTAGTATTTTGTGCATGAGTAGATATTACTGTGTGTGTAAATAAATAGTATTGGCTTTGAACTAACTAACTGGTGTACCGAGTCTTTGATCAGTATTCGGGTTTGAACCTTGTGGCGGTATCGAAAGATACCTGGCGACTCTAGAGCAAACATAATTAGGATTAAGGAAGGCGACCATATTGACCGCCATATTCAGAGCCAACCAAAGAGAGCAACATTTACTGGAGACTCTGGTGGGACTCGACCTAGAAGTGGCCTAGTCACTCTGAGAAACCCAAATTTGAATTGGAATCCAATTGGAAACAGAAAACCACAAGCGTAAGAACAATACTGATCAAACCTCCAAGATTCGGAAGTGTATTAATGCATGCGTACTAACAGGGATATAAGGTAAACCTGAGAGATTTTGTTGCGTAAAACTGTTGGGAGTTTTGTAGGCCGTTTATTAGCGTAAGCCGTACCCGTGTTTACATCACCACTTTATCACCCCCTGTTCCAAATTCAGTAGAGAACCCAGAGATAGAGAAAATAGCAATGAAGGCAATGGAACGCCTTATGAACCCCCAGCAATTCCAGGTCGCAGCGACCAGTAGAGTAGGACAGTGTTCCGTATGGGAAGAAGGGATCAGAAAATATCTCAGAGGAAAAGATAGCCCCTTTGGAGTGAATTCTGCGCCAATGGTGAAACAGGTCCTGGCATATTTGGTGGGAGAACCTGACAGAGATCCATAAGAAGAGCTTAGGGAAAGCTTGCAAGCCGATGGCAATCGTGTCCTGCTTGACACAATTGCGAGGCACAGAGGAGGTCGTTAGGACGTTCCGTAGAGAGATGGAAGAAAGAGACAGGAATAGTGAAGGAGATGTGAGTGAATTCGAGAAGGAGAACACAAATTGAGAGAGCAGTTAGTGGCAAGGGACAAGGAGGTAGCTGATACCAAGTGGGCACACCAGTCTTGTCCCGCCCATTTGAGTAGTTTTCAGACCCAACATGATAAGGCCTGCCTTACCAAGACACGTAACGCGCGGTCTTGGTAAGGCAGGAAACCGAACAACAGGTTGATCAGTTGCAGAAACAGTGCAACGACTTAAAAGCAGCCCTACGAGCGCTCCACACTTCCACGATGGAACAAAGGCAGAGCTCGGTAGATCACGCAAAGTGCCGGAAGCAAATTGCAGAATTGCAATCTCCGCTTTCCGTACAGAATGGGTTTCAGAGCGCGTTTGGACCCCAGTTAGACCAGGAAAACGGCCCTGATTGGCAGGAGTTAAATGAGACTGCCCACAGATATGTACATGGGAAAAACCCCTGAAACAGAAAGGAATGGGTTCCTTCTATCCTTACCTCTGTTCGGATCACCCTTCGGATTCCTCCCCTGGGCTTCTGTGGTGGTCAGGCGGTGAGAGGTTGCTCTAGGTATGCTTTCTGAAATGATGCTCACTTTGTGCTAGGTTGGGTGTCTCCTCTCTAGGGGTTTGCATCTCTCCTTTTGGTCATTTCTTCACTCAGGTGAGCATGGTGCTGGTATTCTTATTCTGATTTGGCTCCATGGTTGTGTGGGCAGGGATGTCTCTATGTTTGTGCCGGAGAGGAGGGAATCAGCCCTCCCTCCAGGTGCCTAATTTTTGGGTTTCTTGACAATTCATCTTCTTCTCGGGGGAGGCAGCCCCCCCCCCCGACTTTGACTGGGGCTGGAATAATCATCCTCTTGTGGTGTGTTGCTCTGAATGCAGCAAGAAAGGTGCGGGCATGATCTGGGTACAGGGTTATTTTTGGTGTGTGTTGAAGGCTATGGGGGTTTTGGTTTTATTTTGTGTCAGATGCTGCTCAGCTAGGCCAGGCCCGATGCTGTGGCTTTTATCATGCTACCCCTAGGGGCTCGGAATGTCCTTCGTCGAGAGCATTTGGTGTGGCTTATCGGCGACTGGGTTTTGTTTCCTCTCTCTCTGGTTCACAGGGGTCAGGGGATGGGTTGAAATCTGTGTCTTGGTGGTTATCCCATGGTTCCGCCTGGGGGCTGGGTCCCATCTTTTCTTGATTTTGTGGCCTGTTCTCTTCGCGTGAGTGTTGTCATCTGGTGGGATAGCCGAGTGGGTCTGTTTCTTTGGTCTTCTTCCCTTTCCTTTCTGCGTTGGGAGGCCCGGTGGGCCTGACCATATCTGAACATGCTGTTTATTGGCAGTGCAGTGGCACAGTGGTTAGCACTGGTTCATTTTCAGCCTTGGGTGACCATCTGTGTATGCTTTGCACTTTCTCCCCGTGTCTGCATGGGTTTCCTCTGGGTGCTCCTGTTTCCTCCCTGCAGGCTAGGTAGAGTGGCCATGCTAAATTGCCCCTTAATGTCCAAAGATGTGCAGCTTAGGTGGGGTTATGGGCTATGGGGTAGAGTGGGGGAGTGAGACTCGGAAGGATGCTCTTTCAGAAGGTCAGTGCAGACACGATGGGTTAAATGGCCTCCTCCTACATTGTAAGCATGCTATGGGATTTTATGGATAAATAAATGCATGGGTTCTGATAAAGATATGCTGTCATCACAGGTTACACTGTTGTTGGTCCTCTCTTCCTCTCCTTGTGTTATAATTGTGGGGCCTGGGTTTGGGGTTTTGTTGCACTATGTAGTATGCCTGTAACTCCTCGTAGATCTACGTTTCCGGGCATTTTCTTTGTTTTTGCAAGGGTGGGTATGAGAAATCCATTCCTTGCTCCGACACAGATGCAGGTGGCCTGGAATCATGGAAGAGAAGGCTGTGCTGAATCATTGAATGATGGTTGTCGTTCTCCTGTTCCATGATCTGATCATGCAGGTAAGGCTATATCTGCATTTTCTTCCTCCTTCCTTGCTTTGGGTGCTGTGTTATTTTGTAACTTTGTTGCATTATTTTGTTTAAAAATGAAAAATCTCAATAAACATAATTATTTTAAAAATGTAAACATTTCTCCACTAGGCTCATATCTAGGAAGTTCCTTCCTCAACTTGCTCGTGTCTCTTTTTTAACTGCAGTATTGTAAGCTGAAATTCTCTCTCTTTCTCCTTTTCTCTTTCTGCCAGTGCTAATCTTTCCACTTCCACATCAAGTTTTCTCATTTCGATATCCTTTTGGAAAGCTCTCACTTTTACCCTTTTTCCTGCATTTCAAGCTTCTACATTGAACGGTAGTATAGTGGGCAGCACGGTAGCATAGTGCTTAGCACTGTGGCTTCACAGCGCCAGGGTCCCAGGTTCAATTCCCTGCTTGGTCTCTGTCTGTGCGGAGTCTGCACCTTCTCCCCGTGTCTGCATGGGTTTCCTCCGGGTGCTCCGGTTTCCTCCCAAAGACGTGCAGGTTAGGTGGATTGGTCAAGATAAATTGCCCTTAGTGACCAAAAAGGTTAGGAGGGGTTATTGGGTTACGGGGATATGGTGGAAGTGAGGGCTTAAGTGGGTCGGTGCAGAATCGATGGGCCGAATCGCCTCCTTCTGCACTGTATGTTCTATGGTGTACATTAAAATTTCTATTTTGTTCTCTTTTTCCTCTCCTTTTTCCTGCATTTCTAATCTTTTCCATTTGTAATTGAATTTTGGCTAAGTCAATTTGCTCACTTTTCAAAGAGCTTGGTCTATTTGACAACACTTGTAATTTTAAATGTTTCACTATGCTTTTAAAAAAATCTCAGTTTTCCTTATATCTACAGGTATTGCCAACTCCAGTTTATCTGCCAATTCAGTTAATTTTGGCTACTTTCTATAAATCAGTCAGAGTTAAACGCTCCATCTTTAGGAAAGTTTGAGCAATTTGCAACACCATTTTGGATTCTAACCTGTCCAAAATACATCACAGTAACTCCAATTCTTTGTCCAGTACCTCAGTACTCCACTTACTATTTTTAAGAATTCACATTTACCACCATTTAACAATAAATCCCAGGCTATGTCCAGTAACCTGCTATCCATGTTTCAGAATATCCCAGCAAATGATTCCTAGTCAGCATCCAATAAACCTTTCTCCACATTTAGAAATCCCGTAAGAGCCCCACTTTTGATACAATCCCAGTTGATGTTATAATTGGACAGGAGTATGCCAGAATGAAACCCTGGCGCAAAAGACCATGAGCTGGATTCTCCGTTCCTGAGACTAAGTGTTAACACCATGGCAGGATCCATGTAGTTTCACAACAGCAAAACTGGCACCGAACCTGGATCGATTTAATGACTGTGGAGGGGCTAGTACCGTCACCACAGGGAACACAATTGATTCCAATTAAAAAAGGTGACGGATTCGCGGGGTCCGTGATTGACACTCGGGAGGCTGACAAGCTGCAGCCGCACATACACATTACAATCCCCGCACACACCATCCCAGCCAACAAGTTGGCACTGGTTGTGCTGGAGTGTGCCCATACAGCTGATAGGTCGGCTGGGCCAGATGGCAGCTAGAGGGGTGGCTTGGGGTTCACCCATCTGACTCGTAGCCCTAAGTTCACAGTAGGCTGTCAGCTTCACAGCTGTCTTTCCAGCTGCGGCAATGGTGTTCTGTGCCTGTCTGCCCCGACCCCACCGTCCACCTCCGGGCCACCCTCCGCTACTCTCCCCGGCCCAGGCATAAGTCACCCAGCCAGCGGCACAACTGTTGGCAAACTACGGCGACGTTAGACACTTTACCAGCCATGACGCCGGTTTCACGATTTTTAAAGGCACAAGCGAACCGCACCATCGGGAACTCGTGCCATCAGAGGCGGAGAATCGTGGAGGCCCCGGAGAATACCGGGTCTGGCCATCTAATGATATGCAAACGGTGTTTACTGCACGTGCATTCCGTCTGCATTGGCGCCGCTGTTGAGGTGTCGGAGTATTGCTATTTGACGTTAAATCAGCACCCGCCGCAATTTTGACTTCGGAACCTATTCTCCGCCCAATTGCGTTTCCCGATTTTGAGGTCAACCAATGGAAAATCCCGCTCCATAACTTTTTAAAAATAAAACATGGAGGAACAGAATCACAGCACCGCTAATTGGTTTCAACCACAAGGAAAAACATTTATTAAACATGATAAAAATTGGATTGTAATGCAGTTCACCTTTACTCCACCCTTTGTTTTAACAATTACATACAGAATGTAAATTAATAAAGATTACACAGTACACTATAAACTCCAATAATCTCATTAAAACAACGTCCCTTTTAAGCACATAAAATGACTGTGATCAAATACGCTTTCCACTCTGGACCCCAAGTGAATTTCTGTGGATCCCTCCTCAGAATACCCCAGATGATTGTCATATGAGAGTTCCAAACTCTACTCTCGAATAAACTCTAAAATGATTTGTTTTTTTTTAAATTGAGTGTACCCAATTCATATTTTCCAATGAAGGGGCAATTTAGCGTGGCCAATCCACCTAGCTTGCACATTTTTGGGTTGACGGGGCGAAACCCACGCAAACATGGGGAGAATGTGCAAACTCTACACGGACAGTGACCCAGAGCCGGGATCGAACCTGGGACCTCGGCACCGTGAGGCCACAGTGCTAACCCACTGCGACACCGTGCTGCCCCTAAAATGATTTCTCACAATAATGCTTTCCTTTAGTGGTCCCACTTTAAATCTAGCTATTGTAATCATCTCTTTAACTCAGAATCCTTTGTTTACTCTTCCTTGAATTCCTCTGATAAATACCTTGGTCCTTGTTCTTAATTCCGGTAATTTTAAGAAATTCTTTCTGTCCCAGTTCCCTGGTTATCTGGACTGTAACTTGTATTTTAGGAAGCTATTAACTCCCAGGAAACCGAGCAGTAAGGTGAACACAGATTTGTTTACAATCACATAAAGTCTGCCTATTGCAGCAAATATATACACAGAATAAAGACCCGTTGGGACAACCAACATAACGGTCCCTGTTTGGGCTGGCTTTTATACTATGTTCTTATGAATACCAGCTGGGTGGGTCTCTGCCCACTAGTAGGGAAGCTCATATTCCATGAGTCCCATGGGAATAACAATTGGGTATCACTGTGAGACACGTGGGGGTTATTACATCTCTTCCCCCCCCCCACCCTACAGTCCAAAAGTGCCCCCCTGGAACCTGTGAGGAGGCCTTCTACGCCACTATGTATGCGGTTGTCTGCAGCGGGTCTGGATTGGGGAGCATATAACGGTTTGTAGACCGCCTTTTCCAAGATGATCTCTGGAGGAATACTGCTGGGGATTCGGCTCCAGACATAAAATGGCAGCAGGATTTTCCACTACCTCCCGCCATGGCAGTTCGCAAATCCTGCCAGAGGCTGATGTGAAGCCAATTTACATCCTACTAATGAGATGCAGGTGAGGGACCAATGAGAGTGGCCCCTCCCCAACGCCCAATTATCCGCAACGCCAGTGGTAAATCATGCTGGCCCAGAACATGTCTGGAAAAGATGTTTAAAAGTCAAACTCACCTTAAGAAGGCCTAGGGTAGCTCACGGAGAGGAGGGGACGATGGAGGCCTCCAGCAACCGGACCCTGGAGGACCACATACTGCCCTGGGTGGGTGGAGCATCCATGACATGGATCTCCTCCACATAGCAGCATCCAGAAGGTGGTTGTTCTCAGCGCAGGAACTTTACACAGGGATCGGATCATCATTCAGGGACTTCACCCAGGGATCATCTTCGTCCAGAGATTTCATCCAGATATTGGATCACCACCCAGGGACTTCACCCAGGGATCTGATCATCATTCTGGGACTTCACACAGGGATCATCTTCATCCAGAGTCTTCACCCAGGGATCGGATCATCATTCAGGGACTTCACCCAGGGATCATCTTCATCCAGAAACTTCATCCAGACATTGGATCATCACCCAGGGACTTCACCTAGGGATCTGATCATCATTCAGAGACCTCAGCCAAGGTTTGGATCATCTCCTGGTAATTCACTCAGGGATCGGATCTTCATCCAGGGGCTTCACCCAGGGATCTGATCATCATTCAGAGACCTCAGCCAAGGTTTGGATCATCTCCTGGTAATTCACTCAGGGATCGGATCTTCATCCAGGGGCTTCACCCAGGGATCATCATCCAGAGACTTTATCCAGAGATCGGATCATCATCCAGAGACTTCGCTCAGGGATCAGATCATCATCCAGAGACTTCGCTCAGGGATTGGACTTTTGCCCCGAGACTTTGCCAAGGAATGGTCCTTCATTCAGAGACTTTGTCAGCTGAAATGGAGCAGGTGGATGGGAAGGGAGTGAACACAGCTTCCCTTGTGTGTTGCTGTGATCTTGGACCAGCTCTCTATATAGGATGAACTCTACCACTGATATATGGATTTTCCTATTGATTTTTTTCTTATCTGAACTACCTTTAACATAGAACATAGAACATACAGTGCAGAAGGAGGCCATTCGACCCATGGAGTCTGCACTGACCCACTTAAGCCCTCACTTCCACCCTATCCCCGTAACCCAATAAACCCTCCTAACCTTTTTGGTCACTAAGGCCAATCCACCTTACCTTTGGACTGTGGGAGGAAACCGGAGCACCCGTAGGAAACCCACGCAGACACGGGGAGAACGTGCAGACTCTGCACAGACAGTGACCCAGCGGGGAATCGAACCTGGGACCCTGGCGCTGCAAAGCCACAGTGCTATCCACTTGTGCTGCCCAAGGGGTCCCTCTTAATGACAGTTCTTACATGAGCTCACACTTTTAGAATATTAGAACATCTTCTCCTTTGAATGTTTACCATCTTTGCTTTAAATTCTGAAATTCCATGTCATAGTGTTATCCACTTCTCTTGGCTAAACATCTTTTATGGTGTTGCTAGGTGAATCCGGATATTAAAATGCCAGTTCCTTTACCTCAGCCAATCTGTCTTCCCGACCAATTCCCATTTAAAAATAAATTGCTCTCTTTTAACCTTACACTTCCCAGAACAGATTTCCATTTATTAGATTCCATAATGTTCATTTTATCACAACTTCCTGGCAGGGTGTATAGGTGTGAAGGGGTATGAGGTCCAGAGGTGTGAAGGGGTATGGAGGGGTGTAAAGGTCTAGGGGGGTATGGGAGGATACAGAGGTGTGAAGAGATAATGGGGGGGGGAGAAGGTGTAGAGGGGTATTGGAGGGTGCAGCGGTGTGAAGGGGTATGGGGAGTGCACATGTGTGAAGTGATATGGGGGGGCTGTAGAGGTATAAAGAGGTATGGCGGAGATATAGAAGTGTGAAGAGCTATGGGGGGGGGGGTGAAGTGGTGTGAAGGAGTTCACATGGAGGGATCAGTAGAGGTAATGGGGATTCCTGGAGTTCAAACTGAGGAATCATGGTGAGGGTTAAAGGGGGCAGCGGAGGCCAGTAGGTTGGGAGGATGAGAGTGCATCGATGACACTTCAAGGGGTGCCAAGGGTTGTTGGTGGTAATGTGGAGATGGACACGGATTTTGGGAAGTTGGGCAGGATGAGGGTGGGCAAGTCAAAGGTAACGGAGGTGGGATTTTTAGAGCGGAAGGGGACCTTGATGTTAATCTGCAAATTTCAGAAGGTGGTGAGGAGGGTTGAAGGGTGGCAGTGGGGAGGTCGTACGTTACACTGCAGGTGGGTGGTCAATGGTTATGATGGATCGGGCATCAGTGGGTAACTGGACTACAGGAAAAGGAGGTTGACCGAAGGTAGAAAGTCACCACCACCATGACAGGGCTTTTCGCAACAATGCAGAGCCTTGTGGAGATCTCAAGATGTTGCATGGAGTTGGAGTTGGATGGAGATGCAGCTATCTCAACTGCACAACTGAGGGAGAGTCCCAGCATGTAGTCTTCACAATGCTAGGGTCCTGGGATACATGAGAGCTTTCAGATCAAAGACTCAGCCTTTGTGGGAGAGTGTATACACATGGGTCGCAAAGGCTCTGCCAAATACCTTTGCCTTCCTGCAGGCGTCTCATTCAGGGTGATGGGGAGTCTACATGACCCGGGGGGCGTCCGGGGGGGGTTAGGAGTGGAACGCTAAGCCTTAAGGGCTATAGCTAAAAGAACACATTAGTTATGTAAAATGTAAAGAATAGCCCACCCGCAGAGGCCTTAACACAAAATCAAAGCTGACAGTCCAGTGAAGTACTAAGGGAATGTTGCACTCTCAGAGGTGCCATTTTTAGGATGGGACATTAAATCAAGGCCTGATCTGCCCTCTCGGAAGAACATAAAAGGCGTCATGGCATTAATTTGAAGAATTTTTACGAGCCAATATTTATTCCATAACCAAAATAATTAAAGCAGGTGATCTGTTCACTATCACATGGCTGCTTGTGGGATCTTGCAGTGTATAAATCAGTTGTTGTGTTTCCTACTTAACAACAGTGACGACACTTCAGAAGTGTTTAATTGGCTGTCAAATCCTCTGGGACGTTCTAACCATGTGAAAGGTACCACATAAATGTAAGCACTCCTCCTTTAAGTTATCTACTTAATTAACCCGTTGCAGTTCAGTGAATATCCTGGAAAATACTGCACCAAGGTCTTGCTTTTTTATGTTCAATTCATCTTAGAATTTTTGTCCATCACTGATTTGATTTGCTCCAAAGAGAAATGTGAGTTAATGAATGATGTTAAGCATGAATATGTAGCTGAAAAGCAAGCGGTGTGCCGGAGATTGATTGAAGCAATTGTCTCTGCATGAATGACCCTGAGGAGCCCAGTATTCTGTAAGATTTGTGAAAAAAAGGTTACTAAAATTAACTGCTATTTGCCTGTAGGTGCTCTTTAGAAAGACTGAATAATTGTATTAGCTGACAACTATGAGTTTGATATTGAAATGCTCTAATTAATATAATGGACCAGTGATAAAACTTGAGTGTCTGTGCATCTAAGTCTCTGTCTTATCTTTGTTAGTTATGCCTCAAGCAACTCAGTTGCCGTTTTCAGTCTGTCATTTAGTCTGGGGGTTTCTGTCACTCAGTCTATTAACCTGGCAGGGTCTCCTCTGCCTATGCCAACACTCTTTGCCCTTTGCTGATGTGGTAGTCACCACTGTTGTATTATATTGTATATACTGCACTGCACACGAGGGTATTACGGTAAGGCCCCTGTACTACAGGTACGGGGGTAGATCCCTGTTTGCTGGCTCCACCCAGTAGGCAGAGTATAAATGTGTGTGCTCTCCGAACTGCAGCCATTTCGGCAGCAGCTGTAGGAGGCCACACATCTCTGTGTAATAAAGCCTCGATTAATCTCTTCACTCGTCTCGTCGTAATTGATAGTGCATCAATTTATTACACAGAGATTTTACAAAGATGGATCTCCGCATCAAGCCAGATCGCCTGCAGCTGCATCCTCAAGCAGACAATGCCAAAAAGGACTTCGCACATTGGCTAGCTTGCTTTGAAGCATACATCGGATCTGCGACAGACCCAGTCCCAGGAGCACAGAAGCTCCAGATTCTGTTCACGCGGCTGAGCTCCGATGTCTTGCCCCTCATCCAGGACGCGCCTACCTACGCAGAGGCCATGGTGCTACTGAAGGAGAACCACGCTCAGCAGACCAACAAGATCTACCCCAGGCACCTCCTGTCCATGCGGCACCAACTTCCCGGTGAGTCTGTGGAAGATTTCTGGCGAGCCCTGCTCACCCTGGTGAGAGACTGTGATTGCCATCCTGTTTCGGCTGCTGAACACTCTAACTTGCTAATGAGAGACGCGTTCATTACGGGCATAGGGTCGGCCTACATCTGCCAGCGCCTCTTAGAAGGGGCTACGCTTGACCTCGTGGTGACCAAGAAACTAGCGCTCTCGCTCACAGTCGCCTCACGCAACCTACAGGCATATGCCCCCGACCGCACGGCCCACCCCTCCTGGGCATCGTTGACCCCGCCAGCGGTCACACCCTCATGGACCCCATCAGCGACCGCCCCCAGCTAACCCCACGCCTGCGCCGCGCGGCAGCCAACCAACCCCGGGGGACCCAAGTGCTACTTCTGCGGACAGACAAAACACCCCCGGCAGTGCTGCCCAGTGTGGAGCGTGCTCTGCAAGGCCAGCGGCAAGAAAGGACATTTCGCTGCAGTGTGCCAGGCCCGCTCAATCACCACTATTGTCCCTGCAACCCCCGTGTGCGGCCAGTGGGCGCCGCCATCTTCCTCGCCTCAGACCACGTGCGGCCCGTGGGCGCCGCCATCTTGCTTGCCTCACAACCAATGGGCGGAGCCATCTTGCTTGCCCCAGGACATGTGCGGCCCAAGGGTGCCGCCATCTTGCCTGCCTCAGGACACGTGCGGCTGGTGGGCGCCGCCACCTTCCCCGCCTCAGGACCCCTGCCCGTCGGGCACCTCATTGGGCCGCTCATCGCCTGCAACCGCCGCCGACCAGCCGCGTCTCGCCTCCATCACGATCGATCAGTCACGATTGCACAACCTCGCGACCGCGTCGACAAAGGTGAAGGTCGACGGGCATGAGATATCCTGCCTTCTGGACACCGGGAGCACTGAGAGCTTCATCCACCCCAATACGGTAAGGCGTTGCTCCCTCGCAGTAAACTCATTACCCGAAGAATCTCCCTGGCCTCCAGATCCCACTCTGTGGCGATCCGGGGGTATTGCATCGCCACCCTCACCAACCACGGTGTAGAGTTCAGCGGCTTCCGGCTCTATGTCCTCCCCAACCTGTGCGCTGCCCTGTTACTCGGCCTGGACTTCCAGTGCAACCTCCAGAGGCTAACCCAGAAATTTGGCAGGCCCCTACCACCCCATACTGTATGCGGCCTCACGACCTTAAAGTCGACCCGCATTCTCTGTTTGTAAACCTCAACCCGTCGCCACCAGGAGCAGACGGTACAGCGCCCAGGACAGGACCTCCATCAGGTCCAGCGGCTGCTGCAGGAAGGTGTCATCGTGGCCAGCAACAGCCCCTGGAGAGCCCAAATCGTAGTGGTGAAAACGGGGGAGAAAACAGGATGGTCATTGACTACAGTCAGACCATCAATCGGTACACGCAGCTCAACGCGTACCCCCTCCCACGCATATCTGATATGGTCAATCAGATTGCACAGTACCGAGTCTTCTCGACAGTGGACCTGAAATCTGCTGACCACCAGCTCCCCATTCGCAAGGCGGACCGCCCGTACACCGCGTTTGAAGCGGACGGCTGCCTTTACCACTTCCTTAGGATTCCCTTCGGCGTCACTAACGGGGTCTTGGTCTTCCAACGGGAGATGGACCGAATGGTTGACCGGTACGGACTGCAGGCCACTTTCCCGTACCTGGATAACGTCACCATCTGCGGCCACGGCCAGCAGGACCACGACACTAACCTTTCCAAATTTCTCCACATCGCCAAACTCCTCAACTTAACCTACAACAAGGAGAAGTGTGTGTTCAGCACGAACCGATTTGCCATCCTCGGCTATGTGGTTCAGAACGGAGTTCGAGGGCCCGACCCCGATCGCATGCGCCCCCTCATGGAACTCCCCCTCCCCCACTGCCCCAAGGCCCTCAAACGATGCCTGGGGTTCTTTCCGTACTACGCCCAGTGGGTCCCTAACTATGCGGACAAGACCCGCCCACTCATCCACTCCACCGGTTTCCCACTGATGGCCAAGGCTCAGCAGGTCTTCAACCGTATCAAGGCCGACATCGCCAAGGCCGCGATGCACCCGGTCGACGAGACGCTCCCCTTCCAAGTGGAGAGCGATGCATCAGACGTCGCTCTGGCCGCCACCCTCAACCAGGCAGGCAGGCCCGTGGCATTCTTTTCCTGCACCCTCCAGGCCTCCGAAATTCGGCACTCCTCCATCGAAAAGGAGGCCCAAACTATCGTTGAAGCTGTGCAGCACTGGAGGCATTACCTGGCCGGCAGGAGATTCACTCGCCTCACTGACCAATGGTCAGTTGCCTTCATGTTCAACAACACACAACGGGGTAAGATCAAAAATGATAAGATCTTGCGTTGGAGGATCGAGCTCTCCACCTTTAATTATGAGATTTTGTATTGTCCCGGTAAGCTCAACGAGCCCCCCGATGCCCTGTCCCGAGGTACATGTGCCAGCACACAAGTGGACCCTGCATGACGATCTCTGTGCCCAGGGGTCACCCGCTTTTATCCCTTCATTAAGGCCCGCAATCTGCCCTACTCCATCGAGGAAGTCAGGGCTGTCACTAGAGGCTGCCAGGTCTGTGCGGAATGTAAACCACACTTCTACCGGCCAGACCATGCGCGCCTGGTGAAGGCCTCTCGCCCCTTTGAATGCCTCAGCGTGGACTTCAGGCCCCTCTCCTCCACCGACGGCAACACGTATTTCCTCAATGTGTTTGACAAATATTCCAGATTCCCCTTCGCCATCCCATGCCCTGATATGACGTCTGCCACCGTCATCAAAGCCCTCAACACCATCTTCGCTCTGTTCGGTTTCCCCGCCTACGTCCACAGCGACCGGGATCCTCATTTATGAGCGATGAGCTGCGCCAGAACCTGCTCAACAGGGGCATCGCCTCAAGCAGGACGACCAGCTACAACCCCCGGGGAAACGGGCAGGTGGAGCGGGAGAATGGGACGGTCTGCAAGGCCGTCCAGCTGGCCCTACGGTCCAGAAATCTCCCGGCCTCCCGCTGGCAGGAGGTCCTCCCCAACGCACTTCACTCCATTCGGTCGCTCCTGTGCACGGAGACTAACGAAACCCCCCATGAATGTCTCTTTGCCTTCCCCAGGAAGTCCAACTCCAGGGTTTTGCTCACAATATGGCTGGCAGCTCCAGGACCCGTTCTCCTCCGCAAGCACGTGCGGATCCACAAGGCGGACCCGTTGATTGAGAGGGTACAGCTACTCCACGGAAACCCGCAGTATGCCTATGTAGCGTAGCGTACCCCGACAGCCGCCAAGACACAGTCTCCCTCAGGGACCAGGCATCAGCTGGGTCCCCACAGCACCCCCCCCTGCCCCGGCGCCACCCTCCCTTCCCCCAGCGCACCCCACCACAGCCCCTGCTCCAGGACAGTCCGTCCTCCCCTTGGTCCCACCCGGGGATGAAGAGGATATCGACACGCTCCCGGAGTCCCCGACAACGGAGCCGACGCCTGACTCGCCACCAGCACTGCGGCGCTCTCAACGACGGATCAAGGCGCCCAATCGCCTAAATTTGTAACCTTCTCTGAAATTTTAATGACAACCTGTATGTAAATAGTTTACCACTACCCCCACTGGACTCATTTTTAACAGGGGGTGAATGTGGTAGTCACCACTGTTGTATTGTATTGTATATACTGCACTGCATATGAGGGTATTACGGTAAGGCCCCTGTACTGCAGGTACGGGGGTAGATCCCTGCCTGCTGGCTCCGCCCAGTAGGCGGAGTATAAATGTATGTGCTCTTCGAACTGCAGCCATTTCAGCGGCAGCTGTAGGAGGCCACACATCTCTGTGTAATAAAGCCTCGATTACTCTCTACTCTCGTCTCGTCGTAATTGATAGTGCATCAGCTGATTTGTTCCCTCCGGTGTGATTTTTCTCTGAATGAACTTTATGAATGCCAAGGCTTTTGGCAATCAGGATTGAGGAACCTGCCTGATGTATCCATCCCCATTCATGTCCCCGAGGATTCCAAGGGCAGCTCTGCTCCCCCCACCGTCTGTCTCCCCGCCACCCCCCCCCCCCCCCCCCCCCCCGCCCCACCTTCCCGGTCTGGAGATCGGCTGATCCAGGAGTGTCACAGGAGTCAACTTGTGGAACGTACACTGTGCGCTGCTCAAGTTAATCCCACTTTCCTGTGGGGAAAAATAGCTTTTGATTTCATACTTGCTGCTTCTGCCAGGCCAAAACTGAGAGACAATCTAACAGCTGTTACTGATGTCTGAAGTCCTGTTCATCCAAATCTTTTAAAACAAGAGGATTGAAAACCTTTTCCTGCATGACATGGATCAGCACACATATATTGTACAACCATAATTTAATACAGCGGAGAGGTAAAAGAGAAGTTATGAACATACAAACATATAATAATAATAATCGTTTATTGTCACAAGTGGGCTTCAATGAAGTTACTGTGAAAAGCCCCCAGTCGTCACATTCCAGCGCCTGTTCGGGGAGGCCAGTACGGAAATTGGGCCCGCGCTGCTGGCCTTGTTCTGCATTGCAAGCCAGCTGTTTAACCCACTCTGCTAAACCAGCCCTTATTATTATTATATTAATTTCTCCAGACTAATTTTCCCAGGCAGCAGTGCATAGGCATTTGTGGATATTTTCATCTTTTTGATTAATTGAAATCTAGATGAAAATTGGAAAAGACAGATGAATATTAGTTTTTAATGCGAAAATAAACCTAGCAGTGAATGAAAGTTAAGTTGTTCATAAGAATGCATGAACACAGTACACTTCTTTGAATCACTGGGAGAAAGGGTTGCTTCAATGCAAACTACTCATTGAGGATCTCACCTGCTTCCTTTGGTTCTACACATATTTTTCCTCCTTTGTCCTTAAGTGGACCAACTCTTTCTCTAGCTACCCTCTTGTTCCCAATATACGTGTAAAATGCCTTGGGATTCTCCTTAACCTTGTCTGCCAAGGATATTTTGTGGCCCCTTTTTGCCCTCCTAACTCCCTGTTTGAGCTCTTGTCTACTTTCCTTGTATTCCTCAAGCGCTTTATCTGTTTTTAGTTGCCTGTACCTCATGTATGTATCTTTTTTCTTTTTGACAAGATTCTCAATTTCCCTTGTCATCCACAGTTCCTGAATCCTGCCATTTCTGTCTTTCCTTTTTACCGGCACAATCCTGTCCTGCACTCCCATCAACTGCTCCTTAAAAGACTCCCACATGCCAAACACCAGCATCCAAATCCTGCCTTCCCCCAATTTAGCACCTTAACCCTAGGACCATACTCGCCTTTTCCATGAGTATCCTAAGGCTTACGGAATTGTGGTCGCTGTTCACCACATGTTCCCCCACTACAACGTTGATGACCTGGCCGGGCTTGTTCCCTAGTACTAGGTCCACTATAGCCCCCTCTCTAGTCAGACTATCCACATATTGTTCCAAAAAACGTTCCTGGACACACTTAATAAATTCCTCACCATCCGGACCCCTAGCCCAAAGGGATTTCCAGTCAATATGAGGAAAATTAAAGTCTCCCACTACAACAACCCTATTATTTCTACATCTATCCAGAATCTGCTTACGTATCTGTTCTTCAACTTCCTGTGGGCTGTTGGGAGGCCTGTAGTACACCCCCATCATAGTGACTGCCCCCTTCCTGTTTCTGAGTTCTACCCGCAGTGCCTCGTTACTTGATTCTTCCAAGGTGTCCTCCCTTTGTAGAGCTGTAATATGTTCTCTACCAGTATTGCAACTCCCCCACCTCTTTTACCTACCTTCCCTGTCTCACCTAAAACATCTATGTCCCGGAATATGTAGCTACCAGTCCTGTCCCTTTTTTAACCAAGTCTCCATTACCACAACCACACCCAGGTTCCACGCATGAATCAAGGCTCTAAGTTCATCTGTCGTACCTCTTATACTCCATGCATTGAAGCAGATATACTCCAGACCTGCAGGCCCACTGAGCTTGACTTCCCCCAGACTGCCCTTCCTCTTAGCCAGCTTGCCCTGGTACCATGCTCATCCCCGGTTTCTACACTTACTGGCTTACTGTTCTGATTCCCACCCCCTGCCACATTAGTTTAAACCCACCTGAACCATACTAGCAAACCTCCCAGCCAGGATATTGGTACCTCTCCAGTTCAGGTGTAACCTGTCCGTCTTGTACAGGCCCCACCTTCCCTGGAAGACATCTCAATGATCCAAAAAACTGAACCCCTTCCTCCTGCACCAGTTCTTTAGCCACGTGTTCAGCTGCACTATATCCCTGTTGCTAGGCTCGCTAGCACGTGGCACGGGAAGTAATCCTGAGATTACTACCCTAGAAATCCTGCTTTTTAATCTTCTACCTAACTCCCTAAATTACCGTTGCAGGACCTCGCTACTCTTTCTACCTATGTCATTCGTGCCAATGGGGATAATGATCTTTGTCCGATTTCCCTCCCGTTTTAGGATGCTTTGTATCCGCTCATAGACATCCAGGATCCTGGCACCAGGGAGGCAAACTACCACCCTGGAGTTCCTTTCGTGGACACAGAAGCGCCTATCTGTGCCATTGACTATTGAATCCCTTACTACTATTACCGAGCTACGCTTTGTATCCACTGCCTGTGCAGCAGGGCTAGTCGTGGTGCCTGCGCTCTGGCCACTGCTGCTGCTGTCCCCTGATGGACCTTCCCCCTCATCAGCATCCAAAACGGCATACTTGTTAGATAAGGGTACAGTCATAAGACCATAAGACCATTCAATCATGGCTGATATTTTTCTCATTCCCATTCTCCTGCCTTCTCCCCATAACCCCTGATCTCCTTCTTGATCAAAAACCTATCTATCTCTGTTTTAAAGACACTCAGTGATTTGGCCTCCACAGCCTTCTGCAACAAAGAGTTCCACAGATTCACCACCGTCTGGGTGAAGTAATTCCTCCTCATCTCTGTTTTAAAGGATCGTCCCTTTAGTCTGAGATTGTGTCCTCTGCTTCTAGTTTTTCCTACAAGTGGAAACATTCTCGCCATGTCCACTCTGTCCAGGCCACGCAGTATCCAGCAAGTTTCAATACGATCCCCCTCTCATCCTTCTAAACTCCAATGAGTACAGACCCAGAGTCCTCAACCGTTCCTCAAATGACATGCTCTTCATTCCAGGGATCATTCTTGTGAACCTCCTCTGGACCCTTTCCAAGGCCAGAACATCCTTCCTTAGATACGGGGCCCAAAACTGCTCACAATACTCCAAATGGGGTCTGACCAGAGCCTTATACAGCCTCAGAAGTATATCCCTGTGTGGTATTATCAGGTATTGCAGTACCCGAGAGGCTGTAGACCATTGAGTAAACCTGCGAGTTTACCATTGGGTGTTTAGTATGTAGCTCCGCCCTGACAGGCGGGGTATAAGAACCAGTGCCATCCCAGCAGCCCTCATTCTATACCGAAGCTGCTGGGGAACAGATCTAGTCTATTAAAGCCTTCAGTTATGTTACTACCTCGTCTTTAATAGTAATTGATCGTGCATCAATTTAATAGACTACTCTTAAGCTCATAGGATGGATCTCCGAATCAAGCCGGAGTGTCTACAACTCAGCCCCCACGCGGAGAATTCGGCGGCGATCTTTAAGCACTGGCTGGCGTGTTTTAAAGGCTATACATTATATCCGCCCTGTAAATCAGGTCTACGCACGTCACCTGCTTGCAACTAGACGGCAAAGCCCCGGGGAATCATTGGAGGAGTTCTACCGTGCGCTACTGGTGCTAGGCAGAAACTGTGGCTGCCCGCAAGTTTCGGGGAGCGAGCACACGGAACTCCTAATCCGGGAAGCCTTCGTAGCAGATATGCGCTCCTCAGAGATCTGCCAAAGACTCTTAGAAAAAGACACCCTGGGACTTAGAGAGGCACGGGCCCTGGCAGGGTCCATGGATGTTGCCTCCAGAAACGCTCAATCCTACGCGCCCGACCACGCGGCGGCCCCCTGGGCTGCTTGGCATCCCGCAGAGGCAGCCCCACAGACCTTCCCCGTGTCCCCGCAGGCCTGCGCTGTAAGACGGCCCGCAAACTCCGTCGGGCCCCGTTGTTTCTTCTGCGGGCAGGCGAAGCACCCCAGCCAGCGCTGCCCGGCCCGCACCTCCACCTGCAAAGGGTGCGGCAAGGAGGGCCATTTTGTGGGGGTCTGCCAGGCACAAGCCGTGGCCGTGGTCTCCAGCGACTCCGGACCGCCGTGGCAACCTTCTCTTCGGGCCCCAGGCGGCCAGCACTCACCGCCACCCCCGTATCCTAAGGCCACGTGCGACCCACGGGCGTGGCCATCTTGCCCCTCGGACACCACGCTGGACATCCTGGAAAGCTAAACGAGCCTCCTGATGACCTGTCCCGTGGCACATGTGCCACCGCACAAGTGGACCGCCTCCAAGCCCTCCATGAGGACCTCTGTCACTCGTTTTTTCCACTGCATTAAGACCCGCAACCTGCCCTACTCCATCGAGGAGGTCAGGACAGCCACCAGGGACTGCCAAATCTGCGCGGAGTGCAAACCGCACTTCTCCCGGCCAGAGAGGGCGCACCTGATAAAGGCTTCCCGTCCCTTTGAGCGCCTCAGCATAGACTTCAAAGGCCCCCTCCCCTCCACCGACCGCAACATGTACTTCCTGAACCTGATTGACGAGTACTCCCGGTTCCCATTCGCCACCCCCTGCCCAGACATGACCGCAACCACCGTCATCAAGGCCCTCCAGGGTATCTTTACACTGTTCGGTTTCCCTGCGTACATACACAACGATAGGGGGTCCTCCTTTATGAGTGACGAACTGCGTCAATTCCTGCTCAACAGGGGCATTGCCTCTAGCAGGACGACCAGTTACAACCCCCGGGGAAATGGGCAGGTAGAGAGGGAGAATGGAACGGTCTGGAAGACCGTTCTACTGGCCCTACGATCCAGGAATCTCCCAGTCTCCCGCTGGCAAGAAGTCCTCCCGGAGGCCCTCCATGTCATCCGGTCACTGCTCTGTACAACTACCAACCAGACACCTCATGAATGTCTCCTTGTCTTCCCCAGGAAGTCCTCCTCCGGGACCTCGCTCCCAACCTGGCTAGCAACACCCGGACCCATCCTGCTCTGGAAGCACGTGCAGGCACACAAGTCGGACCCGTTGGTCGAGAGGGTCCATCTGCTGCATGCTAACCCCCAGTACGCCTACGTGGCGTTCCCTGACGGCCGGCAAGATACAGTTTCCCTTCGGGACCTGTCGCCCGCCGGAACCCCACGTGCACCCGAACCATTACCACCCCCACCCCCCTCCACAGCACCTCACAAGGGGGTCAGTACTCCCGCCGCTCCTGCCTAGGCCCTCCCACCCCCGACACCCCCTACAGGCGCCCCCCTCTCGTGCCAACCGTATGCCCCACCAGCGCCGTCTAGGGGTGATGAAGCTGCCATGGAGGCCGAGGCCACGCTCCCGGAATCACAGATGCCCGGACCCCCACCAGAATCACCACCAAAGCTCAGACGATCCAGGAGGACGACCAGGCCACCCGACCAACTGATTGTTTCACTGTAACTGTAACTGTAAATGAACACTGACTGTATATATCTTCCACGCTTGTAAATATTCTCGACAACCCTGTGAGGAGGTATCACGGTACCTCCATATCTGATCATACCATGTTAAATGCAATTGTAACCACTGGCCACCACCCACACCGGACTCTTTTTTAACAGGGGGTGAATGTTGTATTATCAGGTATTGCAGTACCCGAGAGGCTGTAGACCATTGGGTAAACCTAGGAGTTTACCATTGGCTGTTTGGTGTGTAGCTCCGCCCTGACAGGCGGGGTATAAGAACCAGTGCCGTCCCAGCAGCCCTCACTCTGTACCAAAGCTGCTGGGGAAGAGATCTAGTCTATTAAAGCCTTCAGTTATGTTACTACCTCGTCTTCAAAGTAATTGATCGTGCATCAATGGTCTTGTATTCTACCCCACTCGACATGAATGCTAACGTTGCATTTGCCTTCCTAACTACCGACTGAGCCTGCACGTTAACCTTAAGAGAATCGTGAACAAGGACTCCCAAGTCCTTTTGTGCTTCTGATTTCCTAAGCAGCTTTCCATTTCAAAAATAGTCTTTGCCTCCATTTCTCCTTTCAAAGTGCATAACCTCACACTTTTCCACATTGTATTCCATCTGCTACTTCTTTTCCCACTCTCCTAGCCTGTCCAATTCCTTCTGAATTCCGCCTGCTTCCTCATTACTGCCTGCCCCTTTACAGATCTTTGGATTAGGAGCAGGAGTAGGCCACTCAGCCCTACGAGGCTTCTAATCCGTTCAATAAGATCATGGGCGGGTTTCTCCAATACCCCACTGGGTCGGAGAATCCCGCCGGGGGGTGGCGTGAATCCCGCCCCGCCGCTCCGACACCTGCCGCAGTATTATCCGGCGCCGGTTTTCGGGCGGGCGCGGGGATCAGGCTGCCCTGGTCCGAGGCCGTTGGCAGCGCCACCCTCGGCAATTCTCCGGGCCCCGATGGGCCGAGCGGTCATCCGTTTTCGGCCAGTCCCACCGGTGTGAAATAGACATGGTCCCACACGGCGGTACCTGGCTGGTCGACAGGCTGGTACGCTCCTTGGGGGGGTGCAGGGGGATCTGGCCCCTGGGGGGGCCCCCATGGTAGCCTGGCCGGCGATTGGGGCCCACTGATCTGCAGGCGCGCCTGTGCCGTGGGGGCACTCCCACCTTCCGTGCTGGCCTCTGTACGGCTCCGCCATGGAAGGCGCGGAGAAGACATCCCATGCGCATGCGCAAGAATATGCTGGCCACGCTGGCGGTTCTGCACATGCGCTAACTCGCACCGACCCTTCAGCGCCAGTTGACGCGGCGCCGACCCCTGGAAGTGCAGAGGATTACGCAACTTCCGGTTGCCCGACGCCGAAGTGGTTCACGCCATTCTTGGCGCCGTCGTTGGGCCAATTCACCGATTCGGGAGAATCCCGCCCCATGGCTTTTCTGATTTTCTGATTGCAACTTCACCCCCACATTCATGCCTACTCCTGATGACCTCTTACCGCCTGGTTCGTCAAGAATCTAACTAGCTCTGCCTCCATGGACTTTTGAGAAAGAGGGCTACAGACACCTTCTTAAATAATGACCCCTGATTCTCCGACAAGAGGAAGCATCCTCGTTACGTTCACCTTGCAAATACCCTCTTAGGACCTTAAAAGTTTTGGTCAAGTTGTAAATTATTGTACTAAACTCCAGAGGATACAAACCAAGGGCGTCATTCTCCGACCCCCCGCCGGGTCGGAGAATGGCCGTTGGCCGCCGTGAATCCCGCCCCCGCCCCCGCCGAAGTCTCCGAAGGGAGAAAAGTCGGCGGGGCGTTAATGGCGCCGCTGCCGCGGAGAATGTCACGGGTCTGCGCAAGGCAGCCGATTTTCGGCCTGCCGATATTCTCCCTTCCGGATGGGCCGAAGTCCCGTCGACGTGATGACCGTTCACGTCGACGTGAATCAAACCTCCTTTTCAACGGCGTGACCCGGTGCTCCAGGCTCACGCCGACCAGCGAGGAGGTGAGTGACGGCCTGGGGGGTTGGCTCTGGGCAGGAAATGGCGTGGCCGCAGACTGATTGCGTGAGGAGAGGTGTGTCTCGGCTTGTGTGTGTGTGCGGCGGGGGGGGGGGGGGTGGTTAGAGTAGGCTGGGCTCCGGGGGAGTGCCGGGAGGGGGTCCGTGCTGGGGTGGAGGTTGGGGGGGGGGTCCGTGCTGGGGTGGAGGTTGGGGGTTGGGGGGGGGGTCCTTGCTGGGGTGGAGGTTAGGGGTTGGGGGGGTCCGTGCTGGGGTGGAGGTTGGGGAGGGGGTCTGTGCCGGGGTGGAGGTTGGGGGGGGGGAGGTCCGTGCCGGGGTGGAGGTTGGGGAGGGGGTCCGTGCCGGGGTGGAGGTTGGGGGGGGTCCGTGCCGGGATGGAGGTTGGGGGGGGGGTCCGTGCTGGGGTGGAGGTTGGGGGGGGGGTCCGTGCCGGGGTGGAGGTTGGGGGGGGTCCGTGCTGGGGTGGAGGTTGGGGGTTGGGGGGGGTCCGTGCTGGGGTGGAGGTTGGGGAGGGGGTCCGTGCCGGGGTGGAGTTTGGGGGGGGGGTCCGTGCTGGGGTGGAGGTTGGGGGTTGGGGGTGGGTCCGTGCTGGCGTGGAGGTTGGGGAGGGGGTCCGTGCCAGGGTGGAGGTTGGGGGGGGTCCGTGCTGGGGTGGAGGTTGGGGAGGGGGTCCGTGCCGAGGTGGAGGTTGGGGGGGGTCCGTGCTGGGGTGGAGGTTGGGTGTTGGGGGGGGGTCCATGCTGGGGTGGAGGTTGGGGAGGGGGTCCGTGCCGGGGTGGTGGTTGGGGGGGGGTCCGTGCTGGGGTGGAGGTTGGGGGTTGGGGGGGGGTCCGTGCTGGGGTGGAGGTTGGGGAGGGGGTCCGTGCCAGGGTGGAGGTTGGGGGGGGGTCCGTGCTGGGGTGGAGGTTGGGGAGGGGGTCCGTGCCGGGGTGGAGGTTGGGGGGGGGGGTCCGTGCTGGGGTGGAGGTTGGGGGTTGGGGGGGGTCCGTGCTGGGGTGGAGTTTGGGGAGGGGGTCCGTGCAGGGGTGGAGGTTGGGGGGGGTCCGTGCTGGGGTGGAGGTTGGGGGTTGGGGGGGGGTCCGTGCTGGGGTGGAGGTTGGGGGGGGGGGTCCGTGCTGGGGTGGAGGTTGGGGGGGGGGGTCCGTGCCGGGGTGGAGGTTGGGGGGGTCCGTGCTGGGGTGGAGGTTGGGGAGGGGGTCCGTGCCGGGCTGGAGGTTGGGGGGGGGTCCGTGATGGGGTGGAGGTTGGGGGGGGGGGTCCGTGCCAGGGTAGGAGGTTGGGGAGGGGGTCCGTGCCGGGGTGGAGGTTGGGGGGGGGGTCCGTGCTGGGGTGGAGGTTGGGGGGGGGTCCGTGCTGGGGTGGAGGTTGGGGGTTGGGGGAGGGGGTCCGTGCCGGGGTGGGTGATGGGAGGGCAAATGAGTTGGTCCACCTGGCCAGTGCCAGCCTCCAACAGTTGGACCCATGCTGTCCATGCCACCTGGCTGGGGGGGAGGAGGGGATATGGGCAATGATGACATGTCGTCGTTCCCCTCCCCCCCACCAGGCCGTCATGTTTCAGACCATCCAGCGATGTTGGCCGCCGTGGTGGCAGCCGCTCATGTCTATGCTGCCCTGGATGAGGAGGAGGAGGAGGAGGAGGAGCGTGCCAGAGAGGCGGCGCAGGCTGGCCGCAGAGGGGCAGGCGGCAGCCGCCCAGGCTGGAGGGACACCTGACCGACAGGACGAGGAGGGGGAGGAGGACGTCGCGGCCCCACGGCAACGGAGGCACCCGAGGGCGCCCCGTGTGTACCGGCCCCGGCAGTCCATACCAGGACCTCACGGACCGGGAATGCAGGAGGAGACTCCGGATGAGCCGGGAAACCGTGGCACCACATCTGCCACCTGCTGGCACACCTGTCACCGCGTGGCACTGGCGGGGGACACCCTCTCCCCGTGTCCGTCAAGGTTACGGTGGCCCTGAACATTTATGCAAAGGGGTCATTCCAGGCACCGAGTGGGGACCTGTCCGGCATATCGCAAACATCGGTGCATCGGTGCATCCGGGCAGTGACAGATGCCCTTTATGCCATGGCGCACCGCTACATCCGCTTCCCCGTGGACCGGGCCAGCCAAGATGCCCGGGCCGTGGGCTTCTCTGCCGTTGCCGGGTTCCCCATGGTCCCAGGCGCGATCGATGGGATGCACGTCGCCGTGCGGCCACCTGCAGAGAACAGGGCCGTGTTCACTAATAGGAAGGGGACCTATTCAATGAACGTACAGGTGGTCTGCGACCACCGCATGATGATCCTGCACGTCTGCGCCCGTCACCCAGGCAGTGTACACGACTCATTCGTGTTGTCGCGGTTATCCATCCCCGGCATGTACGAGGGACGCCATCCCCGGCTGATGGGCTGGTTGCTGGTTGCTACCCATTGCGATCGTGGCTGATGACGCCTAAAACGGAGGCAACGCAATGAGGCGGAGAACGCTACAATGATGCCCATGTAGCGACAAGGGGAGTGATCGAGAGGTGCTTTGGCGTGCTGAAGATGCGTTTCAGGTGCCTGATGTACCTGGACTCTCTGGGGGCGCCCTCCAGTATCGGTCAGATAGGGTCGGCCGCATCATTGTGGTGTGCTGCGTCCTGCACAACATAGCCCAGCAGAGGGGCGATGTGCCGCAGGCAGAGGAGGGCGGAGTGGAGGAGCAGCAGGAAGAGGCCCAGTCCTCCCCAGATGAGGGGGATGGGGGCAATGGTCAGGGCAGACGGGGGTAGACACAGGCGGGTGGCTGTCCACCGTTACCGGCTGGCCCAGCGGGCACGGGGACAGACTGACAGACGCCCGCTTCACTGACTAGATGGGCGTGGGAATCGGGTAGATATGGCCACAGACCGCACACCATGACAACAGCCGACCACCCACACCCCCCACCCATCCACCCACCCAGCACCCTCACCCCCCTCCCCAACCCCACACACCCCACCCGCATGCACACCCCCCCCCCCCCAATTGCCGATCCACCGGCGGCACAACGGGCCGGGCTCACCCAGTTGCGGTGGACGCGTGTCTATCGCAGGCCATGGAGGATGATGACAACCCGCCTCCGATGAGCTCCTGGCTCTACATCGTTGGACTATGTCTGACCCATGGCCACAGTACCACCATCCACCCGGACCATCCCTGCATGCGGCTGTGACACTGCAGCGCACGGTCCCCGTCCTCTGCCCGGGGGATGTTGATGGCGGCCCAGGGGGAAGGGGGCAGACTCACCTGGGGCTGAGGTAAGACCACCCGTCCACACACACACTTGCGCTCAACGTACATGACACGCCCGCACACTTTGGACAGAGCACAAAGGCAGCTTCGGTAGGTGTAACATTGACTTTAATAACCAAAGGAGTTCATGCACGTGCCCTAGCCCCTAAAACTCATCTGTGCCCTGCACCCATGCCAACTTACTCAGTGTCTCATTGTTTGGCCTTACGGGCCCTTTGACTACGTCTACGTGGTTCCCCAGACGGTACAGCAGAACTGGAGGTGGACTCCTGTGATTCCTGCCCTCTGACACTGGATCCCTTTGGCGGCCGTTTCCTGGGGCGTCCTGGCCTAGATGGGCCAGGCTGCGGCCCGGGCGACTGGGATGGCGAGCTGCCAGCCTGTCCTGCCCGTTGCCCACCCGATGCACCTGGGACGGAAGGGGGGGAGTCCGAGGTGTCGCGGTGTACCGGGACCTCCCTTACAGAGGGAGCCGGGACGGACCACACCACCTCCTCCTCCCTCGGGGTGCCCGATGGCCCCCAGGCCTCTACATGGGTGGGGGATGCGAACGGACTGGCCATCCGACGCGCCCCCGACATCTGGCGCTGCCAGTCCTGGAGGCCCGTGCTGGTATCGACAGGGGTCTGCAGGTTTGCAGCCATGGAGCCCAGGGGGTTGTCGAACTCTGTCTGTGACAGTGCGACGCCGGCTCGCACATGGCCACTGGCGCCGATGCCCTCAGCGATGGCCTGCTGAGACTGGGCCATGGGCCTGCAGAGACTGTGCCATGGCCTGCAGAGACTGGGCTATGGCCTGCTGAGACTGGGCCATGGCCTGCTGAGACTGGGCTATGGCGTTGAGCGCCTCTGCCATCTGGCGCTGGCACTGGCTCATGGCCTCCTGTGAGAGGGCAGCCATTTCCTGGGCCACAGACGCCGCCTGCACGGAAGGCCCCAGGCCTCGCAAACCGTTCCCCATGTCTGACACCGTCGCACCCATTGCCTCCACCGCGGACGCCACCCGTGCGGTGTCAGCCTGGGTGGCACGCAATGACCGGGACCACTCCCAGCTCCTGGACGCGGGTGGACTCCTCCACCTGCGACCGCAGCCGCCGCAAGCCACCCGTCACCCTATTCGCTCGGCTCCGTGTCGGTGGTTGCATCGGATCTATGTGTGGGTGTGGTAACTGCAGGAACCCGGGATCCATCTGGGCGGCAGATGTTCGCTTGGCCTGGGCTGCCCTCCGACCGCCCGGTCCCTCTGCTGCTCCTACCTCCACCTGCTGTACCGGGACGGCTGTGTTGTGCGCACCAGTGAGTGTACAGACGCCTCATCACTAAAGTGCCCAACCGTGGTGAGTGTTTCTGCGATGGTGGAGGGTGTTGGTGGCAGCAGTGGCGTTGTGTCGTGCTCTTCGTCCCACTCTGAGTCCATGGCACTTTGGGTGGGGTTCGTCTCCACCCATCCACTCTGAGTCACTGTCCGGTATTTCGTCTTCCCGGGTAGGGGTGTCCGGGGTAGTGCTTGTCCCGGGTAGTGCGTCCCGGGTAGTGCTGTCCCGGGTAGTGCTTGTCCCGGGTAGTGCTGTCCCGGGTAGGGGTGTCCTGGGTAGTGGTGTCCGGGTAGGGGTGTCCTGGGTAGTGGTGTCCCGGGTAGGGTGTCCTGGATAGTGGTGTCCTGGGTAGTGGTGTCCTGGCTCGGATGTGACGGGGGCCTATGGCTGACCCCCTCATCGCTGGGTGGTCGCTCCCGCACGTGACGGGGGTGTCGTCTCCCTGTTGCTCCAGGTCTCTCCGTCTCCCATGGTGTGCGAGGGGCATCCTGCGGGCGTCGCATGCTGGAGGGTCCGGGTCTCTCCGTCTCCCGTGGTGTCCGAGGGGCATCCTGCGGGCGTCGCATGCTGGAGGGTCCGGGTCTCTCCGTCTCCCGTGGTCTCCGAGGGGCATCCTGCGGGCGTCGCATGCTGGAGGGTCCGGGTCTCTCCGTCTCCCGTGGTCTCCGAGGGCATCCTGCGGGCGTCGCATGCTGGAGGGTGCGGGTCTCTCCGTCTCCTGTGGTCTCCGAGGGGCATCCTGCGGGCGTCGCATGCTGGAGGGTACGGGTCTCTCCGTCTCCTGTGGTCTCCGAGGGCATCCTGCGGGCGGTGTGCATCTGCGGGGATGGGTGCCTGGACGTTTGGTCCTGCGATACACAATGAAGCATGCATGGTTAGACATCAGCAGTGATCAGGTGATATGGGGGAGGGGGATATAGGGGAGGGGGATATGGGGACGGGCTGTTGGTGGCTCACTTGCTCGTGGGGCCCCGACCTCTGCATCAGCAACCTCCCGGTCCTCAGGTCCGCCAGCCAGTTCCAGGGCCCTTTCCTCGTGTACGGTCAGTGGCCTCTCATCAGCGGGCCCTCCTCCAGTCCTCACATGCTCCCTATTGTTGTGTGCGCGCTTCTCCTGTGGGGGGGGGTGGTGGTGGCAGGGGTAAAAGGCAACAGTGTTAGGCAGGTATATGAATGCACGCCATCGGTTAAGGTTAGGGCTGGATTCACTTGGGGATATGGGGGATATGGGGGAGGGGGGATGTGGGGGAGGGGGGATATGGGGGAGGGGGGGATATGGGGGATATGGGGGGGGGGGGGATATGGGGGAGGGTGGGGATATGGGGATATGGGGGAGGGGGGGATATGGGGAGGGGGGGATATGGGGGAGGGGGAATGGGGGATATGGGGAGGGGGGATATGGGGGAGGGGGATATGGGGGAGGGGGTGTATGGGGGATATGGGGGGAGGGGGGATTTGGTTGAGGGGGATATGGGGGATAAGGGGGGGGATATGGGGAGGGGGGGATATGGGGGAGGGGGGATATGGGGGAGGGGGAGGGGGGATATGGTGGAGGGGGGATATGGGGGATATGGGGGAGGGGGATATGGGGGAGGGGATATGGGGAGGGGGAGATATGGGGGATATGGGGAGGGGGATATGGGGGAGGGGGGATATGGGGGATATGGGGGAGGGGGATATGGGGAGGGGGATATGGGGGAGGGGGGGATATGGGGGATATGGGGAGGGGGGATATGGGGTAGGGGAGATATGGGGGATATGGGGGATATGGGGGAGGGGGGATATGGGGATATGGGGGAGGGGGATATGGGGATATGGGGGAGGGGGATATGGGGAGGGGGGATATGGGGGATATGGGGGGATATGGGGGAGGGGGGATATGGGGGAGGGGGATATGGGGGAGGGGGATATGGGGGGGGGGATATGGGGGAGGGGGTATGGGGGATATGGGGGAGGGGGGATATGGGGGAGGGGGATATGGGGGATATGGGGGAGGGGGGATATGGGGGAGGGGTTGATATGGGGGAGGGGGATATGGGGAGTGGGGGATATGGGGGAGGGGGATATGGGGGATATGGGGGAGGGGGGATATGGGGTAGGGGGAGATATGGGGATATGGGGGAGGGGGGATATGGGGGAGGGGGATATGGGGGATATGGGGAGGGGGGATATGGGGGATATGGGGGAGGGGGGTATGGGGAGGGGGATATGGGGGATATGGGGGGATATGGGGGAGGGGGGATATGGGGGAGGGGGATATGGGGGAGGGGGGATATGGGGAGGGGGATATGGGGAGGGGGTATGGGGGATATGGGGGAGGGGGGATATGGGGGAGGGGGGATATGGGGGATATGGGGGAGGGGGGATATGGGGGAGGGGTTGATATGGGGGAGGGGGGATATGGGGGAGGGGATATAGGGGAGGGGGGATATGGGGAGGGGGATATGGGGAGGGGAGATATGGGGGATATGGGGAGGGGGATATGGGGGAGGGGGGATATGGGGATATGGGGAGGGGATATGGGGAGGGGGGATATGGGGGAGGTGGGATATGGGGGATATGGGGGGAGGGGGATATGGGGTAGGGGGAGATATGGGGGATATGGGGAGGGGGGATATGGGGAGGGGGATATGGGGGATATGGGAGGGGGGATATGGGGAGGGGATATGGGGAGGGGGGATATGGGGGATATGGGGGAGGGGGGGATATGGGGGAGGGGTGATATGGGGGATATGGGGGAGGGGGGATATGGGGAGGGGGATATGGGGGAGGGGGGGATATGGGGGAGGGGGATATGGGGGAGGGGGGATATGGAGGATATGGGGGAGGGGGGATATGGGGGAGGGGGAGATATGGGGAGGGGGAGATATTGGGGATATGGGGGAGGGTGGATATGGGGGAGGGGGGATATGGGGGAGGGGGGATATGGGGAGGGGGGATATGGGGATATGGGGGAGGGGGGATATGGGGAGGGGGGATATGGGGGAGGGGGAGATATGGGGGATATGGGGAGGGGGATATGGGGGAGGGGGGATATGGGGGATATGGGGGAGGGGGATATGGGGAGGGGGGATATGGGGGAGGGGGGATATGGGGGATATGGGGGAGGGGGGATATGGGTAGGGGGAGATATGGGGGATATGGGGGATATGGGGGAGGGGGGATATGGGGGATATGGGGGAGGGGGATATGGGGGATATGGGGGAGGGGGATATGGGGAGGGGGGGATATGGGGGATATGGGGGGATATGGGGAGGGGGGATATGGGGGAGGGGATATGGGGGAGGGGGGATATGGGGGGGGGATATGGGGGAGGGGGTATGGGGGATATGGGGGAGGGGGGATATGGGGGAGGGGGGGATATGGGGGATATGGGGGAGGGGGGATATGGGGGAGGGGTTGATATGGGGGAGGGGGATATGGGAGGGGGGATATGGGGGAGGGGGGATATGGGGATATGGGGGAGGGGGGATATGGGGTAGGGGGAGATATGGGGGATATGGGGGAGGGGGGATATGGGGGAGGGGGGATATGGGGGATATGGGGAGGGGGGATATGGGGATATGGGGGAGGGGTATGGGGAGGGGGGATATGGGGGATATGGGGGGATATGGGGGAGGGGGGTTATGGGGGAGGGGGATATGGGGGAGGGGGGATATGGGGGAGGGGATATGGGGGAGGGGGTATGGGGGATATGGGGGAGGGGGGATATGGGGGAGGGGGGATATGGGGATATGGGGGAGGGGGGGATATGGGGGAGGGGTTGATATGGGGGAGGGGGGATATGGGAGGGGATATAGGGAGGGGGGATATGGGGGAGGGGGATATGGGGAGGGGGGAGATATGGGGGATATGGGAGGGGGATATGGGGGAGGGGGGATATGGGGGATATGGGGAGGGGGATATGGGGAGGGGGGATATGGGGGAGGTGGGATATGGGGGATATGGGGGAGGGGGATATGGGGTAGGGGAGATATGGGGGATATGGGGAGGGGGGATATGGGATATGGGGGATATGGGGAGGGGGGATATGGGGAGGGGGATATGGGGAGGGGGGATATGGGGGAGGGGGGATATGGGGGAGGGGGGATATGGAGGATATGGGGGAGGGGGGATATGGGGGAGGGGGGATATGGGGGAGGGGGGATATGGAGGATATGGGGAGGGGGGATATGGGGGAGGGGGAGATATGGGGGAGGGGGAGATATTGGGGATATGGGGGAGGGTGGATATGGGGGAGGGGGGATATGGGGGAGGGGGGATATGGGGAGGGGGGATATGGGGGATATGGGGGAGGGGGGATATGGGGGAGGGGGGATATGGGGGAGGGGGAGATATGGGGGATATGGGGAGGGGGATATGGGGGAGGGGGGATATGGGGGATATGGGGGAGGGGGATATGGGGAGGGGGGATATGGGGGAGGGGGGATATGGGGGATATGGGGGAGGGGGGATATGGGGTAGGGGGAGATATGGGGGATATGGGGGATATGGGGGAGGGGGGATATGGGGGATATGGGGGAGGGGGGATATGGGGGATATGGGGGAGGGGGATATGGGGAGGGGGGGATATGGGGGATATGGGGGGATATGGGGGAGGGGGGATATGGGGGAGGGGGATATGGGGGAGGGGGGATATGGGGGGGGGATATGGGGGAGGGGGTATGGGGGATATGGGGGAGGGGGGATATGGGGGAGGGGGGATATGGGGGATATGGGGGAGGGGGGATATGGGGGAGGGGTTGATATGGGGGAGGGGGATATGGGGAGGGGGGATATGGGGGAGGGGGGATATGGGGGATATGGGGGAGGGGGGATATGGGGTAGGGGGAGATATGGGGGATATGGGGGAGGGGGGATATGGGGGAGGGGGGATATGGGGGATATGGGGGAGGGGGGATATGGGGGATATGGGGGAGGGGGGTATGGGGAGGGGGGATATGGGGGATATGGGGGGATATGGGGGAGGGGGGATATGGGGGAGGGGGATATGGGGGAGGGGGGATATGGGGGAGGGGGATATGGGGGAGGGGGTATGGGGGATATGGGGGAGGGGGGATATGGGGGAGGGGGGATATGGGGGATATGGGGGAGGCGGGATATGGGGGAGGGGTTGATATGGGGGAGGGGGGATATGGGGGAGGGGGATATAGGGGAGGGGGATATGGGGGAGGGGGGATATGGGGGAGGGGGGAGATATGGGGGATATGGGGAGGGGGATATGGGGGAGGGGGGATATGGGGGATATGGGGAGGGGGATATGGGGAGGGGGGATATGGGGGAGGTGGGATATGGGGGATATGGGGGAGGGGGATATGGGGTAGGGGGAGATATGGGGGATATGGGGAGGGGGGATATGGGGGAGCGGGGATATGGGGGATATGGGGAGGGGGGATATGGGGAGGGGGATATGGGGAGGGGGGATATGGGGGATATGGGGGAGGGGGGGATATGGGGGAGGGGTGATATGGGGGATATGGGGGAGGGGGGATATGGGGGAGGGGGATATGGGGGAGGGGGGATATGGGGGAGGGGGGATATGGGGGAGGGGGGATATGGAGGATATGGGGGAGGGGGGATATGGGGGAGGGGGAGATATGGGGGAGGGGGAGATATTGGGGATATGGGGGAGGGTGGATATGGGGGAGGGGGGATATGGGGGATGGGGGATATGGGGAGGGGGGATATGGGGGATATGGGGGAGGCTCACCCTGCCTGCTCTGACGAGGTCGTTCACCTTCTTGTGGCACTGGGTGCCTGTCCATGGTGTTAGGGCCACAGCGGTGACGGCCTCTGCCACTTCCCTCCACAGACGCCGGCTGTGGCGTGGGGCAACTCTGCGGCCGTGCCCGGGATACAGGGCATCCCTCCTCTGCTCCACCGCGTCCAGGAGCGCCTCCACATCGCGTGACTCGAACCTCGGGGCTGAGCGACGGCTAGCCATCCAGTCGGGTGTTGCGGTCGGGTGTTCCGGTCGGGTGGGGGGAGCTGCGCGGCCTTATGAGTATCACGCCGTGCAGCGCGTATGACGCTGCATGGCGTGAACCATTGCGCAAGCGCGGATCCCGTCATGCCGCTGCTAGCCCATTTCGGGCCGGGGACTATCGGCCCATTTTTATGACGTGACGCAAGTGGGATATGCGCCGTTTTTTGCGCCGATCGGCGGACTTTCCGCCGATAACGGAGAATTTCGCCCCTAAACTCTCTAACCTTCCCTCATAAGACAACCTGTCTATTCCTGGTATTAGTTTATATAAAATCTTCAGGAGAACCGAGAAGATGATACACAAGTGTAATCATAAGGCATAAGTAAAGGCTACAATGCGGCATACAGCACATAGATCCCAGCCAGAACTTTTGATTATGCTGGTCCCATTTTGGGCCAGATTATAAATGTTGGTTGCGTTATTTTCACAAGCCTCAGCTTCTAAACACTGGTCCTCAGAGGGGGAGCTCATATTCCACGAGGACCGAAAGAGAGAATCAATTGGGTCGTCCCCGTGGGTCTCGTGAGGGTTACTACATCAACAGTCTTTCCCTGACCAAGCTGTCATCGAGAGTATGGAGAATTGCGTCTCCATATCAGTTGCAGTGTAGACCTGTGGGGCGGGATTCTCCGATCTGCATTGGTAAAATCGCATTCGGCGATTGGCCAGAGAATCCACGTCTACGCTGAAATCGGGGGCAGCACCATTTTTGCGATGCTCCACCCCCTCAAAAACAGCACCCTGTAAGGACAGCCTCAGGACGTCACCTGAGGCCCTCCCTCGATGCTCCGCCCCCAATGGGCCGAGTCCCTGACGGCGTGGGGCACGTGTCCTCACAATGTTCGGGGACCTCGCGTGGCGGCTGTGGACTGTGTCCAGCGCTGCCACAGTCGGGGGGGGGAGCCGTTCCGTTGGCAGGGGGGTTTTGGTGGGGGCTAGGGGGACTGGTGGGGGTGGTCCAGGACTGGTGAGGGGAGTGGTCCAGGGCTGGTGAGGAGTTTAAAGGGGGCAGTTTTTTGCAGGCCGGGTCCGCGCGTGGCTGCCACCATGTTGCACGACGTGGCTGCCGCAGGCTGTTGCCGTGCACATGTGCGGCCACAGACCCGGACATTCTGCGGCCATATCCGCAAGTAAAGCCAGGGGCTTTACGCTGCATGGCTGCTAGCCCCCCACTGGGCGTAGGATCGGTGCGGGGGTGGCGGCGACTTTCTGTTCGTAAGACCAGGCGGATCCTGCGGACATAGCCGCAGATTCGGAGAATCCAGCCCATGTTCTGGCCCTTGGAGAGTATTTCTCCCTGGCGTATGAATGGCTGCAAGGGGGGTGAGGGACTGATTAACCTGGCAGGTCTGTCTCTGGTGCAGACTCCCAGCCTTTGAGATGGTCCACATGTTTGCATGTAGTCCATTCTCTGGTTTTGACCATGTAAGAGATTGGTCCTGTCTTCTCCACTATGGTCCCCGGTATTGCCCGGGTGCCAAAATTCCAGGTGTACACAGTGTCCCCTGGCTTAAATACCCTGTCCTGCTTCCATATTGTTAAGGCAGAGCTAGTTAGATTCTTGACTAACCAGGCGGTGAGAGATCATGATATCTCTTCTGGAGGTCTTGTTTCTTCGCCACCTTTCCACCAAGGTTGGGAAATGTTAAGCTCAGATGGGTTCGTAGCTGTCGGCCCATCAGTAGTTCTGCTGGCACTAGCCCAGTCGTCATATGTGGCGTGATCCGATAATGATACAAAAAGCGTGCCAGTTTCGTCTCCGCATATCCTGAGGCTTGTTTCTTCAATGAGGCTTGTTTCTTCAAGCCCCTCTTTAATGTTTGCATTTCTGCTCAACCAGACCATTTGAACAGGGGTGGTATGGGGTTGTCCAAATGTGTTTCACTCCATTCACTTGCATGAACCTCAAGAATTCTTCACTCGTGAAAAAGATGGCGTTATCGGTGATGAGCACCGCCAGGATACCATGGACGCTGAACGGCTGGCACATCTTCTCTCAGGTGGTTTATAAAGTGGTGAATGGCACCAGAAATTGTCATGCGAGAGAACCTTTAAGAACTGGGTGTTTATTAAATAGCTGTAGTGGATGTACCTTTAAGAAATGGGTATTTATCAATTAGCTGCAGTGATGTCAGAGTGTGGGTGGAGCTAGGCTGGCTGTCTTTCACTTTCGCTTTGAACAAAAGCTGGTGTGGGTCTGTGGGTTTTTAGTTTCGTTTTGAGAGCTGGATAGCTGCAAGAAAAGCAAGCAGCTGTATAAGGATCTCTCTGCAATCTAAAGACTGTCTCCAGATCATTTGGATGATTCCAAAATGATAACTGCTCTCAGTAGAGAATTTAAACCTGATCTATGTTTCAAAAAAGGTCTTTTGTCTGATGGATGTTGCAAGGAAAGATTAAGGGTTACTTATAGAATATTGTATCTGTGGGGATGATTGGTGTTGATAGTTGTTAAGATGTTTACTAGAACATAGAACATACAGTGCAGAAGGAGGCCATTTGGCCCATCAAGTCTGCACCAACCCATTTGAGCCCTCACTTCCACCCTATCCCCGTAACCCAATAACCCTTCCTAACCTTTTTTGGTCACTAAGGCAATTTATCATGGCCAATCCACCTAACTTGCACGTCTTTGGACTGTGGGAGGAAACCGGAGCACCCGGAGGAAACCCACGCAGACACGGGGAGAACGTGCAGACTCCACACAGACAGTGATCCAGCGGGGAATTGAGCCTGTAATCCTGGCTCTGTGAAGACACAGTGGGTTTACTGTGGGTTTATAAAGTGTTAACTGGTTTCATAAATAAACATTGTTTTAATTTAAAAGTACTTCAGCTCTCTGTTGCACCACACCTGTAAAGTAGGCCCGTGTGCTTCCCATAACCACAATCTAGTCAAAGTTATGGGTCAGGTGAATTCCATGATACACTTTGGGGTTCTCTAAACCCTAGCCCGTAACAAAATCGACACAGCACACCGGTCGCTTCGCCCAGAGCTGCGGAACAGCCAAAGGTGATAATCACCAAAATGCACTGGTACCAGGACCAGGAACAAATCCTGCTCTGGGCCAGACAAACAAAAACTGTAACTGGGAAGGTCACCGGATTCAGATCTACCAGGACATTGGAGCGGACCTGGCCAAGCACTGGACAGAATTTAATAGGACGAAGGCCGTGCTGTACAGAAATGGGGTAAGGTTTGGGATGCTGTACCCAGCGAAGCTCTGGCTCACCTTCTAATACAGGGAGCACTTCTTCATAGTCCCTGTGGACGGGGAAAAGTTAGTCTCGGAGAACGGAGTAGAGAAGCGGCAGCAGGGAAAGCGATGAAGAACCCACAGGAAGAGACTGTTATTGTCTATTATCCACTTTCTGAATTTCCAAATGTGAACCACCAGGTCGATCACTTTGCGCGGAACTGTCCTGCCATTTTCTGGGGGTGAGGGAGGAAAGCTCAGGGAACGGGCGATAGAAGGATGCACAACTAACCCCGGGAGGGGGATAGCTAACATCAGGAAATGTGCAGGAGAGAGAGACTGCAGCGCATCGCCCACAAGGTGGGGGGGGGGGACAGACATCGGGAACAGGGGGACGGCAAGGGGAAGAAACAGAGGGAAGGGAGGGGGCGTGGCTACAAGATGAGAGGAAAAGAAGACGGGGGTGGGGGGAGAAGAAAACACCACAAGGGAAATATGGGTAAAGAAGGAATGAGTGCATTAGACTGGTTACAACAGGCCACACGTGGCGACTTGGAGCAAAATGGCGCTGCAAGCAACTACTTTGGAGGGCCTCTGAACAAAGGGAAACCCCGGAGCGCAGGAACCCGACCTCATGGGGAGAACAGTGACCATGGCCATCTTGGACATCCCCCGTCAGGGGACTTAAGGGGCCCAGTGAAAAGATCCAGAGTCTTCACCCACCTGAAAACTATGAAAGCCAACATAATCTTCCTCCAAGAGACGCACCTGAGGGAAAAGGACCGACTGCGGGTAAGAAAGGGATGGGAAGGACAGACCTAACATTCCTGCTATGGGGCGAGGGCCAGGGGGGTAGCCATACTATTAAAGAAGGATGGTGTTTACGGCGACGAGGACGGTTACGGACCCAGCGGGATGGTACGCATGGTCAGCGGTGTCCTGGATGGGGCACCGGCAGTTCTCGTGAACGTGTACGCTCCCAACTGGGACGACAACTGGGAGTTTATAAAGAAGACCATGGTGGAAATCCCTGACAGAGACACCCACCGACAAATCATGAGGGGGGACTTCAACTGCATACAGGACCCACAGACAGACAGGTCAAACCCCAAAATGGGAAAGACCTCCAACATGGCAAAAGAACTCGGCACATTCATGAGGCAGATGGGCGCAGTGGACCCATGGTGGTTACTCACCCAGTGGCGAAGTGTTCTTCTTCTTCTTGCAAGTACACAATGTATACTAACCGATCAACTTCTCCGTAGTGGAGAAATCGGTTCTTCCAAGGCTAGTAAAAGTGGAATATTCCATGATTGTAATCTTCGACCAAGCTCCACATTGTATGGATGTGAAGTTGGAGACAGGCTGTGCCCAACGCTCCACATGGAGGTTCGACTCGGCCCTCCTGGCCGATAAGGCTTTCTGTGAGAAAATATCACAGGCCATAGACGAGTATGTTACTAATCACCAGAATGGGGAGGTATCATCCTCCATGTTCTGGGAGGCGCTGAAGGCTGTGATCAGGGGAGGAATTATCGTTTACAAAGCACAGAGAGATAGGGAAGAGAGGGTGCTAGGCAACAACTACTGGAGGCAGACCAGCGATACTCCAAGGCCCTGACCATAGAGCTCCTGGCGGAGATAAAAAAGCTACAGATGGACATTGACCTGCTCTCCACGAGGAAAACAGTGCACCAACTCCGCCAGGCACGAGGGACCCTGTACGAACGCAGAGACAAAGCCAGCTGCCTGCTGGCTCACCAGCTGAGAAAGCAGGCAGCCACAGGGGAAATAGCCCAGATTAGGGACAGCAAAGGCAACTTAGTAGCAGAGCCAGAAAAGGTTGATGAATCATTCAAGATCTTCTACCGGACGCTGTACACCTCTGAGCCCTCAGCAGGGGACTTAAGGATGAAGCAGTTCCGTAATGGACTGGGAGTCGTGGGAGTGGATAGGAGACGGGGTCTGGAAGCACTGCTAGAACTGGGAGAAGTCATGGAGAGTATTAGCTCTATGCAGGCCTGGAGACAAGGTCTGGAAGCACTGCTAGAACTGGGAGAAGTCATGGAGAGTATTAGCTCCATGCAGGCCGGGAAGACGCCAGGACCGGACGGTTTCCCGCAGAACTTCGACAAAGGATTTATGACAGCACTGGCCCTGCACCTGCGGGAGATGATCACAGACTCGCTGGCAAGGGGCACCCTGCCACCTATGCCAGCACAAGCCTCAATCTTGCTGATACCTAAAAAACATAAAGACCCAACAGAATGCAGTTCCGACAGACCCATCTCGCTGCTAAACGTAGGTGTGAAAATACTGGCCAAGATTCTAGCCAAGGCGTTGGAATACCACGTATCAGAGTGGTAGCAGAAGACCAGACGGGCTTTGTCAAGGGTAGACAGCTAACATCGAACATAAGACGCCGGCTGAGCATAATCATGAACCATCCAGGGAGAGAACACCTGAGGTGATTGACTCCCTGGATGCAGAAAAGGCCTTCAACAGAGTCGAATGGAAATACCTCATAGAGGTACTGGAGCGGTTTGGGCTTGGAACAGGGTTCACCTCCTGGGTCAAACTCCTATACAACGCTCCCCCAGGGAACGTGTGGACAAAGATCGGTCTTCAAGGCGAATGCCTAACGTTGTCACTGCCGTCGCTATCTTTAAATATTCAGCACTCGTGGTGCCATGTTGTAGTTGGTCCTTTGTACTTTACGAACGAATCCACCAAACACTTCAACTTGTCCAAACCAGAATCTTTTATTTAGTCTTGTGTGGTAAGATAGCAAACTGATACAGAGCACGTTATCATGGAGTCTGCTAACTACTCATCTGTAACTTGCACCCAGCACAGACCATTCACATGTATGTCTCATTACCCTCTCAATTTCCTTCTGAAGATAGCCAGATGTGTCTCCCCTATACCGGAGTCACAGGTCACATGACCTTGATCTAGCGACCGCATGTGTGTCTGTACCGCTGCCACCTGCTGGTTGGAGGTCACACACCTTCCAACTGTGATATCGCCCATAGGCATATCACCACATCCCCCTTCCTCACAAAACATTAAGACAATCTTATTACATGTAACATGAAACAATAAACTTTATACATTCGTTATATGTAGCTTGTAAAGTGAACGAGTTTTACTAGACCGTATAGAAACATGCTGTGCCTGACAAGTGCCCACTTACTTTGTACAGCTCTCATTCTTTCGAGTTGTTGCCCACCTCGTCGGAGACTGGTTTACTTGCCGGCGTCTTGCTTCTCTTGTGCTTCGCCCTGTGCCTTTGGAAAGTTTGTTATTTTGTTACGGGGGGGAGGGAGTTATTGTTTGTAAGGGGAAAAAATTGTGTTGGTAAAAAACTTTAATAAATATATATATTTTTTAAATTAAAAAAAAAATTGGAAGGTTTATGTCCAAGCCTACCATATTTGTGTTACCAGTCGCTTTCCCTTCCGCTTTCTTTCATAATGTTGCTTGCTACTTGCGAGTTTTTTCGTTACTGGTTGGTTGGTGGGATGAGATAGTTCTCCCAGTCTAGTGCCGGCGTGAAGGATGGAACTGGGGTCATTGATTTCACCTCTTCTTGGCATGCTGGAGCATCAGTGACTTGATCTTCATCACTGGAGATGACTATGCTTTCTGGCTGAGCTGATCCAGGCACTGGGTCTTCTTGATCAAACTCGCAAATGTGCGAGTGATCTGTGGAGCTGCAGAATGAGATCATCATTAGGTCGCTCTCAGAGTCAGTGTCAGAGTTGCCTCCAATTGCAATCTCCATGTCGCTATAATAAGCAACTTCATCTATGTCCTCCCATTCGTCCTCGGAGTCGTCGACTGCTTGGGAGTAAATTACCAGAGCCGTTTCAAGGACTTGTAATGGGTCACCACAGTGCCAGATTCCCAGGTTCGATTCCCAGCTTGGGTCACTGTCTGTGTCTGCGTCAGCTTCCTCCAGGTGCCCAGGTTTCCTCCCACAAGTCCCGAAAGACGTGCTGTTAGGTGAATTGGGCATTCTGAATTCTCCCTCTATGACCCGAACAGGCGGCGGAATGTGACAACCAGGGGATTTTCACAGTAACTTCATTGCAGTGTTAATGTAAACCTATTTGTGACAATAAAGATTATAATATTATTATAGAGACCGCATGTTGTGTCTGCACTGCCACCTGCTGGTTGGAGGTTACACAGCTTCCAACTATGGTATAGCCCATGGGCATATCACCACAGCTCGAAGTACTTCCAACTGCTCAGAGGCACAAGGCAGGGATGCCCATTGTTCCCGCTGCTGTTCACCCTGGCGATCGAACCACTGGCACTCGCACTTCGGGCGGCAAACAACTGGAAGAGGATCCAGAGAGGAGACAGAGAGCACTGAGTTTTCTCTATGTGGATGACCTGCTCCTCTACATCTTGGACCCACAAAGCAGCATGGAAGTGTTATGGGCCAGGTTTTAGAGAACCCCAAAGTATATCATGGAGTTCATCTGACCCACAACTTTCAATAGATTGTGGTGTGGGGAGTACACAGCCCACTCTACAGGTGTGGTACAACAGAAATGGAAAAGTAATTTTTAAAGCAAAACAATGTTTATTGTATGAACTCAAGTTAACCTTTTCGAAACATACAGTGAACATCTCAGCAACCATCAATTCAAATACAACCCCCAAAAATACAACACCAAGTAACTCTGAATAACTTCCCAAACAACATCCAGAAGACATAAGAAACACCTTTTAACAGAAGCACATCAGGTTTGCATTCACTACTGAGAACATTCACCAAATGATCAAGAGATAGTCTTTTCATGGCTGAGAGAACATCAGGACACCTGCTTTGTCTGGCTTCAGCTCCAACACTGAAAACAAATCCTAAAAACACAGATACAGCCAAGCTTTTCTCAAAGTGAAACTAAAAAGCAGAGCCAGCGCTCAGTTCCACCCACACTCTGACATCACTGCAGTAACATGAGCAGCCAAACATTTCTTAAAGCGACATTCTCATGTCACCTCCCACTAAGAAAAAAAACCCCATCAACTTCAAGATGGTTTCATTTTTCACTTTTTCACTATCCGTTAAGAAATGCACACAGTAAATATACTTTTTCGTTTAAAAAACCCCACACGCAAACAGGTATAATAATATAGTCCATTTCTTTATTCTTCTTCCTCCAACTGGAATCCTTCTCAATTGACAGTCTCTTTGAACAAGAAGGTCTCTGCACGATCCATCCATTTCTCTACGCCTCGGCATTTCCCTTTATATTCAGATACTTTAGTTCAATCTGATCACAGATTCCCTTGTAATTCTGCAACACATGAGCATTGGTTATCACAGCTTTCAGGCAGTCAAATGCCTGTTGAAACTCCGCTGTCCATTGAAATTTTCGACGTTTCTTCAGCAAGTCCATCAGTGGAGCAATCACGCTACAAAATGTTTGCACAAATGTTCGATCAAATCCACTCATGCCAAGAAATCACATTATTTCCCTTTGTCTTGAGGGTATCGGAAAATCCTCAATAACTGTTGGTTTCACATCACGTGTGACCATTCGACCCTGTCCGATTGTATGGCCAAGGAAAGTGACTTGGGCCTTTCCAAATTCACTTTTGGCTAGGTTTATCACCAAACCCGCCCCCTGAAGTCGATCAAATAACTCCATCAGATGTTTCAAATGTTATGTCCATGGCTGGCTGAAAATTACCAGATCGTCGATGTATACCGCACAATTGGGTAATCCTGAAACAACTTTGTTAGTTAACCGTTGAAATGTGGCTGGGGGGTTTTTCATGCCAAATGGCATAACTTTGAATTGGTATATGCCATCTGGAGTCACAAAAGCTGAAATCTCCTTCGCCCTTTTGGATAAAGGTACCTGCCAGTAACCTTTAAGTAAATCCAATTTGGAAATAAAAGCTGATTGTCCCACTTTCTCAATGCAATCCTCCAAACGTGGGATAGGATAAGAGTCCGTTTTTGTAACGGCATTAACCTTTCTATAGTCCACACACAACCGTTGGGTACCGTCTGGTTTAGGTACCATCACTATGGGTGAGCTCCATTGCCTGCAACCCACTTCAATTATGCCATTTTTAAGCATACTCTCAATCTCTTTGTTAACCTGTGTCAATTTTAAAGGGTTAAGACTCTATGGATGTTGTTTGATTGGAACAGGATTTCCCACATCTACATCATGTATAACCATTTTCGTACTTCTCAAGTTATCTCCACAAACTTGCCCACGTGATCTCAATAACTCTTTCAGGTCAGTTTGTGTTTCCTCTGGAAGGTAACTCAACAATATATCACAATTTTTAAGAACATCCTCGTTTTCCAATTTAATTTGAGGTATATCAATTCACAGTCATCTGGATTTGGTTTGTTACTTTGAGTTAGAATCATTAAAATCTCCTCCTTTTCCTCTCCTTCCCTTTCAAAGTACCTTTTAAGCATATTCACATGACACACTCGGTGAGTCTTCCTTCTAGCTGGTGTTTTTACCACATAATTCACCTCACTTAATTTTCTTTCAATCTGATAAGGTCCACAAAACCTAGCTTTTAAAGGTTCACCTACCACTGGTAACAACACTAAAACTTTATCGCCAATGGAAAAACTACTAACTTTGGATTTCTTGTCCGCTATCCGTTTCATCACATTTAGTGCAATTTTTAAATGTTGTCTCGCCAATTCACCTGCTCTATTTAATCGTTCCCTAAAATTTGACACGTATTCATATAATGTAATTTCCGATTTCTCACTCACCAATTTTTCCGTAATCAATTTAAGTGGTCCTCTTACCTCATGACCAAAAATTAGTTCAAAAGGACTAAATTTGGTTGACACATTAGGTGCATCCCTAATTGCAAACAATACGAATGGAATTCCTTTATCCCAATTCTCTGGATAATCTTGGCAATAAGCCCTCAACATTGTCTTTAATGTCTGATGCCACCTTTCTAACGCTCCCTGCGATTCTGGATGGTACGCAGTTGATTTGAATTGTTTTATTCCTCAGCTATCCATAACTTCTTTGAATAACTTTGAAGTAAAATTTGTTCCTTGATCCGATTGAACTTCTGTGGGTAGTCCATGTCTAGTAAAGAATTTAAGTAACTCCTCCACAATCCTTTTAGCTGTAATATTACGTACTGGAATGGCCTCTGGAAACCTAGTAGACACATCCATTACAGTCAAATGATATTGATTCCCACTTTTTGTTTTAGGAAGCAGTCCTACGCAATCAATTAGGACCCTTGTAAAAGGTTCCTCAAATGCTGGAATGGGTATTAAACGCACTGGTTTTATCACTGCTTGAGGTTTCCCTAACACTTGACATGTGGGCCATGATTGACAAAATATAACTACATCGTTATGTAGTCCAGGCCAATAAAAATGTTTTTGGATGTTAGCTTGAGTTTTCCTTATCCCCAAATGACCTCCCACTGGTACCACATGTGCAACTCGCAACACCTCCTTTCTATACCCTACGTCAATACTACTTGATGAACTTCTGCCCACATTCCATCCGCCTGCATATGTAAGGGTCTCCAATTTCTCATCAAGACATCACTTTTACGGTAATAACACTCTGGTATACACACAGATTCCTCTTCCATGTATGCTTTCTGATACATCCATTTTATTTCTATATCTTTCTGTTGTGACTCCGCCAATTTTCGTGAACAAAAAATATCCGCCTCATCCTCCACCTGTTCTTGTTCTTTGTCAAATATCTGATCAAAAATAATTTCTGATAAATGTACTTCAACTTCATCTTCACTCTTTGATTTCTCCTTTTGTCTTAACCTGTGACTTTGCAACCTTGTTACTACACAATCTGGAAAAATCCCAGGATATTCGTCCTTCAACACTTCAGTTGTTTGATTTTCCACTGGCTTATCAACCACAGTAGGTTTCACTCCCATCTGCGATCCAGCTATATCATTACCCAAGATAAACTGTATTACTGGACAAGATAGTTTCTCTATTACTCCTAATACCACTTCACCACTCTTCACTGGACTTCCCAACCTTACCTTATATAATGGAACACTACTCCTCTCACCCTGAATTCCACATACCACCACCTTTTCTGGCAAAATTCTTCCCAAACTACATAACTCCTCATCTCTTACCATCAAAGATTGACTAACTCCCCTATCTCATAAAATTGTGACTTCTTTACCTGCTCCTCCTGATATACATGAGTAATCTTTACCCACACAAGTAAATTCTTCAAAGAGATCTGGCTCCCTCTAATCAATCACCTCTTGATCAGGCTGTACAATCTTTTGCACCTCCTTCCCTTCACTTGGGCTTTCCTTTACCACTTTAACAAACCCCACTGTCTTATCCTGTTTTACCACATCAGCCTTCCCAGTGCTTTTCTTCAACCACCAACACTGTGACTTTACATGGCCTATTACAGTTTATTACAGTGAAAACATATGAAATTTTTCATGTCTCTTCCACCCTCCTGGATTTCCTTTTTGGTCTGAGGTACACTCTCCTTATTATCTCCCATCAGATCATCTTTACCTTTACCACTTGAGTATTTCTCATGTCCCCAGTTTCTATCCCTCACAGGCTGAAACTGATGTCGGAAACCAAGCTTTGATTCATGAACTAATTCATAACCATCTGCCATTTCTGCTGCTAATCTCGCAGTTTTAACCCTCTGCTCTTCCACATGAGTTCTCACTACATCAAGAGTTGAATTTTTAAACTCCTCCAAAAGTAAAATTTCTCTGAGAGCTTCCTACGTTTTGTCTACTTTCAAAGCCCTTATCCATCTATCAAAATTACTCAGTTTGAGCCTTTCAAACTCCATGTATTTTTGACCAAATTCTTTCCTTAACTTTCTAAACCTTTGTCTGTAGGCTTCAGGCACTAGTTCATATGCACCTAAGATGGATTTTTTCACCCCCTCATACGTCCTAGATACCTCCTCCGGTAGTGATGCAAACACTTCACTCGCCCTATCAGCTTTGTTTGAATCAGTAATACCCACATGTCCTGTGGCCATTTCATTTGTTTAGCTGCCTTCTCAAATGAAATGGAAAAGGCTTCCACTTACTTCTCGTCATACCTTGGCAATGCTTGAACATATTTAAATAGATCCCCACCAAGCCTTCGACTATGACGCTCTTTCTCACTATCCTCATCACTATCATCCAACTGGACGTTTCCCTTTATGCCTGCCAATTTTAACTGATTGTCATGTTTCATGGCCATTTTCTGAAATTCAAACTCTCGCTCTTTATCTTTTTCCCTGATCTGTATCTCCCTTTCTCTTTCTTTTTTCCCGCCATCTCTTTCGTATTCAAGCTGCTTTAATTCTTTCTCATGTTCAATTTGTTTAAGTTGTAACTGCATTTTTGCCATTTCCAATGAGTCAAACTGTATCTCAGGCAACTTTAAATGCTTAGCCATCACCATAAATACCTCATCTTTTCGCATTTTGTCAGGTAATGTTAACTGCAATGTTTTTGCCAAATCTAACAGTATGCTTTTAGTCTCTGTCCGTAAGGTACTGCGCGTGACCGTGTCTACCCCCAAAAACTTCTGAGTTTCTGAAAGAGCCATTGCCCACAACACACTCCCCACTTAAACTGGAATACCACACCTGAAAAGCAACTACAATATGCTCACCCCTCACTGTCTTTACGTTCACTGAGCCAATCCAATATCCTGGACGAGCCCCCAATTTGTTATGGGCCAGGGTTTAGAGAACCCCAAAGTGTATCATGTAGTTCATCTGACCCACAACTTTTAATAGTTTGTGGTATGGGGAGCACACGGCCCACTCTACAGGTGTGGTACAGCAGAAATTAAAAAGTTATTTTTAAAGCAAAACCATGTTTATTCTATGAATTGAAGTCTCCCTTATTGAAACATACAGTGAACATCTTAGCAACCATCAATTCAAATACAACCCCCAAAGAATACAACACTAGGTAGTCCTTAATAACTTCCCAAAGAACATCCAGAAGACAGAAGAAACACCTTTCAACAGAAGCACATTAGGTTTACATTCACTGCTGAAAACACTTATAATTCTGAATTCACCAAATGATCAAGAGATAGTCTTCTGATGGTAGAGAGAACAGCAGTACGCCTGCTTGGTCTGGCTTCAGCTCCAACACTGAAAACAAAACCAAAAAGACACAGACAAACCCAAGCTTTTCTCAAAGTGAAACTAAAAAGCAGAGCCAGAGCTCAGCTCCACCCACACTCTGACATCACTGCAGTAACATGAGCAGCCAAACATTTCTTAAAGCGACATTCTCATGGCAGAAGGAATCATGCGCTCTTGAAAGAGTTTGGAGCCTTCCAAACAAAAGCGCGCAACTTCACGGTGAACCCGTAAGTGGGAGGGGCAGAGCTGAAAGGGATGCCATTGAAACAGGCCTGACATGATCTCTGCTACCTGGGGATCCAAATCGCTCATGACTTTACAGGGATCCACAAGTGGAACCTGACCAGCCTGATGCAGGAAGTAAAAAAAGGACCTGCAGAGATGGAACACATTCCCACTCTCCCTGGCGGGGAGAGTGCAGACTATGAAGATGAACGTCCTGCCCAGGTTCCTCTTCCTGTTGGATCCATCCCGATCTACATCCCCGATGCCTTTTTCAATGCACTAGACAAACTGATTTTGCTGTTTGTGTGGGGAGGGAAGAAAGCAAGGATCCCAAAGAGTACTGCAGAGAATGAGATCCATAGGGGGCCTAGGCCTCCCAAACCTGCAATATTACCACTGGGCAGCAACCATGGAGGGGGTAAAGGAGTGGATAAAGGAGCCAGAAACCGAGTGAGTGCTAATGGAGGAGGCCTCCTGCAGAGGGACCTCCCTCAGGGCTCTAGCCACAGCGGCTCTCCCATCCCCACCAAATAAATATTCAACAAGCGCAGTGGTGCTAGCAACATTTTGGTCGTGGAACAAACTGCAACAGGATCTTGGGCAAACCGAAATGTCCGACAAGACCCCCATCTGAAACAAGCACATGTTCACACCGGCAACTTTGGACCCCACCTTCAACAGGTGGAGACAGGCCGGGGTTACACTGACAGTTCGGGACTTCTACACCGACAACAGACTGACAACGCTTGAGGAACTGACAAAAGAATTCCAGCTGATGGGGTAAACAAACTAAGGTACTTGCAGATCAAAAACATCCACAAAGGGAAATGAGGACATAGCCATGATGAGCGCGACAATCACTGCTAGAGGACCGACAGGACGCAGACATCCAAGGGAAAGGGAACTGTAACTGGTTTTAAACAGCCTTCTTTGAGGCAATGTCCAAGGTGGTGGGGATGAGGGTGAGCCATGCTCGAGAGTGGCAGTGGGGTATCAGGACAGCCAGAACTATTCACGGGGAGGAGGGCCGACATCCTTGCCTTTACCTACCTAATTGCCCGCCTGGGAATCCTGCTTGGCTGGCGGTCAGCAGCACCACCTAAAGCTGCAGACTGGCTGTCCGACCTGTCTGAATTTCTGCAAATGGAAAAAATTTAATTCACCATCCGAGGATTGGAGGAGGGCTTCCACAAAATGTGGGAGACATTCCTTCGGTTGTTCCAAGACCTGTTCGTAGCCAACAACTAAAAAGCCAAAGAACAGGAGAGTGTAATCTCGTGACAGCAAAGGGAGGGGGAGGGAAGAGAGGGTGGGCAGGGAGGCATAGAATGCAACCATGCCTGTAATGGACCAGGGTTAAGAGAACCCCAAAGTGTATCATGGAGTTCACCTGGCCCACAACGATCACAGACTCCCTTGTAATTCTCCAACACATAAGCATTGGTTATCACAACTTTCAGGCAGTCAAATGCCTCTTGAAACTCCGCTGTCCACTGAAATTTTCAATGTTTCTCCAGCAAGTTCATCAGTGAAGCAACCATGCTACAAACATTTAGCGCAAATGTTCGATCAAATCCACTCATGCCAAAAAATCGCATTATTTCCCTTCCTCTCGAGTGTATTGGAAACTACTTAATAACTTTTGTTTTCACATCCCGTAGGACCATTCAACCCTGTCAGATTGTATGGCCAAAGAAAGTGACTTGGGCTTTTCCAAATTCACTTTTGGCTAGGTTTATCACCAAGCCCACCTCCTGAAGTCGATCGAATAACTCCATCAGATGTTTTAAATGTTCTTTACATGTCTGGCTGAAAATTACCAGATCGTCGATGTATACCGCACAATTGGGTAATCCTGAAACAACTTTGTTAGTTAACCGTTGAAATGTGGCTGGGGCGTTTTTCATGCCAAATGGCATAACTTTGAATTGGTATATACCACCTGGAGTTACAAAAGCTGAAATCTCCTTCGCCCCTTTTGGATAAAGGTATCTGTCAGTAACCTTTAAGTAAATCCAATTTGGAAATAAAAGCTGATTGTCCCACTTTCTTAATGCAATCGTCCAAACGTGGGATAGGATAAGAGTCTGTTCTAGTAACTGCATTAACCTTTCTATAGTCCACACACAACCATTGGGTACCATCCGGTTTTGGTACCATCACTATGGGTGAGCTCCAGTGGCTGCAACCCACTTCAATTATGCCATTTTTAAGCATACTTTCAATCTCCTTGTTAACCTGTGCCAATTTTAAAGGGTTACATCTGTATGGATGTTGTTTAATTGGAACTGCATTTCCCACACCTACATCATGTATAGCCATTTTAGTGCTTCCCAACTTATCTCAACAAATTTGCCCATGTGATATCAATAACTCTTTCAGGTCAGTCCGTTTTTGCTCTGGAAGGTAACTCAACAATTTATCCCAATTTTTAAGAACATCCGCGTTTTTCAATTTAATTTGAGGTATGTCAAATTGAAAGCCATTTGGATTTGGTTTATCACTTTGAGTTAGAATCATTAAATCATCCTCCTTTTCCTCTCCTTCCCTTTCAAGGTACCTTTTAAGCATATTCACATGACGCACGCAGTGAGTTTTCCTTCCATCTGGCGTACTTACCACATAATTCACCTCACTTAATTTCCTTTCAATCTGATAAGGTCCACAAAATCTTGCTTTTAAAGGTTCACCTACCACTGGTAACAATACTAAAACTTTATCGCCACAGGCAAAACTACGAACTTTGTATTTCTTGTCCGCTACCCGTTTCATCACATGTTGTGCACTTTTTAAATGTTGTCTAGCCAATTCACCTGCTCTATTTAATCGTTGCCTAAAATTTGACACGTAATCCAATAATGTAAGTTCCGATTTCTCACTCACCAATTTTTCCTTAATCAATTTAAGTGGTCCTCTTACCTCATGACCAAAAATTAGTTCAAAAGGACTGAATTTGGTTGACTCATTAGGTGCATCCCTAATTTCAAACAGTACGAATGGAATTCCTTTACCCCAATCCTCTGGATAATCTTGACAATAAGCCCACAACATTGTCTTTAATCTCTGATGCTACCTTTCTAATGCTCCCTGTGATTCTGGAGGGTTTGCAGTTGATTTAAATTGTTTTATTCCTGAACTATCCCTAACGTCTTTGAATAAGCTTGAGGCAAAATTTGATCCTTGATCCAACTGTATTTCTGTGGGAAGTCTATTTCTAGTAAAGAATTTAAGTAACTCCTCCACAATCTTTTTAGCTGTAGTATTATGTACTGGAATGGCCTCTGCAAACCTAGTAGACACATCTATTATGGTCAAAAGATATTGATTCCTTCTTTTCGTTTTAGGAAGCGGTCCTACACAATCAATTAAGACCTTTGTAAAAGGTTTCTCAAATGCTGGAATGGGTATTAAGGGCGCTGGTTTTATCACTGTTAGAGGTTTCCCTATCACTTGACATATGTGACATGATCGACAAAATGTAACTACATCTTTCTGTAGTCCAGGTCAATAAAAATGTTTTTGTATTTTAGCTTGAGTTTTCTTTACTCCCAAATGACCTCCCACTGGTACCTCATGTGCAACTCGCAACACCTCTTTTCTATAACCTACCGGCAATACTACTTGTTGAACTTCTGCCCACATTTCATCCGCCTGCATATGTAAAGGTCTCCATTTTCTCATTTTTACGGTATCAACACTCCGGTATACACTCAGATTCCTCTTCTGTATATACTTTCTGATACATCCGTTTTATTTCTACATCTTTCAGTTTTAACACCGCCAATTTTCCTGAACTAAAAATATCCACCTCATCCTCCATCTGTTCTTGTTCTTTTTCAACCATCTGATCAAAAATCGTTTCTGATAATTGCACTTCAAATTTATCTTTACTCTTTGATTTCTCCTCTTGTCTTAACCGGTGACTTTGCGACCTTGTTACTACACAATCTGGAAAAATCCCAGGATATTCGTCCTTCAACACTTCAGTTGTCTGATTTTCCACTGGCTTATCAACCACAGTAGGCATCATTCCCACCTGTGATCCAGCTGTATCATTACCCAAGATAAACTGTATTCCTGGACAAGATAGTTTCTCCATTACTCCTACTACCACTTCACCAATCTTCACTGGACTTTCTAACCTTACCTTATATAATGGAACACTACTGTTCTCACCCTGAATTCCACATATTACCAACTTTTCTGACAATATTCTTCCCAAACTACATGACTCCTCATCTCTTACCATTAAAGATTGACTAGCTCCCGTATCTCTTAAAATTGTGACTTCTTTACCTGCTCCTCCTGGTACACATGAGTAAACTTTATCCACACAAGTAAATTCTTGAAAGAGATCTGGCACCTTTTTATCAATCATCTCTTGATCAGGCTGTACAATCTTTTGCACCTGTTCGCTTCACTTGGGCTTTCCTTTACCACTTTAACAAACCCCACTGTCTCATCCTGTTTTAGCACATCAGCCTTCCCAGTGCTTTTCTTCAACCACCAACACTGTGACTTTACATGGCCTAGTTTATTACAGTGAAAACATTTGAAACTTTTCATGTCTCTTCCACCCTCCTGGATTTCCTTTTTAATCTGTGGTGCACTCTCCTTATTAGCTCCATCAGATCATCTTTGCCTCTACTATGTGAGTACTTCTCGTGTCCCCAGTTTTTATCCCTCACAGGCGAAACTGATGTTGGAACCCAAGCTTTGATTTATGAACTAATGAAAACAAAATTAATTCATAATCGATTAATTCATAATCGTCTGTCATTTCTGCTGCTAATCTCGCAGTTTTAACCCTCTGCTCTTCCACATGAGTTCTCACTACATCAGGAATTGAATTTTTATACTCCAAAAGTATAATTTCTCTGACAGCTTCCTACGTTTGGTCTATTTTCATAGCCCTTATCCACCTATCAAAATTACTCTGTTTGATCAAAAAGAACTCTTTGTACAGAAAGACATCAGGTTTAACTTCTCTACTGAAAACAGTTACCACGTTGAATTCACCAAATGGACATTCATAAGCTTGCAGAGATTCATACACATCTCGCTGTGCCTGCAGCATCTCCAAAACTAAAACAAAACTAACCACACCCTGTAGCTGCAAGCCCAAAGCAAAAGTAAAAGCTGACAGACAGCCTAGCTCCACCCACACTCTGACATCACTGCAGTAATAAACACCCATTTCATAAAGGTACACCCACTACAGCTATTCTATAAAAAGCACCCATTACTTAAAGGTACTCTCACATGACATGCCCAACAAAAAACATGAGAGACAGCATCTTACCAATGTAACTGGAGCAGGGTACAAGAGCGGAGGAGGGAAGAAGGCACAATAAACGACCGGAGTGGGCAGGATGGAAAAGCGAAAGGGGAGCAGGGGAAACAGCCAAATCAAAAAAACTTCTGGAGAACAAAAAACAGGAAATCGTAACCACCACTGCCAATAATCTAAAAAGAATTATGTAAATTATAGAAATAGCCCGATGTGTAAATACTTTTCTTTATTCTCTGTCTCCTAATGTTTGTCCACGTTTATCCTTGTTTTGTATACCACAAAAATATCGATAAAAACACTTTAAAAAAAAGACCCATAGGGACACCACAATTGATCACCCGTGGGACTCGTGGAATACGAGCTTCCTCACTAGTGGGTGGAGGCCTACCCAGCTCGAGCTTGTAAACTCACTTTACAAAACCGGCCCAGATTGGGACCGGTGTGATCAGTAGTCCCGGTTGGGACCTTTGAACTGTGAGCCACGGTGCGGCCTTTACATTGTGTTGGTTTATTAAATACTGTTGAACTTACCTTCTCAGGCTCCTGAGCATTTATAGTTCTTAAAACTTACACATGAGGTGTGGCAGGAGTGGGTGTACCAACATGAGGTGTGGGCGGAGGGAGTATAACAACATAAGATGTTGGAGGAGAGTAACAATAGGAGGTGTGGGAGGAACAAGTGTACATGAGATGTTGGAGGAGAGAGTGTAACAATAGGAGGTGTGGGAGGAACGAGTGTAGCAACATGAGATGTTGGAGGAGAGAGTGTAACAATAGGAGTTGTGGGAGGAACGAGTGGAACAACATGAGATGTTGGAGGAGAGAGTGTAACAATAGGAGGTTTGGGAGGAGGGAGTGTAACAACATGAGATGTTGGAGGAGGGAGTGTAACAACATGAGATGTTGGAGGAGAGAGTGTAACAATAGGAGGTGTGGGAGGAATGAGTGTAACAATAGGAGGTGTTCGAGGAGAGAGTGTAACAATATGAGATGTTGGAGGAGAGAGTGTAACAATAGGAGGTGTGGGAGGAGGGAGTGTAACAACATGAGATGTTGGAGGAGAGAGTGAACAACATGAGATGTGGGAGGAGGGAGTGTAACAACATGAGATGTTGGAGGAGAGAGTTTAACAATAGGAGGTGTGGGAGGAGGGAATGTAACAACATGAGATGTTGGAGGAGAGTGTGTAACAGTAGGAGGTGTGGGAGGAGAGAGTGTAACAACATGAGGTGTGGAGGGAGGGAGTGTAACAACATGAGATGGTGGAAGAGAGAGTGTAACAACATGAGATGGTGGGTGGGTGAAGGGGTGGGGTGTAACAACATGAGGTGTGGGTGGAATGTAACAACATGAGGTGTGGGAGGAGAGGGTGTAACAACATGAGATGGTGTGTGGGCGGGGGTGTAACGACATGAGATGGGGGGTGGTATGTGGTGCAGTGGTTAGCAGTGGGACTGCGGCACTGAGGACCCACGTTCGAATCCCGGCCCTGGGTCACTGTCCGTGTGTAGTTTGCACATTCTCCCCATGTCTGCATGGGTTTCACCCCCACAACCCAAAGATGTACAGGTTAAGTGGATTGGCCACGCTAAATTGCCCCTCAATTGGAGAAACAATAATTGGGTACTCTAAATTTATTTAAAAGAAGAGATGGTGGGTGGTTGAGGGTGTAACAATGTGAGGTGTGGGGAAGGGAGTTTTACAACATGAGGTGTGGGGAAGGGAGTTTTACAACATGAGGTGTGGGGAAGGGAGTTTTACAACATGAGGTGTGGGGAAGGGAGTGTTACAACATGAGGTGTGGGGAAGGGAGTGTTACAACATGAGTCAGCACTTTCAGGAGAAGAGAAGTACATCATTTTGAAGTGTCAGCAAGTGTTAAAATTGAAATGTTGCCTGTAGGAGACTGAAGAATGTGAAGCAAAAATAAACACAACTCATGCTGGTAAATTGAAAGCCAGGAAATGGTAAGACTGCCAACATTAAATTAGGAAAATAGGAAATTAGGAAGGGACTGAATGCTTAAACTGAATATATTATAAGATCATAGGGAGGAACCAAGAAAATTTTGAATGCAGATAGATTAAACCAGCACAAAACACACTGGTACCTTCATCTGCCTGACCTGACAAGAAATGGCAGTATTCGACTGTTCTCTTTATACGACACATAGATGGAGCATTGATACAGGTGCTGCATTTAAAGATGGAGAGAGATGATGGAACTGTGTATTTGAAAAAATTAATTCTTCATTTTCCCCCAGCTGAAAAAACAAAATGAAAGTGTCGCAATGAATAGATCAGAATTCAAGATCTGAACATCTCAAATCAGAAATGGATAGTTTTGCTGAACAGATGCCTCAGAGTCAGCCAATAATAAAAATGAAAATACAGAGATAAGATATCATTTCCTTGTTGCAGTTCCTTTGAAACCTGTCTAATATCTTCACGCTTATAAAAATATACAGGTCAAAGTAAACCTGGTTCTAACTCCAGCTGCACACTTCCCGTAAAGACATCTCAATTCCAATCACAGCATTGATGAGAAATTTAACTATCTTCATTCACTTATTTTGCGATATATTATTGAACTAATTGGACTAAAATGATCACAGGTTTGATCCTTGGTCCATACTGCATAAGTCAATTCCAGTAAAGCTGACAGCGTAATTGACCCCAGGCTAGGAAGGGAGAACTCTTCCTGTTTTCCTTATTCTAATTGCTATCTAATGATGCTTGATAGAAAAGCATGAGGGTGGATATTGGGTGAGGACAAGAATGGCCACAGCAATGATGTTCTCTATGAAAGGAATAAAGAACTTGCATTTTTATAGAACCTTTCACAACCTCAGGATGATTCAAATTGTTTTACAGCCAATAAAGTGTTGTAATGTGGGAAACGCTGCAACCAATTTGTACAAAGCAAGCTCCCATAAACAATGACACAATTTAACCCAAACTAAGAACCAATGTCTTCAAGAGAAGACAGGCGATAAGGCATCACGGTGGCTAGCACTGCTGCCTCACAACACCAGGGATCCGGCCTTGGGTGACTGTGTGGAGTTTGCACATTCTCCCTATGTCTGCGTGGGTTTCCTTCCACAGTCCAAAGATATGCAGGTTAGGTGGATTGGCCATGTTAAAATTTCCCCTTATTGTTCAGGGGATGTGAAGGTTAGGTGGGGTTACGGGGATAGGGCAGGGGAGTGGGCTTAGATAGGGTGCATTCTCAGAGGGTTTGGTGCAGGTTCGATGGGCCAAACGGCCTCCTTCTGCACGGTAGGGATTCCGTGGTTCTGTGATACATGGATGAAAGCATAAGGCAGTGGTATGCAATCTGTGGGCCGGCGGCCACAGTCTACTCATCTGGCCTCTGGGTGAGCCCCATGAGACATTTTGTTGACCATTGTCCACGCGCAGTGTTGCCACATTCCACTGATTCCCGCCCATGTAGTTTCTTTTTGACAGAATGACTGAAGTGATACGCATGTAAAGCAAGAGCAAATGAAGTGAGGTGTTTGCTGATTGCTCACAACATTGACTGTGAGAGTCGTGCTCCCTCTGCATCCAAAATGTAAATATTTATTTCGTTTTTATTTGAAGTTGATGGCAGTTCTATTAATATATAAATGATTAAGCATTTTCTATAACTCATTATGAAATGTTCGGCGTGTATTAAATATATTCAATCTTATTCATGGGGTCATGGTTAGTGAACAAGCCCAATTTCGATCTTGCAGCCCACTGAGATGAAGGAGGACCACTCATGCAGCCCACTCACCAGCCTAGATTACCCATCACTGACATAAAGCATTTGAAGCAGAATAACATTACTCCCAGTATCACAGTTTAACAATAGGAGAACATAAGTCAGTCTTAAAGAGCACCATGTAAGACCCTGCTTTCATTCAGCTCTGAACTCACAGCCAGGAATTTAGAACAGAGGTTTTTCGAGAAGGGGCTAAGCCCAGATATAACAAGTGACAGGACCCTGGGTAGGATGTTGCCAGCAGAGGATAATTAACAGGCCGTCCCCAGAGACGCTGTACAATTGAGGACATTGGCCCATCTCCAGGACATATCAGCCTCATCAGCGGGCCAGCAGCTCAGCAGTCTCAATGGCGGCCATTAGTAAGGCTGCACTTCTAATTCAATGCCAAGGTGCCCTCGAAGAGAGGTGAGCCTTTTGGGAAAGCCAGGATCAGGCAGACATGACCCAGCAATCAGGTGTGGGTTTTTTTTATGATGGTGGTGCTTCAGGCACAAGGGGTTCCATGGCCATTGGGGGCCCTCCATGTGCCAATGACCGACCATTAAGGAGAATCTTCCACCCATGGGAACTCTCTGGGAAACTGCCAGACTTTATCCGTTAGTCTCCCCATAGGATGGTGGGCACTCCTGCTCAATTGGCTCAGTCGGCTGCCAAGTGAGCAGCTGTGCTGCAGCGGTTCCTAATATTGCTATTGTGTCACGGCGGTGGGAAGATATTAGGCTTCCCTGCATATAGCACAGTAGTTAGCACTGTTGCTTCACAGCACCAGGGTCCCAAGTTCGATTCCCGACTTGGGTTACTGTCTGCGAAGTCTGCACGTTCTCCCCATGTCTGCGTGGGCTTCCTCCGGGTGCTCCGGTTTCCTCTCACAAGTCCCGAAAGACATGTTGTTGGGTGAATTGGACATTCTGAATTCTCCCTCAGTGTATTCGAACAGGCACCGAAATGTGGCAACTGGGGCTTTTCACATTCTGGGAATATTCAGTCCTCAGTTTCACTTTCTCAGAGACTGCCTTCCCTGTTCTTTGGTGCTGAATATCTGGGGATGTATCCTGAAGTTGTGTCCTAATGTCGTGCCAACTTCCAGCGTTGAAAGATGAGTGCATATTAATTCTGCATCATTCGCTTCAACAATACTTAATGTTCCACACCATAAGGCTGTTCTTACATATTGGAATCTGATATGAGCATAATAAGTGGGCGGCACGGTAGCACAGTGGTTAGCACAGTTGCTTCACAGCTCCAGGATCCCAGGTTTGATTTCCGGCTTGGGACACTGTCTCTGTGGAGTCTGTATGTTCTCCCCGTGTCTGCGTGGGTTTCCTCTGGGTGCTTCAGTTTCCTCCCACAGTCCAAAGATGTGCAGGTTAGGTGGATTGGTTATGCTAAATTGCCCTTAGTGTCCAAAAAGGTTGGGTGGGGTTACTTACTGGGTTACGGGGATAGGGTGGCGGTGTGGGATTGAGTCGGGTGCAAAGTAGATGGGCCGAATGGCCTCCTTCGGCACTGTAAATTCTATGATAATTCTATGATACTCTGTCCAATTGCCTGCCAGAAAAAAGCATCAAGAAACTTGCATGTGCATTCTGCTGCAATGAGGGGCTGAAGTCTGAAAGAAAATGACATGCATTTAATAGCGCCGTTCATGATTACAGGACATCCCAATGTGCCTTTCAGTCAGTGAGGTACTTTTGAAGTGAAGTCACTGTTGTGATGCAGGAAAGCGGCAGCCATTTTGTGCACAGCAAGCTCCTATAAACAGCAATGTGATAATGACCTGTTTTCCTGATGTTGATTGAAAGAGCAATACTGTGCAAAGTGCCGGTGGTAACTCCCCTGTTCCTCTTCAAGACAGTATCATGGGACCTTTTACGTGGCCTTGAAAGAATAGAAAGGATTTCTTTTGGAAGAGTCCTATTCAAACAGCCCCTCAGTGCTGCACTGGAGTATCAGCCTTGGCTTTCGAGCTCTGGAGTGGGACTTGAACCTACAATTTCTGACTCAGAGGGTGTGGTGGTATGTATCAGGGGTAATACGGTACACCACGTGTCGACAGGCTATTGGTGGAGGGATGCCAGGTCCTGATAGGATCTGCCACCTACTGGACTCCACTCAGAAATGCCGGGGTAAGAACCCAGTTTTTCCCTCCATTTCCCTCAGCAGCTGCATTCTGTAACCACGCTGCTGGGGATAAAGTTCTGCTTAATAAAGCCTTCAATTGACATTACCTCAACCTGCCTCGCGTCATATTGACGGTGCTACAGAGGGGAGAGTGCAACCAATTGACCCAGAGGCATTGTTCCAGAAATCAAAGCTGCTCAGTCACATGGACATGGTACAGATCCACGAGGCAGGTTATCATAGAATTTACAGTGCAGAAGGAGGCCATTCGGCCCATCGAGTCTGCACCGGCTCTTGGAAAGAGCACCCTACCCAAGGTCAACACCTCCGGACGATCCCCATAATCCAGTAACCCCACCCAACACTAAGAGCAATTCTGGACACTAAGGGCAATCAATCATGGCCAATCCACCTAACCTGCACATCTTTGGACTGTGGGAGGAAACCGGAGCACCCGGAGGAAACCCACGCACACACGGGGAGGATGTGCAGACTCCGCACAGACAGTGACCCAAGCCAGAATCGAACCTGGGACCCTGGAGCTGTGAAGCAATTGTGCTATCCACAAGGCTACCGTGCTGCCCTTATATTTAAAGTATATTTCTAATAGAGTCAGAGTTCATGTTAAGGAAATTTGTAACTCTTAGCTGTATCAGGATTAAATGTCAGTTAATTAGCTCGTCAAAAACTGAATTCTACCACATTGCAATACTGAGTTTAACAACACAAATTAATGTTGCTCCTCTCCAAAACACCAAACCGGTTTCTTAATTGCTGTCTGCTTTGTACAGTTAATCGTCGGATGTAGGACACTTGGTGGACCTTTCCCATCCAAACATAATCCCTTCAGGAGTTGCAAAACTTACCTTTAATGAGGATAAATAACGGTGACCTTCTGCAGGAATCTGGGAGAAAAACAATTCAGTTTTGCGGTCTTACGTTTAAAAGAGATCAGTTTAAAAACGATATGTACAGAATGATAGATGAGAAATAGTACATAAGATGCATTGCAGACAATTATGGGAAGGATACTGTAATAATATTTCTTGAGGCAGCCTGTGCCAAGAATGGGTATCCCATTTAACCTGCAAAGCCAGCACCTAATGATGTAACCAGGTCATTAGTAACTGATTACATATGATTATGTGTTATTGTAAATGCCCTGATTGACAGGCTTGGTACAGAGCCTGGATTGCTCGTTTTGCATATAAATTGGCACAAGATGCTATTGACACATGCATTAAAGCTTTAGTCAAAGTGAACAGTCACAGTCTTGCGTCTGACACGTGACACAGCAGCAATGTGGCAGCGGTGCCTTCCTTTGTCTTGTTTAGATCATATCAAACTGATGTTGTGCTCATTAGTTGCAACACAGTCAAAAGCTATGCAAATAAGCCTCACCAGGGGATTGGGACTAATACACTGTCAGCATGAAATCAGTCAGCACTTTGTAATGGATTAAAATGAGCTTCAGTTCGAAGGAATGCCAGAAACTCTGGGGAGAGAGAGGAACTAGAGGACGGAGTGTGAACAATTCCCCACAGCAATGTTTAGATTTCCTCTGGGCCATTTTTCAACTCTTGTCAAATTATTTTCCACATTATTATTACACAGGACATTTGGCAGATGCAAGCTTTTAATGGAGAAAACATCTTTAGATTTATAAATATTGTTCTTTTCTTACCACAATGATCCTGAGCCTGCATAAGCTTAGAACAATGCCTTCACATTACTCTCTATGTTCACAAAACATTGTTAGTTATAATCATTTGGTAGTACAGAACTTGGGTATTGCTGAAAAAAAGAGACATGCTGTCAAAGATTTTCTTCTCACACTCATCAGAACAGATTTGCAAGAATACCAATTGTAAAGGGAACAACAATTTATACTGCATGAGAAGAGATAGCTGATTGGTTGGTAAGTGGACTCTGAGAAATCTATCAATTGATTCTTGATTGGTCAATATATAAATGTTGGGATTCCTAGAACTCCATGCTCTATAAAATAGGTCTTATTGGTAACATCGTAAATAGGACATAAGCCATTTGCTCACCGTGCAAGCTTGATGCTGATTAGGCGCATCAAAGCCATCTGCTGGATAATGGCTAACCTGATCAGATAAATTGCCCACTGCATATCACACAAGCTCAAGAATGATCCTGAAAAGTGTCCAGTTTTTTAAGCAATTGTTCATTACGTTAAAGATGACTGCAACATTCTTTGTTTTATTATTTCTCTTTCCTCCAGCGCCCCTGGACAAACAGTGTTAGATCTTGACTTGAGACAGTCATGTGAAATGGATGCTAGTGAATCCAGTCATCTCCCCATTATTACTTCCTATCAGGAGAAATGTGAAACACACTGCTGCACAAAGCCATTTCTCTGCCTTATGCCAGGTTTTGCTTCCACAGAATCTTTTGCATTGGTCTTTATAAGTGGACACCGAGACAAAGATCTGATTTGAAGTTACCTGAGACTGGTGCGCTGGCTATCTGCCACGTAATGCTACTTGCGTAATCTTGCCACCAATACTGTCGTCAGAGCTCAATGCATCCTAACAAATGTGGCTGCATAATGTGGCTTCATCATTTGTAGCACACATTCCTAGTAACCAACATTGTTATGCATTTTACTATTTAATAAACAAGACTGGAACTTTTCTCACTGGTCTTCACATCTTTCCTCACATTATACCAAATGGCAAAACTACAGTTAGAAACCAGAATTCCAGGCTTCCCTTCTGGAATTTGGAATATCCTAGCATTTAACATCAGCTGGGCTCTTAACAAAACGTAAATTTCAGGATTTGCAAGTAAAGAGCAACATCAAGGAAACAAAGATTATTATATTTGCACACAGCTTCTCTGATCTAGGCAATGCTTTAGGAGGAATCTGGAACATATTTAATTCGAAAAATATACCACAAAGCTATAAAATTAACCAGTCCAGCCTTAATGTTTAATATGTCAATAAAACCTACTCAGTACTCTCAATATCTGTCGGTATTGTAAAAGAAAACAAGTGTGCCTGTAAACGCTACCACATGTTTAAATTTGCAGCACTGTGAGCCTTCATATATTCATCAAAACCTAACAGGAAAGGACTGAATTACGTTCTGATTATTCAGTTTTAACACAGCAAATGAATTTGATTTGTGCTTTGTCAACAAAAGAGAAAAATATGAATGCATTGGAGATAAATGAGGAAAGATTACGAGAACGATCCGAGAGATAGATTGGGGAAGCTAAGGTTGTTCTCTTTAAGCATAGAAGATTAAGAGGAGATTTTATAGAGGTGTTTTAAATCATGAAAGAGTCTAGATGGAGTGGATAGAAACTGTTTCCTTTGCTGAGGTAGTGGGGAGGGGGTGGGGTGGGGTGGAGGTTTTTACGCGAGCGGGGGGAAGAGTCAGGAGACACAGGTTTAAAGAGGTTGGCAAAAGAACCAAAGGCAATATGAGAAAAAGCATTATTTACCAGTGAGTGGTTACAATCTGGAATGCATTACTTAAAAGGGTGGTGGAGACAAATTTAATTGTGGCTTTCAAAGGGGAATTGGATAGGCACATTAAAGGAAACAAATTGCATGGCTGCAGGGGAAGGACATGGGAATGGGGCAAGCTCTCTGACAGAGAGCCAGCATAGGCTTGATGGGCTGAATGGTCTCCTTCTGTGTTGCAGCCATTTTACATTTATATTTCCATGTTATGTCCAGTCATACACAATATTTTCTAACTGGAACCTCCGGAGCTCAATGCGGAACTGAACTCATGGGTTACAAACGAGCATTGGATTAAACAGAATGTAAACTTAGATTTTGACGATAATTCAGTTAAAACAAATGAAAGAAAGAATTACATATCCACAGAGATTAGGAAACTACAAACAGGTTAACTGCACAATGGAAGTTGTCACATTCATCTTCATTGAAATGGTGAGTGACTGAGACAATCGCTGCACAAACAGCTAACAAATTGATTGATACAGTAACAAAGCCCAGTGAAAAGAATACTCAATTACTTGATGGATAACCTCCAAGTGTGAGAAGCTGCCAGTAGTAGCGATGGAAAGGATAAGTAGAGAAAGGTACAGCCTGTCTTAAATTTGCTCTCTCTGTCTCTCTCTGGCTCAATATCTCTATCCACTTAACATTCTCGAATTGAATAGTGGAGGCATTTCCTTCTTTTGATTTTTCTGTGTTCTTGGTGTAGGTTTTTGTTTCTATTCCTTGAAGTGCAATCTTACAAATCGCAGATTTAATTTACTTATTGGTGCTGAGTTAACTGATGTCAGGTTTCCCGCTGTTGCTGTCATGATATGCACTCATGCACATAATGAGATACAGACAGGCAGTGGCAGACACACAGTACAGCCAATCAACACACAGGACAGAACACAACCAATCACCAGATAGAACACTAAAAGGTGGTCTCCCACTATAAAACACACGAGGCATCAACACTCTGCCTCTTTCCACTGGTGACAACTGTAGTGACAGTCAGGGTGTATATATCAGTTAGCACCTTCTACACGTGGCTCAGATCTAGTCTAGTCTAGTTAGTTATAACAAGCATGCTTAGATTAGTAGAGTATCAAACCCACAGCGAACTGTGTGCACTGCTTAACAAGTTCAATAAAGCGTATTGAACTACATCAAAGTTTGGAGTCTACTTTCAAGTACAACTGCATCCAGTTGCAGTCCGTGTTACCCCAGGGTGAATAACACAACAGTTGCTGGGCTAAACAAGAAGAAGATCCCTCAGGATTACTGTCCATGGTCACTATTACATAATCCCTGATTGGAGGTTTGCTTCTGTGGAGGTTGCTAAAATGCCCTTCCACTCCTCCCCATTCCCCCAACTCCAGGCTGGCAAGAGGCCAATACTTGCAAATAACGTGATAGAATTGGTCCTTGTACACGGGATCGGTATATGGTTGTGTCCATCTACAGAACTGCATCATTTTGTAACTTTCAAAAGGAAAGGTGGGAAAGCTAGAAAGAAGAAAAAGCAATTCTGAAGTATTATTATTTCAAACTTTGAACCATCTGTGCATTTTCTTTTCAAAAAATTCAACAGAGAATATTAGCAGGACCTCTGGTTGTTTAATTTGGAACACAACAGCATGATTTGATTATAAGGAGCTTTTTGCATTTGTTTGTATTGTTCAAACGTAACCTGTTAGGAAAAGAAAGGTAGTATTATGGGATTTATACGTATATTGATAAAGATTAGAAATAAGTTATAGTTTTATGTGGGTCTAATTTAAGGGTAAAACCTGTAGTTAGATTCATGCTGGAAAAAGGTGTTTGTATGTGTGGGGGTTGGTTACGTTCTAACTATGCTTCTATTGTGCTTAGAGGACTATGGCATGAAGAATAAATCAGCCAACAGTGCTTGCTTTACAACTGGGGCCTTGTAAGGTAGAGAAGATTTTAATCTTTTGTGTATCTAATTTGTGGGCAGTTGAAGAAAGAAGGCAGTTGGCTAAAGAGGGAACATCTCTCTCAGCTTTGCTGAAAGAAAAGCCACACTGAGAAGTAATAGTTAAGAAAACAAATGCCAGAAATCTTAAGTCCAGCTAGTTAAGGAAACTAGAGAAATGGAAGAGAAATTTCCAAGAAGTCTGTCTGGGAGCCAGAACAGATTACTATTCAATAAAGTCAGAGAAGCTTTGGATATTGAAAGGCCACAAATATTTCTGAAGTGGTTTTCAGGTTTGTGAGATTTTACTACAGCTTATGGAACGTGAGTTGAAATAACTATGGAAATCGGTGGTTGAATCTCAGAGTTTGTATAAAAGCAGTTAAGACAAAGGAAACATGAAAGGGGGTAGTGTGAAATCCTGGACCGGATTCACTGTTACAAGTAGAGCAGGAGCTTGGGTTATAAGAGTCATTTGCAAAGCATAGACTGGATTTCAGAATGCAAGCCACCTAGGGAAAGCATTATTATGTGAGAAGATTTTAAAGTGTGTTTTGGGGAATGGGGTTTGAAAACTCTCATGCAATTATCATCTGGGGGGATTCTGAGGAGAAATCCACAGGCATTAACTTGGGTCCTTGTATTTGATCACAGTCATCTCATGAGCTTAAAAGGAAATCTTTTGTGGTGATGAGACCATTGTTGCTTAAGATGTTCTTTGATAGTCTTTAACTCTGTGCAAGCAGCACAGTGGTGCAGTGGCTAGCAGTGCTGTCTCACGGCGCTGTCTCATGGCGCTGTGGTCCCAGGTTCAATCCCGGTCCTGGGTCACTGTCTGTGTGGAGTTTGCACAATCTTCCCGTGTTTGCGTGGGTTTCACCCCCACAACCCAAAGATGTGCAGGGTAGGTGGGTTGGCCACGCTAAATTGCCCCTTAATTGGAAAAACAATAATTGGGTACTCTAAATTTTTTTAAAAACTGTGTGCATTTGTTAAGCTAAGGTGGAGTAAAGGAGTTGTAATTGTAATTCAATTTTTTAAATGTTTAATAAATGTTCTTTTCTTGTTGTTGAAATTAATTAGTGGTCCTTTGACTTTTTCTTTAAAAAATGCAGTTACGGTCTTTTGAACTAGGGTTTCATCCAAGGATCTTCCCATCCAATAACATCAACAGGGATCATCACAATCCAGTTGACAGAATAGGCCGAGATTTCCGATGTGGAATTTCGAACGCCACAGTCAGGATTTAATCTGGTCCAGTGCTTACACTGTGTGGGAAACAGTCACTCCTGATTTTTCTCAGAGTGATCAGCTATTGCCTAGAAGGTGTCCAATGTGGTGGGTAGGCCCTTGAAGCTAGAAGGCCAATCATAAGCCATCCAGCTTGAAAGTAGCAGCATGATGCTAATGCAGGTAATTAAGGGAGAGGGTGCTTCAAAATTGAGGTATCCTCTCTCCAACTTTTTTTAAATTTAAATTGAATGATGACATTTTCAGTCAGGCAGGCCACCACTTTGGAGAAGGGGGCCTTCTACAGGGCATCCTACAGTTTATGCTGAGCCCAGGCTAACAGGAAATGCCTCTAAGTCTATATGGAGTAGAAAGTCCCCTTTGTCATGTGAGAGTACCTTTAAGAAGTGGGTGCTTCAGAAATGTACCTTTAACAAATGGGTGTTTACTACTGCAGTGATGTCAGAGAGTGGGTGGAGCTGGGCTGTCTGTCAGCTTTTTACTTTCGTTTTCGGCTGTTTGCTGCAGGGTGTGTTTTAATTTCATTTTCCGTGTTGGAGCTGAAGCCACACAAAGCGGGTGTACTGTTGATCTCTCTGCCATGAAAAGGCTATCTCTTGATCATTTGGTGAATTCAGAATTATAAATGTTCTCAGTAGTGAATGTAAACCTAATGTGCTTCTGTAAAAAGGTGTTTCTTTTGTCTTCTGGATGTTGTTTGGGAAGTTATTAAGGACTACTTAGTGTTGTATTCTTTGGGGGTTGTATTTGAATTGATGGTTACTAAGATGTTCACTGTATGTTTTAAAATGGTTAACTTGAGTTCATAGAACAAACATTGTTTTGCTTTAAAAAATACTTTTCCATTTCTGCTGTACCACACCTGTAGAGTGGGCCGTGTGCTACCCATACCACAATCTATTAAAATTTGTGGATCAGGTGAACTCCATGATACACTTTGAGGTTCTCTAAACCCTGGCCCATAACAAATTGGGGGCTCGAGTGGGATAAAAGTCTATCTATTGGATGGGCTTAGTGAACTTAAAGACAGCAAGGAGCGAGCATATTGTGGTTTCTTTTCAGGTGTGGTATTTTAGTTTAAGGGGGGAGTGTGTTGTGGACAATGGCTCTTTCAGAGGCTCTGAAGTTTTTAGGGCTGGAGACGGTCACACGCAGTACCTTACGGACAGAGACTAAAATCAGACTGTTAGATTTGGCAATAACATTGCAGTTAACATTACCTGACAAAATGCGAAAAGATGCAGTAATTATGGCGGTGGCTAAGCATTCAAAGTTGCCTGAGGTACAGTTTGACTCATTGGAAATGGCAAAAATTCAGTTACAATTTAAACAAATGGAACATGAGAAAGAATTAAAGCAGCTTGAATACGAGAAAGAGGAAAAAGAAAGAGAGAGAGAAACAGATAGAGAGGAAAAAGAAAGAGAGAGAGAGGAAAAAGAAAAGGAGAGAGAAGAAAGGAGAAAAGAAAGAATAACCCTAGCAGAACAAAAAGAAAGAGAAAGGGAGACACAGATCAGGGAAAAAGATAAAGAGAGAGAGTTTGAACTTCAGAAAATGGCCATGAAACATGACAGTCAGTTAAAATTGGCAGATGTAAAGTGAAACGTACAGTTGGTGGATAGTGACCAGGATAGTGAGAAAGAGCGTCATAGTCGAAGGCTTGGTGGGAATCTATTTAAATATGTCCAAGCATTGCCAAGGTTTGACGAGAAGGAGGTAGAAACCTTTTTCATTTCATTTGAGAAGGCAGCTAAACAAATGAAATGGCCACAGGGCATGTGGGTATTACTGATTCAAACAAAGCTGGTAGGTAGAGTTAGTGAAGTGTTTGCATCACTACCGGAGGAGGTATCTGGGATGTATGAGGAGGTGAAAAAATCTATCTTGGGTGCATATGAACTAGTGCCTGAAGCCGACAGACAAAGGTTTAGAAATTTAAGGAAAGAATTTGGTCAAACATACATGGAGCTTGAAAGTCTCAAACAGGGTAATTTTGAGAGGTGGATAAGGGCTTTGAAAATAGACCAAACATATGAAGCTCTCAGAGAAATTATACTTTTGGAGGTGTTTAAAAATTCAATTCCTGATGTAGTGAGAACTCATGTGGAAGAACAGAGGGTTAAAACTGCGAGGTATGCAGCAGAAATGGCAGATGATTATGAATTCGTTCATAAATCAAAGCTTGGTTTCCGAAAACAATTTCAGCCTGTGATGGAGAGAAACTGGGGACATGAGAAATACTCAAGTGGTAGAGGCAAAGGTGGTCTGATGGGAGATAATAAGGAGAGTGTACCTCAGATTAAAAAAGAAATCCAGGAGGGTGGAAAATAAAGGAAAAGTTTCAAATGTTTTCACTGTAATAAACTAGGCCATGTAAAGTCACAGTGTTGGTGATTGAAGAAAAGCACTGGGAAGACTGATGTGGTAAAACAGGATAAGACAGTGGGGTTTGTTAAAGTGATAAAGGAAAGCCCAAGTGAAAGGAAGGAGGTACAAAAGATTGTACAGCCTGATCAAGAGGTGATTGATAAGAAGGTGCCAGATCTCTTTAAAGAATTTACTTGTGTGGGTAAAGTTTACTCATGTGTATCAGGAGGAGCAGGTAAAGAAGTCACAATTTTAAGAGATATGGGAGCTAGTCAATCTTTAATGGTAAGAGATGAGGAGTTATGTAGTTTGGGAAGAATGTTGCCAGAAAAGATGGTAATACATGGAATTCAGGTTGAGAGGAATAGTGTTCAGTTATATAAGGTAAGGTTGGAAAGTCCAGTGAAGAGTGGTGAAGTGGTAGTAGGAGTAATAGAGAATCTATTTTGTCCAGGAATACAGTTTATCTTGGGTAATGATATAGCTGGATCTCAGGTGGGAGTGATGCCTATGGTGGTTGATAAGCCAGTGGAGAATAAGACAACTGAAGTGTTGAAGGACGAATATCCTGGGATTTTTCCGGATTGTGTAGTAACAAGGCCGGAAAGTCACAGGTTAAGACAAGAGGAGAAATCAGAGAGCGAAGATAAAGGTGAAGAGCAATTATCAAAAATGATTTTTGATCAGATGGTCTGAAAAGAACAGGTGAAGGATGAGGTGGATATTTTTAGTTCGGGAAAATGTTACAACAGAAAGATATAGAAATAAAACGGATGTATCAGAAAGCATACACGGAAGAGGAATCTGAGTGTATACCAGAGTGTTATTACCGTAAAAGTGATGTCTTGATGAGAAAATGGAGACTTTCACACATGCAGGCGGATAAAAAGTGGGCAGAAGTTCATCAAGTAGTAATGCCGGTAGAGTATAGAAAGGAGGTGTTGCGAGTTGCACATGAGGTACCCGTGGGAGGTCATTTGGGAATAAGGAAAACTGAAGCTAAAATCCAAAAACATTTTTATTGGCCTGGACTACATAAAGATGTAGTTAAATTTTGTCAATCATGTCACACATGTAAAGTGATCGGGAAACTTCAAGCAGTGATAAACCAGCGCCCTTAATACCCATTCCAGCATTTGAGGAACCTTTTACATGGGTCCTAATTGATTGCGTAGGACCGCTTCCTAAAACTGTTGCCAATTTGCACCGGAGATGCCAATAATGTTGCTCCTTTTAACTGGATACTGAACTAATATGACGATATTAATGATGATATTGCTTTTCAGAGTCGCCAGGTATCAAATGATACCACAAGGTTTAGCCAGATATCGATCAAAGACCCAACAACCAGTTAGTTAGTTCAAGTTCAAGGATAGTTTATTTACACACAAAAATTACTTCGACATGCAACATAAAACACTACATGCTAAATTACACCTAACACGACAAAAACCTGTACTTAACTTCAGGCACCCGGCTTTATGCAGAGGAACAAGGCCTTTGTTCAGATCTGGTGTGGCTGGGTCTGAAGAAGTGACTTTGTTTCTGCTGTGCTCATCTGTCTGGTAGCGATCGTTGGTCTTGAACTTGCTTCTGGTCGTGGTGCTGCAATTGGTTTTGGGCACAAGCCGGGGCCAAGAGAGGTCCGGTGGGCCAAAAGAGACTGAAAACATGGCAGGGTCTCTTTTTATCCTTCGGTGGTTTCACGCTCTTTTGGGCAGTCCTTAGCTTTGGACCAATAATTTGGCAGTCTTCGATTACTGCCTTCGATTTTAGCCAATAAAGGGGCAGGTGCCTTGATGGCTGGGCGTGTCCTGAACGGCCATTGACCTGGGTGAAGGGAGTGGCGCCGATGAGTCTGTATCTGTATCTTTTTTTCTGGGGAAATGGGCCATTAGAATGCAAATTGGCTGGTTATCTCGTGGCAAATATACACTTAAGCTCTGAGTTCATCTGGATACTTCATTGGCCATATTTCCCGTGATTCTTTGCAAGTGGCCATGTTTCCCTTCGTTAGTGGCCATCCCAGATGGCTACAAAACAAAAAGTGGGAATCAATATCTTTTGACAATAATGGATGTGTCTACGAGGTTTCCAGAGACCATTCCGGTACATAATATTACAGCTAAAAAGATTGTCGAGGAGTTACTTAAAATCTTTACTAGATATGGACTACCCACAGAAATACAAACGGATCAAGGATCAAATTTTACCTTGAAGTTATTGAAGTTGTGGATAGCTTAGGAATAAAACAATTTAAATCAACTGTGTACTATCCAGAATCATAGGGAGCGTTAGAAAGGTGGCATCAGACATTAAAGACAACATTGAGGGCTTATTGTCACGATTATCCAGAGGATTGGGATAAAGGAATTCCATTCGTACTGTTTGCAATTAGGGATGCACCTAATGAGTCAACCAAATTTAGTCCTTTTGAACTAATTTTTGGTCATGAGGTAAAAGGACCAATTAAATTGATTAAGGAAAAATTGGGGAGTGAGAAATCAGAAAGTATATTATTGCATTACTTGTCAAATAGAGCAGGTGAATTGGCTAGACAACATTTCGAAGTTGCACAAAATGTGATGAAACGGGTAGCAGACAAGAAATCCAAAGTTCGTAGTTTTGCCAGTGGAGATAAAGTTTTAGTATTGTTACCAGTGGTAAGTGAACCTTTAAAAGCAAGTTTATGTGGACCTTATCAGATTGAAAGTTTTGTGAGGGCCACGAAGAATTCAGCACGAGTTTCAAGGATACTAAGAAATAACATTTATTTACAATAACGTATATATACACTGTGGTAGTATGTATTGGGGGTCATGTGGGACTGGAAGCCCTAATGTCATTGGCTGACAGATCCCGGGTCCTGGTTGGCCGTTGACCTCAAGCTCCGCCCTGAAGGCGGAGTATAAGAAGCCGGAGTCTTCCCCCGCAGGCCAGTTTACTATCGAGCTGCGGGGGAACAGACACGCTTCATAAAGCCTCATCGACTTCACTCTATTCGTCTCATGGAGTCTTTGTGCGCTACAATTTATTAAGCGTGCCTGAAAAAAAAAAAGGACTATGGAGCTCAGGATCATTCCGGAATGCCTGAGGATCAGCCCCCACGCAGTGAACGCGGCAGCAGCCTTCAAGCACTGGCAGACTTGCTTCGAGGCCTACCTCAGAACGACCACCGGCCGAGTCTCAGAAGACCAAAAACTGCAGATCCTGCACTCGAGGGTGAGCACGGAGATTTTCTCTCTCATCAAAGACTCGGACGATTTCCAGACGGCGTTCGCAGCACTGAAAAGTCTCTACGTTCGCCCAGTTAACCAAATCTACGCTCGCTACCAGCTCGCGAGGAGACGGCAAGCTCCCGGAGAATCGATGGACGAGTTCTACGCCGCGCTGCTGATTTTGGGACGAGCCTGCAGCTGCCCGTCGGTGAACGCAAATGAACACACGGACATGTTAATGCGCGATGCTTTTGTGGCAGGTATGCAATCCTCCCAAATCCGCCAAAGACTTCTAGAAAAAGAGTCGCTAGGACTCTCAGAGGCACGGGCCCTAGCAGCCTCCCTAGACGTGGCCGCGCGTAATACCCGCGCCTACGGCCCCGACCGCGCGGCAACCCATTGGGCCCCGTACGTACCCGTCGCGGCAAACCCCCTACCCCCCCCCCCCCACAGGCTTGCGCGGTCTAAACGCCGAGTCGCACCGGGGGCGCCCGCTGTTATTTCTGCGGCCAGGCGAAACACCCCCGGCAGCGCTGCCCGGCCCGCGCAGCAATCTGCAAAAGCTGCGGGAAAAAGGGCCATTATGCGGTTGTGTGCCGGTCCCGCGAGGTCGCCGCCGTCCCGGGAGCACAGGGAGCCCTGCAAGCAGTTTACGCGCCCCAACCCCTCCAGCACGCCATGTGCGACCCGCAGGCGCAGCCGCTCTGGGTCCCGACCACCGCGGTCCCGGGAGAACTGGGAGCTCTGCACGCCACCTACGCCCCCCAACCCCCCTCCCCGCAGCCCATGTATGACCCGCCGCCGGCGCTACCGCTTTGGGTCCCGGCCAACACTCTCCACGGAGAGGAGGGAGTTTTCCGCGTCCCTAACGCCACCCTAACCCCCACCGCGCGCCCCACGCCTGACCCGCCGGCGCCACCTACTTGGGCCCCGACCACCGCTGTCCCCGGTGAGGGAGCTCCGCGCGGTCCTAGCGCTCGCGGCCCCACGCCTGACCCGCCGGCGCCGCCGGCCTGGGCCCCGACCACCACTGTCCCCGGTGAGGGAGCTCCGCGCGGTCCTAGCGCTCCGGCGCTACCGCTTTGGGTCCCGGCCAACACTCTCCACGGAGAGGAGGGAGTTTTCCGTGTCCCTAACGCCACCCTAACCCCCACCGCACGCCCCACGCCTGACCCGCCGGCGCCGCCGACTTGGGCCCCGACCACCGCTGTCCCCGGTGAGGGAGCTCCGCGCGGTCCTAGCGCTCGCGGTGAGGGAGCTCCGCGCGGTCCTAGCGCTCGCGGTCCTAGCGCTCGCGGTCCTAGCACTCCCCAGCCCCCCCCAGCACACCATGTGCGACCCGCAGATGCCACCATTTTGGGTCCCGGCCACCACGAGGAGAGGAGGGGCGCCGATGTGCGACCCGCAGACGCCGCCATTTTGGGTCCCGGCCACCACGAGGGGAGGAGGGGCGCCGCCATCTTGGACCGCCCCAGATCTGTACGACGCGTGGGGGCGGCCATTTTGTCCACCCCCGCCGCCATCTTGTGACCCCCCAGCACGTGCGATGTATGGGGCGGCCATTTTGTTCATCCCCGACACCATCTTGGACGGCAACAACGGACCCCACTCCACTACTACAACCACGGCTCGCTTCGATTACGCTCGATCAAGCTCGGCCCCGGACACTCCAGACGACGACGACAACGGTATTAATAAACGGCCACGAGACGCCATGCCTAGTCGACTCCGGGAGCACGGAAAGCTTTATACACCCCGACACGGTAAGACGCTGTTCCTTAACCACCTATCCCAGCGCACAAAAGATTTGCCTAGCTGCAGGATCCCACTCCGTACAGATCCAGGGATTCTGCATAGTTACCCTAACGGTGCAGGGGAGGGAGTTCAAAAACTACAAACTAAATGTCCTTCCCCAACTCTGTGCCCCCACCTTGCTGGGATTAGATTTCCAATGCAATCTACAGAGCCTTACGTTCAAATTCGGCGGCCCCATACCCCCACTCACTATCTGCGGCCTCGCTACCCTCAAGGTGCAACCCCCGTCCTTGTTTGCGAACCTCACCCCGGATTGCAAACCCGTCGCCACTAGGAGCAGACGGTACAGCGCCCAGGACCGGACCTTCATTCGGTCCGAAGTCCAGCGGCTACTAAAGGAGGGCATAATCCAGGCCAGCAATAGTCCCTGGAGAGCGCAGGTGGTAGTAGTGAAGACAGGGGAGAAACAAAGGATGGTCATTGACTATAGCCAGACCATCAACAGGTACACACAACTAGACGCGTACCCTCTCCCCCGCATATCCGACATGGTCAGTCGGATTGCCCAGTATAAAGTCTTCTCCACCGTGGACCTCAAGTCCGCCTACCATCAGCTCCCCATCCGCCCAAGTGACCGCAAGTACACAGCCTTCGAGGCAGACGGGCGATTATACCATTTCCTACGGGTCCCTTTTGGCGTCACAAACGGGGTCTCGGTCTTCCAACGGGAGATGGACCGAATGGTTGATCAACATGGGTTGCGGGCCACGTTCCCGTATCTCGACAATGTAACCATCTGCGGCCACGATCAGCAGGACCACGACGCCAACCTCCAAAAATTCCTCCAGACCGTCAAAGCTTTGAACCTCACGTACAACGAGGACAAGTGCGTTTTTAGCACCGACCGGCTAGCCATTCTGGGCTACGTAGTGCGCAATGGGATAATAGGCCCCGACCCCGAACGTATGCGCACACTCATGGAATTTCCCCTCCCGCACTGCCCAAAAGCCCTGAAACGCTGCTTGGGGTTCTTTTCGTACTACGCCCAGTGGGTCCCCCAGTACGCAGACAAGGCCCGCCCCCTAATACAGACCACGACCTTCCCTCTGTCGACAGAGGCTTGCCAGGCCTTCAGCCGCATCAAAGCGGATATCGCAAAGGCCACGATGCGCGCCATCGACGAGTCCCTCCCCTTCCAGGTCGAGAGCGACGCCTCCGACGTAGCTCTAGCGGCCACCCTTAACCAAGCGGGCAGACCCGTGGCCTTTTTCTCCCGGACCCTCCACGCCTCAGAAATCCGCCACTCCTCAGTGGAAAAGGAAGCCCAAGCCATAGTGGAAGCTGTGCGACATTGGAGGCATTACCTGGCCGGCAGGAGATTCCCTCTCCTCACGGACCAACGGTCGGTAGCCTTCATGTTCGATAATGCACAGCGGGGCAAAATCAAAAACGACAAGATCTTAAGGTGGAGGATCGAGCTCTCCACCTTCAACTATGAGATTTTGTATCGTCCCGGAAAGCTGAACGAGCCGTCCGATGCCCTATCCCGCGGCACATGTGCCAACACACAAATTAACCGCCTCCAAACCCTCCACGAGGACCTCTGCCACCCGGGGGTCACTCGGTTTTACCACTTCATCAAGTCCCGCAATCTCCCATACTCTTTAGAGGAGGTCCGTACAGTCACAAGGGACTGCCACATCTGCGCGGAATGCAAGCCGCATTTTTTCAGGCCAGATGGAGCGCACCTGATTAAGGCTTCCCGCCCCTTTGAACGCCTCAGTCTCGATTTCAAAGGGCCCCTCCCCTCCACCGACCGCAACGCATATTTTCTTAATGTAGTGGACGAATACTCCCGCTTCCCTTTTGCCATTCCCTGTTCTGACATGACCGCGGCCACAGTCATTAGAGCCCTGAACAGCATCTTCACACTGTTCGGTTACCCCGCATACGTCCACAGAGACAGGGGGTCCTCTTTCATGAGTGACGAGCTGCGCCAGTTCCTGCTCAGCAAGGGCATAGCCTCAAGCAGGACGACCAGCTACAACCCCCGGGGGAACGGGCAAGTAGAAAGGGAGAACAGCACGGTCTGGAAGGCCGTTCTACTGGCCCTACGGTCCAGGGACCTCCCAGTTTCACGGTGGCAGGAGGTCCTCCCGGACGCTCTCCATTCCATCCGGTCGTTATTATGTACGAGCACTAATCAAACGCCACATGAGCGTCTCCTTGTCTTCCCTAGGAGGTCCTCCTCTGGAACGTCGCTGCCGACCTGGCTGGCGGCCCCAGGACCCATCCTGCTCCGAAAGCATGTGCGGGCACATAAGGCGGACCCGTTGGTCGAAAGGGTTCACCTCCTCCACGCGAACCCCCAGTACGCCTACATGGAGTACCCCGACGGCCGACAGGACACGGTCTCCCTGCGGGATCTGGCGCCCGCCGGCAACACGCACACCCCCCCCGACACCATCAAACCCCCTTCCTGCCACTACCGCACCCCTCGACTGCCCCCTTCCCAGGAGGATCGGTCCCCCTCCCCTCAGCTCCGACCAAGAATCAAGCCCAAGCTGAAACCGTACGGCTCCTGCAGGCGACAACACTGGTACAAGCACCACCACCACCGCCGGGGCCGAGGCGATCGACACGGACGACAAGACCGCCCGACCGACTCGTGGCGTCAATGTAAAACAAATATGGACTGTTCACAAGAACATTTTGCTTTTCCTCTACCCTCTGTAAATAGTTGCAACAGGACAAAATTGTCCAATACTGTATTGCCATGTGAATGTTTTGTCCTCCCAGGACCAGCCCTGTAAACCCTTACCACCATACAAAGCATCACCCCGCCGGGTTCATTTTTGACAAGGGGTGAATGTGGTAGTATGTATTGGGGGTCATGTGGGACTGGAAGCCTTAATGTCATTGGCTGACAGATCCCGGGTCCTGGTTGGCCGTTGACCTCAAGCTTCGCCCTGAAGGCGGAGTATAAGAAGCCGGAGTCTTCCCCCGCAGGCCAGTTTACTATCGAGCTGCGGGGGAACAGACACGCTTAATAAAGCCTCATCGACTTCACTCTATTCGTCTCATGGAGTCTTTGTGCGCTACATACACAACAGCAGCAACCTCACTTGCTGCTTACTCCTTCCTGCTAGTTCCAAACTGGCCAGCTTTATTTATACAGGGAGTCTGCTAATGATTTCTCCACCCCCCTCATTGGGGAAGCTCATACTCCCACAGGATTGTGGGATTGTCATTAGTCCCCAGCCAATGGTAAGCAAGCAGGTTATAACATCCCTCCCCCCCCCCGAAGTCCAAGGAATCCACCGAAGACCCTGGCGAAGGAGGGCGTCGGACTCGTTTTGCCACAGGCCGGACATCATTTGCACGAGGCGCTGGATCGGGCGGCGTGTAACGAGACGGAGACCGGCGCTTCCGTGATGAACGGCGTAACGGTTGGACATCCACGGCCCATGGGCCCGAGGATTCCCCCTCTGATGCGTCCTGTGTCTCCATCTCGGAGTCAGAGTCTGCTGCCTCTGTCATCTCAGCGTCTCTATCTCCGCGCGGTTCTGTAATGACCTGCGCAGGCTTTGAGTGAGGCAGCAGTGGAAGATTGTGAGGACTACTTTCCATTGTCTCTGGTCTCTGCGGCTGTAGAAATGATCTCCGGGGGCAGGGAATATTTGGAAGGGACAGTCTTCTGGACCGAAGGTGGTCTACATGTTTGCGCTGGAGACGACCCTGGGCTTGCACCTGGTAAGATATAGGGCCCGCTGGCGAAAGATTACGCCAGGGACCCACTGGGCACCCCCAGCAAAATTGCGAATGAACACTGGGTCACCGGGTGCAAACTGCCGAATTGGCCGATGTCGAGAAAAACCCCGTCCCTGCCGTTCTTGTGTGCGGCGTACCTTTGCGCCAATGTCCGGGAAAACCATACTAAGGCGGGTGCGAAGTCTCCGGCCCATTAGGAGTTCTGCGGGAGCTAACCCAGTCACCGCATGGGGGTGGTTCTGTACAAAAACAAAAAACGAGCCAGTCTCGTGTCCATTGACCCGGAAGACTGCTTCTTTAGGCCTCATTTAAATGTCTGCACTGCGCGCTCCGCCAACCCATTTGAAGCCGGGTGTTAAGGGGCAGTGCGGATATGGCGTATGCCGTTCACCTTCATGAACCTCACAAACTCCTCACTGGTGAGTGGAGTGCCGTTATCCGTGACCAGCACCTCGGGGAGGCCATGTGTACTAAAAGACAAACGCATCTTCTCAGTTGTTGCGCAGGACGTTGTGCCCAGCATCTTATGCACCTCTAGCCATTTAGACTGGGCTTCGATTAATAAAAGGAACATGGATCCTTGAAAAAGGCCGGCGAAATCCGCATGCAAGCGTGCCCAAGGCCGCCCTGGCCATTCCCGGTGATGTGGGGCGCAGCCGGCGGAGGCTTCTGATGCTCCTGACAAATGGAGCAGCTTTGGGCCACCTTCTCAATGTCGGCGCGAGGCCTGGCCACCAAACATAACTCAGGGCCAACATTTTCATTTTGGTCACACCTGGATGCCCATTGTGCAAGTCTCTTAGTATTAGCTCCTGTCCTTTTTCCGGGGCAATCACACGCGTCCCCCACAAGAGGATGCCATCTTCCATGCTGAATTCTGACAGCTTGGAGGAAAATGCCTGCAACTCGCCTGGGAACTGTCTATGCTGCCCAGCAGACAGGACTATGTGTCGAACCTTTGACAGGACTGGCTCCGTCTGGGTCCACTCACGGATCTGTGATGCCGTGACAGGCAAGGTGTCCATAAAATTTAGGGTTGCAACCACCTCACCGGTCGTGGGGGTCGACATGGGGCCGGTCGATAAAGGCAATCGGCTCAGTGCGTCGGCATTCGCTATCTGCGTTCCTGGTTTGTGCTCCAGAGAATACTCGCATGCAGCGAGCAACAAAGCCCAGCGCTGGATCCGTGCGGAAGCAATGGGCGGTATTGGCTTATCCTCTCTGAAAAATCCCAGCAGAGGCTTATGATCAGTCACGATAGTGAAGTGGCGGCCATACACGTACTGGTGGAAACGTTTCACCGCAAAGACCACTGCCAGGCCCTCCTTCTCGATCTGCGCGTACTTTTTTTCTGCTGCAGACAATGTGCGGGAGGCAAAAGCTATCGGCTGCTCGGCCCCGTTCTCCATCTTGTGGGACAGGACGGCCCCAATACCATACGGGGATGCATCACATGTGACGAGCAAAGGCTTTCCAGGATCATAGTGGGTTAGTAACCCAGACGACGACAATTGTTGTTTTACCCGCTGGAAAGCCGTTTCTTGCGGCTGACCCCCAAACCCAGGTGTAATTTTCTTCAGCAGAAGATGCAACGGGGCCAGCGTAGTTGCCAGATTGGGGAGGAACTTCCCGTAATCGTTTACGAGGCCGAGAAAAGAACGAAGATGCGAAGTGTCAGTCGGGGTGGGGGCATGTTGAATCGCGCGCACCTTCTCTGCGATGGGGTGCAAACCTTCGCGGTCCACCCGATAACCCATGTAGACTACTTCCTTCACCTGAAAGACGCACTTTGTGCGACGTAAACGAACTCCAGCCTCCGAAAAACGTCTAAGGACAGCCTCCAGATTTTCCAAATGTTCCTGCTCCGACGTCCCTGTGATCAAAACGTCATCTAAGTAGACAGCGACACACGGTAAACCTCTCAAAATGCCCTCCATAACGCGTTGAAAAATAGCGCAGGCAGAGGATACTCCAAAGGGCAAATGTGTATATTCATACAGGCCCCGGTGTGTATTAATTGTTACATATGGAGACAGGGAGACAGGGTCCAGCTCCAACTGTAGGTAGACGTGACGCATATCTAATTTTGTGAACGAGAGTCCACCTGCAAGCTTTGCGTCGAGATCCTCTATGCGAGGCATTGGATATCGGTCGAGTCGGGAAACCGTATTCACTGTAAGTTTATAGTCGCTGCACAAGCGAACTGTGGCATCTGGCTTCATTACAGGTAAAATTGGTGCTGCCCAGTCAGCGAAACGGACGGGCCTGATAATACCCAAAGTTTCCAAACGAGTGAGCTCCCCTTCTACCTTCTCGAGCAAGGCGTAATGCACCGGGCGTGCCCGGAAATAGCGCGGCGTGGCTCCTGGTTCAACTTGGATACGGGCTACGGCCCCTTTTATTTTCCCCAAACCGGGCTGGAATACATCTGGGTATCGTCCTACCATCTCAGTCAACCCTCCAGAAACTGTTTGGAGGATGTGCTGCCACTGCAACCGCAAATGGCGCAACCAGTCCCGACCCAACAGGCTGGGCCCATGGACACGCACTACGATAAGTGGGAAACGCCCCTCCTGGCGTCCATAGACAACAGGGGTCATGGTAGTTCCTGCGATGTCCAATGGTTCCCCCGTGTAGGTGGCCAACCTGATCTGTGTGTCGGTTAATATAAGGGTCTGTATACACTGCTTGATGTGGTCGAATGTCCTCTGGGCGATCACGGAGACCGCTGCGCCAGTGTCCAACTCCACCTCAAGCGGGTGACCATTTACAAAGAACAAAGAACAAAAAAATGTACAGCACAGGAACAGGCCCTTCGGCCCTCCAAGCCCGTGCCGACCATGCTGCCCGACTAAACTACAATCTTCTACACTTCCTGGGTCCGTATCCCTCTATTCACATCCTATTCATGTATTTGTCAAGATGCCCCTTAACCCGTACTGTCACCTTAATGGGGGCCACACGGGGAGCTGCCACACAATGCAGCTGCAGGCAGTCATCCTCTGTCTCCACGTCCTCAGGAGTAGTCGCCGGAGGTTCATCCACATGGAAGATACGGCCCCTGGGATGGTCCCAGTTTCAGTCGGAACGATGGCGTCTCTGGCGCTCCCAGGTCTGACACGGACATGGCTCCTTATCCATTGGTTCTGGAGAAGGCTCCCTTTGGGGAGAAATGTCCGATTGCCACTGCCGTCGATCCGGACGTCGTCTCGCCCAAGGTACCGCAGGAGTGCGGGAGGACGTTTTCGGACGGAAGGGGTTGCGTCCCAAGGCATGCACTTCCATTCCCTGTAGCTCCTGCACTTCTCGTTATGCACTCTCTCGGGACAATACTATTTAAATGGCCTGTTGAAAAGTCAATGTTGGCTGAGCGAACAGCTTTCTCTGGGTGGCCGCATTATTAATACCGCAAACCAAACGGTCGCGTAACATTTCTGACAAGGTCTCACCATAGTCACAGTACTCCGCAATCCTGCGTAGCCTGGATAGAAAGTCGGCAAGGGCTTCTCCTGGGGTCCTCTCAGCGGTATTAAACCGGTAATGTTGGACTATCGTGGACGGGGCTGGGTTAAAATGCTGCCCCACTAAATTTGCAAGTTCCTCAAACGTTTTGGTGTCTGGCACAGCTGGGTATGTTAGGCTCCTAATCACCCCAAACGTATGCGGGCCGCAGGCGGTGAGCAATATGACCCCCTGGCACTTGTTTTCGGTGATATTGTTTGCCCGGAAATAGTAACGCATCCGTTGTGCATACTGGTTCCAGCTTTCCAGCGCAACATCAAAAACATCCAAACGTCCGTACAGAGGCATGGTGTAATAGAAAACAACTTCCAACTTGTATCCAACAAAAATCCAGGGAGGTGGCTTCAGCAGTGTAGACAGCTATTCACTTTAACCCTCGTCGCCAGTTTTGTGAGGGCCACGAAGAATCCAGCACGAGTTTCAAGGGTACTAAGAAATAACATTTATTTACAATAACATATATATACACAACAGCAGCAACCTCACCTGCTGCTTACTCCTTCCTGCTAGTTCCAAACTGGCCAGCTTTATTTATCCAGGGAGTCTGCTAATGATTTCTCCGCCCCCCTCATTGGGGAAGCTCATACTCCCACAGGATTGTGGGATTGTCATTAGTCCCCAACCAATGGTAAGCAGGCGGGTTATAACAGAAAGGAAATTAAGTGAGGTGAATTATGTGGTAAAAACGCTGGATAGAAGGAAAACTCACCGAGTGTGTCATGTGAATATGCTTGAAAGGTACTTTGAAAGGGAAGGAGAGAAAAAGGAGGAGATTTTAATGATTCTAACTCAAAGTGATGAACCAAATCCAGATGACTGTGAATTTGACATACCTCAAATTAAATTGGAAAACAAGGGATGTTCTTAAAAATTGGGATAAATTGTTGAGTTAGCTTCCAGAGGAAAATCAAACTGACCTGAAAGAGTTATTGATATCACGTGGGCAGGTTTGTAGAGATAAATTGGGAAGTACTAAAATGGCTATACATGATGTAGATGTGGAAAATTCTGTTCCAATCAAACAACATCCATATAGACGTAACCCTTTCAAATTGGCACAGGTTAACAAAGAGATTGAGAGTATGCTTAAAAATTGCATAATTGAAGTGGGTTGCAGCCAATGGAGCTCACCCATAGTGATGGTACCTAAATCAGACGGTACCCAACGGTTGTGTGTGGACTATAGAAAGCTTAATGCAGTTACAAGAACGGCCTCTTATTCTATCCCACATTTGGAGGATTGCATTGAGAAAGTGGAACAATCAGCTTTTATTTCCAAACTGGATTTACTTAAAGGTTACTGGCAGGTACCTTTATCCGAACCACATTTAACCTTTAACCAGCCACATTTCAATGGTTAACTAACAATGTCATTTCAGGATTATCCAATTGTGCGATATACATCGAAGATCTGGTAATTTTCAGCCAGGCATGGACAGACCATTTGAAATATCTGATGGAGTTATTCGATCGACTTCAGGAGGCGGGTTTGGTGATAAACCGAGCCAAAAGTGAATTTGGATAAGCCCAAGTCACTTTCCTTGAGGAGTTTCCGATACACTCAGACATTTTATTATTATTTTTTTTTTTTTTAATTTAATTTAGTTGTTAGCCAGATCTTGGTAGAAAGTTAGAGGGATGGCAGGAAAGGGAGTGCAATGTTCCTCCTGCAGGATGTTTGAGGTGAGGGATGCCGTTAGTGTCCCTGCTGATTTTACCTGCAGGAAGTGCTGCCATCTCCAGCTCCTCCAAGACCGAGTTAGGGAACTGGAGCTGGAGTTGGAAGAACTTTGGATCATTCGGGAGGCAGAGGGGGTCATAGATAGCAGCTTCAGGGAATTAGTTACACCAAAGATTGGAGATAGATGGGTAACTGTAAGAGGGACTGGGAAGAAGCAGTCAGTGCAGGGATCCCCTGCGGTCGTTCCCCTCAGAAACAAGTATACCGCTTTGGATACTTGTGGGGGGGTGGGGGGACCTTACCAGAGGTAAGCCATGGGGTACGGGCCTCTGGCACGGAGTCTGTCCCTGTTGCTCAGAAGGGAAGGGGGGAGAGGAGCAGAGCATTAGTAATTGGGGACTCGATAGTCAGGGGCACAGATAGGAGATTTTGTGGGAGCGTGAGAGACTCACGTTTGGTATGTTGCCTCCCAGGTGCAAGGGTACGTGATGTCTCGGATCGTGTTTTCCGGGTCCTTAGAGGGAGGGGGAGCAGCCCCAAGTCGTGGTCCACATTGGCACTAACGACATAGGTAGGAAAGGGGACAAGGATGTCAGGCAGGCTTCAGGGAGCTAGAATGGAAGCTCAGAACTAGAACAAACAGAGTTGTTATCTCTGGGTTGTTGCCCGTGCCACGTGATAGTGAGATGAGGAATAGGGAGAGAGAGCAATTAAACACGTGGCTACAGGGATGGTGCAGGCAGGAGGGATTCAGATTTCTGGATAACTGGGGCTCTTTCTGGGGAAGGTGGGACCTCTACAGACAGGATGGTCTACATCTGAACCTGAGGGGCACAAATATCCTGGGGGGGAGATTTGTTAGTGCTCTTTGGGGGGGTTTAAACTAATGCAGCAGGGGCATGGGAACCTGGATTGTAGTTTTAGGGTAAGGGAGAATGAGAGTACAGAGGTCAGGAGCACAGATTTGACGTCGCAGGAGGGGGCCAGTGTTCAGGTAGGTGGTTTGAAGTGTATCTACTTCAATGCCAGGAGTATACGAAATAAGGTAGAGGAACTGGCAGCATGGGTTGGTACCTGGGACTTCGATGTTGTGGCCATTTCGGAGACATGGATAGAGCAGGGACAGGAATGGATGTTGCAGGTTCCGGGGTTTAGGTGTTTTAGTAAGCTCAGAGAAGGAGGCAAAAGAGAGGGAGGTGTGGCACTGCTAGTCAAGAGCAGTATTACGGTGACGGAGAGGATGCTAGATGGGGACTCATCTTCCGAGGTAGTATGGGCTGAGGTTAGAAACATGAAAGGAGAGGTCACACTGTTGGGAGTCTTCTATAGGCCTCCAAATAGTTCTAGGGATGTAGAGGAAAGGATGGCGAGGATGATCCTGGATAAGAGCGAAAGTAACAGGGTAGTTATTATGGGAGACTTTAACTTTCCAAATATTGACTGGAAAAGATATAGTTCGAGTACATTAGATGGGTCGTTTTTTGTGCAGTGTGTGCAGGAGGGTTTCCTGACACAATATGTTGACAGGCCAACAAGAGGCGAGGCCACGTTGGATTTGGTTTTGGGTATTGAACCAGGCCAGGTGTTGGATTTGGAGGTAGGAGAGCACTTTGGGGACAGTGACCACAATTCGGTGACGTTTACGTTAATGATGGAAAGGGATAAGTATACACCGCAGGGCAAGAGTTATAGCTGGGGGAAGGGCAATTATGATGCCATTAGACGTGACTTGGGGGGGATAAGGTGGAGAAGTAGGCTGCATGTGTTGGGCACACTGGATAAGTGGAGCTTGTTCAAGGATCAGCTACTGCGTGTTCTTGATAAGTATATACCGGTCAGGCAGGGAGGAAGGCGTCGAGCAAGGGAACCGTGGTTTACCAAAGAAGTGGAATCTCTTGTTAAGAGGAAGAAGGAGGCTTATGTGAAGATGAGGTGTGAAGTTTCAGTTGGGGCGATGGATAGTTACAAGGTAGCGAGGACGGATCTAAAGAGAGAGCTAAGACGAGCAAGGAGGGGACATGAGAAGTATTTGGCAGGTAGGATCAAGGAAAACCCAAAAGCGTTCTATAGGTATGTCAGGAATAAGCGAATGACTAGGGAAAGAGTAGGACCAGTCAAGGACAGGGATGGGAAGTTGTGTGTGGAGTCTGAAGAGATAGGCGAGATACTAAATGAATATTTTTCGTCAGTATTCACTCAGGAAAAAGATAATGTTGTGGAGGAGAATGCTGAGACCCAGGCTATTAGAATAGATGGCATTGAGGTACGTAGGGAAGAGGTGTTGGCAATTCTGGACAGGCTGAAAATAGATAAGTCCCCGGGTCCTGATGAGATTTATCCTAGGATTCTCTGGGAGGCCAGGGAAGAGATTGCTGGACCTTTGGCTTTGATTTTTATGTCATCATTGGCTACAGGAATAGTGCCAGAGGACTGGAGGATAGCAAATGTGGTCCCTTTGTTCAAAAAAGGGAGCAGAGACAACCCCGGCAACTATAGACCGGTGAGCCTCACGTCTGTAGTGGGTAAAGTCTTGGAGGGGATTATAAGAGACAAGATTTATAATCGTCTAGATAGGAATAATATGATCAGGGATAGTCAGCATGGCTTTGTGAAGGGTAGGTCATGCCTCACAAACCTTATCGAGTTCTTTGAGAAGGTGACCGAACAGGTAGACGAGGGTAGAGCAGTTGATGTGGTGTATATGGATTTCAGCAAAGCGTTTGATAAGGTTCCCCACGGTAGGCTATTGCAGAAAATACGGAGGCTGGGGATTGAGGGTGATTTAGAGATGTGGATCAGAAATTGGCTAGCTGAAAGAAGACAGAGGGTGGTGGTTGATGGGAAATGTTCAGAATGGAGTTCAGTTACAAGTGGAGTACCACAAGGATCTGTTCTGGGGCCGTTGCTGTTTGTCATTTTTATCAATGACCTAGAGGAAGGCGCAGAAGGGTGGGTGAGTAAATTTGCAGACAATACTAAAGTCGGTGGTGTTGTCAATAGTGTGGAAGGATGTAGCAGGTTACAGAGGGATATAGATAAGCTGCAGAGCTGGGCTGAGAGGTGGCAAATGGAGTTTAATGTAGAGAAGTGTGAGGTGATTCACTTTGGAAGGAATAACAGGAATGCGGAATATTTGGCTAATGGTAAAGTTCTTGGAAGTGTGGATGAGCAGAGGGATCTAGGTGTCCATGTACATAGATCCCTGAAAGTTGCCACCCAGGTTGATAGGGTTGTGAAGAAGGCCTATGGAGTGTTGGCCTTTATTGGTAGAGGGATTGAGTTCCGGAGTCAGGAGGTCATGTTGCAGCTGTACAGAACTCTGGTACGGCCGCATTTGGAGTATTGCGTACAGTTCTGGTCACCGCACTATAGGAAGGACGTGGAGGCTTTGGAGAGGGTGCAGAGGAGATTTACCAGGATGTTGCCTGGTATGGAGGGAAAATCTTATGAGGAAAGGCTGATGGACTTGAGGTTGTTTTCGTTGGAGAGAAGAAGGTTAAGAGGAGACTTAATAGATGCATACAAAATGATCAGGGGGTTAGATAGGGTGGACAGTGAGAGCCTTCTCCCGCGGATGGAAATGGCTGGCACGAGGGGACATAGTTTTAAACTGAGGGGTAATAGATATAGGACAGAGGTCAGAGGTAGGTTCTTTACGCAAAGAGTAGTGAGGCCGTGGAATGCCCTACCTGCTACAGTAGTGAACTCGCCAACATTGAGGGCATTTAAAAGTTTACTGGATAAACATATGGATGATAATGGCATAGTGTAGGTTAGATGGCTTTTGTTTCGGTGCAACACCGTGGGCCGAAGGGCCTGTACTGCGCTGTATCGTTCTATGTTCTATGTTCTAAAGGGAAATAATGCGATTTCTTGGCATGAGTGGATTTGATCGAACATTTGTGCAAATGTTTTGTAGCGTGATTGCTCCACTGATGGACTTGCTGAAGAAACGTCAAAACATTCAGTGGACAATGGACTTTCAACAGGCATTTGACAGCCTGAAAGCTGTGATAACCAGTGCTCCAGTGTTGGAGAATTACAAGGGACTCTGTGATCAGATTGAACTAAAGTATCTGACTTTAAAGAGTACATGCCGAGGCGTAGAGAAATGAATGGGTTGGGCAGAGACATTCTTGTTCAAAGAGACTGTCAATCGAGAAAGATTTCAGTTGGAAGAAGAACGGAAATAAAATGGACTATATTATTATACCTGTTTGCGTGTTGTTTTTTGAAACAAAAAAGTATATTTACTGTGTGAATTTCTTTAAGGATAATGAAAAGGTGAAAAATGAAACCATCTTGAAGTTGATGGGGTTTTTTTCTTGGGGGAAGGTGTAATGTGAGAGTACCTTTAAGAAATGGGTGCTTCAGAAATGTACCTTTAAGAAATGGGCGTTTACTACTGTAGTGATATCAGTGAGCTGGGTGGAGCTGGGCTGTCTGTCAGCTTTTTACTTTCGTTTTAGGCTGTTTGCTGCAGGGTGTGTTTTAGATTCGTTTTCAGTGTCGGAGCTGAAGCCACACAAAGCAGGTGTACTGTTTAGCTCTCTGCCATGAAAAGGCTATCTCTTGATCATTTGGTGAATTCAGAATTATAAATGTTCTCAGTAGTGAATGTAAACCTAATGTTAAACCTGTCTGTTAAAAGGTGTTTCTTTTGGCTTCTGGATGTTGTTTGGGAAGTTATTAAGGATTACTTAGTGTTGTATTCTTTGGGGGTTGTATTTGAATTGATGGTTGCTAAGATGTTCACTGTATGTTTTAAAAAGGTTAACTTGAGTTCATAGAATAAACATTGTTTTGCTATAAAAAATACTTTTCCATTTCCTGTAGAGTGGGCCGTGTGATCCCCATACCACAACCTATTAAAAGTTGTGGGTCAGGCGAACTCCATGATACACTTTGGGGTTTCTAAAGCCTGGCGCATAACACCTTCCAACCATGGTCTGGCCACCTCCACACAGCTAACCTGTTTCCCGCCACCCACGAGAACCTCACGGCCAACTGGAACACCTCAATCAACCTCAATTGGCTTGAAGTAAATATTTTAATTGGCTATTTGGTGTATGACAGTCACCCAAGGTCAGAATCAAATCTGGGTCCTGGGGGCTGTGAGGCTGCAGTGCCAACCACTGTGCCACCATGCCACTCCTAATTGTATGCGTGATGAAGCTTGGTGTGCTTCTGGGGGGGCATCCAGACAGGGTTCGCTCTTCTTGGGGTCTCTGTGGGGGGCGTCTTTAATTTGGGGGTCTCTTTCATTTGAGGGTCGCTGGTGGGGGGATGAAGGGGGGTCTGATGGAGGCAGTCGGCCCATTATGGGGGGAAGGGTAGCCCTCCAATGGACTTTGAAGGCAACTCCCTTAAAGTTACCTGTACGGCACACCACGAGGTCAACTCCATCAGGCCACACTTGTCAAGACCTGCACCAATTCTCGTCCACGCGATTCCCGGCCCAGAGGCCCGGAGAATCACATGTGCCTGGATAATTTGGTGTCCGGCCCATTAATAGGATGCAAATCAGTCTTAATGACCCATTTGCATCCTTCCGCTGTCATGGGTGCAAACCTTAATCCCGATACCAGCAGGGGACTGGAGCATTGCATCCCATTTTCTGCCCGACATTAGGGGCGGGATTCTCTAATCTGGCGGCAGAGTGTCCACGCCGTCGTAAACGCCATCGCGTTTTACAATGGAGTGAACGGGCCGAGCCGAGGAATAATTCTGGCCCTTACAGGGGGCCAGCACAGCACCAGAGCGGTTGACGCCGCACCAGCTGCCGATTCCGGCGTGAACTGTGCGTCGCGGGATATGCGCGTGCGCAATGGCACTGGCGCCAACGCACGCATGCGCAGTGGCCTCATTCAACGTGCCAGCCCCGAAGCAACATGGCGCACGGCTACAGGGGCCGGCGCGTCGTAAAGGAAGCCCCCAGGCAGAGAAACCGGCCCACCGATCGGTGGGCCCCGATCACGGGCCATGCCACATCGGAGAGCCCCCCCCCCCCCCCCCCCCGGGGTCAGACCCCCCCTCCACCCCCACAGGCCGCCACCCGACCCTTCAACACCAAGGTTCCACCGGCTCAGAGCAAGTTAGAATGGCCGGCTCCAGACATCTGGGTCGGAGAATCGCGGGGAGGCCGCGTAGAGCAGCCCCTGACTGGCACCGCGCATACCACACAGGCCCCAATTGCGCCGATTCTTCGCTCCGTGGAAAATCGTGTCCCGGCGTCGGGGCGGCATGGCACGAATCGCGCGGCCTCCCGATGATTCTCTGGTCCGTATGTCCGGGGCTGGTGCCGTTCTGACATGCTCTGAGCCGGTGGGTCCCCACCACGGATTCTCCGCTGCCTGACGCCAGTAGTAGAGATCCCAACATGGTGGAAAATCCAGCCCCAGATAACCTGACTGTTGTGATGTTGATTGAGGGATAAATATTGCCCAGGACACCAGAGGTAATACCCGGCTTCAAACTGGATCTTTGATATCCACCTGGGAAAGGTTGATGTCCAGCAATGCTTTAGCATAATTGTCCATTTTCTAAATGAACTGCAGAGCTGAGTTATCTGGCTGCCTTGAGAGCAAGAGATCGAAAAATCCACCTTTGGCCCTTCTTTATTATGAGAGCCATTCATCTGTTTTCAAGTGTCTGCGGTATAACATCTGAAGTTATATCAAAGAGGCAGCTCTCCCTCAATACTGGACTGGAGTGCAGGCCTTGTTTCTGTGCTCCAACCCTGAAGTGGTACTTAAACCCAAAACCTTGTGATTCAGAAATGACAGTACTACCAACTGAGCCACGGTTGATAAGTCTGAAGTAGAAGATGGTGGTCTTGGGGTTGAGTGTGACAGAATGGACCTGAACGTGGTTTGATTATTCTGCAAACGTCCTTTACCTCAAATAGTTAACCCAATCTGATTAATTTGGAATGACAGCAGGAAAGCTGCCCAGTGTGCATGTTATACAAGTAATTACAGCACAGATGTTTTATTTTTTAAATCTCCAGTTGAACATCAGAGTGAAAGACAAAGGGCTAAATCCAGGATGAAATATGCTTTGGTGTACTTACATTCCGATTCAAATGTATAAAGAGCCCGTGTAAATAATAATATAAAACATAAATATAGTCCAGAAGTTCTGTATTTAAACCATTCAGTGTAGGCACAGGCACATTTTTTCATTGGTTAGATGAAGTGGTGACATTTTCTATGTTTTTTGAGGAAATCTCTCCACATGATTCAATTTATCATACATTCATTCTGATAATTACGTATTTAGATTTAGTTAAATATCTGAGACAAATTATTTGAGCGTAGCATAGATAGCTATTAGAAATTGTTTTCTCTCACAGACTCCCTGTAGTTTGAAATCCATTACCGAACTGTGATCATTCTTGGAAAGGGTACTTGAAAACAGATAAATGGCTCTCATAATAAAGAAGGGACAAAGGTGGATTTTTAGGTCTCTTGCTCTCAAGGCAGCTCGACAACTCAACTCTGCAGTTCATTTAGAAAATGGACAATTATGCTAAAGCATTGCTAGCTTTCTCCTGTCAGGGTTGATCAAAGGAACCTTTGACATATCTAACCATTAGCCCGCTAGCTTTGTACATCCAACATGACAAAACATTTCATTAAGCACTCAGAATTGGAAAGCTGTAAACAGTTTTTTTGCTGCAATACCAATTGTTTACTGTAATAGTGAACAGGCCTATGAAAGGGCCCCAAAGGTTTCATTGCCCATGAATTGTAATCTTAGCACATGCAGGCCTCAAATGGCTTCAATTGTGACTTGATGAAGACTGATTTTTAGGTATATTCTGGACATGGTTAAATAAAAGAATTGATCCTAAATATATTTACTTAATTCTATAGTCCATGCTTTATTCCTTTCTGCCGGTTTGCCATTTTGCTGCTATTACCCTCCTTATACAAACACTGATCCTCCATGCCTCCCTGAGGTAAAAAAAAACATATTCTCCTTCACCTCAATGTCATTGTCACCCTGCAACAACGTTGCTTCCATCACCAACGTCGCTGCTAATCTTCCCAAGCCAAGTTCTCACCATGCCTACTCCTGCATCTTCCTTAAATAGATAGCATCAAAGATCTTAACAATCATCAGCAACTCTCTCGGCAACCTTCACACGTCCATACGGCTACCTTACGGCTATCTGTTCTCTTTAGCTATTCATTTCCAAGATGACGCTCCACTGTTCATTATATGGAAGCAATACTGAGACGCAACAGAAACACAAAATCCTCGGTTTGATTCCTGATCCGGGTCAGGGTGAGATGCTAAGCTATGAAGGGGATGAAATTGGATTGAAACCACAATGAGTTGCTACTTTAAAAGGGTGTGTAACAGATAAGTGAGGACAAAATTGGACTTTGCTCTGATGCCCTCAGTAGCAAAAACGATTTAGTTTAGGAAGTGAAGAACTGTCACCCAGGTCACGCTCTGGAGGGTTGCTGACAACAATGAAATCAGGGGCTGGATTCTCCGATCCCCCAGCTGCGTGTTTCTCGATGGCACGCAGTTCGCTTGCAGTGGGATTTGTTATTCCTGCCACTTATAGAATCATAGAATGTACAGTGCGGAAAGAGGCTATTCGGCCAATCGAGTCTGCACCAGCCCTTGGAAAGAGCACTTTTCTTAAGCCCATGCCTCCACCCTAGCCCCGTAACCCCACCTAACCCTTTGGACACTAAGTCCACTAACCCGCACATCTTTGGACTGTGGGAGGAAACCGGAGTAGCCGGAGGAAACCCACACGGACATGGGGAGAGCGTACAAATTCCACTTAGTCTGAGGCTGGAATTGAACACGGATCCCTGGAGCTGTGAGGCAGCAGTGCTAACCACTGTGCCACCGTGTGGCCCACTTGTCAATGGGATTTCCCATTGAAGCCACCCCCATGACCTCGGGAAACCCAAAGGAGGGGATGCGCTGCTGACGGGAACAATGAATCGTAACGGCCGGAGAATTCCGGTCCAGAGGCGAGCAACAGTCAGCACAATCGGGGGAGAAGAGAAAAACAGAGGTAAATCCTGGAGGATAATAAACTAAATTTCCATGGCTGGACAAGCCTATCCGAATTGTGTTATATCCTTACCAATTTTTATTCTTTCATGGAATGTGGGCAGCACTGGCAAGGCCAGTATTTGTTGTCCATCCGAAATTGCCCTTGAATGAGTGACCGGCTCAGCCATTTCTGAGGGTAGTTAAGGGTCAACCAGATTGCTATTGGTCTGGAGTCACATGTAGGCCAGACCAGGTAAGGATGGCAGATTTCCTTCCCTAACGGACATTAGTTCACCTGATGGGCTTTTACAACAATTGATGATAGTTTCATAGTCACCATTACTGAGGCTAGCTTTCAACTCCAGATTTATTAATTACATTAGAATTAGGTGGAGTTTAATTGAACCTATGTCCACAGAGCATTAGCCTCGGCTTCTGGGTTACTAGTGCAGTAGTGTTACCACTACACCATCGCTGTGCTTTCTACACCGTTACTTTTCAGTCTCCAAATTCACAACAAGCTTGGACAGGGTGAAAAATGACAATGCAACTGAAGTGTGACCTTCTTACACTGACTCCCTTAAGATACGCTAAGGTCTTCTCTTCCAATTTGAACAGGTACTATATGCCCCAACGACTTACAGCTGTAGTAATTCATCGACTTCCTAGTCTCCATCTGTGTCCCACCACGTAAATAATTCCCTTAAAGGCACAAATCAACTGTACAAAACAAAATCAGTTCAAATCATAGCACAATATAAGCTTGTAGAGAGATGAGTGATTAATAGAAACAGCTCAGCTGAGTATGAACATGATGCTGTGGTACAAAATGTAATGCAGTCACACTGGGGGCTAAACTGGATAGCCTCCTGAAAACACACACAGTGGTTGCACTGCACGATTACCCCCTGCCCCATGAAGCACCGCATCTGCACGGTGCTCCTCAGTCACATGATGTCTGCATGCAGCCAATGTTAGCCATGATTTTGATTGGTTTCACACATCAACAGGAGCCCAAAAGCAACAATTGCTGCCAGTACTTAAAGCTAGATTGCACTGGTTAAAGAGGATGTGCATTGGGACTGGAGTGGAACTGGGGAGTCCTTTAATGAGTTGAATCTGGTGTGAAAAGAAAGAATGATGACTGAGAGAGTGGGCACCCAAGGTTTCCCAATGCAGAACTGGAGATCTTGATAGAGGCGGTGGAATCAACAATGATGGGACTGGGGACATTCTGGCTAAGTTTGCTGATGATACAAAGGTAGGTGGAGGGGCAGGTAGTATGGAGGAGGTGGGGAGGCTGCAGAAAGATTTAGACAGTTTAGGAGAGTGGTCCAAGAAATGGCTGATGAAATTCAACGTGGGCAAGTGCGAGGTCTTGCACTTTGGAAAAAAGAATAGAGGCATGGACTATTTTCTAAACGGTGACAAAATTCATAATGCTAAAGTGCAAAGGGACTTGGGAGTCCTAGTCCAGGATTCTCTAAAGGTAAACTTGCAGGTTGAGTCCGTAATTAAGAAAGCAAATGCAATGTTGTCATTTATCTCAAGAGGCTTGGAATATAAAAGCAGGGATGTACTTCTGAAGCTTTATAAAGCATTAGTTAGGCCCCATTTAGAATACTGTGAGCAATTTTGGGCCCCACACCTCAGGAAGGACATACTGGCACTGGAGCGGGTCCAGCGGAGATTCACACGGATGATCCCAGGAACGGTAGGCCTAACATACGATGAACGTCTGAGGATCCTGGGATTATATTCATTGGAGTTTAGGAGGTTGAGGGGAGATCTAATAGAAACTTACAAGATAATGAATGGCTTAGATAGGGTGGACGTAGGGAAGTTGTTTCCATTAGATGGAGAGACTAGGACCCGGGGGCACAGCCTTAGAATAAAAGGGAGTCACTTTAGAACAGAAATGAGGAGAAATTTCTCCAGCCAGAGAGTGGTGGGTCTATGGAATTCATTGCCACATCTGGCGGTGGAGGCCGGGACGTTGAGTGTCTTTAAGACAGAAGTTGATAAATTCTTGATTTCTTGAGGAATTAAGGCCTATGGAGAGAGAGCGGGTAAATGGAGTTGAAATCAGCCATGATTGAATGGTGGATTGGACTCGATGAGCCGAATGGCCTTACTTCCGCTCCTATGTCTTATGGTCTTATGGTCTTAAGACCCATCGTGTATCAGCAACAGGCCAGAAGGACCTCCAGCTATACAGAGAGAAGGCAGTTGGAGCAGATAGTAGTGGATTTCAATGTGAGTTGTGGCTGCTGCTGCTGAGGACCTCCTTAAGTGCAGACATCTCAAACATTTGCATCTGGAACACCCTGGCTAGATGTGACCTCCTGCTGTGAGCCCATCTCCACCTCCCCCCTCATCCAGCAACTTGTCCCACTTTGTGTGACTTCTCATTCTCACAATTGTACTCGATTCCAAGATGAAGGCTGATCAGTGCACCCATGTCTTCAAGCAACTGGTTTGTGCAGAAATCCAGAAGTCAGCAAAACAAAATTTAACACCTGCCATACCACTTCACATAGACTTTTGAAACTTGAAATGACTATGGAAAGTTGAAAAAAAAAAACCATAAACTTGCAGTTACAGCCAGGAGAAATCAACCAACAGCTAACCTGTAATTAGCTGATGCTAACTTTATTAATGGAGATGGTCTGCCTTTCCTGCTGAAAATATGCATGCAGAGTGATTTCCTGATCTGTTTCCACTACTTACATCTGGTGGTCATTAACTGAGCGTGTGCTAGTGGTTTTACCAAGATGGTCTCCAGTGCATTTCTCATCAGAAGTGTGTCTACACGTCACAGATGCCATTTTGGAACCTGAAGGGTTCACTTAGTGCCCAAAAATCATGTTCCCTCACCCGTGCCGTTTCACATTAGCAACAGCAAAAATCTCTTTTATTCACTAGTTATGTGGAACACACAGCATTTCATTATATCAAACAGAACAAACCGGACTCCCGATAGGAGCATTTCTTTTACTGAATATAGGTATTGTCATGTGAGAGTACCTTTAAGAAATGGGTGTTTATAAATGGGTGTGCATATACATATCTGTAGTGAGAGTACCTTTAAGAAATGGGTGTTTACTACTACAGTGATGTCAGAGAGTGGGTGGAGTTGGATTGTCTGTCAGCTTTTTACTTTTGTTTTTGAGCAGGCTGCAGCGTGTGCTTTAGTTTTGTTTTCAGAGCTGGATAGCTGCAGTCACAGCCAGAAGGTGTATGAATCTCTCTCTGTAATCTAAAGACTATAAATCGATCCTGGTGATTTAAAACTAATAACAGTAGTGACTTTAACCTGATGTGCTTCTGATAAAGATTTTGTTTTTAAGTTGTATGGATGTTAAAAAGGAAAGCTTAAAGGTTTACTTAGTGTTGTAGTCTTTGGGGGTTGTATTTGAATTAATGATTGCTAAGATGTTCACTGTATGTTTTAAAAAGGTTAACTTGAGTTCATAGAATAAACATTGTTTTGCTTTAAAAAATACTTTTCCATTTCTGCTGCACCACACCTGTAGAGTGGGCCGTGTGCGCCCCATACCACAATCTATTAAAAGTTGTGGGTCAGGTGAACTCCATGATATACTTTGGGGTTCTCTAAACCCTGGCCCATAACAGTATAATGGTTCAATATTTAGATTGTAATAGATTGATATAAGCTTACCAAGTTGCCGTTGGAAGTATGAAATATAAACTATAGTTTGTCCAGAATATGGACAATTATTAATATGCTTAACACGTCATGTTTTCACAGATGTAAATATAAAGGGAAATATCAGAAAATTATAAATTTAACAGCAATACGCGGTTAAAATAGGATGGAATATTATATTATCTCAACACATAAATATATAGCAACCCTATTATAAAGGTTTCAAATATTAATGTGCTCGGAATGCACTGTTGTTCAGAGGCCAGAGGGCATAATTTGTAGATGAGTATCAGACTAATAAAATAGTCAGTCACTATAGAGTCTTACTGTTGCTGGTAAATGAAGGATAGGAGTACCATTCATTCCACCTGAACCCTTTGTCACTTGCTACCTAACAGCATGCCGGGTGTGCTTTCACCTGACAGATTTCAGTGGTTCAAAAAACACCTTCTCAAGGCCAATTAGGGGTGGACGATAAATGCCAGCCTTTGTCAGTGACACCCACATCTCGAACGCCAAACTTGAACGCCAAAAATTAAATTTGTTTTGTAACTGATGCACAAAAGGCATGCTCTCATTTGGGTCACAATACCTTACACATAAATGGTACACTAGTGGTTGCATATTACTTGTAGATACGTGTATTGAGATCAATACCATATCACAATACTCTATGGTTCCAATAGGGCATTTTCCTTTGCAATGCAAAGGGACAATCCTACAGACAGTGGCATTGTATATAACATATGCCAGACCTACCAAGTACTTTCATTGTCAGGCACCTCTGCATTGAAGAGCCCAAGTCAAACTAGTTAGTGACATGGTGCTGTAAGTTTGGATGGTAGCGTTCAGTCAGAGAGTTGGAATTTAATCCTGCCATGAGAAGATAGAGCTCACCCAGAGCGTTGGAATTCAATGCTGCCATGAGATTTCACTCAAGCAGGAGGAAATGGGGCAGATGTGGGGGAAGGAATGGGGTGCTTAGGGTACACTGGGGTTTTGTGGTACATGTCTACTTTAAAACAAAATAGCCAAACACTTAAATAAGATCAAGATGGCTGCAAAATGGAGTTGTTCCATATTCGGAGAATATTCAGAAAAAATTGGAAGAACCTTTAAGCCAGTTTTCAAATTCTATTGTTTGTGGCATGCATGATTTCAAGACCTATGGTCAAAACTAACTAGTTAGTTACTACCCACTTACTAGTCACATTGTGTTAGTCACCACTGATGTATAGATTGTATATATAGGATGTTGATATAGGTGCTTTATGGTAAGGCCCCTGTACTACAGGTACGGGGGTAGATCCCTGCCTGCTGGTTCTGCCCAGTAGGCGGAGTATAAATATGTGTGCTCCCAGTACAGCAGCCATTTCATCAGCTGCTGTAGGAGGCCACACATCTCAGTGTAATAAAGCCTCGATTACATCGTACTCTCGTCTTCATGTAATTGATCGTGCATCACACATGCAGGTGGGTTTTTGGGTTACCCTTTATACTGATTACTATTCTACTCTTTTATTTCCTCTATACTAACCTTATTTTCCTCTTCACTTCTGCTTTCAACTTGTTTGGTCTGGTTCTCATTTGAAAAATTCACCTGATATGCATCTGTTAGGAATTAGATATAGTTGAAGTAAGGTATAGTTGTATTTGTGGCTGTTAGGAACAAGATATTCCTTTAAATTTGCAAAGTCTCAAGCAAGCGACCACATGGAAGCAACAATTTGGTTTTATTCATGTTACTATACACTCCTGCTATTCCCTGAAGGGTCTCCCACACTCGGCCCCCACCTGGGCCGAGATATTTATATGCCAGCTGTCCTTTGAACAGAGGGGTTGGCCTCGCCCCCTCATCTAGGTAGATCATATTCAGGTGAGGCCACAGAGACTCTGATGTTGCAGATCCCTGGTCTCCTGTAGGGTTATAACAAAGTTTAATTTATTTAATATATGTGTTAAGAAAAGTTAAACCTGGGTTTTGTTTCAGTTCAGGGTTTTGTGCGGCGGAGCTGGCAAGGCTGATGCCCTGCTTGCATGCATGAATTTTCAATCAGGTTTTACAACTTTTGACGGGAAGAGATGGATTACCAAAGGGTTAATAGTTTAGGGACGTTAAAACCAACACAAACAATAGAAAAAACGATGCTTTTGCCGAGCAACAAGGCATCAGAAAAAAAGACCTTCACAGAGATAGGGAGAGACACGAAAAGCTGTTTTAGTTTCAGTTCGTATGGATATTCTGTAGGATGACAACAGAAAGGTCTAGGAGCGCGATCTTACGGAAAAGTTTCTTTTTTTTTGTAAAATATTTTATTAAAGTATTTGTGATTTTATAACAGTAACAGTAAACCATATACAAACAACTATAAACAATGCAAAGACCCTCTACCTCCCTCACAGGTCCCACCTTCCTTGAACAGTAATCTAGACTAAACCCCCCCTCCTCCACCCCCCCCCCTCTGCTGACAGTTAATTTTCTTTAAAGAAGTCAAAAAACGGCTGCCACCTCCGAACGAACCCTAGCATTGACCGTCTTAGGGCAAACTTGATTTTCTCAAGACTGAGGAAACCAGCCATGTCATTGACCCAGGTCTCTGATTTCGGGGTCTTCAAGTCCCTCCATGCTAACAGTATCCGTCTCCGGCTACAAAGGAGGCAAAGGACAAGACGTCGCCCCTTGGACTCTCGGGTCCTCCGACACTCCGAAAATCGCCACCTCTGGACTCGGAGCCACCCTAGTTTTTAACACTGTGGAAATGACATCTGCAAACCCCTGCCAGAATCCTCTAAGCTTCGAACATGCCCAAAACATGTGAACATGGTTCGCTGGCCCTCCCGCACACCTTGCACACCTGTCTTCTATCCCCCCAAACTTGCTCATCTGGGCCAGTGAACGACCTTAAATTGTATTATGCTGAGCCTGGTACATGATGTGGACGTGTTGACCCTGCTTAATGCATCCGCCCAGAGACCTGCCTCTATCTCTCCCCCTAACTCATCCTCCCATGTGTGCTTTAGCTCCTCTATCTGCGTTTCCTCTGACTCCATGAGTTCTTGATAGATATCTGAGATCTTCCCCTCTTCCACCCATACTCTAGAAATTACCCTATCTTGTATCCCACGTGGCGGTAGGAGCGGGAAGGTTGGAACCTGCCTTCGCAAGAAGTCCAGAATCTGCAGATACCTAAACCCATTCCCTCCCGTCAACTCAAACTTCTCCTCTAACTCCCTCAAACTGGGGAAGCTCCCATCAATAAACAAATCTCCCATTCTCCCGATCCCTGCTCTCTGCCATCCCCGAAACCCTCCATCTAGTCTCCCTGGAGCAAACCGATGGTTGCTACAGATTGGAGCCCAAACCGATGTTGCCTCCGCTCCCACATGTTTCCTCCACTGCCCCCAGACTCTCAGGGCCGCCACCACCACCTGGCTTGTGGAGTACCGGGCCGGCGAGGTGCCGTGACCAATGCCCCTAAACTCGTGTCCTTACAAGATGCTGCCTCTACTCGCTCCCACACCGACCCTTCCCCCACTACCCATTTCCTAATCATGGCTATATTTGCCACCCAGTAATAGTTGCTAAAGTTCGGCAGCGCCAACCCACCTTCCTCCCAGCCACGCTCCAGCAATATTTCCTTCACTCGCGGAGTTTTACCCGCCCAAACAAAACCGGAGATCACTTTATTTATACGTTTGAAAAAGGCCTTTGGGATAAAGATGGGAAGGCACTGAAAAACAAACAGGAATCTCGGGAGGACCGTCATTTTCACTGTCTGTACCTTCCCCGCCAGTGATAACGGGAGCATATCCACCTTCGGAAGTCTTCTTTCATTTGTTCCACTAACCAGGTCAAGTTTAGTTTATGTAACTAAACAGTCTCGTGCCACCTGGATCCCTAAATAACAGAAGCTACCTCCAACCACTCTGAATGACAGCTCTCCGAGTCTCCTCTCCTGACCCTTGCCTGGATCGCAAACATCTCGCTTTTCCCCATGTTCAATTTGTACCCCGAATACCGGCCAAATTCCCCTAAAATACTCATGATCTCTCCCATCCTCTCTAACGGGTCAGAAACATACAGGACCAGGTCGTCAGCGTATAGCGAGACCCTGTGTTCCACCCCACATCGGACCAGTCCCTGGAAGCTCTTACCGCCATAGCCAGTGGCTCAATGGCCAGAGCGAACAGCAACGGAGAAAGGGGGCATCCCTGCCTAGTCCCTGGTGCAGTCTAAAATAGCCTGATGTCAGCCCGTTCATTCAAACATCCGCCTCTGGTGCCTGGTACAGCAGCCTGACCCAGTCGATGAAACCCCGGTCAAACCCGAACTGCCCCAACACCTCCCATAGATAGTTCCATTCCACCCGGTCAAAGGCCTTCTCTGCGTCCATTGCGACCACTACCTCCACCTCCTTTCCCTCTGGGGGCATCATGATTACATTCAAGAGCCTTTTAACGTTGGCCGTTAGCTTCCTACCCTTAACAAACCCCATCTGGTCTTCCCCTATCACCTCCGGGACACAGTCTTCTATCCTTGAGGACAAGATATTAGCTAACAGTTTAGCATCAACATTCAACAGGGAGATCGGCATGTAAGACCCGCATAGCTCGGGGTCCTTCTCCCGCTTCAGGATCAGTGAGATCGAGGTCTGTGACATTGTCGGGGGAAAAACACCGCGCTCCCTTGCCTCATTAAATGTCCTCACCAGCAGTGGGCCCAGCATCTCAAGAGAACTTTTTATAAAATTCCACTTGGTAAACATCTGGTCCCGGGGCCTTGCCCGACTGCATGGCCTCCAGTCCATCTGCTATTTCTTCAATCCCTAACTGGGCTCCCAGCCCTTCTACCAACCCTTCGTCCACCTTCGGGAACTCCAGCCCTCCCAGAAATTGTCTCATTCTTCTACTCCAGCTGGGGGTTCCGAATCGTATAGCCTGCTGTAAAACTCCTAAACACCCCGTTGACCCCTGCTGGGTCCAAGATTGTGTACCCTCCGCTGTCCTTCACTCTCCTTATCTCCCTAGCTGCCTCCCTTTTCCTGAGCTGATGCGCAAGCATTCTACTAGCCTTCTGTCCATACTCATATGTCGCCCCCTTCGCCTTCCTCAACTGCGCCACCGCCTTCCCCGTAGATAACAAGCCAAGTTCCACCTGTAGCCTCCGTCGTTCCTTCAGTAATCCTACCTCCCGGGCCTCCGCACACCTTCTGTCTACCTGAAATATTTCCCCGACCAACCTATCTGCCTCTGCCCTCTCTTCCTTCTCCTGATGGGCCCAAATCGAAATCAGCTCCCCTCTGACCACTGCCTTCAGTGCATCCCAAACCATTGCTGCTGAGACCTCTCCCATATTGTTCATTTCCAGGTAGTTCTAGATGGATTCCCTCACCCGCCCGCACACCCGCTCGTCCGCTAACAGTCCTGCATCCAATGTATATTGCGGGCGCTGACCACCCTCCTTGCTCACCTGTAGGTCCACCCAAGGTGGGGCATGGTCCGACACAGCAATCACCGAGTACTTGGCATCAACCACCCCGCCAGTAAAGCCCTATTCAGAATAAAAAAGTCGATCCGGGAATATACTTTATGTACATGTGAGAAGGAGAACTCCTTCGCTCTTGGCCGTCCAAATCTCCATGGGTCTGGCCCACCCATCTGCTCCATGACCCCATTAGTTCCATTGCCGGCACCTTGCCTGTCCTTAAACTTGCCCGGTCCAGCCTTGGGTCAATGACCGTATTAAAGTCCACCCCCCCATGATCAGCTTGTGTGAATCCACATCCGTCTTACAAATTCCACATCATCCCAGTTTGGTGCGTAGACATTCACAAGCACCACCGGCAACCCTTCCAGCTTCCCGCTAGCCATGATATATCTCCTTCCCACATCCGCAACTATTCTCCCCGCCTCAAATTACACTTGCTTATTAATCAGGATCGCGATCCTTCTAGTCTTAGAAAACAGCCCCGAGTGAAATACCTGCCTGACCCATCCCTTCCTCAGTCTGGTCTGATAAATTACCCTCAGGTGTGTCTCCTGTAGCATTACCACGTCCGCCTTCAATCCCCTCAAATGTGCGAACACGCGAGCCCTCTTAACCGGCCCATTCAGCCCTCTGACATTCGACGTGATCAGCCTGGTCGAGAGGCTTCTCAACCCCTCCCCCTGTTGATCAACCATTCCCCTTCTTAGTCCAGCCTCCAGCTAGTGCCCCGCACTCCCTCCAGCCCGCCCTCAGGTAGCCTCCATCCCAAGCTATCGTCCCTCCCCTATCAGCAGAGCAATTCCGGGGGCGGCTATGGAGGAGTAAGTCGCACATTTCGTGGCCCCCACTCTGGTCGGACTTTTGGACCTTTCCCCCAGACTTTTTTCCAGTTTCAAACGGCAAATTTGAAGGCCGAGGCAATTGGGCAATTTCCATGCACCGGTGTATGGAGAAGAGGACCAGAAGTGCACGAAAGGGCAGAAACAAGAAGTCAGTAATGAGCTGCGTTGAAGCTGCAACGGGAGACAGTATGGCCGAGGGCCTGACCCCTGGGGTGGCAGCGCAGGGACCAATGGACCCAGTGATGCAGGCCATTCAGGATGGCTTTGCAAAGCAGAAGCAGGAATGCTTGGACCCAATCAATTGATCAGCTAGAAAGCAGACTGGACGCCCAGGACTGGGCGATCCAGAAGGTGGAGAAGGCACTGCTTGAACAAGAGGAGCATCAAACAGCAGTGGAACTGGAGGATGCTTCGGAAACAGCAGAAAAGGCTCCTGGAGAAGGTGGAGGACCTTGCGATCTGGCCCTGCCAGCAGAACCTAAGAATTGTCGGGCTCCCGGAGGGAGCTGAGGGAGCAGGTGCTGGGGCATACGTGACGGGTATGTTCGAAAAGCTGCGGGGGATGGGGCATTCCCCCGACCCCCGTGGGCACTGGAGCAATAGGTCAGAAGGTGAGAGCATTGAGGGAGAACTAGGGAATAGGGACAGTGTGGCTCTGAGGCAGAGCAGACAGGGAGAAGTTGCTAAACACAGCGGGTCTGGTGGCCTGAAGTGCGTATGTTTTAATGCAAGAAGTATTACGGCTAAAGCAGATGAACTTAGAGCTTGGATTAGTACTTGGAACTATGATGTTGTTGCCATTACAGAGACCTGGTTGAGGGAAGGGCAGGATTGGCAGCTAAACGTTCCAGGATTTAGGTGTTTCAGGCGGGATAGAGGGGGATGTAAAAGGGGAGGCGGAGTTGCGCTACTGGTTCGGGAGAATATCACAGCTGTACTGCGGGAGGACACCTCAGAGGGCAGTGAGGCTATATGGGTAGAGATCAGGAATAAGAAGGGTGCAGTTACAATGTTGGGGGTTTACTACAGGCCTCCCAACAGCCAGAGGGAGATAGAGGAGCAGATAGGTAGACAGATTTTGGAAAAGAGTAAAAACAACAGGGTTGTGGTGATGGGAGACTTCAACTTCCCCAATATTGACTGGGACTCACTTAGTGCCAGGGGCTTAGACGGGGCGGAGTTTGTAAGGAGCATCCAGGAGGGCTTCTTAAAACAATATGTAGACAGTCCAACTAGGGAAGGGGCGGTACTGGACCTGGTATTGGGGAATGAGCCCGGCCAGGTGGTAGATGTTTCAGTAGGGGAGCATTTCGGTAACAGTGACCACAATTCAGTAAGTTTTAAAGTACTGGTGGACAAGGATAAGAGTGGTCCTAGGATGAATGTGCTAAATTGGGGGAAGGCTAATTATAACAATATTAGGTGGGAACTGAAGAACATAGATTGGGGGCGGATGTTTGAGGGCAAATCAACATCTGACATGTGGGAGGCTTTCAAGTGGCAGTTGAAAGGAATTCAGGACCGGCATGTTCCTGTGAGGAAGAAGGATAAATACGGCAATTTTCGGGAACCTTGGATGACGAGAGATATTGTAGGCCTCGTCAAAAAGAAAAAGGAGGCATTTGTCAGGGCTAAAAGGCTGGGAACAGACGAAGCCTGCGTGGAATATAAGGAAAGTAGGAAGGAACTTAAGCAAGGAGTCAGGAGGGCTAGAAGGGGTCACGAAAAGTCATTGGCAAATAGGGTTAAGGAAAATCCCAAAGCTTTTTACACGTACATAAAAAGCAAAAGGGTAGCCAGGGAAAGGGTTGGCCCACTGAAGGATAGGCAAGGGAATCTATGTGTGGAGCCAGAGGAAATGGGCGAGGTACTAAATGAATACTTTGCATCAGTATTCACCAAAGAGAAGAAATTGGTAGATGTTGAGTCTGGAGAAGGGTGTGTAGATAGCCTGGGTCACATTGAGATCCAAAAAGAAGAGGTGTTGGGTGTCTTAAAAAATATTAAGGTAGATAAGTCCCCAGGGCCTGATGGGATCTACCCCAGAATACTGAAGGAGGCTGGAGAGGAAATTGCTGAGGCCTTGACAGAAATCTTTGGATCCTCGCTGTCTTCAGGGGATGTCCCGGAGGGCTGGAGAATAGCCAATATTGTTCCTCTGTTTAAGAAGGGTAGCAAGGATAATCCCGGGAACTACAGGCCGGTGAGCCTTACTTCAGTGGTAGGGAAATTACTGGAGAGAATTCTTCGAGACAGGATCTACTCCCATTTGGAAGCAAATGGACGTATTAGTGAGAGGCAGCACGGTTTTGTGAAGGGAAGGTCGTGTCTCACTAACTTGATAGAGTTTTTCGAGGAGGTCACTAAGATGATTGATGCAGGTAGGGCAGTGGATGTTGTCTATATGGACTTCAGTAAGGCCTTTGACAAGGTCCCTCATGGTAGACTAGTACAAAAGGTGAAGTCACACGGGATCAGGGGTGAGCTGGCAAGGTGGATACAGAACTGGCTAGGCCATAGAAGGCAGAGAGTAGCAATGGAAGGATGCTTTTCTAATTGGAGGGCTGTGACCAGTGGTGTTCCACAGGGATCAGTGCTGGGACCTTTGCTTTTTGTAGTATATATAAATGATTTGGAGGAAAATGTAACTGGTCTGATTAGTAAGTTTGCAGACGACACAAAGGTTGGTGGAATTGCGGATAGCGATGAGGACTGTCGGAGGATACAGCAGGATTTAGATTGTTTGGAGACTTGGGCGGAGAGATGGCAGATGGAGTTTAATCCGGACAAATGTGAGGTAATGCATTTTGGAAGGTCTAATGCAGGTAGGGAATATACAGTGAATAGTAGAACCCTCAAGAGTATTGAAAGTCAAAGAGATCTAGGAGTACAGGTCCACAGGTCATTGAAAGGGGCAACACAGGTGGAGAAGGTAGTCAAGAAGGCATACGACATGCTTGCCTTCATTGGCCGGGGCATTGAGTATAAGAATTGGCAAGTCATGTTGGCAGCTGTATAGAACCTTAGTTAGGCCACACTTGGAGTATAGTGTTCAATTCTGGTCGCCACACTACCAGAAGGATGTGGAGGCTTTAGAGAGGGTGCAGAAGAGATTTACCAGAATGTTGCCTGGTATGGAGGGCATTAGCTATGAGGAGCGGTTGAATAAACTCGGTTTGTTCTCACTGGAACGAAGGAGGTTGAGGGGAGACCTGATAGAGGTATACAAAATTATGAGGGGCATAGACAGAGTGGATAGTCAGAGGCTTTTCCCCAGGGTAGAGGGGTCAATTACTAGGGGGCATAGGTTTAAGGTGAGAGGGGCAAGGTTTAGAATAGATGTACGAGGCAAGTTTTTTACGCAGAGAGTAGTGGGTGCCTGGAACTCGCTACCGGAGGAGGTGGTGGAAGCAGGGACGATAGTGACATTTAAGGGGCATCTTGACAAATACATGAATAGGATGGGAATAGAGGGATACGGACCCAGGAAGTGTAGAAGATTGTAGTTTAGTCGGGCAGCATGGTCGGCACGGGCTTGGAGGGCCGAAGGGCCTGTTCCTGTGCTGTACATTTCTTTGTTCTTGTTTGTTATTGGAGGTGGACAGGGCGTACCGGGCGCTTGCTAGGAAGCCGCGGGCGGGGTCATTCCGAAGGCAATGGTGGTGAGATTCCACAGGTTCCTGGACAAGGAATGCATTCTTCGGTGGGCCAAGCGCACGCGGAGTTGCAAGTGGGATAACAGCATCCTGCGGGTGTACCAGGACCTGAGCGTGGAGGTGGCGAGGAAGAGGGCAGGCTTCAACCAAGTCAAGGCTATTTTCTTTAAGAAGCAGGTGAAGTTTGGTCTGCTGTATCCGGCGCGTCTTTGGGTCATGCATGAGGACCAACATCACTATTTTGAGTCGCCCGATGAGGCACTGGACTTTGCGAAAAGAAAAGGACTGGTGGGTCTGAGAACTCTCGGACTTAGAGACAACTTGTTGGCCTATATTGGGCCCCTTTTTTTCTGTTTTTCTGTGTTTTTTCTTTCTTTTCTCTCCCTTGGTTTTTGGTGGGTTTTGTTTTCCTGTTTTTAAATTGGTTATGCCTTCTCGTATTGTTTTGTGTCTGTTTTTTGGAGCTCTGCTTAGGGAAAAGGGTGGGGGGGGGGGGGAGTCGATTTTTCGTTTGTTTCTGGTTCTTTTTCCTGGTAGATGTTGGCAATGTCCCTTTTGTGTTTTATCTTGTGTGTTTTTATTGATGTGCACTTTTGTGGGATGGAGACGTGCCTGCCTGAGTTTTGGTGGGTGGAGCTTTTGTTTTTGTGTTCTCTTGCTGCTGGGTGTTTGTTTGGGGATTGTTAGATGAGGGAATTTGTTTACATGGGCGGGGCGAGGGGAGCGAGGGAACAATAGGTGGGAGACTTCTTGGTGCCGGGGGCGGGGGCCACCAAGCTAGCTGGGTAAGCTAGCTCACAGAAGCACAGTGGGGGGGGGGGGTGTATATGCTTCGTTCATTAGATGGGTTGGGCTTTAGAGTAGTGTTGCTGGGGGGGGGGGGATGAGTTCTGCTGACGTGGGAGGGACTTCGATGGAAGGTCGCTGAGGGGGCCGGGGGTGGGGCTGCCAAGGGGAGGGACAGTGGAGGCGCGGCGCATGTGCTGGAGGCGGGCCCAAGAAAGGGGATGGCTGACCGACGGGTGGGGGTGGGGGCACTTTGCCGCCCAACTAGGCTGGTCACCTGGAATGTCCGGGGGCTAAATGAGCCTGTAAAGAGGGCACCTGTGTTTGCGCACCTGAGGGGACTGTAGGCGGATGCAGTAATGCTGCAGGAGACACACCTTAAAGTAGTGGATCAGGTCAGGTTGAGTAAAGGCTGGATTAGTCAGGTTTTCCACTCAGGGCTGGATACAAAGAAGGGTTGCAATTCTGATTAACAAGCGGGTGGCATTTGGGGTGGGGAGAATAGTCTCGGATGTGGGAGGTCGATATATCATGGTTAGTGGCAAGCTGCAGGGGATGAAGGTAGTGCTGGTCAATGTATATGCGCCAAACTGGGATGATGGGGATTTTATAAAGAGGGTGCTAGGGGAGATTCCGGACCTGGATTTGCACAGGCTGATTATGGGAGGGGATTTTAACACGGTTATTAATCCAGGCCTGGACCGGTCATGCTCGAGAACGGGTAAGGTGCCAGCAATGGCAAAGGAGCCGAAAGGGTTCATGGAGCAGATGAGGGGGGGTAGATCCATGGAGATTTAGGCAGCCGAGGGCCAAGGAATTTTCTTTTTACTCCCACGTACACAAGGTGTATTCCGGATAGATTTCTTTGTCGTGGGTAGGGCCCTATTGGCGGGGGTGGTGGACACGGGGTATTCAGCGATTACGATCTCGGACCATGCTCCACACTGGGTGGACCTGCAGGTTAGTATGGATAGCAAGTAGTGCCCGCAATGGAGGTTGGATGTAGGGCTATTGGCGGACGAAGCGGTGTGCGAGAGGCTGAGGAAGTGCATGCTGAACTACCTGCAGGTAAACGACATGGGGGAGGTCTCAGCAACGGTGGTCTGGGAAGCGCTGAAGGCAGTGGTGAGAGGAGAGCTGATCTCGATCCGGGCTCACAGGGACAGGACTGATAGGGCAGAAACGGACCGACTGGTAAAAGAGATTCTACGAGTGGATAGGAGATATGCGAAGGCTCCAGAGGCAAGGCTTCTAAAGGAACGTCGGAGGTACAGGCGGAATTTGGTTTGTTAACAACCGGGAGGGCAGTGGAACAGCTCAGAAAGGTGAAGGGGGCGATTTACAAGGCGGGGAGAAGGCCAGCAGGATGCTTGCACAGCAGCTCAGAAAGAGGGAGGCAGCTAGAGAAATAGGGAAAGTTATTGACGGGGATGGGAACTTAGTTGGGGACTCAGCGGGTGTGAGCAAGACCTTTCTGGATTTTTTTAACAGATTGTTCAGGTCGAAACCATCTGCGGGGCCGGAGGGGATGAGGTACTTTTTGGATGGGCTGACTCTCCCGATGGTGGATGGGGAGCTGGTAGAAGGACTGGGGGCCCCGATCGGGCTGGAGGAGATAGTGAAGGGTCTGAAGGCCATGCAGTCGGACAAGGCCCCGGGACCGGACGGGTACCCAGCCGAGCTCTATAAAAAGTTCTCTGGAATATTTGGACCGGTGCTGACGAAGGTGTTTAACGAGGCCAAGGAAAGGGGGGCTCTGCCCCAGACGATGTCACAGGCCATGATCTCGCTCATTCTTAAAAGGGACAAGGACCCGGAGCTATGTGAGTCTTACAGGCTGATTTCTTTGCTGAACGTAGATGCCAAACTTCTGGCCAAAGTTTTGTCCTCCAGGATTGAGGACTGTGTACCGGACATTATAGTGGAGGATCAGACGAGGTTCGATAAGGGCAGGCAGCAGGTGGCCAATGTAAGAAGGCTACTAAGCGTGGTCATGATGCCCCCGGAAGGTAGGGAAGTTGAGGTGGTGGTCGCAATGGACGCGGAAAAAACCTTTGAACGGGTCGAGTGGAATTACTTATGTTGGTGCTGGAGCAGTTTGGGTTTGGAAGGGGCTTTGTTGACTGGGTTAGGTTGCTGTACCGGGCTCCGGTTGCAACTGTACGGACAAACAGGACGATTTCAGACTATTTTAGACTGCACCGGGGGACGAGACAGGGATGCCCCCTCTCCCCACTGTTGTTAGCGCTGGCAATAGGGCCGCTGGCAATTGCTCTGAGGGCCTCAAGGGGCTAGAAGGGGTTGGTCTGGGGGTGGGGGGGGGGGGGGGAGCACAGAGTCTCACTGTATGCGGGTGACCTACTGCTGTATGTCTCAGACCCAATGGAGGGGATGGAAGAAATTATGGGAATTTTAGGGGAATTTGGCCGTTTTTCGGGGTATAAGCTCAATATGGGGATGAGCGAGGTGTTTGTGGTCCAGGCGAGAGGTCAGGAGAGGCGACTGGGGGAACTGCCGTTCAGAGTGGTAGGGGACAGTTTCAGGTACCTGGGTATCCAAGTGGCGAGAGATTGGGACAGGCGACATAAATTGAACTTGGCTCGGCTGGTGGAGCAGATGAAGGAGGATTTCCGGAGATGGGATGCGCTCCCGTTGTCTCTGGCGGGCATAGTGCAGTCGGTAAAAATGACGGTCCTCCCGAGATTTCTATTCGTCTTCCAATGCCTCCCCATCTTCATCCCACAGTCCTTTTTTAAGCGGATCAATAAGATTATCGTGGGCTTTGTGTGGGGGAGCAAGTCCCCGCGTGTGAAGAGGGCAATGCTCGAGCGGAGTCAGGGGGATGGAGGGCTTGCGCTGCCGAATTTCAACAATTACTACTTGGCAGCTAACACAGCCTTGGTGAGGAGGTGGCTGGTGGGAGGTGAGCCGGAGTGGATGCGCAAGGAGGCAGCTTCTTGTAAGGGACAGGTCTGGGAGCATTGGAAACGGCGCCTCTGCCGTTCCCGCCAGCGTGGTACTCCACCAGTCCAGTGGTGGTGGCGGCACTGAGAGTTTGGGGGCAGTGGAGGAGACATGTAGGAGCAGAGGGGGGCGTCAGTGTGGTCCCCCATCTGCGATAACCACCGGTTTGCCCCGGGGAGGATGGATGGGGGGGGTTCCGAATTTGCCGGAGAGCGGGGATTGAGAGGATGGGGGGCTTGTTCATAGAAGGAAGTTTCCCGAGTATGAGGGCGCTGGAGGAGAAGTTTGCATTGGCGGGGGGAAATTAATTCTGATATTTACAGGTACGGGACTTTTTGCGGAAGCAGGTACCAACCTTCCCACTCCTGCTGTTAAGGGGGATTCAGGATAGGGTGGTTTCTAGAGGATGGTTAGGAGAGAAGAGCGTCTCGGACATATACAAAGAGCTTATGGGTTCGTAGGAGTCGCAGACTGAGGTGCTGAAGCAAAAGTGAGAGGAGGAGCTGGGGGGAGAGATAGAGGAGGGCCTGTGGGCGGATGCGTTGAGTAGGGTCAACGCGGCCGCAACGTGTGCCAGGCTCAGCCTGATCTAATTTAAGGTTGTTCACCGGGCTCACATGACAGTGGCCCGGATGAGCAGATTCTTTGGGGTGGAGGACAGGTGTGCGAAGTGCATGGGGGGGGGCAGCGAATCATGTCCACATGTTCTGGGCGTGTCCAAAACTGAGGGGATTTTGGCAGGGGTTTGTCGACGCCATATCCACGGTATTAAATACGAGGGTGGCATTGAGTCGAAAGGTGGCGGTTTTTGAGGTATCGCAGGACCCGGGAATCCAGGAGGAGAAAGAGGCGGACGTTCTGGCCTTTGCTTCCCTGGTAGCCCGGAGGCGCATATTACTAGCATGGAGGGACTCAAAGCCCCCGAAATTGGAGACCTGGCTTTCAGACATGGCTGGCTTCCTCTGCCTAAAGAAAATTAAGTTCGCCATGAGAGGGTCTCTGTTAGGGTTCGCCCTGAAGTGGCAACCATTTGTCGACTTCCTCGCAGAGAATTAATCGTCAGCAGAAGGAACTATCCCCGTTAACAGCACAGTAAATGCAACACCCTTCAACAAACATAACATCTGTTCACCCCCTACTGCGCTTCCGTGAGCTAACCCGCCCAGCTGGCTTGGTGTCTCCCCTCCATGGCGCCATACATCTTGGGCGGGATTCTCCGAAAATGGGACTATGTCCCCACGCCGGTGGGAAAACCAGCGCCAACCACTCCGTCGTCAACAGCCCCCAAAAGTGAGGAATTCTCCAATATCTCGGTGGCTAGGTTGGCAGCGGAGTGGTTGGCGCCGCTCCAGCCGGCGGCGAAGGGCCGGCGGGAGTTCCCGCATGGGCGGAACGGCCAGTGTGATCTCAGCACATGCGCGAACCGGCCGGCGTATTTCCACGCATGCGCAGACCGGCCGCCGTATTTCTGCACACGCGCGGGGCTTCCCTTCTCCACGCCGACCCCCGGGCAGTATGGCGGAACCTAACAGGGGCCCGGCGCGGAAGGAAGAAGGCCCCCCTCAGAACCAGTCCACCCGCAGATCAGTAGGTACCAATTGCGGGCCAGGTAAATGTGGGCACCCCCCCCGGGGTTGGATACCCCCACGCCACCCGAGGACCACCCCCACGCACTTACCTGCCAGGTCCCGCTGTGCGTTAGATGAGGAATTCACGTCGGCGGGACTGGGCAAAACTTTACGGCCACTCAGCCCATTGGGGACCGGAGAATCGCTGTCAACGCCTCCCCGACCGGCATGGTGGGAATCCCGCCGGCCCCCAGAAAATGGCACCAGAGAATAGGGCAGCCGGCGTCTGGGCGGCGGGGCGGGATTTGCGCCTCCCCCCAGGGATTCTCTGACCCAGCGCAGGGTCGGAATCCCGGCCCTTACCTCCAATTGTTCCTTCCCCCTCCCCCCGCTTGGACTTACCTATTCAAAAGGCACAGTTCCACCCAAACACCTCAAAGAAAAAATATCAAAGGTTCACCCACCCTTCCCCCACCAGTATAAAGTTAACTCACAAAGCTTAACAACAGCCCAAAAAACAATACAAAAGGCATTTTGCATGCAGTGCAAGAGTAAGAACAATTTTAGCAGAGTCCCTACAGTGAACATCAGGTCCGGGATTCTCCCCCATATGGTGGGCGGGCCGTACCAGCGCCAGAGTGGCGTGAACCACTCCGGCGTCAGGCCGCCCGGATGTTACGTAATCCTCCGCACTTCCAGGGGCTAGGCCGGCGTTGGGGTGGTTGGCGCCACGCCAACTGGCGCCAAAGGGCCTCCGCCGGCCGGCGCGAGTTGGCGCTTGCGCGGGTGAGCCAGCGTGTTCTGGCGCATGCGCAGAACTGCTGACGTGATCACTTTCGCATGCGCAGGGGGTTTCTTCTCCGCACCGGCCATGGCGGAGCTTTACAGAGGCCGGCGCTGAGGGAAAGTGTGCCCCCACGGCATAGGCCCGCCCGCAGATCGGTGGGCCCTGATCGCGGGCCAGGCCATCATGGGACCCCCCTGGGGCCGGATCCCCCACGCCCCCCCCCGAGGACTCCGCAGGCCACCCTCAGAACCAGGTCCCACCGGTATGGACTTTGTGTATTTCACGCTGGCGGGATTGGCTGCAAACGGGTAGCCGCTCAGCTCATTGGGGCCCGGAGAATCGCCGGGGGGGCCACTGCCAACGACTGGACCCCGACTGGCACGACATGATCCCCGACCCCGCCGAAAAACCGGCGCCGGAGAATTTGGCAGCTGGCATCGGAGCGGCGAGGCGGGATTCAGGCCACTTCTGTTCCTTATCCAGGAATCTGTGCATTTGTACCACCATCACCCTCGGTGACTCATTCGCCCGCGGCAACCTCGCGAGCGTTCTGTGCACTCTGTTCACTTCCAGGGGTCTAGAAAACGACCCATCACCCATTAACCTCTCGAGCCTATCCGGCACATAAGCCCTTGTGTCCGTTCCCTCTCATCCCTCAGGGAGGCCAACAATCCTCAAGTTCTGCCGGCGGGACCTATTCTCTGGGTCCTCCACCTTGTCTTGCAGCCTTTTCTGGTGCTCTTTCATCAGCCCCACCTGCGCCTCCAGCGCAGTTAGGTGTTCCTCATGCTCAGCCACCGTTTCCTCCACCTTCTGGACCGCCCGATCTTGAACTTCTAGTCTCTGCTCCACCCGAGTGTTCGACTCCTTGATCGGGTCCAGGCATTCCTTTCTTTGCTTGGCAAAGCCCTCCCGACTAAACTCCACCAGCTGGTCCGGTGTCCACTGGGCCGCTGAGCCAGTACTCTGCAGATCCGCCATGCTTTCCTTTGCTTCAGAATCTGCACGTGCCTGCTCGATTCAGTTCTTCCTTCCCTTATGTCCGCTTCTGTACCAGGGGCGAAATTCTCCATTATCGGCGGAAAGTCCGCCGATCGGCGCAAAAAACGGCGCAAATCCCACTTGCGTCACGTCATAAAAATGGGCCAATAGTCTGCGGCCCGAAATGGGCTAGCAGCGACGTAACGGGATCCGCACTTGCGCAGTGGTTCACGCCGTGCAGCGTCATACGCGCTGCACGGCGTGACGGCTCATAAGGCCGCGCAGCTCCCCCCCACCCGACCGGAACAGCCGACCGCAACACCCGACTTGATGGCTGGCCGTCGCTCAGCCCCGAGGTTCGAGTCACACGATGTGGAGGCGCTCCTGGATGCGGTGGAGCAGAGGAGGGATGCCCTGTATCCCGGGCACGGCCGCAGAGTTGCCCCACGCCACAGCCGGCGTCTGTGGAGGGAGGTGGCAGAGGCCATCACCGCTGTGGCCCTAACACCATGGACAGGCACCCAGTGCCACAAGAAGGTGAACGACCTCGTCAGAGCAGGCAGGGTGAGCCTCCCCATATCCCCCATATCCCCCCGTCCCCATATCCCCCCTCCCCCATATCCCCCCTCCCCCATATCCCCCCCTCCCCCATATCCCCCCTCCCCCATATCCCCCATATCCCCCCCTCCCCCATATCCCCCCTCCCCCATATCCCCCATATCCCCCCTCCCCCATATCACCCCTCCCCCATATCCCCTATATCCCCCCTCCCCCATATCGCCCCTCCCCCATATCCCCCCTCCCCCATATCCCCCCCTCCCCATATCCCCCCTCCCCCATATCCCCCATATCCCCTCCCCCATATCCCCCCTCCCCCATATCCCCCTCCCCCATATCCCCCATATCCCCCCTCCCCCATATCCCCCATATCCCCCCTCCCCCATATCCCCCATATCCCCCCCTCCCCCATATCCCCCCTCCCCCATATCCCCCCCTCCCCCATATCCCCCATATCCCCCCTCCCCCATATCCCCCCTCCCCCATATCCCCCATATCCCCCCTCCCCCATATCCCCCATATCCCCCCTCCCCCATATCCCCCCTCCCCCATATCCCCCATATCCCCCCTCCCCATATCCCCCATATCCCCCCTCCCCATATCCCCCCTCCCCATATCCCCCCTCCCCCATATCCCCCATATCCCCCCTCCCCCATATCCTCCATACCCCCCCTCCCCCATATCCCCAAGTGAATCCAGCCCTAACCTTAACCACTGCAATGCACGCGCAACCGATGGCGTGCATTCATATACCTGCCTAACACTGTTGCCTTTCACCCCTGCCACCACCCCCCCCCCCCACAGGAGAAGCGCGCACACAACAATAGGGAGCATGTGAGGACTGGAGGAGGGCCCGCTGATGAGAGGCCACTGACCGTACACGAGGAAAGGGCCCTGGAACTGGCTGGCGGACCTGAGGACCGGGAGGTTGCTGATGCAGAGGTCGGGGCCCCACGAGCAAGTGAGCCACCAACAGCCCGTCCCCATATCCCCCCTCCCCTATATCCCCCTCCCCCGTATCACCTGATCACTGCCTGATGTCTAACCATGCATGCTTCATTGTGTATCGCAGGACCAAACGTCCATGCACCCATCCCCGCAGATGCAGACCGCCAGCAGGATGCCCCTCGGAGACCACAGGAGACGGAGAGACCCGCACCCTCCAGCATGCGACGCCCGCAGGATGCCCCTCGGAGACCACAGGAGACGGAGAGACCCGCACCCTCCAGCATGCGACGCCCGCAGGATGCCCCTCGGAGACCACAGGAGACGGAGAGACCCGCACCCTCCAGCATGCGACGCCCGCAGGATGCCCCTCGGAGACCACGGGAGACGGAGAGACCCAGACCCTCCAGCATGCGACGCCCGCAGGATGCCCCTCGCACACCACGGGAGATGGAGAGACCTGGAGCAACAGGGAGACGACACCCCCGTCACGTGCGGGAGCGACCACCCAGCGATGAGGGGGGCAGCCACAGGCCCCCGTCACATCCGAGCCAGGACACCACTATCCAGGACACCACTATCCAGGACACCACTACCCAGGACACCCCTACCCGGGACACCACTACCCAGGACACCCCTACCAGGGACACCACTACCCAGGACACTCCTACCCGGGACAGCACTACCCGGGACAGCACTACCCGGGACAGCACTACCCGGGACAGCAGTACCCGGGACAGCACTACCCAGGACACCCCTACCCGGGAAGACGAAATACCGGACAGTGACTCAGAGTGGATGGGTGGAGACGAACCCCCACCCCAAAGTGCCATGGACTCAGAGTGGGACGAAGAGCACGACACAACGCCAATGCTGTCACCAACACCCTCCACCATCGCAGAAACACTCACCACGGTTGGGCACTTTAGTGATGAGGCGTCTGGTACACTCACTGGTGCGCACAACACAGCCGTCCCGGTACAGCAGGTGGAGGTAGGAGCAGCAGAGGGACCGGCCGGTCGGAGGGCAGCCCAGCGCAAGCGAACATCTGCCGCCCAGATGGATCCCGGGTTCCTGCAGTTACCACACCCACACATAGATCCGGTGACACCACCGACACGGAGCCGAGCGAATAGGGTGACGGGTGGCTTGCGGCGGCTGCGGTCGCAGGTGGAGGAGTCCACCCACGTCCAGGAGCTGGGAGTGGTCCCGGTCATGCGTGCCACCCAGGCTGACACCGCACGGGTGGCGTCCGCGGTGGAGGCAATTGTTGCGACGGTGTCAGACATGGGGAACGGTTTGCGAGGCCTGGGGCCTTCCGTGCAGGCGGCGTCTGTGGCCCAGGAAATGGCTGCCCTCTCACAGGAGGCCATGAGCCAGTGCCAGCGCCAGATGGCAGAGGCGCTCAACGCCATAGCCCAGTCTCAGCAGGCCATGGCCCAGTCTCAGCAGGCCATGGCCCAGTCTCAGCAGGCCATAGCCCAGTCTCTGCAGGCCATGGCCCAGTCTCAGCAGGCCATCGCTGAGGGCATCGGCGCCAGTGGCCATGTGCGAGCTGGCGTCGCACTGTCGCAGACAGGGTTCGACAACCCCCTGGGCTCCATGGCTGCAAACCTGCAGACCCCTGTCGATACCAGCACGGGCCTCCAGGACTGGCAGCGCCAGATGTCGGGGGGGCGTCGGATGGCCAGTCCGTTCGCATCCCCCACCCATGTAGAGGCCTGGGGGCTATCGGGCACCCCGAGGGAGGAGGAGGTGGTGTGGTCTGTCCCGGCTCCCTCTGTAGGGGAGGTCCCGGTACACCGCGACACCTCGGACTCCCCCCCTTCCGTCCCAGGTGCATCGGGTGGGCAACGGGCAGGACAGGCTGGCAGCTCGCCATCCCAGTCGCCCGGGCCGCAGCCTGGCCCATCTAGGCCAGGACGCCCCAGGAAACGGCCGCCAAAGGGATCCAGTGTCAGAGGGCAGGAATCACAGGAGTCCACCTCCAGTTCTGCTGTACCGTCTGGGGAACCACGTAGACGTAGTCAAAGGGCCCGTAAGGCCAAACAATTAGACACTGAGTAAGTTGGCACGGGTGCAGGGCACAGATGAGTTTTAGGGGCTAGGGCATGTGCATGAACTCCTTTGGTTATTAAAGTCAATGTTACACCTACCGAAGCTGCCTTTGTGCTCTGTCCAAAGTGTGCGGGCGTGTCATGTACGTTGAGCGCAAGTGTGTGTGTGACGGGTGGTCTTACCTCAGCCCCAGGTGAGTCTGCCCCCTTCCCCCTGGGCCGCCATCAACATCCCCCGGGCAGAGGACGGGACCGTGCGCTGCAGTGTCACAGCCGCATGCAGGGATGGTCCGGGTGGATGGTGGTACTGTGGCCATGGGTCAGACATAGTCCAACGATGTAGAGCCAGGAGCTCATCGGAGGCGGGTTGTCATCATCCTCCATGGCCTGCGATAGACACGCGTCCACCCGCAACTGGGTGAGCCCGGCCCGTTGTGCCGCCGGTGGATCGGCAATTGGGGGTGGGGGGGTGGTGTGCATGCGGGTGGGGTGTGTGGGGTTGGGGAGGGGGGTGAGGGTGCTGGGTGGGTGGATGGGTGGGGGGTGTGGGTGGTCGGCTGTTGTCATGGTGTGCGGTCTGTGGCCATACTACCCGATTCCCACGCCCATCTAGTCAGTGAAGCGGGCGTCTATCAGTCTGTCCCGTGCCCGCTGGGCCAGCCGGTAACGGTGGACAGCCACCCGCCTGTGTCTACCCCGTCTGCCCTGACCATTGCCCCCATCCCCCTCATCTGGGGAGGACTGGGCCTCTTCCTGCTGCTCCTCCACTCCGCCCTCCTCTGCCTGCGGCACATCGCCCCTCTGCTGGGCTATGTTGTGTAGGACGCAGCACACCACAATGATGCGGCCGACCCTATCTGACCGATACTGGAGGGCGCCCCCAGAGAGGTCCAGGCACCTGAAACGCATCTTCAGCACGCCAAAGCACCTCTCGATCACTCCCCTTGTCGCTACATGGGCATCATTGTAGCGGTTCTCCGCCTCATTGCGTGGCCTCCGTATAGGCGTCATCAGCCACGATCGCAATGGGTAGCCCCTGTCGCCCAGCAACCAGCCCCTCAGCCGGGGATGGCGTCCCTCGTACATGCCGGGGATGGATGACCGCGACAACACGAATGAGTCGTGTACACTGCCTGGGTGACGGGCGCAGACGTGCAGGATCATCATGCGGTGGTCACAGACCACCTGTACGTTCATTGAATAGGTCCCCTTCCTATTAGTGAACACGGCCCTGTTCTCTGCAGGTGGCCGCACGGCGACGTGCATCCCATCGATCGCGCCCTGGACCATGGGGAACCCGGCAACGGCAGAGAAGCCCACGGCCCGGGCATCTTGGCTGGCCCGGTCCACGGGGAAGCGGATGTAGCGGTGCGCCATGGCATAAAGGGCATCTGTCACTGCCCGGATGCACCGATGCACCGATGTCTGCGATATGCCGGACAGGTCCCCACTCGGTGCCTGGAATGACCCCGTTGCATAAAAGTTCAGGGCCACTGTAACCTTGACGGACATGGGGAGAGGGTGTCCCCCGCCAGTGCCACGCGGTGACAGGTGTGCCAGCAGGTGGCAGATGTGTGCCACGGTTTCCCGGCTCATCCGGAGTCTCCTCCTGCATTCCCGGTCCGTGAGGTCCTGGTATGACTGCCGGGGCCGGTACACACGGGGCGCCCTCGGGTGCCTCCGTTGCCGTGGGGCCGCGATGTCCTCCTCCCCCTCCTCGTCCTGTCGGTCAGGTGTCCCTCCAGCCTGGGCGGCTGCCGCCTGCCCCTCTGCGGCAGCCTGCGCCGCCTCTCTGGCACGCTCCTCCTCCTCTTCCTCCTCATCCAGGGCAACATAGACATGAGCGGCTGCCACCACGGCGGCCAACATCGCTGGATGGTCTGAAAACATGACGGCCTGGTGGGGGGGAGGGGAACGACGACATGTCATCATTGCCCATATCCCCTCCTCCCCCCAGCCAGGTGGCATGGACCGCATGGGTCCAACTGTTGGAGGCTGGCACCTGGCCAGGTGGACCAACTCATTTGCCCTCCCATCACCCACCCCGGCACGGACCCCCTCCCCAACCCCCAACCTCCACCCCAGCACGGACCCCCCCCCAACCCCCAACCTCCACCCCGGCACGGACCCCCTCCCCAACCTCCACCCCAGCACGGACCCCCTCACCCCCCCCCCCAACCTCCACCCCGGCACGGACCCCCTCCCCCACCTCCACCCCAGCACGGACCCCCCCCCCCAACCTCCACCCCGGCACGGACCCCCTCCCCAACCCCCAAACTCCACCCCAGCACGGACCCCCCCCCAACCCCCAACCTCCACCCCGGCACGGACCCCCTCCCAACCCCCAACCTCCACCCCAGCACGGACCCCCCCCCCCAACCTCCACCCCGGCACGGACCCCCCCCCAACCTCCACCCCGGCACGGACACCCTCCCAGCACTCCCCCGGAGCCCAGCCTACTCTAACCACCCCCCCCCCCCCCGCCGCACACACACACAAGCCGAGACACACCTCTCCTCACGCAATCAGTCTGCGGCCACGCCATTTCCTGCCCAGAGCCATCCCCCCAGGCCGTCACTCACCTCCTCGCTGGTCGGCGTGAGCCTGGAGCACCGGGTCACGCCGATGAAAAGGAGGTTTGATTGACGTCGACGTGAACGGTCATCACGCCGACGGGACTTCGGCCCATCCGGAAGGGAGAATATCGGCAGGCCGAAAATCGGCTGCCTTGCGCAGACCCGTGACATTCTCCGCGGCAGCGGCGCCATTAACGCCCCGCCGACTTTTCTCCCTTCGGAGACTTCGGCGGGGGCGGGGGTGGGATTCACGACGCCCCAGGTCTCCATATACTGGGTGGGATTCCTCCTCATAGTCTCATCCACCACCGACCCCTCAAGCAAAATTCCGAAAAAGGTCGGGGGAAAAAGATCCAAAAAGTCCGTCACGAGCGGGAGCCACCAAATGCGTGACCTACTCGCTCATGGCCGCAACCGGAAGTCCTTTTTGCGGAAAAGTTTCTAAGGGGGCGATTTAAGCAAAACATTTCTAAGTGTGGTAGCAAGCGGGAATTGCCTTGAGCTTCCCAATGCTTGGCCTGGCGAGGCCGTCACCGCTATAAAAAGGTAATTGGTAAACTTAATGAGCCCCACAGATTTTACGCTGCAAATGGTGGTCCTGCTGGCTGATTCACCAGGACCGTGTTCGCCAGCCCCTGTTAACAAGGGAGAGCAGCACTTAAACTGCTCCTGCACAGTCAAACCCGCCTCCCATGAGAACACCTGGAGAGCTCAGAGGATGCCACCATCGATGTGTTACAGCTCTCATCTCCACCCTCCACCAATGCAGAGATACAGACCTTGGTGGGCAACGGTAATCGACAGGCTTCTGGGGCACAATTTGATGAGCACCACCCAGCTGCTGATGCACATTAGATAGATTCCCCATGGTAGGCTTATGCAGAAAGTAAGGAGGCATGGGATAGTGGGAAATTTGGCCAGTTGGATAACAAACTGGCTAACCGATAGAAGTCAGAGAGTGGTGGTGGATGGCAAATATTCAGCCTGGATCCCAGTTACCAGTGGCGTACCGCAGGGATCAGTTCTGGGTCCTCTGCTGTTTGTGATTTTCATTAATGACTTGAATGAGGGAGTTGAAGGGTGGGTCAGTAAATTTGTAGACGATACGAAGATTGGTGGAGTTGTGGATAGTAAGGAGGGCTGTTGTCGGCTGCCAAGAGACATAGATAGGATGCAGAGCTGGGCTGAGAAGTGGCAGAGGAGTTTAACCCTGAAAAGTGTGAGGTTGTCCATTTTGGTAGGACAAATATGAATGCGGAATACAGGGTTAACGGTCGAGTTCTTGGCAATGTGGAGGAGCAGAGAGATCTTGGGGTTTTTGAAAGTTGCCACTCAAGTGGATGGAGCTGTGAAGAAGGCCGATGGTGTGCTCGCGTTCATTAACAGAGGGATTGAATTTAAGAGCCGTGAGGTGATGATGCAGCTGTACAAAACTTTGGTAAGGCCACATTTGGAGTACTGTGTACAGTTCTGGTCGCCTCATTTTAGGAAGGATGTGGAAGCTTTGGAAAAGGTGCAAAGAAGATTTACCAGGATGTTGCCTGGAATGGAGAATAGGTCTTACGAGGAAAGGTTGAGGGTGTTAGGCCTTTTCTCATTAAAACGGAGAAGGATGAGGGGCGACTTGATAGAGGTTTATAAGATGATCAGGGGAATAGATAGAGTAGACAGTCAGAGACTTTTTCCCCGGGTGGAACAAACCATTACAAGGGGACATAAATTTAAGGTGAAAGGTGGAAGATATAGGAGGGATATCAGAGGTAGGTTCTTTACCCTGAGAGTAGTGGGGGCATGGAACGCACTGCCTGTGGAAGTAGTTGAGTCGGAAACATTAGGGACCTTCAAGCAGCTATTGGATAGGTTCATGGATTACGGTAAAATGATATAGTGTAGATTGATTTGTTCTTAAGGGCAACACGGTAGCATTGTGGATAGCACAATTGCTTCACAGCTCCAGGGTCCCAGGTTCGATTCCAGCTTGGGTCACTGTCTGTGCGGAGTCTGCACGTCCTCCCCGTGTCTGCGTGGGTTTCCTCCGGGTGCTCCGGTTTCCTCCCACAGTCCAAAGATGTGCAGGTTAGGTGGATTGGCCATGATAAATTGCCCTTAGTGTCCAAAATTGCCCTTGGTGTTGGGTGGAGGTGTTGAGTTTGGGTAGGGTGCTCTTTCCAGGAGCCGGTGCAGACTCAAAGGGCCGAATGGCCTCCTTCTGCACTGTAAATTCAATGATAATCTATGATTAATCTAGGACAAAGGTTCGGCACAACATCGTGGGCCGAAGGGCCTGTTCTGTGCTGTATTTTCTCTGTCTCTCTCTGGTTTTTTTTTTAGAGCCAGGAACGCCCAAGCGAAACAGCAGTCAAAGGTCTGCAGGAGCCCAGGACTCATCTGGGTCCCAGACAGATGCTGAGCCTCTGGACCAAGTTCACCCGGAGCTGATGCAGATGCTAGGGTGCAGCCGTGAGATTCAGAGGGGGATGTCAGCAACCCTCTGGCAGGTCCACAGCTGATTGGGAAGTCCCAGAGACTACGGGCACAGGAGATAGCGTCGACAATACGTGGCACCGAGGCCAAAATTGCTAGGGTGGGGACTGCAGTGGGGAGCCTGGTGCATGACGTTGGCAGCATGAGTGGAGGTGTCCAAGGCATGGCTCAGTCAGTGATGGTGATGGCTGAGCGCCTCAACAGCATGAGGACATGACCCAGTACCAGGTGGACCTTGATGTACGGTCTACATTGTCTGTATAGCATGCAAGATAAAATATTTTTCACTGTATACTAATACATGTGACAATAATAAAGTAAATCAAATCAAATCAAAAACATGGGTACTACCCCACACCCCTTCAAGTGATGTCATCCCACTAAAAGGTAGCTGAGGGCTCCCCCTTTTCAGGCCTTCCCATGCCCCTTGCAGACCCCCCTCCCCCTTCCAGGACCCTGACCCTTCAGCCCCTCAAATTTCCTAGCTCCTTCATACCCCCCACTTATGGTGACAGTGCCAACATGCCAGGGAGACAATGCTAAGGCACTAGGGTGGCAGTGCCAAGTTGTCAGGGTGGCGATGCCAAGGTGCCCATGTTCAAGGGGGAGGGCCACCCTGCACTGTCCCTGACCACCCAGGGGCCTCCGATGGCCCTGGAGAAGAAAGCAATGGACAGTCAATCTGATCCATATCTCACACTATTGAGTGACAGAATGTCACAAGTTCTGAGCAGCAGGGTCAAACTTTGAGACAATCAGCCAGTCAGAAGAAAATCTGATTTGTAGATTTGGGCTTTTTGTACATACTATGCTTGCTATCTTTGTGCATATATAAGTATTAATTTTTTTTAAATGTTTTAACTGGTTTAACAAAACGGCGTCAAAATGGATTCTCCGGCCAATCGCCAAATGCGATTTCGGTGTCGGCAATCAGAGAATCCAGCCCATATGTATTGCTCTAAAATTAAAATAAAGTGAATCTAGACTGCGTTTTGGAGATCTCAAGGGAGATACCTATTATGGAAGGATTTCTAGTGAATGTTCAGAGGTCTACTGGGAAAAAAACCTTCTTCGCAACCATCTTTACCCTTCATATGGAAATAGTGATATCTCATCACAGGAGGGTTGACCTGTAAGGAAATTGTTGAGCTATAAGGGATAACGTGAGTTTGAATCATTTTTTTCCTTGCTGTTTGTGTTGAAATCTTACCAACCTTTTTGCTGCCTGGTATATTATAGTTAATGTTTCTTGCTTAATAAATTTTTGTTAAAAAGTCAACAGCACACTTCTGTGAATCTGTTCACGAAATACTCTCCACAGTTTAAAAAATAAAGTAAAGTGTTCAACATTGCCATAGTTTGCTGACAATTGTGCCGTTGGCCAGGGGCATCTGCCAGGGTCGGGGGATGTACTGGAGATGGACTGTGGGGTCGGGATGGATGGGCTTGGAGCACCAATGCAGCGGCCTGCAAGGCAGCCATGCAGCTGCGCACACCGCTAACTGTCACTATGTACTTAGGACCACAGGTCGTATGGGAGCCCCCCCCCCCGCCCAGGGCACCCTCCTAGGTGCCTTCTGGCCCCAACCAGTTCATCAGCTGGATGAATGCACTCCTGCGCAACCAGTGCCATCTTGTTGGCTGGGATGAGTGTGTGTGGGGATTGCAATGTGTATGTGCGGCTGCAGCTTGTCAGCTTCCTGAGTGATAAATCATGGACCCTACGAATCCTGCACCGTTTCTCATTGGAATCCATCGTGTTCCATGTTGCACCGGTGCTAGCCTCTTAACAGTCGCTGAATCGGTCCAGGTTAGGCACAAGTTTTGCTGTCGTGGAGCTCCACGAGTCCTGCCCCGGAGTCAACACTTAGTCTCAGGAATGGAGACTCTCGCACATGATCTATCAAGGCAGGTTTGCAGCCATCTAAGATAGCCACCTGCAAAGGACAATGGGAATTATGGCCAACCCAGGACTCAGGCAGACACACAGCCTATGTGAATCTAAAACACAGGTAAGCAGAACTGATCGAAACCCCCGCTCGTTTGCATTTTAATGGCCCATTTTCCCAGGACAATAGAACTCCAATCAAGCAACTGGTACAGCCAAAGACTGATCGGCGCCACTCCCCTTTATTCAGAAAGCCCAACTGTCAAGCTCAATGACCGCTAAGGAACCGCCCAGCTACCAAGGCACCCGCCCCTTTATTGGCAGAAATCGAAGAGAGTGATCAGAGCCCTGTCGATCTATTGTGTCCAAGGTTAAGGACCGCCCCAAAGAGCGTAAAATCTGAGAGGGGTAAAAGAGAGCGCAGCCATGGGTTCTGTCTCTTTTGGATCCGGCCTGTGCCAGCCCAATTGCAGCAGGAACAGCCAGCCAAGTTCAAGACCAACGATCGCTACCTCATGGTTGAGCCCAGCAGAGACAGAGCCACTTTCTTCGAACCAGCCAAGTGAAGTCCAAATAAAGGCCTTATCCATTTGCACAGTGCCGGTCACCCTGAAGTTAAGTATAGGTTATTGTAGCTGATTAGTGTAGTTTAACTCATAGTAGATATTATGTTTGCTTGTTGAGATAACTCTTGTGGATGTAAATAAACCATCTTTTGAACTAACTAACTGTTGTGTGGTCATTTGATTGATATAAGGGAAGGCTTGTGGTTCACTAAGATAAATAGAAATACCCACAGTATTGGCGACACTGTTGGGACCGAAACAGAGCAACATTATTGGCAACTCCGCCGGGACTCGATTAGAAGTGACTTTGTCACCAAGAGAGAACCCACAAACTTTGAATCCAATTGCGAAAAAGAGAAGGAACCACAAGTGCAAGTCCCATAGCGACCAAATAACCAAATTTCGGAAGTGTGTATGAACCCTCATGCGTACCTAACAGGAAGAGTAAGGTAAACCCGTTAGAATTGTGTACAACTATCGAGGGATTGTGAGCTATTCAAATACCCACTGTTCAAATCGCCGCCTTATTCCCCTGTCCCAAATTAAAAGTAGAGAAAGAGAGAAGAGAAAGAGATAAGAGAAGTAATGGCCACTAAAGCAGTGGAAAGATTGATGAATCCACAGGAACCCAAGGTCACAGCGACCAACAGAGCAGAGCAATGCCCCATATGGGAGGAAGAGTTAAGGAAATAGTTAAAGGGGAAAGGATGGCCCCTTTGGTCGCATTTTTGCGCTAATGATCAGTCAGGTCCAGGAAAGATAGGACAGACTTGGTGGGAGAACCTAAGCGAGGTCCACAAGAAAAATATAGGAAAAGTCAGAAAGCCGATGGCAATAGTGTCCTGTTTGGCACTTTTGCGAGGCACAGAGGAGGTTGTGAAGACGCTCCATAGGCAGTTAATTGAGAAGGAAGAAAAGAACGAGGGAAACAGTAACGAAAGCGAGAAGATAATTGAGCAACTCCGGGAACAGTTAGCAGCTAAGGATAAGGAAATGGCCGATGTAAAACGGCACATCAATCTTGTCTAGTTCACCTTAGTAGCTTCCAGACCCAGTATGATAAAGCCTACCAAGGTACACAGTGCGCAGTCCTGGTCAGAGAAGAAACAAAACAACAGATCACCCAGCTAACTAGCAAATGCGCAGATTTTAAAGCAGCTTTGAGAGCACTCCACAACTCCACTAAGGAACAGAGGCAGAGTACCGTTGACCATTGTCATGTGAGAGTACCCTTTAAGAAATGGGTGTTTAAGAAAGCTTGGTTTCCGACATCAGTTTCAGCCCGTAAGTGGACCAGTGGTTTTTAAAACAAAACAATGTTTATTTTATGAACTCAAGTTAACCTTTTTAAAACAAACAGTGAATATCATAGCAATCAGTAAATCAAATACACCCCCCAAACAATACAGCACTAAGTAATCTGTATGCTGCCCTTTTAACAAAAGACTTAACAAACCTTGAAACAGGAGCACATTAGGGTTTACATTCAAGATTGAAAACATTTATAATTCTTCTTAATTCACCAAATGATCCATAGATTGTCTTTTGATGGCAGAGATCAACAGCAGTGCAGCTCACTTTTAACTTCAGATTCAGCTCACTGAAGAACACAGACACACCCAAGCTCTTTCTCAAACTGAAACTAAAAAGCAGAAGTGGAGCTCAGCTCCACCCATACTCTGACATTACTCCAGTAACATCAGCAGCTCCATTTCTTAAAGGTACATTTCTTAAACACCCATTTCTTAAAGGGTACTCTCACATGACACCTGCACCCCAAGAAAAAAAAATAAACCATCAACTCCAAGATGGTTTCATTTTTCACTTTTGCACTATACTGTAAGAAATGCACACAGTAAATATACTTGTTCGTTTAAAAAAACAACACACGCAAACAGGTAGAATAATAAAGATCATTTTGTCCATTCTTCTTCCTCCAACTGAAATCCTTCGTGATTGACAGTCTCGTTGAACAGGAAGGTCTCCTTATCCTCCCAATTCTCTCTGCCTCAGCATGTCTCTTTAAAGTCAGATACATTAGTTCAATCTGATCACAAAGTCCCTTGTAATTCTCCAACACAGGAGCATTGGTTATCACAGCTTTCAGGCGCTCAAATGCCTGTTGAAACTCCGCTGTCCATTGAAAATGTTGACGTTTCTTCAGCAAATCACGCTAAAAAACCTTTGCACACATGTTCGATCAAATCCACTCGTGCCAAGAAATCGCATTTTTCCCTTTGACTCGAGGGTATCGAAAACTCCTCAAGGAAAGTGATTTGGGCTTTTCCAAATTTACTTTTGGCTAGGTTTATCACCAAACCCGCCTCCAGAAGTCGATCGAATAACTCCATCAGATGTTTCAAATGTTCTGTCCATGTCTGGCTGACAATTACCAGATCGTCGATGTATACTGCACAATTGGGTAATCCTGAAACAACTGTGTTAGTTAACCATTGAGTACCATCTGGTTTAGGCACCATCACTATGGGTGAGCTCCATTGGCTGCAACCCACTTCAATTATGCCATTTTTAAGCATACTCTCAATCTCTTTGTTAACCTGTGCCAATTTTAAAGGGTTAAGTCTATATGGATGTTGTTTGATTTGAACAGCATTTCCCACATCTACATTATGTATAGCCATTTTAGTACTTCCCAATTTATCTCCACAAACTTGCCCATGTGATATCAATAACTCTTTCGGGTCAGTTCGTTTTTCCTCTGGAAGGTAACTCAACAATGTATCCCAATTTTTAAGAACATCCTCATTTTCCAATTTAATTTGAGGTATGTCAAATTCACAGTCATCTGGATTTGGTTCACCACTTTGAGTTAGAATCATTAAAACCTCCTCCTTTTGCTCTCCTTCCCTTTCAAAGTATGTTTTAAGCATATTCACATGACACACTCGGTGATTCTTCGTTCTATCTGGTGTTTTTACCACATAATTCACCTCACTTAATTTCCTTTCAATCTGATAAGGTCCACAAAACCTAGCTTTTAAAGGCTCACCTACCACTGGTAACAACACTAAAACTTTATCTCCACTGGCAAAACTACGAACTTTGGATTTGTTGCCCGCGACTCGTTTCATCACATTTTGTGCAACTTTCAAATGTTGTCTAGCCAATTCATCAGCTCTATTTAATCATTCCCTAAAATTTGACACGTAATCCAAGAATGTAATTTCCGATTTCTCACCCACCTCATGACCAAAAATTTGTTCAAAAGGACCAAATTTGGTTGACTCATTAGGGCATCCCTAATTGCAATCAGTACGAATGGAATTCCTTTATCCCAATCCTCTGGATAATCGTGACAATAAGCCCTCAACATTGTCTTTAATGTCTGATGCCACCTTTCTAAGGCTCCCTGTGATTCTGGATGGTACGCAGTTGATTTAAATTGTTTTATTCCTAAGTTATCCATAACTTCTTTGAATAACTTTGAGGTAAAATTTGATCCTTGATCCGATTATATTTCTGTGGGTAGTCCATATCTAGTAAAGAACTTAAGTAACTCCACCACAATCTTTTTAGCTGTAATATTACGTACTGGAATGGCCTCTGGAAACCTAGTAGACACATCCATTATAGTCAAAAGATATTGATTCACACTTTTTGTTTCAGGAAGCGGTCCTACGCAATCAATTAGGACCCTTGTAAAAGGTTTCTCAAATGCTGGAATGGGTATTAAGGGCGCTGGTTTTATCACTGCTTGTGGTTTCCTGATCACTTGACATGTGTGACATGATTGACAAAATGTAACTACATCTTTCTGTAGTCCAGGTCAATAAAAATGTTTTTGGATTTTAACTTCAGTTTTCCTTATTCCCAAATGACCTCCCACTGGTACCCCATGTGCAACTCGCAACACCTCCTTTCTATATCCTACCGGCAATACTACTTGATGAACTACTTCCCACTTTTCATCCGCCTGCATATGTAAAGGTTTCCATTTTCTCATCAAGACATCACTTTCACGGTAAGAACACTCTGGTATACATGCAGATTCCCCTTCCGTGTATGCTTTCTGAAACATCCGTTTTATTTCTATATCTTTTTATTGTAACTCCGCCAGTTTTCGTGAACTAAAACTATCCGCTTTATCCTCCACCTGTTCTTGTTCTTTTCCAACCATCTGATCAAAAATCGTTTCTGATAATTGCACTTCAACTTCATCTTCACTCTTTGATTTCTCCTCTTGTCTTAACCTGTGACTTTGCGACCTTGTTGCTACACAATCCGGAAAAATCCCAGGATATTTGTTCTTAAACACTTCAGTCGTCTGATTTTCCTCTGGCTTATCAACCACAGTATGCATCACTCCCACCTGTGATCTAGCTATATCATTACCCAAGATAAACTGTATTCCTGGACATTTATTACTCCTACTACCACTTCACCACTCTTCACTGGACATTCCAACCTTACCTTATATAATGGAACGCTACTCCTCTCATCCTATTTTCCACATATTACCAACTTTTCTGGCAACATTCTTCCCAAATTACATAACTCCTCATCTCTTACCATTAAAGATTGACTAGCTCCCGTATCTCTTGAAATTGTGACTTCTTTACCTACTCATCCTGATACACATGAGTAAACTTTACCTACACAAGTAAATTCTTTAATGAGATCTGGCACCTTCTTATCAATCACCTCTCGATCAGTCTGTACAATCTTTTGCACCTCCTTCACTTCACTTGGGCTTGTCTTTACCACTTTAACAAACCCCACTGTCTTATCCTGTTTTAACACATCAGCCTTCCCAGTGCTTTTCTTCTACCACCAACACTGTGACTTTACATGGCCTAGTTTATTACAGTGAAAACATTTGAAACTTTTCATTTTGTTTCCACCCTCCTGGATTTCTTTTTTAATCTGAGGTACACTCTCCTTATTATCTCCCATCAGATCATCTTTACTTTTCGCACTTGAGTATTTCTCATGTCCCCAGTTTCTATCCCTCACAGGCTGAAACTGATGTCGGAAACCAAGCTTTGATTTATGAACTAATTCATAATCATCTGCCGTTTCGGCTGCTAATCTCACAGTATTAACCCTTTGCTCTTCCACATGAGTTCTCACTACATCAGGAATTGAATTTTTAAACTCCTCCAAAAGTATAATTTCTCTGAGAGCTTCAGACGTTTGGTCTATTTTCAAAGCCCTTATCCACCTCACAAAATTACCCTGCTTGAGCCTTTCAAACTCCATGTATGTTTGACCAAATTCTTTCCTTAAATTTCTAAACCTTTGTCTGTAGGCTCCAAGCACTAATTGATATGCACCCAAGATGGATTTTTTCACCTCCTCATATTTCCCAGATGCCTCCTCCGGTTGTGATGCAAACACATCACTAGCCCTACCTACCAGCTTTGTTTGAATCAGTAATACCCACATGCCCTGTGGCCATTTCATTTGTTTAGCTACCTTCTCAAATGAAATGGAAAAGGCTTATACCTACTTCTCGTCAAACCTTGGCAATGCTTGGACATATTAAAATAGATCCCCACCTTTGACTATGACGCTCTTTCTCATTATCCTCATCACTATCATCCAACTGTACGTTTCCCTTTATGTTTGCTAATTTTAACTGACTGTTATGTTTCATGGCCATTTTCTGAAGTTCAGACTCTCTCTCTTTATCTTTTTCCCTGATCTGTATCTCCCTTTCTTTTTCTTTTTGTTCTGCTAGGGCTATTCTTTCTTTGTTTCTTTCTTCTCTTTCCTTTTCTTTTTCTCTCACTGCATATTCAAGCTGCTTTAATTCTTTTTCATGTTCAAGCTGCTTAATCTGCAACTGGATCTTTGCCATTTCTAATGAGTGAAACTGTATCTCAGGCAACTTTAAATGCTTAACCACCGCCATAATTACCTCACCTTTTCGCATTTTGTCAGGTAATGTTAACTGCAATGTTTTTGCCAAATCTAACAGTCTGCTTTTAGTCTCTGTCCGTAAGGTACTGCGTGTGACTGTCTCCACCCCCAAAAACTTCTGAGCCTCTGAAAGATCCATTGTCCACAATACACACCCTACTTAAACAAAAATACCACACCTGGAGAGCAACTACAATATGCTCACCCCTCACTTTCTTTAAGTTCACTAAGTCAATCTAATAGATAGACTTCTATCCCCCTCGAGCCCCCAATTGTTATGGGCCAGGGTTTAGAGAACCCCAAAGTGTATCATGGAGTTCACCTGACCCACAACTTTTAATAGATTGTGGTATGGGGAGCACACGGCCCACTCTACAGGTGTAGTACAGCAGAAATGGAAAAGTATTTTTTAAAACAAAACAATGTTTATTCTATGAACTCAAGATAACCTTTATAAAACAAACAGTGAATATCTTAGCAACCATTAATTCAAATATAACCCCCAAAGAATACAACACTAAGTAATCCTTTAATCTGTTCTTTTAACATCCAAAAGACTTAACAACCTTTCAACAGAAGCACGTCAGGGTTTACATTCAATACTGAAAACATTTAAATTTCTGAATTCACCAAATAATCAAGAGATAGTCCTTCATGCCAGAGAGATCAACAGTACAGCTGCTTTGGCTGACTTCAGCTGCAACACACTGAAAAACGAAACCTAAAAGACAGAGACACACCCAAACTTTTCTCAAAGTTAAACTAAAAAGCAGATCCAGAGCTCAGCTCCACCCACACTCTGACATCACTGCAGGAACATGAGCAACTAACCATTTCTTAAAGCAACATTCTCATGACATATGAGTTAAACGAAAGTGCCCAGAAATACGTACAGGACATGGGAAATCAAAATCGAGCCCCGCACGCCCTAAAAAGAAAAGCACCCACAGCACCGACTGCGCAGGCAGCACACACCCCCACTCACAATTTGACCCCCATGAATCCGGTTACCACACAACGCAGGTTATTGGATCAGGAGGAGCCTGCTATCGTTTACACCACCCCACTATCCATAACCCAATTAAGAGAAGCTTGCACGAAAATTAGTCAATTCCAGCAGACCCGCACAGCTGCTTTGAGGAGGTGCGCCAACAAAAAGTTATGTACGGCCTAGACGAGAGAGAGGAAGTAAAGCTATAAGTTATGAGCCTTAGCCAATCCCGTAAGGTCAGCTTTTCCAGAACCCCAAAATGTAGCAGGAGGAACCCTACAGGAAATGAAAACAGCCATATTAGATGCCATCGGATATAACAAAGGAGAACCGTTCGAGGGTTTAAATCACTGCCGGCAAAAGAAGGGAGAACATACGACCGCGTTTGCTGGTCGTCTATGGATTTATTTCATGGCAGTCTACAGCCAATTGAACCGCGCACACCTAAATGAGGAGGACACCACTAAATGGTCCTGCACCTTTGTCTCACATGCCACAGACGCAGGTCAAAAGGCTTGTGTAAACTACGACCCCGCAAACCACACAATGAGGTTTGGGTACTTAAATGACTTTCTAGAGCATGGGAACAAACCCTACACTGACAGACAGATCAGGACGATATAAAAGCAAACATGCACCCAGTTAGGACTAGCCAGGGCCCAGCATGGATAAACGAGGGTAGACACGAGGGACAGAACCCCAGAGCACAGGCACCACGAGGTTGTTATAATTGTGGTCACATAGGACATTACACCCGTGATTGCCGACAAAACCCCCCCCGAACCATCAACGATACCAGTAACCAAACCCCCCACTTCGGAACAATGTTAGGCCCATGCATAACGTTAGCGCCCATTCAGACGACTTAGCGTTTAACTCCACAGATTGACTGTGTTCGGACTCCCCAACTTGGGTCTGTGACACACGCTGGGACAAATCAGGCAGACCAGTAGTTACAGGCACAGTCCAGGGACATACAGTCGATTTTCTTTGGGACACAGGAGGATCCCATACCACTTTAAGCTCCTCCACCATGTTTCAACAGGACAAACGGCCCACCACAGACACCATCACCCTGAGTGGATTCACAGGCCACATGTAACAAGGATATATTACAGCTCCCATACCCATCCAGAGAGGGGACATAAGCACCAAACACCCCATCATTTTAGTTGACTTTCCCCAAACCGCAGAGCACATCTTAGGCATTGATTTTATGAGCTCCCATAACCTTTCATTTGACCCAGTAAACAAATGTGTCTGGCGAATGGCTAAAACAGCTAGGGCTCCCGCTACGCTCACAGTAGGGGATTATGAAAACAGGATTTGCAAAGTAGGGGACTATTAGTTTAATCCGCAAACAATTAGTGCAGACCAGACGATTAGAGAGGTCCTCATAAATCACAAAGCTTCGTTCGCAAAACACAAACATGACTGTGGGAAGATCCCAGGTGCAGTAAAGATTTCAGGTCCCGATCCATCCAAAGCTGCAAAAGCAATACAGTTTCCCACAGCAAGCCGAGGGTGAGATTTCGAAGGTTATTAACAGTTTGTTAGACCAAGGAGTTATTCGACCCGTAGCTTCCACAAATAATGCCCCAATTTGGCCCGTAAAAAAGCCCAATGGTTCATGGCAACTAACGATCGACTCCTGAGAACTTAATAAGGTAACACCTTTAGCAGCCCCCACTGCTGCCATGAGTCCTGCGACTATGCTCAAACAGGGAGTACAGGCAAAATATTTCACAGTGCTGGACATCAGCAGTGGCTTTTGGTCCATCCCGTTAGACAGGGCTTGCCAGTATAAATTCGCATTTACGTTTCAAGGGCAGCAGTACACGCGAATGCCCAATACAATATGTAGACAATCTGCTCTTGCAAACGGACACAAAAGAGGAACACGTAGAGCTCTTATCTGAATTACTAGGCCTACTGCAATTAATCGGATGTAAGGTAACCACCAAAAAGGCCCAGATTTTAATGGAAAAAGTTCTTTATTTAGGCACCATCATCACCCACGGGAAAAGACAAATTGAGCAAAAACGGATCGAGTCCATCGCTAAATTGCCCCTGCCCCAAAATGTCACTGCACTCCGGTCATTTCTATGTTTGGTAGGATATTGCAGAAATTATATAGATGGCTTTGCCACCAAAGCAGCCCCACTCTCAGAGCTCCTTAAAAAGAACGCCCCATGGGAATGGCTTCCGCAGCATACAGATGCCATTGATGATTTAAAATGCGCCCTAGGCACAGTCCCCACTTTACAAGTTCCAGACCCAGACTTTTCCTATGCCATCGAAGTAGCAACCACCGACCGAACCCTATCAGCAGTACTCCTGCAAGAACGGCACGGTCACTTAGGACCGGTAGCCCATGCCTCAAGAGTATTAGACCCCGTAGAGCAAGGATTCTCAGCATACGAACGGCACTTGCTTGCAGTCTTTTGGGCAGTACAGTACTTTGCGTACATCACAGGCCTTAACCCAGTCAGGATCTTGACCGAGCACACCCCCATTCAACTATTACTAGACGGTAGATTAAAGGACGGTTCAGTCACCAAATCAGAGCAGCTCGCTGGACACTAGTTACAAGGCAGGGACATGATGGTAAAACGCACCAAGACCCACACATTTCTGGCCGATAATCTCCAATGTGCAGGGACCCCACATGAGTGCCAGATCATAGCAGGCCAACACCACACAGGACCCTTTATCCCAAAGTCACTACACCCACGAGCAGGCAGTAAGACACAGGATTCCCAAACCACAAGGGATACTTCAAAAATTAATGTAGATGGTTCTTCCACAATCAAAAATAGAGTTAGAATTACTGGTTGTGGAATTTACGTAGAAGACGCGCAGGGACGCCCACTAGAAGAGATTACTTTAAAATTGCCCGGCCACCTAGGTTCACAAGCGGCAGAACTCACAGCCATAGCCTATGTAATCCAGCACCCCAACTCTTTTCTAACCCCCGCAGACATACTCTCCGACAGGCTGTATGTGTGCAACAGTTTAACAGAATTCCTGCCCCTGTGGGAATCTTGAGGTTTTGTTTCAGCCAATGGAAAACCCCTGCCCTCTGCCCCGTTGTTAAAGCACATTCTCAGGACAGCCTCAGATTGCACATATGGTATTGTTAAAGTAAGGAGCCATCGTCGCTCCTCCCCACACAGTAATGTAAAGGCGGACGCCTTAGCCAAAGCAGGATCACGCCATGGTCACTTCTGGCGGCCATCCGGAAGCGCACCGATACACTCAGTCCAGGTTTTCCAGACCAATATTGAAGATTATCTCAAGCCCCAAAAGCAGACGACACCTTCAAACAGGTTTTAGACGGCAACTTCCCAGCCCCCTATGATAAATGGAAGGACGCACTGACTGTACAGGACGGCATAGTTTTAAAAAATGGAATTTATGTGGTCCCCACCCAGGACAGAAACCAGATCATTTACCAATTTCATGACGGACACAGTCATCAGGAAATAGACAATACCACTGCCCATTGAAGACCTTTGTGTAGGTGGCCCGATTTAAAAAGCGATGTAACCCCATTATGTCGAGAATTGTCTTATCTGTGCTCAGAACAATCCTGAACGTTACTCAAAGAAACGACAATTACGTCACACCCGACCTGTGAATGGCCCTTGGACAAATTTGCTAATTGATTACATTGGCCCCCTTCCCCCTTGCAAAAATGGTTTCAAGTACGTGCTGGGTGTAATCGACACCTTTACTCAATGGGTAGAAGCATTTCCCTCATGGACAAACACAGCAAAGGTCACCGCTAAGATTTTGACCCAAAAGATATTCACACCCTAGGGTTTCCCTCGCAGCATTGAGTCAGACCAAGGTTCCCACTTCACCGGCAGAGTCATGCAAAATGTTTTAACAATTTTTGGGATCAGGCAGAAATTCCATATAGCATATCACCCCCAATCCAGTGGCATTGTCGAGAGAATGAATCGAACTTTAAAAGCGACCATTAGGAAGATGGTGCAACAGAACAATACCATGTGGGACACGGTCCTCCCATTTGCTCACAAGTTTATTCGGAACATGTTTCCAGTTCAACAGGTTTCACCCCCCCACACTCTCATGACCGGACAGCCCATAAAGGGTATTGAATATTTATTAGGCCTCGAGCTGGCAAGCCCTACAGTAACCGCCCTCACCCACGAAAAAGCAGTCCAACAGGTTACAGATAACATTAAAGTGGCACAACCCGCTGCAGCTGTCCGATTAGGCGCTAGAAAAAAACAGAGTAAAGCCTGCTTTGACAAAACTGTCCATCCCGTAGAGAACACAGTCGGTCAGCAAGTAATCGTTTCACTTTACACCCCAGTTCTTTCCTCTCCCCCAACTTTGCAGGACCCTACTCCATATCAGACAAAGTGAGCCCCTCCGTGTACAAGATAACGTACCCCAACGCTAAAATTGATTGGTTCCACTTCAACCAACTCAAACTCTATTGATCACAACTATTGATCACAATGTAGCCACTCCCACCATATCTCTCTGGCAATAGGAGACGATCACGCCCCGCCCATCGATAACCTAGTCCGACCCCTACGCCAACCCTCCCCCAGCCATGCCGGCATTTATCTCTTGTCCATGCCCACAGACCTGAACTTGTCTCCGCCCACAGGTACAGACTTTCACCTTGAACTTGACTCCGACGACAGCGAGAGCCTCCCGGATTTGATTACTATCCCTGAACACTGGCGCAATCTCTCTGCTCCCAGTCACCCCAACCCCCGGAACCACGACTTAGATATCTTTGACCCCCTATATGCCCTCCCCCAGCCACCGCCACAGCCACCTGCCCGACCACAGTGACTTGCCCTCCACTCTCACCGCCCCTACGCCTCACGACAAACAAGCCCCTCTTTGGCACTGTGACAACTCTTGCAGACTAGTAAGGCACGATGATTTGGATTATCCGACGGCCCACGCAGCCAAGGCACAGAAACGGCAGACACAGGTTTGACAACCGGGAGATGGTGATGATTCAGATACTGACTCTCATTACAGTAATGCTTTTACAACACAGTAGTGAGGCCGTGGAATGCCCTACCTGCTACAGTAGTGAACTCGCCAACATTGAGGGCATTTAAAAGTTTATTGGATAAACATATGGATGATAATGGCATAGTGTAGGTTAGATGGCTTTTGTTTCGGTGCAACATCGTGGGCCGAAGGGCCTGTACTGCGCTGTATTGTTCTATGTTCTATGTTCTAACACTGTTTGGTACAGAACCCTGGGGTGTCCAGATGATGAGAAAGAGACACGGCCTAAGTATTAATGAAATGAAATGAAAATCGCTTATTGTCACAAGTAGGCTTCAATGAAGTTACTGTGAAAAGCCCCTAGTTGCCACATTCCAGAGCCTGTTCGGGGAGGCTGTTACGGGAATTGAACTGTGCTGCTGGCCTGCCTTGGTCTGCTTTCAAAGCCAGCGATTTAGCCCTGTGCTAAACAGCCCAAAGTTCTGATGGAGCCTGCCCGCCTTTTTCCTTCTTTTTTGTACTACATGGTTTTAATTCATGTCGCCCGACACAAAATTACTCTTCTGATTCGAGCCCAAAAAATACCCAATGTCAGTTAAAGGCATACGTTTGTTGAGAAACATATCACTGTTGTCTTTATGACAAGTTTCCACACGACTACAAACTCTTACCGTCCACCCAGGTCACCCAGGTAGGGAGTAAAGGCATTGATCCCCGTCCTACCTGAGGACCCCAAATTCATCTGGTCAGTTAAGCTCGGGTAGTGGAGTAACGGCACTTACCCCCATCCTACCCGGGGTTTCCACCCATTCTTCCCCCGCAGCGGCCCACACACACCTCATGTCCCCTTCACTTCATACGCTCTGAAATGGTTCTCTACACTCTGCATTGCATTTGGCAGGCCTTAGTTTCACCTACTCTACTCTCTCTTTGGTTGTAGTATAAAGAATGTATTTTGCCACTTTCCGTACACTCACCCCTTCTTTCCTTTACCTATCGCGCCCCCCTGGTCGCTCCCCACATGCTATTTACACATGTGACACAATTGGTTGCTAATCACTGCTGCTATCTACACTGCTACACGCAAACTACCTCTGAGCCCTGGGACGGAAATCTATAAAACTGGCCGCCCTGAAATTCGGCTGGGTAAGATAAGCCTCAACCACCACTGACTGCAAGTAAAGAAAAGACTGGTCGAAGAAATTGTCCGCCCACTCCCCGCATCGACCACAAGCTGCGAGAGTCTCTGTACTTTAAAAATTTGCATTTCTTGTCTCTCCAAAATGGTATTTCAAAAATAAAATGAGGGAGTCACACATGGTGACAATCATAACGGGTAATTGGAGTAAGGAGAGAAAGACTAATAAAACAAGATATTAACCAAAGATAATAACAGATACTATGCTTGCACCCCCAGGATTACACGGAAAGCAGACAACACAGGATGAAGCAAGGACTGCTGACATGGGTTTGGATCATCGCTGGACTTCTGCAACTGCGCGTGCAACAAACTTTTGTAACAAACACTACACCAGCCCCGAACACTACCACACAACAGGCCACCACCAGCCCGGACACTACACCACACATAAAGACAGACATCGAAATCCCCATCTGGTGTGAAAACATTGCCAAATGGAACCCCCTTTCATTCATAGTAGAGGCCCTTCTAGTAATTGCAATAATCAACAGTGTCATTCAGACACTCAGACTCCGTAAATGGCGAGCAAAAGCTCGCTGCCCGATATATACAGTCGATCCCCCTTCTTTGGAATTCAACAAAATTGAACTCATGTAACAATCGCTGCTGAAAGATAAACCATGTACCTCTTTAACTTTATTAGGATTAAGTGGAAATGTGATGCTGCTGTTTTAAATTTTGTACTGTATATAAGTTCTTTGATATTCACCAGCCGCATGAGAGTAGCTTAGATAGCGTTAGCTAGCAATCAACTATGTGGATAAATTAAATGTTATAGTGACCTGAATTAGAGTAACCGTTAGAGATGAATTAATTTATGAATGTATTAATGGAACATTAGGTAAATGTCTCAAACCATAAGATAGAGTTGAGTGGAACCTTGCCTTGACCAAGGTGACCGGTCCACCAAGGGTGAACAGAGATCAATAGTGTGATCTACCACGCTTCGCGTTCAGGATCAAAAGGACGGAATGTAGCCATCTAAAATGGCCACCTCCAAAGGACCATGGGAAATATGGCCAACCCAGGACTCAGACAGATACACAGCCTATGTGTATCTAAATCACAGGTAACCAGACCTGATCGAAACTCCGCTCGTTTGCATTTTAATGGCCCATTTTCCCAGGACAGTAGAACTCCAATCAAGCAACCAGAACAGCCACAGATTAATCGGCGCCACTCCCTTTACTCAGAAAGCCCAACTGCCAAGGTCAATGACCGCTAAGGAACCGCCCACCTACCAAGGCACCTGCCCCTTTATTGGCCGAAATCGAAGAGAATGATCAGAGCCCTGTTGAACGATTGGATCCCAGGCTAATGACCGCCCCAAAGAGCGCAAAATCCCAGAGGAACAAAAGAGAGCGCAGCCATGTGTTCTGTGTCTTTTGGATCCGGCCTGTGCCAACCCAATTGCAGCAGGAACAGCCAGCTAAGTTCATGACCAATGATCGCTACCTGATGGTGAGCCCAGCAGAGACAGAGCCACTTTTTTCGAACCAGTCAAGTGAAGTCCAGATAAAGGCCTTATCCATTTGAACAGTGCCAGTCGCCCTGAAGTTAAGTATAGGTTATTGTAGCTGATAGGTGTAGTTTAACTCGTAGTAGATATTGTGTTTGCATGTTGAGATAACTCTTGTGTATGTAAATAAACCATCTTTTGAACTAACTAACTGGTTGTGTGGTCATTTGATCGATATATGGGAAGGCTTGTGGTTCACTAAGACAAATAGAAATACCCACAGTATTGGCGATGCTGTTGGGTCTGAAACAGAGCAACTGGTTCCATTCTGGAATCTTGACTTGTTCAGTCATATGTCATGTGAGAGTACCTTTAAGGAATGGTTCCTTAAGAAATGTACCTCTAAGAAATGGGTGTTTATCAGTGATCTCAGAGTGTGGGTGGAGCTGGGATGTCTGTCAGGTTTTTACTTTTGTTTTATGCTGTCTGCTGCAGGGTGTGTTTTAGTTTCGTTTTCAGAAATGATAGCTGCAGTCACAGCCAGAAGGTGTATTAGAGTCTCCCTCTGTAATCTAAAGACTGTAAATCGATCCTGGTGATTTAAAACTAATAACAGTAGTGACTTTAACCTGATGTGCTTCTGGTAAGAGGTGTTTAAGTCTTATGGATGTTAAAAGGAAAGCTTAAAGGATTACTTAGTGTTGTATTCTTTGGGGGTTGTATTTGAATTGATGGTTGCTAAGATGTTCACTGTATGTTTTAAAAAGGTTAACTTGAGTTCATAGAATAAACATTGTTTTACTTTAAAAAATATTTTTCCATTTCTGCTATACTACACCTGTAGAGTGGGCTGTGTGCTCCCCATACCACAATCTATTAAAAGTTGTGGGTCAGGTGAACTCCATGTCACACTCTGGGGTTCTCTAAACCCTGGCCCCTAACACATAACATCAGCTGGTATCGTAGCACATCGTAATAATCTTTATTATTGTCACAAGTTGGCTGCAATGAGGTTACTGTGAAAATGCCCTGTTTGCAACATTCCGGCGCTTGTTCGGGTACACTGAGGGAGAATTCAGAATGTCCAATTCACCTAACAGCACATCTTTCGGGACTTGTGGGAGGAAACAGGAGCACCCGGTGGAAACCCATGCAGACACAAGGAGAACGTGCAGACTCCACACAGACAGTGACGTACACCATCGGCGAGATTCTCTGTCCCACCAGCCCCGTCTTGCGGCACGGCGCAGCACGCCCTTGCGGCAGTGGGATCCTCTGTTCCAGCAGCCAGTCAATTGCGTTTCCCACTGTGGCCATCCCACGCTGTCGGGAAAGCCACGGGTGTGGGTGCACTGCCGGCGAAGCAGAGGATCTCGCCGACGGATATGTAATGGGAATGTCACTTTAAGAAATGTTTTGTCTGCTCAAGTGGCTGCAGTGATGTCAGAGTGTGGGTGGAGCTGAGCTCTGGCTCTGCATTTTAGTTTCGCTTTGAGGAAAAGCTTGGGTGTGTCTATGTTTTTAGTTTTGTTTTAGTGTTGGAGCTGCAGCCAGCCAAAGAAGGTGTAATTTTGATCTCTCTGCCATCTAAAGACCACCCCTAGATCATTTGATGATTTCAGAGTGATAACTGCTCTCAGTAGAGAATTTAAACCTGATGTGTTTCTGTAAAGAGGGTTCTTTTTGTCTTATGGATGTTGCAAGGAAAGATTAAGAGTTACTTAGAGAGTACTGTATTCTTTGGTAGATTTATTGGTGTTGATAGTTGTTAAGATGTTTACTGTGGGTTTATAAAGTGTTAACTGGTTTCATAAATAAACATTGTTTCAATTTAAAAGTACTGTATATTTCTGGTGCATCATGCCTGCAGAGCAGGCCCGTGTGTTTCCCCATAACCGCAATCTATTCAAAGTTGTGGGTTAGGTGAACTCCATGATACACTTTGGGGCTCTCTAAACCCTGGCCCATAATAAATTGGGGGCTCAAGGGGAATAAAAGTCTATCTATTGGATTGGCTCAGCGAACTTAAAGACAGTGAGGGGTGAGCATATTGTGGTTGTTTTTCAGGTGTGGTATTTCAGTTTAAGTGGGGAGTGTGTTGTGGACAATGGCTCTGTCAGAGGCTCTGAAGCTTTTGGGGGTGGAGACGGTCACACGCAGTACTTTACGGACAGAGACAAAAAACAGGCTTTTAGAGTTGGCAAAAAAATTGCAGTTATCATTACCTGACAAAATGCGAAAAGATGAGGTAATTATGGCGGTGGCTAAGCATGATACACTTTGGGGCTCTCTAAACCCTGGCCCATAACAGAGAATCCCACAGGATATTTTTTCATTTAATTTTATTCTCATATTGGAATGTACATAGCCTGTACCTGGAGCATCTCCTCATTGAAGAATGTACACTGTTCTGTTACAGTTCTTCTTGCCAATCTTTAGTTCCATTTTACCCCATCTAGTTAATCTTCTTCCAATTTAGATGTTCTATGTTTGCTTGTTCCTTGCTTTTCTCCATTACTAATCTAAACCCTATGATACTCTGATCACTCTTATCTGAATGTTCTCCCACAGATATTTGGTCGACTTCACCCATCGCATTCCCTGGCACCAGATCCAACAATGTTTCTTCAGTTGGGTTTAGATATTGGTCAAGGAAATTCTCCAAAACACAATCTTTCCCTTTACTCTAACATTTATTGCAGTCAATATTTGGCTGATTAAAATTGTCCAGTATCACCTCTCTATAGTTGTTGCACATCTCTGTGATTTCCCTGCAGATATACTACTTTGTCTCTGCCACTATTTGGAGGCCCTAGCAGAATGATAATACTCTTTTTTTTTTTGCTTTTCAACTCTAACCAAATAGATTCTGTTTTTGCCACCTCAAGGACAACCTCTCTTTCCAACACTACAATGTTGTCAATAATCAGTATAATCAGTACTACTTCACGGCCTCCATTTTTACCTCCCCTAACACTGCTGAACATGTATCTGTGAATATTAAGCACCCAGTTCTCACCATTTTGAAACCACGTTCCTGTTCTTGCCACTACATTGTGCTCCCACGCAGCTATTTTTACTTTTTGTTCACCAGCCAAGTAATTATGAAGCAGCTTTTTGTAATAAAGAGCATAATTCCTTTTAAGATGATCTTTTAATGTCAGATCTTTTTCTGGTTTGCCGTTGAAATATTTAACAAACAACTGCAGCTTTCAGTTCAATCATTCCTGGATGAGTAAAAGGATTACTTGCTCTTTGCAAAACCTGAATCAGATGTAATTACATTATTTATGTTCCAAATGCCAAAGCTGCCCGCTCTTTGGAGGCCACTAATTAATTGCACTTATGTTGTTCAAGGCAGAGGTGTCTGAAAATGAAAGGATTTTCCAACTTGTGCCTAGTTATGTACTGAATCATGAGTACTCACAGATAAGGCGTGTGTTATGTATAATGCTCGAGTTCCTGGGTGGGATTCTCCGCGGCTGACGCCGACATTGGAAAAGGCGATTGAGCAGAGAATCGGTTCTGACGTCAAAATCGTGGCGAGTGCCAGGTCAACGCCAAATCACAATTCTCCGGTGCCTTGACAACGGTGTCAATGTGTTCCACTCCGCCCATACAATAAATGCCTTTTGCATATCATTAGCGGGCCTGACCCAGTATTCTCCGGGGCCTCCACGATTCTGCGCCTCCACCGAGGGGAGTTCCCAATGGTAAGGTACACATGTGCTTTTAAAAATCGGGAAACAGGTGCCGTAATGACCCCCCATTGGACTGGAACGCTGTGCAGGCACGGACCGCCATTGCTGCGGCCTGGAAGGCAGCCATCTTCCTGAGCACCCCACTGACCACCTACCGTGGCACGTGGTTCTGCAGAGTGCCATCAGGCGTATAGGTGTACCTACCCCACCATGCCTGCACCAAGTCTCCACCCTGCACCGCACCCTCAGCAAACTAATTCCCCCCCCAACCCCCGAAACCGGCTGCGAACCACCGGCAGGCCAGCATGCGGCCCACCCAAGGGCAACGCCCATAGTAGCCCAGGGGGGCGCCGGACAGAGGCCGCAGATCGTACCGCTGGCAAAGGCCCCGCCAGCCGGTTTGCACCCGTCGGAACATGGTCAGGCGCCAGGGGCAGAGGCCCCCAGGATTCTGGGCACTGACGGGGTCAGGGCTTCGAGGATCGGGGGGTGAGGGCATTCGGGGCAGTGCCAACCGGGATCACCATATAGCCCGTTGGACTTGGTTGGGTACATGGGTACTAACCATGCTTACATATCGTCCTTTCACCCCCTGCAGACAATAGATGTTGGCACTCAACCAGCAATGGTTGCCGCAGTCAGGAGCTGCTCCAGGGGGACCCTGCAGCAATGAAGCCTGCCCCAGTGGAACAGGAGGCAGCCAGTGAGGATGGATATCAGGCCGTCCAACAAAATGCCCTGCGTCCAGGGGGTGATATGTCGCCCTATGAGCACCTGCAGGTGACAGGCTGATCTTCACAAACTGAAAGGGGTTCCACTCGTTGAAAGTGCAGCTGGTGTGTGCCAATCAGCTGCGCATCATTCACGTCTGCGTCTGTTACCTGGGTATTGTGAACGTCGCCTTCATCCTGGCATACTCGACGGTTCCTGGCTTCTTCAAGGCGCAGCCCAGCTTGGGGGGTTGGCTCCTGGGTGACAGGAGTTATCTACTGCGATCGTGGCTGATGATGCTTATCCGGATGCCATAGACCAATGCGAAAACCTGCTACAATGGCATGCTGCGACCAGGGGTGTTATCGAGCGGTGCATCGGCATCTTGAAGGTGCAGTTCAGGTGCCGGGACCACTCTGGAGGGCCCCTCCAGTATAATGCTGAGAGGGTTGCCCACATCGTGGTGGCTTGCTGCATCCTACACAGCATTGCGCAATAGAGGTACGACGTGCTGGTGGGGGTGATTGAATGCCTGTATTCGTCTGCCGTGAAGGATGTGGGGGAGGGGGAGATCGGACAGTACATGGGACCCGGGCAGGCAAAGGAGGCCGCACATCGTGTGCACATGGGCCAATGCGCACAAGACAATCTAATTGCCTCCGGATTCACTGATGGTGGGGGGGGGGGGGGGGGGGGGGGGGGGGCGGGGGGGCGGGTGGAGCTGGCCAGGCCCTAGGTTGGCAGTCATGATAGTTATGGTCCATGCGATGGAGGATGATGACAACCAGCCCTGCAACGAGCTCTGGTGCGCCACATCATATGACGAGATCTGGCTCCTGCCCACAATAGCACTTCCCACCGTCCACCTGGGTGATCCCTGCATGCTAGCTGGCCATTCCATCACACAGTAACTTTAATCCCTGGGGTGGCGGAGGTGGGGGGTGGGGGACACCACAGCGGTCTGTGCTGGCTGAGGCATGGCCCCTGCGCCAAGCCCACAGCCAACATCTACCCATTCCCCCCCCCCCCCCCCCACCCCCATCCCCCCGCGCCCCCTCTGCGGCCAGCCCAGTTCCAGCAGAACTGGTGTCTACTTTGCTGTCTTTATGGGCCCGAAACATACGCCTAGGTAGAGTCCCAGAGGTACATCAGTAGTGGAGGAGGCCTGCTGTGATTCCTGCTCTTGACCTGGGTCCTCTTTGGCTGTCTTCTGGGACGACCGGGCCTGGATGAGCTGGCTGCTGCTCGGTGTCCCAGGTGGTGTGGTGCCACCCTGTACTGCCTGCTGCCCATGTGATGCACCAGGGACTGGAGGGGGGGAATCCAAGGTGCTGCGGTGTTCCGAAACCTCCCCTGTGGGAGTCACGGGCCCCACCACCCCCTCCTTCCTCGAAGTCCCCTATGGCCCCCGGGCTATTCCATGGGACAGGGGTGCAAGAGAATCTAACCCCTGTCAGTCCTGGAGACCCGGTGCCTCCTTGAACAGGGTCTGCATGCTTGTGGCCATGGAGCACAGGGAGTGGACCACCTCCATCTGGGACCGTGCCACATCACACTGCGACTGTGCTACCACCTTCTGGGTGTATGCCACATCAGCCAGTGACTGCACCATCTCCCTCTGGGATTAGGTCATAACCCTATGTGTCCATGCCTCTCGGCCAGTACCAGAGCAAACTTATTGACGCTCTAAGCTGGCGCCCGCTGTGATTGAGCTACGCTCAGGAGCGCCACTGCAATGTCCAGATGGCTCTGAACATAGCTGCCTGTTATAGGGGAGCCCTGTCCTGGACCTCAGCCACTGCCTGCACAAAGTGCCCCAAGCCTTAGGCATGTTGACCCATGGCTGAAAACATCACCCCCAAGGCCTCCACTATAGACATCACCCGTGCTGTGTCGGATGGGTAGCACACATCAACCCCTCATGTAATCCCTGGCTCTGCGTCTCCACCTCCACAATCGATGGGACCTTCCGATTCAGAAGCCCAAAATCTGGCTGGACGGCAGCTAGTCCCTGGGGTTGGTCCACGCGCCGACCGTCCACCACCTCGGAAGTTCCCACCTCCACCTGCTGTACCAGAGCATGTGTAATAGAAAACGCAGTGTTAGGCAGTCCGATGCATGCAGCCCAGAGGGTGGATAGCTGGTGACTTCAGTGGCCAGGACACTTGGCCATAGTGCAGGGTGTCGGTTCGGTCGCCTTCCAAATGCGGGGGGGGAGGGGCTGGTTACAGGTGTGTGGGACTGGGGGTTGGTGCTAGGGTCACATGCTGCCTTCTCACCCTGGCCACCCTGAGGAGGTTGTGCTTTTTTCTGGCACTCCTGGCCGCTCCAGACGATGTTGCCCATGGCACTGACGACCCCTTCCACCTGCGCCCAGGCCCAGCAAACGGTGGTTGTTATATTACCCTAGGTGGTAATATGTTGCGTTCTTTGTCTTTTCTTCCAGATTGATCCGATGTGATGTTGGCGAAGAATGCACCAATCATAAGATTGAAACAAAACAAATTTATTATAAACTATTGCTTAAACGAAGTTCGCACTCTCTCCTGAGCTACAGTTAATAATTAAGTAATATTGAATCTGTCTAGCAGTACTCAATAATCTAAATAGTCACTAATTACACTATGATCTAACCTCGTGTTAACTCTGTCTAATCTAATCTTCTCCTAATGCTGTTATGATGCTTTCTCCTTATACTAATATCCAGAATTCCCTCAGGGTCTGATTTATATACAGAGAAGGGGTAGTGCCCTCCAGTGTTTGAATTACACAGAGATGTAATAATTTAGCCTTCACTAACCTGACTCTATACATATCATTACATCCCCCTTTTTCTTAAAACATTTCTTTTCTGTTTACAAAGAAAAAAATGTATAATATTGGTACAATACATGACATGTATATGAATTTAACATGTAGTGAAAAATCAATAACGAAAAAGTTCAACAAGTATTATTCACAAATTGAGTCTGTCCAGCTTCCTTCTTTTCCTGGTTCACATTCTTAAATCACAAAGAGGAGACTCAGTCATTTTTAATGTCCTCTGTGAATCTTCACGAACTTTGGAAGATGTCAACGTAGCGTTGAAAATACTTTCACGGTGTTGTAGATCTAGAAAGATATTGTTATGTTGTTTGAGTTTCAAAAGTTCCCGTCGATTACATCGAACAATTGATCCTTCTTCTGTTTGAATTATATAGGAGCATGGTGCTACTTCACGAATAACTTTTGCAGGAGCAGACCATCCTTCATCAGGATTTTGATCCTGACTATGTCTCCTGGAAGCAGTGTTTCCAGTGTAGTTGCATGTTGATTGTAGTACTATTGCTGGTTATCTCATTGATGTTGCATCTTTTTTATTACGGGTAGATGATCTGGATCAGATAATGTAATGGACGGTAGAGTAGTCCTTAACTCCCTGTTCACGACTTCCGGTTGCGGTTATGCAGAGCTAAGTCGCACGTTCGGCAGCTCCTGCTTGGAACGGACTTTTGGGCTCTTTTCAGGGCCTCCAATGGATTTTTTCGACATTTCCCAGTGTGGGAAGAAGACTGTAACATTCCCCCGACAGTTTATGGCTTGGACCAGGAGCAGGGCGACTAAAAAAGTGGTGGTGAACCCAAAGAAAGTGCGAGGGAAGAAGAGCAAGATGGCGGCGGGCGAGGACCAGGCAGTGTGGGTGCAGTGGGCGCAGGAGCAGCAGGAGGTTATCCAGCACTGCTTCAGGGAGCTCAAAGCAGACCTGCTGGAGCCGATGAAGGCTTCTATCGATAAGCTGCTGGAGACCCAGGCGGCCCAGGGGGTGGCGATCCGCGAGGTCCGACAAAAGATCTCCGATAACGAGGACGAGATCTTGGACCTAGCGGTAAAGGTGGAGGTGCACGAGGCGCTCCACAAGAAATGGCAGGAACGGTTCGAGGAGATGGAGAATCGGTCGAGTCGGAAGAATCTGCGGATCCTGGGCCATCCGGAGGGGCTGGAGAGGTCGGACGTGGGGGCCTATGTGGTCACCATGTTAAACTCGCTGATGGGAACGGGGTCCTTCCAGGGGCCGCTGCAGCTGTCAGGGGCCCATCAAGTGCTGGCGAGGAGGCCCAAGGCTAACGAGCCGCCGCGGGCGGTGCTCGTGCGGTTTCATCGGTTCACTGATCGGGAGTGCGTGCTCAGGTGGGACAAGAAAGAGAGGAGCAGCAGGTGGGAGAACGCAGAGGTTTGAATATATCAGGACTGGAGCGGGGAGGTGGCGAAGAAGAGGGCCGGGTACAACCGGGCGAAGGCGGTGCTGCACAGGAAGGGGGTGAAGTTTGGCATGCTGCAGCCGGCACGACTGTGGATCACCTACAAGGACCGGCACCATTATTTTGAGTCCCTGGAGGAGGCATAGGCCGAGAAGCTGGACACAAACTGAGGGTTGGGTTGGGTGGTCGGGGATTGTTGTTGGTGTGTTACATTTTGAGGGGGGGCTCTTTGCTCTTGTTTCTTTTTGATTCGGCGTGGGTGGTTTAGGGTGGGTTGGGCACTGTTTTAGTTGGGTCCGTCGGGTGGGCTCTTGGAGGGGGGGGCGAGTAAATGGAGTAGGAGTGGATGGCCCACAATGGGAGGTGTCGAAGGAGAGGTGGGAGTGGCCGGGGTCAGCAGGAGTCAGCTGACTTGCGGGAGTGCAATGGGGGGAGCAAAGCAGCTAGGAGGGGTCCTAGGTGGGGGGGGGGGGGGAACCGGGTTGCTGCTGGTATGGTCAAGGGGGAGCTGGAGTGAGTAGAGAGGGTTGGGACGGGGGTCTGCCGCCGTGGGGAACAGGCCGGGCATGGGGTGCGGGCGCGTGGCTGGCCGAGGAGGGGTTATGGCTAGTCGGCGGGGGAGGGGGGCAGGTAGCCCCCTGATCCGGCTGATAACCTGGTATGTAAGGGGACTGAACGGGCCGGTCAAGCGGGCCCAGGTGTTCGCGCACCTGAAGGGGCTGAAGGCGGATGTGGTCATGCTCCAGGAGACACACCTGAAGGTGGCAGACCAGGGAAGATTGAGGAAAGGGTGGGTAGGTCAGGTGTTTCATTCGGGGCTGGATGCCAAAAATCGGGGGGTGGCGATCTTGGTGGGAAAGATGGTGTCGTTCGAGGCGTTGAGCATTGTGACAGACAATGGCGGCAGGTATGTAATGGTAAATGGTAAGCTGCAAGAGGAGAGGGTGGTGCTGGTCAATGTGTACGCCCCGAACTGGGACGATGCGGGTTTTATTCGGCGCATGTTGGGTCGGATCCCGGACTTGGAAGTGGGGGGCCTGATAATGGGGGGGGGGGGGGACTTTAACACGGTGTTGGATCCGGCACTGGACCGCTCCAGGTCTAGGACGGGTAGGAAGCCGGCGGCGGCTAACGTGCTGAGGGGGTTTATGGACCAGATGGGAGGGGTGGACCCTTGTAGATTTGCAAGGCCGGGGGCTAGGGAATTTTCATTCTTCTTGCATGTTCATAAGGCCTATTCCCAGATCGACTTTTTTATTATGAGCAGGGCGCTGATAGCGAGAGTAGAGGATACCGAGTACTCGGCGATAGCCATTTCGGATCACGCCAAGCATTGGGTAGACCTAGAGCTGGGGAGGAGAGGGACCAGCGCCCATTGTGGCGCTTGGAGGTGGGGCTGTTGGCGGACGAGGAGGTGAGTGAGCGGGTCCGAGGAAGCATAGAGAGATACCTGGAGGCCAACGACAACGGGGAGGTCCGAGTGGGGATGGTCTGGGAGGTGCTGAAGGCGGTGGTTCAGGGAGAGCTGATCTCCATTAGGGCCCACAAGGAGAGGAGAGAGCAGAGGGAGAGGGAGAGGCTGGTGGGGGAGATGGTGAGGGTAGACAGGAGGTATGCGGAGGTGCCTGAGGAGGGACTGTTGAGGGAGACGCGTAGCCTCCAGGCCGAATTCGACCTGTTGACCACCAGGAAGGCGGAGGCATAGTGGAGGTAGGCCCAGGGGGAAATTTATGAATATGGGGAAAAGGCAAGTCAGATGCTGGCGCATCAGCTTCGGAAGCGGGACGCAGCTAGGGAGATCGGGGGAGTTAAGGATAGGGGAGGGAGTGTGGTGCGGAGTGGGGTTGACATCAATGGGGTCTTCAGGGACTTTTATGAGGAACTGTATCGGTCCCAGCCCCCACTGGAGGAGGGAGGGATGGGCCGCTTTCTGGACCAATTGAGGTTCCCGAAGGTGGAGGAGGGGCCGGTGGTGGGATTAGGGGCCCCGATTGGGCTGGAGGAGCTGGCCAAAGGGATAGGGAGCATGCAGGCGGGGAAGGCACCGGGGCCAGATGGTTTCCCGGTCGAATTCTACAAAAAATATGTGGACCTGTTGGGCCTGTTGCTGGTTAGGACATTCAATGAGGCATGGGAGGGGGGCCTTTGCCCCCGACGATGTCCCGGGCACTGATCTCCTTGATCCTGAAGCGGGACAAGGATCTTCTTGCATGTTCATAAGGCCTATTCCCAGATCGACTTTTTTATTATGAGCAGGGCGCTGATAGCGAGAGAAGAGGATACCGAGTATGGGTCTTACAGGCCGATTTCGTTGTTAAACGTAGATGCCAAGGTGCTGACGAAGGTATTAGCCACAAGAATTGAGGATTGTGTGCCGCAGGTCATCCACGAAGACCAGACGGGTTTCGTGAAGGGGAGACAGTTGAACGCGAATGTGCGGAGGCTCCTGAATGTTATTATGATGCCGGCGAGGGAGAGGGAGGCAGAAATAGTGGTGGCGATGGACGCTGAGAAGGCCTTCGATAGGGTAGAGTGGGGGTACTTGTGGGAGGTGCTGAAGTGGTTTGGGTTTGGGGAGGGTTTCGTCAGGTGGGTTAGGCTGTTGTACGAGGTCCCGATGGCGAGTGTGGCCACGAACAAGAGGAGGTCTGAGTACTTTCGGTTGCATCGAGAGACGAGGCAGGGGTTCCCCCTGCTCTTCGCACTGGCGATTGAACCCCTGGCTATGGCACTGAGGGAGTCGAGGAACTGGAGGGGGTTGGTGCGGGGTGGGGAGGTGCATAGGGTGTCGCTCTATGCGGACGACTTGCTGCTATATGTGGCAGACCAGGTGGGGGGAATGCCGGAGGTAATGAGGATCCTCAGGGATTTCGGGATTTCTCAGGGTATAAGCACAACATGGGGAAGAGCGAATTGTTCGTGATTCACCCAGGGGACCAGGAGAGGGGGATTGGTGAGCTTCCACTAAAAAGGGCGGAGAGGAGCTTCAGGTATTTGGGGGTCCAGTTGGCCAGGAGCTGGGGGGCTCTGCATAGACTTAATTTCACGAGGCTAGTGGAGCAAATGGAGGAGGCGTTTAAGAGGTGGGACGCGTTGCCGCTGTCCCTGGCGGGTAGGGTGCAGTCAGTTAAGATGACGGTGCTCACAAGGTTTTTGTTCCTGTTCCAGTGCCTCCCCATTCTTATCCCGAAGGCCTTCTTTAGGCGGGTCAACAGGAGCATAAGGGGTTTGTGTGGGCGCGAGGGACTCCGAGGGTAAGAAGGGTGTTCCTGGAGCGGAGTAGGGATGGGGGGGTGCTGGCACTGCCCAACCTCTGTGGGTACTACTGGGCCGCCAATGTGGCGATGGTGTGCAAGTGGGTGATGGAGGGGGGGGGGGGGGCTGCATTGAAGAGGCTGGAGGCGGCGTCTTGTGAGGGTCCGAGTCTGGAGGTGATGGCAACAGCGCCGCTGCCGCTCCCTCCAATGAGGTATACCACGAGCCCGGTGGTGGCGGCTACCCCCAAAATCTGGGGGCAGTGGAGGCGGCACAGGGGGGAAGTGGGTGCCTCGGTGTGGACCCCAATACGGGGGAACCACCGGTTTGTCCCCGGGAGAATAGATGGAGGGTTTTCGGGGTGGCACAGGGCAGGGATAAGAAGGTTGGAGGACCTGTTTGTGGATGGGAAGTTCGTGAGCCTGGGTGAGCTGGAGGAGAAGTATGGGTCCCCCCCGGGGAACAACTTTAGGTATCTACAGGTAAGGGCGTTTGCCAGGTGGCAAGTAGTGGAACTCCCGCTGCTGCTGCCACGCACGGTACAGGACAGGGTGCTCTCGGAGGGGTGGATTGGAGAGGGAAAGATCTCGGCAACTTACCAGGTGATGCAGGAGGAGGAGGAGGCCTCGGTGGTGGAGTTGAAAGGTAAGTGGGAGGAGGAGTTGGGGGAGGAGATCGAGGAGGAGACGTGGGCAGATGCCTTTGGGAGGGTGAACTCTTCCTCTTCGTGCGCGAGGCTCAGCCTCATACAGTTTAAGGTGCTGCACAGGGCACACATGACCGTAACAAGGATGAGCCGGATTTTTGGGGTTGAGGACAGGTGTGTTAGGTGCTCAGGGAGCCCGGCAAACCACACCCATATGTTCTGGGCATGCCCAGCGCTGGAGGAGTTTTGGAAGGGCGTAGCAAGGACGGTGTGGAGGGTGGTAGGATCTAGGGTCAAACCGGGCTGGGGGCTCGCAATATTTGGGGTTGCAGGGGAGCCGGGAGTGCAGGAGGCGAAAGAGGCCGGTATTCTGGCCTTTGCGTCCCTGATAGCCCGGCGAAGGATTCTTCTTCAGTGGAAGGATGAGAGGCCCCCAAGCGTGGAATCCTGGATCAACGATATGGCGGGGTTTATTAAATTGGAGAGGGTGAAATTTGCCTTAAGGGGATCGGTGCAAGGGTTTTTTAGATGGTGGCAACCATTCTTGGACTTTCTGGCAGAACGGTAGACAATGGTCAGCAGCAGCAACCTTGGGGGAGGGGGGGTTCTAATTTATTTTTATTTGTCTACACTGGGGGATCTGAGGGGGGTGTATATATTTGCTATGTTTGCTGTGTGTTAATTTGGGGTGTTAATTTATTATTTATGTATGGGGGGAGGGGGGCATGTGGGTTGTTTTATTTTGTTATGTATTTAATTCTATTGGGTTCCTTTTTCATTTTGTTGTTGATATTTTGTGAAAACTTCAATAAAAATTATTTTTTAAACTCCCTGTTCAGCAACAATTGTGCTGGTTGAACTTTTTGACATGTTTCGCATCTAAGTATCATATCAATGATGTCTCGGTTGGTACCAGGCCAAAACACAGCTTGTCTCGCTCTTCTCTGGTTCAGAATCATGTGTCGGAGAGGCAAAGGTATTACTATTGATCAAGTCAATGTAACAGTCCATCCACAACTGTTTGTTCTGCTTGTATATTCCTGAACTTGGAACAATTCCCTTTTGGCCAACCAGTGTTTAGATGGTCTATGACTCTTTGAAGCATTGAATCCTTCTTGGTTTCTTCACGGATGAGGTTCAGTTTCACATCTGAAGCAGGAAGAGTTTCAGCTCGAAGCTGCACATGAGCTTCTATGTGCTGTATAAATTCAGGAGGTTTCTGTTCTGAATTAATTGTACGTGATAAAGCGTCAGCAATTATCAAGTCCTTCAATGCCTTCAGTCATCTGTTCCATCACACGATGGAAAATCATTGGAAAAATGTTCTTCTTGAAAAGCTTCTTCCTTTGTATCCACTCTTCTAACTTCCATCTGTTTTGAATTTAAATTCAAAGATTTAAATTTGAGAGTGGATCTGCACAGTGCAGTGAAGTGGTTGTGTTTGTCACATTGTGTGTAAATTGTTCCTCGTGCTGGACATTTTTTTTGAGGGTGGGCATATCCACACTTTCCACATGTAATCACGTACACGTCATCACGCACAAAGCTTCTTCGTGCATGCGCGGATCGGTCTTCTTCCATCTCACATCTTTTTGTGAAGTGCGCATGTGTAGGTTTAGAATGTGTATGCGGAAGAAGGCTGCCATCACAACGCGCATCTTTTTGAGCTGCGACACAGCCTTACCATATTCTACCTCGAGGTTCATTTTCGGGCCCTTTGCTCAGAGGAGTATTTCATTATACTGCCTTTTGGATAATTGATGCACTTTTCGATTGCGTTTTCAAGCTTGAGATCTTTCTGTCTCAGCAAACGTTCCCTGAGTTTATCATCGATTATTCTGAATACAATTTGATCCCTGATCATTGAATCATTTAACACAGAGAAATTACATGTTTGAGCTAATAGTTTGAGATCTGTCACAAAGCAATCAATTGATACACCTTTATTTTGCATTCTTCTTTTCAAGTCAAAACGCTCAAAAGTTTAATTTATCTGGATCTTGCAATGAAGATCGAACTTTTCTATAACTACTTCAAATTTGGTCTCATCCTGATCCACAGCAATCCTGGGATTATATTCATTGGAGTTTAGGAGGTTGAGGGGAGATCTAATAGAAACTTACAAGATAATGAATGGCTTAGATAGGGTGGACGTCGGGACGTTGTTTCCATTAGTAGGGGAGACTAGGACCCGGGGGCACAGCCTTAGAATAAAAGGGAGTCACTTTAGAACAGAGATGAGGAGAAATTTCTTCAGCCAGAGAGTGGTGGGTCTGTGGAATTCATTGCCACAGAGGGCGGTGGAGGCCGGGACGTTGAGTGTCTTTAAGACAGAAGTCGATAAATTCTTGATTTCTCACGAAATTAAGGGCTATGGAGAGAGAGCGGGTAAATGGAGTTGAAATCAGCCATGATTGAATGGTGGAGTGGACTCGATGGGCCGAATGGCCTTACTTCCGCTCCTATGTCTTCTTGTCTTATGGAAATGAGTTATACAGTTTTATGGCGTGTGGACCAGGGTAAAGTTAGAAATAGAGCTAATTTACGATTATTACTCGCAGCGTTTAAATCAGAAGCATCCAGATACAATTGAAATTGCTGCTTGAACACTCGCCAGTTAACATCAAGTTTACCGGTGATCCAGAGTTGTCGTGGAGCATGAGCTTTCTCCTTCAGGCCTGGATTCTTCGATGTCCTGCAGTAACAGGTCTATTCTTCAGAATTTGAGCTGCATGTTAGTTTTTCTGACTAAATCCTCACTAAACTATCTAACTAGCTTCAGCACTCACCTGGTACCAGATTATATTACCCGTTGTGGTAATGTGTTGTGTTCTTTGTCTTTTCTTCCAGAATGATCCGATGTGTTGTTGACAAAGAATTCACCAATCATAAGATTGAAACAAAACTAATTTATTATAAACTATTGATTAAATGAAGTTCACACACTCTCCTGAGCTACAGTAAATAATTAATTAGCATTGAATCGGTCTAGCAGTACTCAATAATCTAAATAATCACTAACTACACTATGATCTAACCTCATGTTAGCTCTGTCTAATTTAATCTTCTCCTAATTCTGTTATCATGCTTTCTCCTTACACTAATACTTAGAATTCCCTCAGGATCTGATTTATATGCAGAGAAGTGGTGGTGCCCTATAGTGTTTGAATTACACAGAGATGTAATAACTAACATGACTATATACATATCATTATAATGGTGGCTGGCGGCCTCCTTCCCACCTGGGGTACATGATGAACTGCCTCTCCTCCTCTTGCAGGGTGTCCAGTTCCACATCAGTGAACCTCAGGGCCATCCATCTTGCTACCATCCTATTGGCTAGGATGGTGTGCGTGGGGAGTGAAGTGTGTATATGCATCTGCAGCTGGTCAGCCTCCTGAGTGCCAATCATGGGTCCGCACCGTTTCCCATTGGAATCGGTTGTGTTCCACGTGGCGCTGGTGCTGGGCCCATAATGGTTGTTCAATCGGTCCAGATGCGGCGCCAGTTTTGGTGTCGTGGGAGTCCACGAATCCTGCCCGGACGTCAACACGTCATCTCAGGAACGGAGAATCCAGCCGCCTCCAGCTATTGTCCTGTTCAATTGCAAAGGAAAGACCTTTGCCCCATTGCAACTATAGAATTTTATCAGTGCCTCTAAAAATCATTAACTCAGGGTAAAGTTTGATAATGAGCAGCTAGTGTTTTGCTGTTGCTCAATGGAAAACATCTGAAAACCTAACAGGTCATGGAGAGGAAAAGCAGACAGGGGTTAAAGCAGGTGGCTGATCCCACTGCTGCCCATTATCCAGCTTGAGAGAATATTTAACATTGACCTAAAAGAGACAAGAAGGGTTGTGATGTGTAACAGAGAATGTGTAACAGGTAAGGGGTGTAACATGGCTGGTGTACAATGAGTGGGCATATGACAGTAGGTGTATGACTAGAAGAGTGAGTAGCAGCTGGGTAGTATAACCAATGGGCTGTGTAATAGACAGGCAGACTGCATCACAGGTGGGTGTATAAATGGAAGGTGTACGATGGTGGACGCATGATAGGAGGGTCATATGACAGGGATGGGGTTAATGGACTGAGAATCTGACAAAAGGTTTGTGTAACAGATGCTGCTGTGTGAGGGAATGGCTGTATAAGTGATGGAGAATATGAGGGAAAATTGTATAAAATTGTATAATTTTTGGAGAATGTATCTGAGGAAGGATTGTATAACGGATGGAGTGTCTGAGTGAGGATTGTATAACGGATGGAGAATCTGAGGCAAAATTGTATAATGGATGGAGTGGCTGAGGAAGGATTGTATAATGGATGGAGGAGTATCTGAGGGAGGATTGTATAATGGTTGGAGTGTCTGAGGGAGGAGTGTATAATGGATGGAGAAGTATCTGAGGGAGGATTGTATAATGGATGGAGTGTCTGAGGGAGGATTGTATAATGGATGGAGGAGTGTCTGAGGGAGGATTGTATAATGGATGGAGTGTCTGAGGGAGGATTGTGTAATGGATGGAGGAGTATCTGGGGCAGGATTGTATAATGGATGGAGTGTCCGAAGGAGGATTGTATAACGGATGGAGTATCTGAGGGAAAGGCTATATAACGGATGGAGTGTCTGAGGGAGGATTGTATAACGGATGGAGTGTCTGAGGGAGGATTGTATAATGGATGGAGGAATATCTGAGGGAGGATTGTATAACGGATGGGGAGTCTGAGGGGGGATTGTATTATGGATGGAGTGTCTGAGGGAGGGTTGTATAACGGATGGGGAGTCTGAGGGAGGATTGTATAATGGATGGAGGAATATCTGAGGGAGGATTGTATAACGGATGGGGAGTCTGAGGGGGGATTGTATTATGGATGGAGTGTCTGAGGGAGGATTGTATAACGGAAGGGGAGTCTGAGAGAGGATTGTATAATGGATGGAGTGTCTGAGGGAAAGGCTGTATAACGGATGCGGTGTCTGAGGGAGGATTGTTTAATAGATGGCAAGTATGAGGGAGGATTACATAATGGATGGAGTGTCTGACAAAGGATTGTATAACAGATGAGGTGTCTGAGGGAAAGACTGTATAACGGATGGGGTGTCTGACGGAGGATTGTGAACTGATGGAGGGTACATTTCATCCACCACATTGCGCCCAATGCTTATCGGTGCACACCGGGTGAATAGCAGGAGAGGGCAAAATCGAGATTCCCATTTTGCCATTCACCCGGCCCACTCCCGATGGCAAGATCCTGGAGCGAAATTCTCCATCCCGCCCCGCCACATTTCTGCCCCGACCCGCCGGCGGGATGCTCCGTTACACCGGCCGGTCAATGGGGTTTCCCATTGTGGGGCAGCCCCACGCCGTCGGGAAACCCCCGGGCGCCGGCAAAACGGGGACTCCCGCCGGTGGAGAATAACGCCCCAGATCTCACCCAAAAAATGGCCGGAATATATTTTGGCCTAATTTGCATTCATTTCAATCTTATTAACATAATTTAAGTTGAATGCAATGGCCTCACGGGAGTTATCCGCCCCTGCCCCCAACGAGAAGTCATACGGGCACCATTGAGTACTCCTTTAAAAAAATGTGAAGTGGGCGCAATGGCTGCCGAGGGAAGTGAGGAGTTGAGTAGCCCTTTCCATTTACTGGCATGCAGTGCATGGGCACCAGAGCTGCTCTCCAGTACTCGGGGGTGGGGGCTCCTCCGGGGGTGGTTGGGGGGCGGTGGCTGGGCTTGTTTGAGGGCTGTAGTGTTCCAGGTCAGGAGTTGCCCATGGGCCAGGGTGAAGTGAGCGGCTTTGTGTATGTGAGGCATTGAAGCCATCTTTAAACATTATGGAGACCCATTTCCGCGCCCTGTGAATTTTGATGCCCGTGGCAGCCGTCCTCTGGAGAGCCACAGTGCCTGGCTTACCAGTGTCACTGGCATCACCGTGCCACCCTGCTCTGCCTGCTGCCCTTGAGAAGCGCCGGTGTAAGCAGGGGGGAAATCAGAGAACTAGAGACCGCCATAGTTAAACCGCCATAGAGACCGGCAATTTAAAAAGAGCAACTTGTAACTCACTCCCATTGAGTTCTCCCAGTGAGCCAGAGAAGACACAGCCAGAGTGAGACAGCAAAGAGTGAGTTTGGGAATTTGAAGCTGGGTGGGAATTCGAAGCTGAGTGAATTCGAGGAGGTGCTTTTTAACCCTGGTAAGTGACTGGTAAGTAGTTTTTCTTTTCATTGTCTAATTTATTTATTTTTTCTTTCGTTTTTTGGAATTGTAGTTGTATACGTTTACCTAAGATTTAAGACATGGCAGGAGATCCCAGACCCGTGTCATGCTCCTCATGTGCGATGTGGGAGCTCAGAGACACGTCCACTGTCCCTGGCTCCTTCATGTGCAAGAAGTGTGTCCAGTTGCAGCTCCTGGTAGACCTCTTGACGGCTCTGAAGCTGTGGATGGACTCACTTTGGAGCATCCGTGATGCTGAGGACGTCGTGGATAGCACGTTTGGCGAGTTGGTCATACCGCAGGTGAAAGTTACTGAGGGAGATAGAAAATGGGTGACCAAAAGACAGAGCAAGAGTAGGAAGGCAGTGCAGGTATCCCCTGCAGTCATCTCCCTGCAAAACAGATATACCGCTTTAGATACTGTTGAGGTAGATGGTTCACCGAGGGAAGACAGCAGCAGCCAGGTTCATGGCACCGTGGCTGGCTCTGCTGCACAGCTGGGCAGGAAGACGAATGGCAGGGCTATAGTGATAGGGGACTCAATCGAAAGGGGAATAGACAGGTGGTTCTGCGGACGCAATCGAGACTCCAGGATGGTATGTTGCCTCCCTGGTGCAAGGGTCAAGGATGTCTCGGAGCGGCTGCAGGACATTCTGGGGGGGGAGGGTGAACAGCCAGCTGTCGTGGTGCACATAGGCACCAACGATATAGGTAGAAAATGGGACGAGATCCTACAAGCTGAATTCAGGGAGTTAGGAGTTAAACTAAAAAGTAGGACCTCAAAGGTAGTAATCTCAGGATTGCTACCAGTGTCACGAGCTAGTCAGAGTAGAAATGTCAGGATAGATAGGATGAATGCGTGGCTGAAGAGATGGTGCAAGAGGGAGGGATTCAAATACCTGGGGCATTGGAACCAGTTCAGGGGGAGGTGGGACAAGTACAAACCGGACGGTCTGCACCGGGGCAGGACTGGAACCGATGTCCGGGGGGGAGGGGGGAGGTGCCTTGCTAGAGCTGTTGGGGAGGGTTTAAACTAATGTGGCAGGGGAATGGGAACCGATGCAGGAAGTTGGAAGGTAGTAAAACAGGGACAGAAACAAAAGGCAGTAATGGGGAAAGTGTAAGGCAGAGAAGCCATCGTCAAAAATCAAAAAGGGCGATAGTACAAAGTACAGTGACTGAGGGGAGCTCAGTGAATAGGCCCAGTAATACTGAAAGGAATAAAACGGGAAGTAAAAACATTAATGGTAAGCGATGCGGCAGGTTGTTACATGAAGATATGGGTTCAACGACAAGGAAAATTAGGAGAAAAGTTAAGAGGAAATATAACTTAGGAGAGGTTACTGATCGAGGTGTTAAGATTCAAAATGGAGGTAAAAAAGCCAACATAAGTGTACTTTACCTGAATGCTCGTAGTATTCGGAATAAGGTAAAGAGTTGATGGCGCAAGTCATCGTGAATGACTATGATTTAGTGGCCATTACTGAAACATGGTTAAAGGGTGGTCACGACAGGGAGTTAAATATCCGAGGGTATCAAACTATTCAGAAGGACAGAGTGGATGATCAGGGAGGTGGTGAAGCTCTGTTATTTAAGGATGACATCCGGGCAATAGTAAGGGATGACATCGGTGCTCTGGAGGATAAGGTTGAATCCATTTGGGTGGAAATCAGGACTAGTAAGGTGGAAAAGTCACTGATAGGAGTAGTCTATAGGCCACCAAATAGTAACATTATGGTGGGTCAGGCAATAAACAAAGTAATAACAGATGCATGTAGAAATGGTACAGCAGTTATCATGGGAGATTTTAATCTACATGTCGATTGGTTTAACCAGGTCGGTCAAGGCACCCTTGAGGAGGAGTTTATCGAATGGATCCGCGATAGTTTCCTAGAACAGTATGTAATGGAACCTAAGAGGGAACAAGCGGTCCTAGATCTGGTCCTGTGTAATGAGACAGGATTGGTTCATGATCTCATAGCTAGGTATCCTCTCGGAAGGAGCGATCACAATATGGTGGAATTTAAAATACAACTGGAGGGTGAGAAGGTAAAATCAAACACTAGTGTTTTGTGCTTAAACAAAGGAAATTACAATGGGACGAGAGAAGAACTAGCTAAGGTAGGCTGGGAGCAAAGGCTTTATGGTGAAACAGTTGAGGAACAGTGGAGAACCTTCCAAGCGATTTTTCACAGTGCTCAGCAAAGGTTTATACCAACAAAAAGGAAGGACGGTAGAAAGAGGGAAAATCGACCATGGATATCTAAGGAAATAAGGGAGAGTATCAAATTAAAGGAAAAAGCATACAAAGTGCCAAAGATTAGTGGGAGACTAGAGGACTGGGAAATCTTTAGGGGCAACAGAAAGCTACTAAAAAGGCTATAAAGAAGAGTAAGATAGATTATGAGAGTAAACTTGCTCAGAATATAAAAACAGATCGTAAAAGTTTCTACAAATATATGAAACAAAAAAGAGTGGCTAAGGTGAATATTGGTCCTTTAGAGGATGAGAAGGGAGATTTAATAATGGGAGATGAGGAAATGGCTGAGGAACTGAACAGGTTTTTTGGGTAGAAGACACAAATAACATGCCAGTGACTGATAGAAATGAGGCTATGACAGGTGAGGACCTTGAGAGGATTGTTATCACTCAGGAGGTAGTGATGGGAAAGCTAATGGGGCTAAAGGTAGACAAGTCTCCTGGCCCTGATGGAATGCATCCCAGAGTGCTAAAAGAGATGGCTAGGGAAATTGCAAATGTACTACTGATAATTTACCAAAATTCACTCAACTCTGGGGTGGTCTCGGCGAATTGGAAATTAGCAAACGTGACACCACTGTTTAAAAACGGAGGTAGGCAGAAAGTGGGTAATTATAGGCCAGTGAGCTTAACTTCGGTAGTAGGGAAGATGCTGAAATCTATCATCAAGGAAGAAATAGCGAAGCATCTGGATGGAAATTGTCCCATTGGGCAGACGCAGCATAGGTTCATAAAGGGTAGGTCGTGCCTAACTAATTTAGTGGAATTTTTTGGGGACATTACCAGTGCGGTAGATAACGGGGAGCCAATGGATGTGGTATATTTGGATTTTCAGAAAGCCTTTGACAAGGTGCCACACAAAAGGTTGCTGCATAAGATAAAGATGCATGGCATAAAGGGTAACATAGTAGCATGGATAGAGGATTTGTTAATTAATAGAAAGCAAAGAGTGGGGATTAATGGGTGTTTCTCTGGTTGGCAATCCCCTAGCTAGTGGTGTCCCTCAGGGATCAGTGTTGGGCCCACAATTGTTCACAATTTACATAGATGATTTGGAGTTGGCGACCAAGGGTAATGTGTCCAAGTTTGCGGACGACACTAAGATGAGTGGTAAAGCAAAAAGTGCAGAGGATACTGGAAGTCTGCAGAGGGATTTGGATAGGCTAACTGAATGGGCTAGGGTCTGGCAGATGGAATACAATGTTGACAAATGTGAGGTTATCCATTTTGGTAGGAATAACAGCAAAAGGGATTATTATTTAAATGATAAAATATTAATACATGTTGCTGTGCAGAGACCTGGGTGTGCTAGTGAATGAGTCGCAAAACGTTGGTTTACAGGTGCAACAGGTGATTAAGAAGGCGAATGGAATTTTGTCCTTCATTGCTAGAGGGATGGAGTTTAAGACTGGGGAGGTTATGCTGCAATTGTATAAGGTGTTAGTGAGGCCACACCTGGAGTATTGTGTTCAGTTTTGGTCTCCTTACTTGAGAAAGGACGTACTGGCACTGGAGGATGGGCAGAGGAGATTCACTAGGTTAATCCCAGAGCTGAAGGGGTTGGATTACGAGGAGAGGTTGAGTAGACTGGGACTGTACTCGTTCGAATTTAGAAGGATGCAGGGAATCTTATAGAAATGTATAAAATTATGAAGGGAATAGATAGGATAGATGCGGGCAGGTTGTTTCCACTGGCGGGTGCAAGCAGAACTAGGGGGGCATAGCCTCAAAATAAGGGGAAGTAGATTTAGGACTGAGTTTAGGAGGAAGTTCTTCACCCAAAGGGTTGTGAATCTATGGAATTCCTTGCCCAGTGAAGCAGTAGAGGCTCCTTCAGTAAATATTTTTAATATAAAGATAGATCATTTTTTGAAGAATATAGAGATTAAGGGTTATGGTGTTCGGGCCGGAAAGTGGAGCTGAGTCCACAAAAGATCAGCCATGATCTCATTAAATGGCGGAGCAGGGTCGAGGGGCCAGATGGCCTACTCCTGCTCCTAGTTCTTTTGTTCTTATGTTCTTATAGTCTCCTTGGTGGCAAACCCCAGGTTGGGCTCCAGCGCTTCCCACTCCCAAAAGGCGTCCCTCGGGGCCTGGATTATTCTAAGGGATGGAGCAACAGCTGGAGTGTGCTCCAGGAGCCTCTGAGTCATCTGGCGCTGCCAGTCCTGGAGGTTCCCCATTGACTGCACCATGGTGTCGACACCCTCAGCGTTGCTCCTCAGTGGCTGGGCCACGTTATGGAGTGCTTTGGCAATGTCCGCCTGTGATTGGGACATGTCCCTCATAGACTGGAACATGATGGTGAGGCCCTCAGCCATGGTTGTCATAGACTGAGCCAGGCCTTGGACACCACCATTCAAGGCACAGATGTCGTACTCCAGGCTTTCCACTGTAGTCGCCACCCTAGCAGTATTGGTCTGGTGCCATGCATTGCCAGCACTATCTCCTACGCCTGAAGGCTTTGGGACTCCTCCATTCGGCTTTGGATGTCCCAGCCCCATCATATGATGATTCTGCAGGACAATGGACATGTGATCAATGAGAGGGAAGGATCATTTTGGCTGACATAAACAGTTCACTTGAATCAGGACATCGACAGGGCCCGTTTCTTCTGGGTGTGAGGCCTCGCATCTCTGGGACTCCCTGCAGCTTTGCCTTTTCCCTCTTATTATGGGATATCTTTTCCTGCAGAGACAAAGAGAGGCCATTTTGAGCCATACGCTTGATGGGTCAGAGAGGTCTATAGCAGGTGACATGTATGGGTACTGGACCTAGACATGATGGGGTTGTGAAGGTGGGTTCCAGGGCGCTCTGAGGAACAAGCACAAAGATCGGATGTTGGGAGGGTGCACCATGTCAGCCAGTCTATTGGGGGGAGGGGGTGGTTTGGGAATTTGAGGGATAGCAGGCAGAACTTTTTTTTTAATTTAGAATGTCCTATTCATTTTTTCCAAATAAGGGGCAATTTAGTGTGGCCAATCCACCTACCCTGCACAGCTTTGGGTTGTGGGGGTGAAACCCACGTCAACACAGGGAGAATGTGCAAACTCCACACGGCCAGTGACCCAGAGCCGGGATCGAACCTGGATCCTCGGCGCCATGAGGCAGCAGTGCTACCCATTGCGCCACCGTGCTGCCCGGGTGGCAGGCAGAACTGATGCCAGGAGAGCGGTGGCAGTTCATTGGAGGTCATTCATCTTCTTCCAGCATTGGACGGAGGTCCTGCTGGTCATGCTCCTCGCACTCACTACAGCTGCCACTGCCTCCCAAGTGGCATTGCTGATTCTGCTGCTGATTCTCCGACCCCCTTGTGGAAGTAGACTGCCCCACCTCTCATCAACACCATTGAAAAACCTGGCCAGGTCGGCATCGCCAACGTGAGGAGCAAGCCTCTGCGCTGTGTAAGGACCCTTACTGTTGATTCCCTTATTTCCCATTTCTTATTCTTTGTCCTTATCATTTTTCATCCATGGATATTTAATGGACATATACCTTGAAATCGAGCAGAGAAGTGAGGAACTCAAAAGTTGCAAAATACTACACTGCGCTATGAAGATTTAGATTTTTAACAGAAGAACTTAGAATTTCAGGCACCTGAGAGATCGGAGGGATTCAGTTCAATTGGTTGGTTGGTGGCCAAAGACCATGTTCTGCCCAGCAACAGACCAGTGATTGGTTTCAGTCAATTGGGAGGTTTTCAGAGGACCCAGAAAGAGATGATCCTGGAGCCTAAGCGATAAAGCTGTGGGTTGCTCTCTCTCTCTCTCTTTCTCCAAAAACGTTTCCTGCCTGTTGGTTCCTGAATCTGCAAAGAAGTCTTGAGATCCTGATGAATCTACAGTGAAAACCATTACAGACGGAAAGCAAGAACCCCAAACTGATGGCCAGGACAAAAAAGATGTAAAGGAAGACATCCACCTGAAACAGAGATTTTTATCCTTTTTACTCTTTGTATTGTTTCTTTGCACTCCTCTTTCCCTTCTGGGTTTGTCTGTCTTGTGTGTGTGTGTGTGTGTCTAGAGGGTGGGGCAAGTTAAGGAATGGAGGTTAGGAAATAGAGAATAGTTAACCAGTTGTGATTGCTGTCTATTTAATTATAGTTACCTGTTATTAATAAAAATTAATTGTGTTTAAATTTAAAAACCTGGTGACTGTTTGACTGCGATTCCGGGTCAAGTGGGGCTGGAATTGACCGTGAACTGACCCAGCGTATCGTAACAGCTGTGATCCTCTTGTGTTGACTGGGAGGAAATAGTGAGAGAGTGTTTAAAACCAGCACCCTCATGTTAGCGGTGAACAGCTGAGGTGCGAGTTGTGCAAATCAGATGGCGAGGGTGCCAAGCTTGTTGAGATTCACGTGGGGGCTCATTTTTGGGACTAAGTGCAGTTGAATACAGGCTACGATCTCATGCACGGGAAACACCCCGTCAAATTCACCCAAAATGACACTTTGAAACTTTTCTGCTGAATCGCGCCCAGAGTGTCTGAGGGAGGATTATATAATGGATGGAGAGTCTGAGAGTCTGTATAATAGGCGTTGATGTCTGACAGATGGTCAACACATTGCTTTCACTGCTGTCACTGTTGATTTTTCACATCATTTTTTCCATCATTCAAACATTGTAGAACTTAATAGGCGGGATTCTCCCGAATCGGTGCGATGGCTCGACGTCAGCGTAAAAAATGGCACGAACCACTCCGGCGTCGGGCCAACCGGAAGTAGCGGAATTCTCCGCACTTCCGGGGGCTAGGCCGGCACCAGAAGTGTTGGCGCCTCGCCAGCCAACGGCGAAGGGACTGCGCGAGTTAGCGCATGCGCAGAACCGTCGGCGTGGTTCCGCGCATGCGCAGACTGGCCAGGGTATTCTGGCGTATGCGCAGGGGGGTGTCTTCTCTGCGCCGGCCATGGCAGAGCCCAACAGGCGCCGGCACGGAAGGAAGAAGCGCCCCCACGGCACAGGCCCACCCGCAGATAGGTGGGCCCCGATCACAGGCCAGGCCACCGTGGGGACCCCCCCCTCCCCCCGGGGTCGGAATCCCCCGCACCCCCCGAGGGCCGCAACAGCCAACTTACCTGCCAGGTCCTGCCGTGTGGGAGCATGTCCAATCCACGCCGGCAGGACTGGCCAAAAATGGGCGAACGCTCGGCCCATCGGGGCCCGGAGAATTGCCGGGGGGCCCCTGCCCGAAAACCGGCGCCGGAGCAGCGGGGCAGGATTCACGCCACCCCCCCTGGGGGGGATCGGAGAATCCCACCCACCTACCTCAGTTTCTCATTTCTCCCTCAACTTTCAGGCTTTTATAACCCAGATTCGCCTCACCTAGTCATTTTGGGCTAATTTACCACCACTCAATCTACTGCTTTCAACACTGGTGTTACTCTGCACAATCGACCTTTACCCTTCATCCAGTTTCCTAATTAGAAAAAAGACCTTGTGCACAAAAATCACTTCATCCAAAATCAATATTAGATGCATTTTCATTGTTTGATGCTTCTATAGAAAAGTACTGATTTACATTGAGCTGGAATCTTAATCTCAATAGCCCTCTGTTTGATCTGTTCTGGAATCATTTATGGAAACCACTAAAAACGAATTTAGTTAACGTCAACATAGTACAGGCAGTCCACATCTTTCCAATAAACTTCAAAGGGATTCCTTTGATTTTGATCCTTAACTTGCTGTGGGGGATGGGTTCTTCTCCCATCAAATGTTTGATTTGATTTGTTTCTCTAAGAGAAGTCACTAATGAATATATGAAGTGAGTTTAAAGCACTTCAGTGTGTAGTTAAAAGAAAGTCACTTGTTAGTTATTTCAAAATGGGGCTGGTTTAGCACAGGGCTAAATAGCTGGCTTTTAAAGCAGACCAAGGCAGGCCAGCAGCATGGTTCAATTCCCGTACCAGTCTCCCCGAACAGGTGCCGGAATGTGGCGACTAGGGGCTTTTCACAGTAACTTCATTTGAAGCCTACTTGTGACAATAAGCGATTTTCATTTTCATTTTCATTTCAAATGCCATGAACTTCACCTTTCTTGATATTTATAGAAACTTTTAACTCGGTGAAATTTTCTCTTGAGATCTGTAGAGGGGCCATTTTATTTCAGAAACGTGTCAAGAAGGAAAGATGTATCATCAGCAGCATATATATGCTGCAGCACATTTATTTCAAGCCTCCATTAGCAGTGTCCTTAATGGAAACAATGCATACAATCATAAAGATTTACTAACATTTCAACATGATTTATTTTGTTCCATTTGCATTTTAGCATTCATGTTGAGAGGGCTAGAATACAAGAGCAGGGATGTACTTCTGAGGCCGAATAATGCTCTGGTCAGACCCCATTTGGAGTATTGTGAGCAGTTCTGGGCCCCATATCTCATAGTTCATAGAATTTACAGTGCAGAAGAAGGCCACCTGGCCCATCAAGACTGCACCAGCCCCTGGAAAGAGCACCCTAACCAAGCTCACACCTCCACCCTATCCCGGTAACCCCACCCAACCTTTTTTTTTGGACACTAAGGGCAATTTAGCATGGCCAATCCACCTAACCTGCACATCTTTGGACTGTGGGAGGAAACCGGGGCACCCGGAAGAAACCCACGCAGACAGGGCGAGAACGTGCAGACTCGGCCCAGAGAGTGACCCAACCACAAATCGAACCTAAGAACCTGGAGCCCAATCTCAGACTAAAGATCCTTTAAAATAGAGATGAGGAGGAATTTCTTCAGCCGGAGAGTGGTGAAGCTGTGGAACTCTTTGCGCAGAAGGCTGTGGAGGCCAAATCACTGATTTAAGACAGAGATAGATAGGTTCTTGATTATTAAGGGGATCAGGGGTTATGTGGAAAAGTAAGGAAAATGGGGATGAGAAAAATATCAGCAATGATTGAATGGCAGAGCAAACTCGATGGGCTGAGTGGCCTAATTCTGCTCCTATGTCTTATGGTCTTATACTCTTGTTGGACTACAGGTGCTGGCTATCTCCAGGTTCCTGAGTGCTGATTGTCTTCTGTATTGTGCCCAAGTGGCAATTCTTCATGTGTGAGTTGTTATGGGCCATGGTTTAGAAAACTCCAAAGTGTATCATGGAGTTAACCTGACCCACAACTGTTTATAGATTTTGGTTATGAGGAGCATAAGGGTCTACCTTTCAGGTGCTATTCAACAGAGGCCTTAAGCACTTTTAATCAAAAACAAGTTTATTCTACGAATTCAGTTAACATTTCTATAAACACACACAGTAAGCATTTTTATCAACTACAAACATAAATACCCCACACAGCAACAGTTCTCCATATATATAAGCCTTAATAACTTCCCTTTCAACTGTTTCAATTTGATAACAACATCCAATAAAACCAGAAAAACCCTTTTCCCAAAGCAGTAAGTTTGAATTCTTTCCAGAAAACAGTTATAATTTTTACATTATCAAGTGATCTGGACACATTTTAACATGCAGCGAAAGAGAGAGAAGAGAAGCCTTCTTTGGCTGAATCCAGCTTCCAACTGTGTAAAACTGAAAGTAAAACTCAGAGCTACAGCCCAGCTGCCAGCTCAAAACAAAAGTAAAACCCAGTGCCACAAGCCAGCTCCACCCATACAATGACAGCACTGAAGCCATGTGATAATACAGAACATTTCTTAAAGGGACACTCCCATGACAGTGTACACAATAAAAGTTTGACATCGCACTTGTGCACTACTAGTGGGTTGGGGGAGCGGGGGTGGACGGGGTTACTGGACATCAGTCTGAAGCACAAATCCTGTCCAGATTTTCCTTTCAACCAATTGAAACCCATCTACCTCTGACATTATAACCATCTCTAGAAAAACTGATGATCCAACCGTGACCTTTCTGAATGACTTAGTTACTCACTGCCTTAACTGGCTTGAAGAATCTGTTTATCAGAAAATATATACGATAACCTTTCAAAATTCTGAGGTAAGATTGGTTCACAAATGTTCAGTGGATCTGTGTGAGATGTAATATTGACTTGTAATAAAATCAGCAGGGTGACATTTACAAGTCTGTTGCCAACATATTGACTTCATAACATTATTATTTCAGTGGCATCACTTTTGTTTCAGTATCCAATATACAGTGATAAATATATTATTAAAATTGTACGTGTTTGTGTTGGTCAAATTGATCGATTATAGTGGTATTTAAATGCTTGAGGAAAAGTTACATCTTTGTAATAGCTGAATTTATTTATTTTATTTCCTCTGCTTTGGGAAGAGTTCTGTACCCATTAAGATGAAGCGTGAAAATAACAAAGAATACAATTTCTCTTGCACTCATGCATCCAATGTTAAGAATTTCCAGATCAAGTTTGTGAAATATTCTGAAGTCCTGGAAAAGGAGACAAGGAAGTAAGCCTACGATTAGGATTTCAAGGGTTGTAGCCTTTTCTTTCCTATGCTCTTTTCTCTGTCCGTTCTGTGGCTCTGTTCCAATTATGGCAATCAGTGAATTTGCCCTTCCTTCTATGTTATTTATGTCCTAATGCTTAGAGTCGCCAGGTATCAAATGATACCACCACAAGTTTCGACCGGCTGTCGATCAAAGAGCCAAGCACCAGTTAGTTAGTTCAAGGTCAAGGGTACTTTATTTAGACACAATTAGTCATGTAACATAAACACTACTAGTTAATTACACCTATCGACTAAGACAACCTGTACTTAACTTCGGGCACCCAGCTTAGGTCAGAGAACAGTGGCCGCTGTTCGATTCTGGATCTAACGAGCCGAAGGAGTAACTGCTGCTCCGCTGGGCTCATCCGTCTGGTAGCGAGCGTTGAACTTGTACTTGCTTCTGGTGTTGCTGCACTTGGAGATGGCCGTGACCGGGGTACCAGAGCCAAGAGAGGCCGAACATGTGGCGGGCTCTTCTTCTTATACTTAGGGGTTTTCGTGCTCTTTTGGGCGGTCCTTCGGTTTGGGCCCCACTAATTGGGTGATCCCTGATCACTCCGTTCGATTCCTAATCAATAAGTGGGCAAAGATCTGGATGGCTGGGTGTGTCCCAAGTGGTCACTGACCCCGTTGTTTGCGTTTCCCTTGAACAGGGAGTAGCGCCGAAATGTCTGGGACTGTCCCGGTTGCTCGAGTACCAGTCCTTTGTCTCGGTGAAGATGGACCATCAAATGCTAATCGGCCCCATTAAAATGCTAATTGGGCAGAATTTTGATACCGTCTGGACTTCTAGCTTACAAATATGCATTTCAAGCTCTGAGCCTGTCTGTGTCTTGGCTTGTCCATTTTACCCGCTCGGCTTTGCGAGTTTCTCTGTACGTAGTTGGGAATGGTCATCCCAGATGGCTACACTCCGTTCTCTTGATCCTCAATGCGAAGCGTGAAGGATCACAACACTGGGTCTTCTTTGTTCTCTGAAATGCCGGGTACCCTCAACCAGGGACAGGTTCTACCCTACTCTATCCTATGGGTCAAAAACATTTACCTAAATTTCCCTCATATCTAAAAATTCCTAAGGGGGCCATTTAACATTCAATAAACAGGAAACCTCTAACTGTCTCGAACTAGACTACACTCATGTTGCTATTTAACAATCAAAGAACTTATCTTACAATATAAAAAATCCGATAGCAGCATCACATTTCTTCTTATCACTAACATTCACATATATTGAAATAACTTCATCACCAAAAACCACAACCGCTGAATTTATTAAAAAGGTTCATAAAGAGTGTGGGGTTTGCTGGAGTCCGAGGAAACGGGCTCTAAAGGTGTATACTGTAGCGTGGGAGGCTCTCCTCTTCCATTTCCGCAATCTAATTGTCTGAATGACACTGCACAATATGGCTATCACTAGTAAGGCTTCCACTGTGTAGGACAGGGAATACCATGTTGGGATACCGGTGGCTGGGTGTATGTGTGGTGTAGTGTCCGGGCTGGGTGTGTTGTGTTGGGTAGTCGTGTTCAGGGCTTGTGTGGTGAGGGATGTGGAGGTAGGTAACGCGCGCAACTGTACTGTTCCAGCGACGATCATGATGCCGATCATCAGGGTCGACTTAATCTTATTCAGGCTTTCCTTCGTCTTTGAGTACCTTCGTATATTCCTAGAGGAACAAACATTGTGTCTGTCGTTATCTTGCCGCTTAACATCTCGTTTGTCTGTGTCTCCTTAACGTCAATTTCCCATTAGAATCGTCACCACATGTGACTCCCTCATTTTGTTTTTTAAACAACCATTTGCGGAGACAAGACATCCGGAAAAAAAATTCTGTCATAGTGCGAGCACTCTTGCAGCCTGCGTCTGTCGGGCTGAGTGGGCGGACAATTTCTCTGTCCTCTGAAAACTTGTTTTTCCAACCAAGTGATTCTGGCATGTAAATAGTATGTGGGGGATAGCAACCGAAGGGTCGCCGGAAAGGGCAAAAGTTGTGGCAAAATGCATTCTTTAAACCACAGGACTGAAAAAGAACAGCAAATGAGTTTTGAAAACAATTCTCCGAATGTGGTGCGTATGATCCGCGGCAGGGCAAGAATGGGTGGAATCCCTGGGTAGGGCAGTGATCAGTGCTGTTGCTCCACTACCTGAGCTTGGCTGACCGAATGGAGCGGGGGTCCTCAAGCAGGACGGGGATAAGTGCCGTTACCCCACTGCCTGAGTGACCTTCCAAGAGCGGTAAGAATTTGTAAAAATATGAGCTGCAACAAACTTGTTTCTTTAACTGCCATGTGGCGTTATAAGAGTAGTTATGACTGCATCAAGAAAGCGTCCGTGAAGACGACACACAAAACACACAAGAGAGAATGAACAACATTTAAAACAAACTAAACATAAAAGCGGGCAGGTTCCATCAGAGAATAGGACACCGTAAATCACATTTGGCCTGGGGTGTAACTAGCATGTGGAGTCAGTGTAGTGTGACTGAAGAAGAGAGGAAGGAGGAGAGAAACAAAAATGAAGTGGCATTACTGAGGTGACCCTGCCATGAGAAGTGGTGGGTAAGGGCTCACATTTGCATGGCGCAGCTGGGACCTTGTAGCTGCTGTGGGTGGTGTTCTCTTTCATATCTGGGGGCTAGTCTAGCTGGTGAGGGGCTAGCAGCCACCCTAAGTAAAACGCCAGGCTCCCACGATATAAACGGCTGGAAAATGGCTGGGTCCATGGCCGCGCATGCACACGGCAATCACCTGCAGCGTTTGCGCCATAAAACATGGCGCCAGCCGTACGTGAACATAGCCTGCCAAATAGTGCCCCCTGGCACCCCTTGACCTCCCCCTGGCCAATAGCGACCAGTCCCCCAAACTCTTGCGGAAGCCCCCTCGGCCAGCAGCATGGCAACGGCTGACTGTGGCAGCGCTGGAGACAGTCGGAAGCTGCCATGCTGAGATGCCGACCGCTGAGACCACACGTCCCCCACGGGGTTGGGAACAAATCAGAGGCAAAGCGTCAGGGGAGGGCTTTCAGGTGACCTGCCAACGCCGTTCCAACAGCGTGCGACACACGATGCGATGACGCCATTTCGGAGAGGGCAGAGGATAGATAACCAGTGCCAAACCGGTGCCGCCCCGATTTGGCCGTCGGAAGGGATTCTCCGCCCGATCGGCGATTACAATATCGGCGTCGGGGAACAGTGAATCCCGCCCATAAGTGAAGTGACAATCTTGGTGAAGGGGAGAATACCAACTGAGGGAGAAATGCACTGTTGGATGTGCTGTCTTTTGGATGAGATTTTAAACCATCTGGATTCTCACGTGGATGCAAAAGATCCCATGGCATTATTCAAAGAAGAACCATTGGGTTATCCCTGTTGACCCTTAATACCCACCTAAGTTACAGACTGTCTCATTGCTGTTTGTGAATGGATCTCTTCAAGAGGTTGTCATGCTTCCTCTATTTCATCAGTGGTTACATCTCCAAAGTACTTAATTGGCTGCAGTGCATTTTGAGATTTGCTGAGGTCATGAAAGACATTGGTAAAATTCTCCCATACCCCCGTCAGCGGGTTCAATGGGGGGTGGCGACCCGTCCAAAAATCGTTTCCACGTTGGCGTAAATTTCACATCTTCCACTGGTGTCCATGGCGGATTAGAAACCCCGCTGGTGGGCGGCATGAAACTGATTTGCATCCTGCTAATGAGATGCAGCTGAAGGCCTGACCAGAACCTTCACATCCCCCCCCCCCCATCCCAGCCCCTCACCCTGATGTGTTGGGTACGCCGGGTCTGCGAGGACTGCGTTTACTGCAGCAGTGAGAGAGACAGGCTTCCAACACTTGAAGAAATGCAACTCGATTTTATTGAACTCTTAACTATCATACATACTTTAAGTGTAGGTTGACACTATGCTGACTTGACTGGAGACCAGAGGCTAACCTGACCAGACTATCTTACTACCACATGGTGTATGTTCTAGTTGCTGCTCATGGGCTCTGACTGTCTCAGAGGCTGCATCTTAAGAGAGCGGGAAAACTAGTGACCTCTGGCTTTATAGTGGTCGTGTCCTGTCTGGTGATTGGCTGCTATGTTCTGTGTGTTCACTGGTCATCCTGTGTCAATCACTGCCTGTCTGTGCACCATCATATACCTGTGTGTTTATTATGACATCTCCCCCCCCTTTTGTTTTTTACTTATTTAAAAAAATGTGTGTAGGTCAATAAATAGTGAGTGTGTGTGTGTGTACAGGAGCCTGACTATATACAAAGTATGTTAACATATTTACATGGAAAGGTGTCTAGTGCAGATAGAGGGCAGATAACAAATTAGGAAGAAATAATATGTACAGGTGTGTAAACAGATCACAAGGTAATGCAACATTCAGCCTATAAATTCAGTCTCTGTGGCGGGCGGTGAATTCTGATTGACCGAACGAGCATTTGGCTCTATTGAGTCGGAGGCCATTCTCGTGGATCCTGTGGAACACTCGCTTGAGGCGATCGATGTGCTCCTGAGGAGTTGTGGACCAGATAACAATATCATCGACGTACACTCGCACCCCCTCGATGCCCTCCATCATTTGCTCCATTATGTGGTGGAACACCTGCGAGGCGGAGATGATGCCAAAGGGCATCCGGTTGTAACAGTAGCGACCGAACGGGGTGTTAAATGTACACAACTTTCGACTGGACGCGTCCAGCTGTATTTGCCCAAACCCCTTTGAGGCATCCAGCTTCGTGAAAAGCTTGGCATGAGCCATTTCGCTGGTGAGCTCGTCTCGTTTAGGTATACGGTAGTGTTCCCTCATGATGTTACGGTTCAAATCTTTGGGGTCGATACAAATGCAAAGTTCCCCTGACGGTTTTTTGACACATACGATGGAGCTAATCCAGTCCGTGCGTTCAGTGACCTTAGAAATGGCGCCCTGGTCCTGGAGGTCTTGCAGCTGCTGCTTGAGGCAGTCCTTAAGGGGCGCCGGTACCCAACGCTGTGCATGAACCACAGGTGTGGCATTCGGCTTCAGCAGTATCTTGTATCGGTAGGGTAGTGTACCCATACCTTTGAAGACGCTGTGGTATTGTGCTATGATGTCATCTAATTGGGCTTCGAAGTTGACATCTGGTGAGGCCGTTGTCTCTGCGGACGACATGGTGTGAACCCGCTGCACCAGATTCAGGATTTTGCAGGCCCGAGCACCGAGCAGGGAAGTTCTGTTGGTTCCTACAATTTCAAAAGCAGGGTTGCTTTTGAAGAACGATGGGATACCGCAAGCTGGCATGAGTCACTGGCAGCAATGGCATTGCCATTGTAGTCGAGGAGCTGGCAGGCCGGTGGAAGAATGCTTGGCTTGACGCGGATGGTGTCAAGGTCAAACTTTGAAATGAGGTTCGCTGAAGCGCCGGTGTCCAGCCTGAAGCGTATGCGAGCCTTGTTGACCATAAGGGTGGCACACCACTCGTCGTCCGGATCAATGCTCATCACTGGGAGTTGTTTCACCTTCTTCGCTGAAAGCATCGTATGCTTGGTGATGATGCCCACCCGGAATGGGGATGTGAGGCCCTCGGTGTCGGAATCTGGAACCATGTCAGAGTCGGAGTCTGCAACGGGTTGCTGTATGGACCAGACGTTCCTGCGCTGTGACTGGGATCGCTGTGTATTGGGCAGTTGAGCAGATCTGCACAGGGCTGCGTAGTGGCCAAGCTTGCCACACTGGAGACAGTGTCGAGATTTTGCGGGTCATTGCCGCTTTAAATGGGCGGAGCCACAGTTGTTGCACGTCATGGTGCCGACGTCAGGACACTCCGTGCGCCACCGCGCATGTGCGGTGCGGTCGAACGATGTTCGCACCTGCGCAGTTCAGTTGGCGGCCTCGCTGTCCCATTGGTCGTGGCGCGCATGCGCAGGAGCCCGGGAAAAGCACGCGAAATGGCCGCCCACATCCAGACTCAGGCCCTAGAGCTGTTTTACGGCCTGCACCTCTCCAGGTCGTGGGGGCTTTGCCGCGCCATCTCTGCTGCCTTGATATGGGAGTACCAGTTGTTAGCGTGCTCGTGGAGGATGCAAGTTTTGATGGCGATGGTAAGGGTGAGCTGCTTAACTTTAAGGAGCTGCTGGCGAAGGGGATCGGAGTGGACCTCGAAAACGTTCTGGTCGCGGATCATGGAGTCAGAAGTGGAGCCATAGATGCAGGACTGCACGAAGATACGGAGATTGGTTAAGAAGGACTGAAAAGGTTCATCCTTACCCTGAAGCCTCTGCTGGAACACATAGCGTTCAAAGCTCTCGTTGACTTTGATGTCACGGTGGCTGTCGAACTTCAGCAGGACTGTTTTAAACTTTGTCTTGTCCTCACCTTCAGCAAAGGTGAGGGAGTTGAAGATGTGGATAGCGTGGTCCCCGGCTGTAGAGAGGAAGAGAGCGATCTTCCTGGTATCCGATGCGGTTTCGAGGTCGGTGGCGTCAAGATACAGCTGGAACTTCTGCTTTAACATCTTCCAGTTAGCACCGAGGTTGCCGGCGATGCGGAGCTGCGGGGGAGGGCGGACGCTGTCCATGTTACCGAATGGCTGATCGCTGGTCAAAGGCAGACTATCTCAAGGTGGGTCCGTCAAACTCGAGCATGACTCCCTGTGTGTATATTATGACACACCGCACCTTCCATGCCTGATTCTCCACAGGAACAGGCCTGCCCAGAACAAGTCTGGAACAATTTGTTGGGGGGACCATCTATCGGGTGGATCTTCCAGATTCAGGGTCATCGAAGAGGTCCATCTTCCAGCCCCAGATTGTTCCACGAGATCTAGCTTCTTTTTCTGAAGTTCCACCTTCTCTCTTCAACGATGGGTCAGTGATGTTGGGCACCTTTTCAATATGGCATCCAAACACAATGCAATCAAACCCATCCCACCATGGAATACGGCACTAAACCCCCAGATGCATAATTCATGAGATTGAGACCAGAGTATATGACATTGTTTCCAGTCAGCCTCCTTAGTAAGAAACACCAACCCGCCCCCCGCGCCCCCCCCCCCCCCCCCCCCCGCCCCCCTCTCCCACCCCTGCCATGTGACTTAGTCCCAGGTGGGAGAATTCCACCCATGGTATTATAATAATAATAATCTTTATTGTCACAAGTAGGCTTACATTAACACTGAATCTGAGTGTCAGAAAGTCTTTCTTTCTTATATTGTACAGCCATCCTGAGATCAGTAACTGCAGGCTTTGCTGTACAGCCTTTCTTAGGCCCATGAACAGATTCAAGCAATTTTTACTTTTCCCTTTTTAAAATCTGTTTGATTTGCGGGTGGCACTGGTGGGTCTACAATATGTCAATTCAGGTATTTAGAAATGCCTTCTCCCCACCCCACACCTGCACCCCCCGCCCCCCCCCTCCCAATTCACCTATAAGGAGGGTTTGAAACCATTTCCCTTGGAACCTTACAGGCACCCCAACTTCAAATATTTACTTCTCTGGATACCACTGCACATAGATACGGAATTGGCAGCAGCATTGCATTCTTTCAAACTCCAAACTGGCGATAGTTCAAATGGAATAACGTAGCAGTCTGTGCAGAAATAAAACTACTTAATTCCAACAAAAACCTTGTGAAAAAAGTGAATCAAGGACAAAGCTGATAATTGCTGAAATCTGCAATGCTGCAACACAGAAGCAGACCGTGAATATCATGATGTGAATTTCTCCACTTGGCAGGTGCATTTGTCCAGTTGCTTTTCCTGTGAAGACTCACTTTACCTTATATTTAGAAACAAAATAGAAAGGAAACCTTGCTGATTTATTTAATAGCAAAATTAGATAAAGCTTTCACGCAGTGTCATGTTCCAGTGGGGCTTCCGGTGGCAGCCATGGAGTGAGTGGTCACACATTTGGTGGCTCCCGCTCGCGTCGTTTCTTTCGGCCCTTTTCCCCGGTTAACAGCGAGATGTGAGACGGAAAAAAGTTGCAAGAGAATGAGTGGAAGAGATTGACCCTCTGGCGTATGGAGCTGAGGGCCAGAAGCAGTCGAAAAAGAGGGAATCAGTCGGGTTGAGCTGGTGCAGTGCCTGTGATGCATGTTGTAGTACCCTCAATAACGACACGAGAGTGTGGAATGGTAAATGAAGGCTTTACTAAGCAGAGAACTAGCCAGCTACAGAGACATGTGCTTACTGAGTGCCGCCTACAGGGCGTCACCTAATAAATAGCTCCCTGGTGGGCGGAGCCGAAGGCGGAGTCCCCCAGGGTTCCAAACCCGGTCTTAAAGGGGCTTTAATAAGCAGAGAACTAGCCAGCTACAGAGACGTGTGCTTACTGAGGGCCGCCTACAGGGCGGCATCTTATAAATGGCTCCCTGGTGGGCGGAGCCAGAGGCGGCGTCCCCCAGGATTCCAAACCCGGTCTTAAAGGGGCATCACCTACATGATGTTAAGGGTACAGTAACCATTCATCACATTCACCCCCATTTAAAAAAAACGCAAAGTCCGTCGGGGGTGAAGTGGAATTACATGTCTATTCTTTTCGGTTGCCTGATCGTCCTCGTCGACCTTCTCAGCTCGGGCGGTGGTGCGGCGGACACGGACGTCTTTGATGAGGGTACATCGGGAGCACGGTGGTCGGAGCTTTCGTCCGGGTCGGGGTAGGGGGTCGGGGGGCAGGGGGGATAGCTGGGGTAATAGCTGAGGCTGGGGGTAGCGGTGCCAGCGCCGGTGGGGAGTGTGGAGAGGGGGTGCTGGGGGGGCACGGTCGGTGTCTACCGATGGAGTGGGAGTCCAGGGGGGGCATCAGTGGGGGAACCAGCAGGAGCCAGGTCCCGTAGGGAAACAGCGAGGGGGGGCGTCAGTGGGGGAACCAGCGGGTGCCAGATCCCGGAGAGAAACCGTGTCTTGCCTGCCGTCGGGTGCGCGACGTAGGCGTATCGGGGGTTCGCATGTAGCAGTTGGACCCTCTCGACCAGTGGGTCCGTTTTATGGCTCCTCGCGTGCCTCCGGAGAAGAACTGTTCCCGGAGTTATCAGTCAAGGTGCAAGCGAGACCCCAGAGGTGGGCTTCCTGGGGAAGACAAACAAGCAGTTGTGAGGGGTGTCATTCATGGCCATGCAGAGGAGCGACCTAATGGAGTGGAGGGCAACGGGTAGGACCTCCTGCCAGCGGGTGGTTGGGAGACTTCTTTTTTTTTTTTAAATATATTTTATTGAAGTTTTTAAACACAATTTTTCCACTTTACAAATCAACATAAAAAATAACACAATAGCTAATAAGTAATATTATTTAAATAAAATAGTGAACTAACAAAGTAACAAAAAATAATGCTCCCCCCCCCCCCTTTGGGCTGCTGCTGACGATCTATTTTCCCTTAACGTTCCGCGAGATAGTCAAGGAACGGTTGCCACCGCCTGGAGAACCCCTGAGCCGATCCTCTCAGCGCAAATTTCATTCTTCCAGTTTTATGAAACCTGCCATATCGTTTATACAGGTCTCCACGCCGGGGGGTTTCGCTTCCTTCCACATAAGTAAGATCCTTCGCCGGGCTACCAGGGACGCAAAGGCTAGAATATCGGCCTCTTTCGCCTCCTGCACTCCCGGCTCTTCCGCTACCCCAAATATAGCTAACCCCCAGCCTGGCTTGACCCGGACCTTCACCACCTTTGAGATCACCTTTGCCACTCCCCTCCAGTACTCATCCAGTGCCGGACACGACCAGAACATGTGTGTGTGGTTCGCCGGGCTTCCCAAGCACCTCCCGCATCTGTCCTCCACTCCGAAGAACCTGCTCAGTCTTGCTCCCGTCATGTGTGCTCTGTGTAGAACCTTGAATTGTATCAGGCTAAGCCTGGCACACGAGGAAGAGGAATTTACCCTACTTAGGGCATCCGCCCACAGTCCCTCCTCAATCTCCTCCCCCAGCTCTTCTTCCCATTTTCCCTTCAGCTCCTCTACCAGCGCCTCCCCCTCGTCTCTCATCTCCTGATATATTTCGGACACTTTGCCCTCCCCGACCCATACCCCCGAAATCACTCTATCCTGGATCCCCTGTGTCGGGAGCAGCGGAAATTCCCTCACCTGTTGCCTCGTAAACGCCCTCACTTGCATATATCTGAAGATATTCCCCGGGGCAACTCATACTTTTCCTTCAGCGCTCCCAGGCTCGCAAACTCCCCATCAATAAACAAGTCTCTCAATCTCCTAATTCCTGCTCGATGCCAGCTCTGGAACCCTCCGTCCATCCTTCCTGGGACAAACCTATGGTTATTCCTGATCGGGGACCACACCGAGGCACCCGTCACCCACTTGTGTCACCTCCATTGCCCCCAGATCCTTAAGGTTGCCACCACCACTGGGTTTGTGGTATAACTTTTCGGGGAAAGCTGCAGCGGCACCGTCACCAGCGCCTTTAGGCTTGTTCCTTTACAGGACACCATCTCCAGCCTCTTCCACGCCGCCCCCGCTCCCTCCCTCATCCACTTACAAACCATCGCCACATTGGCGGCCCAGTAGTAGCAGTCCAGATTCGGCAACACCAGTCCCCCTCTGTCCCTGCTGCGCTGCAGGAACCCCTTCCTTACCCTCGGGGTCTTCCCTGCCCACACAAAACTCATAACACTCCAGTCTATTTTCTTGAAAAAGGCCTTAGTAATCAGAATGGGGAGACATTGAAACACAAAAATAAACCTTGGGAGGACCATCATTTGTACCGCCTGCACTCTGCCCGTCAGTGAGAGCGGCAGCATATCCCACCTCTTGAAATCCTCCTCCATCTGCTCCACCGTTGGGAGACTTCTTGACCGTAGGGCCAGAAGGACAGCCTTCCAAACTGTCGCGTTCTCCCTCTCCACCTGCCCGTTTCCCCGTGGGTTATAACTGATCGTTCTGCTCGAGGCGATGCCCTTGCTGAGCAGATACTGACGCAGCTCATCGCTCATGAACGATGTACCCCGGTCGCTGTGGATATAAGCGGGGAAACCAAACAGGGTGAAGATGCTGTGCAGTGCCTTTATCACGGTGGCCGAGGTCATGTCAGGACAGGGAACGGTGAATGGGAAGCGAGAGAACTCATCGATGACGGTTAGGAAGTAGATATTGTGGTTGGCGAACGGGCGGGGACCTTTGAAGTCCACGCTTAGTCGCTCAAAGGGCCCCGAGGCCTTTACAAGGCGAGCCTTGTCTGGCCGGTAGAAGTGCGGTTTGCACTCCGCGCAGATCTGGCAAGCCCTGGCCATGGCCTTGACCTCCTTGGTGGAGTAATGTAGGTTGCGGGACTTGATAAAGTGGGCGAGCCGGGTAACCCCCGAGTGACAGAGGTCATTGTGGATGGCCCGCAGGCGATCCTCCTGCGCGTTGGCGCACGTGCGTCGGGACAGGGCATCAGGGGGCTCGTTGAGCTCCCGTGGACGATACTTAATATCGTACGCGTAGGTGGAGAGTTCGATCCTCCACCTCAAGATTTCATCATTTTAAATGTTGTCCCGTTGTGCGTTATCAAACATGAAGGCTACCGAACGTTGGTCGGTAACGAGGGTGGACCTCCTACTGGCTAGGTAGTGCCTCCAGTGCCGCACAGCCTCCACAATGGTTTGTGCCTGCTTTTCGACTGCAGAGTGCCGAATCTCGGAGGCAGTGAGGGTCCGGGACAAGAATGCTACTGGCCTGCCTGCCTGTTGAGGGGAGCAGCCATGGCGATGTCTGACGCATCGCTCTCTACCTGGAAAGGGATGGTTTTGGCCACCACGTGCATAGCGGCCTTGATGATGTCGGCCTTGATGCGACTGAAGGCCGACCAGGCCTCAGCCGTCAGGGGAAATGTTGTGGTCTTTATGAGTGGGCGGGCTTTGTCCACATATCTGGGGACCCACTTGGCATAATAAAAGAAAAGCCCCAAGCATGGGGGGAGGGGGAGTTCCTTAAGGGGGCGCATGCGATCTTGACCGGGACCTAGGACCCCGTTTTCCACGACGTAGCCGAGGATGGCTAGTCGGGTTGTGTGGAAAACGCATTTTTCCTTGTTGTAGGTCAGGTTGAGGGCCCGGGAGGTCTGGAGGAACCTTTTACGGTTCGCGTCATGGTCCTGCTAATCATGGCTGCAGATGGTGACATTATCCAAGTACGGGTAAGTAGCCCGCAGGCCGTACTGGTCCACCATTTGGTCCATCGCCCTCTGGAAGACAGAGACCCCATTTGTGATGCCGAAGGGGTCCCTGAGGAAGTGGAAAAGCTGGCCGGCTGCTTCGAAAGCAGTATAGAGGCAGTCTTTCGGTCGGATAGGGAGCTGGTGGTCGGCGGATTCTAGGTCGACAGTGGCGAATACGCGGTATTGAGCGATCCGATTGACCATCTCTGCTATGCGGGGAAGGGGGTACGCATCGAGCTGCGTGAAGCGGTTTATGGTCTGGCTGTAGTCCACGACCATCCGTTTCTTTTCCTCGGACCGTACTACCACCACTTGTGCTCTCCAGGGGCTGTTGCTAGCCTCGATGACCCCCTCTTTCAGTAAACACTGGACCTCTGACTTGATAAAAGTCATGTCTTGGGCACTGTACCACCGGCTCCTGGTGGCGACGGGCTTACAGTCGGGGGTGATGTTTCCGAATAGTGAGGGGGGTGCAACTTTCAGTGTTGCAAGGCTGCATACCGTGAGGGGGGGCAAGAGTCCGCCGAACTTCAGGGTCAGGCTTCGGTGGCTGCATTGGAAATCCAGACCGAGCAGCAGGGGGATGCAGAGGTGAGGGAGGATATAGAGCTTGAAGCGAGCCTATTCGGCGCCCTGGATCGCGAGATTCGCAATACAATACCCCTGATTTGGACCGAGTGGAACCCGGAGGCGAGGGCTATGGTTTGGGAGGCTGGATAGGTGCGCAAGGAGCAGCACCTTACCGTTTCTGGATGGATAAAGCTCTCCGTGCTCCCGGTGTCGAAGAGCCAGGGAGTATCCCGCCCGTTGATCTGGACCTGCATCATGGAGTTCCCCAGGTGCTTTGGCTGCGATTGGTCGAGGGTGATCGCCCCCAGTTGCGGGTAGTCTGATACCTCAGCCGAGTCGGATTCACAAAATGGCCGCCCCCGTCGGTCGCACGTGTCGGGTTTAGAAGATGGCCGCCGCCAAGATGGCCGTCCCCATGACTCGCACGAGGCCGATAATGCATCAGAAAGGGGCGTGTCCGGCCAGTGCGCAGCCGCGTTGCTGGGCATGCGGGTCTGTGAGCTCGATTTTCGGGCCTGGTGAGCTCATTGTTTCTGGGCCTCACGAAATGCCCCTTCTCTCCGCAGTCGCTGCAGATGGCGGAGCGGACTGGGCAGCGTTGACGTGGATGCTGGCCCTGCCCACAGAAATAGCACGGTGTGCCCCTGGTCTGGGCAGGTCGCCGCGCGGCGCAGGCCCGTAGCATGGCCAAGTCTGGGGAAGCCCGAGGGGGGCTCGCAGTCCGCAGGGTACATGCCTAGGTTGTGGCGGGCCACTTCCTGTGAGGTGGCGAGCCTTACCGTGTCCTTAAGGTCTTTAGCTCCATTTTCGAGGATGCGCTGCCTGATATAGGTCGAACGGATGCCGGACACGAAGGTGTCTCGGATCTGCAGGTTCATGTGGACTTCCCCCGTCACATCCTGATGGTTGCAGTTCCTGGCGAGCGCGGTGAGCTTTTTCACGTACTCGTCCAGCGTTTCCCCTGAGCGCTGCCAGCAGGTAGAGAGCAGGTGCCGTGCATATACCTCATTCATGGGTTTGAAGAAACGCTTTCACAGGATCTCGATCGCCTCGTCGTAAGTGGTCGCCTTCTCGATCATGGCAGAGATTCTGTGGCTGACCCGGGCATGGAGTAGGCGCAGCTTGCGAGGCCCTTCAAAGCGAGCTGCCGAGGATTCCAGGTAGGCCTCAAAGCAGCGGAGCCAGTACTTCAAAATTTCTTTGGCCTCCAGTGTCCGTGCTTCCAGGTTGAGCTTTTCTGGCTTGAGACCGGCGTCCATCCTAACGTACTATGCTTATTAAATTGTAGTACCCTCAATAACGACACGAGAGTGTGGAATGGTAAATGAAGGCTTTAATAAGCAGAGAACTAGCCAGCTACAGAGACGTGTGCTTACTGAGTGCAGCCTACAGGGCGTCACCTTACATACGGCTCCCTGGTGGGCAGAGCCGGAGGCGGAGTCCCCCAGGGTTCCAGACCCGGTCTTAAAGGGGCATCACCTACATGGTGTTAAGGGTACAGTAACCATTCATCACACATGTGGAGGTGGCGGAGCGGCAGAGAGTGGCCCTGCCGGCTCAGTGCTCGACGGACAAGCTGCTGAGCTTCTTGAACGAGAAGTTCACGCAGCAATGGAAGGAGAGTCTGGAGGACCTGGCCCGAGCAGTGGATTCGATCAAGGAGGTGGTCGATCGTGTGGAGATGAAGCAGGCGGCCCAGGGTCAGGCGATGCAGAAGATGGGGGAGGTGGCGGGGGAGAACGAGGAGCAGTTTACATCGATGGCAGCGGAGATGGGGCTGATGCGGGGCCAGCAGAGGCAGCCCCAGGAGAAGGTTGAAGATCTGGAGAACCGGTCATGCAGGCAGAACATAAGGATCATGGACCTGCCGAAGGGGAATGAAGGAGCCGATGCTGGCGCGTATGTGGGGAGGATGCTGGAGAAGCTGCTCGTAGAGGGTGCGTTTGCATGGCCTTTGAAGGCGGATCAAGCGGACAGGGCGCTAATGAGGAAACCCCAGGGGAGAGAGCCGCCGAGGGCAATGGTGGTACGGTTGCACCGGTTGCTGGAGAAGGAGCAAATTATGAGGTGGGCCAGGCAGATGACGTGCTGCACCTGGGAGGGCAGTGAAATCCGAATATACCAGGACCTGGGTGTAGAGCTGGCCAAGAGGAGAGCAAGTTTTAACAAGGTCAAGGCAACCCTCTAGAAGACGGAGATGAATTTTGGGCTACTGTACCCGGCACTCTGGTATCTTTGTTTGGGCTTGGAGAAGGGTAGTTTTTGTTTGTTTGCACTAATGTTCGAGCGGGGGGAGGGGAATCAGTGGGGGGTAGGATGCTAGGTGCCATGGGCGGGGTTCCAGGCTAGCTGGGCGGGCTAGTTCACAGAAGCGACATGGGGAGTGAGTGGAAGTTCAGTGGGGGAATGAGGGCAGGGGCTGTTGCGGGTATTTTGGGGGGGGGAAGTACTGCTGACAGGGTAGGGCTTTTAAAGTGTAAGGGAGGAGGATCGATGACGGTGGGCACCCAATGGTGGGCCTGGGGAGGAGCGGGACACATATCGGAGGCTTGCCCAAGAGGGACTATGGTTGATCGGCGGGGGTGGGGGGGTGGGGGGGGGGTGCAGAGTGTCCCCCGACCAGGCTGGTCACGTAGAACGTGTGAGGATTGAATGGGCCAGGCAAGGGGGCCCGTGTGTTCGCACACTTAAAGCGGTTGAAGGCGGATGTGGCCATGCTACAAGCGACAGAGGTGGGGGACCAGATTAGGCTGAGGAAGGGATGGGTGAGGCAAGTATTTCATTCGGGATTGACTTTAAAACGATCGGGGTGGCAATTTTGGTCAATAAGCGGGTGGCATTCAAGGTGGGAAATATAGTAGCTGACTCTGGGGGAAGGTATGTTATGCTAAGCGGGAAACTGGAGGGGATGTCGGTGGTGTTGGTAAATATCTATGCCCTGAACAGGGACGATGTGGAATTTATGAGGTGGGTACTGGGGAGGATTGCTGACCTGGACTTTCATCGTCTGACTATGGGGTGGGGGGGGACTTTAATACGGTCCTGGATCCGAGAGTGGACCGGTTGAGCTCGAGGTCGGGGAGGGTGTCAGCTACAGCTAAGAAGCTTCGGCGGTTCATATACACAAGGTATAATCCGAATTGACTTTTTCGTGTTGGAAAAAACGTTATGGGCAGGTGTGGTAGATGTTGAGTATTCTGCAATAGTGGTGTCGGACCATGCCTCGCACTGGGTGGATATATGAGTGAACAAAGGGGGGGCCCAGCGCCCGCAATGGAGGTTGGATGTGGGACTGTTAGCGGAGGAAGAGGTGTGTGATTGGGTGAGGAAGGCCATCTGGGGATATGTAGAGATTAATGATACGGGGGAAATGTTGACATATACGGTTTGGGAGGACTGAAGGCAGTGGTCAGGGGGGAGATTATTTTGATTCCGACACACAGGGAGAAGGCAGAGCAAATGGAGATAGAAAGGCGAGTGGAAGAAATCCTGCAGATGGGCAGGAGATATGCAGAGGCCCCCGAGGACCAGAGGGGGGCCCGCGGCGATTCTCCGTGGTCGACCGGCCAAATTTACGTCGAGTCCCGCTGACGTGGTTCCAACCTGATACCACCCAGCTGGAGCTCAAACCCGCGGCCGCAGTGGCCGTCCTGGTGGTTGGTGGGGCGGGGGGGATCAGACTCTGGGGGCGGGGGCTCCACGACATCCAGGCCCGTGGTCGGAGGCAACTGATCGCCGTGCACCTGCGATCTGGAGGGGGCCTACCTCATTCCACGCGGGCCCGCTGTAGGGCTCCGCCATGTTGCACGGCGCTGGTGTGGAAATGGCCACCACGTGCATGCGGCGGCTCGGAAACGGCCACCACGCCCATGCACCGGCACGGAAACACAGGGTCACGTATCGGTGCAGGAGCTGCGTGAAGGCCGCTGAATCGCTGGGCCAAGAGGTCCGTTGACATCATGACAACAGTTAGTCAGGATTTTGGAGAATCCCGGCTGGGATTCGTCAAGGGGCGGCATTTGGCGACCAACATTAGAAGGTTGCTTAATATATGATGCCTCCACGAGGTTGAGGTGGCGGTGGTCATGGACGCAGAGAAGGCCTTTGATCGGGTAGAGTGGGAATACTTATGGGAGGTCCTGGAGCGGTTTAGGTTTGGGCAGGGATTTGTGGACTGGGTCCGGTTGCTATACCAGGCACAGATGGCGAGTGTGCGGACGAATCGGGTGAGATCGGACTACCTCAGGTTAGACCGGGGGATAAGGCAGGGATGTCCACTTTCCCCACTGTTGTTTGCGTGGCTATAGAGCTGTTGGCATTGGCATTGAGAACGTCGAGGGTCTGGCAGGAGTACAGGGGTGTGGAGCATAAGGTATCACTTTCTGTGGACGGTCTACTTCTGTACATATCGGACCCGCTGGGGGGGAGTGGAGGGATTATGGAGATATTAGATGAATTTGGCCGGTTTTCTGGCTACAAATTGAGTGAGGTCTTTGCAATCCAGGCGAGGGGGCTGAAAAACAGATAGGGGAAGATGCCATTCAAGGTGGTGGGAGGGAGCTTTCAATATTTGGGTATCCAGGAGTGGGAGCAGCTGCATGAACTGAATTTGGATCAGTGGTCGATCAGATGAGGGGGGCCATTCGGAGGTGGGACGTGCTCCCGTTGTCATTGGCGGGGCTGGCACAGACAGTGAAAATGATGGTCCACCCGAGCAAGGTTTTTGTTTGTTTTTCAGAGCCCCGCAATTTTTAGCCCCAAGGCATTCTTTAAAAAAGTGAATGCAGTGATCTCGGGATTTGTTTGGGTGGGTAAAACCCCGCAGGTGAAGAAGGTGCTGCTGGGGTCGAGTTGGGGTGGGAGTTGTTGGCTCTTCCGAATTTCATTAATTACTACTGGGCGGTGAATATTGTGATTGTCTAGAAGTGGGTAGTGGGGGAGGGGTCGGTTTGGGAGCCGGTGGAGGCGGCATCATGTAAGGACACGAGTTTAGGGGCATTTTTAACGGCACCTCTGCTGTTCTCGCCAGCTCGGTACTCCACAAGCCCAGTAGTAGTGGCAGCCCTGAGGGTGTGGGTGTAATGATATGTATAATCTACGGAGAGTAAAGGGTTAACAAGATGTTCAGGCATATCAACATTAGATGGCATCACTGAGTAGTCTTATAAAAGGCTGTGTGCCTAAGCATTCTGGGAGAATCTGATGGAGAAGGATAGTGTGAGGTTGAGTTAGAGTGTTGGTTGTATTAGAGAGAGATAATTAATTACTGTACCATAGATTCAATACTATTGTTTTGTTAGCTGTTACTGAGTAGAGTGTGCAAACCATTTCAAGTAGTGTAAAATAAACGAGCTTTTGGTTTAAATATATAGCTCAATGTTCTTTGTAAACACTATGACTTTTGCTATCTTGGAGAACAATACAACGAACATTACCGTGGGGACAGTGGAGGCAGCACATGGGGTAGGAGGAGGTGTCAGTGTTAGCACCGTGAATTCCCATTTAACTGTTCCAATTCAATAACGGAATCCAAGTAGAACCAGAAACCCATTTCAAAGGCATGGCCCAGCACACGGCATTCTCACTTGTATAAGACTGTTGTTATTGATACTCTTGTTCCGCTTTCCAAACAGCAGATTTGAATTCCTTCCGCAAAGCAATTATCTCTTTTAAGTTACCAAGCAGTCTGGAACAGCTTTTAAAATGAAGACAGAGAAAAACACTTCTTTCAACCTGTACAGTTCAAACCAGTCCAAACTCAAAGCGAAAGTAAAACTCACAGAGCCACAGCCCAGTTCCACCCACACAATGACATCACGGAAGCCATGTGATAAGACAAAAATATTTCTTAAAGGGACACTCTCATGACACCATAACCTCCCCCAGTTCTAGTTGTGCTTCCAGATCCCATCTCTAATCTTCCCCCACGACCTGCATGTCCAGTCCGTCAAGGAACTGCTGCCCAAAAGTGATGGTTTTCGTGGTATCAATTCAGTCAGAGCTCTTAATGGGGAGGAGGGCCGCTCCCTAGTCCTAGCCTCCTTGATCGCCCGCAAGAATCCTGCTCGGTTGCTGTTCGGCAGCATCACTCAAGACTGCAGACAGGCTGTCCAAACTGGCAGAATTTCTCAGGCTGGAAAAAATAAAATTCACCATCCATGGATCGGAAGAGGGCTTCCACAGGATGTGGAAGCTGTTCACCAACTTGTTTCAAGACCAGTTTGTAGCTAGCAACTAGTAGAGCAAGGGGTGGGGGTGGGCGGGGGTGGGGGGGGTGGGGGGGGTGGGGTGGGAGGGAGGGGGGGTGGGAGGGCGGTGGCCAGGTTGGGGGGGGGGGGGGTGAGGGGTGAAGGTAAACAAAAAGGAACATGAGGGACGAGCAGGAGGGACAAGCCACAAGGGACCGGTCCGATGGCATAGCCTGGCCCAAACCAAATTGTATATAAATGCCTGTAAGTATGTGTCTCGGCCATATTGGGGAAGTAAAATGTGTATGCCAGTTAAAGGGAGGGGTCACGGCTACAGTTGTTGTTGTGAAGATGTTCGCTTGTAAATATATATATTGGTTTTTGGGTGGTTTTGTTCTGATAATGTATAATTTATCATTTGTTGGATATAAAATATGAAAGCACAATAACAACATTTGCAAAAAAATAAATAAATTCTTTGTGACAGTAGCTTTCAAGGTGATAGGGAAATTGCGCTACAGTATGAGCAATTTTGCCTCCTTTTCTAAAGATGCTGTCTCATGGTGGAGTAACAAATGTCCAGATGGCCATCCTTTTTATGTTTGAGCCTAAACAGTGATGTCTGCCAAGTCATTTGATTTTGAGGGGATGATCAGAGACTTGAGCAGAGAAACCAGTTTCACACTTTAATGCAGTAAAGAAAGAATGCTACACTGTTGGAGATACCGGGCGGGATTCTACATCCCGCTGCACCCATTTTCTGGTGTGCCCCCCCTCCGACAATGGGATTCTCCATCCTGGCAGCTGGCCAATGGGGCTTCTCATGCTGTCGAGAAATCCGTGGGCGTAGGTGCACTGCCAGTGAAACGGAGGATCCCGCCGACGAAGAGTCCAGCCCTCTGTCTTTCAGATGACCTGCACTTCAACAATCACACCCAGCGAGAACGAATTCTTTTAAAAACACTATAATGCAATGATGCTTCCATGGATATTACCATGCATGAATATGAAAACTTGAAAAGTGGAATAGAGAATGAAAATCAGATGAGAAGAAAATATATAATCAGTTTCTCCCGATTTGTTCTGTGCCAGGAATAATTTAATGCCTCAATCTCATTTCTTCCTTTCTGTTCAATAAACTACCAAACTCGAAGAGATTGATGTCTTACAAGTGCAGGCAAGAGAACCAACTTCAGTCTCCTGAATGCTGAATTCCCTTTGCACCAAACATTTGTACCACAGGTATACTTGACATCATCCTACAGCTACAAAACTGTTATTCTGTCAAATTACAAAGCTCGCAGAAGTAGGAGAATGTTCGCACCAATACCAAGAATCATTCATCACTGTGGCACATACACAACCCAACAGTCATTTATCAGTTGCATAACCGCAGGGCAAAAATCATTTATCAACAGATGATATCAGAAATGATTAAAACATTGGATTTATGGTGTCCCTAAATCATCTGAGACATTTAATATTCCATTTAATACATCGGGCCAATAACATAATAGAACAAATGTCACATATTAAAGCTACGGTATCAGATTACATGCAATAACTGATTCCATTCTGCCTAACCAAGTGTGTAAATTATATCAAACTTGACTGTTGTATCATTTCATATTTATTACTTATAATGCAACATAAGAAATGTCTAGCTGCTTGCTTAATCAAATTTGCCTCAGTTCATCCCTCAAAGGTTGTAATATTTGGTATCAAAGGTACATTTTTGAGTGCAACAGCATTGTACTGTTCATTAGGAATTAGATGGGGCATGTTGAAAAGGACCTTGCAAGGCTGACATTCTTTGGGTTTACAGTATGAATCGTCTGTCATATCTAACCTTCAGGTTATCTCACCACAGTTACTCTTCAGTCACCAGGGGCTGGATTCTCTGATTTTGAGGCTATGTCCAGAGGAATTATCTAGATTTACAAAGAACAAATTGGCGAGGCCCCAGTACCGATCCTGACTGGTGAGTGGCGAGCAGCCGTGACACGTAAAAGACACGGACTTCCCAATAGAAATGCATGAAGAATTGCCGTGTCATTGACCGCACATGCGCACAGCGACAACCTGCAGCGGCCGCAATGTACAACATGGCGCCAGGCGTGCACGGATCTGACCTGCCAGATTGTGACCCCCTGGATACCACCTCGCCGCCTCAGGGCCACCACCCAGCCCTCGCCGAAGCTTCCTTGAACAGCGGCACGGCTCCCACTGACTGTGGCGATATTGGTCACAGATCGCAGCCGCTATGCCGGATTCACGAAAACTGAGAGCACGTGGCCAGGATTCTCCGAGCCTCTGCGCCACAATCGCCTTCGGCGCGGGGTCGGAGAATGGGGCGTTAGCCCCGTGATCGGGACCGACGCCTTCTGCGATTCTCGGGGGATGGGAGAAACGCCGCCAGTCGCGTGCGCATGGTCGACGCAGCGCTGGTCAGGGGCCACTATAGAATCATAGAAGTTTACAGCATGGAAACAGGCCCTTCGGCCCAAAGAAGCCCCTGCGGCAATTCTCCGCCGACAACTGGTCGAGTACCCGCCGGCGTGGTTCACACATGGTTCCACCCGGTGGGAGCTCAGAGTGGCGGCTGTGGACTCTGTCCGCGGCCGCCCTGGTGGCGGGGCGGATCCGTCACCGGGGTGGGGGACCTCCAGGACGACCAGGCTCGCGATCAGGGGCCACCGATTGGTGAGCGCGCGCGATCTCGGAGGGGGCTATATTGTTAGGGCCGGACCGCAGTGTGAGTCCGCCATGTTGCGTGGGGCCGCCACCGCAGACCAGAAGTGCAGGGCCCCATATCAGCAGCCGGAGCTGCGAGAAGCACTCCGGGGCCCTGTTAGCCCATTTCAAAACGGAGAATCACTCTGGACTTTGTCATGTGACAGTACCTTTAAGAAATGGGTGTTTATCAGTGATGTCAGAGTGTGGGTGGAGCTGGGATGTCTGTCAGCTCTTTACTTTCGTTTTAGGCTGTTTGCTGCAGGGTGTTTTGTTTCGTTTTCAGTGTTGGAGCTGAAGTCAGACAAAGCAGCTGTACTGCTGTTCTCTCTGCCATGAAAAGACTATCTCTTGATCATTTAGTGAATTCAGAATTATAAATGATTTCAGTAGTGAAAATGATTTCAGGGGCAGCACGGTAGCCTTGTGGATAGCACAATTGCTTCACAGCTCCAGGGTCCCAGGTTCGATTCTGGCTTGGGTCACTGTCTGTGCGGAGTCTGCACATCCTCCCCGTGTCTGCGTGGGTTTCCTCCGGGTGCTCCGGTTTCCTCCCACAGTCCAAAGATGTGCGGGTTAGGTGGATTGGCCATGATAAATTGCCCTTAGTGTCCAAAAATTGCCCTTAGTGTTGGGTGGGTTACTGGGTTATGGGGATAGGGTGGCGGTGTTGACCTTGGGTAGGGTGCTCTTTCCAAGAGCCGGTGCGGACTCGATGGGCCGAATGGCCTCCTTCTGCACTGTAAATTCTATGATGATAGTGAATTTAACCAGATGTGCTTCTGTTAAAGGTTATTTTTTTAAAAGTATTCTGGATGTTAAAAGAACAGCGTAAGCATTACTTAGTGTTGTACTCTTTGGGAGGTGTATTTGAATTAATGGTTGCTAAGATGTTCACTGTTTGTTTTAAAAAGGTTAACTTGAGTTCATAGAATAAACATTGTTTTGCTTTAAAAAATACCTTTCCATTTCTGCTGTACCACACCTGTAGAGCGGGCGGTGTGCTCCCCATACCACAATCTATGAAAAGTTTTGGGTCAGGTGAACTCCATGATACACTTTGGGGTTCTCTAAACCCTGGCCCATAACAAATTGGGGGCTCGTCTGGGATAAAAGTCTATCTATTGGATTGGCTTAGTGAACCTAACGACAGTGAGGGGTGAGCATATTGTGGTTGCTTTTCAGGTGTGGTATTCTAGTTTAAGTGAGGAGTGTGTTATGGACAATGGCTCTTTCAGAGGCTCTGAGGTTTTTGGGGGTGGAGACGGTCACACGCAGTACACACAGACTAAAAGCAGACTGTTAGATTTGGCAAAAACTTTGCAGTTAACATTACCTGACAATATGCGAAAAGATGAGGTAATTATGGCAGTGGCTAAGCATTTAAAGTTGCCTGAGATACAGTTTGACTCATTGGAAATGGCAAAAATTCAGTTACAAATTAAACAAATGGAACATGAGAAAGAACTAAAGCAGCTTGAATACGAAAGAGAGAGAGAGGAAAAAGAAAGAGAAAGAGAGAGAGAGGAAAAAGAGAGAGAAGAAAGGAAAACAGAAAGAATAGCCATAGCAGAACAAAAAGAAAGAGAAAGGGAGATACAGATCAGGGAAAAAGATAAAGAGAGAGCGTTTGAACTTCAGAAAACGGCCATGAAACATGACAGTCAGTTAAAATTGGCAGGCGTAAAGGGAAACGTACAGTTGGATGATAGTGATGAGGATAGTGAGATAGAGTGTCATAGTTGAAGGCTTGGTGGGGATCTATTTAAATATGTCCAAGCATTGCCGAGGTTTGATGAGAAGGAGGTAGAAGCCTTTTTCATTTCATTTGAGAAGGTAGCTAAACAAATGAAATGGCCACAGGACATGTGGGTATTACTGATTCAAACAAAGCTGATAGTTAGGGCTAGTGAAGTGTTTGCATCACTATCGGAGAAGGTACCTGGGACGTAAGAGCAGGTGAAAAAATCCATCTTAGGTGCAAATGAACTAGTGCCTGAAGCCTACAGACAAAGGTTTAGAAATTTAAGGAAAGAATTTGGTCAAACATACATGGAGTTCGAAAGGATCAAACAATGTAATTTTGATAGGTGGATAAGGGCTTTGAAAATAGACCAAACGTATGGAGCTCTTAGAGAAATTATGTTTTTGGAGGAGTTTAAAAATTCAATTCCTGATGTAGTCAGAACTCATGTGGAAGAGCAGAGGGTTAAAATTGTGAGATTAGCAGCAGAAATGGCAAATGATTATGAATTGGTTCACGAATCAAAACTTGGTTTCCGACATCAGTTACAACCTGTGAGGGATAGAAACTGGGGACATGAGAAATACTCAAGTGGTAAAGGTAAAGGTGATCTGATGGGAGATAATAGGGAGAGTGTGCCTCAGATTAAAAAAGAAATCCAGGAGGGTGCAAAAGAAAGGAAAAGTTTCAAAGGTTTTAACTGTAATAAACTAGGCCATATAAAGTCACAGTGTTGGCGGTTGAAGAAAAGCACTGGGAAGGCTGATGTGGTAAAGCAGGATAAGACAGTGGGGTTTGTTAAAGTGGTAAAGGAAAACCCAAGTGAAGCGAAGGAGGTGCAAAAGATTGTACAGCCTGATCAAGAGGTGATTGATAAGAAGGTGCCAGAACTCTTTAAAGAAGTTACTTGTGTGGGTAAAGTTTACTCATGTGTATCAGGAGGAGCAGGTAAAGAAGTCACAATTTTAAGAGATAGGGGAGCTAGTCAATCTTTAATGGTAAGAGATGAGGAGTTATGTAGTTTGGGAAGAAGGTTCCTAGAAAAGGTGGTAATATGTGGAATTCAGGGTGCGAGGAGTAGTGTTCCATTATATAAGGTAAGGTTGAAAAGTCGAGTGAAGAATGGTGAAGTGGTAGTAGGAGTAATAGAGAAACTATCTTGTCCAGGAATACAGTTTATCTTGGGTAATAATATAGCTGGATCGCAGGTGGGAGTGATGCCTACTGTGGTTGATATGCCAGTGGAAAATCAGACAACTGAAAGGTTGAAGGACGAATATCCTTTATACGGATTGTGTAGTAACAAGGTCACAAAGTCACAAGTTAAAACAAGAGGAGAAATCGAAGAGTGAAGGTGAAGATGAAGTGCAATTATCAGAAACGAGTTTTGATCAGGTGGTTGAAAAAGAACAAGAACAGGTGGAAAATGAGGTGGATATTTTTAGTTCAAGAAAATTGGCGGAGTTGCAACAAAAAGATATAGAAATAAAACGGATATATCAGAAAGCATACACAGAAGAGGAATCAGAGTGTATACCAGAGTGTTATTACCGTAAAAGTGATGTCTTGATGAGAAAATGGAGACCTTTACATATGCAGGCGGATGAAAAGTGGGCAGAAGAACCTCAAGTAGTATTGCCGGTAGGGTATAGAAAGGAGGTGTTGCGAATTGCACATGAGGTACCAGTGGGAGGTCATTTGGGAATAAGGAAAACTCAGGCTAAAATCCAAAAACATTTTTGTTGCCCTGGGTTGCATACAGATGTTAACATTTGTCGATCATGTCACACATGCCAAGTGATAGGGAAACCTCAAGCAGTGATAAAATCAGCACCCTTAATACCCATTCCAGCATTTGAGGAACCTTTTACAAGGGTCCTAATTGATTGCGTAGAACCGCATCCTAAAACAAAAAGTGGGAATCAATATCTTTTGACGATAATGGATGTGTCTACTAGGTTTCCAGAGGCCATTCCAGTACGTAATATTACAGCTAAAAAGATTGTGGAGGAGTTACTTAAATTCTTTACTAGATATGGACTACCCACAGAAATACAATCGGATCAAGGATCAAATTTTACCTCAAGGTTATTCAAAGAAGTTATGGATAGCTTCGGAATAAAACAATTTAAATCAACTGCATACCATCCAGAATCGCAGGGAGCGTTAGAAAGGTGGCATCAGACATTAAAGACAATGTTGAGGGTTTATTGTCAAGGTTATCCGGAGGATTGGGATAAAGGAATTCCATTCATGCTGTTTGCAATTAGGGATGCGCCAAATGAGTCAACCAAATTCAGTCCTTTTGAATGAATTTTTGGTCAAGGCGTAAGAGGACCACTTAAATTGATTAAGGAAAAATTGGTGAGTGAGAAATCAGAAATTACATTATTGGATTACATGTCAAATTTTAGGGAACGATTAAATAGAGCAGGTGAATTGGCTAGACAACATTTAAAAGTTGCACAAAATGTGATGAAACGGATTGCGGAGAAGAAATCCAAAGTTCGTAGTTTTGCTAGTGGAGATAAAGTTTTAGTGTTGTTCCCAGTGGTAGGTGAACCTTTAAAAGCAAGGTTTTGTGGACCTTATCAGATTGAAAGGAAATTAAGTAATAAAGTCATTTCAGGATTACCCAATTGCGCAGTATACATCGCCATCTGATAATTATCAGCCAGACATGGAAAGAACATTTAAAACATCTGATGGATTTTCTCGATCGACTTCAGGAGGCGGGTTTGGCGATAAACCGAGCCAAAAGTGAATTTGGAAAAGCCCAAGTCACTTTCCTTGGCCATACAATTGGACAGGGTCGAATGGTCACACGGGATGTGAAACCAACAGTTATTGAGGAGTTTCCAATACCCTCAAGATGAATGGAAATACTGTGATTTCTTGGCATGAGTGGATTTGTTCGAACATTGGTGAAAACGTTTTGTAGCGTGACTGCTCCATTGACGGACTTGCTCAAGAAGCATAACAAATTCCAGCGGACAGTGGAGTTTCAACAGCCATTTGACGGCCTGAAAGCTGTGATAACCAATGCTCATGTGTTGGAGAATTACAAGGGACTCTGTGATCAGATTGAACTAAATTATCTGACTTTAAAGAGAAATGCCGAGGCGTAGGGAAATGGACGGATCGTGCAGAGACCTTCTTGTTCAAAGAGACTGTCAATCGAGAAGGATTCCAGTTGGAGGAAAAAAAACAATGGACTATATTATTATACCTATTTGCATGTGTTGTTTTGTGAAACCAAAAAGTATATTTACTGTGTGCATTTGTTAAAGGATGGTGAAAAGGTGAAAAATGAAACCATCTTGAAGTTGATGGTTTATTTTTTTGGGTGGGGGGGAGGTGTCATGTGAGAGTACCTTTAAGAAATGTTTTTTTTAGAAATGTACCTTTAAGAAATGGGTGTTTATCAGTGATGTCGGAGTGTGGGTGGAGCTCGGCTGTCTGTCAGCTTTTTACTTTCGTTTTAGGCTGTTTGCTGCAGGGTGTGTTTTAGTTTCGTTTTCAGTGTTGGAGCTGAAGTCAGACAAAGCAGCTGTACTGCTGTTCTCTCTGCCATGAAAAGACTATCTCTTGATCATTTGGTTCAGAATTATAAATGTTTTCAGTAGTGACTTTAACCTGATGTGCTTCTGTTAAAGATTATGTTTTTTGTACGTCTTCTGGATGTTAAAAGGACAGCGTAAGCATTACTTAGTGTTGTATTCTTTGGGGGTTGTATTTGAATTAATGGTTGCTAAGATGTTCACTGTTTGTTTTAAAAAGGTTAACTTGAGTTCATAGAATAAACATTGTTTTGCTTTAAAAAATACTTTTCCATTTCTGCTGTACCACACCTGTAGAGTGGGCCGTGTGCTCCCCATACCACAATCTATTAAAAGTTGTGGGTCAGGTGAACTCCATGATACACTTTGGGGTTCTCTAAACCCTGGCCCATAAAAGAAGTACTAATCGGCGCCCACGAGACCACTTGCTGGGGAGGAGATTAGATCATGGGAGGCCATGATACACTTTGGGGTTCTCTAAACACTGGCCCATAACAAATTTCTCCAGGAAAGTCCAGAGTGATTCGCGCCCATTATCAGAGAATTCCGCCGCATGTGTCCCGCACTATCAGGAACTCGGTCTTTCGGGGACAGAGCATCGGGGGAGGGCCTTCAGGTAACGTCCTGAGGTGGTCTCAATGGCCACCTTTATGATGCCGTTTTGGAGGGGGCAGATCATCCGAAAAAAGGTGCCGCCCCCAATTTGGTCGTAAACAGGGTTTCTCCGCCCGATTACTGATTACGATATCAGCGTCGGGCAACGGAAAATCCCGCCCCAAGCCTGTCCCATTCTGTATTAATTCTGACTATCCTAAGCTAGGCACATCTCATTTTCCTGCAGTGAGATTGAGTAGAAGGTACAGAGGGTGAACTTCATGGAGTTTGCGAAAGCGCGAAAAGTGGCATGACTTCATTCGGCAGGACGCAAAGTTTTGTGTGCAGTTGGAAGGTCAGCAGTTTTCCTGTTTAATTCAAAAACACAAGGGAGGGAAGTAAGAGAATGGACTATAGCACGGGGATTGGGGAGTGTTTAGGCAGGAGAGATTTATGAGGAGAGATGGGTCGACTGTGCCTGTACTCACTGAAGTTAATGAGTATGAGAGGGGATCCAGTGGAAACATGTAAAATTCTGACAGGGCTGGACAGGCTGGATGCAGAGATGTTGGGCTAAATTCTCTGATTTTACGACCGGATGAATGTACTGCGACATGAATCCCAGGTCCCGGTTGAGGCCGCACTCATGTGTGCGGAACTTGGCTATAAGTTTCTGCTCGGCGATTCTGCGTTGTCGCAGGTCCTGAAGGCCGCCTTGGAGACCGCTTACCCAGATCATCGACATGGATACATGGCGCTCCCCCTCCCCCACTGCCCCAAGGCCCTCAAACGGTGCCTGGGGTTCTTTTCCTACTATGCCCAGTGGGTCCCAAACTATGCGGACAAGGCCCGCCCACTCATTCAGTCCACCCAATTCCCTCTCGCGGCAAAGGCACAACACGCTTTCGCCCGTATCAGAGCAGACATCGCCAAGGCGGGAATGTGAGCAGTGGACCAGTCACTGCCTTTCCAAGTAGAAAGCGACGCTTCAGACATCGCCCTTGCCGCCACTCTAAACCAGGCAGGCAGACCCATGGCATTCTTTTCCCGCACCCTTCATGCCTCTGAAATTCGACACTCATCCGTCGAAAAGGAGGCCCAAGCTATCGTTGAAGTTGTGCGGCATTGGAGGCATTACCTGGCCAGTAAGAGATTCACTCTCCTCACTGACCAACGGTCGGTAGCCTTCATGTTCAATAACACACAGCGGGGCAAGATCAAAAATGATAAAATCTTGCGGTGGAGAATCGAGCTCTCCACCTATAATTATGAGATTTTGTATCGCCCCAGTAAACTCAACGAGCCCCCAGACGCCCTCTCCTGAGGTACATGTGCCAGCGCACAAGTAGACCAACCCCTCCCCCACCTTCCCGCACAAGAGGACGAAGAGGATTTCGACACGCTCCCGGAGTTCCCCGATGACTGGCCAGCATCAGCACCGCCATCGGTGCTACCTCCACCACCGCCAGCACCGACTTCACCGCCACCGTTACGCCGCTCCCAACGAAGCACCAAAGCTCCGGATCGGCTGAACCTTTGGCGGACTCCGAACCGTCAACATGGACTTTTCTTTTTTTCTTCCTTGTTTTCCCCATTCTTAACACTGTACATAATTGCACTATGTGTATATAGTTTCACATCACCCCCGCCGGTCTCATGTTTAACAGGGGGTGAATGTGGTGAACCACTGTATTATGGGATGTAAGGTAGGACCTGCACTACAGGTTTGCCGGCAGCCCTCGCCGGCTGGCTCCGCCCACTAAGATCTGTATAAATATGCGTGACCTCCATTGCCCTGCCATTTCGCCAGCTGCAGCAGGAGGCCACGCATCTGACTGCAATAAAGCCACAGTTGTACCCAATCTGCGCCTTTGTGCAATTGATTGCGCATCACTGCCTCTACCCTGTCTATTTCTTTAAGAATTTAGGTCTGTTTCAATGAGATCAGCTCTTATTCTTCGAAACTCTAGTGAATACAGGCCCAGTTTTCCCAATCTATCTTCATAATACAGTCGAGCCATCCTGGAAACAAGTCTGGCAAACCTTCATTGTATTCCCTCTATGACAATAATATCCTTTAACATATTCAACATAGATTCTATACAATTGAAGCCAGACCTGGCTACTCCTGTATAAATCCTCTTGCGATAAAGGCTAACATCGCATTAGCCTTCCTAATTGCTCACTTGCATGTTAGCATTCAGTGACTTATTGACAAGGGCAGCCAGATCCTTTTGTACAATTTCTAATCTCTTACCATTTGAGAAATAATCTGCACATCCGTTCCTCCTACCAAAGTGGATTATTTCACATTTTTCCATCTGCCATGTTCTTGCCAACTCACCAGGATTGTCCAAATCCTCTTGATGCCACTTTGCATCTTCCTCACAAACACACATGCCTACATAGCTTTACATCATCTGCAAACTTTGACATATTAGATTTGAACCAACATCAAAATCATTGATATATATTTTGATACACCGCTTTGGAGGGGGCGGAGCATCACGAAAGCGGCGCCGCAACCAATTTGGTCATGAACGAGAATTCTCCGGCTGATCGCCAAACGCGATTTCGCTGTCACCGACCGGAGAATCCCACCCCAGAAACCTGGTGCTGCGGGACGGAGAAACCCGTCCAGGGTGTTTCTGTACGTAATAATAATAATCACTTTATTGTCGCAAGTAGGCTTCAATGAAGTTACTGTGAAAAGCCCCTAGTCGCCACATTCCGGTGCCTGTTCGGGGAGGCCGGTATGGGAATTGAACCCACGCTGCTGGTCTTGTACTGCATTACAAGCCAGCTGTTTAGCCCACTGTGTGTTTTGGAATGCATTGACACTGCTGTCGGGGCAAGGGAAAATTATGATTTGGCGTGAAACCCCGGTATCCACCTCGATTTCGGCATCGGAACCGATTCTCCACCCAATCGCATTTCCCTATTCCAGCGTCGGCCGACGGAGAATCCCGACCAAGTTATCATGTGGAGCCAGGAAGAAGTTCATCCATTCCTAAAATAAGCGATAGATTATGAGGTGCTAAATTATCATATTTATATGACCAACCACCTTGCTCTTCCACCCACACCTGTGAGCAGTGCAGATGATGCTTGGGATAAACTATCAGATTTTTGAAACATTTTTTACATCTAATGTGAACCAAGCCCAGTCATTTTGCGGGGTTAAAACTTCAATTAAGATTATTTTTTTGAAACTTTTCTCTGTTTGACTTACAATTCAGCATCATTGGTACCACAGTGCATTAACACTTCTGAAATGCTTTCCTATTTCAACAATGTGTGTCTTTAACAAAGAGAAACTCTCCCAAGGCATTTCACAGAGGCAGAGGAAAACAATGCGGGGTGGGATTCTCTGTTTCTCAGACTAAGGGCGGGAGTATCTGGTTGCCAATGCCGAAATCGCGAAACGCGATTGGGCAGAGAATAGCCTCTGATGCCAAAATTGTGGTAGACGCTGGTTTGACACCAAATCAAGATGCTCTGGCACCCTGAAAATGGTGGAAATGCGTCGCTCTCCGCATGGAGTTCAAGTACAGTAGGCATATCATTAGTGGCCTGACACCCTATTCTCTGAGGCCTCCGCGATTCATCGCCTCCGATGGGCCAAGTTCCCGACTGCGTGGTTCACCACCTCCGATGGGCCAAGTTCCTGATGACGTGGTTCACTTGTGGTCTCAAAAATCGTGAACCTGGCATCATGGCTGCTAAGCGAGAGAGAAAAGAGGTAGGACACTGTTGCCAATTTAAGATGATACTATCCCACAAGCGTCACCAATAATGTTGCTCTTTAGAGTCGCCAATAGGATACTGAGGCTCCTTTTATGATATGATGTTATGTCCCAACAGCGTCGCCAATACTGTGGGTGTTTCTGTTTCTCTTACTGAACCACAATGCTTTCCCGTATATCGGTCAAATGACCACACAACCAGTTAGTCAGTTCAAGTTCAAAGATGGTTTATTTACACACAAGGGTTACTTCGACATGCAAGCACAATATACTACAAGTTAAACTACACCTATCAGCTACAATAACATATACTTAACTTCAGGCGACAGGCATTGTGCAAGTGGATATGGCCTTTATCTTGATCACGTGGCTGGTTTGAAGAAGTGGCTCTGTCTCTGCTGGACTCAGCTGTCAGGTAGCGATCGTTGGTCTTGAACTTCGCTGTCTGCTCGTTATGCTGCAGTTGGGCTGGCACAGGACGGATTCAAAGGACGCTGGCACAGGCCGGGTCCAAAAGAGGCTGAACACATGGCTGTGTCCTCTTTTATCCCTCTGGGACTTTGCGCTCTTTGGGGCGGTCCTTAATCTTGGACCCAATAATTCGACAGGCTTCGATCACTGCCTTCGATTTTGGCCAATAAAGGGGCGGGTGTCTTGGTGGCTGGGCGGGTCCCTAGCGGTCATTGACCTTGGCAGTTGGGCTCTCTGAGTAAAGGGAGTGGCGCCGATCAGTCTGTGGCTGTATCGGTTTCTTGAGTGCAGTCCTATTGTTCTGGGGAAATGGGCCTTTAGAATGCAAACGAACGGGGGTTTCGATCAGGTCTAGCTATCTGGGTTGCAAATACACAGAAGCTCTGTATCTGTCTGAGTCCTGGGTTGGCCATAATTCCCATGGTCCTTTGCAGGTGGCCATCTCAGATGGCTACAACATGGAGTGGAATGACTGCGGGCTGCCAGCCCGGACACTGGAAGTGCAGGCTGCACTGGGGGGGCGCCCTGCCAGGGCTGGGGGAGGGGGGGAACTGGCCAAGCAGCCAGGGTGCACCCCCACAGGACTGGGGCGATGACCAGGCACCGACTGCCATTACGACGGCCATCTTGATGCTCACCCACTGACCACCCACCTTGACCCTGGCTCTACACACTGACACCGGACGTATGGATGCGCCCACCCACGCACACCACCCGCCCACCATCATGCGCCCCCCACCATCTCAAACACCCTGCTCAATCGGCTGCCACTCACCGGGGAACACCCAGGGCTACACCGGCAGCCCACAATGAGGGCAATGCCAGCCAACGGTACCCCTGGCAGCAGGGACGGGCGCCAGGACCGAGAGGCACCGACGGTGCCGGACACTGACGGGGCAGGAGTGAGGGTATGGGGGAGGGACATGCAGGGGCGCAGCCCGCAGTGTCAACTGGGGCCACTGTGTAATCCATGCAACCTGGTTGGGCATGGGAGTATGCACCATGCTAACATCCCCTGCAGACAATCGCGTTTGATTTTCAACCAGCAATGGTGGCTGTCCTAATGATGGTCACAGCTCTGCGAGATGCCCTGCGGCCGCTTGAGCAGGAGCTGCTTGGAGAGGAGTGGAAACGGCAGCAGCAGAACGAGCTGCAGAGGAACGGGCTGCAGAGGGGCAGGTGGCAGCCACACAGACTGGAGGGCCGGCCGCCCAACAGGCCGCGGAGGAGATGCCAATGAGGTAAGGGTTGTCGCCGGGATGGAGTGCGGTCACGGGCAAGCAAGTAAGACTCCGCTGGGTTGCCCACGCCACGTCAGTCAGTAAGCCACATTCCAACCCCCCAACCCCACACCATGTCCTCCTCATCATCCCCCTCCCCCGCATCCACCTCGTCAGGCGAGGCCTGCCCTTCCTCCTCATCCTCCTCCAGCACATCGCCCCATCTGCTGCGCGATGTTGTGAAGGATGCAGCAAGCCGCCACAATGCGGGCAACTCCCTCACTTAAAGTAACTGAATCGGTGCTGCTGTTGCGCCAATTTTTCTGTCGTAAAACGTCACACATCCTCCTTTGGCGTCAACACAGGGCGAGCAGGGGGGGCTTCATTTGGGTCTGGGGCGCGCGAGCGGCCGATGCGGGGCACTATTTTCCGGTTAAGGTCCGCGGGCTGAGTCCACCATAGAGCACAGAGTGGCTGCTGCAGTCCCGGACCCTGACCCGGAAGTGCTGGGGGCATATCGGCAGGCTAGAGCTGCGAGCTCTACAATGGTTCCCTGCTAGCCCCCAGCAAAACGGGGAATCTGTAGCCTTTTGACGCCAGTTTTCCTGGCGTAAAAGACCATGTGCTGGCACGCTCGGCCGACGCGGCGCCGGTTTGGGGCCGTTGTAAGAGGTCCCCACGGCCATTCTCCGCGGTCGACCGGCCGAGTCCCCGCCGGCGTGGTTCACATATTGTTCCACCCGGCGGGAGCTCGGCATTGCGGCTGCGGTGGCCGTCTAGTGGGGGGTGTGGGGATCAGTCTTCGGGCAGGGGGGGCCTCCACGACGGCCAGGCCATGCAGGGCCGCATACGGCAGCTGGAGCAGCGCGGAGCACTCCGGCGCCGTGCTGGCCCTCTGTGAGCTACAGAATCGTTGAGACAAGAGGCCCGTTGACACCGGCGTGAAACATTCCTGTGTTTATGCCGGCGTCAACACTCAGCCGTGTTTTTGGAGAATCCCGGACTTGGACTTTCACGACAGCACAAACGGCGCAACAGGTGCAACAATTCATTATCTCTAAAGGGGCTAGCACTGTCGTCACGTGAAACGTCACCATTTGCAAGCAACGGCGGATTCACCGGGTCCGTGATTGCCACACAGCTGCAGCCGCACTTAAGCGATTCACCCCCCCCCACACAAAGTGTCGCAGCCAACAAGATGGCTGGAAGGAGAGCAGCGCCATGGTTCTGGGACGCAGAGCTGGAGACCCTCCTGGACGCCGTGGAGGAGAGGCGGATAGTCCTGTATCCCAACCCGGGGAGGAAGGTTGTCAGGCTCCGCCGTTCGCCATGCCTGGGCGCAGGTGGCAGACGCGGTCAGCGCCATTGGCGAAGTCGCCCGAACTGCCATCCAGTGCAGGTAGAAACTGCACAACCTCCTCGGGGGGCCAGGGTGAGTAGGCAGTGCTGTGCCCCGAGCACCAACCCCTCACACACATGTAACCCGGACCCTCCCCCCCCACCCGGGAGGCAGCCCTACCCCACCCTGCCCCACATGCCTGCACCCATATCAGCCGCAATGGCCGGGTGCCATGGCCACTGAGGCCATCATCTACCCAACCCCTGGGCTGCATGCCCCAGACTGTCCAACACTCTCGTTGTATGTGTTTGCCCCCCTCCCACCCAGGAGAAGGCCGCACACGACCGCTGGGAGCAGCAGAAGACCAGAGGGGGAGCACCAGACCTGCAGCCCCACACCGTGCCCGAGCAGAGGGCACTGGACGTGGTCAGCGGCCCAAAGGAAAGGGAGGTCACTGACTCGGAGGTCGGCAGCGAACAAGGAAGTGAGACCCCCCTGCCTAGTTGCGGATCCTCATGACACATGTGTGCCCCCCCCCCCTCAGCCCCCTCACCCTCACCCATCACCCCCTCACACTCATCTCCCACACCCCCCCTTACTCCTCACACTCCCCTCAACCCTCCCTCACCCCTCACCCCCCTCACCCCCACGCACCCTCACGCCTCACCCACGTCAGGCTGTCTAATCATACATGCCGTTTTGTGTCTTACCTGACCTGCTGCAGATGGGGCCAATCCATCCAGAGACCCCCGCTCCCAGCCAGTGCCAGAGTCGGTGCCGCCCATGCGGCAGAGCATTGACGGGGAGAGCTGCCTAAGTTGCCCAGAAGCCAGTCCGGCAGCCGGGGAGGCGGGGGGCCCTCGAACATGCTGGGGATCACCGAGTTTGTCAAGATGAAAGAGTTGTGTACACTGCCCGCATATCGGGCGCAGACGTGCATAATCCACATCTGATGGTCACAGAGCATCCCTGTTTGTGTACAAAGGCCTGTTATCCGCCGGTGGGTGTAGGGTGACGTGCAAGCCATCGATCACCCCCTGAACCCGGGGCATACCGGCGACTGCAGTGAAGCCCACTACCCAGGCATCCTGGTGGGTACGGTCCACAGGGTGCTGCATGTACCGCTCTGCCTGGGCATACAGGGCGTCAATGACATCACGGATGCAGCTGTGCGCCGATGCCTGTGCGATGCTGGACAGTTCCCCACTCGGCAACTGGAAGGACCCTGTCGCATAGATGCTCAGTTTGGTAGTCACCACTGCTTGTATATAGTACACATATGAGATGTAATACGGTAAGGCTCCTGTACTACAGGTACGGGGGTAGATCCCTGCCTGCTGGCTCCGCCCAGTAGGCGGAGTATAAATGTGTGTGCTCACCGAGCTCCAGCCATTTCAGCAGCAGCTGTAGGAGGCAACACATCTCTGCGTAATAAAGCCTTGATTACTCTCTACTCTCGTCTCATCGTAATTGATAGTGCATCACTGAGGGCGACCATCACCTCAACGGTCACCGGGAACGGGTGTCCTCCCCCATATCCCTGTGGTGCCAGGTGTGAATCATCTGGAAGATGTGCCGCACTGTCTCACTGCTCATCTATCGTCTCCATCTGCATGCCCGGTCCGGAAGATCCTTGAATTACATTCAGTTGTGGTACACACGAGGCCTCATGCGTTGCCCCCTTGGCACCTCCTCCTCATCTTGTTCCTCCTCCTCCTCGGCCTGTCGGGCAGCCAGCCCTCCAGCATGAGCGGCTGCCACCTGCCCCTCTGCAGCCCGCTCCTCTGCTGCAGCCTCCGCCTCATCTCTGAGCAGCCTCCACTCATGCTGCCACAGGGCAGAGCTGCGGCCATCGCCATGGCGGCCAGCATCGCAGGTTGATGATCAAAAACCATTATTGTCTGCAGGGAGTGAAAGGCAAACATGTTAGCATGGCACATATTCGCGTGTCCAAACAGGTGCCATGAGATACACAATAGCCCCCGTGGGCTATTTGGCACCGCGGGCCCCACCCACACATATCTTTCCCCCCTCACCCCCGCACCGTTAGTGCCCCTCGTCCTGGCGCACATCCCTGCTGCAATGGGAACCGTTGGCTGGCACTGCCCTCACTGGGGGCTGCCGTAGGTGTGGCACTGGGTGGTCCGCCATGTGGGTGGCTGGCGGTTGGGAGGGGTGTTCGGGGGGTCGCGCACCCGTACAGCCAGTGTCACTGTGTAGAACCAGGGGCCGGGGTAAGTGCTCAGCTAGATGGCCACCGTAATGGCGGTCGGTGCCTGGGCACTGCCCCTGTCCTGTGGGGGGGCACCCCGGCTGCTCGGCATGTTCCCCCCTCCTCCCCCTCCCCTTCCCCCAGCCCTGACAGAGAGCCCCCCACCGCAGCCAGCACGGCCAGTGTCCGAGCTGCAGCCCGCAGTAACTCCACGTCACTTCCTACTTCCTCTCTCTCGCTCAGCAGCCAGGACGCAGCGTTCATGATTTTTAAAACCACATTGAAACACGCCGTCGGGAAATCGGCCCATCCAAGACGCTTAATCGCGGAGGACCCGGAGCATCAGGTGTCAGGCCCGCTAATGATATGCCAACTGTACTTTCAGGCCGCGCGGCGAGAGCCACGTTTACGTCGCGTTTGGGGGGCCGGAGAATCCCGATTTGGTGTCAAACTGGCGTCTACCGCGATTTCAGCGTCAGAAGCTATTCTCCACCCGATCGCGTTTCCCGATTTCGCCGTCGGCTAACGGAGAATCCAACACTACTGTTTTCCCGACGCCGTGGGGTCTTCGTCTCCAAAATGGAGAATCCAGCCCAAGAGGTGGGTTTGTTTTAAGGAGAATCTTAAAGGAAAAAAAGGAGATGGAGAATTGGTGCATTTTAAGAAAATATTCTAAAATATGGAGACCAGGGGCTGGATTCTCTGATTTTCGGGCAATGCCCTGACCGAAAAATCAGCGCAAAACGCCACCGATCCTCCGTTTGATGGGTGGCAAGTAGGCATGCAGCGTAGAGCACCCGGCTCCAAATGCCGATACGGCTGGAGAATTGTCGGGTCTGTGGCCGCACACGCGCACGACGGTGGCCAGCAGCGGCTGTGTCGTGCAACAGGGCGCGGCCGCGCGCAGACCCGGCCTGCCAAATAGTGCCCCCCCTTTGGCCAGGCACGCCACCCCACACCAGCGCCACCACAGTCGGGGGAGAGCCGATCTGCGGGCAGGGGGAATTTGCAAGGGACTTAGTTTGTAGCCGCCACGCCGGGTTCCCAAAATAAAATAGCACACGCGAACACCGCCGTTGGGAACTCGGCCGGTCAGGGGCGGAGCATCAGGGGGGTGGGCCTCAGGTAACGTCCTGAGGCCACCGATACGACGCTAGCCGTAATCCTAGAGTACTCTGCCTTGGAGGGGGCAGAACATCGCGAAAGTGGCGCCGCCCCCGATTGCAGCGCAAATGGGGATTCTCCGGCCAATCGCCGCATGCGATTTTGGCGTCGGAGAATGGAGAATCCCGCTCTAGGTTTCTGCAGATATGGCCAATGTTAACAAGATGCACAAGAGGTTAGAGTCTGAGGAACAAAGTCAGGAAAGGTGAGAGCTGTCGGGCTGGAGTGCCTTTCAGCGGTAAGGAGGGGGGGGGGGGCATGATATAATTTAGGCACATTAATTTGAGGCATTGGGGAGTAGGTCAGTGAGGACAGGAGTGATGACTGGGGGACTGGTTGTAGGATAGGATATGAGTGGTAGAGTTTTGGATGAATCGAAGCTTACCAAAGGTAGGCAATAGGAAGTAGGTCAAGAAAGCACTTTTGTAAAATTCAATCCCAGAGCTTTGGTCAAATCAGTTGCAGCCCCTAAACATGGCAAGGAGTGCAAACCAGATCCTGATTCTCACCAGCCATCTGCACGCCAGTCATTAGTATTCACACATTTTCCAGAAACAAACACTACTTAGTAATGTAGAAGCATGAAGCCTTTGAGATGTATTTCCTTTTCACTGATAGCTCCAGTTGTAGTGCCTCACCTGGGTCCAACTAACAGATCAAGATTTGAATCTTGTGGCCCCCATAACTTAGTTGTGTTATGGGCCAGGGTTTAGAGAGCCCCAAAGTGTATCATGGAGTTCACCTAACCCACAACTTTGAATAGATTGCGGTTATGGGGAAACACACGGGCCTGCTCTGCAGGCATGATGCACCAGAAATATACAGTACTTTTAAATTGAAACAATGTTTATTTATGAAACCAGTTAACACTTTATAAACCCACAGTAACATCTTAACAACTATCAACACCAATAAATCCCCCAAAGAATACAGTACTTTCTAAGTAACTCTTAATCTTTTTTTGCAACATCCATAAGACAAAAATAACCCTTTTTACAGAAAGTCATCAGGTTTAACTTCACTACTGAGAACAGTTACCACTTTGAAATCACAAAATGAACATTCTTTAGCTGCAGAGATTCATACACACCTTGCTGTGACTACAGCTTCTCCAAATCTAAAACAAAACTAAACACACCCTGTAGCTGCGAGCCCAAAGTGAAAGTAAAAGCAGACAGACAGCCCACCCACGCTCTGACATCACTGATAAACACCCATTTCTTAAAGGTACTCTCACATGACAGTTGGTCAACAGCAGCTCCTTAGCTGGAAGATGATTCTTTGGTACAACTTCATGATATGGGAAGCCAAATGTCTTTAGGTTGCCAACCCCATTCCTGGTGGATTGAGCATGTGACATTTGATTACATGACGTAGTGAATAATTAAATCAAGTATTCATTGCTTTTCTCCTCCATTTCACCTCATTGCCACCGTCTTTGACACTCCCACTTCTTCCCTGATTATCCTCTTGTTCAATGGTCCTGGAAGAAATCCTTGCTAATTATTTCCATTTCCCCTATGCTCATCTGATCATTGGACATGAAGTTTGCTCCATGCTTCTCAATATTCCTTTCTGAAATTCCTCTGTGTACAATTAATTATCTCATTCATCAGCAGTTTCTTTGACTAAACCTTTTTTTGATTAAATAAAATATTCCCCCTGAATTAATTACTTTATTGGTCAAATGGACAAAATCGATGTGCAGTCTGGTAAACATTGCAAATGATTCATTCTTTTGGGTACACAGATTGGGGACTAGGGTAGTCATCAAACTGATAACACTCGTTTGTTTAATCAGCAACAACACAACAAACAATAACATTGTGCTATCCTGGCAGAATGCCAGATCATTATTCCGCAGATAAGTTGTGCTGCAGTTATTCTACATGTATTGCTCAGAGAGCACTAAAAGTAGGCAGCATTGAGCTATGTTGTACAGCCCACATTACTTTGTGCTCACTGACATCTGAAAGGTAGTGAAATTATTAATACTGGTGAAGAGTGAGCTGCTCTGGGTGCTCTCACATCACTTCTCATGAATTGATTTGCACTCAGATCCGTTGCCTTAAGTAATACTATGGATTTTGTGTCACTGCGATGCAAAAACCATGTTAATTCAATGAAAGGTCAATGAAACAATCACAATTCAGACATTGCCATGGTAGTCTTGAGGAAACATTGAGGCAACTCAAACTCTAAAACAAACAAATAGAACACATAGTCATTTAACTGGATGATTTTACTTTGCCATGCTGCTTTGGTGCTTTTTGTTCGCGGAAACACATTATAGCCAGTTTAATCTTAAACCATGGGCATAAATCTGGTGGACAACTCTGAAGCCTTTTATACATTTCATCCAATTTTCCTTTCCTGGAAAACGGTAGGGCCAGCAGGAATGGAGTTCTCCTCTAAGTTCGATATAAACCATGTGGATCGCTGCCACATTTTTCTACCTCTTGAGAAAGGTCCACCACTGCCCCATCACCCCCATTCCACACACACCGGGCGTGATTTAATGGCCTCGTCACGCCGGATTTGGTAAAGTGATAAGGCCATTGAATCTCATGTGAGGCCTTTCGCGCGATTTGCGATACAAAACGCCTTGCGAGATTTAATGAGGTCTCACGAAACGTCCCGATCTGGATCTCGCCTATTAATATATTTAAATGAGCCATTAGACCTCGCCAGGGCGCAATTTAGCACTGGTTTCCAGAAATATAGACCAAGTGCAACAGCACTTGGGGGGTTCTCCCAGGCCACTAGAGACCACCGGGTGGTTAGGATCTGGGCAGGGTGGTACCTTGGCACTCTGCTGGCACCCAGGTGCCTTAGGACTGCCAGCCTGGCACCATGGCACTTCCACCCAGAAACCCTGACACTGTCAGGCTGGCAGGGTGGCACTGCCAGGCTGACAGGGGCACAACCAGGGTGCCAAGCTGGCAGTGACAAGGTGTCCAGGTGCCAGGTTGCCTGTGCCAGGGATGAGGCCAAGGGGTGGCTTGCCCTTAAGTGGTGGGGTGAGTGGGGGCTCGAGGACCTCCTAGGCGGTAAGTTGACTGCAGTATGATGGCTGAGGGTGGATGAAAGATCAGGGTGGCATTTAAAAATGGCTCCCTGGTCCACAAGTACTCAACCTGCACAGTGCAGGAAATTTCTCAACGAGGCCAAAAAAAGGGCAAAGTCCCGTTAAATAGTGACGTCATGCTTGGCGCTTTCGATAAACACCCCGCTAAATGCGCCCAAAATGGGAATCTGTTTTTGTCTCGTTAAATTGCACCCATCATGTTTTTTGCGCAATCGGTGTGGCTCCCTGACATTGCAGCCGCCCAGTGCCAACATGTTGCCTATTTTCCACTTTCAGGTCCTAGGACAATGTCTCCCAATAGTGACCCCTAGTTCTTTGCCCACATTCTGCCGTCACTATTGGGCAGCTGGTAAACACCACTGGAAAACCATGCCAAGGGAATAGCTACTTCAATGCCCATCAAACAAATTGGAACTTTTTGTGACTGATTCTAACTTGACCAAATTGTCAGTAATGGCCGCAAGAGGCAATGACACTAGCTGTTGCCATTCTTCAAAGGGGGGAATTACAATAATCAGGGGACCAATACTTCTGCTAGCACTCTTTTATACAAACTCCAATCAATTACTTTTTTCTGCACGATTGACCTTGATTGTCAACTGGGATCCTTAAAGCACATTAAATGAATTAAGGGATCATTTTTGAAATTAATAATTTTTCTTCAACTCAGCAGAACATAATGAAAGAAATGGCTGGTTTTTATTCAAGAGTAAGATGAAAAAGATAACTCCTTTTCCCAATTTAATGGAAGCCCCAGGCCGAATTCTCCAAAACTTGAGAACTGATGGTGGGAAAATATGTTTTCTGTCAATCTTGTTTCCTTTGTTACCTTGGGGTAGTGTATCCAGTGAGATTTCCTTATTGAATTATTGGACATCATCCATCCAGTAACCACAATTAGAGAGGTGAGATTTTACATTAAAAACTCTGTGCTGCTGTGAAATGAATCTGCCAAATAGAGAAACCAAGTCTGGGAGAATTTAATTCTTAATGAGTTTTTCCGATCATCATTATTGTATTTTTCTCATATGCATTCGTGAGATGTAGGAATTGCTCTCTAGGTCAACATTTCTTCCATCTCTAATTGCGATTGAGAAGGTGGTCGTGAGCTACAATCGTGAATACAACAAAATGACTTGCTCGGCCATTTCAGAGGACAGTTAAGAATCTTCCAGACTGTGCAAGGCCTGCAAATTTTATTCCCTAAAGGATATTTTCAGATGCTGACAAGAAATTTTACGTTCATCAAGTGAGGAATGGAACTCTATTTGGCATGTGCTGCACCAGAAATAAACACTGCCAGGTCAGAAGAATCACAGCTATGTGCAGAGGAAGATTCTCTCCATTCTGCACCTATGTGACATTTTTCCATTTCCCAAAACCAAAATGCTGTCAGCCATACCTCATTATGTACTCTTGACTGAACGTCGAAACATCTATTAGCGTGCTGAAACACCTAAGCCCCAGAGAAAGCTTTGCTTGACAGCTCTCGCTCTCTGATCTCTTCTGTCAATTGTATGTTTATTTACATCGGATAAACAGGTTTCAAGTGCATGCAGTTTCTGCTATTGAACTTTAAAGGGTCTGAAGAATGACACTTTTATTGAGCTTTAATAAAACTATTTTTGTGAATGAATGACTATTTTTAAAAGTATTTTGTGTACACAGCCTACTGTCACTGTTGGGTTCATTGTTTCTAAAAGGTGTTATAGTGGGTGAATGGGTATGGAAGCACCATATGAGGCATGAGAGGTCATTGGTAATGTTTTTGAAACACACCTAGGCATTGTAGAATCTCAGGTAGTCTATGGATCACGACATGCTGTGAACCATGGCTCTTTGAAATGCTGGCCTGACTCCATAAAAATTGTGGAGGACTAGGACATGACTATCCCCACAATGGGGCTGGCCAGTTCGGTAATGCAAGGTGCGGGTTTTTGACCTAAAGCAGCTCGCACGCTTAAGTGGCACTCATAAAATTCGGATATCCCGGGAATGGGGTTAGCAATCCAGGTATTGGGACCCATCCACTATTTGTAAGGGACTCCTGAGTCATCCCGACTTGGCAAAAATGGAGGCCCATAGCATGTTGGTTTTACAAAATGGAAAAATGTCACATAGGAGCAGTAAACTTTCAGAGTGGAGAGAATCTTCCACTGCACTTAATTGTGATTCTTCTGACCTGTCAGTAGTGCACATAGCATATGGAGAGAGTTCCATTGACATGTTTCAGCTTGATTGACGTAATGTTTCTTGTCAGCAGCTGAAGAATATTCCCTAAATCCATCAAAGATGCCAAAAGACAGTTCCGGACCAAGCTCGAGTCCCAGGCTAGCCACACGGACCCCCACCGTCTATGGCAAGGTCTGAAAGACATAACGGGCTACAAGATGAAGGCATGTAAAATCGCCGGATCCAATGCACCCCTCGCTGATGAGCTCAATGCATTCTATGCACGCTTTGAGCAAGAGGTTAACGAGAGCGAGCCCTCCACCCCAGAAGCCGTGGATGAACTTGTATCTGAGATCACCATTGCAGACATCAGAGCAGTCGTCTCGAAGGTCAACCCACGGAAAGCCACTGGCCCAGATGGAGTACCGGGACGAGCACTCAGGTCTTGCGCGGATCAGCTGGCGGGGGTATTCGCAGACATCGTCAACCTCTCTTTACAACAATCTGAGGTCCCTATCTGCTTCAAGAAGGCGACCATCAACCCTCTACCAAAAAAAGGCCAAGCAGCATGCCTTAATGACTATCGTCCAATGGCTCTGACATCCATCATCATGAAGTGCTTCGAAAGGTTAGTCATGGCACGAATCAACTCCAACCTCCCGGGTTGCCTTGATCCACTACAGTTTGCCTACCCCTGCAACAGGTCCACAGCAGACGCCATTTCCATGGCCCTGCACTCTACCCTGGAACACCTAGATAACAAAGACACCTATGTCAGACTCCTATTTATCGACTACAGCTCAGCCTTCAACACCATCATTCCTACAAAACTCATCTCCAAACTCTGTGGCCTTGGCCTCGGCTCCTCCCTCTTTGACTGGATCCTGAGCTTTCTACCCCACAGGCCAAAATCAGTAAAGAAAGGCAACAACACCTCCTCCACAATCATCCTCAACACGGGTGCCCCACAAGGCTGTGTCCTCAGCCCCCTACTATACTCCTTATACACCTACGACTGTGTGGCCAAATTACCCTCCAATTCGATTTTCAAATTTGCTGATGACACCATTGTAGTGGGTCGGATTTCAAACAATGACAAGACAGAGTGCAGGAATGAGATAGAGAATCTGGTGAACTGGTGCGATGACAATAATCTCTCCCTCAATGTCAACAAAACGAAGGAGATTATCATTGACTTCAGGAAGTGTAGTGGAGAACATGCCCCTGTCTACATCAATGGGAACGAAGTAGAAAGGGTCGAGAACTTCAGGTTTTTAGGTGCACAGATCACCAACAACCTGTCCTGGTCCCCCCATGCCGACACTATAGTTAAGAAAGCCCACTAACGACTCTACTTTCTCAGAAGACTAAGGAAATTTGGCATGTCAGCTACGACTCTCACCAACCTCTACAGATGCACCATAGAAAGCATTCTTTCTGGTTGTATCACAGTATGGTATGGAGCCTGCTCTGCCCAAGACCGCAGGAAACTACAAAAGGTTGTGAATGTAGCCCAGTCCATCGCGCAAACCAGCCTCCCATCCATTGACTCTGTCTACAATTCCCGCTGCCTCAGAAAGGCAGCCAGCATAATTAAGGACCCCACGCACCCCGGACATACTCTCTTCCACTTTCTTCCGTCAGGAAAAAGATACCAAAGTTTGAGGTCACGTACCAACCGACTCAAGAACACCTTCTCCCTTCTCCCCTGTTGCCATCAGATTTTTGAATGGACCTACCTCGTATTAAGTTGACCTTTTCTTACCTTTTCTCTACACCTTGCTATAACTGTAACATTATATTCTGCAGTCTCTCCTTCCTTCCCTATGTACGGTATGCATTGTTTGTACAGCATGCAAGAAACAATACCTTTCACTGTATACTAATACATGTGACAATAATAAATCAAATCAAATCAAATTACACTCGGCTGCCATTCTTGCACTCTCTCCCATTTTAGGATCCTCTTTAAAACCTACCTCTTTAATTAATGCTTTGGCCTGCTCCTAATATTTACATATATTTATTTCCATTATGTAAAGTTGGGTAGGACAACAAAAAGGCTAGTTCTATTAATAAAGCGGTTGGCAATTAAATGGAAGGAAAAGACTGCATTGACATTCGTCCCTTTTACAAATGTTAGCAAATGACTACATGCATGAACGGATAGATTATTGCTTTCTGCAGTCAGTGTAGACAGACAGAGCTCCATCTGTTCTTTCAATGCAGTGTGAGACACTGCAGTTTTACCTTACTTAAGCTTAATGAATCGGAAAATGGCTTTTCCAATAAATGTACAGAGCAACAAGGGTCATTAGATAAAGCAACATCCCCCGCCAACTATTTTCCCCTATCTCACCTCAAGTGGCTATCGCAAGGTGGGTTTTAATTCTGCAGGTGCTGGCAGCCATTGGCATTTTGCACGGGAGATTGTTCTTCAAATACTAGTCCATGTAATAAACATCGAGAAGCTAATACATTGTGGCCACCAGCCTAAAGCACATCTTGTTCTTTTCTATATATTGATTTGAATTGGCAAATCATCAAAATTGTTAGCCATGCTTCAAGGACAACTGACAATTTTCCTTTTTTTCAAATTTCCTATCCATTCCAATTTTCTCCCAGGTGGTGAGCGCACTGTTAAATGTGCAGCAGCTAACTTAATTAACAATTTTCTAACTGGTACACTAGGCAGGAACATTAAGCAGCATATCAGAAAGCAAAGGCTGAACAAAAGAAGACTTGCTGACGATATCATGAATGCAGTCACCAAGAAGGAACAAGTCATAGCCATCAGAAACCATTAAATGGATTGTGCTATAAATGGAATTTAATCATTAGGAGGTGTATAACAGTAATGTTCAACTGAATGAATGTATTATTAATAATTTATCATGCAGTTTTTACAATATTTAATACTGTCAGCCTGAGGAGAAATGTTACGCATTTGAGTGGCTGACTTTTCTTGCCACTGTGGAGGTCCTATTACCCGAACAATGATCTTTACACAGTAACAAGTCGATAGTGAGGTGTTGGGTGCTCTGAGGTACAGACGAACCAACACGGTTGCGATTGGTACAACGCAGTTTTATTCCATCCAACTATTTATACATCTGACTTGGTACTCAGCACGTTGTGACTTTGTGAGCGTCTTGCTAATGAGGTCCTGGCCCTGTGCTGTCTCCAGATGGACTGCCCAGGAAGTGTCGTGTTTCTAGTCTTATACTGTGTCTGCTCTTGTCTGTGATTGGCTGTCGTGTTATGTGTGCTAATTGGTCCGTTGGTCTGTCTATCATTATGTATGTGTTATGATGTATGTTTGAATATCATGACAGATAGAGTGACCTTATTGCTTTTAGAACCTTTACAATTTTTATTCAAGGTATTTTTTTAATGTCAAACCACTCCAATGGCCAAGCCTTCACTGAGAGTGTGCCTTAACCTGCCTTTTATTGCAGTGGATCTGGCGTGGGCCCTTTTGTAAGGGGCAACGAAGGGAGTCCACACCGAGTTGTAGAGAAAAGCAAACTTATTTTATTTAACACGTTAACTATCATGTCCAGCTCTAGTAGTTCCCTACTGGGCCTTCTCTAGTTCGTGCCTGTCTGACAAACTCTATTTACACAAAGGCACATGAATTTAAAGGCCACCTGCCCTCTTATCATTCTGCAAGCTCCACTGTATAGTGGATCATCCCTACCCCGTGAGACCCGTGCGGGTTAGAACAGGCACTATGTTGCCAGACAGATTTATTACAGAGGTAATAATTAAATAAACTGAAGGAATGAAACACATTAGTTGCAGCCTGAGCTTAGAAAATAGAAAAATAACAAATTGTTGGATCTGCTCACTGAACTGAAATGCTAACTGGGCCAGACATGTACAGCCTAAATATTAACCTCTTCATGCAAAAAGGTAACACACACACCACAAAAGCTGCAGCTGTTATGTCCAAGCTGAGGAAGAGAGTGTCGTGTTGGGTGCTCTGCTACATAGACAAACCAACACGGTTGCGGATGGTACAACTCAGTTTTATTACTAACAATAACAACATCTGTAAACTGGTTACTGTGGTTCGTTCATTACCCTCTAACCTGTGGACCTAGCCCTAACACTATCTTGGAGAAGCACTCAGCACATGGTGAATGTCTGAGTGGCTTGCTGTGAGCTCTGTGCCCTGAGCTGTCTCCTGCTGCAATGAGTGGGAAGTGTTGTGTTCCCTGTTTTATAGTGTGTATGTTCTTGCCTGTGATTGGCTGTGATGTTGTGTGTGCATTGATTGGTCCGTTGATCTGTCCATCAGTGTGTATGTATGTTTGCACCATGATGTTTATCTGAATATCATGACATCCTCCCTTTTTTACAAGAATATGTGCCTATGTGGTAATAAATATAGATGTGTACTGAGTGCAGCTGAATGTGTGTGTGCAATATCTACAACATGTACATGAGGCTAACTATATACATAGGAAGGTGTCAGGTGCAACATAGCAACAAGGTTGTACCATAAACAAAACACGATTAAACATCAAGCATCAAAACGAACTCCTGTAACAACAAAAAGGGAAACATATTAACATTGCGGCATAATACGTCAGTGAGTTCAATGTTCAAACAGGCTCATAACTCCAGCCTAGTAGGTGGGCGACGAATTTGGGTTGACCGCCTCAAGGGTGGGTCAGGATCCACCGGCTGAGGAATGGGCCTGGCCACAGGCGACAGAGGAATGGGCATGGGGTGGCAGGAAGATCCACAAAGTTGACATCAGGAACAACAGGAGGGCATGGCGCCGGTGTATGATCACGTAGCGAGCGCGGAAGCAGGCGAAGAGCCCGGCGATTGCGCCTGCGAATGGAGCCATCAGGCATGCGAACCAGGAACGAGCGGGGAGCCACGCGTCGGAGAACTTCGGCAGTTGCCGACCAGCCACTGGTAGGTGGATGCGGACGTTGTCTCCAGGCGCCAGGGCAGGAAGATCAGTTGCCCGAGTGTCATGTGCCACCTTCTGCTGAGCATGCTGCTGTCGCATCCTTTGCAGTACTGGAGCATAGTTGGGTGTAGGGACCAGAATGGATGGCACAGGCGCGACCAATCATCAGCTGGGCAGGTGAGTGGCCAGTGGCTAGTGGAGCCGAGCGATAGGCCAGCAGGGCTAAGCAGAAATCCGATCTGGCATCAGCAGCCTTGCAGAGGAGCCGCTTGACGATGTGAACGCCCTTTTCCGCCTTGCCATTTGACTGGGGATGCAGAGGGCTGGACGTCACGTGTGTGAAGCCATACGAAGCAGCAAAAGAAGACCATTCTTGGCTTGCAAAACAGGGCCCATTGTCCGACATGACAGTAAGCGGAATGCCATGGTGAGCGAAGGTGTCTTTGCATGCCCTGATGACAGCGGACGATGTCAAATCGTGGAGGCGTATGACCTCTGGATAATTCGAAAGTAATCTATGATGATGACGTAGTCCCTGCCAAGCGCATGAAAAAGGTCCACACCCACCTTCGCCCAGGGGGACGTCACCAACTCATGGGGCTGAAGCGTCTCAGGGGGTTGCGCCGGCTGAAACCTTTGGCAGGTGGGGCAGTTGAGCACCATGTTGGCAATGTCATTGCTGATGCCCGGGCAGTATACAGCTTCTCGGGCCCTCCATCTGCACTTCTCAACCCCCAGATGGCCTTCGTGTAGTTGGTCGAGGGCCAGCTTGGCCATGCTGCGCGGAATCACAATCCGGTCCAGCTTTAGGAGGACACCGACAATGATGGCCAAGTCGTCCCAGACATTGTAGAGCGGTGGGCACTGTCCTTTGAGCCACCCTCCCGTCATGTGGCGCATCAGACGTTGTAGAAGGGGGTCAGCCGCAATCTCCCGGCGAATACGGGCCAGGCTGGAGTCGTCAGCTGGCAGACTTGCCGATGTGAAGGCCACCTGCACTTCGACCTGACAGACGAACCCCTCCGAATCGGGCGTTGTGCTCACTGCTCTGGATAGGGCATCCGCAATGATGAGGTCCTTTCCCGGGGTGTAGACCAGTTGGAAGTCATTCCTCCAGAGCTTGAGCAGGATGTGCTGGAGGTGAGGGGTCATCTCGTTCAGGTCCTTATGTATGATGCTGACCAGGGGGCGATGGTCGGTTTCCACGGTGAACTGGGAGAGACCATACACGTAGTCGTGGAACTTGTCTATGCCGGTAAACAAACCCAGGCACTCCTTCTTGATCTGCACATAGCGCTGTTCTGTGGGGGTCATGGCCCGCGAGGCATAGGCGACCGGGGCCCCTGATGAAGTGTCATCCCGTTGTAGGAGTACCGCCCCAATGCCGGACTGGCTGGCATCAGTCGAGATCTTCGTATCACGAGAGGTGTCGAAGAACGCCAATACCAGGGCTGTGGTGAGCTTAATTTGGAGCTCCTCCCATTCCTTCTGGTGTGCGGGCAGCCACTGGAACTCCGTGGACTTCTTTACTAGGTGGCGAAGAGCCGTTGTGTGGGAGGCAAGGGTGGGAATGAACTTCCCCAGGAAGTTGACAATGCCTAGAAAGCGTAGCACTGCTTTCTTGTCTGCCGGCTGCGGCATGGCTGTAATGGCGCTCACCTTGTCTGCATCCGGACGCACATCTGACCAGGATATGTGGTCCCCCAGAAACTTTAGCTCAGTTTGGTCGAAAGAACACTTGGCTCGGTTGAGGCGCAGGCCGTGTTCCCGTATACGCTCAAAGACACGCTGGAGATGACTGATGTGCTCCTGTGGTGTGGTGGACCAGATGATGACGTCGTCAACAGAGACGCGCACCCCTTCGATGCCCTCCATCATCTGTTCCATGATTCTGTGAAATACCTCGGATGCCGAGATGATGCCAAACGGCATTCTGTTATAGCAGAACCTGCCGAAAGGAGTGTTGAAGGTGCATAGCATCCTGCTGGACTGATCCAGTTGGATCTGCCAAAAACCCTTTGAGGCATCAAGCTTTGTGTAAATTTTAGCCCTGGCCATTTCGCTCGTGAACTCTCCTCATTTGGGTATGGGGTAGTGTTCCCTCATGATGTTGTTGTTCAGGTCTTTCGGGTCGATGCAGATCCGGAGTTTGACAGAGGGCTTCTTAACACACACCATGGAGCTGACCCATGGCGTGGGCTCCGTGACCCGTGATAGCACCCCTTGGTCCTGGAGATCCTGCAGCTGCTGCTTGAGGCGGTCTTTGAGTGATGCTGGGATCCTGCGAGGTGCGTGAATGACCGGGGTGGCATCCAATTTGAGCCGTATTCTGTAGGTATAGGGCAGTGCGCCCATGCCCTCAAATGCCTCCGGAATGTGGGCGAGGAGCAAGTGGAGCTGTGCCCTAAATTCTGCATCCGGGAAGTCTGATGTGCCTTCTGGAGACAGAGCGTGTACCCGCTGAACGAGGCGGAGAACCTTGCATGCCTGTGCACCTAGCAGGGAGTCCTTCGATGATCCAATTATCTCGAAGGACAGTGTGGCCGTGTATGTATTGGTGTCACCTGGAGCTGGCAGGATCCCATGGCCGGGATAACGTTTCCGTTGTAGTCGACCATCTTTCAACGGGATGGCCGAATTGGTGGTCTGACCTTCAAGGCGTAGAAGGGTGACCATGCTATTAGGTTGGCGGAGGCACCAGTGTCCAAACGGAATGTTATTGGTGATCGGTTGACCATTAGGGTGGCACACCATTCATCACCCGGATTGACACTGTTCATTGGCATCGGCTGGTGGGTCCTGCTTGGAGACATCCGGTTCCTGTCAATGACCGCAACACGGAAGCCTTCCCGGTCATCTGTACCAACGGGTTGTATATCGTCCGGGCATGCCTCGGAGTACGGAGGCTGAATGGTCCGCACGTCCCTGCGAGGCTGTCGGTGTTGTGGAGCGTTGGCAGGTTGAGCTCGCCGACAGCAGGCAGCATAGTGGCCCATCTTGCCATTGCGGAGGCATTGTCGGTTCTTTGCCGGACATTGCCACTTTAAATGTGCGGATCCACAGTTGCCGCACGCCGTGACGACATGGCGTTCGTTGCGCGATCGCGCATGTGCAGTTCGGTCCTGCGTAAAGCGCGCCTGCGCGTCACGTCCCTCTGCGTCGACGTCTCTTTTGGCGCGTACAAGTGCGGGAGGCCACGGAAAGCGCGCAAAATGGCCGCCCTCGTCCGGGCCGCGGGCCGGGAGGAACTCGATCGCCTGGACCCGCTCGGCCTCGTAGGACCCCTGCCTTGCCGATTCGGCCGCCTGGAATTGGGAGTAGCGGCTGGTCGCGTTTTCATGGAGGACACAGGCTTCGATGGCGGTGGCTAGGGTGAGGCTTTTAATTTTGAGGAGCTGCTGGCATAGGGTAACCCCAAAAACAATCTGGTCCCGAATCATGGAATCGGAGGTGGCCTCGTAACCGCAGGACTACGCGAGGATACGGAGGTGTGTTAGGAAAGATTGAAAGGGCTCATCCTTACCCTGCAGGCGCTCCTGGAAGAGGTACCTCTCGAAACTCTCATTTACCTTGACGCTGAAGTGTTGCTCAAGTTTGAGAAGGACCGTCTTGTACTTCGTCTTGTCCTCACATTCCGCGAACACCAGGGAGTTGTAGATGTGGATGGCGTGTTGCCCTGCCGTGGAGAGGAGGAGGGCGATTTTCCTGGTGTCCAAAGCATTCTCCCTTTCTGTGGCTTCTAGGAAGAACTGGAAGCGCTGTTTAAACAGCTTCCAGTTAACGCCGAGGTTTCCAGCGATTTGGAGCGGCTGCGGCGGGCTGATGGTGTCCATTGCGTAGGATGGCGGATTCCTTAAGATGCATAGGTAGGTCTCACAGTTACTGGGTTCCAAACCTGGTACTATGTCATGTTGGGTGCTCTGCTACATAGACAAACCAACATGGTTGCGGATGGTACAACTCAGTTTTATTACTAACAATAACAACATCTGTAAACTGGTTACTGTGGTTCGTTCATTACCCTCTAACCTGTGGACCTAGCCCTAACACTATCTTGGAGAAGCACTCAGCACATGGTGAATGTCTGAGTGGCTTGCTGTGAGCTCTGTGCCCTGAGCTGTCTCCTGCTGGAATGAGCGGGAAGTGTCGTGTTCCCCGTTTTATAGTGTGTATGCTCTTGCCTGTGATGTTGTGTGTGTATTGATTGGTCCGTTGACCTGTCCATCAGTGTGTATGTATGTTTGCACCATGATGTTTATCTGAATATCATGACAGAGAGTGTGGAACAACACTGAGAAAAACAAACTGGGAATCTACCAAGTCTGCGACTTCAGTTCACTCCTGTACAGTGGTGAGACCCAAATAAGATATTGTAGACAGGTTAAGTGAGTGGGCAAAAACTGACAGATGGAATACAATGTGAGAAAATGTGAACTTATCCACTTTGGCAGGAAGAATAGAAAAGCAGTATACTATTTAAATGGAAAGAGTGCGAAGAACTCTGAGATAAAGATAAATCTGAGATAAAGAGCGCGCAGAACCTGAGATCTAGGTGTCCTGGCACGTGAGTCAAGTTAGCATGCAGTTGTAGCGAATTATTAGGAACACAAATGAAATGCTGTTGAGTGGAATGAAACCTAAAAGTAGGTATACTTTTCTATAGTTGTACAGGGTGTGGGTGAGATCACATTAAGAATACTGTGTACAGTTTTTGCATTTTTGTTTAAGGAAGGATAAAAATGTGTTAGAAGCATTTCAGAGAAGGTTCACTCAACTGATACCTGGGATTATTTATATGAGGAAATGTTGCACAGGCTGGGCCTATATCCATTGGAGTTTAGAAGATTGAGAGGCGATTTTGTTGAACAGATAAGATCCTGAGGGGTCTTGACAGGGTAGATACTAAAAGGAAGTTTCCCCTTGTGGGAGAGGCAAGAATCAGGGGTTGTTCTTTAAAAATAAGGCATCTCCCATTTAAGGTGGAGATGGGAAGAATTTTTGTTTCTTAGAAGGTCATAAATGTTTGAAACTCTCTTCCCCGAGATCGCTGGAGGCCAAAAATATCGTTCGATATTATCACAGCAGAGATGAATAGATTCTTTTAAAAAAAAAAAAATTTTGAGTACCCAATTATTTTTTTCCACTTAAGGAGCAATTTAGTATGACCAATCCACCTACCCTTCACATCTTTGGGGTTGTGGGGGAGGCCCACGTAGACATGGGGAAAATGTGCAAACTCCACACGGACAGTGACCCGGGGCCGGGATCAAACATGTGTCCTCAGTGCCATGAAGCAGCAGAGCTAATCACTGCGCCAAGGGATGAATAGATTCTAGGGATGAATGGATTCTTGACTAACAAGGAAGCCACAGGTTATTGGGGGTTGGTGGAATTTGGAGTTTAAGTCAAAATCAGATCAACTATGACCTTATTGAATGGCTGAATAGGCGCGAGGGGCTGAATAGCCTACTCCTGCTCCTAATTTATATGTTTGTATTTTCATATTTCCCTTTCTAGAGGGAAGTATAGTCCATTCAGAGTTCTTTGAACTGCTCCTTGTCAACTCGTTGGATCCTACATAGAGCTGCAACATTGATATCATATTGCCAGAGTACTTGGGCAACAAACACGGTGTGTGATATTGGGAATTCACTCACTGGCGTGCCTATGAAGATCCTGATATTCCAGGTGCCAAACATGACTATTTTTGTCTTTTGTGGCTTTCTGCCGTAGAAAGTGATCTCTCTGGACATAGTAATCCAAAGCATCAGGATAATGATCTGGGGACTCGGATTCAAATCCCATTATGGCAGGTGATGGAATTTAAAATCAATAAAGTATCTGGAATTAAAAGTCTAATAACCATTGTTATCGGCCAGGCGTTTTCAGAACCCCAAAATGTATCATGGAGTTCAACCGACCTCTCCCTTTAATGGATTTGTCGCTTTTCCTAGCACACGGCTTGTTCCCTAGGTGTGAGATTACAATTATGGACACGTGGGATTTTAAACACAAAACACTGTTTATTCCATGAACTCAACTTAACATCTTAAATAAACATTGGATCTCTTAACACCCCCTTACTTCAAAGATAACTCAGAAAATATTGCAACAGTAAATAATTCCTTAAAATGTTCCTTCAAACTTCTACGAGACTTAACACCTTTAAACAGTATCACATCAGGTTAAAGGATATTTTTTTTTCTGTTTTATGGCAGAGATATATTAGCTTGGTTGATTTCAGCTCCAGCACCTTGTTTTCTTCCTGCAGCTCTCTGGACACACACAGACACACACCACCTGCTTTCTCCAACTGCAAAACTATACTGCAAAACTTGCAGCTCTCTGGAAACACACGGACACACACACTGCTTTTTAAACTTCAACTAAAAACCTGCAAAATGGCTGACCTGAGCTGAGCTCCACCCATTCTATGACATCACTGTTTTCTGAAAGGTTCATTGCTTAAACATCCAGTTCCGAAAGGCACTCTCACATGACACCTCCCCCCAAGAAAAAAAAATAAACCATCAACTTCAAGATGGTTTCATTTTTCACCTTTGCACCATCAATTAAGAAATGTACACAGTAAATATACCTTTTTGTTTTTAAAAAAAAAACACATGCAAACAGGTATAATAATATAGTCCATTTTTCTTTGTTCTTCTTCCTCCAACAGAAATCCTTCACGATTGACAGTCTCTTTGAACAAAGTCTCTGCACGATCCATCAATTCCTCTACTGCTTGGCATTTCTCTTCAGAATCAGATTATTTAGTTCAATTTGACCACAGAGTCCCTTGCAATTCCCCAATACAGGAACATTGGTTACCACAGCTTTCAGGCAGCCAAATGCCTGTTGAAAGTCCGCTGTCCGCTGAAATTTTTGACGTTTCTTTAGCAAGTCCATCAGTGGAGTAATCACGTCACAAAACTTTTGCACAGCTGTTCAATCAATTTCATTCATGTTAAGAAATCGCATTATTTCCCTTCGTCGTGAGGATATCGGAAACTCCTCAAGGAAAGTGATTTGGGCTTCTCCAAATTCAATTTCGGCTAGGTTTATCACCAAACCCGCCACCTGAAGTCGATCGAAGAACTCCATACGATGGTTTAAATGTTCTTTCCATGGCTGGAAGTTGGAAATAAAAGCAGATTGTCCCACTTTCTCAACGCAATCCTTCAAACGTGGGATAGGGTTGTAGCCACCTAAAATGGCTGATTCCCTATTAATTTGGCCAAAACCCGATTTAAAATGGCTAACCGAAAAGGCTGATGGGAAAAGCAGCCAACAGGACACAAACAGACAGCTGCAGACAGAATAGCGTATTCGGCTCTGGGGAAGTCGGCCCAGATCGATACTCAAGACTATTAGCAGCACATCAACCCAGACATCTGCAGTTTAATCGGCTATCCCCGGGAACAATTGCAACATATTAGCAATTGAATGCCAGGCCAGACCTGTCGGCGCCTGCAGTGGCCGAAACAAAGACAGGTGAACGACCACCCCCCAGTCGAGGAATCGCCCCGTTATTGGACATATCGAACCCAGTGATTGGGAACAAGTCCAATCACTTGGGACTCAGGGTCAAGGGCCTCCCCGAAAGGCGGGAAGCCCCTGGGCCCTATAAAGTGAGGGGCCAAGTTCAGATCTCTCTCTCTCTCCCTTCATCACCTGCTCGCAGCCTTCGCAAGAACCTTTAGCAAAGAACCGTAAGTTTGACTCCAGCGATCGCTACCCGATAGAGATTCCTAGCCATCGACCCGTATCAGCCTTTTGAATCCCGCAGGCCAGATCCAATTCGATAAGCCATTAGTTTCCCTGACCTGGTGGGCCCTTCCTAAAGTTAAGTATTGGCCAGTAGTGGTAGGTTTCGATATAGATAGTAGGATTATTGTGTAAGCATTAATTGTTGTATATAATAAATGGCCGTTGATTTCAATCTTACTAAGCGGTGTGCTGACTTATTAATCATAACTTGAGCTTGAACCACGTGGCGGTATCAGAAAGATACCTGACGACTCGTGAGCAAAGGTGACATAATCAGAGCTAATAAACTAAGGCTAAAAAGAGCAACATAATTGGCGACTCCGCCGGGACCCGACATTGAAGTGGAAAACCACTCGGGGAGAACCCCAGAAATTTGAATAGAATCCAATCGAAAACAAAAACAAAAATAAAAACTCAAGTGTTCAAGCGGTTCTGGTTAATAATTCACAATTCGGAAGTGTGTGTATGCATGCGTAACTAACAGGGTTATAAGGTAAAACTGATATATTTTTGTTGCGTCAAAACTGTTGGAAGTCTGTATTTTCGGAAATTAGCGCAAGCCGTACCCGCATCTACGACGCCACCTTAGCCCCCTGTTCCAAATTTGAACGTAGCAAGCAGATAAGAGAGATGGCCATGCAGGCAATGCAACGCCTCATGAACCCCGAAGAATTTGCAGTCGCACCTTTCAGCAGCATTAAAGTGGGACAGTGTCCCATTTGGGAAGTGGAAATTTGCAAATTTCTACAGGGCAAAGGATGGCCCGTGTGGAGCGGTTTCTGTAATAATGACGACTCAGGTCCCGGAAGTATACGGCATACTTGGTGGGAGAACGAGTGAAATTCATAAGAAAAGCTTAGCGAAAGCGCGCAAGCCGATGGCAATCGTGTCCTCGATGGCACAGAGGAGGTCGTCAGGACGCTCCGAAAAGAAATAGAAGGCATACATCGTATGAGTAAAATCGATGTATGCGAGATGGAAAAAGAGAGCTTGGAATTGAAAAGGCAGTTAGAAGCCAAGGACGAAGAGGTGGCTGACGCCAAACGGGGTCACCAGTCTTGTCTGGCGCATTTAAGCAGTTTTCAATCCCAGTATGAGAAGGCTGATCAGGTCACACAGCGTGCCGTCCTGGTTAAGAAAGAGACAGAGAAGCAGGTGGCGACGCTACAGAAGCAATGTAGTGATCTCAAGGCAGCCTTGAGAGGCGCTCCACGCTGCAACCACGGAACAAAGGCAGAGTACCTTAGACCATGCGAAGTGCCGAAAGCAAATTGCAGACCTGCAAGCAATGCTTTCTGTCCAAAAGGGATTCCAAGACACCTTTGGGGAAAGTTTAGAACAGGAAGACGGCCCTGATTGGGAAGAACTGCAAGAGACAGCGCAGAGATATGTTCAGGGAGCATGTGCGCAGGGAAAGCCCCAAAGGAGGAAAGCACCCCCACCCCCCCCACACAGCAGGTAATACAGGCTCCCACGAACCCTGTAACAACCCACCGCACCGCCACAGCAGACGAGGCGGAAGTCTTATATTCCACCCCCCTCACAGTGACCCAATTACGGGACGCGTGTGCTAAAATCACACCATTCCTCCCCGCTTCAGACCCACACCATTTCTTTGCCACCGTCAAACACCAGGCGACCATGTATGGCCTGGATGAGAAAGAACAGGTAAAGCTCACGGTCCTCAACTTAGACCCATCGGTCGCAGCAGCCCTTCCCGACCCACAGAATGTAGGAGGAGGCACCCTTGCAGAAATGCATACCGCGATCCTGGATGCGATCGGGTATAACCGGGGCGACCCCGTAGACGGTCTAAATAAGTGCAGACAGAAAAAGTCTGAACACCCCACAGCGTTCGCAGGATGCTTGTGGATTCACTTTGAAGGTTTTCGGAAATGTAGACCGTGCCCATTTGTCCGCAGACAATATGGCCAAATGGACCCGCACCCTTATCTCCCATGCCACGGAAGCAGGACAGAATGCCTGTAGTAATTATGACCCCTCGGAGGAGGCTCATAATGAGAAGTGGGTGGTCAAAAGATTGTCCCGCGTTTGGGAACAAGCGGCTCACAGTAAACCCGCAGCTAGAACCCCTGAGGAAAAACAAGCCGCCGCAGACGTGCAGGCAGTAAGAACCACTCTTCACAACTCCGACTGGGTAAACGAGGGAAAGAGCAGCCCCCCAGCAAAACCGCAAGAATGCTACAATTGTGGACAGTTGGGACATTTTGCCAAAGACTGCAAGGCCCCTAAAAAAACCACAGAGAGCCCAACAGACAGGCACTCTCAATAAGAAAAAAGCAGAGCCCATACATAGTGTTAGCGCCCAGTCCAATCAGACAGACTTGACCGGAACGGATTGACGGTGTACAGGCTCCCCCAGTTGGGTCTGCGATACCCTGTGGGATAGGTCAGGACGACCCGTAGTCGCAGCAAAGGTTAGGGGACAGCCGATCGAGCTCCTCTGGGACACAGGAGGGTCCCGCACAACCTAAAATTCCTCCACCCTTGGTAAGGACACGTGGCCCACCACAGCCACTATCACCCTCAGCGGCTTCACAGGCCACTCACAACAGGGACATATCACGACCCCTGTACCCATCCAAATCGGCACCATTAATATAAAACACCCCGTAGTGTTAGTCGACCTGCCCCCAACAGCAGATCACATTTTGGGGATCGACTTCATGAATTCTCACCACCTCTCTTTCGATCCAGTCAACCAGTGTGTCTGGAAGATGGCGAAATCCGCTAGAGCCCCCGCAACGCTCAATATAGGGGATGATATGAACAAAATTAGTGCAGTAGGAGAGTTTTGGTTCAACCCCACCACACTCAGCACGGACCGACAGTCCTGCAAAAGAACAAGGCAGCATTCGCAACCCACAAACACGACTGTGGACGGATGACCGGTTCCGTACAAATAACAGAACCGGACCCTGGACCCCAAAAGCAGTACGGATTCCCCCTAGAAGCAGAGGGAGAAATCCTCAAGGTTATAGAAAGTTTATTAGAGCAGGGCGTCCTAAGATCGGTAGCCTCAACTAATAATGCCCCGATTTGGCCAGTAAGGAAACCCGGCGGATCATGGCGCTTGACCATTGATTATCTGGAACTCAATAAAGTCACCCCCGTAGCAGCCCCCACCATGGCAACAAGTCCCGAGACCATGCTCAAACAGGGACTCCATGCCCGATATTTCACGGTTTTGGACGTCAGTATTCGGTTCTGGTCCATTCCATTGGCAAAGGCGTGCCAGTATAAATTTGCCTTCACTTTCAGAGCGCAGCAGTACACGTGGACATGCCTGCCACAAGGCTTCCACAACTCCCCCTCCATTTTCCACCGACAGCTGGCAAATGGACTAGCAAAATTTTCTCGCCCCGAATGTCTGGTACAGTATGTAGATGATCTACTACTGCAGACAGACACGAAGGAAGAGCACATTGAGCTTCTGTCCGAACTCCTGGAATTACTACATTCCATTGGCTGTAAAGTAAAGCCCAAAAAGGCCCAGATATTGGAAGAGAAAGTGGTATATTTGGGAACTATTATCACACATGGCAAACGCGAGATCGAGCACAAAAGAATTGACTCAATCGCTAAATTGACCCCTTCCCCAACACGTTTCAGCCCTCCGGTCGTTTTTAGGACTGGTTGGCGACTGCCGAAACTACATTGACGGTTTCGCCAGCAAGGCAGCGCCCCTCTCAGACCTCCTAAAGAAAGGAGCCCCCTGGGAATGGCTTCCGCAGCATACGGATGCTGTGGAATCATTAAAACAGGCGCTCATAGCCGCCCCCGCACTACAAGTTCCCGACCCGCTTTCCTCTTACGCAATAGAGGTAGCGACCACAGACTGCACCCATTCAGCCGTGCTCCTGCAGGAACGGCACGACCAGCTAAGACCCGTGGCTTATGCCTCCCGAATTTTAGATGCTGTGGAGCAGGGATTCTCAGCCTGTGAGAGGCACCTGCTCGCAGTTTTCTAGGCAGTCCAGTACTTCTCATACATTACCGGACTGAACCCCATCACCATTTTGACCGAGCACACCCCCACCCAACTTTTACTAGACGGACGACTTGAAGACGGTACCGTCAGCCAAATCCACACTGCTAGGTGGACCCTTCTCTTACATGGACGGGACATCACAGTCAAACGGACCAAAACACACACATACTTAGCGGACAATCTACAGTACCCTGGAACCCCCCATGAGTGTGAAATCATCTCGCCTCACCATAATACAGGTCCCTTTATAACGAAAACACCCCCCCAGAAAACTAGCCACTCCATCTCAAAGCCCCCCTCACCCGGACACGTGAGACCCCATTAGGATCTATGTGGATGGATTTTCCACAGTCCTGGATGGGCAACGCATAACAGGTTGTGGGATTTATGTGGAGGACGCGCAGGGACGCGCCCTCGAGGAAATCGCATTAAAATTACCCGGACACTTAGGCGCGCAGGCAGCAGAGCTTGCGGCCATCGCTTACATTGTAGAGCACCCAGATTCCTTCCGCAGCCCAGCAGACATATATTCAGATAGTCTATACGTGTGCAACAGCCTCACTGAATTTCTGCCCCTCTGGGAAACAAGAGGATTTGTTTCCGCGGATGGGAAACCCCTCCCCTCAGCCCCATTACTCCGCCATATTTTGGAAAAAGCCAAGAACCGGTCCTTTGGCATTATTAAAGTCCGCAGCCACCATCGTTCCTCCCCCCCTGGAAATGTAAAAGCCGACGCACTGGCTAAGGCAGGATCCAGGCATGGGTACTTTTGGAGGCCCCCCGGGAGCGCCCCAGTGAGTGCGCCAGTGAGTGCAGTTCAGGTCGCGCAGACTAGGATCGAAGATCGAGTAGAGGCCCAGAAGCAGGATAGTGCTCTCACTGAAATCGTGAAAGGGAAGTTTCCAGCCTCATACGAGAGGTACAGAAATATAATAACCACACATGACGGCGTGGTGCTAAAGGACACCCTTTATGTAGTTCCTGAGCAGGATAGGAACCAAATAATCTGTTTATTCCATGATGGTCATGGACACCAGGGAATCGAACCCACCGCAGCCCACCTCAATCAGCTTTGTTGGTGGCCTAATCTCAAAGAATATGTATCCCATTACATTGAGAATTGCCTCATATGCGCTCAGAACAACCCAGATAGATATGCCAAAAAGGCACATCTCAGCCACACCCGACCCGTTAACGGCCCCTGGACTAACCTCCAGATCGATTTTATAGGTCCATTGCCCCCTTGCAGGAATGGCTATAAATATGTTCTGGTGGTCATAGACACTTTTACGAAGTGAGTGGAAGCATTTCCAGCCCGCACCAACACCGCGAAAACCACAGCCAAAATCCTAACCCACCACATTTTTACAAGATGGGGTCTCCCCCGCAGTATTGAATCGGACCAAGGTTCTCACTTTACGGGACAGGTCATGCAGAACGTCCTCACGATATTTGGCATAACCCAAAAATTTCTCATTGCGTACCACCCTCAATCGAGTGGTATAGTGGAGCGCATGAATCGGACCCTAAAAACCACCCTTAGAAAAATGGTCCAGCAGAACAACACCACTTGGGATTCGGTCCTCCCCTTTGCGCTGATGTTTTTGCGTAACACTGTTTCCACCTCCACAGGTTACACCCCACACACCCTCATGACCGGACGCCCCATGAAAGGGACAGAGTACTTGTTGGGTTTAGACCTTACCAGCCCTGAAGTTACGGCACTCACCCACGAGAAAGCCGTTGAACAATTACTTGTAAATGTAAAAACGGCTCAGTTAGCAGCCGCTGTTAAACTGGGTACTAAAAGAAAACAGAGCAAGGCCTGTTTTGATAAGGCAGTACATGCAACGGAGTATAATATAGGACAACAAGTGATGTTGTCTGTGTATATCCCCAGCACATTTCTGTCTCCAAAATACTCGGGTCCGTACTCCATTTCGGATAAAGTAAGCCCATCGGTATATAAAATCAAATACCAAAATGGTAAGACTGCGTGGTTTCACATAAACCAGCTAAAGGCTTATGGAGCACAGTCAAACCACGCCCACCACGTCATGCTTGACGCAGCAGACTAAACCCCGCCCACAGCCAACGTGATCACACCAACCCCCTCCACATCCAGCCCAGACACGGACTCGCCCCCCGACTCCACCCACAAACTTTACACTCCACCCCGGAACGCCCAGACTGCAGCAGCAGAGACAGCAACTGTGACTCTGACGACAGCCACAGCACGCCTCCCTACTATCCTGGTCCCACACCCAGCGACTCCGAGTTCGACTCCAGTGACCCCTTCTTCATCACTTTCTTAAACAAACCACACCACCGACCACCGAACCACACGGACGACCCCGACTTTATCCCCACTCAACTTGACGAACGCCATTGGCACCGCGACAACTCCTACAGACTCGTCCGCAACGACGAGAGCAACCCCAACTCATGCCACGCAGCCCTCTCAACATTAATTCACTCCAGAATTTGGCACCCGGGAGAAGGGGACGATCCCGACTCTGACCCCCAATCCACCAACCCCTTTGCGACCCTGTTCGCAACAGAGAACTGAGGTGTCCACATGATGATTTAAAGGAGACACTTGGGGAAAAGTGTTGTCCTTCCTGATGGAACCTGCAGGATGTTTTGCGTTGTTTGTATGTTTGTTTAAATGTTGTTTGTCCAACAGGAGAATTTTCTCACCGTCACACACCCATTCACCTGAACTTTTTAGCTCTTTCCAACGGACACCCACCGCGGCCAGACGCTTGTCCAGCGGTACCAACTTGTCCACAGATACCTGGTCAACAGACCAGACGCTCGTTCAGAGGAACTAGCTTTTCAGCTGATACTGGTTCGGGTATCAGACGCCCGATCGTAGCTGCTCTTGTGATTTGACGGGAGAATCAAAGCAGCAACCCCACCATGATGACAACATTTTTGCCCGTTCTTGTCGGTTGCTCAGGCAGTGGAGAAACGCGTGAGACCCGCCCTGCCTGGGGACCCCCCCGTTGGTCAAAAACGCTCGGGTAGGGGACATACGGTATTGGTAGCCGTCCTACCCGGGGACTCCATCCAAATCTTACCCGTCGCAGCCCATACGCACCTCATTCGACCTTTTCCTTTCAAAACAGTTTTATTTATTTAGGCGACCTTTGGGTTGCTGCCTCATGCTATTTACATCCAGGAACATTTGGATGATAAACTTAGCACTGGTCCACCATTGGGAAGTGTGCCGTGTCCTAACATTTGTTTTGAAAAAAAATGGGGGAGTCACATATAGTGACCAATTATAAGGGAATAATTGGCCCCGCAGGACAGACACACTAACATACCGGATATTATACCAAGGTAGTTACAGATACTATGCTTGTTTTACAGAACTCCAGAACCGGAGAAAATAGAGAACACAAAGAAAGAAAAAGAAAGAGGACAGCCATGAGGACTTCTTTCATCGTGATCAAGATTTTTATACTGGACATTTAGTTGCGTGGGAACGCGGACCCCATTACTTCAAACCCCCCTGCCGTTAATGTTTCACTGCCCCGCAGTACCGAGGGCCCAGTCACCAGCCATGCTGCATTATCCTGGTGTGCCAAGTTCATAACTTGGTACTTCCTGTCGTACGTTATTGAAGCACTATTAGCGTTGGCCATACTCTGCTGTGCAGTACAGACTATGCGCCTCCGCAAGTGGAGAAGGAGAGCGTACCGCGCTTGAACCCCGGTATATCGGATCCAATCCCCTATGTTCGGGTATGACCAGACCCCAGACCCCCGCGACCTATAATACAAAAATAAAGAACAAGCACTTGCGTTTCCTGTAAATAAAAAGATGTACAAAACTTTCATGAAAAAAAAAATGTATGATCCTGAGCTTGACTGCCAAGCCAGGAAAGAATATATGGAATGTTATGATTGTTGTTGTATGTTTTAGAGAGATAGGATGATGCAATGCTTGATGAGTGTATTTAGGTAAAATTAGAGGTTCCAAGTTTTTATTTTGTAGATACATGCCCCTGCCTGACATAGCGCCCTCAAGAATTGTTTAGGTACATTTTTGTGCATAGCTAGGGTCAAAGTAGTGGCCATGTAGGAGGTGTCCCCCCCCACCCCGATCAGGGAACGGAAAGGACAAAATTTATGTGATCCTTCACGCGTCGCGTTAGGATCACAAGGAGGGCCTGTAGCCACCTAAAATGGCTGATTCCCTATTAATTTGGCCAAAACCCGATTTAAAATGGCTAACCGAAAAGGCTGATGGGAAAAGCAGCCAACAGGATACAAACGGACAGCTGCAGACAGAATAGCGTATTCGGCTCTGGGGAAGTCGGCCCAGATCGATACTCAAGACTATTAGCAGCACATCAACCCAGACATCTGCAGTTTAATCGGCTATCCCCGGGAACAATTGCAACATATTAGCAATTGAATGCCGGGCCAGACCTGTCGGCGCCTGCAGTGGCCGAAACAAAGACAGGTGAACGACCACCCCCCCGATCGAGGAATCGCCCCGTTATTGGACATATCGAACCCAGTGATTGAGAACAAGTCCAATCACTTGGGACTCAGGGTCAAGAGCCTCCCCGAAAGGCGGAAAGCCCCTGGGCCCTATAAAGTGAGAGGCCAAGTTCAGATCTCTCTCTCTCTCCCTTCTTCACCTGCTCGCAGTCTTCGCAAGAACCTTCAGCAAAGAACCGTAAGTTTGACTCCAGCGATCGCTACCCGATAGAGATTCCTAGCCATCGACCCGTATCAGCCTTTTGAATCCCGCAGGCCAGATCCAATTCGATAAGCCATTCACTTCCCTGACCTGGTGAGCCCTTCCTAAAGTTAAGTATTGGCCAGTAGTGGTAGGTTTCGATAAAGATAGTAGGATTATTGTGTAAGCATTAATTGTTGTATATAATAAATGGCCGTTGATTTCAATCTTACTAAGCGGTGTGCTGACTTATTAATCATAACTTGAGCTTGAACCACGTGGCGGTATCAGAAAGATACCTGGTGACTCGTGAGCAAAGGTGACATAATCAGAGCTAATAAACTAAGGCTAAAAAGAGCAACAGGGTAAGAGTCCGTTCTTGTAACTGCATTCACCTTTCTATAGTCCACACACAACCGTTGGGTACCGTCTGGTTTAGGTACCATCACTATGGGTGAGCTCCATTGGCTGCAACCCACTTCAATTATGCCATTCTTCAGCATACTCTCAATCTCTCTGTTAAACTGTGCCAATTTTAAAGGATTAAGTCTATATGGATGGTGTTTGATAGGAACAGCATTGCCCACACCTACATCATGTATAGCCATTTTAATACTTCCCAATTTATCTCTACGAACTTGCCCATGTGATATCAATAACTCTTTCAGGTCAGTTCGTTTTTCCTCTGGAAGGTAATTTAACAATTCATCCCAATTTTTAAAAACATCCTCGTTTTCCAATTTAATTTGAGGTATGTCAAATTCACAGTCATCTGGATTTGGTTCATCACTTTGAGTTAGAATCATTAAAACCTCCTTGTTCCCTTTTTCTCTCCTTCCCTTTCAAAGAACCTTTTCAGCATATTCACATGACACACTCGGTGAGTCTTGCTTCTATCTGGTGTTTTTACCACATAATTCACCTCACTTAATTTCCTTTCAATCTGATACGGTCCACAAAACCTAGCTTTTAAAGGCTCCCCTACCACTGGTAACAATACTAAAAGTTTATCCCAACTGGCAAAATTACGAACTTTGGATTTCTTGTCCGCTACCCGTTTCATCACATTTTGTGCAACTTTCAAATGTGGTCTAGCCAATTCACCTGCTCTATTTAAGCGTTCCCTAAAACTTGACAGGCAATCCAATAGTAATTTCCGATTTCTGACCCACCAATTTTTCTTTAATCAATTTAAGTGGTCCTCTTACCTCATGACGAAAAATTAGTTCAAAAGGACTAAATTTGGTTGACTCATTACGTGCATCCCTAATTGCAAACAATACGAATGGGATTCCTTTATCCCAATCCTCTGGATAATCTTGACAATACGCCCTCAACATTGTCTTTAATGTCTGATGCCACCTTTCTAATGCTCCCTGCGATTCTGGATAGCACGCAGTTGATTTAAATTGTTTTATTCCTAAGCTATCCATAACTTCTTTGAATAACTTTGAAGTAAAATTTGTTCCTTGATCCGATTGAATTTCTGTGGGTAGTCCATATCTGGTAAAGAATTTAAGTAACTCCTCCACAATCCTTTTCGCTGTAATATTACGTACTGGAATGGCCTCTGGAAACCTAGTAGACACATCCATTATGGTCAAAAGATATTGATTCCCATTTTTTGTTTTAGGAAGCGGTCCTACACAATCGATTAGGACCCTTGTAAAAGGTTCCTCAAATGCTGGAATGAGTATTAAGGGCGCTGGTTTTATCACTGCTTGAGGTTTACCTATCACTTGACATGTGTGACATGATTGACAAAATTTAACTACATCTTTATGTAGTCCAGGGCAATAAAAATGTTTCTGGATTTTAGCTTGAGTTTTCCTTATTCCCAAATGACCTCCCACTGGTACCTCATGTGCAACTCGCAACATCTCCTTTTTATACCCTACTGGCAAGACTACTTGATGAACTTCTGCCCACTTTTCATCCGCCTGCATATGTACAGGTCTCCATTTTCTCATCAAGACATCATTTTTACGGTAATAACACTCTGGTATACTCTCAGATTCCTCTTTCGTATATGCTTTCTATTTTATTTCTACATCTTTCTGTTGTAACTCCGCCAATTTTCCTAAGCTAAAAATATCCGCCTCATCCTCCACCTGTTCTTGTTCTTTTTCAACCATCTGATCAAAAATCGTTTCTGATAATTGCACTTCAACTCCATCTTCACTCTTTGATTTCTCCTGTTGTCTTAACCTGTGACTTTGCGACCTTGTTAGTACACAATCCGGAAAAATCCCAGCATATTCGTCCTTCAACACTTCAGTTGACTGATTTTCAACCGGCTTATCAACCACAGTAGGCATCACTCCCACCTGCGATCCAGCTATATCATTACCCAAGATAAACTGTATTCCTGGACAAAATAGTTTTTCTATTACTCCTACTACCACTTCAGCACTCTTCACTGGACTTTCCAACTTACCTTATATAATGGAACGCTACTCCTCTCACGCTGAATTCCACATATCACCACCTTTTCTGGCAACATTCTTCCCAAACTACATAATTCCTCATTTCTTACCATGAAAGATTGACTAGCCCCTGTATCTCTTAAAATTGTGACTTCTTTACCTGCTCCTCCTGATACACATGAGTAAACTTTACCCACACAAGTAAATTCTTTAAATACATCTGGCACCTTCTTAACAATTACTTCTTGAACAGGCTGTACAATCGTTTGCACCTCCTTCGCTTCCCTTGCAGTTTCCTTTACCACTCTAACAAACCCCACTGATTTATCCTGTTTTACCACATCAGCCTTCCCAGTGCTTTTCTTCAACCACCAACACTGTGACTTTACATGGCCTAGTTTATTACAGTGAAAACATGTGAAACTTTTCATTTATTTTCCACCCTCCTGGATTTTTTCTTTTTTAATCTGAGGTACACTCTCTTTATTGTCTCAAATCAGATCATCTTTACCTTCACCACTTGAGTATTTCTCATGTCCCCAATTTCTATCCCTCACCGGCTGAAACTGATGTCGGAAACCAATCTTTGATTTATGAACTAATTCGTAATCATCTGCCATTTCCACTGCTAATCTCGCAGTTTTAACCCTCTGTTCTTCCACATGAGTTCTCACTGCATCAGGAATTGAATTCTTAAACACCTCCAAAAGTATAATTTCTCTGAGAGCTTCATAGGTTTGGTCTATTTTCAAAGCCCTTATCCACCTCTCAAAATTACTCTGTTTGAGCCTTTCAAATTCCATGTATGTTTGACCAAATTCTTTGCTTAAATTTCTAAACCTTTGTCTGTAAGCTTCAGGCACTAGCTCATATGCACTTAAGATGGATTTCTTCACCTCCTCATACGTTCCAGATACCTCCTCCGGTAGTGATGCAAACACTTCATTAGCTCTACCTACCAGATTTGTTTGAATCAGTAACACCCACAGTCCTGTGGCCATTTCATTTGTTTAGCTACCTTCTCAAATGAAATGAAAAAGACTTCCACTTCCTTCTCGTCAAACCTTGGCAATGCTTGGACATATTTAAATAGATTCCCACCAAGCCTTCGACTATGATGCTCTTTCTCACTATCCTGATCACTATCATCCAACTGTACGTTTCCCTTTACGTCGGCCAATTTTAACTGATTGTCATGTTTCATAGCCATTTTCTGAAGTTCAAACTCCCTCTCTTTATCTTTTTCCCTGATCTGTATCTCCCTTACTTTTTCTTTTTGTTCTGCTAGGGCTATGCTTTCTTTTCTCCTTTCTTCTCTCTCCTTTTCTTTTTCCTCTCGCTCTCTTTCTCTTTCTTTTTCCTCTCTCTCTCTTTCTCTTTCTTTTTCATCTCTCTCACTCTCGTTTGCAAGCCGCTTTAATTCTTTCTCATGTTCCATTTGTTTAATTTGCAACTGAATTTTTGCCATTTCCAATGAGTCAAACTCTATCTCAGGCAACTTTAAATGCTTAACCACCACCATAATTACCTCATCTTTTTGCATTTTGTCAGGTAATGTTAACTGCAATGTTCTTGCCAAATCTAACAGTCTGCTTTTCGTTTCTGTCCGTAAAGTACTACGTGTGACATTCTCCATCCCCAAAAACTTCTGAGCCTCTGAAAGAGCCATTGTTCACAACACTCTCCCCACTTAAACTAAAATACCACACCGGAAAAGCAACAATCCTTCACTGTCTTTAAGTTCACAAAAGACTTTTATCCCCCTCGAGCCCCCAATTGTTATGGGTGAGGGGTGTTTAGAACCCCAAAATGTATCATGGAGTTCAACCGACCTCGCCCTTTAATGGATTTGTTGCTTTTCCTCGCACGCGGCTTTTTCCCTAGGTGTGGGATTACAATTATGGACACATGGGTTTTTAAACGCAAAACACTGTTTATTCCATGAACTCAACTTAACACCTTAAATAAACATTGGATCTCTTAACACCCCTTACTTCAAAGATAATAATTCCTTAAAATGTTCCTTCAAACTTCCAAGAGACTTAACCCTTTAAACAGTATCACATCAGGTTAAAGGATATATATATTTTCTGTTTTATGGCAAAGATATATTAGCTTGATTGATTTCAGCTCCAGCACCTTGTTTTCTTCCTGCAGCTCTCTGGACACACACAGACACACACCACCTGCTTTCTCCAACTGCAAAACTAAACTGCAAAACTTGCAGCTCTCTGGAAGCACACAGACACACACACTGCTTTTTAAACTGCAACTAAAAACCTGCAAAATGGCTGACCTGAGCTGAGCTCCACCTACTCTATGACATCACTGTTTTCTTAAAGGTACATTGCTTAAACATCAAGTTCTTAAAGGCACTCTCGCATGACACCATGAAACCAGTGTCGTTTGTTGTGACCATGATACCATTGTCGTTTGTTGTAAAACCGCATCGAGTTCACTAATGCCCCTTACAGAAGGAAATCTATCATCCTTACCTGAGGCCTACATGTGACTCCAAACTCATAGCAATGTGGGTGACTCTTAACTGGCCTCGCAGTTGTATTCAACCGCTACGAAAACAAATAAAGGAATGAAATCAGTCAGACCACCCAACATCGAACCAGGCACCAGAAACGACAATGGCAAACCCAGCCCTGCACCTGCGAATCCTCCTTACCAATATCTGGGGGCTTGTGCCAAGTTGGGAGAGCTGTCTCACAGACTAGTCCTCACATAGTCATACTCACAGAATCGTACATTACAGACACCAGTATCACCATTCCTCCCGACAGGCCAGACCCAGCAGAGGTGGCGGCACAGTGGTATGCAGTTGGGAGGGAGTTGCCCTGGGTGTCCTCAACATTGACTCTGGACCTCTTGAAGTCCCATGGCTCCAGGTAAAACATGGGCAAGGAAACCTCCTGCTGATTACCATGTACCAGCCACCATCAGCTGATGAATCAGTACTGCTCCATGTTAAACACCACTTGGACGAAGCACTGATGGTGGGAAGGGTGCAGAATATGCTCTGGGTGGGGGACTTCAATGTCCATCACCAAGAATGGTAGTACCACCACAGACTGAGCTGGCTGGGTCCTAAAGGACATAGCTGCTAGACTGGGACAACAGCAGGTGGTGAGGGAGCCAACAAGAGGGAAATGCATACTTGACCTCATCCTCACCAATATGCCTGCTGCAAATGCAACTGTCCACGACAGTATTGGTAGAAGTGATCCCCCCAAAGTCCTTGTGGAGACAAAGTCCGTCTTCACATTGAAGATACCGTCCATCGTGTTGTGTGGCACTACCACCATGCTAAATGGGATAGGCTTCGATCAGATCCAGCAACTTGAGACTGTGGGCCTAAGCAGCAACAAAATTATATTCAATCACAATCTGCAACCTCATGGCCCAGCATATTCCCCACTCTACCATTACCACCAAACCATGGGATCAACTCTGGTTCAATGAAGAGTGCAGGAGAGCATGCGAGGAGCAATATCAAGCATACAGAAAAATGAAGTTTCGACCTGATGAAATTACAACAAAGGACTACTTATGTGCCAAACAGCATAAGCAACAAGTAGTAGGCAGAGCTAAGCGATTCCACAACAAGCGCATTAGATCTAAGCTCTGTAGTCCTGCCACACCCAGCCGTGGATGGTGGTGGACAATTAAACAACTCACTGAAGGAGGAGGCTCCACAAATATCCCCATCCTCCATGTGGAAAAGACAAGGCTGAGGCATTCGCAACAATCTTCAGCCAGCAGCGCCGAGTGGATTATCCATCTCGGTCTCCTCCAGAGGACCACAGCATCACAGATATCAGTCTTCAGCCAATACGATTCACGCCACGGCTGAAGGCACTGAATACTGCAAAGGCTATGGACCTGACAATATCCCGGCAATAATACTGAAGACTTGTGCTCCAGAACTGGCCGCATCCCTAGCCAAGCTGTTCCAGTACAGCTACAACATTGGCTTCTAGTCAGCAATGTGGAAAATTGCTCAGGTGTATCCTGTGCACAAGAAATATGACAAATCCAACTCAACCAATTACCACCCTATCAGTCTACTCTCCATCATCACCAAAGAGATGGAAGGAGTCATCAACAGTGCTATCAAGCGGCACTCACTCAGCTCCCAACCTCATTACAGCCTTGGTTCAAACATGGACAAAAGAGCTGAATGTCAGAGGTAAAGTGAGAGTGACTGACCTTGACATCAAGGTAGCATTTGACCTAGTATGGCATCAAAGAACCCGAATTAAACTGGAGTCAATGGGAATCAGGTAGAAAACTCTCCGCTGGTTGTAGTCACACCTGACACAAAGAAAGTTGGTTGTGTGGATGGATGTTAATCACCTCAGCTCCAGGACATCACTGCAGGAGTTCCTCAGGGTAGTGTCCCAGGCCTAATCATCTTCAGCTCCTCCCTTCCATGATAAGGTCAGAAGTGGGGATGTTTGCAGGTGACTGCACAATTTTCAGCACCATTCGCGACTCCTCAGATAATGAAGCAGTAAATGTCCAAATGCAGCAAGACCTGGACAATATCCAGGCTTGGGCTGACAAGTGGCAAGTTACATCCGTACCACATAAGTGCCAGGCAATGACCATCTCCTAAAAGAGAGGATCTAACTACCACCCCTTGACATTCAATGGCATTACAATCACTGAATCCCCCACAATCAACATCCTGGGGGTTACCATTGATCAGAAACTGAACTGGATTAGCCATATTAATACTGTGGCTGCCAGGGCAGGTCAAAGGCTAGAAATCCTACGGCGAGTAACTCACCTTCTGAACCTCCCAAAGCCTGTCCATCATCTACAAGGCACAAATCAGGAATGTTATGGAATACTCTCCACTTGCATGGATGAGTACAGTTCCAACAAAACTCAAGAAGCTTGACACCATCCAGGACAAAGCTGCCCGTTCGATTGACACCCCTTCCACAAATATTCAAACCCTCCACCACCCACAAACAATGGCAGCCGTGTGTACCATCTACAAGATGCACTGCAGGAACTCACCAAAGTTCCTTAGACAGCTTCAAAACCCACAGCCACTATCATCCAGAAGGACAATGTCATGATATTCAAACACACACATCATGATAGACACACCAACAGACAAATCAGAACACACAACACCACAACCAATGACAGAAAGATATAAAAGCACAGATACAACCCCTGGTGGTCAGTAAGAGCGGCAGAGGAGAACCAGGACACAGCTATAGCCGGGGACACTCAGGGAGACAGCACGTGCAGAGTATCCAGAACGAACTGTATTATAAGAGTTATAATAAAATAGAGTTGGACCACATACAACTGTGTTGGCTCATCTGTGCACCAGAGCACCCAACACCACATGGTACAGGAGTGGATCGATACCTGCCGGCATACATCCAGTGTACAGAGACAACCAGCAGTGCCCAGGCATGATGTACGAGCTCCCGGTTCCGCAGGCGCTCCAGTGCGACGGCGACCTCCACGAAAACTGGCGGCGATTCCGGCAAATGTTCGAGATGTTCCTGGCGGCAGCTCAACTCCAAGACCTGGATGATAAGGAAAAAATTGAATTTCTCCTCATCGTCGCCGGTGCAAGGGCAAGAGCAATGTTCAGAAGGTTCAGGTTCTTCAGGAGGCAGCAAAGGCACGATTACCAGGCAGTCATGGGCAAATTCGCCAAGTACTGTGAAGAATACGCAACCCAATGGGGACTTAAAGGTAAGAAAAGCTGCAGTACTCACCTCGTGGCTGGGATCCCGGAGCCCGAAATCCCGGGCCTGAGAAAAGGCTGGGTCGAGGTCGACGGCCATCTTGCTAAAGGTATAACGCTAGCACAGTTGCGCGAGAAGTGCGCAGAACCGGAAGTTTCGTATGCGCATGCGCAATATGGTGCGCATCCGCAGTTAAGAAAATGGCCATCGGTAAAGGAACAGCGATCTGAGCATGCGCAGTCGCTTCCTACGTGCTACATACCGAGCGTCAGGATGTCAGAGGCCCAAGACTGGATCAATTTAAAAAGGAAATGTCCCAAATCCAATTTAAAAGGGAAACGTCCCAAATCAAAAAAACAAAAATCTGTTAAAGCTGTAAAACAACCTTCCCTCACCTGGAATGACAGCGCAGTGCCGCAAATTGACCCAGGAGATGAATTTAACCTCCGAAGAACCCTCCGACAAGCAGTTACCTACGCACAAGCCGATGATTCCGACCTTGAATACTTCGATGACGATTTTTACAGTGTTTCCGGACCTCGCGAGCCCAATGATAGCTCCGTGGTCCTATATGACTATGACTCGGACGAACCTTTCGTGTTGCACATTGGCGGCCCCCATACTGAATCCGACGCAGATGCGGATTCATTTTTCGGATTTGAGGATCTTCAACCCAGCAGATATGACGTTCCAACTTATCAGTACCGGATGATGCTGCAGCCTGACATTACCAGACAGGGAGCGGTGCAAGCACACGGAGAGTGCCCTGCTGCCACACAGAGCGTGGTCCACGTCCCGCTCAACGTTCCCGACTCTATGAAAGAAGACATGCAAGACTCCAGAGTGCAGTCCTCGCATGAACCAGAAGTGACTCCAGTGTCACAAGCTTCCACAGCAAGCTCGTGGACAGCCTCCACGATAGAAGTAACGCAAGACTCCAGAGCGCAGTCCTTGCACGAACAAGAAGTGACTCCAGTGTCACAAGTCTCCACAGAGAGCTCGTGGACAGCCTCCACGATAGAAGCAACGCAAGACTCCAGAGCGCAGTCCTTGCACGGACAAGAAGTGACTCCAGCGTCACAAGCCTCCACAGAGAGCTCGTGGACGGACTCCACGATGGAAGGAACGCAAGACTCCAGAGCGCAGTCCTTGCAGGAACAAGACCATGAGGGTCTAGCAACCTCTCCTGACCAACCAGCGGCAGACGATGCAAGTCTGCCATGCTCCCGTGAACAGCAAGAAGGCTATAACAGCCTACCATGCTCCACTACACAGCAGCATGACCATGACGGTCTCTCATGCTACAATAAAGGGCACAGCGCTGAAGACTGTTCAAGCCCAACTGAAGACAAGCCAAAGGAATCGCCTCGTCCAAGCCCGAAGAAAAAAGGTTTATGCGCTGACCTTCAGGATCATTGTAGCCGAACAGAGATTAATAATGCAGCACGGCCACAGAAGGATGCTGAGGATTTGCTAACGAAATTAATTGTATGTTTAACTTGCAAGGAGCAGACTGAGAATTGCCAGTGTTTTAGTACGGATCGAAAAAATGGACAAGACATTGATCCTCAGGTAATGGAAATAACACAACCTGACTCATATCTACAGCAGGGACAAATGTCTCCCTTCAACACAATGCCGCAAAATCCCAACTTCGGAGACCAGCAGTTAGTCAGTAATGACTCTTCAAACCTGGAGGGGAACATTAATTGCATTGAACCTATACACACTCCACTGATTATTGAGCAGAACATTGGAGCAAGAATCCTGAGGACACCGACATCGAGTAGCCAGATAACGAATTTAACACCCACAGCAATTTCAAGTGAACCAAGTGTGCTTTCCACTAATGATGAAGATGCAGATAAGGTCGAACCGATTATCCATTGTACCACACTAACCCCAGTGCTCAAGCAGTTATGTATGGGGAGTATAATGTGGGCAATTGAGAACAGTAAAAAAGAGACTGTGACCATGCCAGTCCCAGCAAAATCAGACCCAGAGACCATGAAGGCATGTACATCAAACAAAGTTACATATGAGGTACCTGAGAAGAAAAGTGAAACGGAATGTTCTTTGGAAAATGGTACAATGTCGATAGAAACAGTGGATACTATATTCGAGACCATACATATGGGAGAATTTGGGGGTAATAAACAAGGTTCTGCAATGTCTGGGGGAAGATTTAAAGTTCCAAAGAAGAAAAGCCCAAATGAAGGACAATGGCAAGACAATGACAGTCCACCGACATGGTGTGCACCACCAGATGAAAACTCTGACAATTTACCCAACCCTAGTGAACAGCAAGCTGCTAATGACGATCTATCCACGGGATGTGAGACGAGTGACGACAGCATCCCACTTCCCATGCAAAAGGTGCAAGGTGACAGACCTCGCCTAGTGCGTACCAAGGCACTCAACGATCACGGTGGGACCACTGACGACTGCGGTGGCGGCGCACCGCTTCCACCCTCGATGGCTCGAGCCTCTCCACTGGTTGGTGCATTCCTGCATGTTCCGACTCCAGAAGTGCAGCTTCAGGGAATCTCGGCTGCCTCCAGTGAACCTGTTGGGACTCCGGACGGGGGGCATCGACGGAAGGCAGACCGGACTCCAGATGGGGAGCAGCCAAGCGCCGACTCTGATCTGCGCACGCCAGACCTTGCTCCGGACGGGCGGTGTCGCGGCCTCGGTGATGGCACGCTCAGGGTGACGGCAGATGCCACGGCGACAGGGAATGGATCGCGTGGCAGTCCCACTGGGTCGGCAGTGGCAACCAGCACCGGCGGTCCAAGATGGACACACCAACTCGCGCCATCGCCAGACGTTGATGCGAGCAACAATTCTCTATCCAAGGCGACATGCTTCGACGTTTCTCTGCGGAGTCGCCCTTCCGGCACAGCAGGTGGCCGGAACCAGCGTACACGGTCTTGGCCAACTTCCACATCTGGCACAGTCATCGCCTTGCATGATATTAGTGATGGTGCTACTTCAATGGCAACGACCCATCGGCTACAAGATGCCGTCCACCACAAACATAAAAAGAAAACAGACTCCACCTTGTTCCTGGCATGCAGGGCGGATGGATTGGTGCGTAGGCGCAATCAGCGGGCTCTGTGCCGCCTTCCACGCTCGCAACTGCACCGTACGCACACGCCGGATCCTCCACTGGTTCCCAAGGATGACTTCGTGGAGATGCCACGGATCATGCCCCTTCCATCGCCACCAGAACCAAACCACAGCCAGGGCACCACTAACAAAGATGTTGAATGTTATATTTGCAAGAATGAAAAAGACCAAGCACTGCAGGAAGTACAACAAATGGTAAAGTAGAGACTTCGGCAACAGCATCACCTCCAACAGTCCAAGGTGAACCAGTGTGACCCCAAATCTCCACAGCTGAACCGGCTTGAGGACCAGCCCATTCTTGAGGCGGTCACCCATTAGACTGGACTTCTAACGCTGTTAATACGTTCAAAAAAGTCAAACACTTCTGTATTATAACCTGTTGTTGTTTATTGTTCCAGATATCGTCTGACCGGACCAATGTTCAAGTTTTTTTTTTTCTCTCGTATCCAAGTTTTGTTATGGTACAACCTTGTTAGTGTGACGCACCCGACATCGCCCCATGTAAATAGTTACGTCATGAACACACGCTGTACACAACACAAACGCACACTCTTAGATGCACTCACGACACAATTGTATTTATAACCACGTAGGCACTTGTCTTTGTAAAAAAGGGGGATGTCATGATATTCAAACACACACATCATGATAGACACACCAACAGACAAATCAGAACACACAACACCACAACCAATGACAGAAAGATATAAAAGCACAGATACAACCCCTGGTGGTCAGTAAGAGCGGCAGAGGAGAACCAGGACACAGCTATAGCCGGGGACACTCAGGGAGACAGCACGTGCAGAGTATCCAGAACGAACTGTATTATAAGAGTTATAATAAAATAGAGTTGGACCACATACAACTGTGTTGGCTCATCTGTGCACCAGAGCACCCAACACCACATGGTACAGGAGTGGATCGATACCTGCCGGCATACATCCAGTGTACAGAGACAACCAGCAGTGCCCAGGCATGATGTACGAGCTCCCGGTTCCGCAGGCGCTCCAGTGCGACGGCGACCTCCACGAAAACTGGCGGCGATTCCGGCAAATGTTCGAGATGTTCCTGGCGGCAGCTCAACTCCAAGACCTGGATGATAAGGAAAAAATTGAATTTCTCCTCATCGTCGCCGGTGCAAGGGCAAGAGCAATGTTCAGAAGGTTCAGGTTCTTCAGGAGGCAGCAAAGGCACGATTACCAGGCAGTCATGGGCAAATTCGCCAAGTACTGTGAAGAATACGCAACCCAATGGGGACTTAAAGGTAAGAAAAGCTGCAGTACTCACCTCGTGGCTGGGATCCCGGAGCCCGAAATCCCGGGCCTGAGAAAAGGCTGGGTCGAGGTCGACGGCCATCTTGCTAAAGGTATAACGCTAGCACAGTTGCGCGAGAAGTGCGCAGAACCGGAAGTTTCGTATGCGCATGCGCAATATGGTGCGCATCCGCAGTTAAGAAAATGGCCATCGGTAAAGGAACAGCGATCTGAGCATGCGCAGTCGCTTCCTACGTGCTACATACCGAGCGTCAGGATGTCAGAGGCCCAAGACTGGATCAATTTAAAAAGGAAATGTCCCAAATCCAATTTAAAAGGGAAACGTCCCAAATCAAAAAAACAAAAATCTGTTAAAGCTGTAAAACAACCTTCCCTCACCTGGAATGACAGCGCAGTGCCGCAAATTGACCCAGGAGATGAATTTAACCTCCGAAGAACCCTCCGACAAGCAGTTACCTACGCACAAGCCGATGATTCCGACCTTGAATACTTCGATGACGATTTTTACAGTGTTTCCGGACCTCGCGAGCCCAATGATAGCTCCGTGGTCCTATATGACTATGACTCGGACGAACCTTTCGTGTTGCACATTGGCGGCCCCCATACTGAATCCGACGCAGATGCGGATTCATTTTTCGGATTTGAGGATCTTCAACCCAGCAGATATGACGTTCCAACTTATCAGTACCGGATGATGCTGCAGCCTGACATTACCAGACAGGGAGCGGTGCAAGCACACGGAGAGTGCCCTGCTGCCACACAGAGCGTGGTCCACGTCCCGCTCAACGTTCCCGACTCTATGAAAGAAGACATGCAAGACTCCAGAGTGCAGTCCTCGCATGAACCAGAAGTGACTCCAGTGTCACAAGCTTCCACAGCAAGCTCGTGGACAGCCTCCACGATAGAAGTAACGCAAGACTCCAGAGCGCAGTCCTTGCACGAACAAGAAGTGACTCCAGTGTCACAAGTCTCCACAGAGAGCTCGTGGACAGCCTCCACGATAGAAGCAACGCAAGACTCCAGAGCGCAGTCCTTGCACGGACAAGAAGTGACTCCAGCGTCACAAGCCTCCACAGAGAGCTCGTGGACGGACTCCACGATGGAAGGAACGCAAGACTCCAGAGCGCAGTCCTTGCAGGAACAAGACCATGAGGGTCTAGCAACCTCTCCTGACCAACCAGCGGCAGACGATGCAAGTCTGCCATGCTCCCGTGAACAGCAAGAAGGCTATAACAGCCTACCATGCTCCACTACACAGCAGCATGACCATGACGGTCTCTCATGCTACAATAAAGGGCACAGCGCTGAAGACTGTTCAAGCCCAACTGAAGACAAGCCAAAGGAATCGCCTCGTCCAAGCCCGAAGAAAAAAGGTTTATGCGCTGACCTTCAGGATCATTGTAGCCGAACAGAGATTAATAATGCAGCACGGCCACAGAAGGATGCTGAGGATTTGCTAACGAAATTAATTGTATGTTTAACTTGCAAGGAGCAGACTGAGAATTGCCAGTGTTTTAGTACGGATCGAAAAAATGGACAAGACATTGATCCTCAGGTAATGGAAATAACACAACCTGACTCATATCTACAGCAGGGACAAATGTCTCCCTTCAACACAATGCCGCAAAATCCCAACTTCGGAGACCAGCAGTTAGTCAGTAATGACTCTTCAAACCTGGAGGGGAACATTAATTGCATTGAACCTATACACACTCCACTGATTATTGAGCAGAACATTGGAGCAAGAATCCTGAGGACACCGACATCGAGTAGCCAGATAACGAATTTAACACCCACAGCAATTTCAAGTGAACCAAGTGTGCTTTCCACTAATGATGAAGATGCAGATAAGGTCGAACCGATTATCCATTGTACCACACTAACCCCAGTGCTCAAGCAGTTATGTATGGGGAGTATAATGTGGGCAATTGAGAACAGTAAAAAAGAGACTGTGACCATGCCAGTCCCAGCAAAATCAGACCCAGAGACCATGAAGGCATGTACATCAAACAAAGTTACATATGAGGTACCTGAGAAGAAAAGTGAAACGGAATGTTCTTTGGAAAATGGTACAATGTCGATAGAAACAGTGGATACTATATTCGAGACCATACATATGGGAGAATTTGGGGGTAATAAACAAGGTTCTGCAATGTCTGGGGGAAGATTTAAAGTTCCAAAGAAGAAAAGCCCAAATGAAGGACAATGGCAAGACAATGACAGTCCACCGACATGGTGTGCACCACCAGATGAAAACTCTGACAATTTACCCAACCCTAGTGAACAGCAAGCTGCTAATGACGATCTATCCACGGGATGTGAGACGAGTGACGACAGCATCCCACTTCCCATGCAAAAGGTGCAAGGTGACAGACCTCGCCTAGTGCGTACCAAGGCACTCAACGATCACGGTGGGACCACTGACGACTGCGGTGGCGGCGCACCGCTTCCACCCTCGATGGCTCGAGCCTCTCCACTGGTTGGTGCATTCCTGCATGTTCCGACTCCAGAAGTGCAGCTTCAGGGAATCTCGGCTGCCTCCAGTGAACCTGTTGGGACTCCGGACGGGGGGCATCGACGGAAGGCAGACCGGACTCCAGATGGGGAGCAGCCAAGCGCCGACTCTGATCTGCGCACGCCAGACCTTGCTCCGGACGGGCGGTGTCGCGGCCTCGGTGATGGCACGCTCAGGGTGACGGCAGATGCCACGGCGACAGGGAATGGATCGCGTGGCAGTCCCACTGGGTCGGCAGTGGCAACCAGCACCGGCGGTCCAAGATGGACACACCAACTCACGCCATCGCCAGACGTTGATGCGAGCAACAATTCTCTATCCAAGGCGACATGCTTCGACGTTTCTCTGCGGAGTCGCCCTTCCGGCACAGCAGGTGGCCGGAACCAGCGTACACGGTCTTGGCCAACTTCCACATCTGGCACAGTCATCGCCTTGCATGATATTAGTGATGGTGCTACTTCAATGGCAACGACCCATCGGCTACAAGATGCCGTCCACCACAAACATAAAAAGAAAACAGACTCCACCTTGTTCCTGGCATGCAGGGCGGATGGATTGGTGCGTAGGCGCAATCAGCGGGCTCTGTGCCGCCTTCCACGCTCGCAACTGCACCGTACGCACACGCCGGATCCTCCACTGGTTCCCAAGGATGACTTCGTGGAGATGCCACGGATCATGCCCCTTCCATCGCCACCAGAACCAAACCACAGCCAGGGCACCACTAACAAAGATGTTGAATGTTATATTTGCAAGAATGAAAAAGACCAAGCACTGCAGGAAGTACAACAAATGGTAAAGTAGAGACTTCGGCAACAGCATCACCTCCAACAGTCCAAGGTGAACCAGTGTGACCCCAAATCTCCACAGCTGAACCGGCTTGAGGACCAGCCCATTCTTGAGGCGGTCACCCATTAGACTGGACTTCTAACGCTGTTAATACGTTCAAAAAAGTCAAACACTTCTGTATTATAACCTGTTGTTGTTTATTGTTCCAGATATCGTCTGACCGGACCAATGTTCAAGTTTTTTTTTTTCTCTCGTATCCAAGTTTTGTTATGGTACAACCTTGTTAGTGTGACGCACCCGACATCGCCCCATGTAAATAGTTACGTCATGAACACACGCTGTACACAACACAAACGCACACTCTTAGATGCACTCACGACACAATTGTATTTATAACCACGTAGGCACTTGTCTTTGTAAAAAAGGGGGATGTCATGATATTCAAACACACACATCATGATAGACACACCAACAGACAAATCAGAACACACAACACCACAACCAATGACAGAAAGATATAAAAGCACAGACACAACCCCTGGTGGTCAGTAAGAGCGGCAGAGGAGAACCAGGACACAGCTATAGCCGGGGACACTCAGGGAGACAGCACGTGCAGAGTATCCAGAACGAACTGTATTATAAGAGTTATAATAAAATAGAGTTGTACCACATACAACTGTGTTGGCTCATCTGTGCACCAGAGCACCCAACACCACAGACAAGAGCAGCAGATACCTGGGAACCCCACCACCTGGAGGTTTCCCTCCAAGTCACTCACCACCCTGACTTGAAAACATATTGACGTTCCTTCACTGTCGCTGGGGTAACATCCTAGAACTCCCTGCCTAACAGCCCAGTGGGTGCACCTACACCTCAAAGACTGCAGCGGGTCAAGAAGGCAACCGACCACCACATTCTGAAGAACAACTAGGGATGGGCAATAAATGCTGGCCTAACCAGCGATGCCCACATCCCGTAAATGAATTTAAAAATGTTGTTTCAAGGGCAGCACGGTGGCACAGTGGTTAGCATTGTTGCCTCACGGCGCCAAGGTCCCAGGTTCGATCCCAGCTCTGGGTCACTGTCCGTGTGGTGTTTGCATATTCTCCCCGTGTTTGTGTGCGTTTCGCCCCCACAACCCAAACATGTGCAGGGTAGGTGGATTGGCCACACTAAATTGCCCTTAATTGGAAAAAATGAATTGGTACTCTAAATATATATTTTTTTAAATGTTGTTTCATGTGGACCATGGCAAAATCAATGAAACCAATGCCATACTTCATTACAAACAAAAAAAGCTTCAATTTGTCACACCGCATTTAGATAGTCTGTAACCAACCGTACAAATGTTAATGTTTTAATAGTATATACACCCTGATTGGTTGGAGTTCACCACTCACCGTGCTGAATTTGTTTGTATAAATTCCACCATTCAAATATTCGCAACATTGGGTTATTGACTTGCAAAGTATCCATGTATTTATTACCCCTGGACTTGACTATTGCAACTCTCTCCCACCTTGCACCATCTAGGATCTCTTGATCCTGCTCACACCAAGTCCTATTCATCCATTACACCTGTTCTTGGTTATCTTTATTGGCTGCCAGTCTGGCAATGTCACAATTTTAAGCTTCCCACCCTTCTTTTAAATCTCCCTGTGGCCTTGCCCTTCTTTTTTTGCTTTCCTTCTCCAGCCTATCAGCCATTTGTCATCTCTGCACTCCTCCAATTCTGGCCTCATCCCAATTTTCATAATTCTATCATTGCTGGATATACATTAAGCCGACTATATGGGACTTGAGATCCATATTATCTCCCTAAACCTCTCCATATATCTCTCCCATCCTTCAAGATGATCCTTAAAGCCTATTTCTTTCGTTACCTGTCCTAATATCTCCTCATGTGACCCAGTGTCAAATCTTGTTTAATAGCACTGTTTCAAAGTGCTATGGGATGTGCTTAAAGGTGCCTTATAAATGCAAGATGTTGGTGTTGTAAAGCTAATTAACCTTCCTTCCTTTCAATAGTTGGAGCAAATGAGGAACACAGGAGAGTCCTACGTTTTTTTTGTCCTGATCAGATGCCCTCCCCCACCCGTCCACCTCCTTACACCGCAAGGATATAAAAAAAATCTATCCCTCTCTCCGTAGCTCAGAACTGACACTGTTCCTAATGTGATCATCCAGATCAGTCTCCAAGAGGTGACGAAAATGCTCTGCCATATTAATCTCTATCCTTTGGTGCAGGCAAACACATGCTGAAAGTTGACTTCGAGACAACAAATTGATGACCCAATATATACAATGATGAACAATTCAGCAATATCCTGATCCACCTGACATCCAAACACATGTATTTCCCACATGGGCCCACTGTATAGCGACCATGGATGATTTTTCTCCTTCCCAGACCATGGGTACTGTAACCAATTCATGCAAACTGATTTCAACTGAAATGGCACATACTGGGAATTGATCCTGGATTTCCCCTTACTTCGCCAGCACAGCTCCGTGAAGTAATGGCTTTCTCAATCAGCCCCTGGGGCGGGTAGATGAAGGATGAATCCTATTCCCACTGGCAATTCTTCATGTAGCTTTCTAAAGCACAGCAACTAGAATATAAACTAGGAGTTTCCCAACTAACATATTACTGAGTTCATGTTAGTTTCCCAGACAAAATTAGCTGACCTCTATACCAATTTTTAAAAATGGTTTGGCAAATGGCAGCATTCTCCTCCATATTTAGTTTTTTTGTTATATAGTCAGGCACATATCCTAAATTTACTTCCAGGCATGCCTCACTGCCTGCACTTGATGTCATCAGTGAGTTACTGATTAATGTAAAAGCTGAGTTAAGTTATAAATCCTAAAGCAGGTACCTCACAGTCTAAAGGACAATGATTCCCCAGCAGCATGAAGTGAATCTTGCTGTCACTCAGAGCCTGATATGTGCTGTCAGCCATGCCAACACGCACTGATTTATCATAATAGGAAGTATGCCATTCATATACATTAGCTTAGACTGCACACCAGCAAGTAAAATAATTAGAATCATGTTAAGTTCACAAAATGTATTATTCAAATAAATATGTAATGTACTCTATGTAATGTAAGATGTCCTCTTTATTGGCTTGTTTCGTTGTCTTCTTCCATTGGCAAGTCACTAACTGACAGACAATTTGTGTGTCTGTCACCTGTTTTGTTTTCAATGACCTAGTTGCAGTCAAAGGGCTGGATTCTCCGATTTGAAGACAAAGTGCTGACGCCGGCGTGAGAACAGTGGTGGTTTACGCCTGAAAAAATGGCGCAAAAGTTGCACCGATCCTCCATCTGGTGGGGGGCTAGCAGCCACGCAGTGTAAAGCCCCCGGCTTTACCTGCGGATACGGCCATAGAATTGGCAGGTCCGTGACCGCGCATGCACAGGGCAGCGGCCGCGCCGTGCAACACGGCACCGGCCGCGTGTGGACCCAGACTGCCAAATACTGCCCCCCTTTGACCAGGCTCGCCAACCCTGGACCAACCCCACCAGTGTCCCCAGCCCCCGACAAAGCCGCCCTGCCCACGGAACGGCTCCCACTCGACTGCAGCGGCGCTGGACTCAGTCCGCAGGCACCACGCTGGGTTCATGAAAATAAATAGGATTAGTGTTCCACGCTGTTGAGAACTCAGCCCATCAGGGGCGGAGCATCGGGGGAGGGCCTCAGATGACGTCCTGAGACCGTCCCGATGGTGTGCGGCGTCCAAGTATGCCATTTTCAAGGGGGCAGAGCATCGCAAAAGCGGTGCCGCCCCCAATTTCGGAGTAAACGGGGATTCTCCGGCCAATCGCGGACGCGATTTCGCCGTCAGAGACCAAAGAATCCCTCCCAAAATCTCAACTTTCCTCCGCTCCCCCTAACAACTTTTTTTCACCCTCTTCTGAAGGCACTGGGTTACATTACATCAAGTTGGGATGATTCAGGAGCTCTTTATAATTGGCAGATGGGTCCCGAATCTAGAATTCCCAACACATTTTTCGGGCTGCCTGATTTTCAGAAGTGCCTTAAAGGGTGCAAGCTTGGCCCTGTCAAAATCGCACATCTTTATAATTTTTTTTCCCTCCAATTAAGGGGCAATTTAGCGTGGCCAAACCACCTAACTTGCACATCTTTGGGATGTGGGGATGAAACTCACGCAGACATGGGGAGAATGTGCAAACTCCACACGGACAGTGACCCAGGGCCGGGATTCGAACCCGGGTCCCAGTGCTGTGGGCTGCAGTGCTAACCACTGTGTCACATGCTGCCCCCAAATCCCACATCTGAGGCACCCACCATTGCAGAGATTGGCACGCCCTACTTTTCTGCAGTTTTCATGGAGCGGGGCCAGGTTTTTAAAGAGCCTTGGTTTAAAGCTCCTCAGAGGAGTACACATGAGGGGAATTTTAAAAAATTAAGTTCAAAATGTTCTCGTCAGTCCCCCTACACCAAACTGCTGCTTCAACCACCTCACATTGGCCTTTCTACTCCAAGCTCTGCCTTTCCACCACCCACTATGACCCCTATGTCAAACAATGCCCTTCTACACATAACCGCATAGCCCCTCATGCCCCTATGCCAAGTTATGGCACTTCCATGTCCATTGACCCACTGTACACGATAAAGAGACAGTAAATCCTACAGTGACAGTAGGATGTGTTAAAGCTTCAAAAATAGTAATTCACTATATTAAAAAAATACATTTCACCACAAAGCAATAAAAGTGTCACTTCCCCAGGCCTTTTAAAGTATCAATAAGAAAAGCCACAAGCCCATGAAACATTTAACCTTGAGTAAATAAACATAGTGAAATTTATCGCAGACATCAGAGAGCCTGAGCTGTGAATCAAGCAACATTTTCTCTAGAACATAGCTGTTTCAATAAGAGTAATGGTTGGCTGGGTTCTCATCCAAGCATACATAATGAGGCTTATAGAGTGTATAGTGGGTAAATGGGCATGGAAGCATCATAGATTGGTGATGGGGCTATGGGGGGCCATGGGGTAAGTGGAAGGGCAGGGCTTGGCATCGGGGACTTGAGGGGGCATGCAGGTGGATGGAGGTGCACAGTTAGGCATAAGTGGCATGGGGGACTACAGAGGATGAGTGGGGGCATGAGGTGGCATGGATGGGGTATGGAGATTGGGATGATGGCATGAGAGGTGTGAGGGCTAGAGGACTTTTGTGTTTTTATTTTAACTGATTCATAGTCCCACTGCACCAACGCAGGCCTTTTGAACAGCTCGCCTCAGCACTCAACAAACCCCGCCCTGTTTGCGAACTTTTGACTAGTTTGGTTGATCCAACTCCAGCCCACACACACACCCTGGCAATGCAGATCCCGCCTTTGTGGCACTTTCTTCCAAGGCAGGCTGGACAAGCCAGGAATTTTCCCAACTCCCACTATCCACCTCAAGGATGGAGATTCAGGCCACTGGGCATTGCTGGGGTGTAAGATAAAGTGCGCCCGAGTCCTCCAACTCCTCACTCACATACCTCATCATTATCTTTGAGTTTAGACTGTGGCTAGTTATTCCACTGTGGATGCCCCATCTCCGTCTATACATGTTCTCACCTAAAGGTCAGATTTCCTCCCCATGGCCCTGATGGATCTGTGGTGGAGGTGCAGCTCAATCCCCCAGCCTTCCAGGTTAGAGGTTCAATCTCCAGAATGGCTTTGGGCCGTGAGGGTGGATGTATCTGGTCACCAATGATGGGAGTGTGAATTGGTCACAGGAACATGTCCAATCAGAGTTGGCAACACGCTGCATCTAGGCACTTGACCACCAACAAAGGTGATTAGAACAGTAGCCAGATGGCTTCAGAGCCCAAAGATTGTGCAAGGGTAGCGGGTGGCGAAAACATCAGCTGCCCTCTTGAATCTTGGCAAGTTTCAACACAAACCCGATCAAAACATTTTGGGTACGATGCCATTTTTAAAAATAATACTATGGGTGGAATTTTCCCTTTTCCCTTTTTATTTAGTAAGTGCCGGCTCAGGTGACAAAAGTGGATTGCTGCTTGCTGGATTTTCTCATCATATTGTGCAACACTTGGAAGAAATAAAATCTGGAGGTGTGGCCCACTCCGTTACGCTGGTGGATGGGGCCGGAAAAATCCAACAAGGTCGGAATTCCCGAGCTTGGAGTGCCCTAATCTCTGGTTTAAAACCCCCCACTCTTGCACATGGAGATCCCACCCATTTTTTTTTAAACTGTTCTTGGGATATGGGCTGCTCAGTGCAGATCCACACACGCATTTAAATCTGCGAAGACAAAATCAATACAGATTAATGTGAGAAGTGTAGATTAAAAGGAAGAATGTCTTGAAACAAATTTTTCCTGCTTATTCATTGGAAGACTTTCTTTGTCGGCATCATAGAGAAGTATGATAGAGCCACAGAAGTATCATCATCTCTCAAGACAGTCCATTCCATCAACTCTGATACCGAATGGAACACCTGTATTGCAAGTCAATGATTATCCAATCAACTTTAAGTTGGATGCTGGAGCTTCTGCCAATTTGCTTACCCAGCTTGACTTCAAAAAGCTAAAGCAAATTCTGAAAATAAATCAATCAGTTTGTCAACCACGCGACTACAATGGCAATATAATCACATCAATTGAATCTTGTTACTTGTTAGTTTCCAATAATGATATAGCGATTTCTCTAAGATTTGAGATTGTTGATTCAAACAAGTCTTCACTCTTAGGTGCGCAAGCCTGCTTCAAGATGATATTCACGGGATCTTGGACCAATTTCCAGACATCTTCGAAGGCATGGGTATTCTTCCGTGCAAGTACAAAATTCTGCTATGACAGGATGCCAAACCTGTAGTTCATCCTCTGAGACGAGTTTCTGCTCTACTTAGGGAGAGATTGAAACTTGAACTGGCAAGATTACAACATCAAGGCATTATATCAAGATTCACTGAACCGACTGACTGGGTCAGCTCCATGGTTTGTGTGAAGAAACCTTCACTATTATACATTTTGTCCTTTGTTGTACATAGAAAAGAAATGTTAAAAAAGGGGGATGTAATGATATATATATATAGGTTATGTCAGTGAAGGGATAATTATTACATCTCAGTGCAATTCAAATACTAGAGGGCACTACCAGTTCCCAGTATAAATATCAGATCTGTTAGCAGAGAGAAGTATTGATCACAGCTCACAGAATAGTTTAGATTAGAGAGAAGCATCATGAGTACATCATTAGTTAATATTAGATTATAGATTACTTTATTAATAGTTTAGCTCTGTAGTGTGTGCAAACTCAAATTAATTTGGTCATTATTCAATAAATTAGATTTGCTTCAATCTAAAGATTGGTGGTTTCTTTATCATCAATTCATCCGACCATTCTGGATCACAAGGCAAAGAATAACGGCATATTACCACAAAGTGTAATATAACACTCAGGATGAACCTCAACAAAAACCACTGCATCTCTTTCCTGAACGCCTTTGCAAATGAACATTCCAGAAGGGGGTGGGCTTTTCCCCGCCATAGCCACCAGTTGAGTTTTATACATTTCTGCATCCTAAATTGGTGAAAAGTAGATCCAGTAGGTACCCTTCAAGGTCAGGTACAGAACAAAACGTTGCACTTTGAGATAACACTAAAACATATAAATGTGAAAATATATAGCTCAGCAATATATTCCTGCATACAAAGGAGACTTTAAATGTACGTTGAATTGACAGTAATGAAAAAAAAGATGGAGCATCTCCACTTTGTACCATAAACAGAAACATTTTAATCAATTATTTTAATAAAGTATTGCTGGTGTATCTCTTTAGAATGTGGCATTTTTGCAGCAATTTTAAAAATGATAGATTTTTTTATGTACACAGATGATTTTGCTCAAAGTGCTTTCCAGTGTATGAGGTCATTTTGTTCTCACTGTGAGAATAGTACCAGCAAACATCTGAATGACATGAATAATGGGGAAGGACAGAAGATTGTGGGAGCGGCTGGTGTTCATCTCATCCATCATCGAGATACAGGATCAAGCAACTGGTAAAACATCAATAAAAGCTGGGTAATGTTTAGAATTAAAATGCGCATCCTTCTCAGCTTTATTGAATCTCATGCTTCTATTAACAGAACTGACTGTTTTGTTTGCTTATCTTCCCATTAAGGTGACAAATAGAAGTCCTCGAAATTGGAATCATCTGATTAACTTGCTGAATGCAGTAAGCTGATATCCCCTTTCACAGACAGGTTTAAGCACTGTATTTGACCCTCATACTCCAACACGTCGATGAATCAACAGAGTGTGAATGAGCCATTTTGAGGCAGCTAGAACACTCCTGCTTCTGGAGTATAAGAAGGGCATCTGGTACAGCAAGAGTTCATGTATACATGGGAAACAGTATCACCCTCATTGTGATGTAAAGAGCCACATGACCTGAGACAAGAGAGAGTTGTGGACCAGACAGAGACCTGTATAGTGGAATAACAATGTACAAATTAAAAATGGCCATGCTAAAAATTGCTCCCTAGTGCCCAAAGGTTAGTGTATTATTCCTTGTGTCTGAATAAAGCTTGTAGTCTTACAGTTGAAGTAGATGCTTTATTTACTAAGTTTGTTCTCTCTCCAGCGCTTACACTATATGTTACATCTGAGCTGTCTGTCTGTGTCCTGCTCACCAGCAGCCGTTCCTGTGAAGAGTGCTCCCTGACTGTCTGTCTATCCATTATGTACATCTCTGGTGCTCCCTCTAGTCGTTACTTAGTTGTAGTGTCTTTACATTAACCCCTTGTGTATATATAATTATGCATATCACTACATCCCCCTTTTTTCTTCTTACATATTTTCTGTACTTAAAGAAAATTGTACAAAACATGTAGATAAATGATGATAAGTACAAGTTGTGATCATATTGATGATTATACAAAGCCAATTAATATTCATAAGTCCACACGTTATGAATTTATTCGGTTGATCTATTTTTCTTCTACTGTTGTCACGTGGTGATGTTGATATTGTAATTTATTTGTGAATGTCATCAGTGTTCTTGTGTTTAAGTAACCAACAAGTCATCACGAGGTGTTTGAATGGTCAAACTACTGATGTGGACTTTTTTGTGCTTGTGGTATCGATTTAATGTGTCATCTTCCTTGAAAGCTGGTGTGCTTGTTTGTTCTGGAGCAAATGTGAATTTGTGAGATTCGTTGTCATGCCATGGTATGTGTGTACTCTTATCATTGTTTTGGAGTGTGCTGTTGCATTGTCCTTCATGGGCAGAGTTGTTCCATGTTGTACAGGTGGTTGTTTCATTGTTGTTGTTTCTGTCTTTGTTGTTTTCATTGTTGCTCTTGTTGTTGCTTCTGTTTTTGTTATTTTCGTTGTTGTTCTTGTTGTTTATGTCGTGCTTATTGTTGCTGTTGGTGTCTTTGTTATGCTTCTTGTTGTTGTTTTTGTTGTTGTGCTTGTAGTTTTTGTTGTTGTTCTTGTTGTGCTTCTTGTTGTTTTTGTTGTTACTGTTGTTGTTCTTGTTTCTGTTGTGCTTCTTGTGGTTTTTGTTGTCCTTGTTGCGCTCAATGACTGTTCCGTGTGGATAATTTGAGTCATTCTCTAAGTTATTGGTGTCAATTTCCTTTGTGGTATCTGATGTTTCATTGAGCGTTTCTTCTTGAGGATTGTGAGAATGATCTGATGTTGCATTGATCTTGGTGACATCAGTCATTTGTGGTTGATTTGATTCCTCTTTGCTTCCTTGATGCTCCTCGTCTGGAGTCATTTCTGGTTGATCTGCTTCATCTGTGATCTCTTGGTGCTCCTCTTCTGGAGTCATTTCTGGTTCATTTGAATCATCTTTGGTTTCTTGGTGCTCCTCTTCTGGAGTCAAAATCTTCAAGATTTCATTTTCTTGTGGGTAGTTTAGAGTAGATGAGGTTTCAATTGATGTTGTCTCACTGGGCTCATGAGTGGTTGTGCTTTGATTGTTGAGTGCTTCTGTACAGACGAGCTGAGATCTGTCAGTCTCACTGTGATCTTGCACATCTTGTCTGGGAATTGTGATTTCTTCATCACTTGTCTCACATACAGTGGGTAGACCTACATTGTCTTCTTGTTGATTATGTGTGCTGGGTAGACTTTCATAGTCTTTTTGATGTTCCCGTGAGCTTGGTAAACTTTCATAGTCTGCTTCTGGTTGCTCAGATAAGGTGGTCAGACCTTCAGGGTCTTGTTCATGTATGGATTTCGCAATGGAGTTTTTAATTGCCTCCATTCTGGAGTCTGTCAACGAGCTCTCTGTGAAGGTTTGCTTCACTCTCTGTGTGGAGTCTTTCATCGCTCTCTGTGTGGAGTCGTGCAGTGTTCTCTCTGTGGAGTCGATCTGTGCTCTCTCAATGGAGTCGCTCGGTACTCGCTGTGTGGCGTTGTTTTCTTCTTGGGTATTTGACAGGTTGCTGTCATCCAATGTATCGATGATCTGCCCATTGCATCATGGTATTGGATTCATCTACCATGAGTAGAGTCGTGTTGAGCTTTTCAACCATGTCGCTGATGCTTTTATGATCATCATATCTGAATAACACAGCAATGTCTGAGTCGTATTTTTCGATTAACAAATAATCTTTTTTTGTTTCGGATTTGTTATTGTGCTCTTCATGTTCAATGAACAAATCATCTTCTTTGGTTTCAGATTTGTCATTGTGCTCTTCACCTTGGGTGGTGTATACTGCTTGTTGCAGGGTGCTGCGAAAGTTATTTTCAACTTCTGGTAGAAGTTCAGGCAATGTTGTGCCTTTTGAGACTGAATTTTTTGGTTTTGTGCCTTTAAGAGTCTTGTTTGTGATTTTCAGGCATTTACCCTTTAAGTGGGCATGGTCTGAGTCTTCTGACATCATGCCGCTCATAACGTAAAGCATAGGAATCGATTGCGCATGCGCAAATCGATTTTCCGTTACTGTGCACTTTTTCGCAAACTGCGCATGCGCAAGGGTTACGCATGCGCAGAACGGTCTTTGCACAAAACGGCTATTTTCAACTGAGCATGCACGGCTGCGGTTTCCTGCTCATGCGCAGAAGCAGATTTGCATCTTTTGTTTCCCGGGCAGTTGAAAATGTACTCAGACATCATTTTAACTGCTTTAGACCCAAATGAGAAGAACGTTTTCGGTGTTCTTTCTTGGTAAAGACTTAATGATATTTTTTTCTTGCGATCTGCACTTTTCAATCCTGATTTCCAGCATTTAACCTTTCTGTTCTGACAATGATTGTTTGAGTTTCGAATCACTCATCCCCTGTGCAATTTAGTCTCCGAGCATTGAATGTCTTAAAGCAGCATTGTTACTGGTGTTACAGTGATCTCCAAACTTTTTGAATATTACTTCTAATTTGGTGTTGTCTTCACCTTTCAAGTAATTAAAGCAGTTATCGATTTCTCTAGCTTCATGTCCTGCTAGTAGGAGTGCTATTTTTGTTTCTTCTAAGGCCATGCTCAAATCATTAGCTACAATATATAATTTGAACGTTTGTTTAAAAATTTTCCATCTATGACTTAAATTACCGGTTGTTTTCAGCTGCGGTGGAGTTCCAACGAGTTTCATCGACTCAGCGAACTCTCCCTACGTTGAATGTCCGGTACTAGTTTTCTTCTGTTTTCGATCTTTCTTTGTCTGCATCCTGTGTAATCTTCTAGTAAGCGTTCTGAAGTCCCCTGTTACCATGTATTACTCCTTGTGTCTGAATAAAGCTCGTAGTCTTACAGTTGAAGTAGATGCTTTATTTAGTAAGTTCGTTCTCTCTCCAACGCTTATACTATATGTTACATCTGAGCTGTCTGTTTGAGTCCTGCTCACCAGCTGCAGTTCCTGAGAAGAGTGCCCCCTCACTTCCTGTCCGTCCATTATATATACATCTCTGGTGCTCCCTCTAGTGGTTACTTAGTTGTAGTGTCTTTACATTAACCCTTTGTGTTTATACAGTGATGCATATCACTACAGGTTATGTGGGATTATGGGGATTGGGCAGGGGAGGGGGCGCAGTTAGGGTGCTCTTTCAGAGGGTTGGTGCAAACCTGATGGGCTGAATGGCCTCCTTCTGCACTGTAGGAATTCTATGTCTACCATCGCATCACTTAACCTCATTTTCAAGTTCACTTCAACTAGTTCCGCTTTCATACCCTCATAATTTCTCTTATTTAAGTCTAAATTACTAGTCTTGAATCCACTCTTCTCTCCCTCAAACTCAATTATATTATGATCGTTGCTACCTAGGAGTGCCTCCACTATAAATATACCCATTAATCCTATCTTGTTGCACAATATCAGGTCTAGTATCGCCTACTCTTTGGTTGACTCCGAAGGTGCACTTTGGAGAAATCATCCAAAAACATTCTGTGAACCCCTCATCTATGTTATCTTTACCCATCTGGACTTTCGGTGATGGGTTTGTGCTGAGTAGTCGCACATCAGGTGGTTCTCCTTCATACGACAGAAAAATGGGCACTTTTGGCCGAATTTAGCTCGCAAAATCAGACTTAAGCATCCCCTAGACTCAACATTAACACAGACAACAAAAATGCCAGGAAGCAGCAGCTCGAGAGGCCACAGGGACATCAGGAATTGCGGCAAGGGACAGGAGCGGCGAGCAAGTGGGTCGGTGGCCTGCTAACAAAGGGAAACCCCTGACCGCAGGGCGCATCCACAAAGTATGGTTGATCCCACAGGAGGGGGGGAACAAAACCCCCACATCGGAATAATTACCTGTAATGTCAGGGGACTTAATGACCCAGTGAAAAGATCCAGAATCTTCATCCAGCTGAAATCCGACATATTCTTCCTCCAAGACGCACACCTGAGGGAGAAGGATCAGCTGTGGGTAAGGAAGGGCTGGGTGGGACAGACCTACTATTTCTGCTATGAGACGAGGGCTAGGCGGGGTAGCTATACTAATCAGTAAGATGATTATATTTACTGTGACGAGGACGTTACTGACCAAGGGGGATGGTATTTCATGGTCAGCAGTGTCCTGAACGGGGCACCAGTAGTCCTGGTGAATTTGTACGCTCCCAATTGAGACAACACGGAATTTATTAAAAGACCATGGCGGAAATCCCTGACATAGACACACACAGACTGACATGATGGGGCGGGGGACTTCAACTGCGTACAGGACCCACGGACTGACAGGTCAAACTCCAGAACGAGGAAAACAGAGCCATGGCTAGGGAACTGGGAAAGTTTATGAAGCAGATGGAGGTAGTGGACCCATGGCACTTCATGCACTCGGGTGAGAATGAATTCTCGCTTTTCTCACCAGTACATAAGGTCTACACCTTCATCGACTTCTTTGTAGTGAAGAAATCGGAGGTTCCAGAAATAGAAAGAGCAGAATACTCCACGATTTTAATCTTCATCCACACTCCACATTAGATGGATGTGAGGTTGGAGACGGGCCATGCCCAACGCCCCACGTGGAGGTTAGACATGGACCTTTTGGCTGATGAGGTCTTCTGCCAGAAAACATCACAGTACATCACTAACGACGGGAATGGAGAAGTCTCAACTTCCACGTTCTGGGAGGCACTGAAGACAGTGATTAGGGAAGAAATTATCGCCTGTAAGGCTGGCAGTGACAGGGACGAGTGGTCGGCTAGACTACAACTGACCAACTCCATTCTGGAGGTCAACATTGGTACTCTGAGGCCCCGACCGTGTAGCTTCTGGCAGAGAGCAAAGAGCTCCAAATAGACTTTAACCTGCTGTCCATCAGGAAAGCAGTGCACTAACTCCGCCAGACATGGGGACCTTTTATGAGCATGGAGACAAGACTAGCAGCCTGCTGGCTCACCAGCTGAGAAAACCGACAGCCACAAGGGAAATAGCCTAGGTAAAGGATAGCAGAGACAGACTAATAGCCGATCAAAAAAAAATCAATGAAACATTCAAACCCTTTTACCAGGGACTATACACCTACCAACCCCACGACGGGGACTCTGGGATAAAACAGTTCCTCGATGGACTGGACATGCCAGTATTGAGGGTCAACAGAAGGAGGGGGTTGGAAGCACCACTAGGACTGGGAGAGGTCATGGAGAGCAGCAACTCCATGCAGGCAGCGAAGGCACCGGGCCCCGATGGCTTCCCAGAGGACTTCTACATAGAATTTGTGACGGCACTGGCCCCGCACCTGTGGGAAATATTCGCAGAGTCGCTAGCAAGGGGCACCCTTCCTCCAATGCTAACACATGTCACCATATCGCTGATACCCAAAGAAAACAAAGACCCAATGGAGTGCGGATCATACAGACTCATTTCGCTGCTCAATGTGGATGTGAAAATACTTGCAAACGTCCTGGCTAAGCGGCTGGAGAACTGCGTAGCAGAGATGGTTGCTGTGATGATATGCATAAAGCAATTCTGTACATAATATTATACAAGACCTCCGACCACTAGGTGGCAGTGTAAACCCACTACGTACCCTGTGTCCAGGGAGTTGGGAGTAAGTCGTGTTGGAGAATAGTTGTATTTTGCAGTAGCTCTATAGCAGTTAGTTAGTGTTAGTAGTTTATTATTTTATTTCTCTTAGTTATCTTTATCACGCAGTTGTTTCATAATAAATTATTTAAGCTAGATGTTCTGTAGTTCATCATTCATATTGACCAGTGTACAGAACATGACAGTCGCAGAAGACCAGACGGGTTTTGTTAAAGGTGGACAACTAACTGCGACCATCAAATGCCTACTGAACATGATAATGACCCCATCCGGGGAGAGAATAGCAGAGGTGACCGTCTCCCTGGATGCAGAAAAGGCCTTCCGACAGTTTTGAGTGGAAATACCTCATTGAGGTACTGAAGCGGTTTGGACTATGAAGAGGGTTCACCTCATGGGTGAAACTCCAAGACAATGCCCCCAAGAATACAGACCAACACCACCAGTTCTGAATACTTCCATCTAAACAAAAGCACAAGGTAGGGATGCCCAATGTCTCTGCGCTTGTTCGTCCTAGTAATCGGGCCGCTGGCTATTGCCCTGAGAGCGGCAAGCAATTGAAAGGGAATCCGAAGAGGAGACAGAAAGCACAGAGTCTCAATATATGCGGATGACCTGCTTCTCTACAACTCGGCTCCACAAAAGGGCATGAAAGAAATCATGAAGCTCCTGGGAGAGTTCGTAGCATACTTGGTCTACAACTCAACCTGGGCAAAAGCAACGTTTTCCCAGTGACCCCCGAGAGGGGGAGGAAAGAGCTGGAGAGTTTACCATTTAAAATAGTTCAAAACAAATTCTGCTACCTGGGGCTCTAGATTGTCCATGACTGAACACAGATCCACAAGTGGAATCTGACCAGTCTAGTGGAGGAAGTTAAAAAGGACCTACAGACATGAGATGCACTCCCGCTTTCCCTGGCGGGGACAGTGCAGACAATCAAGATGAACGTACTGCCCATGTTCTTCTTCCTGTTTAGAACCATATCGGTCTACAGGTCTTTTTCCATTCAATAGACAAGATGATTATGGCGTTTGTGTGGGAAGGGGAAGAATCCAAGGATCCCCAGAACAGTACTACAAAGGAGAAGAAATACGGGAGGCCTCCCGAACTTGCAATACTACCACTGGGCAGTCACAGCAGAAAGAGTGAATGTAAAGGACTCAGACACGGAATGGGGGAGGATGGAAGAGTCTTCCTGTACAGGAACAACCCTCTGGGCCCTCACCACAGCAGTACTCCCATCCCCTCCAGCACAACACTCAACAAACCCAGTGGTGGTAGCTACCCTGAGAACTTGAAACCTTTTGAGGCAACATTTCGGTCTGACCGAAGTGTCCATTATGGCCCCCACCTGTGGCAACCATGGTTTGCACTAACCACGCTCGATGCCACCTTCAAGAGGTGGAGACAGGATGGGAGGGGGACACTGACAGTTAGGGACTTTACAAGGAGGACAGACTAGCGACCTTAGAGGAGCCGACAGAGGGACTGGAAATATCAATTGGGAACAAACTCCAACATCTGTAGGTCAAAACCCTTCTCCGCAAGGAGACGACAACGTACGCAACAACCCCGAGAAGCACAATGCTAGAGGAGTTACTGGACGCAGACAGTCAGGGGAGGGGAAAGCATGGGGACCTGTATGAACGACTCTTAGAAAGGACCCGCTCTCCACTGGACGAAACTTGGGGAAAAAGAACTAGGGATGGAACTAGTGTGGCGACTCTGGAACAAAGCAATGTGCAGGGCCAACTCCACTTCCTCCTGCACAAGGCTAAGCCTCATGCAGTTTAAAGTGGTGCACAGTGCACACCTGACAAGAACCTGAATGAGCAGGTTCTTCCAGGAGGTGGAGGATAAATGTGAATGGTGCCAGGGAGGTCTGGTTAACCACGCCCACATGTTCTGTGCATGCTCCAGACTTGTCGGGTTCTGGACAGCCTTCTTCGAGGCAATGTCCAAGGTTGTGGGGGTTTGGGTGGAGCCGTGCCCAAAAGTGACAGTCTTCGGCGTATCAGACCAGACGGAACTATTCATGGGGAAGCGGACCGCATCCCTTGCCTTTGCTTCCCTAATCGTCCGCCAGAGAATCCTGCTCGGCTAGCGATCAGCAGCACCATCTACAGCTGCAGACTGGCTGGCAGACCCAGCGGAATTTCTCCACCTGGAGAAGATCAAGTTCACCATCCAATGGAGAGTCAGAGGATGGCTTCAACAAAGTGTGGAGGCCATTCACCAACTTGTTCCATGGACTGTTTGAAGCCAACAGTCAATAGAGTGGGGGGAGGACAGGGGAATGCACGGGAGCATACGGTACCACAGGGAGCAGAAGGAAAGGGAGGGGGGGAAGGGAGGGGGGTTGTGGCTACGGAAAAAAGAGGGGGAGGCCAGAAAACAACCAACATAGAGGCCAGGGTGCCTATAACAAGACCACAAAAAAGGACCCCCCCAAGGGAATGCCAAAAGCAGGACAGGGAGAGAAAGGCCAAAAGGGGGGAGGCCCAACAACAAAAATGGGAGAAGAAAAGAAACAGCACTGTCCACTTGTAAATAACAGATAACTGCCCATTGTACAGTGAAGGACCCAGAAAAGGAGCCTGAAACAACGAATGAAGAAGGCGAGACGGGGAGGCAGGAAGAGAGCCATGGGGTAGGAGGGGAGGGGGGTCCAGCACAAAGGAAATTGACATGTACATTGTAATCGGCACAGTTATCCTTACTGTTTGTATAATGTATAATGTGTAAAAACTTCAACAAAAGCATTTTTTAAAAAAATCTTTACACATTTGATTTTCGCAGTCCATATGAAGATTAAAATCTAACATGATTATCATTGTGCCTTTCTGACAAGTTCTCATTATCTCTTCCTTCATACTCTGTCCTACCATGTAGTTACAATTAGGGAGACCATACACCACTCCAAGAAGTGGCTTTTTGCCTTTATCATTTCTTTTTATTCATAAAGTTAGAATGCCCAATTCATTTTTTCCAATTAAGGAGCAATTTAGCGTGACCAATCCACCTACCCTGCACATCTTTTGGGTTGTGGGGGTGAAACCCATGCAAACATGAGGAGAATGGGCAAACTCCACAAGGACATTGACCCAGAGCCGGGATCGAGCCTGGGACTTCCGCATCGTGAGGCGGCAGCAGGGCTAACCACAGCGCCACCATGCTGCCTTCCTTTATCATTTCTCATCTCAAACACATTTGTGTTGACCAGTTTTAAACCGCGCCTTGGCAAGGTCTCCCAGGCATAGCCATTGAGTCCCAGGCGCCGGGTGAATCTGGCAAATTAATATTTAAATGAGCCGTACAGCTCGAGATCCAGCTTGCGATGTCTTGTGAAATTCCATTGAATCTCACGAGACGTTTCTGGCATCACCAATCCCATGAGAGGCCTCTCGCGAGCTTCAATGGCCTCACCCCGACACCAGGTTGGGAGTGACGAGGCCACTGAATCGTGCCCACAACTCAGATCATAAATCTTCATTTACAAATACATGTTTTTCTTTCTGATTTACTCTTCTTTTTCTTTCTTCCGGTTAGGTGCTGATTCACCATGCAGTAAATGTTCCATGGCTGTTCTCTGGCCCAAATGGTTATTTTTTAAAAGAAAAGCCCACATATTTACTGCCAGCAAGATGTCTAACATTGGAGCCATCACAACCAAGTCAAATTATGTCCTACCCTGAAACTTATACACGCATGTTTGCCAATAACTTTCACTGAGAATTGATTTGACTGAATCCTGGATAGTTTTTCCCTTCCCCAGCTCAAGAATAGGGTTAGGGTTAGCACTCCAACATTTTTGCTGGGTATTCAGTTAACCCAGCGCCAGCGAGGAATACATCTTTTCTAAAACCTAGACAAACTGCGAACAAATAAGAGCCCAAGTCTTCTGACATTGGGAGAGGCAATCATAGAATCCTTGGAATCCCTACAGTGCAAAAGGGGGCCATTCGATCCATTGAATCTGCACCAACCCTCTGAAAGAGCACCCTACTTAGGCCCCCACCTTATCCCCATAACCATACCTAACCTTTTGGCCACTAAGGGCAACATAGCATGACCAATCCATCTAACCTGTATATCTTTGGGATATCGGGGGGTGGGGGGAGGGGAGGGGGGGGTTGTAAGGTGTGTGTGTGGGGAGGGTTGTAGGGTGTGTGTGTAACCTGGGTTGAATTCCGGCCTCAGGTGATTGTCTGTGTGGAGTTAGTACATTCTCCCCGTGCCTGCGTGGGTTTCCTCCGGGTGCTCTGGTTTCCTCCTACAGTCCAAAGATGTCTAGGTTAGCTGGATTGACTATTCTAAATTGCCACTTAGTGTCCAGGGATGTGCAGGTTAGGCGAAAGGATTATTGGGATAGGCTGGGGAAATGGGCATGGGCAGAGTGCTCTGTCAGAGGGTCAGTGCAGCCTCAATTAGCTGAATGGTATCTTTCTGCACTGTAGGGATTCCATAATTCTATGATGTGTGTGTGTCTGTACATGTGTGAGGAGGGGGGGGGGGGGGTATGTGTGTGAGGGGAAGGTGTGTGTGTGTATGTAGGGAAGGTGTGTGTGTGTAGGGGTGTGTGTGTGGGGAATGTGTGTATTGGGGAGGGTGTGTGTGTAGGGGTGTGTGAGTGGGGAATGTGTGTAGGTGTGTGTGTGTGTATGTATGTGGGGGGAATGTGTGTGTGTGTGTGTGTGTGTGTGTAGGGGTGTGTGTGGGGAATGTGTGTGTGTAGGGGTGTATGTATGTGTGTAGGGGTGTGTGTGTGGGGAATGTGTGTGTGTCGGGGTGTGTGTGTGGGGAATGTGTGTGCATGTAGGGGTGTATGTATTTGTGTAGGGGTGCGTGTGGGGGGGGGATGTGTGTGTGTGTGTGTGTGTGTGTGTATGTAGGGGTGTGTATGTGTGGGGTTGAAGGTGAATTTAATAAGGACGATGCAGTAAACAGCACAGAGTTACATCCTACCCAAAGCTTCAAAGAAAAATAACAGGAATAAAATACCCAAGAATCCCAGAGCTAAGGGAAAATTAAACTTATACCCACAATGCAATCAATTTCCCTTCCAGGCCAAGTACAGAGCAGGCAACCACAAGGCTACTAGTAAAGTCCAAAGGTATGCAGGTTAGGTGGATTGGCCATGCTAAATTTCTCCTTAGTGTTCAGGGATATGCAGGTTAAGTGGGGTTACCGGGGTAGGGTGGTGGAGTGGGCCTAGGTGTTCTTTCAGAACATAGGTACAGACTCGATGGGCCGAATGACCTCCTGCTGCACTGTAGTAATTCTATGGTTCTATGGAAAGGACAGATACCACAAGTACAAGGAAATCTCAGATCTCAAACCCAGGGTCTCCCATTGACAGTTAAGAAAGGAGCAAAGCGTGAGGAGCAACGTCCCGAGCTACCAAGCCCCATCCACAGGGTCCCAGGTCCAAACGAGGAACAGGCCACTGTTCCATCAAACAGAGGACAGCCATGAAGACTGAGATTAAGAAGCATATCATTAGATCCCAGCCAGAAGGAGAACCCTGCCCCAGAGAAGAGGGGTGGACACCTTGGGAGGAAGGGCCGTCCACCTCCTCACAGCAACAGAGAGACAACCCCGATAACCAGGACCACTCAGGAAAAAGGGGTAGTGCTACCATAAGACAACTTATCAAATAGACCCACTCAATTAACATTAGCACCGAAACCCATCATCATAACAGCACCACAAGTAGTTCGGGAAAATGTACAAAGTGAGGGACACAACAGAAGTCACATCTCTGGGGTCTCTCAGATGAAAGAAAAAGGATAAAGACAAAGAGCCGTCAGAACTAATCGCTCAGATAACAGGACTACCCGAGCTACCGCCTGAGGCATTCCAAAATGGACAAAATCCCGCAGCATGGTAGCATAGTGGTTAGCACAGTTGTTTCACAGCTCCAGGGTCCCAGGTTTGATTCCTGCCTTGGGTCACCATCTGTGCAGGATCTGCACGTTCTCCCTGTGTCTGCGTGGGTTTCCTCCGGGTGCTCCGGTTCCCTCCCACAGTCCAAAGATGTGCAGGTTAGGTGGATTGGCCATAATAAATTGCCCTTAGTGTTCAAAAGGTTTAGGTGGGGTTACTGGGTAACAGGGATCGGGTGGAGGTGTGGGTTTAAGTAGGGTGCTCTTTCCATGGGCCAGTGCAGACTCCATTGGCCAATGGTCTCCTTCTGCACTGTAAATTCTATGATCTATGATCTATGAACCAGACCACAGGGGACCTCGCTTCTACCTTAGGAGAAAATAGAAAAAAAGGATAATTCTTAGTCACAATGCGTGGTGTTGCCCACCCAGGCACCAGACCCAGCCACACCGGGCTCCCCTTATTGGCGACCTGAAAGAGAGCATCCCCGGTTCTTGGGGACAACAAGATGCCGATGACGGCATGGGGCCTGACTTAGCCCAACACCATCACAAAAGGAAACTCAGGAGAACCTGACCCCAGGAATTTCCCCTCACCTTGCTCCCACTCCACTTATCTTCTTTCTAAGTGAGACAGGGGGAGAAAACAAAAAACCCTCCCCTCCCTCCACTATAATAATTGCCAGACAATATAAGGCCCAAATACATTTAGGATAAAAACTGTGCACAAATCCAGAATTCAACATTTGGCTTAAAGTGATATGAACTTGTTACATCAGTATAATCAAAGGTACATGTCATCACACCCACATTATTCACTTCCCCTGTAAACGGAAAAAATTGACAACATAAACAGACAACAACATGATCAATAAGGAGCAAATTCCAGGATAATAACCGAGATTCAAAAACGCAAGGCAGTACCCAGGATAAAGACTTTTTCACTTGCGCACAACGAAAGCTAAACTCAAAGATGAGGGAAAGATGAGGATTAATGAGCATTCAGGATTTCACAAGAATTCCAACAATTGAAGCATGAAACGCCATTACTTACATAATGCCGCCTCACCAGAACCCAGGCGGTCAAGAACCTACGCTCCAGCCAGGGAAGGGTGGAGGTGACTCAATCGGTTCGGCCAACACCAACCCCTCACGACCAATATCTACCATAGGACAACACAGGACGACAAATTGTAAGGCCACACCAACCCCATGCCTCGACGACATGATTAGATGTACTCCATCAAATTTAATTTTCCCAGCTTCCAGATCGAGATTCCCGAAACACGGCACCCAATTCTCGAACGCTGCTGTGAACTTCTCCACCCGCCGACCCCCAGGGGCCAGCTCTTCTCTCCTGTTTCCCCTCTCTCTCTCTCTCTCCCTACTCCATCAGGATAGACAATAGTCCACGCAGCGGGAACTCAAATGCACAGAGGTGGGCTCCCATCAGGGTCTTAAAAACACCTGGATCTCTTGGAATTGGGCATGACAACCTGTACCTCAGACTCAAGATTTTCAGTCTGAACACGATCTTCATTGGCAGCAATTACCATCGATGCACGCCGCACTGTCAGAGTGGGAATACTCCGTCGATGCACACCGCACCGTCAGAGCAGGAATCATCTGTCGATGCACACCACACTGTCAGAGCGCAAATCCTCCGTCATGCACACCACACTGTCAGAGCGGGAATCCTCTCTCGATGAACACCGCACTGCCAGAGCGGGAATCCCCCGTCGATGCACACCGCACCGTCAGAGCAGGAATCATCTGTCGATGCACACCGCACCGTCAGAGCGGGAATCCTCCATCGATGTACACTGCACCGTCAGAGCGGGAATCCTCCGTCGATGCACACCGCACTGTCAGAGCGGGAATCCTCCGGCAATGCACACGCACTGTCAGTGCAGGAATCCTCCGTCAATGCACACCGCACTGTCAGAGCGGGAATCCTCGTCGATGCACATCGCACTGTCAGAGCAGGAATCATCTGTCAATGAACACAGCAGTGCCATTGTGGGATTCCTCCGTCGATGCACACCGCACTGCCAGAGCGGGAATCCTCCGTCGATGCACACCGCTCCGTCAGAGTGGGAATCCTGTGTCGATGTACACCGCACTGCCAGAACGGGAATCCTCCGTCGATGCACACCGCACTGCCAGAGCGGGAATCCTCCGTCGATGCACACCGCACCGTCAGAGCGGGAAACCTCGGTCGATGCACACCGCACCGTCAGAGCGGGAATCCTCCATCGATGCACACCGCACTGTCAGAGCGGGAATCCTCCGTCGATGCACACCGCACCGTCAGAGCGAGAATCCTCCGTCGATGCACACCGCACCGTCAGAGCGGGAATCCTCCGTCGATGCACACCGCACCGTCAGAGCGGGAATCCTCCGTCGATGCACACCCCACTATCAGAGCGGGAATCCTCCGTTGATGCACACTACACCGTCAGACCGAGTATCCTCCGACGATGCTCACCGCACCGTCAGAGCAGGAATCTTCCGTCGATGCACACCGCACTGTCAGAGTGAGAATCTCCGACGATCCACACCGCACCGTCAGAGCAGGGATCCTCCGTCGATGCACACCGCACCGTCAGAGCAGGAATCATCTGTCGATGCACACCACACCGTCAGAGCGCGAATCCTCCGTCGATGCACACCACACCGTCAGAGTGAGAATCCTCCATTGATGCGCACCGCACCGTCAGAGCGGGAATCCTCCGTCGATGCACACCGCACTGTCAGTGCAGGAATCCTCCGGCAATGCACACCGCACTGCCAGAGCGGGAATCCTCCGTCGATGCACACCGCTCCGTCAGAGTGGGAATCCTGTGTCGATGTACACCACACCGTCAGAGCGGGAATCCTCCGTCGATGCACACCGCACCGTCAGAGCGGGAATCCTCCGTCGATGCACACCGCACTGCCAGAGCGGGAATCCTCCGTCGATGCACACCGCACTGCCAGAGCGGGAAACCTCGGTCGATGCACACCGCACCGTCAGAGCGGGAATCCTCCATCGATGCACACCGCACTGTCAGAGCGGGAATCCTCCGTCGATGCACACCGCACCGTCAGAGCGGGAAACCTCCGTCGATGCACACCGCACCGTCAGAGCGGGAATCCTCCGTCGATGCACACCCCACTATCAGAGCGGGAATCCTCCGTCGATGCACACCGCTCCGTCAGAGTGGGAATCCTGTGTCGATGTACACCACACCGTCAGAGCGGGAATCCTCCGTCGATGCACACCGCACCGTCAGAGCGGGAATCCTCCGTCGATGCACACCGCACTGCCAGAGCGGGAATCCTCCGTCGATGCACACCGCACTGCCAGAGCGGGAAACCTCGGTCGATGCACACCGCACCGTCAGAGCGGGAATCCTCCATCGATGCACACCGCACTGTCAGAGCGGGAATCCTCCGTCGATGCACACCGCACCGTCAGAGCGGGAAACCTCCGTCGATGCACACCGCACCGTCAGAGCGGGAATCCTCCGTCGATGCACACCCCACTATCAGAGCGGGAATCCTCCGTCGATGCACACTACACCGTCAGACCGAGAATCCTCCGTCGATGCTCACCGCACCGTCAGAGCAGGAATCTTCCGTCGATGCACACCGCACTGTCAGAGTGAGAATCTCCGATGATCCACACCGCACCGTCAGAGCAGGGATCCTGCGTCGATGCACACCGCACTGTCAGAGCAGGAATCATCTGTCGATGCACACCACACCGTCAGAGCGCGAATCCTCCGTCGATGTACACCGCACCGTCAGAGTGAGAATCCTCCATTGATGCGCACCGCACCGTCAGAGCGGGAATCCTACGTTGATGTACACCGCACCGTCAGGGCGGGAATCCTCCGTCGGTGCACACCACACCGTCAGAGCGGGAATCCTCCGTCGGTGCACACCACACCGTCAGAGCGGGAATCCTGTGTCGGTGCACACCACACCGTCAGAGCGGGAATCCTGTGTCGATGTACACCGATCTGTCAGAGCAGAAATCCTCCGTCGATGCACATCTCACTGTCAGAGCAGGAATCATCCGTCTATGTACACCGCACCGTCAGAGCGAGAATCCTCCTTCGATGCACACCGCACCGTCAGAGCGATAATCCTCCATCGATGCACACCGCACCGTCAGAGCGGGAACCCTCCGTCGAAGCACACCGCACCATCAGAGCAGGATTCTTCCGTCGATGCACAACGCACTGTCAGAGTGAGAATCTCCGTCGATGCACACCGCACCGCCAGAGCGGGAATCCTCGGTCGATGCACACTGCACGGTCAGAGGGGGAATCCTCCATCGATGCACACCACACTGTCAGAGTGGGAAACCTCGGTCGATGCACACCGCACCGTCAGAGCGATAATCCTCCGTCGATGCACGCCGCACCGTCAGAGTGGGAATCCTCCGTCGATGCACACCACACCGTCAGAGCGGGAACCCTCCGTCGAAGCACACCGCACCGTCAGAGTGAGAATCTCCGTCGATCCACACCGCACCGTCAGAGCGGGAATCCTCGGTTGATGCACACTGCACTGTCAGAGTGAGAATCTCCGTCGATGCACACCGCACCGTCAGAGCGGGAATCCTCGGTCGATGCACACCACACTGTCAGAGTGGGAATCATCTGTCGACGCACACCGCCCTGTCGAACGGGAATGCTCCGTCAATGTATACCGTACAGTCGGGGCGGGAATCCTCCGTCGATGCACACCGCACCGTCAGAGTGGGAATCCTCCATCGATGCACACCACACTGTCAGAGTGGGAATCATCTGACGATGCACACCGCCCTGTCGAACGGGAATGCTCTGTCAATGTACACCGCACAGTCGGGGCGGGAATCCTCCGTCGATGCACACCACACCGTCAGAGCGGGAACCCTCCGTCGAAGCACACCGCACCATCAGAGCAGGATTCTTCCGTCGATGCACACCGCACTGTCAGAGTGAGAATCTCCGTCGATGCACACCGCACCGTCAGAGCGGGAATCCTCGGTCGATGCACACTGCACGGTCAGAGGGGGAATCCTCCATCGATGCACACCACACTGTCAGAGTGGGAATCATCCTTCGACGCACACCGCCCTGTCGAACGGGAATGCTCCGTCAATGTACACCGCACCGTCGGGGCGGGAATCGTCCGTCGATGCACACTGCGCCATCAGAGCGGGAATCCTCCTTTGAACACAACACATCATCATCAGGGCGAGAACCCTCCGTCGCTGCACACCGCACCGTCTGAGCAGGAATCGTCCGTCGATGCACACCGCACCGTCAAGAGCGTGAATCCTCCGCCGATGCACACCGCACCGTCAGAGCGGGAATCCTCCGTCGATGCAGACCGCACCGTCGAACGGGAATCCTCCGTTAATGTACACCGCACCGTCGGGGCGGGAATCCTCCGCCGATGCACACCGCACTGTCAGAGTGGGAATCCTCCGTCGATGCACACAGCGCCGTCAGAGCAGGGATCCTCCATCGATGCACACCGCACCGTCAGAGCAGGAATCATCTGTCGATGCACACCGCACCGTCAGAGTGGGAATCCTCCGTCGATGCACACCGCACTCAGAGCGGGAATCCTCCGTCGATGCACACCGCACCGACAGAGCGGGAATCCTCTGTCGATGCACACCGCACCGTCAGAGCGGGAATCCTCCGTCGATGTACACCACACTGTCAGAGCGGGAATCCTCCATCGATTCACACCGCATTGTCAGAGCGGGAATGCTCCGTCAATGCACACCGCACCGTCAGAGTGGGAATCCTCTGTCGATGCACACCACACCATCGAACGGGAATCCTCCGTCAATGTACACCGCACCGTAGGGGCGGGAATCGTCCGTTGATGCACACTGCACCATCAGAGCGCGAAACCTCCTCGATACACAACACATCATCAGAGTGGGAACCCCTTTCGATGCACACTGCACCGTCAGAGCAGAAATCCTCCATCGAGGCACACCACACCGTCAGAGCGGGAATCCTCCGTCGATGCACACCGCACTGTCAGAGTGGGAATCCTCCGTCGATGCACACCGTACCATCAGAGCGGGAATCCTCCGTCGATGCACACCGCACCGTCAGAGCGGGAATCCTCAGTCGCTACACACCACACCGTCAGAGCGGGAATCCTCCATCGATGCACATCGCACCGTCAGAGCAGGAATCCTCCATCGATGCATACCGCACTGACAGAACGGGAATCCCCCATCGATGCACACCGCACTGTCAGAGCGGGAATCCTCCATCGATGCACACCGCACCGTCAGAGTGGGAATCCTCGGTCGATGCACACCGCACTGTCAGAGCGGGAATCCCCCATCGATGCACACCGCACCATCAGAGTGGGAATCCTCCGCCGATGCACACTGCACCATCAGAGCGGGAATCCTCCGTCAATGCCCCATCAGAGTGGGAATCCTCCGTCGATGCACACCACACCATCAGAGCGGGAATCCTCTTTCAATGCACACCACATTGTGAGAGCGGGAATTCTCGTTCAATGCACACCGCACCGTCAGAGTGGGAATCCGCTGTTGATGCACACTGCTCCGTCAGAGCGGGAATCCTCCATCAATGCACACCGCACCATCAGTGTGGGGATCCTCCGTCAATGCACACCGCACCTTAAGAGCAGGAATCCTCCGTCGATGCACACCGCACCGTCAGAGCAGGAATCCTCCGTCGATGCACACCGCACCGTCAGAGCGGGAATCCTCAGTCGCTACACACCACACCGTCAGAGCGGGAATCCTCCATCGATGCACATCGCACCGTCAGAGCAGGAATCCTCCATCGATGCATACCGCACTGACAGAACGGGAATCCCCCAGCGATGCACACCGCACTGTCAGAGCGGGAATCCTCCATCGATGCACACCGCACCGTCAGAGTGGGAATCCTCGGTCGATGCACACCGCACTGTCAGAGCGGGAATCCCCCATCGATGCACACCGCACCATCAGAGTGGGAATCCTCCGCCGATGCACACTGCACCATCAGAGCGGGAATCCTCCGTCAATGCACCATCAGAGTGGGAATCCTCCGTCGATGCACACCACACCATCAGAGCGGGAATCCTCTTTCAATGCACACCACATTGTGAGAGCGGGAATCCTCGTTCAATGCACACCGCACCGTCAGAGTGGGAATCCGCTGTTGATGCACACTGCTCCGTCAGAGCGGGAATCCTCCATCAATGCACACCGCACCATCAGTGTGGGGATCCTCTGTCGATGCACACCGCACCTTAAGAGCAGGAATCCTCCGTCGATGCACACCGCACCGTCAGAGCAGGAATCATCTGTCGATGCACACCGCACCATTAGAGCGGGAATCCTCCGTCGATGCAGACCGCACTGTCAGAGCGGGAATCATCTGTCGATGCACACCGTACCATCGAACGGGAATCCTCCGTCAATGTACACCACACCGTAGGGGCGGGAATCGTCTGTCGATGCACACTGCACCATCAGAGCGCGAATCCTCCTCGATACACAACACATCATCAGAGTGGGAACCCCCGTCGATGCACACTGCACCGTCAGAGCAGAAATCCTCCATCGATGCACACCACACCGTCAGAGCAGGAACCCTCCATCGATGCACACCGCACCCTCAGAGCGGGAATCCTCCGTTGATGCACACCGCACTGTCAGAGCGGGAATCCTCCATCGATGCACACCACACCGTCAGAGCAGGAACCCTCCATCGATGCACACCGCACCGTCAGAGCAGGAATCTTCCGTCGATGCACACCGCACCGTCAGAGTGAGAATCCTCCGTCGATGCACATGCATAAAACTCTACAACCTAAGCTAGCACTACTGCTAAAAGCCTATACTTGCCTTTGGGTGCCCACTCAGTCAGAAGAACAATGGCCGTTGCTCGGTTCTGAGGCTGCTGGGTTGAGCCGCTTCCAGGATAGCAATTAAGAGCGTCTATCTCGTAGCGTGCATTGACTTGGAACTTACTTTGTCTGGAGCTGCTTTGGCAGGTCTCTCCTCACTGAGAGCCAAGGCCAAGTGAGCGATTCTGCCTTGGGGAATCCTTTTTATACCCAAAAGGGCCAAGGCCAAGTGAGCGATTCTGCCTTGGGGAATCCTTTTTATACCCAAAAGGGGCTTCGCAATTTGCTTCCGGCACTTTGCGTGGTCTTTGGAGCTCTGCCTTTGTTCTGTCGTGGAAGTATGGAGTGCTCGTAGGGCTGCTTTCAAATCATTGCACTGTTTCTGCAATTTCTCAACTTGTTGCTCGGTCTCTTGACTTACCAAGACCGCACGTTGCGTGTCCTGGTAGGTCTTATCATATTGCCTTTGGAAGCTACTCTACAATACCACTTGACTGCAGATGGTATGCTATGTGAAACTTTTGTCGAATGCCGAAAATCGTGAGGACATTTTTCATTACACGTCCTGTGAAATGGGAGCCTTGATCGGATTCTATACTGCGGGGGAGGCCCCAACTTGTAAAGATGTGCTGTGTTGGTATTTTAGCTGTTGTCTTGGCCGTATTAGTTCTCGATGGAAATGCTTCCACCCATTTTGTGACGGTGTCGATGACCACCAACACATACTTATAACCATTTCTGCAAGGGGGTAGGGGGTCCTATATAGTCTATCTGTAGATTTATCCAGGGTCCATTAACGGGGCGGGTATGACTAAGTCGAGCCTTTTTCGCATATCTGTCCGGAATGTTCTGGGCACCGATCAAGCAATTTTCTATGTGGTGCGTAACATTGGCTTTTAAATCAGGCCACCAGCAGAGCGGTCTGATGTGGGCTAGGGTGGGTTCAATACCTTGGTGTCTATGATTGTCATGGAACTGACAAATGATCTGGTTCCTGTCCTGGCTGGGAACTATATAAATGCCATCCTTTAAAATCACACCATCTTGTGTGGTTATTGCATTCTTGTATTTATCATACGGGGCTGGGAAGGTACCCTTTAAAACTTCCCTGAGTTCCTCGTCCTCTTTCTGTGCCTTCGGTAGATCCTGATTATTGGTCTGTGAGACCTGAACTGCGTGTACTGGGGTGCTTTCGGGTTGGTTCCAAAAATAACCATGCCTGGAGCCTGCCTTTAACGTTACCAGGGGGGAAGAACGGTGATGACTGCAAACCTTAATTATTCCATATTTTCTATCCTTCGCTGTCTCTAAGATATGGCGGAGTAATGAGGCTGAGGGTAGGGGTTTACCGTCTGCGGAAACAAATCTTCTTGTTTCCCACAGGGGTAGGAATTTCGTCAAACTATTGCAGACATACAAGCTGCCCGAATAGATGTCTGCTGGGGTCGGGAACAAGTCGGGGTGGTCTACAATGTAAGCGATCGCTGCCAGTTCTGCTGCCTGCGAGCGTAAGTGTCCTGGCAACTTCAGTGAAATCTTATCTACGGCGCGTCCCTGCGCGTCCTCTATGTAAATACCGCAACCAGTCATTCTCTTTCCATTTTACACTGTGGAGGAGCCATCCACAAAAATCTTCAAGGGTGCACATGTGTCTGGGGGCTGGGGTCTCTGGGGTGTATTACCTGATTTCCTGGGAGGTGTTTTAGGTATAAATGGGCCTGTGTTGTGTTTTGTGGTGATGATCTCACACTCATGAGGGGTGCCTGCATACTGCAAGTTATCTGCAAGGAAGGTGTGGGTCTTGGTTCTTTTTACTGTAATGTCCCATCCCTGTAAAAGAAGGGTCCAATGGGCTGTGCGGATTTGGCTAACTATGCCATCTTTAAGTCGGCCGTCTAACAATAGCTGTGTTGGGGTGTGTTCTGTGAGGATGGTGATGGGGTTGAGTCCTGTAATGTGGACGAAATACTGTACTGCCCCAAAAACTGCGAGCAGGTGCCTTTCACAGGCAGAAAATTCTTGCTCTACAGGGTCTAACACGCGTGAGGCGTATGCTACGGGGCGTAACTGGTCATGGTGTTCCTGGAGGAGCATGGCCTCGCGTACGGGGAAAGTAGATCTGGGATCTGTAGTGCGGGGGCTGTGCTGAATGCTCTTTTTAAAGCATCCACGGCATCTGTATGATGTGGAAGCCATTCCCAAGGTGCCTGCTTCTTGAGAAGTTCGGAAAGGGGCGCTGCTTTAGTGGCGAAACTGTCAATATGGTTTCTGCAGTGGCCAACCAGTCCTAAAAATGACCGGAGGGCTGAGACATTGTGGGGAAATGGCAATTTGACGATCGAGTCGATTCTCTTTTGCTCGACCTCGCGTTTACCATGTGTGATCACTGTTCCCAAGTAAATCACTTTCTCTTTCAAAATCTGGGCCTTCTTGGGGTTGACTTTACCACCAATTTCTTTTAGGATTCCTAGGAGTTCGGTGAGAAGCGAAATGTGCTCTCCCTTTGTGACTGTCTGTAGTAACAAGTCGTCAACATACTGCACCAGACAATCAGGTCGGGAACATTTTGCTAATCCATTTGCCAGTTGTCGGTGGAAAATGGAGGGGGAGTTGTGGAAGCCTTGTGGAAGGCACGTCCATGTATATTGTTGTCCCTGGAATGTAAAGGCGAATTTGTACTGGCACGCTTTAGCCAATGGAATGGACCAAAAGCCATTGCTAATGTCCACAACCGAAATGTTTTTTGACTGGAGTCCCTGTTTGAGCATGGTCACAGGACTCGTGGCTATGGTGGGGGCTGCTGCTGGGGTTACTTTGTTCAGTTCCCGGTTTTCAATGGTCAGTCGCCATGATCCATCCGGTTTCCTGATGGGCCAAATTGGTGCGTTGTTTGTGAAAGCTACTGATCTGAGTACGCCTTGATCCAACAAACTCTCTATTACTTTGGAGATTTCTCCCTCTGCTTCCTGGGGTTTAGGGTCGGGACCTGTAATTTTCACAAAGCCAGCCAATTTGCCACAGTCGTGCTTGTGCTGTGCAAATGCCACTTTGTGTTCCTGTAGGACTGTCCTAACCTGTTTGTCTGCACTAATGGCTCGTGGGTTGAACCAGAAGTCTCCTACTGAGCTAATCCGATTTACATATTCTCCTACTGTGAGCATGGCAGGGGCTCGTGCTGCCTTTGCCATTTTCCATACACACTTGTCAACTGGGTCAAAAGAAAGGTTGTGGGAGCTCAGAAAATCGATCCCTAGGATATGTTCTGCAGTCTGGGGCAGATCAACCAAAACTATGGGGTGCTCAGTTGTAATGTTACCTATTGGTATCGCTACAGGGACTGTGATGTGTCCCTGTTGTGAATGACCTGTAAAACCTCTGAGTGTGATGGTGTCTGTTGTGGGCCACGTGTCTCGTTGAAACATCGTGGAGGAACTGAGTGTGGTGGGGGAACCTCCTGTGTCCCAAAGAAATTCAACGGGGTGTCCCTGAAATTTGCCTGCTACTGCCGGTCTACCGGACTTGTCCCAAATGGTGTCACAGACCCATGTTAGGGAGCCCGAACACTGTCAGTCGGTGCCGTTCATATCTGCATTCTCTGAACGGGCGCTAACACTATGAATTGGCTTTGCCCGATTCCTGTTTAGGGTGCCTGTCTGTTGGTTTCTCTGCTGCTTTTGGGGCGCGTTGCACTCTCATGCAAAGTGTCCTAACTGTCCACAATTGTAACATTCCTGAGCTTTGGGCTGGGGTGGGCTGTTCCTGCCCTCATTTACCCATGCGGGGTTCTGGTGCGCTTTAACTGGATTTATGTCTGCCTGCTCTTCATCGGGTTTTATAAATGCGGTTTTGCCTTGGACTGATTGCTCCCAAGCGTGGGACAACCATTTCAAAACCCATTTTTCATTGTGGGCCTCGTCTGAGGGGTCATAATTTGCGCAAGCTCTCTGTCCTGCGTCTGCCGCATGAGAGACTAGGATTCGAGTCCATTGGGCCATATTATTTGGGGACAAATGGGCGCGGGATAACTCTTCGAAAACTGCTGTGAAGTGTATCCACAAGCGTCCAGCAAACGCTGTGGGGTGCTCTGTTTTCTTTTGCCTACACTTGTTGAGGCCTTCTATGGGGTCTCCTCTGTTATAGCCGATCGCATCAAGGATCGCTGTGGACATCCGGGTGCGGCTATGCAGAGCTAGGTCGCATATTCGGCAGCTCCCGCTTGGAACGGACTTTTGGGCTCTTTTACAGGGCCCCCACGGCATTTGTTTGACATTTCCCGGTGTGGAAAGAAGACTGCAGCATTCCCCTGACGGTGTCCCCCAGGAATTTTGTGTCTTTTGGCTGCCAGACCCGGCAGAAACAGTGAAGTATTTGGCTTGAGCTGCAGCAATCGACAGAGGCCTCTTCCAGCATGCAGGCGGAGGAAGGGCAAGCTTAAAGCTGCAATCTGACTTGACTCTATCAAAGGTGAATTCTAGCAGCAGAGGGAACAACTGTGAAAGGATCTACCAAGGCCACTGAAGAAGCAGGGACGAGGCTTCTGGTGGCGGCCATGGAGGAGTAGGACGCGCATTCGGCAGCTCCCGTCTGGAACCGACTCTCAGACCTTTTTCAGGAGTTTCCATCGACTTTTTGGGGCAGACTGGTGAAGCAAACACTGCCAACTTCTATGAAACGGACCAGAAGTGTAACGGCCAAAGGAGTGGCACTGGAGCAACGGGAGAAGCGAGGGAAAGAAAACAAAATGGCGGCGTCCAGGGACAAAGGGGAGCTGCAGGAGTTCATCAAGCGCTGCTTCGAGGAGCAGCGCGAGGAGATGCGCAAGGAGATGTTGCCACCTATGCTTTCGGCAATCGAAGGACTCGGGATCACGCCGAAGTCCCACGAAGCTAAGATCCAGGAGGTACAGAAAAGAGTCAGTCAGAACGAGGACGAGCTCGTGGGCCTGGGGGTGAGAGTGGAGCAGAACGAGGTGCTACACAAGAGGTGGCCGGGAAGCCTCGAAGACCTGGAGAACAGGTCGAGGAGAAAGAATCTGCGAATCCTGGGTCTCCCTGAGGGAGTGGAGGGGGCTGATGCCGGGGCATACGCGAGCACGATGCTCGAGGAGATGATGGGCACGAAGGCCCCTTTGAGGCCGCTGGAGTTGGACGGGGCACATCGGGTGCTGGCGAAGAAGCCCCAGGCAAATGAGCCGCCAAGGGCGATGGTGGTGAGGTTCCACCGGTTCACGGACAGAGAGTGGGTCCTGAGATGGGCCAAGAAGGAGCGGAGCAGTAAGTGGGACAATGCAGAGATCCGAATATACCCGGACTGGAGCACGGAGGTTGCAAAGCGGAGAGCGGGTTTCAACTGGGCCAAAGCGGCGTTGTACCGGAAAGAAGTGAAATTCGGAATGCTGCAGCCAGCGCGACTGTGGGTCACATACAAGGGCCAACACTATTACTTTGAAACGCCTGAAGAGGCGTGGACCTTTGTACAAGCCGAAAAGTTGGACTCTAACTGAGGGTTTGTGAGGGTGGGGGGGATGTTTTGGGGTTTGATGTGTGATGGTTGTTGTATATAGGGGGTCAATCACGTGCAGGAAATGTTACATGGGCTGGAGGAGAGAGACAAGGCCGCAACAGGAGCTGCGCCAGAGGGGGCGGAGCGGGCTTTGGAAAGCACGGGGTTTTTTCCCGCGCGCGGGAAGAAAGGCGGGAAGGGGAACGAAGGAATGCATATGGATTGGGAGACTCCCACGCGGGGAGGTCAATGGGATGGCGGGGGAAGCCGGGGTCAGCAGGCGTTAGCTGACTTACGGGAGTGACATGGGGGGAGCAAAAAAGCTAGACAGGGGTCTAGCGGGGGGGAGGGGAGGGGGGGAAGGTGGGGGAAAAGGGTTGCTGCTGCACTGGCCGAAAGGGAATGGGACACAGAAGAGGTGGTCAGGACGGGGGTCCCCCCTCAGGGGGACTGGAGGGTGAGGGAGGCGTGGACACGGGACTGGCCCAGAAAAGGAGATGGCTAGTCAGCGGGGCGTGGGGGGGGTGAGAGCCCCTCCAATCCGGCTGATAACGTGGAATGTGAGGGGCCTGAATGGGCCGGTGAAGAGGGCTCGAGTGTTTGCGCACTTAAAGTGACTGAAGGTGGACGTGGCCATGCTCCAAGAGACACATCTGAAGGTGGCGGACCAGGTCAGGTTAAGAAATGGATGGGTAGGACAGGTATTCCACTCGGGACTGGACGCGAAGAATAGAGGGGTGGCAATATTGGTGGGAAAGCGGGTGTCATTTGAGGCCAAGACTATTGTAGCGGACAATGGAGGGCGATATGTAATGGTGAGCGGTAGGCTGCAAGGGACGTGGGTGGTGTTGGTAAACGTATACGCCCCGAACTGGAATGATGCAGGATTCATGAAGCGCATGTTGGGGCGCATTCCGGACCTGGAGATAGGAGGCCTGATAATGGGAGGGGAATTCAATACAGTGTTGGATCCAGCACTGGACCGCTCCAAATCAAGGACTGGAAAGAGGCCGGCAGCGGCCAAGGTACTTAGGGGGTTTATGTATCAGATGGGGGGAGTGGACCCATGGCGATTTGCAAGGCCGCAGGCCAGGGAATTTTCTTTCTTCTCCCATGTACACAAAGCCTACTCCCGGATAGTTCTGGGTAGGGTGCTCATCCCGAGGGTGGAGGGGACGGAGTATTCGGCTATAGCTGTTTCGGACCATGCCCCGCACTGGGTGGAACTGGAGCTGGGAGAGGAGAGGGACCAACGCCCGTTGTGGCGGCTGGATGTGGGACTGCTGGCGGACGAGGTGGTGTGTGGGAAGGTGAGGGGGTGTAATGAAAGGTACTTGGAGGCCAACGACAACGGGGAGGTGCGGGTGGGGGTGGTATGGGAGGCGTTGAAGGCGGTGATCAGGGGAGAGCTAATTTCCATTAGGGCTCATAGGGAGAAGACAGAGGGTATGGAAAGGGAGAGGTTAGAGGGGGAGATTTTGAGAGTGGACAGGAGATACACAGAGGCCCCGGAGGAACGATTACTTGGGGAAAGACGACGGCTCCAGGCAGAGTTTGACCTGTTGACTACAGGGAAGGCGGAGGCACAGTGGAGGAAAGCGCAGGGGGCGACCTACGAGTATGGGGAAAAGGCTAGTCGGATGCTGGCACACCAGCTCCGTAAGAGGATGGCAGCGAGGCGAGGGAAATAGGGTCAAAGATGGAAGGGGAGCCACGGTTCGGAGTGCGACGAAAATAAACGAGGTATTCAAGGCCATTTATGAAGATCTGTACAGATCCCAGCCCCCAGCGGGAGAAGAGGGGATGAGACGATTCCTAGATCAGCTGAGATTCCCGAGGGTGGAGGAGCAAGAGGTGGCTGGTTTGGGGGCACCAATTGGGTTGGAGGAGCTGAGCAAGGGTTTGGGGAGCATGCAGGTGGGGAAGGCCCCGGGACCGGATGGATTCCCGGTGGAGTACGCAGACCTGTTGGCCCCGCTACTGGTGAGGACCTTTAATTAGGCAAGAGAGGAGGGGACACTGCCCCCGACAATGTCGGAACCGACAATTTCTTTGATCCTAAAGCGGGACAAGGACCCACTGCAATGTGGATCGTACAGGCCGATCTCGCTCCTCAATGTGGATGCAAAGTTGCTGGCAAAAGTGCTGGCCACGAGGATCGAGGACTGTGTCCCGGGGGTAATCCACGAGGACCAGACGGGATTTGTAAAGGGCAGGCAACTAAACACCAATGTGCGGCGGCTCTTAAACATGATAATGATGCCATCGGAGGAGGGAGAAGCGGAGATAGTCTAGGAACGGTTGCCACCGCCTGTAGAACCCCTGCGCTATGGACGCGGAGAAGGCCTTTGACCGAGTAGAGTGGGAATACCTCTGGGAGGTGCTGCGTAGGTTTGGGTTCGGGGGAGGGTTTATCAGTTGGGTTAAGCTCCTTTACAGAGCCCCGGTGGCGAGTGTAGTGACGAACCGGCGGAGGTCTGAGTACTTTCGGCTGTACCGAGGGACGAGGCAGGGGTGCCCCCTGTTGTTCGCATTGGTGATCGAACCATTGGCCATGTCATTGAGGGAGTCTAATAAATGGAGAGGGGTGGTCCGAGGGGGAGAAGAGCATCGGGTGTCGCTATATGCGGATGACCTGTTGCTGTACGTGGCGGATCCAATGGAGGGGATGGTGGAGGTCATGCAGACTCTAAGGGAGTTTGGGGAGTTTTCGGGCTATAAGCTCAATGTAGGGAAGAGTGAGCTCTTTGTATTACAGGCGGGGGACCAAGGAAGAGGGATGAGGGACCTACCGCTGAGGAGGGCGGAGGGGAGCTTTCGGTATCTGGGGATCCAGATAGCCAGGAGTTGGGGGACCCTACATAAACTGAATCTGACGAGGTTGGTGGAGCAAATGGAGGAGGATTTCAAAAGATGGGACATGTTACCGCTCTCGCTGGCGGGTAGAGTGCAGTCGGTCAAAATGGTGGTCCTTCCGAGGTTTCTGTTTGTGTTTCAGTGCCTTCCCATCGTGATCTCTAAGGCCTTTTTTAAGAGAGTAGGCAGGAGTATTATGGGGTTTGTGTGGGCGAGTAAGACCCCGAGAGTAAGGAGAGGGTTCCTGGAATGCAGTAGGGACCGAGGAGGGCTGGCGCTGCCAAACCTGGGGAGCTACTACTGGGCAGCAAATGTGGCGATGATCCGCAAGTGGGTTATGGAGGGAGAGGGGGCGGCATGGAAGAGGATGGAGATGGCGTCCTGTAAAGGAACGAGCCTGGGGGCGTTGGTGACGGCACCGCTGCCGCTCTCGCCGACAAAGTATACCACGAGCCCGGTGGTGGCGGCAACGCTAAGGATCTGGGGCCAGTGGAGACGGCAGCAGGGTGCAATGGGAGCATCGGTGTGGTCCCCGATCAGGGGTAACCACCGGTTTGTCCCGGAGAAGATGGACGGGGGGTTCCAGAGCTGGCATCGGGCGGGGATTGGAAGAATGGGGTACCTGTTCATCGACGGGACGTTTGCGAGCCTAGGGGCACTGGAGGAGAAGTTCGAGTTACCCCCGGGAAATGCCTTTAGATATATGCAGGTGAGGGCTTTTGTGAGGCGACAGGTGAGGGAATTCCCGTTGCTCCCGGCACAAGAAGTTCAAGATAGGGTGGTCTCGGGTGTATGGAACGGGGAGGGCAAGGTGTCGGAAATACACCAGGAGTTGAAAGAAGAGGGGGAAGCGCTGGTAGAAGAGTTGAAGGGTAAATGGGAGGAGGAGCTGGGGGAGGAGATCGAGGAAGGTCTGTGGGCTGATGCCCTAGGTAGGGTTAATTCCTCCTCCTCGTGTGCCAGGCTCATCCTGATACAATTTAAGGTGGTCCACAGAGCGCACTTGACGGGGACGAGGTTGAGTAGGTTTTTTGGGGTAGAGGACAGATGTGGAAGTTGCTCAGGGAGCCCGGCGAACCATGTCCATATGTTTTGGTCATGCCCGGCACTGGAGGGGTTCTGGAGAGGAGTGGCGGGAGCAATATCTCAGGTGGTGAAAGTCCGGGTCAAGCCAAGCTGGGGGCTAGCAATATTTGGAGTAGTGGACGAACCGGGAGTGCAGGAGGCGAAAGAGGCCGGCATTCTGGCCTTTGCGCCCCTAGTAGCCCGGCGAAGGATCTTGCTAATGTGGAAGGAGGCGAAGCCCCCCAGCCTGGAGGCCTGGATAAATGATATGGCTGGGTTCATAAAGTTGGAGAGGATTAAGTTCGCCTTGAGAGGGTCTGCACAGGGGTTCTACAGGCGGTGGCAACCGTTCCTAGACTATCTCGCGGAGCGTTAGAGGAAGGTCGGTCAGCAGCAGCAGCAACCTTGGAGGGGGGGGGGGGGGTGGGGGGTGGAGGGGACATCCTGGGAGGGGGGGGAGGGGCAGGGAAAGGGGGGACTGCCTGGGAGGGTGGATGAGCAAGAGATAACATGAAGGGTTGGGGAAACTGGCACGTACAGGTGAGGGCCAGTGTACAAAGCTGTGTAAATATATCATTTTGCCATGTATATATCTTGCTCTGCGCGATTTCTCATTTGTTTTTTTTGTTACGAGGGGGGGGTGGTTATTGTTTGTGAGGGAGAAAAATTGCGTTAAAAAACTTTAATAAATATATATATATTTTTTAAATCAAGGATCGCTGTGTGCATCTCTTGGAGTGTGACTCCTCCAACATTCTGTGGGTCGGGAAGGGCTGCCATTGCTGACGGGTCGAGGCTTAAAACCGTGAGCTTCACTTGGTCCTTCTCGTCCAGGCCGTACATGGTGGCCTGCTGTTTAACTTTCGCGAAAAATTGGTGGGGGGTCTGATGTGGGAAGGAACGGTGTAATTTTTCCACACGCGTCCCGTAATTGGGTCACAGTTAACGGGGTTGTATAAAGGAAATCTGCGTCTCCTTCTGCTGCGGCCCTGCGGTGTGTGGTTACAGGGTTCATGGGGTGGGGGGGGGGGTGTTCTGCCTGTTCGGTTGGGGGTTGGGGCGCTTTCCTTTTCTGGGTTTTTTCCTGCGTACATGTCCCATGTACGTATCTATGGGCAGTCTGGTTCAATTCCTGCCAATCGGGGCCGTTTTCCTGATCTAACTGGGGTCCGAATGTGCTTTGAAACCCATTTTGAACAGAAAGCACAGATTGCAATTCTGCAATTTAATCCGGCACTTTGCGTGGTCGACAGAGCTCTACTTTTGTTCCGTCGTGGAAGTATGGAGTGCTCGTAGGGCTGCTTTCAAATCATTGCACTGTTTCTGCAATTTCTCAACTTGTTGCTCAGTCTCTTGGCTTACCAAGACCGCACGTTGCGTGTCCTGGTAGGCCTTATCATATTGCCTTTGGAAGCTACTCAAATGCGTGAGACAGGACTGGTGTGCCCCCTTGGTATCATCCACATCTCTGTCCCTTGCTGCTAACTGCTCTCTAAAATCTCTTTTCTCCTTCTCTACTTCACTCACGTCTACCTCACAACTTCTGTCTCTCTCCTCGATCTCTCTACGGAGCATCCTAACGACCTCCTCTGTGCCTCGCAATTGTACCAACAGGACACGACTGCCATCGGCTTGCGAGCTATCCCCAAGCTCTTCTTGTGTATCTCTGACAGGTTCTCCCACCAAGTCTGTCCTATACTCCCGGGACCTGTTTCATCATTGGTGCAGAATTCGCTCCAAAGGGGCCATCCTTTCCCTTTGCGATATTTCCTGATCTCATCTTCCCAAACGGGACACTGTCCTACTCTACTGGTCGCTGCGACCTTGAATTCCTGGAGGTTCATAAGGCGTTCCATTGCCTTCATTGCCATTTTCTCTATCTAGGTTCTCTACTGAATTTGGAACAGGGGGTGATAAAGTGGTGATGTAAACACGGGTACGGCTTACGCTAATTTCCGGCCTACAAAACTCCCGACAGTTTTACGCAACAAAATCTCTCAGGTTTACCTTATATCCCTGTTAGTACGCTGCATTAACACACTTCCAAATCTCAGAGGCTTGATCAGTACTGTTCTGACGCTTGTGGTTTTTCTGTTTCCAATTGGATTCTCAATTCAAATTTGGGTTCTCTCGGAGTGGTTAGGCCACTTCTAAGTCGAGTCCCGTCAGATGTCGCCAGTAAATGTTGCTAATTGTGTTCTCTCTTAATTTGGCTCTATTTAATTACGTTTTCTCAAGAGTCGCCAGGTATCTTTCGATACCGCCACAAGGTTCAAATCCGAATACTGATCAAAGACACAATACACCAGTTAGTAAGTTCAAAATCAATGCTCATTTATTTACACACACAGTCAAATATACTCATGCATAAAACTCTGCAACCTAAACTATCACTACTGCCAAAAGCCTATACTTAGCTTTGGGTGCCCACTCAGTCAGAGGAACAATGGCCGTTGCTCGGTTCTGAGGCTGCTGGGTTGAGCTTTTTACAGGATAGCAACTAAGAGCGTCTATCTCGTAGCGTGCATTGACTTGGAACTTATTTGGTCTGGAGCAGCTTTGGCAGGTTATTCCTCGCTGAGAGCCAAGGCCAAGAGAGTGATTCTCTCTTGAGGAATCCTTTTTATACCCAAAAGGGGCTTCACGTGCTTTTGGGCGGGCCTTGAACTTGGCCCTAATTAATTGGGTCGTTCCCCAATCGTTCCTATCGATTTTCCTCCAATAGAGGGGTGGGTTCCCTGATTGCTGGGCGTGTCCTAGGTGGCCGTTGGTCTGCTTTGTTTTAGTCTCCTCTGGCGCCGGGGTGTCTGTCTTAACATTGTTTACATAAATGTTGCCTTTTTGTTCCCGGGGATGGCTCATTAGTATGTAGATGGTTCTGCAGTCTCAGTCTTATCTGGGAGCTATGGCTCCAATCAACAGACAAACCTTGCACCTGCTTGCTTTCTCGGTGTGGTCCAATTTTCCCTGCATTCTTTGCAAAGTGTCCATTTTGTAATCGGGACATGGCCATTCCAGATGGCTACAGAATCCTCCGTCGATCAACACCCGCACCATCAGTGTGGGAACCCCCTCAAAAGTAATTGTGTCACTAAAGGCAGGGCCTCACCCCAACTCCTGCCGGCCGCCATGAATAAGTGAAGGTTTAAACATTCTAACTCGGCTCTGTCATGTAAAAAAACCAATCAACGATTCCCGCGGCTTAGTGCAAAACAAGAATGACAATAAAACGTGCAAGCAGATGAAAGGAGTGAGTCAAGATGAACAGAGCCGGAGTTTGTGAAAATGCAGCCCCTCCTGCACTCACATCACGTGACCCCCTTGATGCGCAATCAATTACACTCAAGACGAAGTGATTTCATAACTGAAGGCTTTAATCTACGAGAACCTGTTCCCCAGCAGCTTCGATACAGAAGAGAAGGCTGCTGGGACGGCACCATCTCGTATACCCCGCCTTCAGGGCAGAGCTATGTAATACAGCCAATGGTAGACTCCTGGGTCTAACCAATGGTCATCAGCCTCTCAGGTACCGCAATACCCGGTACTACCACATTCACCCCCTGTTAAAAAAAGAGTCCGGCGGGGCTGGTGGTCAGCGGTAACAGTCGCCTTTAACATGGTATGACCAGGTATGGAGGTACAGTACTGTCGAGGATATTTACAAAGTTCACAGTTAGAGTCACAGCGAAGCAATCAGTCAATCGGGTGGCCTGGTCGTCCTTCTGGAGCGTCTGGGCTTCAGTGGTGATTCTGGTGGGGATCCCGGTGGTTGCGACTCCGGGAGCGTGGATTCTCCTCCCTGGCAGCTTCGTCACCCCTAGGCGGCACTGTTGGGGCAAAAGGTTGACACGGGGGGGGGGGCGCCTGTAGGGGGCGTCGGTGGGTGGGCGGGCCTAGGCAGGGGCGGCGGGAGCACTGACCCTCCAGTGAGGTGCTGTGGGGGGGGGGTGGGGGTGGGGCCAATGGTTCGGGGGCTAGTGGGGTTCCGGCGGGCGCCAGGTCCCGAAGGGAGACTGTATCTTGCCGGCCGTCAGGGAACGCCACGTAGGCGTACTGGGGATTAGCGTGCAGCAGTTGGACCCTCTCGACCAACGGGTCCTACTTGTGCGCCCGCACGTGCTTCCGAAGCAGGATGGGTCCGGGTGTCGCTAGCCAGGTTGGGAGCGAGGTCCCGGAGGAGGACTTCCTGGGGAAAACAAGGAGACATTCATGAGGTGTCTGATTTGTGGTTGTACAGAGCAGCGACCGGATAGCGTGGAGGGCCATCGGGAGGACTTCTTGCCAGCGGGAGACTGGGAGATTCCTGGACCGTAGGGCCAGTAGGACAGTCTTCCAGACCGTTCCGTTCTTCCTCTCCACCTGTCCGTTTCTCCGGGGGTTGTAACTGGTCGCCCTGCTCGAGGCGATGCCCTTGCTGAGCAGGAATTGACGCAGTTCGTCGCTCATAAAGGAGGACCCCCTATCACTGTGTATGTATGCGGGGAAACCGAACAGTGTAAAGATACCCTGGAGGGCCTTGATGACGGTGGTTGTGTTCATGGCTGGGCAGGGGATGGCGAAAGGGAACCGGGAGTACTCGTCAATCACGTTCAGGAAATACGTGTTGCGGTCGGTGGAGGGGAGGGGGCCTTTGAAATCCATGCTGAGGCGTTCAAAGGGACGGGAAACCTTTATCAGGTGCACCCTCTCTGGCCGGTAGAAGTGCGGTTTGCACTCTGCGCAGATTTGGCAGTCCCTGGTGACTGACCTGACCTCCTCGATGGAGTAGGGCAGGTTGCGGGTCTTGAAACAATGGAAAAAGCGAGTGACCCCTAGGTGGCAGAGGTCCTCGTGGAGGGATCGGAGGCGGTCCATTTGTGCAGTGGCACAAGTGCCGCGGGACAGGGCATCAAGAGGCTCATTTAGCTTCCCCAAACCTCGTAGTTGAAGGTGGAGAGTTCTATCCTCCACGGCAAGATCTTGTCGTTTTTAATCTTGCCCCGCTGTGCATTATCGAACATGAAGGCAACCGACCGTACTACCACACCCCTGTACTGTGAAAGTTTGACAAACAGTGTCATGCAGAAAGCACAGATTCAACAGTCATGTTATTTCCTCAGCTGGTTTAGGGCAGCTATAAAATGGAAAATTGTAAAAGTTGTTAAATGGCAAAAATGGATGGATGAGTGCAAATCTTGCAAGTTCCAACATTACAGAGGTTTGCGATTTCCATTTTCCTAAAATGTTACATGGCTTCTGTAGCCAGATATCAGGAAGAAGAGTCTTTTCTCCTTATACTCTATGCTGCAAGTGAATCCAGGGACCAGGCCCACACCAGTCAGTCACACTGACACTGGCTGATATTGACATTTTATACTCCTTTATAAAATGTTATGAGCAGGCCTGAGTCACAAAAGGTTAGTATGCAGGTCCAACAAGTAGTTAAGAAGGCATATGGAATGCTATTCTTTACTTCGAGAGGAAATGAACATAAAAACAAGGATGTTATGCTTCAATTACATAGTGTACTGGTGAGACCAAACCTTGGAATACTGTTTCCAGTTTTGGGGCGAAATTCACCCCCAACGGCGCGATGTCCGCCGACTGGCGCCAAAAACGGCGCCAATCAGACGGGCATCGCGCCGGCCCAAAGGTGCGGAATACTCCGCATCTTTGGGAGCCGAGCCCCAACATTGAGGGGCTAGGCCGGCGCCGGAGGGATTTCCGCCCCGCCAGCTGGTGGAAATGGCGTTTGTTGCCCCGCCAGCTGGCGGAAATGGCGTTTGGTGCCCCGCCAGCTGGCGCGGAAATGCGGCGCATGCGCGGGAGTGTCAGCGGCCGCTGACAGTTTCCCGCGCATGCGCAGTGGGGAGAGTCACTTCCTCCTCCGCCATGGTGGAGACCGTGGCGGAGGCAGAAGGGAAAGAGTGCCCCCACGGCACAGACCCACCCGCGGATCGGTGGGCCCCGATCGCGGGCCAGGCCACCGTGGGGGCACCCCCCAGGGTCAGATCGCCCCGCACCCCCCCCAGGACCCCGGAGCCCGCCCACGCCGCCTGGTCCCACCGGTAAATACCAGCTTTGATTTACGCCGGCGGGACAGGCAATTTCTGGGCGGGACTTCGGCCCATCCGGGCCGGAGAATTGAGCGGGAGGTCCCGCCAACCGGCGCGGCCTGATTCCCGCCCCCGCCCAATCTCCCATACCGGAGACTTCGGCGGGGGCGGGGGCGGGATTCACGGCGGCCAACGGCCATTCTCCGACCCGGCGGGGAGTCGGAGAATGATGCCCTTGGTCAAATTATTTGACAAAACTGTAAATGCATTGGAGACAGTTCAGAGAAGGTTTACTAGATTGATACCTGGAATGAGCAAATAGGTTGGACAGGCTGGGCTTGTTTCCATTGGAGTTCAGAATAATGAGGGGTGACTCGATTGACACACATAGGGTGGGATTCTCCATTGCCCAACACCGATATCGTAAGCGGCGATCGGGCGGAGAATCCCTTTTTACGATCGAATCGGTGGCGGCACCAGTTTTTGAATGCCCTCCAAAATGGCATCAGTGGGAGTAGGACGCACGCCGTTGGGACGGCCTCAGCATGTCACCTGAAGGTCCTCCCCGATGCTCCACTCCAATGGACCAAGTTCACAACGGCGCAGATCACTTGTGCTCTGAGTTTTTGTCAAGCTCGCATGGTGGCTTCGGACTGTGTCCGGCACCGCCACAGTTAGGGGGGAGCCGTGCTGCTGTCCGAGGGGGACTTCGGCGAAGGTTGGGGGGACTAATGGGGGGTGTTCCGTGGTGGCGAAGCGGGGTACAGGGTGGCACTATCTGGCAAGTCAGGTCCGCGCATGACCGGCGCCATGTTGCACTGTGCGACAGCTGCAGGTTGTCGACGTGCACACATACATGGCGACAGTCCCGGCCATTCTCCAGCCGTTTTCGCCGCATGAACCAGGAGTTTTACCTGGCGCCGCTGCTAGCCCCTCACTGGTCCAGGAATCAGTGAGGGTTCGCCGCTGATTTTGGCGTCGTAACACGTCACTCTTCCCACGCCAGCGTCGGCACTTAGCCGCAAAATTGTAGAATTGAACCCGTAAGATCCTAGGACTTCATAAAAGGGCGCCCCCTAATTTTAAAACATTGGCCCTGAGTTCTGCACTCACCCACAACAGGAAACATCCTTTCCATGTCCACTGGTCTTGGCAGGCTGGACGTGGAAAGAATGTTTCTCGTGTGGGTGAGTCCAGAACTAGGGGGAACTGTTTTAAAATTATGCCTCACCCCTTTCGGACAGAGCTGAGGAGAAATCTTGTGCTGGATTCTCCGTCGGCAGGATGCTCTGCTTCGCCGGCAGCGCCATCACGTCTGCGGATTTCCTGAATGGGAAACTCCATTAGCCGGCTGCTGGAACGGAGGATCCCGCTGCCATGGGGGCACACCACACCAGAAAACAGGTGCAGTGGGACAGAGAATCCCATCCCTTTTCTCTCAGAGTGTTTCCAACTTTGGCACTCCCTGCCTCAAAAGGTGGTAGAGGTGGGAATCACTGAACACTTTCAAAATGGAAGTAGATAGATTCTTGTCTGGGCCAGGCAAGGAAATCAAAGCTTATCAGGGGTTAGATGAGAATGTGGAATTAGTAACACAAACAGATCAACCACAATCTTATTGAATGCCGGTGCAGGCTCAGGGGGTTGAATAGCCTACTTCTGATCCAATTTTGTATGTTCATAAGCGGTCTAAATATGAACTGGTCACCAGCTTTGGTGCGATATTACAAATCACCACACACAACTTTAATAGTGTTCTAACACAACTTTTAAATTTCATAAACAGATGTTTGCCAAGTCGGTTAGTTTGTCATGCTGCAAATTATGTACATTTTATACCACCTCCCAAAACATTCATTGAAGACCATTGAAGACGATGGGATTTTCATCTGAGTTAGTCAAAGGATACTGGAAAATGGTATTACAACACAGCCCAACTAAAATCATCGGTTCTTTTCCAGCTACCTTTTCAATGCAGGCACACTTTCCAGCACACGTCATCAAGCAGCATTCAGTAGCAGTAATTCTGGCTGGTCTTTTGACTACCCCACAGGAACCCCATTAATGTCACTTAAGATTAACAAACTCAACACGGCCCAAGATGTCTGATCTAAATGGAAATGGAGAGCTTTCTGAGGTGGCTTAATGAGCACCTCTGACTCATTATAATCTGACACCGGATGTTTCTTTCCATTGACATCTGGTTCCATTCATAGCCTGTCACCTAAACAAAGCCTTTATCCAGAGGGACAGCAAGTGAGCAGGTTGCAGGTCACTATTGCTTCCCAGATCACTTGAGGATTCTTGAATAGAACTATGAAGCGTCAGTGACCTTCGATTAAAAAGAGTCTATAGAACTTTTAAAATTACACTTTTACACATGGATCCTGTTATCTTTATCGTGCATCCGCTGTGAAATCTAGGCAAAGGACCAAATTCCATAATCCAGGTCAACAGTAAGGTTGAAAGGAGTAGGATAGAAGATAAGTTATCTTCCTTGTGTCACAATGCATATTTGATCCATGTCGATTTACTCTGGCTGCGCTATCGCTCCCATATTGTTACTGCATGGAAAGTTGAATTATTCTATCTGATACAACTGAAGATGAATTCCCGAAGCATATGTTCATTTCTGGCTTGCCTGACTGGTTCTTAGGGGAGCAACTGAAGCATCTTAGGTCCCAATAACAATGCAGTAATACTGTGGTTGTGAATGCAACAGGCTGTAGCAACTCAAGGGACCAAGAGAGTGGAAGATCAAAGCCAAGCCAACTGGCAGGTAACAGGTGCTTATGGCCACAGTCTAATTGATAGGTGATCTCAAAGGAGTTTGCTTTTAGTGTCAGGATTTCCTGAACAGCTTTTAAAGAGGTTAGTTCATTTTGAGTGGTATATTTGTATTTCATTTTATCTTGTCTATCATTTTGCATCTCATTCATTCTAATTTTTCTCAAGTTCTGTTGCCGATTCTTTTTCTACTTGGTTTTCTGTGGCTCTATTCCAATTAAGGCAATCAGTGAATTTGCCTTTCTTTCTATGCTATCTATGTCCGAATGCTTAGAGTCGCCAGGTATCGAATGATACCACCACAAGTTTCAACCGGCTATCGATCAAAGAGCCAACACCAGTTAGTTAGTTCAAGGTCAAGGGTACTTTATTTACACACAATTAGTCATGCAACATAAACATGCTAGTTAACTACACCTATCAACTAAGACAACCTGTACTTAACTTCGGGCACCTGGCTTAGATCAGAAAACAGTGGCCGCTGTTCAATTCTGGATCGCTCGACTTCGAAGGAGTAACTGCTGCTCAGCTGGGCTCATCCATCTGGTAGCGGGCGTTGAACTTGGACTCGCTGCTGGTGTTGCTACGATTGCCGATGACCGTGACCGGGATACCAAGGCCAAAAGAGAGCGAACATATGGCAAACTCTTCTTCTTCTGACCCAGGAAGTGTAGAAGATTGTAGTTTAGTCGGGCAGTATGGTCGGCGCGGGCTTGGAGGGCCGAAGGGCCTGTTCCTGTGCTGTACATTTCTTTGTTCTTTGTTCTTTGTTGTTATATTCAGGGGGTTTTCGCGCTCTTTTGGGCGGTCTTTTGATTTGGGCCTTACTAATTGGGTGATCCCTGATCACTCTGTTGGATTCCTTAGCCAATAAGTGGGCGTGGGTCTGGATGGCTGGGCGTGTCCCAAGCGGTCACTGACCCCATTGTTTGCGTTTCCCTTGAATAGGGAGTGGCGCCAAAATGTCTGGGACTGTCCCGGTTGCTTGAGTACCAGTCCTTTGTTTTGGGGAAGAGGGGCCATCATATGCTAATCGGCCTGATGAACATGCTAATGGGACGGAGTTCCGATACCGTCTGGACTTTTGCTGACAAATATGCATTTCAGGCTCTGAGCCTGCCTGATTCTTGGCTTGTCCATTTTACCCGCCAGTCTTTGCGAGTTCCTCTGCACCTAGTTGGAAGTGGCCATCCCAGATGGCTACAGTGCAAACAGGGTTTTGCTGTGTTGAGTATGAGGATCTGCCACCTGCTGATTTTGTTCCAATCCCAGTTGATGTTATAACTGGATGGGAAGACCCCGGAATGGAACTCTGGCTCAAAAGAGCACGGGCGGGATTCTCCGACCCCCCCCGCCGGGCCAGAGAATCGCCGGGGCGGGCGGTGTGAATCCCGCCCTGCTATCGGCTGCCGAATTCTCCGGCGCCGGTTTTTTGGCGGAAGCGGGGATCACGTCGCGCCGTTCGGGGGCCGGTGGCAGACCACCCCCCCCCGGCGATTCTCCGCTCCACGATGGGCCGAGCGGCCGCCCATTTTTGGCCAGTCCCGCCGGCGTAAATTACACAATGTTCTTACCGGCAGAATCTGGCTCTAGGGGCGGCCTGCGGAGTCCTCGGAGGGGAGCGGGGGGATCTGGCCCCGGGGGGGGGGCACAGTGGCCTGGCCGGTGATCGGGGCCCACCAATCTGCGGGCGGGCCTGTGCCGTGGGGGCACTCTTTCCCTCCGTGCCAGCCACTGTAAAGCTCCGCCATGGCCGGCGCGGATAAGAAACCCCCTGCGCATGCGCTTGGATCACACCAGCGGTTCTGCGCATGCGCCAGAACACGCTGGGACTCCCGTGGAGGCGCCAACTCACGCCGGCGGAGGCCCTTCGGTGGCAGTTGGCATGGCGCCAACCTCACCGGCTCCAGAGGATTCCGCACCTTCCGGGCGGCCCAACGCTGGAGTGGTTCATGCCACTCCACCCACTGGTTACCGGAGAATCCCAGCCCACAACTTTTACTTTTTTATAAAAAACGCAGAGGAAGAGAGTTACAGGACCACAAATTAGTTTGAACAACAAGTAAAAAAAAATTAAAAATTGCACACAGATTTTATGATTAACATGGATTACAGAGTACATTTAAACTACAGCTCACTTATACAGTGAGCCATCTAATCTCACTGAACTTGGGCTTTCACATGAGTGATTACAAATTCCACTTTCAAAAGTCACATTTTCAAATGTTCTTTTCTTTTGAATTATGCTTTCCCTCTGCTGCTTCCATCAAGGTATCACTTTCAGGTTTTACACCTCTCCCTTCAGGTTTCCTTGTCTTAAAGGCTTTTATACAAACTCCGAGGTCCAGCCATCGATTTCCATAATTATTTCAAATAATGTGTCCCAAACTGTAGTAATTACTCACAAACCTTGGGCGTCATTCTCCGACCCCCCAGAGGGTCGGAGAATGGCCGTTGGCCGCCGTGTATCCCGCCCCCGCCGGTTGCCGAAGTCTCCGAAGGGAGAAAAGTCGGCGGGGCGTTAATGTCGCCGCTGCCGTCGGAGAATGTCACGGGTCTGCGCAAGGCAGCCGATTTTCGGCTTGCCGATATTCTCCCTTCCGGATGGGCCGAAGTCCCGTCGACGTGATGACCGTTCACGTCGACGTAAATTAAACCTCCTTTTCATCGGCGTGACCCTGTGCTCCAGGTTCACGCCGACCAGCGTGGAGGTGAGTGACGGCCTGGGGGCTTGGCTCTGGGCAGGCGATGGCGTGGCCGCAGTCTGAATGCGTGAGGAGAGGTGTGTCTCGGGTTGTGTGTGTGTGTGTGTGTGTGTGCGGCGGGGGGAGGGGGGGGTGGGGGGCGGGGGGCCTGGTTAGAGTAGGCTGGGCTCCGGGGGAGTGCCGGGAGGGGGTCCGTGCCGGGGAGGGGGATGGGGGGGGTCCGTACCGGGGAGGGGGATGGGGGGTCCATGCCGGGGTGGAGGTTGGGGGGGGGTCCGTGCCGGGGTGGAGGTTGGGGGGGGTCCGTGCCGGGGTGGAGGTTGGGGGGGGTCCGTGCCGGGGTGGAGGTTGGGGGGGGGTCCGTGCCAGGGAGGGGGATGGGGGGTCCGTGCCGGGGTGGAGGTTGGGGGGGGGTCCGTGCCGGGGTGGAGGTTGGGGGGGGGGGTCCGTGCCGGGATGGAGATTGGGGGGGGGGGTCCGTGCCGGGGTGGGGGCTGGGGGGGGTTCGTGCCGGGGAGGGGGATGGGGGGTCCGTGCCGGGGTGGAGGTTGGGGGGGGGTCCGTGCCAGGGTGGAGGTTGGGGGGGGGATCCGTGCCAGGGTGGAGGTTGGGGGGGGTCCGTGCTGGGGAGGGGGATGGGGGGTCCGTGCCGGGGTGGACGTTGGGGGGGGGGCCGTGCCGGGGTGGAGGTTGGGGGGGTCCGTGCCGGGGAGGGGGATGGGGGGGTCCGTGCCGGGGAGGGGGATGGGGGGTCCATGCCGGGGTGGAGGTTGGGGGGGGGGGTCCGTGCCGGGGTGGAGGTTGGGGGGGGGTCCGTGCCGGGGTGGAGGTTGGGGGGGGTCCGTGCCGGGGTGGAGGTTGGGGGGGGGGGGTCCGTGCCGGGGAGGGGGATGGGGGGGGTCCGTGCCGGGGTGGAGGTTGGGGGGGGGGGGTCCGTGCCGGGGTGGAGGTTGGGGGGGGTTCGTGCCGTGGAGGGGGATGGGGGGTCCGTGCCGGGTTGGAGGTTGTGGGGGGGTCCGTGCCGGGGTGGAGGTTGGGGGGGGGGGGTCCGTGCCAGGGTGGTGGTTGGGGGGGGATCCGTGCCGGGGTGGAGGTTGGGGGGGGTCCGTGCCGGGGAGGGGGATGGGGGGACCGTGCCGGGGTGGACATTGGGGGGGGTCCGTGCCGGGGTGGAGGTTGGGGGGGGGGTCCGTGCCGGGGAGGGGCATGGGGGGTCCGTGCCGGGGTGGAGGTTGGGGGGGGATCCGTGCCGGGGTGGAGGTTGGGGGGGGGAACCGTGCCGGGGAGGGGAATGGGGGGTCCGTGGCGGGGTGGAGGTTGGGGGGGGGGTCCGTGCCGGGGTGGAGGTTGGGGGGGGGGTCCGTGCCGGGGTGGAGGTTGGGGGGGGTCCGTGCCAGGGAGGGGGATGGGGGGTCCGTGCCGGGGTGGAGGTTGGGGGGGTCCGTGCCGGGGAGGGGGATGGGGGGTCCATGCCGGGGTGGAGGTTGGGGGGTGTCTGTGCCTGGGTGGAGGTTGGGGGGGGGTCCGTGCCGGGGAGGGGGATGGGGGGTCCGTGCCGGGGCGGAGGTTGGGGGGGGGGTCCGTGCCGGGGTGGAGGTTGGGTGGGGTCCGTGCTGGGGTGGAGGTTGGGGGGGGGTCCGTGCCGGGGTGGAGGTTGGGGGGGGGGGGTCCGTGCCGGGGAGGGGGATGGGGGGTCCGTGCCGGGGTGGAGGTTGGGGGGGGTCCGTGCCGGGGTGGAGGTTGGGGTGGGTCCGTGCCGGAGAGGGGGATGGGGGATCTGTGCCGGGGTGGAGGTTGGGGGGGGTCCGTGCCGGGGTGGAGGTTGGGGGGGGGGTCCGTGCCGGGGTGGAGGTTGGGGGGGGGGTCCGTGCCAGGGAGGGGGATGGGGGGTCCGTGCCGGGGTGGAGGTTGGGGGGGTCCGTGCCGGGGAGTGGGATGGGGGGTCCATGCCGGGGTGGAGGTTGGGGGGGATCTGTGCCGGGGTGGAGGTTGGGGGCGGGGGTCCGTGCCGGGGAGGGGGATGGGGGGTCGGTGCCGGGGTGGAGGTTGGGGGGGGGTCCGTGCCGGGGAGGGGGATGGGGAGTCCGTGCCGGGGTGGAGGTTGGGGGGGGGGTCCGTGCCGGGGTGGAGGTTGGGGTGGGTCCGTGCCGGGGAGGGGGATGGGGGATCTGTGCCGGGGTGGAGGTTGGGGGGGGGGGTCCGTGCCGGGGTGGAGGTTGGGGTGGGTCCGTGCCGGGGAGGGGGATGGGGGATCTGTGCCTGGGTGGAGGTTGGGGGGGGTCCCTGCCGTGGTGGAGGTTGGGGGGGGTTCCGTGCCGGGGTGGAGGTTGGGGGGGGGTCCGTGCCGGGGAGGGGAATGGGGGGTCTGTGCCGGGATGGAGGTTGGGGGGCGGGTCCGTGCCGGGGTGGAGGTTGGGGGGGGGGTCCGTGCCGGGGAGGGGGATGAGAGGGCAAGTGAGTTGGTCCACCTGGCCAGGTGCCAACCTCCAACAGTTGGACCCATGCAGTCCATGCCACCTGGCTGGGGGGAGGAGGGGATATGGGCAATGATGACATGTCGTCGTTCCCCTCCACCCCACCAGGCCGTCATGTTTTCCGATCATCCAGCGATGTTGGCCGCCGTGGCGGCAGCCGCTCATGTATATGTTGCCCTGGATGAGGAGGAGGAGGAGGAGCGTGCCAGAGAGGCGGCGCAGGCTGCCGCAGAGGGACAGGCGGCAGCCGCCGAGGCTGGAGGGACACCTGACCGACAGGACGAGGAGGTGGAGGAGGACGTCGCGGCCCCACGGCAACAGAGGCACCCGAGGGCGCCCCGTGTGTACCGGCCCCGGCAGTCATACCAGGACCTCACGGACCGGGAATGCAGGAGGAGACTCTGGATGAGGCGGGAAACCGTGGCACACATCTGCCACCTGCTGGCACACCTGTCACCACGTGGCACTGGCGGGGGACACCCTCTCCCCGTGTCCGTCAAGGTTACGGTGGCCCTGAACTTTTATGCAACGGGGTCATTCCAGGCACCGAGTGGGGGCCTGTCCGGCATATCGCAGACATCGGTGCATCGGTGCATCCGGGCAGTGACAGATGCCCTATATGCCATGGCGCACCGCTACATCCGCTTCCCCGTGGACCGGGCCAGCCAAGATGCCCGGGCCATGGGCTTCTCTGCCGTGGCCGGGTTCCCCATGGTCCAGGGCGCGATCGATGGGATGCACGTCGCCGTGCGGCCACCTGCAGATAACAGGGCCGTGTTCACCAATAGGAAGGGGACCTATTCGATGAACATACAGGTGGTCTGCGACCACCGCATGATGATCCTGCACGTCTGCGCCCGTTACCCAGGCAGTGTACATGACTCATACGTGTTGTCGCGGTCATCCATCCCCGGCATGTACGAGGGACGCCATCCCCGGCTGAGGGGCTGGTTGCTGGGCGACAGGGGCTACCCATTGCAATCGTGGCTGATGACGCCTATACGGAGGCCACGCAATGAGGCGGAGAACCGCTACAATGATGCCCATGTAGCGACAAGGGGAGTGATAGAGAGGTGCTTTGGCGTGCTGAAGATGCGTTTCAGGTGCCTGGACCTCTCTGGGGGCGCCCTCCAGTATCAGTCAGATAGGATCGGCCGCATCATTGTGGTGTGCTGCGTCCTGCACAACATAGCCCAGCAGAGGGGCGATGTGCCGCAGGCAGAGGAGGGCGGAGTGGAGGAGCAGCAGGAAGAGGCGCAGTCCTCCCAGATGAGGGGGATGGGGGTAATGGTCAGGGCAGACGGGGTAGACACAGGCGGGTGGCTGTCCACCGTTACCGGCTGGCCCAGCGGGCACGGGACAGACTGATAGCCGCCCGCTTCACTGACTAGATGGGCGTGGGAATCAGGTAATATGGCCACAGACTGCACACCATGGCAACAGCCGACCACCCACACCCCCCACCAATCCACCCACCCAGCACCCTCACCCCCCTCCCCAACCCCACCCACCCCACCCGCATGCACACCACCCCCCCCCCCCCATTGCCGATCCACCTGCGGCACAACGGGCCGGGCTCACACAGTTGCGGGTGGACGCGTGTCTATTGCAGGCCATGGAGGATGATGACAACCCGCCCTGCGGTGAGCTCCTGGCTCTACATCGTTGGACTATGTCTGACCCATGGCCACAGTACCACCATCCACCCGGACCATCCCTGCATGCGGCTGTGACACTGCAGCGCACGGTCCCGTCCTCTGCCCGGGGGATGTTGATGGCGGCACAGGGGGAAGGGGGCAGACTCACCTGGGGCCACCCCTCACACACACACTTGCGCTCAACGTACATGACACCCCCGCACGCTTTGGACAGAGCACAAAGGCAGCTTCTGTAACATTGACTTTAATAACCAAAGGAGTTCATGCACGTGCCCTAGCCCCTAAAACTCATCAGTGCCCTGCACCCGTGCCAACTTACTCAGTGTCTAATTGTTTGGCCTTACGGGCCCTTTGACTACGTCTACGTGGTTCCCCAGACGGTACAGCAGAACTGGAGGTGAACTCCTGTGATTCCTGCCCTCTGACACTGGATCCCTTTGGCGGCCGTTTCCTGGGGCGTCCTGGCCTAGATGGGCCAGGCTGCGGCCCGGGCGACTGGGATGGCGAGCTGCCAGCCTGTCCTGCCCGTTGCCCACACGATGCACCTGGGACGGAAGGGGAGTCCGAGGTGTCGCGGTGTACCGGGACCTCCCCTACAGGGGGAGCCGGGACGGACCACACCACCTCCTCCTCCCTCGGGGTGCCCGATGGCCCCCAGGCCTCTACATGGGTGGGGGATGCGAACGGACTGGCCATCCGACGCCCCCCCGACATCTGGCGCTGCCAGTCCTGGAGGCCCGTGCTGGTATCGACAGGGGTCTGCAGGTTTGCAGCCATGGAGCCCAGGGTGTTGGCAAACCCTGTCTGTGACAGTGCGACGCCGGCTCGCACATGGCCACTGGCGCCGATGCCCTCAGCGATGGCCTGCAGAGACTGGGCCATGGCCTGCAGAGACTGGGCTATGGCGTTGAGCGCCTCTGCCATCTGGCGCTGGCACTGGCTCATGGCCTCCTGTGAGAGGGCAGCCATTTCCTGGGCCACAGACGCCGCCTGCACGGAAAGCCCCAGGCCTCGCAAACCGTTCCCCATGTCTGACACCGTCGCACCCATTGCCTCCACCGCGGACGCCACCCGTGCGGTGTCAGCTTGGGTGGCACGCATGACCGGCACCACTCCCAGCTCCTGGACGCGGGTGGACTCCTCCACCTGCGACTGCAACCGCCGCAAGCCGCCCGTCACCCTCTTCGCTCGTCTCCGGGTCGGTGGTTGCATCGGATCTATGTGTGGGTGTGGTAACTCCAGGAACCCGGGATCCATCTGGGCGGCAGATGTTCGCTTGGGCTGGGCTGCCCTCCGACCGCCCGGCCCTTCTGCTGCTCCTACCTCCACCTGCTGTACCGGGACGGCTGTGTTGTGCGCACCAGTGAGTGTACCAGACGCCTCATCACTAAAGTGCCCAACCGAGGTGAGTGTTTCTGCGATGGTGGAGGCTGTTGGTGACAGCAGTGGCGTTGTGTCGTGCTCTTCGTCCCACTCTGAGTCCATGGCACTTTGGGGTGGGGGTTCGTCTCCACCCATCCACTCTGAGTCACTGTCCGGTATTTCGTCTTCCTGGGTAGTGCTGTCCCGGGTAGGGGTGTCCTGGGCAGTGCTGTCCCGGGTAGTGGTGTCCCGGGTAGTGGTGTCTCGGGTAGTGGTGTCCCGGGTAGTGGTGTCCTGGGTAGTGGTGTCCTGGGTAGTGGTGTCCTGGGTAGTGGTGTCCTGGCTCGGATGTGACGGGGGCCTGTGGCTGCCCCCCTCGTCGCTGGGTGGTCGCTCCCGCACGTGACGGGGGTGTCGTCTCCCTGTTGCTCCATGTCTCTCCATCTCCCGTGGCCTCCAAGGGGCATCCTGCGGGCGTCGCATGCTGGAGGGTCCGTGTCTCTCCGTCTCCCATGGTGTGCGAGGGGCATCCTGCGGGCGTCGCATGCTGGAGGGTGCGGGTCTCTCCGTCTCCCGTGGTGTGCGAGGGGCATCCTGCGGGCGTCGCATGCTGGAGGGTGCGGGTCTCTCTGTCTCCCGTGGTGTGCGAGGGGCATCCTGCGGGCGTCGCATGCTGGAGGGTCCGGGTCTCTCCGTCTCCCGTGGCCTCCGAGGGGCATCCTGCAGGCGTCGCATGCTGGAGGGTTCGTGTCTCTCCGTCTCCCGTGGCCTCCGAGGGGCATCCTGCGGGCGGTCTGCATCTGCGGGGATGGGTGCCTGGACGTTTGGTCCTGCGATACACAATGAAGCATGCATGGTTAGACATCAGGCAGTGATCAGGTGATATGGGGGAGGAGGAGATAGGGGAGGGGGGATATGGGGACGGGCTGTCGGTGGCTCACTTGCTACTACGCCCCCGACCTCTGCATCAGCAACCTCCCGGTCGTCAGGTCCGCCAGCCAGTTCCAGGGCCCTTTCCTCGTGTTCGCTCAGTGGCCTCTCATCAGCGGGGCCTCCTCCAGTCCTCACATGCTCCCTATTGTTGTGTGCGCGCTTATCCTGTGGGGGGGGGGGGGGGGTGGCAGGGGTAAAAGGCAACACTGTTAGGCAGGTATATGAATGCACGCCATCGGTTGCGCGTGCATTGCAGAGGTTAAGGTTAGGGCTGGATTCACTTGGGGATATGGGGGATGAGGGGGGGATATGGGGGAGGGGGGGATATGGGGGAGGGGGGATATGGGGGAGGGGGGATATGGGGAGGGGGATATGGGGGAGGGAGGATATGGGGGTGGGGGGAAATGGGGGAGGGGGGATATGGGGGAGGGGGATATGGGGGAGGGGGGATATGGGGGAGGGGGATATGGGGGAAGGGGGGGATATGGGGGAGGGGGGATATGGGGGAAGGGGGATATGGGGGAGGGGGGATATGGGGGAGGGGGATATGGGGGAGTGGGGATATGGGGGAGGGGGGATATGGGGGAGGGGGGATTTGGGGGAGGCTCACCCTGACTGATCTGACGAGGTCGTTCACCTTCTTGTGGCACTGGGTGCCTGTCCGTGGTGTCAGGGCCACAGCGGTGACGGCCTCTGCCACTTCCCTCCACAGACGCCGGCTGTGGCGTGGGGCAACTCTGCGGCCGTGCCCGGGATACAGGGCGTCCCTCCTCTGCTCCACCGCGTCCAGGAGCGCCTCCACATCCCGTGACTCGAATCTCGGGGCTGAGCGGCGGCCAGCCATCCAGTCGGGTGTTGCGGTCGGCTGTTCCGGTCGGGTGGGGGGGAGCTGCGCGGCCTTATGAGCCGTCACGCCGTGCAGCGCGTATGACGCTGCACGGCGTGAACCACTGCGCAAGCGCGGATCCCGTTACGTCGCTGCTAGCCCATTTCGGGCTGGAGACCTTCGACCCATTTTTCCGACGTGACGCAAGTTGGATTTGCGCGGTTTTTTGCGCCGATCGGCGGACTTTCCGCCGATAACGGAGAATTTCGCCCCTTAGCACTACGGCAGATATATTTCTGACCTCTCACAATCCTATGCCTTTTCAACTCTTGGTGACATTACTGAACAGTAATATGTTCTGATTCCCAGCTTTCTCTGTTCTGTTAACTCCAGACTTCTTGAAAACCTTTCTTAATTCTCTAGTTTCCTTGGCTAGCTGGGCTTTAGATTTCCGGCATCTGTTTCCTTAACCATTGCTCCATTGTATGGCTTTTCTTCTTGAGAGGCTGAGAGAGACGTTCCATCTTTAGCCTTCTAAAGCCAATAGCTTCTAGCGGAGCTGTGAAAATAACCTTTTCTCTCACTACCTATCTCCAGCTGTAATCAAATTCAGCTAAAGCTAAAACTCAAAAGTTTTTTTTACCTTATCAAGGGCCTCCAGTTGCTAAGCAATGCCTGCTAGTTGTAATTATTCTTCACGCCATAACCCTCTCTAAACAAATAGAATCACAATGGGGATTGAAACCAACCCCCATACAAACATCTTTGTCAGCATGGATCTAGCTAAGGTGTTTTACCCTTCTCGGCACAGAAACATTGATTTAAATCCCCTTAAAACTGTACCTTATTTCTAATATTTACCAATACAATTATAAATCCCTTAAAACTACCTTTGTTTTTCTTACATGAACCGTATTGTATTATGGATCGTAATGTTAGGCTGATTAAATAATGCCCATCAAGAATGATTTTTCAGAGCTACGTTTCTCCCTCAGAGGGCCAGAATTCTACGATGGGCACGCGCCTGACCCAAAGGTGCGTAAAATTGCATGAGATGGCATCGGGCATGCGTCCTGACGTCTTCATGCACTGGTGCATATTGAGGTCAGCAGGCAGACGCGAGAGTTGGAGCTGCACCTGCCAACAATTAAAGGGCCAACTAAGGTCATTAAAAAGCCTATTAACACATATTTCTAGTTGCCCATTTGTGCCAACATTTACAACAAAATAGATCAGTCTGTACAAACCATGGGGAACATTGATGTTTACAAAACATATTGGATTGGATTCTCTGCTCCCCGATGCCGAAGTCTCGTTCAGTGAAAGGGTGGAGAATCCGTATTGCCGCCAATAGCGGGAGGTGCGGCAGTTTTTGTATTCTCTGCCCCCTGAAAGGCGGCGTACTCCAGGAGTACGCTGCGCCAATTATCCACGGCCTCATGCCAATGCCTGAGGCCCGCCCTGCAATGCACCATCCCCGACCGGCCGAGTTCCCGATGGCATGAGACTTTCACGGTCTCACCCGTTCGGGAACCTCACATGGCGGCTGCCAACTCAGTCCAGGGCCGCCGCAGTCAGGGGGGGCTTAATTCGGGGCTTGGGGCACTCTGGGCGGGCGGTCCGGGGCACGCGAGTGGTCGAAGGGGGGGCACTACATTTGCAGTCCGGGTCAGTAGGCTGAGTCCACCATGAAACACGGTGTGGCCATTGCAGGCCACCGCCGTGTGCATACACAGCCTTTGAATGGGCCGTATCAGCAGCTAGAACTGTGCGTTCTACGCTGCCTCCCTGCTAGCCCCCAGCAAAACGGGGAAATCGGTGCCCGTTTTAAGCCAGTTTTCCTGGCATAAAAGACCACGGTTCTCACGGCTTGGGGACTTAGTCTCCAAAACTGAGATCCAGCCCATTTGCTTTGTAATTCCAGGGCCCTTAGCATATTGCCACTGTAATTATATGGGGAGCCAAGGGGTGCAGTGAGTGAGGGTAGGGTCTTTCTGAACGTCAGACCTCCCATGATCCAGGCCTTCACTATGGACCAGCATACGGATACTGCAGGTTTGTCACCAGTGGTGTCCCAACTGACCCAGCAGTAGATACAGAATATGACCAGATCTTTGCATAATTAAAAGCAGCTTTTTAAAGAAAATTCCGCAGCCAAAGAGAACCACCACACTTTGTCAGCAGATCCCCCGCCTCTCTTAATTTGCTTCCCCCTCCCATCACCCATGGCCACAAGCCCTAGCTGCACCACCTCAGCCAGGCAGTCCAGAGTTCCTGCAATGGCAACTGACCAGATAATCCCTTAATGGAGTTCACTCCGTTATGTGTTCAGGTCCCTCTCCAGAGAGTTGAACACGTGGGCTTACAGTCCAAGCACAGTCCTCAAAGAGTGCTGCATTGTCTGATGCCAGTGTTCAGGTGAGATGCTAATCTTATACCATGTCCACCCTGTCAGGTGGATTCAACGGATCCAACATTGCTGTCTATGAGAGAGCATGCTGTGCACAAAGTGGCTGTCTGGCATATTCTCCACATTGTAGCAGTGGCACACTTCAAAAAGCGATGAGGCACTCAGAGATGACCTGAGATCATGAAAGGTGCTGGACACACGCTTATTCATTATATTTCCTTTCTTTCCCGATGTAAGAAGATGAAGGGAACCCCATCACCCCAGCAACAGCTATCTTGCTGCTGTCACAGAGTTTAGTTGGATCAGTGGCAGATGCAGCACCTGTGGATTTTCAAAGCATATTTCAAAGCTACTTTATACAAAGTCACTGAACGTATTTTTCAGGATCATCTCATAGGCAAAATGCTACAGTATTAAAATGTGTTTTGATATTGTGGGACCTATCTGTTTTTCCACCAGAAGTTTAATGAAAGTTACCAAAGTCCTGGGGGTTACCATTGGGCCTGATAGCCAACATCCTCCTGTCTCTCCCGATCCTCGCCCCTGGGCTGACCCAACCAACAGGTGTATCCCATGTTGGACGGGCCTTAATTTGTCCTCCGTATGATGTGTTTTTTCAAGAACTCTGGGTGGAAGCTGGTTTCACATCTGCTACTTCTCCCACGTAGGGCACGCCCAGCACCTGTGAAATCCGGCCCCAAATTGATACCTGTTTCAAATAAATGGGGCTCTTTTCTTCTTCATCCATTTGCTACAAGGAAATGTTTGTGAGCCAGTTACATTGTACTTAGTGAACATGTGAATGAAAGTGCATAATGAATAAGCTGTGCTAGAGTTTAGTATCTCTTTGGATTTGAGTGCAAATGAAACTAAGTACTATCAATTTGAATTTTATCCCTTTAAGTCTCAGAGCTTTTAAAATCTAGGATAATTCTAATCAGCCAGAACCCATTATTCAAACTTTTTACTTCAGGTTGAAGAATGGAAGAGGTTACTTCCAGAACAACAGGCAAAATTTAATTCTCCAAGAATTTATAAAGCATAATTTTGCCTCCAGAACTAAAACGGGGGATTGAAGTCAAGGACCTGTGGTTTAAAACAAGATAAATAACGCTTGCCGAATTATTACGAGCACTGCAACAAATTCTCAGTGAGAATTCTATTTAGTATCTTTCATGTCATCAGAACATCCAAAAGAACTTTACAGCCTATGAAATACTTTTGAAGTATAGTCACTGTGAAGGAAATGTGACAGCCAATTTTCACACAGTAAATTCTCATAAATGACAAGATACTAATAGCTAGCTAATCTATCCTTTCAGTGATAGTCACAGAGGGATAAATATTTACCAGGTCATGGAGAACTCCTGCATTCTTCTTTTTATCTTTTCCCTCCTCTGATGGGGAAATCTGAGGATTCCATTTTATGCTTCATCCGAACACATCTGGCAAAATTAGAAGTTGGTATTGAACTTATTACTGTTGTATTAGTATGTTGAAGTACTAACATGCATCATCAAAGCACATCACACCCTTCTCTGCCTTTTTTTCCTGCAACATAATGTCCATTGCCCATCAGACAACGTTGAGTATCTCTGCCTTCATATGGTGGTGCAGCGATCCCTAGCAGGTTTGTCATGTTGTGGGGTATGCTGTATAGAAACGTAGAAAAAAAGAACAGGAGTAGGTCTAGCGGCCCTTTGAGCTTTCTCCGTCATTCAATAAGATCATGATTTATCCTCTATTTCTTTCTTTAAAAATATTTTTATTCTCCTCCTTTTTCACATTTTCTTCCAAATTTACATCCACCAACAAACAATAAGCAGTAATGAATACAATGTCAATCCCCTTATCAACAACAATCCCATCCTCCCACCAAACCCCCAAACATAACATAAATGAAAAACAATAAGGAATCAGGAATAACCCATAGTCACCATTAACATATACAGTCCCCCTCCCCCCCAACACTCCCAACCACCCCCCCCCCCCCCACCCAATGTTCAATGTAATCCAATTCTTGAAAGTGCATAATGAATAACGCCCATGAATTGTAGAACCCTTCATCCTTCCCCTCAGTTCAAACTTAACCTTCTCAAGAATTAAGAATTCCAACAGGTCCCCCCCGCCGCACAGGGCACAGGATGGAGAGGTTGATCTGCATCCCAACAGGATCCGCCTTCAGGCTATCAACGAGGCAAAGGCTACAACATCTGCCTCTGTACCCATTTCCAACCCCGGCTGGTTCGATACCCCGAATATGGCCTCTCGAGGGCTCGGGTCCAGTACCACGTGCACCACCTTAGAGATGACCCTAAACACCTCCTTTCAGTAATCCTCCAGCTTTGGACAGGACCAAACCATATGAACGTGGTTCCCAACTCTTCATTCCACTTTGCTTTGATCTCTTCCAGCGGTGCCTTCTCCTCTTCCAAAATAGCCCCGTAAACCGCCAACACTACCCCCTTCTCCAGTTCCCCTGTCGTCAGCACCACCTCCAGCAAAGTGGAGGCCAGCTCCACCAGAAAGCTCTGTATCTCCTTCCTGGCAAAGTCTCGAACCAGCATGTATCTAAACATTTCCCCCTGCTCCAGCCCATACTTCATTCCCACCTCTTTCAATCCTGCAAACCGACCCCCAAGAAACAAATCCTTTAGTGTCCTAATTCCCTTCTCCTCCCATCTCCGAAAATTTCCATCCCACTTTCCTGGCTCAAATCTGTGGTTCCCCCGAATTGGCATTTCCCTTGAACCTGCCCCCAATCCAAAGTGCTGGCGAAACTGCCTCCAAGTTCTCAATGAAGCCCTCACTACCGGACTCCTTAAGTATTTCCCCGGGGCCATTGGGAGCGGAGTTGTTACTAGCGCCTTCAATCCCGACTCCCTACACAAACTCTCCTCCATTTTGACCCACTCACTCATATTGTCTAAATCACCTTGAGCCTCTTAACATCCTCCTCACCATTCACATTCCCACCAAGTTTCATATCATCAGCAAATCTGGAAATATTACATTTGATTCTTTCATCCAACTCATTGATATATATTGTGAATAGCTGGGGCCCAAGCATTGATCCCTGTTATACCCCACTAGTCACCACCTGCCACTTCAAAAAAACAGCCATTTATTCCTACTTTCAGCTTCCTGTCTGCTAACCAATTATCAATCCATTCCAATATATTATCCTCAATCCTATGTGCATTAATTTGGCACACTAACCTGTTGTGTGGAACTTTATCAAAAGCTTTCTAAAAATCCAAATACACCACATCCACTGGTTCACCCTTATCTTTCTACTAATAACATTCTCAAAAAACTCCAGTAGGTTTGTCAAGCATGATTTCCCTCTCATAAATCCATGTTGTATTTTTCCGATCCCGTTGATATTTTCTAACTGTCCTGTTATCACATCCTTTATAATAGACACTAGCATTTTCCCTGCTACTGAAGTTAGATTAATCGGTCTACAATTCCCTGTTTTGTTCCGCCCTCTGATTTTAAATAATGGGGCTACAATTCCCACCTTCCAATCTGCCACGACTGTTCCAGGATGTACAGAATTTTGGAAGATGGCAATCAACCCATCTACTATTTCCATGGCCATCCCCTTTAATACTCTGAGATTTATCGGCTTTTAATTCCATCGGTTCTCTAGCATTATTTTTTAAACTAATATTAATTTCCTTCAATTCCTTCTCCTTACTAGACTCTTGGCTCCCTAGCATTTCTGGGAAGTTATTAGTATCTTCTTCCATTAAGAGAGAACTAAAGTAGTTGTTTAATTGCTCTTCCATTTCCTTAATCTCCATTATACATTTTCCTGTTTAGAACTTTAAGGGACCTACATTTGTCTTTGCTAATCTTTATTCTTTTTACATACTTATCAAAGCTTTAATAGTCGCTTTTATGTTCCCTGCAAGTTTACTTTCATTAATCAATCTCTTTGTCCTCCTTTGCTGAATTCTGAACTATTCCCAATCCTCACGTTTGCTCCTTTTTCCAGCAACTTTATATGGTTCCCCTTTGGATCTCATACTGCCCTAAATTTCTTTTGTTAGCCATGGTTGGGCTGTTTTACCTGTCGTGTTTTTGCGCCATAAAGGAATGTATAACTGTTGCAATGCATTCATTCCTTAAAAGTATCTATTGCCTTTTCACCACCATGCATTTTAATGAAGTTCCCCAATCCAGTATAGCGAACTCACTCTCATTCTACTGTAGCTTCCTTTATTTAGATTTAAGTTTCAGATTGGACTACTACACTTTCCAGCCTAATGAAGAATTCTCTGGCATTATGGTCACTCTTACCTAAAGGATACAACACAACAAGATTATTAATTAATCCCTTCCCATTGCACAATATGAAATCTGGGAAAACCTGTTCCTAGTTGGTTGCTTAACATACTGGTCCAAAGAAAATCCTGTACATACGCCAAGAATTAATCTGTCCAAGTTAATTCGGTTCACCCAGTTTATATGCAGATTAAAGTCACCCATGATTACTGTAGCACCCTTGTTAGATGCATGCCTTATAGTTCAGTATGTCTGAAGAAGTCTTCATAGTCATATGTAGGTTCATTGTAAGTCTTTATTGACTCTTAGAATTGTTTAAAAATATAGGAAAGGGTACAGGCTCGGAGTTGTCTCCTTGTTGGTTGGTACGCACAGCTCTGTCCAACACTAGACTGACCCTGTGCGTGGGTTATGTGCTCACTGTGTGGGCGGTATTGTATTCAGTCCCACATTAACTGTTTATGTGCCAGACCCTTATACTACAGGTCACTATATTAAACTGCTGAGCACAGAGAAAACATTTCCAGAAGAACTAGAGGTCTGTCCTTTAATGAGCGTTTTCCTTTCCTACTCATACAGAGTGAATCACCATCACTATCTCTGCTAGCCAGGATGCCAAATTCTGAGTTAGTGCTTTGAAGTGTAAGAACAAGTGACAGTGCATCTTTGGGAGATTTTTCCCATTCTATTTATGTATCCAAAGGGCCTGAACCATCTGGATGACTTAGTGAAAGGACAGAGGGACAAGGGCTAAGACATAACATGGCTAAGCAATAATTGACATGCAACAGAGCACTGCAGCTCCAGAATGTCATATTGTGGTTGCATGTGGGCTGGATAGTTAAGCAGAAAGGGTGAGGGAAGGGGAAATGGACACATGTACCACCACCTCTATTGCATCATAGCAATGATGCCAGTGGCGGTATTTCCCACTACCTGAGAGCCTTCAACATGGCTGCATCTCCACCGGTTCTTGGGATCTCCCTGCTGCTATGTGGAATCTAGTCCTTCAAGAGCTGGAGTGGGTTTGTGTGTGGCCTGTGTAACGGTTGCAAAGACATGCGAGGCAGCTCAGAATAATGCACATGCTGAAAGGAAGAAGTAGCAAGTGGGAGAGAGAAGGGGAATTCGCTGGGTTCAAGTGTGAACTTACCAGAAATGTGTGAATTAATGCACTGCAAAGAAAATAAAAGCAGACTGTTGTTTGAGTGTAAGCAGAAGGAAGTCTGGTGTTGTGTCCAATTGTGATTGGTGGAGAGGTTTGTGCAACAGGGGACAGGAGGATTGATAGTTCTGTTGTGTCAGTGAAGTGGCGAGGGGCCTGTACTCAAAGTGAGAGTTGTGAAAAGGGTCTGCAAGTTCTGTTTGGATCACTACATTTTGTTCTGGGATGGCAGACAGGTCTTGGCATAAATCTGCTGGCACTGGTCTGCTCACTGCACCCATGCTGACTTATTTGGTGTGGTGTTCGTCTGTCATCTGACGGAACCAGGGACCTTTATACTAGCTTGAGTTGCCAGCTCTCACGAGAGGTAATCCTAAAGATTTCATCATGTGAAGTCCCATAATCTGGAGGCAGATTCTCCATCCAACAGCCCAGACCCCACAATCCCCTGCCCCTGCCCCCATCTCACCCCCACATTGGTTATCCTCAGTTCTATCCTCACAGTGCTCCGCCGTCCCACAGCCAGTTGGAAAGCTAACAGACTCTTCCTTACCTGATTGCATTGTCCTTGCCTGCCAGCTTTTACCCAGCTCCAATATTTTTATGACAGAGGAAAAAGGTTGAAATAATTTTGTTGCTGGGTTTCTCCCAACCATGTGCTGCAGGAGAATAATCTTCAATTCCCGGTAATTCCAGGACAGCCTTGGAGAGTTGGCAACCCTGTTCCTGGCCTTGACATGATGAGAGCAGTATCAGGAACCCCAGGCCATGAATACTATAGAAAAACTAAACGATTTCCACACGCCAAGAATGAAAACTTCACCTCCCATTTTACAAGGTGGTGCTGGCTGACTCCAAGCAGCAGGAAGCCTGACACATTCCTCTCCCCTCCAAACAGCAAGCTTCCTGCAGGTGGTCTGATTAGTGCTGATGGCTCACCATTCAAATCTAAATGAGGCCTGATCGTGAAAGTTGAACAGGCCTCCCACTGGCATCATTGGGCAGCAGGAGCAGTTTTCCCTGCCCAGTTTATTCCACACGTGAAAGTCAGCTCAAGGTCTTTCTATATCAGCACCAGTGCAAAACAGGGTTTCCAGGTTCATTTCCAAGCTTGAATTCATTTTGCCTATTAAAAGGAACAATCAGTGCCACAGGATAGGAGCAGTGGATTAATTATATACCACTTACCCCAATATGTGATTTTGCCTGCACATCGACTAATAGTTAACAGTTACAGTGGTACAAAGGTATAACAATCATTTCTCCTAAAAGTTTTAAAGTTACTGTCACTGTAATATGTAACTGGAATTCTAGCTCAGAATACAGTCCGACAATAATGTCAGACAGCAAAACTTCAAGAGAATCAATCGTGTAACAAGCTCATACTTCACACCAATACCAGTGGGAAATTCAGTGATGAGAATCACAGGACACAGACACAGTCTGGATTTTCATTAAAATGATGGCAGCAATACAGTTGTTTTTTATGCAAGGATTTGGAATTAACTTCCCTCATGTGGAATAACCGGGGGCTTGGGGAATTGTTTAAGTGCAGAGAAGCCTCTCTAAACGATGGCCCTGAAGAGTCAGTCCCGAGTATTATATCATACAGGGGATGAGTCACTTGCTTTATGCAACAAAGCTGGAACTAGAGAAGCTGGGATTGATTGTTCTCCTTAGAGCAGTAAAAGGTTAAGGAAGATTTAATAGAAATGCTCTGATTGAGCACATAGGGAGAAATACCTTCCACTGACACAAAGCCACAGTAACCAAAGGACACAGATTTAATATCAGGGGCGGGATTCTCCGACGCCCCGCCGGGTCGGAGAATCGCCGGGGGGCGGCGTGAATCCCGCCCCCACCGCCCACCGAATTCCCCGGCACCGGAGATTCGGCGGGGGAGGGAATCGCGCCACGCCGGTCGGCGGGCCCCCCCGGTGATTCTCCGGCCCGCGATGGGCCGAAGTCCCGCTGGTTCTATGCCAGTCCCGCCGGCGTAAATTGGACTAGGTCCCTTACCGGCGGGACCTGGCGGCACGGGCAGGCTCCAGGGTCCTGTGGGGGGCGCGGGCCGATCTGGCCCCGGGGGGTGCCCCCATGGTGCCCTGGCCCGCGATCGGGGCCCACCTATCCGCGGGCGTGCCTGTGCCGTGGGGGCACTCTTCTCCTATGCGCCGGCCATGTCAGCCTCCGCCATGGCCGACGCGTAGGTGACCCCCCCCCCCGCGCATGCGCGGACCCGCGCTGGCCGGCGGAGTCCCTTCGGCTCTGGCTGGCGTGGCGCCAAAGGCCTTCCTCTCCAGCCAGCGGGGCGCCAACCACTCCGGGGCGGGCCTAGCCCCTAAAGGTGCGGAGGATTCACGCCACTCCGTCCCGCCTGGACATCCCTCCCCGCCGGGTACGGGAGAATCCCGCCCCTCGTATTTCTTTCCCAGAACTGGGGGGTTAGTCACACTGTGACATTAAACTTTTCAGAAGTTACCATATCCTTACTGGAGATTTCTTCCAGCAAGCAAGAGTACAATTCTAAAGTTGAGTGCAGCTCTCTGGAACCTCCCCTTTGTCATTAAGTGTCCATATAGGAAATATGAGAAAGTATGACAGCTGAGCGCTATCCCTTCTTCGCCTGAACTTCACATCTCCCTTTTATAACACAGGCGTGAGAAGCAACAATTCTAACTCTAATTACAAACATTTGAATTAGGATCAGGAGTAGGCCACTTGGCCCCTCATGTCTGCTCCACCATTCAATAAGATCTTGACTGATCTGATTGTTACCTCAACCCCACATTGTGCCTATCCCCCAATAAACTTTCACCCCCTTGTTAATCAAGAACCTATCTAGCTCTGCTTTAAAAATATTCAAAGACTCTGCTTCCAGTGCTTTCTGAGGAAGAGAACTCCAAAGACTCATGGCCCACAGAAATAATTTCTCCTTATCTCGGTTTTAAATGAACCGTCCCTTGGGTGAGATTTTCTGGCCTCCCTGAGACATGTTTCTTGGAGGCAGCTCGCTATTGGATTTCCCAGTGAATCCACCCCCCACCGTCGGAAAACCTGCAGTAGTGGTAGCGCTGTCGGCGGGACCAGAAGAGCCACCAGGGTGAACAGCCGGAAGATCTAGCCCATTATTTTTAAACAGTGACCCTGGACTGTAGTGTCTCAACTGAACTTTGGGTTGGTCTGTTCTGTTGACTCAATACCACAAATGGGTAGAATAATATCCAAATGAAGCATTGGGAAGACAGATATCATGGTGATCCAGTGCAACTATAACTCTCTCAGAAAGACCCTGACAAGTCAAACATGATGGGTCTTTTCCTTATTTTCATCTTTTGTTACAAATCGCAGGGAGTGGCACACCTCATAGTTGATAATAAGGGACTGATCTTAATAGACCAGAGAGGGGCCAGCACTGTGGCACAGTGGTTAGCACTGCTGCCTCACGGCGCCGAGGTCCCAGGTTCGGTCCCGGCTCTGGGTCACTGTCCGCATGGAGTTTGCACGTTCTCCCCGTGTTTGCATCGGTTTCGCCCCCACAACCCAAAGATGTGCAGGTTAGGTGGATTGGCCAAGCTAAATTGCCCCTTAATTGGAAAAAATGAATTGGGTACTTTAAATTTATTTTTAAAATAAATAAATAAATAGACCAGAGAGATCATGAAATCTCAATCACAGACTTTGACCAGTGATGAGATCAACAGTTAAAAACATTCTGCTGCACTTTTTGAGACAGGCTATTAGTGCTTAAAAATAAGTTGCATTTTTTCATTTAATCTGCAACTTTCTGATTGCACATGGCCGAAACTGGGTTTTTCAATAGAGTAGCACAGTTCTATTTAGGTCAAACTGTGCTGCAAAATGAAAGGTCATGAGTAAATCCTAATCATTCCTTTTACATTCTATTCCCAGCCTTCATTACATCATTGCTGTATGATACCTTTATGCCAGAAAGCTGAAGTATAAGAACACAAGAAATCAATCTTGGCGAGTCAGTCAACCAAAGCACTCTCCTATCGTCTAACACTCCAATGATAGGTGTTTGTCATCATTTTGGAAGTGCCACCCAACCCAAGCATGAAGGCATGTGGATCGGCTGCTCAGTAGCATTTGGCATCTGACGAGGACATGGACAGGATAATGAAATAAGGGGAAAAAAAGGCAGACAGTAGGATCTGGATAACTCACTGAATCAGTAAGCAAAGCTGGCTGGATGCTGGGATGTGTAGCCAGAGGAACAGAGAGCAAATACCACCAAGTGACAATGATTATGTGCAAGGCAAGATAACCGGTGTAGATAACTTTGGTTGTTGCACTAATGAAAGCATTCCCAGGCACTAGAAGCCACACAGAAATTGGAACCAATCTGATAGCTACCTGGAGGCATTTGAGCTGAGCCATGAGGAGTGTTTGAACAGCCTGGGATTGTTTACTCTGAAGAAAAGGAGGTTTATGGGAGAAACATGAGATTTCAAAGGAAATAAACAAATACAACTCCAATAATAATTGCTAGAAATGGGAACACAGGTACACAGGTTGAATAGTAACAGTGCACCCTGTGGTAGTCACCACTGTTTGTATAATAGTTGTTATTAGAGGTAATACGGTAAGGCTCCTGTACTACAGGTATGGGGGACCTTCCTGCTGGCTCCGCCCAGTAGGCGGAGTATAAATGTGTGTGCACACCGAGCTGTTCCCATTTCTGGTAGCAGCTGCAGGAGGCCACACATCTCTGCTTAATAAAGCCTCGATTACTCTCTACTCTCGTCTCGTCGTAATTGATAGTGCATCAATTTATTAAGCAGAGATATTACAGCGATGGAACTACGCATCAAGCCTGATCGCCTACAGCTGCACCCGCAAGCAGCCAACGCTGCATCGGCCTTCGACCACTGGCTCGCTTGTTTCGAGAGCTACCTCCGATCCGCGATGGACCAACCCTCGGACGCACAGAAGCTCCAGGTCCTTTACTCACGGGTTAGCTCCGATATTTTTCCCCTTATCCGGGATGCGCCTACTTACACGGAAGCAATGGAGCTCCTGAAAGGACATTATATTCGCCCGATCAATAAACTGTACGCCAGGCACATCCTGTCCACAAGACAGCAACTCCCTGGTGAGTCTTTAGACGATTTCTGGCGTGCCCTGCACATCCTGGCGAGGAACTGTGATTGCCAGGCAGTTTCGGCAGTCGAACATACGGAACTTTTAATCAGGGACGCTTTTGTTACGGGCATGGAATCAGCGTACATCCGCCAGCGCCTATTAGAAGGGGGTACGCTCAAACTTGTGGCAAACAGGCAGCTCACAAACTCACTGACTGTTGCCTCCCGTAAAGTACAGTCGTACTCTCCCAACCGCACGTCACCCCCATGGACATCATGGGCCCCACCAGCTTCCAACGCCAGCCCACCCCAAGCCTGCGCCGCGCGGCAGCCAGCCAACCCCGAGGGGCCCAAATGCTACTTCTGCGGGCAGACCAAACACCCCCGGCAGCGCTGCCCAGCACGGAGTGTAAACTGCAAGGCCTGCGGAAAGAAACAACATTTTGCTGCTGTGTGCCAGGCCCGGTCGATCGCTGCAGTTTCTAGGCCCAGCGTTCCTGCACCCCCCATATGTGGCCCGTGGGCACCGCCATTTTCGTCCCCGCAGACCATGTGCGGCCCGTGGGCACCGCCATCTTCCTCCCAGCAGACCACGTGTGGCCCATGGGCGCCACCATCTTTAACATTGCCTGCCATGTGCGCCCCGTGGGCGCCGCCATTTTCGACGGCACCTCAGGACCCCGGTTCATCGGGAACTTCGTCTGGCCGTTCATCGCCGGCCACCTCCGCCAACCAGCCCGGGGCCTACCAGCACCAGCCGCAGCTCACCTCCATCATGCTCGACCAGTCCCGGCCTCACAACCTCGCAACCGCGACGACGACAGTGAAAGTTGATGGGCACAAGACTTCCTGCCTTCTTGACTCCGGGAGCACAGAAAGCTTCATCCACCCCTCTACGGTAAGGCGCTGCTCCCTCGCGGTACAACCCGTTACCCAAAGAATCTCCCTGGCCTCCGGATCCCATTCCATGGACATCCGGGGGTACTGCATCACCACCCTCACCGTCCAGGGCGTAGAGTTCAGCAACTTCCGACTCTATGTCCTCCCCAACCTCTGCGCTGCCCTGTTACTCGGCCTGGACTTCCAGTGCAACCTCCAAAGACTAACTATAAAATTCGGCGGACCCCTACCACCCCTCACTGTATGCAGCCTCACGACCCTTAAGGTCGACCCACCTTCCCTGTTTGCAAGCCTCACCCCGGATTGCAAACCCGTCGTCACCAGGAGCAGACGGTACAGCTCCCAGGACAGGACCTTCATCAGGTCGGAGGTCCAGCGGCTGCTGCGTGAAGGCATCATTGAGGACAGCAACAGCCCCTGGAGAGCCCAAGTGGTAGTAGTAAAGACTGGGGAGAAACACAGGATGGTCATTGACTACAGTCAGACCATCAATCGGTACACGCAGCTCGACGCGTACCCCCTCCCATGCATATCTGATATAGTCAATCAGATTGCACAGTACCGGGTCTTTTCTACAGTGAACCTGAAATCTGCCTACCACCACCTCCCCATCCACAAGGCGACTGCCAATACACTGCGTTCGAAGCAGACAACCGCATTTACCACTTTCTTAGGGTTCCCTTCGGCGTCACTAACGGGGTCTCGGTCTTCCAACGTGAGATGAACCGAAGGTTGACCGGTACGGGCTGCGGGCCACTTTCCCGTACCTAGATAACGTCGCCATCTGCGGCCATGACCAGCAGGATCAAGACGCTAAACTTTTCAAATTTCTCCACACTTACAAACTCCTGAACCTCACGTACAATAAGGAGAAGTGCGTGTTCCGCACCAACCACTTAGCCACCTTGGCTATGTTGTGGAAAATGGAGTTCTAGGAACCGACCCCGACCGCATGTGCCGCCTCATGGAACTCCCACTCCCCCACTGCCCCAAGGCCCTGAAACGATGCCTGGGGTTTTTCTCCTACTATGCCCAGTGGTCCCTAATTATGTGAACAAGGCCCGCCCACTCATCCACTCCACAGTTTTCCGCCTGACGGCTGAGGCCCGCCAGGTCTTCAACCGTATCAAGACTGACATCGCCAAGGCCGAGATGCACACGGTCGACGAGACCCTCCCCTTTCAGGTCGAGAGCGATGCATCGGACGTCGCTCTGGCCGTCACCCTCAACCAGGCGGGCAGGCTCATGGCATTCTTTTCCCGCACCCTCCATGCCTCCGAAATTCGGCACTCCTCTGTCGAAAAGGAGGCCCAAGCTATCGTTGAAGCTGTGCAGCATTGGAGTCATTACCTGGTCGGCAGGAGATTCACTCTCCTCACTGACCAACGGTCGGTTGCCTTCATGTTTAATAATACAGTGAGGCAAGATCAAAAATGATAAAATCTTAAGGTGGAGGATCGAGCTCTCCACCTACAATTACGAGATTTTGTATCGCCACGGGAACCTCAACGAGCCCCCCGATGCGCTATCCCGAGGTACATGTGCCAGCGCACAAGTGGACCGACTCCGGGCCCTACACGATGGTCTCTGTCACCCGGGGTCACCCGGTTCTGTCACTTCATAAAGGCCCGCAACTTGCCCTACTTCATTGCTGTCACCTTGGACTGCCAGGTCTGCGCGGAGTGCAAACCGCACTTCTACCGGCCAGACCGAGCGCACCTGGTGAAGTCTTCCCGCCCCTTTGAACGCCTCAGCATGGGCTTCAAAGGGCCCCTCCCTCCACCGACAGAAACACGTACTTCCTGAACGTGGTTGCTGAATACTCCAGATTCCCCTTCGCCATCCCATGCCCCGATATGACATCTGCCACGGTCATTAAAGCACTCAACACCATCTTCGCCCTGTTCGGTTTCCCCGCTTACATCCACAACGACCGGGGATCCTCCTTTATGAGCGATGAGCTGCGTCAGTTCCTGCTCAGCAAGGGCATTGCCTCGAGCAAGACGATCAACTACAACCACTGGGGAAACGGGAAGGTGGAGAGGGAGAACGGGACGGTCTGGAAGGCCGTCCTGCTGTCTAAAAATCTCCCGGTCTCCCACTGGCAGGAGGTCCTCCCCGACGCGCTCCACTCCATCCGATCGCCACTATGCACTGCGACTAATGAAACCCCCCATGAACGTCTCCTTGCCTTCCTGAGGAAGTCTACCTCTGGGGTTTCGCTCCCAACATGGCTGGCAGTTCCAGGACCCGTCCTCCTCCGCAAACACGTGCGGCTCCACATGCTGGACCCGTTGGTCGAAAGGGTACAACTGCTGCATGCGAACCCGCAGTATGCCTACGTGGAGTACCCCGACGGCCGCCAGGACACAGTCTCCCTCAGGGACCCGGCACCAGCTGGATTCCCACCCACGGCCCAACACCACCCGACATCCCCCCTCCGATTGCCCCGGCACCACCCACCCTCCTCCTAGCACACCTCACTACAGCCCCCGCCCCAGGACCATCCGTCCTCCCACTGATTCCACCCGGGGATGAAGATGAGGACAGCACGCTCCCAGAGTCACAGGCAACCAAGTCGGCGCCTGCATCACCACCGGGTCCGAGGCGCTCACAGCGGTGTATCAAGGCACCCGACCGGCTAAATTTGTAAATTTTCACCAGACTGTAACCTTTAAATCCTCATAAACCTGTAAATAGTTTTCCACCACCCCAGCTGGACTCCATTTTAACAGGAATGTGGTAGTCACCACTGTTTGTATAATAGTTGTATTCGAGGTAATACGGTAAGGCTTCTGTACTACAGGTACAGGTGTTGATCCCTGCCTGCTGGCTCCGCCCAGTTGGCGGAGTATAAATGTGTGTGCACTCCGAGCTGCTTCCATTTCTGGTAGCAGCTGCAGGAGGCCACACATCTCTGCTTAATAAAGCCTCGATTACTCTCTACTCTCGGCTCGTCATAATTGATAGTACCTTTATATTTAACCACAGAGAATGATGATCTTGCAGTGGAGTGAAAGGCTGTAGAAACAAAATGGAGAGAACTGGGAAGATATTTGAGGGATTGGGTGATGGAATGTATCTCTTGGAGTCAGTGAGATGCACTGCATAGTCTTGACCAGTCATGTGCTGTTCTACATCACTCTGATATAAAAATGTTTCATTTTTTTATCACCTTTCACATCCTCAGGGTGATCCAAAGCGCTGCCCAGAGCCAAAGAGTTACTTCCTGAAGTGCAGGCTCTGTTTCTATGCTAGCCAATGTGGCAATTAATTTGTGCACAGCAACAGTGAGATAAATAACCAGTTACTGTGGTGCTGGTTGAGGAAGAAATGTTGGTCAGGAAATTATAAAACTTCCAATATTACCATTAGATATTTTGCGCTTATGGTATTGTTCTTAAGTAGCAGCTTAACTAACGTATGTGCTCTCAAGTTCCTGGAGTACTTTCTGCCTTTGGATAGTTGACACACTCTTTTGGAGGTTTAGACAGGGAGGCTGCAGGATTAGATCCGTATTTGCAGGAGGCCGAAGATGTACCAAATATCTACATGGTTTAAAATAAGCATTGAAGCCCACTGACATATTTAAACATCAAAGGGGGCTATTTGGTGTGCATCTGTGCCAATTTATCCTCAAGTGGCCTGTCATGAAATGTAGTTACTTCAGCAAGGTAACTGAAGGTTGCTTGCACCTATGAAATATTGTCAAAAGCAAATCAGCAAGCTCAAGAGGAGACAGCTGTTTGGAGGAGGGGAACATGATAAAGCACGTGGATCAGATGGTGCTGCACACTTCCTTCCCTGATGTTGCAAGAAGACTGCACCAATTATTATTCACTGCAGCAAAATACTTGCAATATTTCTTCCCTTATCATTCTGATGATCTGTATGAACGTATTTCATCTGTTTCCAAAGTGGCACACACACGGAAAGAAGAATGGTTGATTTTTCTATGAATAGTGTTTCATGTTTGGAAAAGCTTTTTTGAAAATGCAGGAAATACATCTAATAATAACTTACGGATACATATTCCTTGCATACCACTTTTAGTGAAAAGGTAGATACAGGCTTTAAGCAGAGAACAGCAGAAATATTTATGAGAGGAAAATGAAATACATTAATGAATGAAAACCTTGCAAATTCTAAACGGCAGAAATGGGGAAAGATAATTGTTTGAGAAGTGTTTGTACCTACAAGTTCACAATTAATACCACCAAAATAGTCCTTCCTGAACCAAGATTACATGATGTAGATTAGTTTGGAAACATGCTTTAGGGCATAATTTATCATTTCTAACTCAACAGTGCCATCTGCAGTGCCTAAATAATAAGTTCAACTCGGTGGAGTGATCCACGTTCCAGCATTTGATAGCAACTATTGGAGCAATTAAAGTGAATATTAGTATTTAATTCAGTAAAGTGTTATGGGCCAGGGTTTAGAGAACCCCAAAGTGTATCATGGCGTTCACCTGACCCACAACTTTTAATAGATTGTGGTATGGGGAGCACTCTACAGGTGTGGTACAGCAGAAATGGAAAAGTATTTTTTAAAACAAAACAATGTTTCTTCTATGAACTCAAGTTAACCTTTTTAAAACGTACAGTGAACATCTTAGAAACCATTAATTCAAATACAACCCCCAAAGAATACAACACTAAGTAATCCTTAAGCTGTCCTTTTAACATCCATAAGACTTTTAAAAAAACCTTTAAACAGAAGCACATCAAGTTAAAGTCACTACTGAGAGCAGTTATTAGTTTTAAATCACCAAAGGATCGATTTACAGTTTTTAGATTACTGAGCGAGAGACTATAACACCTTCTGGCTGTGACTGCAGCTATCCAGCTCTGAAAACGAAACTAAAACACATCCTGCAGCAAACAGCCTAAAACGAAAGTAAAAAGCTGACAGACCCCTCCCCCAGCTCCACCCACACTTTGACATCACTGATAAACACCCATTTCTTAAAGGTGCATTCCTTAAACACCCATTTCTTAAAGGTACTCACATGACAGAAGTTCTACATGATGTATATAGTGTCTGAGCACAAATGGACGATCATGAGGCACTTAAAAACTAAAATTATATTATTGATTTTGAGCATGAAGGAAGCTGCTGACATACATTTGGCTGACAATATATTAGGATGATTTCTGCACTGGACCAGTTGGTAATTACACTGACCCAGGCTATGAAGTTCCTAGGTTTGATTCCTAGTTAGTGCTGTGGAATCTTCGAACACAAAAACTGGTTGCACAAGCCTGAGGCAGGATAAGATACACACTTCTGATGACAATCCAATGTATGCTGGAGAGTGTGAGGAAAAGGACAGAATCAGACTTCTTTCAGCGCTATCATTGCTGTTGTCCTTCTCACTGCGTGAAATAGCCATCCATACTCACTGTTCCGTCATTGTTGGCATCCTTCCATGTATGAAAGGTGATGAACACACAGCAAACAAATCCATATTTGTATGGTAGCACAGTGGTTAGCATTGTTGCTTCACAGCGCCAGGGACTCGGGTTCGATTCCCAGCTTGGGTCACTGTCTGCACGTTCTCCCTGTGTCTGTGTGGATTTCCTCCGGGTGCTGCAGTTTCCTCCCACAAGTCCCAAAGGACGTGCTGTTAGGTGAATTGGACATTCTGAATTCTCCCTCTATGAACCCGAACAGGCGCCGGAATGTGGCGACTAGGGGATTTTCACAGTAACTTCATTGCAGTGTTAATGTAAGCCCACTTGTGACAATAAAAATTATTTAATTTAATTTATGGTGCACCTCTGCTGATGGCTAAAGAGATCAATCTTTGAGAGGCAGGTTTTGCCACATGTGCTGCACATGAAGCTACCAAGAGTCGTTGTGGGTTGTTTTTGGTGTTGGAATCTGTTGCCAAGTTACTTTAGCCACTGGCCATAAGGTTTTGATTCACGATCAATTACACAAAGACGAGAGTCGGATGTAATCGAGGCTTTATTACACTGAGATGTGTGGCCTCCTACAGCAGCTGACAAAATGGCTGCTGTACTGGGAGCACACATATTTATACTCCGCCTACTGGGCGAAGCCAGCAGGCAGGGATCTACCCCCGTACCTGTAGTACAGGGGCCTTACCATAAAGCACCTATATCCACATCACATTAAGGGTCACATGGCCTGTGCAGCCAATTAGGACTCAGTGTGGAATCACTCCAACTGAGGAAGGCTCCAACGCAGAGACATTTTGGGAGCTAGCCACAGCTATGAGGCTGCTGTTCAATTCTTATTAACAAATGAGTACTTTTTGTGTTCACTAATGAAATCTGTGAAGGTACATCTTTACAGGTTGCCAATCCCGACTGGATATATTCTGGGAGATATTGTCACCTGATCTCCTACCCTCAAATGCTCTTCTCCCAGACTCCTGCCATTGCTCACCCAACATGTATATCATCACGATATACCCTCTTTGCGGAGGAAGTGCTGTATTTGCAGGTGCCTCATTTCCTGTCCTGTCGGCAGTTCCCATTCCACCGTCAGTTCGTCCAGTGTCGCCAGTCTGTGACCTACCTAAATGTCCCTAACTGTCAGTGTGCCCCCTTCCCATATCCATTTCCTGGAGGTAGTGCCTAGCCTGGGTGGGGGGGAATTTGTAGTTGCCACAGATGGGAGCCATGGGGGACATCCTAGTCAGCCCGAAGTGCTGTCTTAATTGGGCCCACGTGAGGCACGATCAATTTGGCTGGAGACGAAGTTGAATTCAAACTGAGGCTTTATTAGTATCTGAAGTGTGGCCTCCTACAGCAGCTGACAAAATGGCTGCTAGCTGAAGGCCACGCATATTTATAACCCGGCTCCTGGGCGGAGCTAGCATGCAGGGGCCCAGGTGAACCCGTAGTGCAGGTTCTACCGTACAACCCTTAATATAGGAACACAGTGGTTTACCACATTCACCCCCTGTTAAAATTGAGTTCGGCGGGGGGGGGGGGGGGGGGGGGATACTATATACAATTCGCAATCTTTTATATTTACAGAACAGTGAAAAAAAATGTGTCTGGTCATCCGGTGGGCCGGTCAGAAGTTCAGCCGGTCCAGTGCCTTGATCGTCGTCTGGGATCGACTAAGTGGAGCCGGCGATGTTGGTGCTGTCGTGGTCGAAATTGACTCCGGGAACGTACCAAAATCCTCTTCATCAACGGGGGTGGGCAGGGGGAGGACGGACGGTCCTAGGGGGGGTGATGGGGGCGGCGGGGGAGGGGTGGGTGGCGCCGGGGGCAACGGGGGTGATGTGGGGGCAGAACCTGCTGGTGCCAGGTCCCTGAGGGAGACGGTATCCTGGCGGCCGTCGGGGAATGCCACATAGGCGTACTGTGGGTTTGCGTGGAGCAGGCGCACCCTTTCCACCAACGGATCCGCCTTGTGGAGCCGCACATGTTTACAGAGAAGCACGGTTCCCGGAGCTGTGAGCCAAGTTGGGAGTGATACCCCGGATGTGGACTTCCTGGGGAAGGCAAAAGGTGTTCATGAGGTGTACTGTTAGTAGCAGTGCAAAGTAATTGGCGAATGGAATGTAGTGCATCAGGGAAGACCTCTTGCCAGCAGGAGGCTGGGAGATTTCTGGACCGTAGGGCCAGCTGGACGGCCCTCCATACCGTCCCATTCTCCCTTTCGACCTGTCCGTTTCCTCGGGAGTTGTAGCTGGTCGTTCTGCTGGAGGCGATACCCCTGCTGAGCAGGAACTGGCGTAGCTCATCACTCATGAATGAGGATCCCCTGTCACTGTGGATGTAGGCGGAGAAGCCGAACAGAGTGAAGATAGAATTAAGGGCTTTAATGATGGTGGCAGACGTCATATCGGGGCATGGGATGGCGAAGGGGAAAAGGGAGTATTCATCGATCACACTGAGGAAATACCTGTGTCAGTCGGAGGAGGGGAGGGGGCCTTTGAAATCCACACTGACGCGTTCAAAGGGGTGGGAGGCCTTCACTAGGTGCATGCGGTCCGGCCGGTAGAAGTGCGGTTTGCACTCCGCACAGACCTGGCAGTCTTTGGTGATCGTCCTTACTTCCTCGACGGAGTAGGGCAAATTTTGTGCCTTAATGAAGTGGTACAACCGAGTGACCCCTGGGTGACAAAGGCTGTCGTGCAGGGTCCGGAGTCGGTCTACCTGTGCGCTGGCACATGTACCTTGGGATAGGGCGTCTGGGGGCTCATTGAGTTTGCTAGAGCAATACTTAATCTCGTAGTTATAGGTGGAGAGCTCAATTCTCCACCACAAGATTTTGTCATTTTTGATCTTGCCCCGCTGCGTGTTGTTGAACATGAAGGCTACCGACCGTTGGTCAGTTAGGAGAGTGAATCTCCTGCCGGCCAGGTAATGCCTCCAATGTCGCACAGCCTCAACGATAGACTGGGCCTCCTTTTCGACGGATGAGTGCTGAATTTCGGAGGCATGGAGGGTGCGGGAAAAGAATGCCACGGGCCTGCCTGCCTCGTTGAGGGTGGCGGCAAGGGCGACGTCCGATGCGTCGCTTTCTACTTGGAAAGGAAGTGTTTTGTCTACAGCGGCATTCCAGCTTTGGCAATATCAGCTCTGATCCGGGCGAAGGCCTGTTGGGCCTCTGCCGTCAGGGGGAAATGAGTGGACTGTATGAGTGGGCGGGCCTTGTCCGCATAGTTTGGGACCCACTGAGCGTAATACGAGAAGAACCCCAGGCAGCGTTTGAGGGCCTTGGGGCAGTGGGGGAGGGGAAGCTCCATGAGGGGGCGCATGCGGTCGGGATCGGGCCCCAGAACTCCGTTCTGAACCACGTAGCCGAGGATGGCCTAGCGGTTTGTACGGAACACACATTCTCCATGTTGTACGTGAGGTTGAGGAGGGTGGCGGTGCGGAGAAATTTAGCGAGGTTGGTGTCGTGGTCCTGCTGATCATGGCCACAGATGGTCACATTGTCTAGGTACGGAAACGTGGCCCGCAAGCTGTACCGGTCGACCATTCGGTCCATCTCCCTTTGGAAGACCGAAACCCCATTGGTGACGCCGAAGGGGACCCTAAGGAAGTGATATAGCCGTCCGTCTGACTCGAAGGCGGTGTAATGCCGGTCCAATTTACGGATGGGGAGCCGGTGGTAAGCGGATTTCAGGTCCACCGTTGAGAAGACCCGGTACTGTGCAATCTGGTTAACCATGTCAGATATGCGTGGGAGGGGACACGCGTTGAGCTGCATGTACCTGTTGATGGTCTGGCTGTAGTCCACGACCATTCGATTTTTCTCCCCAGACTTAACCACTACCACTTGAGCTCTCCAGGGGCTGTTGCTGGCCTCGATGACTCCCTCCTGAAGCAACCGCTGGACCTCGGACCTGATGAAGGCCTTATCCTGGGTGCTGTACCATCTGCTCCTGGTGGCGACGAGTTTGCAATCTGGAGTTAGATTGGCAAAGAGGGAAGGAGGAACAACCTTTAGGGTCACGAGGCCGCACACAGTGAGGGGTGGTAAGGGTCCGCCGAATTTAAAGGTCAGGCTCTGGAGATTGCACTGAAAATCCAGGCCAAGGATAAGTGCAGCGCAGAGGTTAGGGAGGACATAGAGGCGAAAACCGTGGAACTCTACGCCTTGGACTGTGAGCGTGACCGTGCAGTGCCCCCTGATCGCTACGCGATGGGATCCGGAGGCCAGGGAGATACTTTGATTGGTAGGGTGTACCTTAAGAGAGCAGCGCCTTACCGTATTTGGATGTACAAAGCTCTCGGTGCTCCCGGAGTCCAGTAGGCAGGAGGTCACGTGGCCGTTGACTTTCACGCTGGTGGATGCGTTGGTCAGAGTGTGTGGGCTGGACTGGACGATTACCATGGATGCGAGTCGTGGTTGATCGTCGGGTAGTGAGGCGGCCGCTGCGTTGGGGTCCTGAAACGCCGTTGGTCTCCGTGTGCTGCGGGGTGGACAAGATGGCGGCGCGTGGAGGTCCTGGGGGTCACAAAATGGCGGCGCCCATGGAACGCACATTGCAGGGTGGAGCAAGATGGCGGCGCCCATGAAACGCACGTGTTATGCGGGGGAGAAAATGGCGGCGCCCATTGCTCACACATGTCCTGGGGAGGAGGGGAGGAAAGCGGCGCCCATTGTCCGTGACCGGGGGGGGTGGGGGCGACCACTGCCGCTGAGTGGGCCTGGTGCGGGGGAGAAGATGGCGGCGCCAATTGCTCACACATGGCCTGGGGAGGAGGGAGGATAGCGGCGCCCATTGTCCGTGACCGGGGGGGGTGGGGGCGACCACTGCCGCTGAGCGGGCCTGGTACACCGCTGCGTAGTGGCCCTTCTTTCCGCAGGCCTTACAAAGGGCAGCGCGGACCGGGCAGCGTTGGCGGGGGTGTCTTTTTTGGCCTCAAAAATAGCATCGGGGCCCCCCCGGAGATCACTGGCTGGCGCCTAGCGCAGGCGTACTGGGTGGGTAGCGCCCCCGCTGGGGCGGCTGCCTGTGGGGCTCATGAAGCGTAGGAGGAGTGGGCCGCGCTATTGGGGGCGTAGGACTGTACAATGCGCAGGGCGACCGTCATGGAAAACGCTAATGATTTAGTCTCTGCGAGGTCGCGCGTGGCCCCTTCTAGGAGCCGCTGCCTGATAACATCGGACCCAATCCCAATTACAAAAGCGTCCCTCATAAGGAGATCTGAGTGCTCCTTAGCTGTAACGTCCTGGCAGTCACAGTCCCGCACTAGTGGGATCAGGGCCCTCCAGAAGTCCTTGATTGACTCACCAGGTAGTTGAGTACGCGTTGCGAGCGCGTGTCTGGCGAAGAGCGTGTTCGTCTTCTGCTCATAACTCCCTTTGAGTCAAGTCATAGCGTCAGCGTAATTGGGCGCATCCTGGATCAGCGGGAAGATTTTAGAGTTGAGTCTGGAGTACAAGATTTGAATCTTCTGAGCCTCTGGAACAGGTGTCGGCGTCGCGTTGATATACGCTTCAAAACAAGCTAGCAAGTGCTGAAAGTCCTTTCTGGTGTCGCTTGTGTGTGGATCCAGCTGCAGTCAATCTGGTTTAATCCGGAGGTCCATCTTCTGAATCAGATACTAATAAATTGAGGCACGATCAATTTGGCTGGAGACGAAGTTGAATTCAAACTGAGGCTTTATTAGTATTTGAAGTGTGGCCTCCTACAGCAGTTGACGAAGTGGCTGCTAGCTGAAGGCCACGCATATTTATAACCCGGCTCCTGGGCGGAGCTAGCATGCAGGAGCCCAGGTGAACCTGTAGTGCAGGTTCTACCGTACTATCCTTAATATAGGAACACAGTGGTTTACCACACCACGTTTTCAGTGTGGCTGCTACCACTGGGCTTGATGTGCTGCTGTAGCCAAGGCCCGGAGGGTCGTCCCCTTGCAGGAAGCCTCCTCCAGCCGCACCCACTCTGAGTTGTGTTAGTTTACCCATCCCCTCACTCTTTCCGCCGTTGCTGCCCAGTGGTAGTACTGCAGGTTTGGTAATGCCAGGGCACCTTTGATTTTCCTCCTTTGCAGTGTTGGTTTGGGAACTGTCGGGTTCTTACCACCCCCGCCCACACACTAAAGCCATGATTATGCTGTTTAAGTTTTGGAAGAAGACCTTGGGGATGAAGATCGGTATGGATCTAAACAGGAAGAGGACCTTGGCAGTACATTCATTTTGATCGTCTGCACTCTCCCTGCCAGCGAGAGTGGGAGTGCGTCCCACCTCTGTAGATCCTTTTTAACTTCCTCCACCAGGCTGGTCAGGTTCCACTTGTGCATCTGTGTCCAGTCTCTGGCTATTTGAATCGCCAGGTATCGGAATCTGTTCTGGGGTGTTTTAAACGGGGGCCCTCCAGCCATCTCCCTCCCCCGTTTGGTTTCTCTGGGAATGCCTCACTTTTGCCCAGGTTGAGTTTGTAACCCGAGAAGGTTCCAAACTCTTTCAGCATCTGCATGATTGCCTTCAGTCCTTCCTGTGGCTTCGAGACACACAGGAGCAGGTCATCCTCATAGAGTGAGACTCTGTGCACTCTGTCTCCTCTCTGGATGCCCTTCCAACTTTTCACGTCCCGCAGGGCTTTCGCCAGGGCTTCAATTGCTAGCGCGAACAGGAGGGGGGACAGTGGGCATCCTTGCCTTGTGCCTCTTTCCAGCTGGAAGTATTCAGAGCTGATGATGTTGGTTCAAACGCTCCCTTTGGGAGCGTTGTATAGGAGTCTCACCCAGGCGGTGAATCCTGCTCCCAGCCCAAACCGTTCCAGTACCTCGAGGAGGTACCTCCATTCGACTCTGTCGAAGGCCTTTTCTGCATCCAGGGAGACGATCACCTCTGGCCATTATTAAATTCAGCAGCTGCCTGATGTTCGCAGTGAGCTGCCTACCCTTGACAAAGCCCATTTGGTCCTCTGCGACCACCTCTAGTACACAGCTTTCCAACCTTTTGGCCAAGACCTTTGCGAGTATTTTCATGTCTACATTCAGCAGCGAAATGGGTTTATATGATGCACATTCCGTTGGGTCTTTATCCTTTTTGGGTATCAGTGAGACTGTGGACTGGGCTAACATAGGAGGCAGAATGCCCTTTGCCAGGGAGTCCGTGAGGTGTGGGGCCAAAGCTGGCGCAAATTTTTTATAGGTCCGCTGGGAACCCGTTGGGTCCCGGTGCCTTCCCCGCCTGCATGGAGTTGATGCTCTCCATGATTTCTCCCAGATCTATTGGTGATTCCAGCCCCACACCACCCCCGTTTGTCTTCTCCCACAACTGGTAGTTCCAGTCCGACGAGGAACTGTTTCATCCCCTCGTCCCCGTCGGGGGGCTCGGATGTGTACAGCCCTCGATAGAAGGTCTCGAATGCTCGGTTGACCTCTTTTGGTACTTCTACCAGTCTGCCTCTGTTATTCTTTACTATTGTGCTATTTCCCTCCTGGCTGCCTACTTTCTCAGCTGGTGAGCCAGTAGGCAGCCAGCCTTGTCCCCGTGTTCATAGAAGGTCCCCCGTGTCTGGCGGAGTTGGTGCACTGCTTTCCTGGTGGATAGCAGGTTAAAGTCCATTTGTAGCTTTTTCCTCTCCGTCGGCAGCTCTACGGTCTGGGCCTCGGAGTACTTTCTGTCGATCTCCAAAATGGAGCGACCAACTGCTGCCTGGCCGCCCTCTCTTCCCCATCTCTGCACGCCTTGTAGGCCATGATCTCTGCTCTAATCATGGCCTTCAGTGCCTCCCCAGAACGTGGAGGGCGAGACGTCCCCGTTTTGGTTGTTACTAACGTAATTGCCTATGGCCGTGATGTTTTCTGGCAGAAGGCCTTGTCGGCCAGGAATGTCGTGTCCAGCCTCCATGTGGGGCGCTGGGCACAGCCTGTCTCCAACCTCACACTCATGTAATATGGGGCGTGGTCGGAGATGATGATCGCAGAATATTCCGCTCCTATGATTCCTGGAAGCACCAAAATTCCCCACTGCAAAGAAGTCGATGCGGGTGTACACCTACGAAAAGAACGAGAACTCCTTTTCACCCGGGTGTAGGAATCTCCATGGGTCCTCCGCCCCCATCTGCTCCATGCATATTCCCAATTCCCGAGCCATGCCTGTCCTTCTCCCCGTTCTGGAGTTTGATCGGTCGGTCAGTGGCTCCTGTATGCACTTAAAGTCGCCCCCCATAATCAGTTGGTGTGTTAATGTCGGGGATTTCCGCCCTGGTCTTTTTTATAAATTCTGTGACATCACGGTTGGGGGTGTACACATTCACCAGCACCACCAATGCCCCTTCCACGACACCACTGACCATGACGTACCATCCCCCTGGGTCCGTAACCGTCCTGGTCTCGGTAAATCTCGTCCTCTTGCTGATCAGTATAGCTACTCCACTAGCTTCGTCCCATAGCTTGAATGGTACGCCTGTCCCACCCAGCCCTTCCTTACCAGCAGTCAGTCCTTCTCCCTTAGGTGTGTCTCCTGTAGGTAAACTATGTCGGCCTTCAGACTTCTTAGGTGGCCGAAGACTCTGGCTCTTTTCACCAGCCGTTAAGTCTCCTTACGTTCCAGGTAACAATGCTGGTGGTGGGTTTTCTGACTCCCTGGTCCTGCGGGATCAACCTTACTTACCTGGTGGACACGCCCCTGCACTTTTTTAGGGGGTCGTCCAAAATGGCCACAGTCGCCACTCTCACCATGAGGTTGGGTCCCTGCACTCTGGGGTTTCCCTTTGCCCAGGGGGCACCCAACATGGCCTCCAACAATGTGTACACCATGTGGGTGCGCCCCTGCACTCCGTTGTCTCCCTTTGCCCAGAGGCCCTCCCGAGTGGCTGATTGCGGCGCCATCTTGGTTCCTCGCCCTGCTCCATGCCTGCCGAGGCCTTTGTCTGTTTCGCTGCCTATCCTTATCTGTCTTTTTGTTCCCTTTCTGTGCGTCCCTCCTGTCCTGTGGTAAACCACTGAACATACATTACATGTATTATGGTACACTGCCATTGTACTACAGTTCTTACGGTAAATCCCAGCCTGCTGACTCTGTATAAAAGTGTACGCTCTCCTGCACTGCCCCCATTCTTGGGTCCAGCTACAGGAGGCTTTACATTTGCACAATAAAGCCACAATAGTTCACCATTCAGCTCGTGGTCATTGATGGTGGCCATCCACCAAAGACATCTCAGACCCACAGAAGCTCCAACTACTCTACACACGGGTGAGCCCACAAGTCTTCCTCCTCATTCGGGGCGCTCCCACCTACATGGAGGCGATAGAACTACTGAAAGGACAGTATATCAGGACTGTAAATCAGATGTCCGCCCGGCACCCTGGAGTCCTAACCCCCGACCGCGCGGCACCCTCGTGGGCGTCATGAGCCACGCCATCATCCGACCCGGGTGCACCGCACGCCTGTCTCGTGCGGCAGCCAGCTAACTCCAGAGCCCCAAATGCTACTTTTGCGGCCAGAACAAACACCCCAGACAACGCTGCCCAGCACGGAGCGCGACCTGCAACGGGTGTGGCAAGAAGGGCCACTTCGTCACCATTCGCCAGGCCCGATCAGTCGCTGACGTTTCTAGGCCCAACATCGCTACCGCAACATCCCCAATGTGCGATCCAGGGGCGCTGCCATCTTCGCTGCCGCGTGCCACGTGTGGCCCGTGGGGGTCGCCATCTTGGATGTCGCTCACCATGTGCGCCCCGTGGGCGCCGCCATCTTCGGCGCCAGCTTGGAACGCAGCCCAGGACCCCTGCTCGCCTGGCCGTACGCTGGCTGCCGATACCTCCGCCACCGCCGACCAGCCCTCCCACCAACTTCCGCAGCTCGCCTCCATCACCCTCAACCAGTCTCGGCCCCGCAACCTCGCGACCGCTATAACGACTGTATGGACCAATGGGCACGAGACGACCTGCCTCTTCGATTCCGGGAGCACGGAGAGTTTCATACACCCAGGTACGGTAAGGCGTTGCTCCCTTCCGGTTCGCCCCGTGACCCAGAAAATCTCCCTGGCCTCCGGATCCCATTCCGTACAGATCCGGGGGTATGGCGTCGCGACCCTCTCTGTACAGGGCGTAGAGTACAGTAACTTCAGACTCTACGTCCTCCCCCATCTCTGCGCTGCCCTGTTACTGGGTCTCGATTTCCAGTGCCACCTCCAGAGCCTCACCCTAAAGTTCGGCGGACCCCTGTCCCCCCTCACCGTCTGTGGCCTCACGACCCTTAAGGTCGATCCACCCTCATTCTTCGCGAATCTCACCCCGGACTGTAAGCCCGTCGCCACGAGGAGCAGACAGTACAGTGCCCAGGACAGGACCTTTATCGGGTCGGAGATCCAACGACTTCTGCAGGAGGGGGTCATTGAGGCCAGTAACAGACCCTGGAGAGCTCAAGTGGTGGTCTTTAAAACTGGTCATCGACTACAGTCAGATGATCAACCGGTACACGCAGCTCGATGCGTAACCCCTTCCCCACATATCTAACATGGTCAACCAGATTGCGCAGTACCAAGTCTTCTCCACCGTTGACTTGAAATCCGCTTACCACCAGCTCCCCATCCGCCCGGAGGACCGCCAATACACTGCATTCGAAGCAGATGGCCGCCTCTACCATTTCCTTAGGGTTCCCTTCGGCGTCACCAATGGGGTCTCGGTCTTCCAGCGAGAGATGGACCGAATGGTTGACTAGTATGGGCTGCGGTCCACGTTCCCATATCTGGATAACGTCACCATCTGCGGCCACAACCAGCAGGACCACAACGCGAATCTCCAGAAATTCCTCCAGACCTCTAAACTCCTTAACCTTACCTATAATAAGGAGAAATGCGTTTTCCGCACAACCCGCCTAGCCATCCTTGGCTACGTTGTGGAAAATGGAGTCCTAGGGCCCGACCCCGACCGCATGCGCCCCCTCCTGGAACTCCCCCTCCCTCACTGTCCCAAGGCCCTGAAGCGATGCCTGGGATTCTTCTCATATTACGCCCAGTGGGTCCCTAATTATGCGGACAAGGCCCGCCCACTCATCAAGTCCACCATTTTCCCCCTGATGGCTGAGGCCCGCCGGGCCTTCAACCACATCAAGGCGGACATTGCCAAAGCCACGATGCATGCAGTCAACGAGTCCCTCCCATTTCAGGTGGAGAGCGACGCATCAAACGTGGCTCTGGCCGCCGCCCTCAACCAGGAGGGCAGACCCGTGACTTTCTTCTCTCGTACCTTCCATGCCTCTGGAATTCGGCATTCCTCTGTCGAAAAGGAAAGCCATTGTGGAAGCTATGCGACATTGGAGGTATTACCTGGCCGGCATGCGATTCACTTTCCTCACTGACCAACGGTCGGTTGCCTTCATGTTTAGTAACACACAGCGGGGCAAGATTAAGAACGACAAGATCTTGAGGTGGAGGATCGAATTCTCTACCTATAACTACGAGATCTTGTGTCGTCCTGGGAAACTCAATGAGTCCTCAGATGCCCTGTCCCGTGGTACATGTGACAGCGCACAAGCAGACCGTCTTCGCGCCTCCACAATGACCTCTGTCACCCGGGGGTCACCTGGTTCTTCCACTTTATCAAGGCCCGCAACCTGCCTTACTCCATCGAGGAGGTCAGGACCGTGACCAGAGACTGCTAGGTCTGCCCGGAGTGCAAACCGCACTTCTACCGGCTGGACAGAGCGCACATGGTGAAGGCCTCCCGCCCCTTTGAGCGCCTCAGCATTGATTTCAAAGGGCCCCTCCTCTCCACTGACCGCAACGTGTACTTCCTCAACATCATTGATGAGTACTCCAGTTTCCCTTTTGCCATCCCATGCCCTGACATGACTTCTGCCACTGTCACCAAGGCCCTAGACAGTCTCTTCACCTTGTTCGGTTTCCCCACCTACATCCACAGTGATCAGGGCTCCTCATTCATGAGTGATGAGTTGCGTCAGTTCCTGCTCAACAAAGGGATTGCCTCAAGCAGGACTACCAGCTAAAACCCCCGGGGAAACGGACAGGTGGAGAGGGAGAACGCGACAGTCTGGAAGGCCGTCCTGCTGGCCTTTCAGTCTAGGAGTCTCCCAGTCTCCCGCTGGCAGGAGGTCCTCCCCGATGCGCTCCACTCCATCCGGTATCTCCTGTGCACTGCTACCAATGAGACCCCTCATGAACGTGTGTTTGCCTTCCCCAGGAAGTCCACCTCCGGGGTCTTGCTCCCGACCTGGCTGACAGTTCCTGGGCCCGTCCTCCTCCGGAAGCATGCGAGGACCCATAAGTCAGACCCCCCTCATCGAAAAGGTCCTCCTCCTCCATGCGAACCCACAGTACGCCTACGTGGCACACCATGACGGGCGGCAGGACACAGTCTCCCTCCGGGACCTGGCACCCGCTGATTCCCCATCCACCATCACCACTGCCCCCGACCTGGTACCGTCTCCCCCCCTCCGCTGGCAACCATCGCCACCCCGCCCCGGCGACGCCCGTTCCCCCACCGGCTCATCTACTGGGTGAAGGAGAGGACAACACGCTCCTGGAGTCGCAGGTACTCACATCGGCGCCCACACCACAGCCGGGGCTGAGGCGATCGAGGCGGAATGTCAAAGTCCCCGACAGACTCGACCTGTAACTTCGCTTCACCCCCGCTGGACTTTTTTTTAAAACGGGGATGAATGTGGTAAACCACTGAACATACATTACATGTATTATGGTACACTGCCATTGTACTACAGTTATTACAGGAAATCCCAGCCAGCTGGCTCCACCCAGCAGGCTCTGTATAAAAGTATATACTCTCCTGCACTGCCCCCATTCTTGGGTCCAGCTACAGGAGGCTTTACATCGAGCACAATAAAGCCACAATAGTTCACCATTCGTCTCGTGGTCATTGATAGTATATCATGTCCCCCATCCCTCTGTCCCCCCTTGTGTTCTCCCCCTCCTTCTTCCCTGTTCTCCCACCCCCATTTTGGCCAGACGCTCTCTCTCCCCTGAGAGGTGCGCCGCGGCCTCCCTTACTGCCTGTCTTCCCGTGCTCACCCTCCTCACTAGTACGGTGGCTCCCATCCCAGTGCTGGTCTAGCCCTGGCCCTGCTTTACCTACCCAACTCCACTCCCTATCTTTCCCTATTCTGGCTTCCCTTTCCCTGTTTCCCATCAAACTGAGAAAAGAGACGAACACGGAAACGAGGCAGCACAGTCCCGCGCAAAAATATAGTCCATGTTACAGCCTTTGTTTTCGGTCTCTCCTCCACTCTCATTCCCTTTCTTCCTCTGTCCCTGCCGCTTTTACCGCTGCTGCGTCTGCTCTCCCTGCAGGTTATTCGTTTTTACTAACTCGTCGGGCTCCACCGGGGTGCCAAAGTAATGTTCCTTCCACTGGTATGTTACCCAGAGTCTGGCTGGGAACAGCATGCCGAATCGCACACCTTGGGCGAAATTCTCCCGAAATGGCGCGATGTCCGCCGACTGGCGCCCAAAACGGTGCCAATCAGACGGGCATCGCGCCGCCCCAAAGGTGCGGAATGCTCCGCATCTTTGGGGGCCGAGCCCCAACAATGAGGGGCTAGGCCGACGCCGGAGGAATTTCCGCCCCGCCAGCTGGCGGAAACGGCCTTTGTTGCCCCGCCAGCTGGCGCGGAAATTACATGTCGGGGCGGCGCATGCGCGGGAGCGTCAGCGGCTGCTGACAGTTTCCCGCACATGCGCAGTGGAGGGGGTCTCTTCTGCCTCCGCCATGGTGGAGACCGTGGCGGAGGCGGAAGGGAAAGAGTGCCCCCACGGCACAGGCCCGCCCGCGGATCGGTGAGCCCCGAGCGCGTGCCAGGCCACCGTGGGGGCACCCCCTGGGGTCAGATCGGCCCGCGCCCCCCCCCCCCCAGGACCCCGGAGCCCACCCGCGCCGCCTTGTCCCGCCGGTAAATAGGTGCTTTAATTTACGCCGGCGGGACAGGCAATTTATCGGCGGGACTTCGGCCCATCCGGGCCGGAGAATCAAGCGGGGGGGCCCGCCAACCGGCGCGATTCCCGCCCCCGCCGAATCTCCGGTGCCGGAGACTTCGGCAACTGGCGGGGGCGGGATTCACGGCAGGGCACATAATTTGCAAATTTTTTACAGTTCTAGAAACATCCAACAGTAATTGAGGGTATTGGAAACTCCCCAATAACTTTTGTTTTCACATCCCGTGTGACCATTCAACCCTGTCCGATTGTATGGCCAAGGAAAGTGACTTGGGCTTTTCCAAATTCACTTTTGGCTCTGTTTATCACCAAACCCGCCTCCTGAAGTCGATCGAATAACTCCATCAGATGCTTTAAATGTTCTTTCCATGTCTGGCTGAAGATTACCAGATCGTCGATGTATACCGCACAATTGGGTAATCCTGAAACAATTTTGTTAGTTAACCTTTGAAATGTGGCTGGGGCGTTTTTCATGCCAAATAGCACAGCTTTGAATTGGTATATACCATCTGGAGTCACAAAAGCTGAAATCTCCTTCGCCCTTTCGGATAAAGGTACCTGCCAGTAACCTTTGAGTAAATCCAGTTTTGAAATAAAAGCGGATTGTCCCACCTTCTCAATGCAATCCTCCAAGTGTGGGAAAGGAAAAGAATCCATTCTTGTAACTACATTAACCTTTCTATAGTCTATACACAACCATTGGGTACCGTCCAGTTTTGGTACCTTCACTATGGGTGAGCTCCATTGGCTGCAACCCACTTCAATTTTGCCATTTTTAAGCATACTTTCAATCTCTTTGTTAACCTGTGCCCATTTTGAAGGGTTAAATCTATATGGATGTTGTTTAATTGGATCAGCATTTCCCACAACTACATCATTATAGCCATTTTAGTACTTCCCAATTTATCTCCACCAACCTGCCCATGTGATATCAATAACTCTTTCAGGTCAGTCCGTTTTTCCTCTGGAAGGTAACTCAACAATTTATCCCAATTTTTAAGAACATCCTCGTTTTCCAATTTAATTTGAGGTATGTCAAATTCAAAGTCATCTGGATTTGGTTTGTCACTTTGAGTTAAAATCATTAAAACCTCTTCCTTTTGCTCTCACATGACACACTCGGTGAGCTTTCCGTCTATCCGGCGTTCTTACCATATAATTCACCTCACTTAATTTCTTTTCAATCTGATATGGTCCACAAAACCTTGCTTTTAAAGGTTCACCTACCACTGGTAACAATACTAAAATTTTATCTCCACTGGCAAAACTACGAACTTTGGATTTCTTGTCCGCTACCCATTTCATCACATGTTGTGCAACTTTTAAATGCTGTCTAGCCAATTCACCTACTCTATTTAATCGTTCCCTAAAATTTGACACATAATCCAATAATGTAAGTTCCGATTTCTCACTCACCAATTTTTCCTTAATCAATTTAAAAGTCCTCTTACCTCATGACCACAAATTAGTTCAAAAGAACTGAATTTGGTTGACTCATTAGGTGACACCACTGTTTAAAAAAGGAGGTAGGCAGAAAGTGAGTAATTATAGGCCAGTGAGCTTAACTTCGGTAGTAGGGAAGATGCTTGAATCTATCATCAAGGAAGAAATAGCGAGGCATCTGGATGGAAATTGTCCCATTGGACAGACGCAGCATGGGTTCATAAAGGGCAGGTCGTGCCTAACTAATTTAGTGGAATTTTTTGAGGACATTAACAGTGCGATAGATAACGGGGAGCCAATGGATGTGGTATATCTGGATTTCCAGAAAGCCTTTGACAAGGTGCCACACAAAAGGTTGTTGCATAAGATAAAGATGCATGGCATTAAGGGGAAAGTAGTAGCATGGATAGAGGATTGGTTAATTAATAGAAAGCAAAGAATGGGGATTAATGGGTGTTTCTCTGGTTGGCAATCAGTACCTAGTGGTGTCCCTCAGGGATCAGTGTTGGGCCCACAACTGTTCATAATTTACATAGATGATTTGGAGTTGGGGACCAAGGGCAATGTGTCCAAGTTTGCAGACGACACTAAGGTAAGTGGTAAAGCAAAAAGTGCAGAGGATACTGGAAGTCTGCAGACGGATTTGGATAGGCTAAGTGAATGGGCTAGGGTCTGGCAGATGGAATACAATGTTGACAAATGTGAGGTTATCCATTTTGGTAGGAATAACAGCAAAAGGGATTATTATTTAAATGATAAAATATTAAAACATGCTGCTGTGCAGAGAGACCTGGGTGTGCTAGTGCATGAGTCGCAAAAAGTTGGTTTACAGGTGCAACAGGTGATTAAGAAGGCAAATGGAATTTTGTCCTTCATTGCTAGAGGGATGGAGTTTAAGACTAGGGAGGTTCTGCTGCAATTGTATAAGGTGTTAGTGAGGCCACACCTGGAGTATTGTGTTCAGTTTTGGTCTCCTTACTTGAGAAAGGACATACTGGCACTGGAGGGTGTGCAGAGGAGATTCACTAGGTTAATCGCAGAGCTGAAGGGGTTGGATTACGAGGAGAGGTTGAGTAGACTGGGACTGTACTCGGAATTTAGAAGGATGAGGGGGGATCTTATAGAAACATATAAGATTATGAAGGGACTAGATAGGATAGATGCGGGCAGGTTGTTTCCACTGGCGGGTGAAAGCAGAACTAGGGGGCATAGCCTCAAAATAAGGGGAAGTAGATTTAGGACTGAGTTTCGGAGGAACTTCTTCACCCAAAGGGTTGTGAATCTATGGAATTCCTTGCCCAGTGAAGCAGTAGAGGCTCCTTCATTAAATGTTTTTAAGATAAAGATAGATGGTTTTTTGAAGAATAAAGGGATTAAGGGTTATGGTGTTCGGGCCGGAAAGTGGAGCTGAGTCCACAAAAGATCAGCCATGATCTCATTGAATGGTGGAGCAGGCTCGAAAGGGCCAGATGGCCTACTCCTGCTCCTAGTTCTTATGTTCTTATGTTTATCCCCAATTGCAAACAGTACGATTGGAATTCCTTTATCCCAATCCTCTGGATAATCTTGGCAATGAGACGTCGACATTGTCTTTAGTGTCTGATGCCACCTTTCTAACACTCCCTCCGATTCTGGATGGAACGCAGTTGATTTAAATTGTTTTATTCCTAAGCTATCCATAACTTCTTTGAATAACTTTGAGGTCAAATTTGATCCTTGATCTGACTGTATTTCTGTGGGTAGTCCATATCTAGTAAAGAATTTAAGTAACTCCTCCACAATCTTTTTAGATGTAATATTGCGTACTGGAATGGCCTCTGGAAACCTAGTAGACACATCCATTTTCGTCAAAAGATATTTATTCCCACTTTTCGTTTTAGGTAGCGGTCCTACGCAATCAATTAAGACCCTTGTAAAAGATTCCTCAAATGCTGGAATGGGTATTAAGGGTGCTGGTTTTATCACTGCTTGAGGTTTCCCTTTCACTTGACATGTGTGACATGATCGACAAAATTTAACTACAAGCTTAAGTAGTCCAGGCCAATAGAAATGTTTTTGGATTTTAGCTTGAATTTTCCTTATTCCCAAATGACCTCCCACTGGTACCTCATGTGCTACTCGCAACACTTCCCTTCTATACACTACCGGCAGTACAACATGATGAACTTCTTCCCACTTTTCATCTGCCCGCATATGTAAAGGTCTCCATTTTCTCATCAATACATCACTTTTACGGTAATAACACTCTGGTATACACTCAGATTCCTCTTCCGTGTATGCTTTCTGATACATCGGGTTTATTTCTACATCTTTCTGTTGTAACTCCGACAATTTTCCTAAACTAAAAATATCCGCCTTATCCTCCACCTGTTCTTGTTCTTTTCCAACCATGTGATCAAATATCGTTTCTGATAATGGCACTTCAACTTTATCTTGACTCTCTGATTTCTCCTCTTGTCTTAACCTGTGACTTTGCGACCTTGTTACTACACAATCCGGAAAAATCCCAGGATACTCGTCCTTCAACACTTCAGTTGTCTGATTTTCCACTGGCTTATCAACCACAATAGGCATCACTCCCACCTGCGATCCAGCTATATCATTACCCAAGATAAACTGTATTCCTGGACAAGATTGTTTCTCTATTATTCCTACTACCACTTCACCACTCTTCACTGGACTTTCCAATCTTACCTCATATAATGGAACACTACTCTTCTCACCCTGAATACCACGTATTACCATCTTTTCTGGCAATATTCTTCCCAAACTACATAACTCCTCATCTCTGACCATTAAATATTGACTAGCTCTCGTATTTCTTAAAATTTGTGACTTCTTTACCTGCTCTTTTTGGTACACATGAGTAAACTTTACCCACACAAGTAAATTCTTTAAAGAGATCTGGCATCTTCTTATCAATCACCTCTTGATCAGCCTGTACAATATTTTGCACCTCCTTCGCTTCACTTGGGCTTTCCTTTACCACTTTAACAACCCCCACTGTCTTATGCTGTTTTACTACATCAGCCTTCCCAGTGCTTTTCTTCAGCCACCAACACTGTGAGTTTACATGACAGAGTTTATTACAGTGAAAATATTGTAAACTTTTCATTTCTCTTCTGCCGTCCTGGATTTCTTTTTGAATCTGAGGTACACTCTCCTTATTATCTCCCATCAGATCACCTTTACCTCTACCACTTGAGTATTTCTCTTTTCCCCAGTTTCTTTCCCTCACAGGCTGAAACTGATGTTGGAAATCAAGCTTTGATTAATGAACTAATTCATAATCATTTGCCATTTCTGCTGCTAACCTTGCAGTTTTAACCCTCTGCTCTTCCACATGAGTTTTCACTACATCAGGAATTGAATTTTTAAACTCCTCCAAAAGAATAATTTCTCTGAGAGCTTCATACGTTAGGACTATTTTCAAAGCTCTTATCCACCTATCAAAGTTACTCTTTTGATCCTTTCAAACTCCATGTCTGTTTGGCCAGGTTCTTTCCTTAAATTTCTAAACCTTTGTCTGTAGGCTTCAGGCACTAGTTCATATACACCGAAGATAGATTTTTTCACCTCCTCACATGTCCCAGATACCTCCTCTGATAGTGATGCAAACACTTCACTGGCTCTACCTATCAACTTTGTTTGAATCAGTCATACCCACATGTCCTGTGGCCATTTCATTTGTTTAGCTACCTTCTCAAATGAAATGAAAAAGGCTTCTACCTCCTTCTCATCAAACCTTGGCAATGCATGGACATATTTAAATAGATCCCCACCATGACGCTCTTTCTCTTTATCCTCATCACTATCCTCCAACTGTACATTTCCATTTACATCTGCCAGTTTTAACTGACTGTCATGTTTCATGGCATTTTCAGAAGTTCAAACTCTCTATCTTGTTCCCTTTTCTCCCTTTCACTTTTCTTTTTCCTTGATCTGTATCTCCCTTTCTCTCTCTTTTTCCCTTTCCTCGCTCTCTTTTTCTTTGTCCCTCGTTGCGTATTCAAGCTGCTTTAATACTTTCTCATGTTCCAGTTGTTTAATCTGTAACTGAATTTTAGCCAGTTCTAATGAGTCAGACTGTATCTCAGGCAATTTTAAATGCTCAGCTCGCACCGTAAGTACCTCTTCTTTTCGTATTCTGTTAGGTAATGTTAACTGCAATGTTTTTGCCAAATCAAAAAGCCTGTTTTTACTCTCTGTTCGTAAGGTACTGCGTGTGACCGTCTCCACCCCCAAAAACTTCAGAGCCTCTAAAAGAGCTATTGTCCACAACACACTCCCTACTTAAACTGGAATACCACATCTGAAGAGCAACCACAATATGCTCACCCCTCACTGTCTTTAAATTCACAAGGCCAACCCAATAGATAGACTTTTATCCCCCTCGAGCCCCCAATTTGTTATGGGCCAGGGTTTAGAGAACATCAAAGTGTATCATGGAGTTCACTTGACCCACAACTTTTAATCAATTGTGGTTATGGGGAGCACAAGGGCCTATTTTACTGGTGTGATACAACAGCGATCTAAAGTACTTTTAAAACAAGACCATGTTTATTTATGAATCCAGTTAACACTTTATAAACCCACAGTAAACATCTTAACAACTATCAACACCAATAATCCCCACTGATACAATATTCTATAAGTAACCCTTCATAACTTTCCTAACAACATCCATAAGACAAAAGACCCTTTTTAGAGAAAGACAGCATGTTTAATTCTCTACAGAAACAGGTATTATGTTGAAATCCTCAAATTATCTGGAGACAGTCTTTAGGTTGCAGAGAGATCAATACACCCATTCTTTCTGTGACTGCAGCTTCTTCAACTCCAAAACGAAACTAAAACACACAGACACACACCAGCCTTTTTGCTCAAAGCGAAAGTAAAAGCAGAGTCACAGCTCAGCTCCACCCACACACTGCCATCACTGCAGCTATTTGATAAATACCCATTTCTTAAAGGTACATCCACTACAGCTATTTGATAAACATCTATTTCTTAAAGGTACTCTCACATGACACAGCCATGATCCTATCGAATGGTGGAGCAGGCTCAAGGGGCAGAATGGCTTACTCCTGTTCCTATTGCTTATGGTCTTGTTGACAAAGATAAACACAGGATTGGTAATGATACTCTGCAGGCACACATCTATCATTTGGACATTGCTGCAGATAGCTCCCCCCCCCCCCAACTCTGAAATGTAAATGAAGGGCAAGGTCCAATTTAGATTACCAAAGTTGAATAAGTGAGAGAAGGTGAGATAAATCAGAAATGTAAATGTGACTATTCAGAAACCAGTTAGTGCTTTGAAACTACTCTTCAAATATTGGCAAATCAAGTTAGAAGAGATGTCTTTGCCAGTAAAACTTAAAATAAACAGATTGCAACCGATTAAAATAATGAACAATGGAATTTCATGTGAATGTTGTCAGTATCAATGTGCGTATTCAAACTACCTATTTTCACAGTAAAGGGGTAAATTTAGTGTTAATGATATGAATGCAGAACAGTAATGCAAAATTTATGCCATTGGCCACCCTACACTATAATGGTACAAAGGCAACAATTTTAACTTTGGATGATAGCTATAGGATCAGCGGTGTACCTCTCCTGTCTTTCCATGCATTGAAGTCAATGCCGACTGAGAGACTTTAAAATTTCCTGCAATAAGACAGAAAACATTATAAAGTAGACAAAACAATCTTAACATTAGAACTAAAAAGAGTCACTACATTATGGTACAGACCTAGAATATTCCCACAAAAAGGAAATCTCCATGAATGAGAAAATAGAAACCGGTGGGAATGAAAAGTTTTCATCGGGCATGATAGAGACCTAGAGAAAAACTTGCCAAGAATGTTCAGTCGACTGTGATCAGTGGGCTAAGTGAACCACAGGTGGGAGCTGTTGACCAGGATTCTGGTGAGTCTTAAGTTTTGTCTGGGTACCTTCAAGAAAAAGTAATTTAGAATTGATGCACTTTTAATTACGACGAGACGAGAGTAGAATGTAATCGAGGCTTTATTACACAGAGATGTGTGGCCTCCTACAGCAGCTTATGAAATGGCTGCTGTTCGGAGAGCACACACATTTATACTCCGCCTACTGGGGGGAGCCAGCAGGCAGGGATCAACCCTCGTAGCTGTAGGACAGGGGCCTTACCGTAATACCCATATATACAATATAATACAACAGTGGTGACTACCACATTCACCCCCTGTTAAGAATGAGTCCAGCGGTGGTGGTGGAAAACTATATACATACAGATTGGTTTTAAAATTACAGAGAAGGTTACAAATTTAGACAATCGGGCGCCTTGATCTGTCGTTGAGAGCACCGCAGTGCTGGTGGTGACTCAGGCGTCGGCTTGGTCTTCGGTGACTCTGGGAGCGTGTCGAAATCCTCTTCATCCCCGGGCGGGAGCAAAGGCAGGACGGATTTTCCTGGGGCGGGGGCTGCGGTGGGGTGCGCCGGGGGAGGGGAGGGTGGCGCCAGGGCAGGGGGGGGGGGACCTAGCTGGTGCCAGATCCCTGAGGGAGACTGTGTCTTGGTGGCAGTCGGGGTACGCTGGTTTGCGTGGAATAGCTGTACTCTCTCAACCAACGGGTTCGCCTTGTGGAGCCGCACTTGCTTGCGGAGGAGAACGGGTCCTGAAGCTGCCAGCCACGTTGGGAGCGAAACCCCGGAGGTGGACTTCCTGGGGAAGGCAAACAGACGTTAAGGGGGGGTTTCGTTGGTCGCGGTGCACAGGAGCGACCAAATGGAGTGAAGTGCGTCGGGGAGGACCTCCTGCCAGCGGCAGGCCGGGAGATCTCTGGACCGTAGGGCCAGCTGGGCGGCCCTCCAGACTGTGCAATTCTCCCGCTCCACCTGCCCGTTTCCCCTGGGGTTATAGCTGGTCGTCCTGCTCGAGGCAATGCCTCTGTTGAGCAGGTACTGGGGCAGCTCCTCGCTCATAAATGAGGATCCCCGGTCGCTGCGGACGTAGGCGGGGAAACCGAACAGAGCGAAGATGGTGTTGAGGGCTTTGATGACGGTGGCAGACGTCATATCGGGGCATGGGACAGCGAAGGGGAATCGGAAATACTTGTCGACCACATTCAGAAAGTACGTGTTGCGGTCGGTGGAGGGGAGGGACCCTTTAAAGTCCACGCTGAGGCGTTCAAAGGGGCGGGAGGCCTTCACCAGGCGCGCATTGTCTGGCCGGTAGAAGTGCGGTTTACACTCCGCACAGACCTGGCAGTCTCTGGTGATAGCCCTGACTTCCTCGATGGAGTAGGGCAGAGTGCGAGCCTTAATGAAGTGGTAAAAGCGGGTGTCTCCCAGGTGACAGAGATCGTCGTGCAGGGTCCGGAGTCGGTACACTTGTGCGCTGGCACATGTACCTCGGGCATCGGCGGGCTCGTTGAGCTTACCGGGGCGATACAAAATTGCGTAATTGTAGGTGGAGAGGTCGATCCGCCACCTCAAGATTTTATCATTTTTTATCTTACCCCGCTGTGGGTTGTTAAACATGAAGGCAACCGACCGTTGGTCAGTGAGGAGAATGAATCTCCTGCCGGCCAGATAATGCCTCCAATGTCGCACAGCTTCAACGATCACTTGGGCCTCCTTTTCGACGGAGTGTCGAATTCCGGAGGCATGGAGGGTGCGGGAAAAGAATGCCACGGGCCTGCCTGGTTGAGGGTGGCGGCCAGAGCGACGTCTGATGCATCGCGCTCGACTTGGAAGGGGAGCGTCTCGTCGACCATGTGCATCGCGGCCTTGGCGATGTCGGCCTTGTGGATTGAATGAGTGGGCGGGCCTTGTCCGCATAGTTTGGGACCCACTGGGCGTAATACGAAAAGACCCCCAGGCATCGTTTGAGGGCCATGGGGCAGTGGGGGAGAGGGAGTTCCATGAGGGGGCGCATGCGATCAGGGTCGGGCCCTGGAACTCCGTTCTGAACCACATAGCCGAGGTTTGTGCTGAACACACACTTCGCCTTGTTGTAAGTTAGGATGAGGAGAGTGGCGGTGTGGAGAAATTTGGAAAGGTTAGCGTCGTGGTCCTGCTGGTCGTGGCCGCAGATGGTGACGTTGTCCAGGTACGGGAAAGTGGCCTGCAGCCCGTACTGGTCAACCATTCGGTCCATCTCCCGTTGGAAGACCGAGACCCCATTGGTGACGCCGAAGGGAACCCTAAGGAAACGGTAAAGGCGGCCGTCTGCTTCAAACGCAGTGTGTGGGCGGTCCGCCTTACGAATGGGGAGCTGGTGGTAGGCAGATTTTAGGTCCACTGTCGAGAAGACCCGGTACTGTGTAATCTGATTGACCATATCAGATATGCGTGGGAGGGGGTACGCGTCGAGCTGCGTGTACCGATTTATGGTCTGACTGTAGTCAATTACCATCCTGTTTTTCTCCCCGGTTTTCACCGCTACCACTTGGGCTCTCCAGGGGCTGTAGCTGGCCTCGATGATACCTTCCTGCAGCAGCCGCTGGACCTCAGACCTGATGAAGGTCCCGTCCTGGGCGCTGTACCATCTGCTCCTGGTGGCGACGGGTTTGCAATCCGGGGTGAGGTTTGCAAACAGAGAAGGTGGGTCGACGTTAAGTGTCGCAAGGCCACAAACAGTAAGGGGTGGTAGGGGCCCGCCAAATTTCAAGATTAGGCTCTAGAGGTTGCACTGGAAGTCCAGGCCAAGTAGCAAGGCAGCGCAGATGTTCGGGAAGACGTAGAGCCAGAAGCCTCTGAACTGTACGCCTTGGAAGGTGAGGGTGGCGATGCAGTACCCCGGATCGCCATGTAGTGGGATCCGGAGGCCAGGGAGATTCTTTGGTTAGCGGGGTGTACCGCAAGGGAGCAGCGCCTTACCGTATCGGGGTGGATGAAGTTCTCAGTGCTCCCGGAGTCCAGAAGACAGGATATCTCGTGCCCGTCGACTTGACCTTTGTCGAAGCGGTCGCGAGGTTGTGCGGTCGAGACTGGTCGATCATGACCGAGGCGAGATGAGGCTGGTCATCGGCGGTTGCAGGCGATGAGTGGCCCAATGAGGTGCCTGACGGGCAGGGGTCCTGAGGCGGGTAAGATGGCAGTGCCCACGGGCCGCACGTGTCCTGGGGCAGGCAAGATGGCGGCGCCCTCGGGCCGCACGTGTCCTGAGGCAGGCAAGATGCGGTGCCCATTGGTTCTGAGGCAAGCAAGATGGCGGCGCCCATGGGCCGCACGTGTTGTGAGGAGAGGAAGATGGCGCCGCCCACTGGCCACACGTGGAGGGTGCCGGGACAATAACAGCGATTGAGCGGGCCTGGCACATTGCAGCGAAATGTCCTTTCTTGCCACAGACCTTGCTGGGGGTGTTTTGTCTGTCCGCAAAAGTAGCACTTGGGTCCCCCAGCGTTGGTTGGCTGCTGCGCAGCGCAGGCGTGGGGTTGGCTGAGGGCAGTCGCTGATGGGGTCCACGATGGGGTGGCCGCTGGCTGGTTCCACGACGCACAGGGGCGGTTGGCCATGCGGTCGGGGGCATAAGCCTGTACGTTGCGTGAGGCGACCGTGAGCGAGAACATAGAACATAGAACATAGAAAATACAGCACAGAACAGACCCTTCGGCCCACGATGTTGTGCCGAACCTTTGTCCTAGATTAATCATAGATTATCATTGCATTTACAGTGCAGAAGGAGGCCATTCGGCCCTTTAAGTCTGCACCGGCTCTTGGAAAGAGCACCCTACCCAAACTCAACACCTCCACCCAACACCAAGGGCAATTTTGGACACTTAGGGCAATTTATCACGGCCAATCCACCTAACCTGCACATCTTTGGACTGTGGGAGGAAACCGGAGCACCCGGAGGAAACCCACGCAGACACGGGGAGGATGTGCAGACTCCGCACAGACAGTGATCCAAGCCGGAATCGAACCTGGGACTCTGGACCTGTGAAGCAATTGTGCTATCCACAATGCTACCGTGCTGCCCTTAAGAACAAATAAATCTACACTATATCATTTTACCGTAATCCATGCACCTATCCCATAGCTGCTTGAAGGTCCCTAATGTTTCCGACTCAACTACTTCCACAGGCAGTGCATTCCATGCCTCCACTACCTCTGATATCCCTCCTATATCTTCCACCTTTCACCTTAAATTTATGTCCCCTTGTAATGGTTTGTTCCACCCAGGGAAAAAGTCTCTGACTGTCTACTCTATCTATTCCCCTGATCATCTTATAAACCTCTATCAAGTTTGATGGGAAATGTTCAGAATGGAGTACAGTCACAAGTGGAGTACCACAAGGATCTGTTCTGGGGCCGTTGCTGTTTGTCATTTTTATCAATGACCTAGAGGAAGGCGCAGAAGGGTGGGTGAGTAAATTTGCAGACGATACTAAAGTTGGTGGTGTTGTCGATAGTGTGGAAGGATGTAGCAGGTTACAGAGGGATATAGATAAGCTGCAGAGCTGGGCTGAGAGGTGGCAAATGGAGTTTAATGTAGAGAAGTGTGAGGTGATTCACTTTGGAAGGAATAACAGGAATGCGGAATATTTGGCTAATGGTAAAGTTCTTGAAAGTGTGGATGAGCAGAGGGATCTAGGTGTCCATGTACATAGATCCCTGAAAGTTGCCACCCAGGTTGATAGGGTTGTGAAGAAGGCCTATGGAGTGTTGGCCTTTATTGGTAGAGGGATTGAGTTCCGGAGTCGGGAGGTCATGTTGCAGCTGTACAGAACTCTGGTACGGCCGCATTTGGAGTATTGCGTACAGTTCTGGTCACCGCATTATAGGAAGGACGTGGAGGCTTTGGAGCGGGTGCAGAGGAGATTTACCAGGATGTTGCCTGGTATGGAGGGAAAATCTTATGAGGAAAGGCTGATGGACTTGAGGTTGTTTTCGTTGGAGAGAAGAAGGTTAAGAGGAGACTTAATAGAGGCATACAAAATGATCAGGGGGTTGGATAGGGTGGACAGTGAGAGCCTTCTCCCGCGGATGGATATGGCTGGCACGAGGGGACATAACTTTAAACTGAGGGGTAATAGATATAGGACAGAGGTCAGAGGTAGGTTCTTTACGCAAAGAGTAGTGAGGCCGTGGAATGCCCTACCTGCTACAGTAGTGAACTCGCCAACATTGAGGGCATTTAAAAGTTTATTGGATAAACATATGGATGATAATGGCATAGTGTAGGTTAGATGGCTTTTGTTTCGGTGCAACATCGTGGGCCGAAGGGCCTGTACTGCGCTGTATTGTTCTATGTTCTATGTTCTAAGTCGCCCCTCATCCTTCTCCGTTCTAATGAGAAAAGGCCTAGCACCCTCAACCCTTCCTCGTAAGACCTACTCTCCATTCCAGGCAACATCCTGGTAAAGCCCCTGGAAACCCGCAGTACGCCTACGTAGCGTACCCCGACAGCCGCCAAGACACAGTCTCCCTCAGGGACCTGGCACCAGCTGGGTCCCCACACACCCCCACCTCTGCCCTGGCACCACCCTCCCTTCCCCCAGCGCACCCCATCACAGCCCCCGCTCCAGGACAATCCGTCCTCCCCTTGGTCCCACCTGGGGATGAAGAGGATGTCGACACGCTCCCGGAGTCACCGGCAACCGAGCCAACGCCTGACTCAAAACCAGCACTGTGGCGCTCTCAATGGCGAATCAAGTCGCCCGACCGTCTAAATTTGTAACCTTCTCTGAAATTTTAATGACAACCTGTATGTAAATAGTTTTCCACCACCCCCGCTGGACTCATTTTTAAAAAAATATATATTTTATTCAAGTTTTCAAACACAATTTTTCCTCCTTACAAATCAACAAAAACGATAACACGATAATAGATAACATTGTTTAAATAAAGTAGTGAACTAACAAAGTAACACAAAATAGTGCTCCCCCGCCCCTCCACCCCATCTAGAACAAAAACAATTAACCCCCCCCCTCTCTTTCTGGGCTGCTGCTGCTGGCTGTCTATTTTCCCCCTAACGTTCCGCTAGATAGTCGAGGAATGTTGCCACCGCCTGGAGAACCCCTGAGCCGATCCTCTCAGCGCAAACTTAATCCGTTCCAGCTTTATGAACCCTGCCATATCGTTTATCCAGGCCTCCACGCCGGGGGGTTTCGCTTCCTTCCACATGAGTAAAATCCTTCGCCGGGCTACCAGGGACGCAAAGGCCACAATATCGGCCTCTTTCGCCTCCTGCACTCCCGGCTCATCCGCTACCCCAAATATAGCTAACCCCCAGCTTGGCGTGACCCGGACCTTCACCACCTTCGAGATCACTCTTGCCACTCCCCTCCTCCAATGCTGGACACGACCAAAACTTATGTGTGTGGTTCGCCGGGCTTCCCCCCCACCTCCCGCACTTGTCCTCCACTCCGACGAACCTGCTCAACCTCGCTCCCGTTATGTGTGCTCTATGTAGCACCTTAAATTGTATCAGGCTAAGCCTGGCACACGAGGAAGAGGAATTTACCCTACTTAGGGCATCAGCCCACAAACCCTCCTCAATCTCCTCCCCGAGCTCTTCTTCCCATTTTCCTTTCAGCTCGTCTACCAGCTTCTCCCCCTCTTCTCTCACCTCCCGGTATATTTCGGACACTTTGCCCTTTCCGACCCACCCCCCCGAAAGCACTCTATCCTGGATCCCCTGTGTCGGGAGCAGCGGAAATTCCCTCACCTGTTGTCTCGTGAATGCCCTCACCTGCATATATCTAAAGATATTCCCCGGAGGCAACTCATACTTTTCCTCTAGCGCTCCCAAGCTCGCAAACGTCCCATCTATAAATAAGTCTCCCATTCTCCTAATTCCTGCCCAGTGCCAGCTCTGGAACCCTCCGTCCAACCTTCCTGGGGCAAACCTATGGTTGTTCCTGATCGGGGACCACACCGAGGCTCCCAATACACCCTTCTGTCGCCCCCATTGCCCCCAGATACTTAATGTTGCCGCCACCACTGGGTTTGTGGTAAACTTTTTTGGGGAGAGCGGTAGCAGCGCCGTCACCAGCACTTTTAAGCTCGTTCCTTTACAGGATGCCATCTCCAGCCTTTTCCACGCCGCCCCCTCTCCCTCTATCATCCACTTGCGGATCATCGCCACATTGGCGGCCCAGTAATAGTCGCCCAAGTTCGGCAACGCCAGTCCCCCTCTGTCCCTGCTACGTTGCAGGAACCCCCTCCTTACCCTCGGGGCCTTCCCTGCCCACACAAAGCCCATGATGCTCCTATCTATTTTCTTGAAAAAGGCCTTAGTGATCAATATGGGGAGACATTGAAACACAAATAGAAACCTCGGGAGGACCATCATCTTAATCGCCTGCACTCTGCCCGCCAGTGACAGCGGCAGCATATCCCACCTTTTGAAATCCTCTTCCATTTGCTCCACCAGCCGAGTCAGATTGAGTTTGTGTAAGGTTCCCCAGCTCCTGGCTATCTGAATCCCCAGATATCGGAAGTTTCTTTCCACTCTCCTTAGCAGCAGGCCATCTATCCCTCTACTCTGGTCCCCAGGGTGTATTACGAAAAGCTCACTCTTTCCCATGTTTAGCCTATATCCCGAGAAATCTCCAAACTCCCTCAATATCTGCATAACCTCTGTCATCCCCCCCCACTGGATCCGCCACATACAGCAGTAGGTCATCTGTGTAGAGTGATACTCGGTGTTCCTCTCCCCCTCTAACCACCCCTCTCCATTTCCTGGAGTCTCTCAGCGCTATGGCCAGTGGTTCAATTGCCTGCCTTGTTCATCTATGTAACCGAAAATACTCCAATCTTTGCCGATTTGTGACTACACTTGGGGCCCCATAGAGGAGTTTAACCCAGCTGACAAACCCCTCCCCGAACCCAAACCTCCTCAGAACCTCCCATAAATACTCCCACTCTACCCTATCAAATGCCTTCTCTGCATCCATTGCCGCCACTATCTCTGCCTCCCCCTCTGCTGGGGGCAACATTATCACCCCCAATAGCCGTCGCACGTTGACATTCAATTGTTTCCCCTTTACAAACCCTGTCTGATCTTCGTGCACCACCCCCGGGACACAATCCTCTATCCTCATTGTCAGCACTTTTGCCAACAACTTGGCGTCCACATTCAGGAGCGAGATAGGCCTGTAAGACCCGCATTGCAGCGGATCTTTATCTCGCTTCAGCATTAGTGATATCGTTGCCTCCGAAATTGTCGGGGGTAGAATCCCCCTTTCTCTGGCCTCGTTAAAGGTTCTTACCAACAGCGGGGCCAACAGGTCCACGTATTTCCTGTAAAATTCCACCGGGAACCCGTCAGGTCCCGGGGCCTTCCCTGCCTGCATGTTCCCCAGCCCTTTGGTCACCTCGTCCACCCCAATTGGCGCCCCCAGGCCTGCCACCTCCTGCTCCTCCACCCTCGGGAACCTTAGTTGGTCCAGAAACTGCTGCATTCCCTCTTTTTCCTCCGGAGGTTGGGACCTACATAACCTCTCATAAAAGGTCTTAAACACCTCATTTACCTCGCCGCTGTCCTCTTACGAAGCTGGTGGGCCAACAGGCGACTCGCCTTTTCCCCATATTCATATCTCATCCCCTGTGCCTTCCTCCACTGTGCCTCTGCCTTCCCTGTGGTCAGCAGGTCAAACTCCGTCTGGAGTCTTCGCCTCTCCCTATATAGTCCTTCGTCCGGGGCCTCCGCATATCTTTTATCCACACTCAAAATCTCTCCCCGTAATCTCTCCCTCTCTTTGGCCTCTGTTTTCCCCTTGTGATCCCTGATGGAGATCAACTCTCCCCTGACCACCGCCTTCAGCGCTTCCCATACTACCCCCACTCGGACCACCCCATCATCATTGGCCTCCAGGTATCTTTCGATACATCCCCACACCCTTCCGCAGACTCCCTCATCCGCCAATAATCCCACATCCAGTCGCCAGAGTCGGCGCTGTTCCCTCTCCTCTCCTAGTTCCAGATCCACCCAATTCGGGGCATGGTCTGAAACAGCTATGGCTGAGTACTCCGTTCCTTCCACCCTCAAAATCAGTGACCTTCCCAAAATGAAGAAATCTATCCGGGGGTATACCTTATGGACATGGGAGAAAAAGGAGAACTCTTTGGCCAGCGGCCTAGCAAATCTCCACGGATCCACTCCCCCCATTTGGTCCATAAACCCCCTAAGCACCTTGGCCGCTGCCGGCCTTCGTCCGGTCCTGGATCTAGATCTATCTAACCCTGGGTCTAGCATGGTATTGAAGTCCCCCCCCCATTACCAGATATCCTACCTCCAGGTCCGGGATACGTCCCAGCATCCACTTCATAAATCCCGTATCGTCCCAGTTTGGGGCATATACATTGACCAGCACGACCTCCATTCCCTGCAGTCTGCCACTCACCATCACATATCTGCCCCGCTGTCCGCTACAATGTTCCTAGCCTCGAACGACACCCGTTTCCCCACCAATATGGCCACCCCTCTATTCTTTGCGTCCTGCCCTGAGTGGATCACCTGTCCCACCCATCCTTTCCTTAACCTAACCTGGTCCGCCACCTTCAGATGCGTCTCTTGAAGCATGGCCACGTCTGCCTTCAGTCCTTTTAAGTGCGCGAACACTCGGGCCCTCTTAATCGGCCCATTAGGCCTCTCACGTTCAACGTGATCAGCCAGACTGGGGGGGCTGCCTGCCCCCCTCCCCTGTCGACTAGCCATCACGCACTCTGGGCCAGTCCCATGTCCAGGTCCCGCGCACCCACCAGTCCCCCAGGCGGCGCATTCCCGCCCCGACCACCTCTTCTCTTACCAGCTCCCTTTCGATCTCAGCAGCAGCAACCCAGTTATCCCCCCCCCACCCCGCTGCCCCCCCCCCCCCCCCCGCTAGATCCCCATCTAGCATGGTTACTCCCCCCATATTGCTTCCGAAAGTCAGCTGACTTCAACTGACCCCGGCTTCTCCCGCTCTCTCCTTGAAACCCCCCGGGTGTGGAACTCCCATCCTCCTTGCGCCTATCTTCCTGCCATCATCTCTCTCGCGCGGGAAAAGACCCGCGCTTTCCTAGAACCGTCCCGCCCCTATGGCGCAGCTCCCCCTACAGCCCCGTTCCCATTCCCCATCCCCCGCCTATGTCTCTTTTTCCCCCCCACCGGCGCCCACATTTCTCAGTGTGTCCCCCGTCAAAGACCGTCCCAATACAGTGAACCTCCCTTTCCCCAATTTACATTTCTATACATCAACATTGTCGTTTCCCCTCCAACATCAGTCCCTCAGTTGTGGTCCAGTTTCTCTTTTTGGATGAAGGTCCATGCTTCTTCCGAAGTTTCAAAATAGTAATGTCTATCATGGTACGTGACCCATAATCGCGCCGGCTGCAACATCCCGAACTTTACTTTCTTCTTATGCAGCACCTCCTTGGCTCGATTGAAACTCGCCCTCCTTCTCGCCACCTCCGCGCTCCAGTCCTGATACACTCGTATCACCGCATTCTCCCATCTGCTACTTCGTACCTTCTTGGCCCAGCTCAAAACAACCTCTCTGTCGTTGAAGCGGTGAAATCTCACGACCATCGCCCTTGGTGGTTCTCCAGCCTTTGGTCTCCTCGTAGGGACCCGGTGAGCCCCTTCCACTTCCAAGGGGCCCGAGGGGGCCTCAGCTCCCATTAGCGAATGTAGCATCGTGCTCTCATAAGCCCCGCCGTCAGCGCCTTCCACTCCCTCGGGAGACCCAGGATCCGGAGGTTCTTTCTCCTTGATCTATTTTCCAGGACTTCAATTCTTTCGATGCATTTCTTATGTAGCGCCTCGTGCGTCTCCATTTTGACCGCGAGGCCCAAGACCTCATCCTCGTTTTCAGTTACCTTCTGCTCCACCACACGGAGCTCTATCGCCTGGGCCTTTTGTGTCTCTTTGAGACCCTCGATTGCCAGTAACATCGGGGCCAGCACCTCCTTTTTTAACTCCTCCACACACCGTCTGAGAAATTCATCCTGGTCCGGTCCCCATGTCGCCTGGGTTCCCTCCGACGCCATCTTGTTTCTTTCTTTCCTCTGCCGCTGCCCTCGAGGATCCTCCGTGATCTGGCCACCGCTGCCGATCTTTTTCTTGCACACTGGTTGGGACTCCTTGTTGCTTCACCCCACACCGGGTTTTGTCGCGGAAATTTCCCGTTGGGGCTCTCAAAAAGAGCCCGAACGTCCGTCAGAGCTGGAGCCGCCGAAACGTGCGGCTTAGCTGAGCATCGCCGCAACCGGAAGTCCCGCAGGACTCATTTTTAACAGGGGGTGAATGTGGTAGTCACCACTGTTGTATTATATTGTATATGCTGCACTGCCGACGAGGGTATTACGGTAAGGCCCCTGTACTACAGGTACGGGGGTAGATCCCTGCCTGCTGGCTCCGCCCAGTAGGTGGAGTATAAATGTGCCATTTCGGCAGCAGCTGTAGGAGGCCACACATCTCTGTGTAATAAAGCTTCATTGCTCTCTACTCTCGTCTCGTCGTAATTGATAGTGCATCATTGTCCAAGTACGGAAATGTTGCCCGCAGCCCGTACTGGTCAACCATTTGGTCCATCGATGAAGATGGCGGCCAAGATGGCGGCCCCCATGAGTCGCACATGGCGGGCCGTGTGGGAGATGGCCACCAAGATAGCGGCCGCCATGAGTCACATGTGTTGGGTAGAGTCAAAGATGGCTGCCCCCAAGGACAGCATGAGGCAGATGACGCGTCCGGAGGGGGCGGTGCCGGCAGGCACGCAGCCACGCTGCGTGGTCTGCGGGCCTGTGAATCTGAAAGTCGGACTTGTGGTTTCGAGATTTTGGATCTGGCCAGGCAAACTTAGGAAAAGTGTCCTTTCTTGACGCAGTCGCTACAGGTCGCGTTCCGAGCCGGACAACGCAGCCTGGGGTGCAGGTGCTGGCCGCAGAAATAGCAGGGCAGCCCCCCGGGTTGGGCGGGCAGCCGCGTGGCACAGGCCTGGGGCACCTTCTGGTCGGGTGTCCAAGAGGGGGTTGCGTGGTCGGAGGGGAAAGTGTTGAGGCTCTGAAACGCTACTTCGAAGGAGGTGGATAGTTTTACCATCTCTTCTAGGTCGAGGGCGCCCTTTTCGAGCAGGCGCTGTCTGACGTTGTTGGACCGGACTCCAGACACATAGGCGTCCCGGACGGCGTGTTCCATGTGCAGGCCTTGACGTCCTGGTAGTTGCAGTTTCGCTCGAGTACTTTCAGATCACATGGGTATTCCTCCAGCGATTCCCCGGGGCGTTGGCGGCGAGTGGTGAGGAGATACCACGCGAACACTTTGTTCACCGGCCTCATGTACTGCCTTTTCAGGATCGCGACCTCGTCTGCGTACGTGGTCGCTTCCTCGATCTGCACGGAGATTCGATGGCTCACCCGAGCGTGGAGGAGGCTCAGTTTCTGTTCCTCAGTGACGGAGGGCGAGGAGGAGGCAGCGAGGTAGGCCTCAAAACAGCGGAGCCAGTGCAACAAAATCCCTTTGGCTTCAGCGGCCTGTGGGTCGAGTTCCAGTCGATCAGGTTTGAGGGCTGCTTCCATCGCGATGTTGTAGCTGATTAAATTGATGCAATCATCAATTCACACGAGGCGGAGAGTTGAAGTGAACAGTGGTTTTAATCAGCTAGAACTGTGCCTGTCTGCGACTGCTCTGCACTGAGAGCCGCCTGCAGGGCAGCAGATCTATATACCTCCCCTGAGGGGGCGGAGCCGGGGCAGGGCCCCCAAGGGCACCAACATGATATAATGCAATGTAATGTAATACAATGGTCCATAGGTGGAGCCCACAAGGGCATCAACATAGTACAATGTAATGTAATACAGTGGTGAATGGTTGCTGTAATACATTCACCACACCCTCGATCTCCCAAACCTCCACGGATCCAACCCCTCCTCTCCCCCCTCCCCCCATGTGCTCCATGAACCCCCTTAGCTCCTTCGCTGTTGTCGACAGCCTCCCCGATCTCGAACTCAACCGATCCAGTCTCGAATCTAGAACCGTAGAATCCACCCCGTCCCCCATAATTAGCCGATATGAGTCCAGGTCGGAGATCTTCCCAAGCACCCACCTCATAAATTCGATGTCGTCCCTGTTCGGGGCATAGATGTTCACTAATACCACAGGCATCCCCTCCAGTTTCCCACTAACCATAACATACCTCTCCCCCCAACCACCACGCCCCCCTCCCCGAGTCAGCCACTATACTCCACACTTCAAACGCCACCCGCCTGTTGATCAGAATGGCCACCCCCTTCATTTTAGAATCCAATCCCGAGTGAAATACTTGCCCTACCCATCCCTTCCTCAGTCTCGTCTGGTCCCCCACCTTCAGTTGAGTCTCCTGTATCATAGCCACATCCATCTTCAATCTTTTTAAATGTGTGAACACACGGGCCCTCTTGACCAGCCCATTCAACCCTCGTATGTTCCACGTGATCAGCCTGGTCGAGGGGCATCCTGCCCCCCCCATCCCCCTCTGCCAATCAACCATAGCCCCTCTTGAGCCAACCTCAAGCCCGCATCCCGCACCTCCTCTGGCCCGCCCTCGGGCACCCAAGATCATCGATCCTCCTCCTATCACTTTTCAGAAGCCCTTCTCCTGTCAGAAGTTCATCCCCCCCCTCCCGCCAAGCCCCCAGAACAACAACCTCAATCCCCATCCCCCCACTAACCACCTGTTAACCTCCCACTGCGCTTCCGTGAACTAGCCCGCCCAGCTAGCCTAGCAACCTACCCCCTACTGATTCCCCTCTCACCCGGCTCAACCATCCTACTAGTGCAAACAAAACAACCCCAAGCCTAGCCCAATCAAAAAGAACAACCCTCCCATCCCCCACCAAAGAACAGAAACAAATCCAGAGCAAAACAAGGGCCCCAAACACAGTATAAAGTGACCTAACCCAACCTCAGAAACACAGCGCAAAAGCGTCTCCACCAAAGTTCAATATCCTCCTTCTCCTGCCAGTCCATTGTCTCTGACAAACTCCATCGCCTCCTCCGGCGTCCCAAAGTACAGTTCCCGGCCTTCATAGGTCACCCACAAGCACTCCGGATACAGCATCCTGAACTTCACCCCCTTCTTGAAGCTCGCTCTCCTCTTAACCAGCTCTGCACCCAGGTCCTGATACACGTGGATTTCACTGCCCTCCCAGGTGCAGCACCTCGCCTGCCTGGCCCACCTCAAGATCCGCTCCTTTTCCAGAATTCGGTGCAATCGCACCACCATCGCCTTCGGCAGCTCATTCCCCTGGGTCTTCCGCATTAGCACCCTGTGCACTCGATCCACTTCCAGATGTTATGCGAATGCTCCCTCTCCCCGCAGCTTATCCAACATCTTCCCCATATACGCGCCGGCGTCTGCTCCCTCGCTTCCCTCCAGCAGGCCCACGATCCTTAGATTCTGCCTGCGCAACCGGTTCTTCAGGTCCTCAACTTTCTCTTGCAACCGCCTCTACTGATCCCGCTGTCATCGAGACGAGCTGCTCGTTGTGTTCGCCCGTCACCCTCCTCCATCTTCTGGATCGTCTGACCCTGGGCCTCCAGCCTCGTCTCCACGCGGTCGCTCACTGCCTTAATCGAGTCCACCGCCCTGGCTAGGTTCTTCAGATACTCCTTGCGTTGCTGGGTGAATTTCCCGTTCAGGAAGTCCACCGGGCTGCTCCGTTGATCACTGAGCCGGCAGGGCCGCTCCATACCCCTCCGCCATCTCCACGTGTGTCGCAGGCACCACACCAGCTTTTGCAGTCTGTTCCTCTCTTTTGCGACCGCTGCTGGTCCTCGACTCCATGCACCAGTGGGTCACTTTCTCTTACCAGCACTCCTGCACCCTTTTTCCTCCACACATCCACCCGTTATCTGGGGAAAAGGTCTTAAAAAAATACCACGAGCGGGAGCCACCAAATGTCCGACCACTCACACCATGGCCACCAGCAGAAGTCGCGCATCTGAGATTTCTTGACGGCGACCTGTCCAGGAATCAGTCATCAGTGGTAGTACCCTCCAGGCAGTCGTCAAGAAAACTGTGTTCCCCGACACGCTATATGCCCCCTGACCCAACCCCGCAGCTGCTGGAGGTGCAGCCGCAGGCGAAAAAGAGCAAGTGTCTGCCTGCTCCACTTTCCTCGGAATGACTTACGGAGTTTTGGGGGTGAATGTTAGTTATAACCCCCAAGAGGCCCATGGGGATGACCCGATTAATCTCTCCGTGAGCCTCGTGGAGGCTCATCAGCAGAATATTTAACTCTGGACGTTAAAAGCCGGCTCAGACAGGAGCCGAGTGCAGCGTAGTCCCGGCTGGGACTGGGACTATTACTTGTATATACATTACTTTGGCAATAAACCCTTTGTTTTAGAACATAGAACATACAGTGCAGAAGGTGGCCATTCGGCCCATCAAGTCTGCACAGACGTTCTGGTGGCGGCTATGAGGGAGTGAGTCGCACATTCGGTGGCTCACACTCCGGCTGGCTTTTTGGACCTGGTTTCCCGACTTTTCGGAACTTTTGAGCGCTAGAAAAGATGGCCACAAAGTTGCTGATTGAAGCGTGCATAGCTGTATGGAAACAAAGAAGAGCAGAAAGCAGCGAAAGCAGGAAAAGAAGGGGCAGAGACAAAGTGGTGTGGGAGCTAACCCGGGACCAAAAATGGCTGACGTACGGACCGAGGACCAGACGATCCAAGCAGCGCTGGACAATATGCTGCAGGTCATAAAAGGAAGTTTTGAAGATATGAAGCGGGATAACTTAGAACCGCTTCAGAAAGCGGTGGAGCAAGTGAACCAAAGGCTAGAGCCCAGGACAAAAAGGTCAAGGAGCTGGAGCAAGCGGTGGAGGAACAGGTGGACACACAAACAATCGCTACAATAGAGATGGATGGGTTGAAGGAGCGATAGAGAAGGCTACTTGACAGGCTTGAAGACCTGGAAAACAGAGCCCGCAGAGAAAATTTGAGAGTTATTGGCCTCCCAGAGGGGGCCGAAGGTGCGGACGCCATGACGTTTGTGGCAGACCTGTTGCAGCAGCTGATGGGGGCTAACTCCTTTCCGTGACCGCAGAAGCTGGATGGGGCACACAGAGTGCAGGTGAGGCAGCCGCAACCAGCGGCTCCCCCCCCGACCAGTGGTTCAGGTTCACAGACAAGGACCGGGTCCTTCAGTGGGCAAAGAGTACAAAGAGCTGTACATGGAGCAACAATGTCCTGCACATCTATCAAGACCCGAGTCAGGAGGTGGCCAGGCGGTGAGCAGTCTTTAAAAGAATTAAAGAGATTTTGTTCAAAAAGCACATAACGTTTGGTCTGCTTTTCCCGGCACAGCTGTGGGTCACGCACCAGAGCCAGCATTACTATTTTATGGACCCCGATGAGGCGATGGAGTTCGCAAAGGATCAGGGACTGGTGCCAAACTGAGGGCCCATGGACCAAAGTGTGAGACTTCTAGTTTTCTTGGACTGACTTTTTATTTTTTTGCTGCTTCACAGGTACTTTGAAGTTTCTGTTTTCCGTTTTCGCAGCCTATGGGTACAATGGGCGAGGGGGGGACGGGTGGACGGGTGCCCCCTCTCTCTTTTGGGTTTTCTTTTTGCTTTTTCTTTGTGTTTTTTTCTTTTTGGAGCTTCCAACGAAATAGAAATTTGGCCGGGAAGCAATGGGGGTTAAAGGTTGATGCGACCATTAATTCACACAAAACCAGGAGTAGAAATAAACTGTGGCTTTAATCAACTAGAACAGTGCCTGCCTGTGGCTGATCTGTTAGTGGGAGCCGCCTACAGGGCGACTGGTCTTATACCTCCCCTCAAGAGGTGGAGCCAGGGGCGGAGCCCACACAGGCCCCAACATGCTACATCATAGGTAATACGTTACAATGGTCCATAGGTGGAGCCCACATGGGCAACAGCATAATAAAGATATATACATGGTGAATTGTTACAGCAATACATTCACCACATTCACCCGCTGTTAAAAAAAATGAAGTCCGGCGGGGGTGAAGGTTCATAAGCTCAGCCTGTCCGGCGCACGGATGGTGCGCTGTGATCGCCGAAGCTCTGGTATCACAACTGGCCCGGGCATCAAACTCAGCCATGCTGGCATCGGTAGACAGAGTGCAGAAGGAGGCCATTCAGCCCATCGAGTCTGCCCCGACCCACATTAAGCCCACACTTCCACACTATCCCCGTAACCCAATAACTCCTCCTAACTATTTTGGACACTAAGGGCAATTTACCATGGCCAATTCCTGCACATCTTTGGACTGTGGGAGGAAAAGGGAGCACCCCGAGGAAACCCACGCAGACACGGGGAGAATGTGCAAACTCCGGACAGACAGTGACCCAGCGGGGATCGAACCTGGGACCCTGGCACTGTGAAGCCACAGTGCTATCCACTTGTGCTACCGTGCTGCCCCAGTGAAGTCGCCGGTGCGGGCACAGTGGTGGACACCTGGAGCGGGTCTTCTGGGGCTTCATTCCTGTGGGTCGGTGAAGGGGGAATGGCAGGCGGGAGGGGGTGCGGGTGCCATGTAGGGGCGGGGGCGCTGGTCAGCGTAGGTTGGGCGGGGTAAGATGGGGTGGTGGTGGTAGTGGAACCTGCGGGTGCCAGGTCCCGGGGGGAGACTGTATCCCGTCGGCCGTTGGGGTGTTCGATGTATGCGTACTGGGGGTTGGAGTGTAGGAGCTGGACCCTCTCGACCAGGGGGGTCGGACCTATGGCTCCTGACATGTTTGCGGAGCAGGACGGGCCCCGGTGTCTTCAGCCAGGACGGAAGCGAGGCCCCTGAGGTGGATTTCCTGGGGGAAACAAATAGGCGGTCATGAGGGGTCTCGTTTGTGGCTGTGCAAAGTAGGGACCTAATAGAGTGGAGTGCGTCGGGGAGGACCTCCTGCCAGTGGGGAACTGGGAGATTCCTAGACCGTAGGGCCAGGAGGACGGTCTTCCAGACCGTCGCGATCTCCCTCTCCACCTGCCCGTTTCCCCGGGGTTATAACTGGTAGTCCTGCTCAAGGCAATGCCCTTACTGAGCAGGTACTGACGCAGTTCGTCGCTCATGAACGACGAGCCCCGGTCACTGTGAACGTATGTGGGGAAACCAAACAGGGTGAAGACACTATGTAGGGGTTTAATGACGGTGGCCGCGGTCATGTCGGGGCAAGGGATTGCAAAGGGGAAGCGGGAGAACTTGTCGATGATGTTGAGGAAATATGTGTTGCGGTTGTTGGAGGGGAGGGACTCTTTGAAATCGATACTGAGACGCTCAAAGGGCCGGGATGCCTTTACCAGGTGGGCCTTATCCGGTCGATAGAAGTGCGGCTTATACTGCGCACAGATTTGGCAGTCCCCTGGTCATGGCTCTGATCTCCTCAGTGGAGTAGGGCAGGTTGCGGACCTTGATGTAGTGGAGAAGCCGGGTGACCCCTGGGTGGCAGAGGTCTTTGTGGATATCACGTAGTCAGTCGTCTTGCGCGCTGGCGCATGTGCCGCGGGACAGAGCATCTGGGGGTTCGTTGAGCTTCCCAGGACGATACACTATATCGTAATTATAGGTGGAGAGTTCGATCCTCCACCTCAAGACCTTATCATTCTTGATCTTGCCCCACAGCGTATTATCGAACATGAAGGCTACCAATCGTTGGTCGGTGACGAGGGTAAACCTCCTACCAGCGAGGTCGTGCCTCCAGTGCCGCACGGCTTCCACGATGGCTTGGGCTTCCTTTTCGACTGAAAAACGCTACTGGCCTGCCTGCCTGATTGAGGGTAGCGACCTCTGATGCGTCACTCTCCACCTGGAAGGGGACGGACACGTCCCCCGCACGCACCGCGGCTTTGGCGATATTCGCCTTGATGCAGCCGAAGGCCTGGCGGGCCTCAGCCGCCAGTGGGAAGATGGTGGCATTGATTAGTGGGCGGGCTTTGTCCGCAAAGTTGAGGACCCACTGGGCGTAATATGAAAAGAACCCGAGGCACCTTTTCAAGGCCTTGAGGCAGTGGGGAAGGGGGAGTTGCACACGGTCGGGGTCGGGTCCTAGAACCCCGTTTTCCACGACGTAGACAAGGATGGCTAGTCTGGTTGTGTAGAAAACGCATTTTGCCTTGTTGTAAGTGAGGTTAAGGGTTCGGGCAGTTTGGAGAAATCTCTGGAGGTTGGCATGGTGGTCCTGCTGATCATGGCCGCAGATGGTGACGTTGTCCAAGTACGGAAATGTGGCCCACAGCCCGAACTGGTCCACCACTCGGTCCATCGTTCTTTGGAAGACCGAGACCCCGTTCGTGACGCCAAAGGGGACCCAGAGGAAGTGGAAGAGGCGGCCGTCTGCCTCAAAAGCCTTGTAGTGGTCGCGCCTCCCCCGCTCTTCGCAAATCTCACCGCCGACTGTGCTCCCCGGGCGGATTGGGAGCTGGTGGTATGCAGACTTCAGATCCACCGTGGAGAACACCCGGTAGTGTGAGATCTGAATAACCATGTCTGCGATCCGGGGAAGGGGGTACGCATCAAGGTGCGTGTACCGGTTTATGGTTTGGCTGTAATGTACAACCATCCGGTTCTTTTCCCCGGTCCTGATGACCACCACCTGGCTCTCCAGGGGCTATTGTTGGCCTCGATGATTCCCTCCCGCAAGAGTCGCTGGACCTCGGACCTGATAAAAGTCCTATCCTGGGTGCTGTACCGCCTACTTCTGGTGGCGACTGGTTTGCAGTCGGCGGTGAGATTTGCGAAGAGCTTTAGGGTCGCGAGGCTACATACAGTGAGTGGGGGTAAGGGCCCGCCGATCTTCAGGGCTAGGCTCCTGAGATTACATTGGAAATCCAGTCCCAATAGAAGAGGAGCGCAGAGGTCGGGGAGTACATGTAATTGCAAGTTGGTGTACTCGGCGCCCTGTATTGCGAGGGTTGCGGTAGTGCACCCCCGGAACTGCAGGGTGGGCGAAAAGGCAGGGTGTTTCGTGTCCGTTTACCCGGACAGTCATCATAGAGCTCCAGAGGTGTTTGGGTCGCGACTGGTCAAGGGTGACCGCGCTGAGTTGCGGGTAGCCGGCGTGGTCGGAGGTGCTGGGATGGTTCCAAGGTGGCTGCCCCCGTTGGTCACACGTGTCTGTCGGCGTTGCAAATGGCAGCCAAGATGGCGGTCCCCATGAGTCGCACATGGCGGGCCGCGTGGGCGAGGGTGGCCAAGATGGCGTCCCCCATGAGTCGCACACGCTGTGTGGGCTGGAAGATGGCTGCACCCACGGACAACACGAGGCCGATGACGCGTCCGGTGGGGGTGGGGGGGCGGAGCCGGCAGACACGCTGCCACACTGCAGGATCTGCGGGACTGTGAGTCTGAGGGTCGGGCCTGCGATTTAGTGTTTCTGGACCTGGCCAGGCAAACTTTAGCAAAATGTCCTTTTCTCCCGCAGTCGCTGCAGTTCTCGTGCCGGGCCGGGCAGCGCTGCCGGGGGTGTTGGGGCTGGCCACAGAAATAACAGGGTAGCCCCCCATGGTGGGCGGGCAGCCACGTGGCACAGGCCTGGGGTATTTTTTGGTCGGGGGTCCACGAAGGGGTCGCGTGATCGGACAAGAACGCGTTAAGGCTTTGGAACGCTACTTCCAAAGAGGAGGCTAATTTTACCGTCTCTTCCAGGTCTAGGGCATCTTTTTCGAGTAGGCGCTGTCTCATGCAGTTGGACCTGACTCCAGCCACGCAGGTGTCCCGGATGGCGAGGTCCATATGTTGAGTGGCCATAACGGCCAGGTAATTGCAGCATCGTGCAAGGACTTTGAGGTCGCATAGGTACTCTTCCAGCGATTCCCCGGGACGCTGGCGGTGAGTGGTGAGGAGATGCCGCGCGTATACCTCGATCACGGGCCTTACGTAGAGGCGCTCTAGCGTCGCGAGAGCGTCTGCATAGGTGGAGGCTTCCTCGAGTTGAACAGAGATTCGATGGCTCACCCGTGCGTGGAGGAGACTCAGCTTCTGTTCGTCGGTGACGGAAGGCGAGAAGGAGGTGGCGAGGTAGGCCTTGAAATAGCGGAGCCGGTGCGAAAAAATCTCTTTCGCCTCTTCGGCCTGCGAATCGAGTTCCAGTCGGTCAGGTTTGAGGGCCGCTTCCATAGTGGCGTTGTAGTTGATTAAATTGATGCGACCATCAATTCACAGGAAACCAGGAGTAGAAGTAAACTGCGGCTTTAATCAACTAGAACAGTGCCTGCCTGCGATTGATCTGTTAGTGGGAGCCGCCTACAGGGTGACTGCTGTTATACCTCCCCTCAAGGGGTGGAGCCAGGAGGGGAGCCCTCACAGGCCCCAACATGCTTCATCATAGGTAATACCTTACAATGGTCCATAGGTGGAGCCCACATGGGCAACAGCATAATACAGATATGTACATGGTGAATTGTTACAGCAATACATTCACCACAAAGGTATTGGATGTAGGGGGGTGACACGGGTACTGTGTTGCTGTGTTTTTTTATTACTAATGCGCAGAAAGGGGTGATCGGATTCACTCATCTGTTTGCACAAAGGTTTACAGCTGGAGCGGGCTCGGGTCTTTGTTTGATTGCCCTTGTTTTTGTTTGATCTCCTTCATTGCAGAGAGAGAGACTGCTCGAGCAGGACACATCAGGGGAATGGGTGTGGATGGGTGGGGGGATGAGCTCGGGGGAACAATGGGAGCGAGACAAGTGGGCGCCGGAGGGATGAGTCACCGGGCTAGCAGGAGGCTAGTCAAGGGCGTCAGGTGGGGGGATGCATACAGCCAGTATCTGGCAGGGGTCGGGTTACAGAGGGGTGTTGTTGCTGGGTGGGGAGGGGGGGGGGGGGGAAGTTATTTTGCTGACATGGGAGGGATCTAAAGTAGGTAACAGAGCGGAGGTCGGGGGTGGGAACTACCAGGAGGCGAATGGGAGGGGTGCGGCACATGGGCTGGGGGGTGGGCCCAAGAAGGGGGATGGTTGATCGGCAAGGGCATGGGGGCAGGTGCTGTTGCTCTTATTAGCCTTAGTTTTATTAACTCTAATTCTGTCACCTTTGCTCACGAGTCGCCAGGTATCTTTCTGATACCGCCACGTGGTTCAAGCTCAAGTAATGATTAATAATACAGCACACCGCTTAGTAAATGTTAAATCAACGATCATTTATTATATACAGCAATAAATACTTATACAATAATACTACCTCTAGACTATTACCTACCACTAAAGGCCAATACTTAACTTTGGTGATGGCCCACCAGGTCAGGGAAACGAATGGCTTATCGAATTGGGTCTGGCCTGCGGGATTCAAAAAGGCTGGTAAGGGTCGATAGTCTGGAACACCTATCAGGTAGCGTCGCTGGAGTAAGACTTACTTGTTCTTTCGTTGAAGGGTCTCGAAGGTTGCGAGTAGGAGGAGAAGGGTTGATCTGAACTTGGCCCCTATCTTTATAGTTCCCAGGGGCTTCCCGCCTCTCGGGGCGGACCTTGACCCTGGTCCCAAGTGATTGGACTTGGCCCCAATCACTGGGTTCGATATGCTCCAATAATGGGGCGATTCCTTGATCGGGGGGTGGTCGTTCACCTTTCTTTGTCTCGGCCACTGCTGGCGCCGAGAGGTCTGGATCGGCTTTCAATTGCTAATTTGTTGCAATTGTTCCCGGGGATCGCCGATTAAACTGCAGATGGCTGGGTTGATGTGCTGCTAATGGTTACAGGTATCGGTCTGGGCCGACTTCCCCAGAGCCGAATACACTGTTCTGTCTGCAGCTGTCCGTTTGTGCCCTGTTGGCTGATTTTCCCATCAGCCTTTTCAGGTTGCCATTTTACATCGGGGTTTGGCCAAATTAATCGGGAATCAGCCATTTTAGGTGGCTACATTCCCTCCTTGTGATCCTAACGCGAAGCGTGAAGGATCACATAAATTTGTTCTTTCCGTTCCCTGACCGGGTGGGACACCTCCTAAATGGCCACTGCTCTGACCCTAGCTATGCACAAAAATGTTTTTACCTAAACAATTCTAAGGGCGCTATGTCAGGCAGGGGCATGCACTTACAAAATAAAAAACTTGGAACCTCTAATTTTACCTCAATACACTATACCCACTAAACATTGCATTATCCTATCTTCCTAAAACATACAACAACAATCATAATATTTAATATACTCTTTCCTGGCTTGGCAGTCAAGCTCAGGATCATACATTTTTTTGTTCATGAAAAGTTTTGTACATCTTTTATTTACAGAAAAAACGCAAGTGCATGTTCTTTATTATTGTGTTATAGATCGCGGGGGTCGGGGGTCTGGTCATAACCGAATATAGGGGATCGGATCCGATATACCGGGGTTCGAGCGCGGTACGCTCTCCTTCTCCATTTGCGGAGGCGCATAGTCTGCACTACACAGCAGAGTATCGCCAACGCTAACAGTGCTTCAATCACATAGGACATGGAGTACCAGGTTATGAACCTGTCACACCACGAAGATGCAGTGTCGCTGGTGACTGGGCTTTGGGTACTGCGGGGCAGTGAAACATTAAAGGCAGGGATGTTTGGAGTAATGTGGTCCGCGTTCCCACGCAACCAAATGTTGTAACTGTAACTACCTTGGTTTAATATCCGGTATGTTAGTGTGTCTGTCCTTCTGGGGCCAATTATACCCTTATAATTGGTCACTATGTGTGACTCCCTCATTTTTTTTTTCAAAACAAATTTTAGGACACGGCACACTTCCCAATGACGGACCAATGCTGATTTACCATACCAATGTTCCTGGATGTAAATAGCATATGGCAGCAACCTAAAGGTCGCCTAAACAAAATAAAACTTTTTGAAATGAAAATGTCAAATGAGGTGCGTATGGGCCGCGACGGGTAAGATTTGGATGGAGTCCCCGGGTAGGATGGCTACCAATGCCGTATCTCCCCTACCCGAGCGTGTTTGACCAACGGGGCGGTCCCCAGGCAGGGCGGGTCACACGCCATTTCTCCACTGCCTGAGCAACCATCAAGAATGGGCAAAAATGTAGTCATCGTGGTGGGGCTGCTATAGTGATTCTACCCTTGATTCAGAAGAGCAGTTGTGATCGGGCGTCTGGTGAGCAGGTATCTGCTGAAGTCTGCTGACCAGCTATCTGTAGACAAGTTGGTACCACTGAACAAGCGGCTGGAAAAATGTTTTACTGTAGGACGAACAACATAAAACAAACGAACGAACAGCATAAAACATCCTGCAGGTTCCATCAGGAAGGACAACACTTTTCCCCAAGTGTCTCCTTTAAACATCATGTGGACACCTCAGTTCTCTGTTGCGAACAGGGTCGCAAAGGGGTTGGCAGCTTGGGAGTCCGACTCGAGGTCGTCCCCTTCTCCCGGGTGCCAAACTCTGGAGTGGATTAGGGTGGAAAGGGCTGCTTGGTGTGAGTTGGGGTCGCTCTCGTCGTTGCGGACGAGTCATTAGGAGTTGTCGCGGTGCCAATGCGTAGTGTCGAGTTGGGTGGGGACAAAGTCGGGGTCGTCCGTGTGGTTCGGTGGTCGGTGGTGGGATTTGTTTAGAAAAGTGATCATGAAGGGATCACTGGAGTCGAAATCGGAGTCGCTGGGTGTGGGTCCGGTTGCCTGGGGATAGTAGGGAGGCGTGCTGTGGCTATCGTCCGAGTCACAGTCGCTGTCTCTGCTGCGGCAGTCTTTGGGCGTTCCGGGGCGGAGTGTAGATTTTGGGGGTGGAGTCGAGGGCGAGTCCGTGGCTGGGCTGGACGTGGTGGGGGTTGGTCGGGTTATGTTGGCTGTGGGCAGGGTGTGGTCTGCTGCGTCCAGCATGACGTGGTGGGTGTGGTTTGACTGTGCTCCATAAGCCTTTAACTGGTTGATATGAAACCACGCAGTCTTACCATTTGGGTATTTGATTTTATATACTGATGGGCTTACTTTATCCGTAATGGAGTACGGACCCGAGTATTTTGGAGACAGGAATGTGCTGGGGTTATATACAGACAACATCACTTGCTGTCCTATATCATACTCCGTTGCATGCACTGCCTTATCAAAACAGGCCTTGCTCTGTTTCTTTTTGGTGCCCAATTTAACTGCGGCTGCTAACTGAGCCGTTTTTACATTAGCAACTAATTGCTCAACGGCTTTCTCGTGGGTGAGAGCCGTAACTTCAGGGCTGGTCAGGTCTAAACCTAACAAATATTCTGTCCCTTTCATGGGGCGTCCGGTCATGAGAGTGTGTGGGGTGTAACCTGTGGAGGTGGAAACAGTGTTACGCAAAAACATCAGCGTAAAAGGGAGGACTGAGTCCCAAGTGGTGTTGTTCTGTTGGACCATTTTTTGGAGGGTGGTTTTTAGGGTCCGATTCATGCGCTCCACTATACCACTCGACTGTGGGTGGTATGCAATGTGAAATTTTTGGGTTATGCCATATATCGTGAGGACGTTCTGCATGTCCCGTCCCGTAAAGTGAGAACCTTGGTCCGATTCAATACTGCGGGGGTGTCCCCATCTTGTGAAGATGTGGTGGGTTAGGATCTTGGCTGTGGTTTTCGCGGTGTTGGTGCGGGCTGGAATTGCTTCCACCCACTTTGTAAAAGTGTCTATGACCACCAGAACATATTTTAAGCCATTCCTGCAAGGGGGCAATGGACCTATAAAATCAATCTGAAGGTTAGTCCAGGGGCCGTTAACGGGTCGGGTGTGGCTGAGTTGGGCCTTTTTGGCATATCTATCGGGGTTGTTCTGCGCCCAGATAAGGCAATTCTCAATGTAATGGGATACATCTTCCTTGAGATTTGGCCACCAACAAAGCTGTTTGAGGTGGGCTGTGGTGGGATCGATTCCCTGGTGTCCATGACCATCATGGAATAAATAGATTAATTGGTTCCTATCCTGCTCAGGAACTACATAAAGGGTGTCCTTTAACACCACACCTTCATGTGTGGTCAGTGTATTTCTGAACCTCTCGTGGGAGGCTGGAGACTTCCCTTTCACGATCTCAGTGAGAGCGCTATCCTGCTTCTGGGCCGCTACTAGATCTTCGATCCTAGTCTGCGTGACCTGAACTGCACTCACTGGCGCACTCACTGGCGCGCTTTCGGGGGGTTTCCAAAAATACCCATGTCTGGATCCTGCCTTAGCCAGTGCGTCAGCTTTTACATTTCCAGGTGGGGAGGAACGATGGTGTCTGCGGACTTTGATAATGCCAAAGGTCCTGTCCTTGGCTTTTTGCAAAATATGGCGGAGTAATGGGGCTGAGGGGAGAGGTTTTCCATCTGCGGAAACAAATCCTCTTGTTTCCCAGAGGGGCAGAAATTCTGTGAGGCTGTTGCAGATGTATAGGCTGTCTGAATATATGTCTGCTGGGCTGGGGAAGGAATCTGGGTGCTCTACAATGTACGCGGTGGCCGCAAGTTCTGCTGCCTGCGTGCCTATGTGGCCGGGGAGTTTTAATGCTGTCTCCTCGAGGGCGCGTCCCTGTGCGTCCCCAACATAAATCCCGCAACCTGTTATGCGTTGCCCATCTAAGACTGTGGAAGATCCATCCACATAAATCTTAATGGGGTCACACGTGTCCGGGTGAGGGGGGCTCTCAGATGGAGTGGCTAATTTTCTGGGGGGTGTTTTAGCTATAAAGGGGCCTGTATTGTGGTGTGGAGAGATGATTTCACACTCATGGGGGGTTCCGGGGTACTGTAAATTGTCCGCTAAGTAGGTGTAGGTCTTTGTCCGTTTGACTATGATGTCCCGTCCTTGCAAGAGAAGGGTCCACCTAGCAGCGCGTATTTGGCTGACGGTACCGTCCTTAAGTCGTCCGTCCAGTAAAAGTTGGGTGGCGGTGTGCTCGGTCAGAATGGTGATGGGATTCAGTCCGGTAATGTATGAAAAGTACTGGACTGCCCAGAAAACTGCGAGCAGGTGCCTCTCACAGGCTGAAAATCCCTGCTCCACAGCATCTAAAATTCGGGAGGCATAAGCCACGGGTCTTAGCTGGTCATGCCGTTCCTGCAGGAGCACGGCTGAAAGGGTGCGGTCTGTGGTCGCTACCTCTATGGTGTAAGGGGAAAGTGGGTCTGGAACTTGTAGTGTGGGGGCAGCTATGAGCGCCTGTTTTAATGATTCCACAGCATCCGTATGCTGCGGAAGCCATTCCCAGGGGGCTCCTTTCTTTAGGAGGTCTGAGAGGGGCGCTGCCTTGCTGGCGAAACCGTCGATGTGGTTTCGGCAGTAGCCAACCAGTCCTAAAAACGACCGGAGGGCTGAAACGTTCTGGGGAAGGGGCAATTTAGCGATCGAGTCAATTCTTTTATGCTCGATCTCGCGTTTGCTGTATATGATAATAGTACCCAAATATACCACTTTTTCTTCCAAAATCTGGGCCTTTTTGGGGTTTACTTTACATCCAATTGACTGTAACAATTCCAGGAGTTCGGACAGAAGCTCAATGTGCTCTTCCTTAGTGTCTGTCTGCAGTAGTAGATCATCTACATACTGTACCAGACATTCGGGGCGAGAAAATTTTGCTAGTCCATTTGCCAGCTGTCGGTGGAAAATGGAGTGGGAATTGTAGAAGCCTTGTGGCAGGCATGTCCACGTGTACTGCTGTGCTTTAAAGGTGAAGGCAAATTTGTACTGGCACGCCTTTGCCAATGGAATGGACCAGAATCCATTACTGACGTCCAAAACCGTGAAATATCGGGCATTGAGTCCCTGTTTGAGCATGGTCTCGGGACTTGTTGCTACGGTGGGGGCTGCTGCGGAGGTCACTTTATTGAGTTCCCGATAATCAATGGTCAAGCGCCATGATCCGTCGGGCTTTCTCACTGGCCAAATCGGGGCATTATTAGTTGAGGCTACCGATCTTAGTACGCCCTGCTCTAATAAGCTCTCTATAACCTTTAGGATTTCTCCCTCTGCTTCTAGGGGAAATCCATACTGTTTTTGGGGTCTAGGGTCCGGTCCTGTTACTTGTACGGAGCCAGTCATCCGTCCACAGTCGTGCTTGTGGGTCGCCAATGCTGCCCTGTTCTTTTGCAGGACTGCCCTAACCTGCCGGTCCGTGCTGAGTGTGGTGGGGTTGAACCAAAACTCGCCTACTGCACTAATTTTGTTCATATAGTCCCCTATGTTGAGTGGTGCGGGGGTTCTAGCGGATTTCGCCACCTTCCAGACACACTGGTTGACTGGATCGAAAGATAGGTGGTGGGAATTCATAAAGTCGATTCCCAGAATGTGTTCTGCTGTGTGGGGCAGGTCTACTAAAACTACGGGGTGTTTTGTGGTAATATTTCCTATTTGAATGGGTACAGGGGCTGTGATGTGTCCCTGCTGTGAGTGGCCTGTAAAGCCCCTGAGGGTGATAGTGGCTGTAGTGGGCCACGTGTCCTGACAAAGGGTGGAGTAATTTATGGTGGTGCGGGACCCTCCTGTGTCCCAAAGAAACTCGATAGGCTGTCCCCAAATTTTCGCTGCGACTACGGGTCGTCCTGACCTATCCCAAAGGGTATCGCAGACCCAACTGGGGGAGCCTGTACACCGTCAGTCCGTTCTGGTCAAGTCCGTCTGATCCGAACGGGCGCTAACGCTATGTATGGGCTCTGCCTTTTTCTTACTGAGAGTGCCTGTCTGTTGGGCTCATGGTGGCTTTTTAGGGGCATTGCACTCTTTTGCTAAATGTCCCAACTGTCCGCAATTGTAGCATTCTTGCGGTTTTGTTGGGGGGCTGTTCTTTCCCTCATTTACCCAGGCGGGGTTGTGAGGTGTGACTTTTACTGCCTGCATGTCTGCGGCGGCTTGCTTTTCCTCTGTGGTTTTAGCGGCGGGTCGATTGTGAACAGACTGCTCCCAAACGCGGGACAATCTTTTAACCACCCACTTCTCGTTATGAGCCTCCTCCGAGGGAGGATACTGTAGCCACCTAAAATGGTTCTGTCTGCAGCTGTCCGTTTGTGCCCTGTTGGCTGATTTTCCCATCATATATGGGAGATAAGGGTGCGGGTCCATTTGGCCATATTGTCTGGGGACAGATGGGCACGGTCTACGTTTCCGAAAACGGCTTCAAAGTGAATCCACAAGCGTCCTGCGAACGCTGTGGGGTGTTCAGACTTCTTCTGCCTGCACTTATTTAGGCCATCTACGGGGTCACCCGGGTTATACCTGATCGCATCCAGGATCGCGGTATGCATTTCTGCAAGGGTGCCTCCTCCTACGTTCTGTGGGTCGGGAAGGGCTACTGCTACCGATGGGTCTAGACTTAGAACCATGAGCTTTACATGCTCTCTCTCATCCAGGCCGTACATGGTCGCCTGATGTTTGACGGTGGCAAAGAAATGGTGTGGGTCTGAAGCGGGGAGGAACGGTGTGATTTTTGCACACGCGTCCCGTAATTGGGTCACTGTGAGGGGGCTGGAATATAGGAATTCCGCCTCGTCTGATGTGGCTGTGCGGTGGGTTGTTACAGGGTTCATCGGAGCCCGGACTACCTGCTGTGTGGGGGGTGGGGGTGCTTTTCTCCTTTGGAGCTTTCTCTGCGCACATGTTCCCTGAGCATATCTCTGCGCTGTTTCCTGCAATTCTTCCCAATCAAGGCCGTCTTCCTGTTCTAAACTTCCCCAAAAGGTTTCTTGGAATCCCTTTTTGGACAGAAAGCAGTGATTGCAGGTCTGCAATTTGCTTCCGGCACTTCGCATGGTCTATGGTGCTCTGCCTTTGTTCCATGGTTGCAGCGTGGAGCGCTCTCAAGGCTGCCTTAAGATTACCACATTGCTTCTGTAGCGTCGCCACCTGCTTCTCTGTCTCTTTCTTCACCAGGACTGCACGCTGCGTGTCCTGATAAGTCTTTTCGTACTGGGACTGGAAACTACTCAAATGCGCCAGACAAGATTGGTGACCCCGTTAGCCACCTCTTCGTCCTTTGCTGCCAATTTCCTCCTTAACTCTAAATTCTCTTTCTCCACCTCACATACATCGACTTTACTCATCCGATGTATGCCCTCTACTTCTTTGCGGAGCGTCCTGACGACCTCCTCTGTGCCTCGCAATTGTGCCAGACAGGACACAATTGCCATCGGCTTGCGAGCTTTTGTTAAATTCTTTTTGTGGATTTCACTCATGTTCTCCCACCAAGTATGCCCTATACTTCCGGGACCTGAGTCGTCATTATTACAGAAATCATTCCACATGGGCCATCCTTTGCCCTTGAGGTATTTCTGAATTTCCTCTTCCCAAGTGGTGCACTGTCCCACTCTACTGCTGCTGGTCGCTGCGACCGCAAATTCCTCGGGGTTCATGAGGCGTTGCATTGCCTGCATGGCCATCTCTCCTATCTGCTTGCTTCGGTTAAATTTGGAACAGGGGGCTAAGGTGGTGTCGAAGATGCGGGTATGGCTTGCGCTAATTTCTGAAAATACAGACTTCCGACAGTTTTGACGCAACAAAAATCTATCAGTTTTACCTTATAGCCCTGTTAGTTTCGCATGCATACACACACTTCCGAATTGTGAATTATTAATCAGAACCGCTTGAATACTTGTGGGTTTTTTTGTTTTTGTTTCCAATTGGATTCTATTCCAATTTCTTGGGTTCTCCCGGAGTGGTTTTCCACTTCTAGATCGGGTCCCGGCGGAGTCGCCAAAATGTTGCTCTTATTAGCCTTAGTTTTATTAGCTCTAATTCTGTCACCTTTGCTCACGAGTCGCCAGGTATCTTTCTGATACCGCCACGTGGTTCAAGCTCAAGTAATGATTAATAATACCGCTTAGTAAATGTTAAATCAACGATCATTTATTATATACAGCAATAAATACTTATACAATAATACTACTTCTAGACTATTACCTGCCACTAAAGGCCAATACTTAACTTTGGTGATGGCCCACCAGGTCAGGGAAACGAATGGCTTGTCGAATTGGGTCTGGCCTGCGGGATTCAAAAAGGCTGGTACGGGTCGATAGTCTGGAACACCTATCAGGTAGCGATCGCTGGAGTAAGACTTACTTGTTCTTTCGTTGAAGGGTCTCGAAGGTTGCGAGTAGGAGGAGAAGGGTCGATCTGAACTTGGCCCCTATCTTTATAGTTCCCAGGGGCTTCCCGCCTCTCGGGGCGGACCTTGACCCTGGTCCCAAGTGATTGGACTTGGTCCCAATCACTGGGTTCGATATGCTCCAATAATGGGGCGATTCCTTGATCGGGGGGTGGTCGTTCACCTTTCTTTGCCTCGGCTACTGCTGGCGCCGAGAGGTCTGGATCGGCTTTCAATTGCTAATTTGTTGCAATTGTTCCCGGGGATCGCCGATTAAACTGCAGATGGCTGGGTTGATGTGCTGCTAATGGTTGCAGGTATCGGTCTGGGCCGACTTCCCCAGAGCCGAATACACTGTTCTGTCTGCAGCTGTCCGTTTGTGCCCTGTTGGCTGATTTTCCCATCAGCCTTTTCAGGTTGCCATTTTACATCGGGGTTTGGCCAAATTAATCGGGAATCAGCCATGTTAGGTGGCTACAGTACCCTCCAACCAAGCTGATCACCTGGAATGTCAAGGGACTGAACGGGCCAGTCAAGAGGGCGCGTATGTTCGTGCATTTGCGGGGTCTAAAGGCGGAAGTAATCATGCTGTAGGAGACACATCTGAAAGTGACTGACCAGACCAGACTAAGGAAGGGCTGGATTAGCCAGGTCTTCCACTCGGGCTTGGACTCTAAGTCCAGGGGGGTGGCAATCATGATCAGTAAATGGGTTCAATTTGAGGCGGAGGGCACAATTGCAGACGGAGGGGGTAGATTTCTTATGGTCCGTGGTACGCTTGAAGGGGTGAAGGTAGTCCTGGTGAATGTATATGCTCCAAATTGGGACAACGCGGACTTCACCAAAAGGGTGCTGGGGAAAATCCCAGACTTAGATTCACGCAAGCTGATCATGGGTGGGGACTTCAACACAGTCCTTGACCCCGGATTAGACAGGTCATGCTCCAGAACGGGTAGGCTCCCAGCGATGGCAAGGGAGCTGAGGGGGTTCTTGGAGCAGACGGGGGGGGTTAACCCATGGCGAGTTAGACGGCCGACGGGAAGGGAATGTTCGTTCTACTCGCATGTTCAATAAGTATACTCTAGAATCGATTTTTTCATCATGAGCAGGGACTGTGTAGGTGGGGTAAAAAACACGGAGTACTCGGCGATCACCATCTTGGATCATGCCCCACATTGGGTTGACCTGCAGGTCTGCAAAGGGAGCTACCAGCGCCCGCAATGGAGGTTGGACGTAGGATTGCTAGCGGAGGAGGGGGTGTGCGAGAGACTGCGGAAGTGCATGCAGGACAACCTGCAGGTTAATAACACAGAGGAAGTCTCAGCAGCGACCCTGTGGCGGTGGTAAGGGGGGAGCTGATTTAAATTCGGGCCCACAGAGATAGAACGGACGGAGTGGAAATGGACAGACTTGTCAAGGAGACTTGGGGCAGCACGGTGGCATTGTGGATAGCACAATTGCTTCACAGCTCCAGGGTCCCAGGTTCAATTCCGGCTTGGGTCACTGTCTGTGCGGAGTCTGCACGTTCTCCCCGTGTGTGCGTGGGTTTCCTCCGGGTGCTCCAGTTTCCTCCCACAGTCCAAAGATGTGCAGGTTAGGTGGATTGGCCATGATAAATTGCCCTTAGTATCCAATATTGCCCTTAGTGTTGGGTGGGGTTACTGGGTTATGGGGATAGGGTGGAGGTTGACCTTGGGTAGGGTGCTCGTTCCAAGAGCCGGTGCAGACTCGATGGGTCGAATGGCCTACTTCTGCACTGTAAATTCTATGATCTATGAGATCCTCTGGACAGATAGGGAATACGCAGAGGCCCCGAGGGAGGACCTACTTAGAGACAGACGAAGAATGCAGGCCGAGCTGGGAGTGTTGTCCTCGAGCAAAGCCGTGGAACAACTCAGGAAGGCAAAGGGTGTAGTCTATGAGCATGGAGAGAAAGCTAGTAGAATGCCTGCGCAGCAACTCAGGAAGAAGGAGGCGGCCAGAGAAATAGGCTGGGTAGTGGACGGTATGGGGAATAGAGTGGATGACCCATCAGGACTGAACAAGGTGTTTCGGGAGTTTTACAGCAAGCTCCAAACCTCGGAATGCCCTGGGGAGCCGGAGGAGATGAAGCGTTTCTTAGACAGACTGACCTTCCCAAAAGTGGGTAGGGGGCTGGTAGACGGACTGGGGGCTCCGATCAGAGCTGAGGAAGTACTGGGGGGCTTGAAGGCCATGCAGTCGGGTAAATCCCCGGGGCCGGGTGGATACCCAGTGGAATTCTACAAAAAGTTCTCGGAGATAGTGGGGCCGGTGCTGACTAGGGTATTTAACGAGGCGATGGACAGAGGGACTCTACCCCCGACGATGTCACAGGCTACCATTTCGCTGATATTAAAACGGGATAAAGACCCGGAAGCGTGTGGCTCACACAGACCAATCTCCCTGATCAACGTCGACGCCAAGCTCCTGGCTAAGGTCTTGGCGCTTAGAATTGAGGACTGTGTCCCGGAGGTGATCGGGGAAGACCAAACAGGGTTTGTTAAAGGCAAGACAGCTGGTAGCCAACTTGAGAAGACTACTCAATGTGATCATGATGCCCTCGGAGGGCAGAGAGGTAGAGGCAGTGGTGGCAATGGATGCCAAGAAGGCCTTTGACTGGATGGAGTGGGACTATTTGTGGGAGGTACTCGGACGGTTTGGGTTCGGAGAGGGCTTTGTTGACTGGGTTAGACTATTGTACCAGGCCCCAAAAGCTAGCGTGAGGACGAATAGGACAACATCAGAGTACTTTAGACTACACCGGGGGACCAGACAGGGATGTCCACTCTCCCCTTTGCTGTTTGCACTGGCCTTAGAACCTCTGGCGATTGCCCTGAGAGCTGCGAGGGGGTGGAAGGGAATGATTAGGGGAGGGGTGGAGCACAGGGTATCGCTGTACGCGGACGACCTGCTCCTGTACATATCGGCCCCGCTGGCTGGGATGGATAGTATACTAGGGATATTGAGAGAATTTGGCAGGTTTTCAGGGCACAAACTGAACATGACTAAGAGTGAGATGTTTGTAGTGCAGGCGAGGGGCCAGGAGAACAGTTTGAAGGGGCTGCCATTTAGGATGGTCGGAGAAAGTTTCCGATACTTAGGGATACAGGTGGCGCGAGACTGGGGCAGGCTGCATAAGCTAAATTTGACTAGAGTGGTGGGGCAAATGAAGAGCGAGTTTAGGAGATGGGATGCACTCCCGCTATCACTTGCGGGGACAGTGCAGACGGTAAAGATGACAATCCTCCCAAGATCCCGTTTATTTTTCAGTGCCTCACGATTGTCATCCCGCGGTCCTTCTTCAAAAGGGTCAACAAGATTATTATGGGCTTTGTCTGGGCAGGGAAGTCCCCACAGGTGAAGAAAACGATGCTTGAGAGGAACCGTAGCGAGGGGGGGCTGGCGCTGCCGAACCTCAGCAACTACTACTGGGCGGCCAACATAGCCATGGTAAGGAGTTGGATGGTGGGTACGGGGTCTATTTGGGGGCGAGTGGAGGCGGCTTCGTGCAGGGGCACCAGTTTGGCAGTCCTGGTCACGGCCCCCCTACTGCCCCCGCCGGCCAGGTACTCCACCAGCCCAGTAGTGGTGGCAGCCCTGCGGATCTGGGGCCAGTGGAGGAGGCATGTAGGGGAGGTGGGAGCATCAGTCTGATCTCCAATATGCGACATCCACCGATTCGCCCCTGGAAGTATGGACGGTGGATTCTGAGCGTGGCGGCAGGTGGGGGTGGGAAGAATAGGCGATATGTTCTCGGGGGGGAGCTTCTCGAGCATGAGGGCCATGGAGGAGAAATTCGGACTAGTAAGAGGGAATGACTTTTGGTACTTGCAAGTGCGTGACTTCATACGCAGACAGGTCCCATCCTTCCCATGCCTCCTACCAAATGGGATCCAGGACAGAGTAGTCTCTAGGGGAGAGGTAGGAAAGGGGAAAGTCTCGGATATTTACCGAGAACTTATGAAAGGGGAGGAGTCCCAGACAGAGGAACTGAAGCTCAAGTGGGAGGAGGAACTCGGCGAGGAGATGGAGGAGGGGGTATGGGCGGAAGCCCTGAGTAGGGTAAATTCAACTGGAACATGTGCTAGGCTCAGCCTGATTCAGTTCAAAGTCGTCCACCGGGCCCACATGACGGTGGCCCGGATGAGTAAATTTTTTGGGGTGGAGGACAAGTGGGCTAGGTGTGCGGGAGGGCCACGAATCACGTCCACATGTTCTGGGCATGTCCAAAACTTAGGAGATACTGGGAGGGATTTGTGGACATCATGTCCCAGGTACTGAAAACTAGGGTGGTGGTGAGTCCAGTGGTGGCAATTTTTTGAGTCTCGGAAGACCCGGGAGTCTGAGAGGTGAGGGAGGCCGACGTCTTGGCCTTTGCTTCCCTGGTAGCCCGGCGACGTATATTGCTGGTATGGAGGGACTCAAAGCCCTCAAAGACCGAAGCATGGCTCTCGGACATGTCGAGCTTTTTGGCGCTGGAAAAAAGTTACGTTCGCCATGACAGGATCTGTGTTAGGGTTCACCCGAAAGTGGCAACCATTCATCGACTTCTGTGCGGGCAATTAAACGTCAGCAGGGGGGGGCGTAGTTTAGAAGATTAGAGTAGAATAGGAGGGATAAATAGGCGGGTACTGTTTATGAGAGAGGATTGGTCTTTTGCACTATGTTTCTGTTTTGGGTTGATATTTGCACATTACTGTATACTGTAACTGTTTACAATGCTAAAAATACCTTAATAAAATTATTTATTTTAAAAAAAAGTCTGCACTGACCTACTTAAGCCCTCACTTTCACCCTCTCCCCATAACCCCTAACTTTTATGGTCACTAAGGGCAATTTATCATGGCCAATCCATCTAACCAACACATCTTTGGACTGTGGGAGGAAACCCACGCAGACACGGGGAGAATGTGCAGACTCTGCACAGATAGTGACCCTGTGGGGAATCGAACCTGGGTCCCTGGCGCTGTGAAACTACAGTGCTATCCACTTGTGCTACCGTGCTGCCCATGGTATAGCACGGTCTATCCTTGTGGATAGCACAAGTTTTAACTCCCCTTTCCAGACTTCTCCATGACTGCTGAAGTAGAGAACCAGCTTTCACATACAGAAGTTTTCTAGTGAAAAATTAGAAAGTGATGAATTTTGAGCATCAGATATCTCTTTAAATTTTGTGAATGATGGAACAGGAAAAGGAATTACTGATGAATCAAAAGAGTTGGCTGAATGTGGAAATAACAACCAAAACAAATTAAATTCTTAAACTTTGACCCAATCTGAAACTATAAAAATGAGATGTGCAGTATGGAAGAACAAATTCAGAGTTTTATAACAGAAAAGGAAAACTCTAAGAAACAGAGTGAGTGAATTGAATGAGTCTAAGGAGCAGTCAGTGACCATGAAAGAAAAACTCAGAAAGGAACTGAAGGCCATGTGAAGTTATTATGTTTTTATATCAGGATTCCACAGATAATTCACCAAATTAATGGCTGAGCTGAATGAAAATAATAATAAACTCAGAGAGAGTAAACATCTATTTGGGTGAAAATGTGAAAACTTGTGGAAAAGGGGTCATTTTAAAATATCAACATCCAGGAAGAAAATGGCAGACCCCACAGAAAAAGAAATTCCGAATCCACTCTCTGAATGAACACAGGGAACATTCCCTCCAAAAGGGATGGGATAAGCCAATGACATCCAATTGAAGAAGAGAGATGTCAACAAAGAAAAACATAACACTAGAGTGCACAAGAAGTGAACCAAATATTGAACCCAAGTATTTGAAACAGCAAATACGACAGTTTTTTAAAAATAAATATTTTTATTAAGGTTTTTTAACAACACAATTTTTTTTCCCCCTTACAAACAACAACCACCCCCCCCCCTCCCCCCCCCGTAACAAAATAACGCAAATTCTCCCTGAGCAAGATATATGCAAGGCAAGATGGTATATTTACATAGCTTTATACACTGGCTCTTGGCCGCGCATACCGTTTACCCCCACCCTCCATGCTATCTCCCGCTCGTCCATCCCCTCAAACAGTCTCTCGTTCCCCCCTCCCCCGCCCCAGGGTTGCTGCTGCTGCTGATCGACCTTCTTCTAACGCTAGGCGAGATATTCTAGGAACGGTTGCCACCGCCTGTAGAACCCCTGTGCAGACCCTCTCAAAGCAAACTTAATTCTCTCCAATTTTATGAACCCCGCCATGTCGTTAATCCAGGCCTCCAGGCTAGGGGGCTTCGCCTCCTTCCACAATAGCTAGACCCTTCGCCGGGCTACTAGGGGCGCAAAGGCCAGAATGCCGGCCTCTTTCGCCTTCTGCACTCCCGGCTCATCCACTACTCCAAATATTGCTAGCCCCCAGCTTGGCTTGACCCGGACTTTCACCACCTGGGATATTACTCCCGCCACTCCTCTCCAGAACCCCTCCAATGCCGGGCATGACCAAAACATATGGACATGGTTCGCCAGGCTCCCTGAACATCTTTCACATATATCTTCTACCCCAAAGAACCTACTCAGCCTCGCCCTCGTCAAATCCGCTCTGTGAACCACCTTAAATTGTATCAAACTGAGCCTGGCACACGAGGAGGAGGTATTAACCCTACCCAGGGCATCGGCCCATAGCCCTTCCTCAATCTCCTCCCCCAGCTCCTCCTCCCATTTACCTTTCAGTTCTTCTACTAGCGCTTCCCCCTCTTCTTTCATCTCTTGGTATATTTCCGACACCTTGCCCTCCCCGACCCATACCCCCGAGATCACCCTATCTTGAACTTCTTGTGCCGGGAGCAATGGAAATTCCCTCACCTGTCGCCTCACAAAAGCCCTCACCTGCATATATCTAAATGCATTTCCCGGGGGTAACTCAAATTTCTCCTCCAGTGCCCCTAGGCTCGCAAATGTCCCGTCAATGAACAGGTCCCCCATTCTTCTTAGCCCCGCCCGATGCCAGCCTTGGAACCCCCCGTCCATCTTCCCCGGGACAAACTGGTGGTTACCCCTGATCGGGGACCACACCGATGCTCCCATTGCACCCCTGTGTCTTCTCCACTGGCCCCAGATCTTTAGTGGTGCCGCCACCACCGGGCTTGTGGTGTATTTTGTCGGCAAGAGCGGCAGCGGTGCCGTTACCAACGCCCCCAGGCTCGTTCCTTTACAGGACGCCATCTCCATCCTCTTCCATGCTGCCCCCTCTCCCTCCATAACCCACTTACGGATCATCGCCACATTTGCTGCCCAGTAGTAACTCTCTAGGTTTGGCAAAGCCAACCCTCCTCGGTCCCTGATGCGTTCCAAGAACCCTCTCCTAACCCTCGGGGTCTTATTTGCCCACAATACTCCTACCTACTCTCTTGAAAAAGCCCTTGGTGATCACAATGGGGAGGCACTGAAACACAAACAAAAACCTCGGAAGGACCACCATTTTGACCGACTGCACCCTACCCGCCAACGAGAGCGGGAGCCTGTCCCATCTTTTAAAATCCTCCTCCTTTTGCTCCACCACCCTCGTTAAATTCAGTTTATGTAGGGCCCCCCCAACTTCTGGCTATCTGGATCCCCAGATACCGAAAACTCCTCTCCGCCCTCCTCAGCGGTAGGTCCCCTATCCCTCTTTCTTGGTCCCCTGCCTGTAATACAAAAAGCTCACTCTTCTCTACATTAAGCTTGTAGCCCGAAAACTCTCCAAAATCCTTCAGAGTCTGCATGACCTCCACCATCCCCTCCATTGGGTCCGCCACATATAGCAGCAGGTCATCCGCATATAGCGATACCCGATGCTCCTCACCCCCGCGGACTATCCCCCTCCATTTCTGAGACTCCCTAAGTGATATGGCCAAGGGTTCGATCGCCAATGCAAACAACAGGGGGGACAGGGGGCACCCCTGTCTCATCCCTCGGTACAGCCGAAAGTACTTTGACCTCCGCCGGTTTGTCACTACGCTCGCCTCCGGGGCGCTGTAAAGGAGCTTAACCCATCTAATAAACCCTCCCCCAAACCCAAACCTGCGCAATACCTCCCAGAGGTACTCCCACTCTACTCGGTCAAAGGCTTCTTCCGCGTCCATAGCTGCCACTATCTCCGCCTCTCCCTCCTCCGATGTCATCGTTATCACGTTTAAGAGCCGCCGCACATTGGTATTTAACTGCCTGCCCTTTACGAATCCCGTTTGGTCCTCGTGAATCACCCCCGGGACAGAGTCCTCAATCCTTGTGGCCAGTACCTTTGCCAATAGCTTAGCATCCACATTGAGGAGCGAAATCGGCCTGTACGATCCACATTGCAGTGGATCCTTGTCTCGCTTTAGGATCAGGGAGATTGTCGCCTCCGACATTGTCTGGGGCAGGGTTCCCTCCTCTCTTGCCTCGTTGAAGGTCCTCGCTAGTAGCGGGGCCAGCAGGTCCACATATTTTCTGTAGAATTCCACCGGGAACCCGTCCTGCCCCGGGGCCTTCCCCGCCTGCATGCTCCCCAAACCCTTACTCAACTCCTCCAGCCCAATTGGTGCCCCCAAACCAACCGCCTCCTGCTCCTCCACCCTCGGGAACCCCAGCTGGTCCAGGAATCGCCTCATCTCCCCTTTCCCCCCTGGGGGCTGGGATCTGTACAGCTCCTCATAAAAGTCCTTAAATACCTTATTTATTTTCGTTGCACTTCGAACCGTGGCTCCCCTTCCATCTTTGATTCCCCCTATTTCCCTCGCTGCCGCCCTCTGATGGAGCTGGTGCGCCAGCATCCGACTAGCCTTTTCCCCGTACTCGTAAGTCGCCCCTTGCGCCTTCCTCCACTGTGCCTCCGCCTTGCCCATGGTCAGCAGGTCAAACTCCGTCTGGAGCCGTCGCCTTTCCCCAAGTAATCTTTCCTCCGGGGCCTCTGCATATTTCCTGTCCACCCGCAAGATCTCCCCCACTAGCCTCTCCCTTTCCCTTCCCTCTATCTTCTCCCTATGAGCACTGATGGAGATCAGCTCTCCCCTGATCACCGCCTTCAACGCCTCCCATACCACCCCCACTCGCACCTCCCCGTTGTCGTTGGCCTCCAAGTACCTTTCAATACACCCCCTCACCTTCCCACACACCACCTCATCGGCCAGGAGTCCCACATCCAGCCGCCACAGCGGGCGTTGGTCCCTCTCCTCTCCCAGCTCCAGTTCCACCCAAAGCGGGGCATGGTCCAAAACGGCTATGGCCGAATACTCCGTCCCCCCCACTCTCGGGATGAGCGCCCTGCCCAGAACAAAGAAATTTATCCGGGAGTAAGCCTTATGCACGTGGGAGAAAAAAGAAAATTCCCTGACCTGCGGTCTTGCAAACCTCCATGGGTCCACTCCCCCCATCTGATCCATAAACCCCCTAAGTACCTTGGCCGCCGCCGGCCTCCTTCCCGTCCTTGATCTGGAGCGGTCCAGTGCTGGGTCCAGCACCGTATTGAAGTCCCCTCCCATTATTAGTCCTCCTACCTCCAGGTCCGGAATGCGTCCCAACATGCGCTTCATGAATCCAGCATCATCCCAGTTCGGGGCATATACATTTACCAACACCACCCACGTCCCTTGCAACCTACCACTCACCATCACATATCTCCCTCCATTATCCGCTACGATAGTCTTGGCCTCAAATGACACATGCTTTCCCACCAGAATTGCCACCCCTCTATTTTTTGCGTCCAATCCCAATTGAAATACCTGTCCTACCCATCCCTTTCTCAACCTGACCTGGTCCGCCACGTTCAGGTGTGTCTCTTGGAGCATTGCCACATATGCCTTCAGTCCCTTCAAGTGTGCGAACACTCGAGCCCGCTTCACCGGCCCATTCAGGCCCCTCACGTTCCACGTTATCAGCCGGATTGGAGCGGCTCTCACCCCCACCCCCCCCCCCCGCCGACTAGCCATCTCCTTTTCTGGGCCAGTCCCTTGTCTGCGTCTCCCTCACCCTCCAGTCCCCCAGAGAGGGGACCCCCGTCCCGACCACCTCTTCTGTGTCCCGTTCTCTTTCGGCCAGTGCAGCAGCAACCCTTTTCCCCCCCCTTCCCCCCTCCCTCCTCTCCCCCCTCCCTCCTCTCCCCCCCTCCCGCTAGATCCCCGTCTAGCTTTTTTGCTCCCCCCATATCCCTCCCGTAAGTCAGCTGACACCTGCTGACCCCGGCTTCCCCCGCCATCCCTTTAAACCCCCGTGTGGGAGTCTCCCAATCAATGTACATTCCTTTGTTCCCCTTCCCGCCCTTTTTTTTTTTGTCGCGCGCGGGAAAGACAACCCCGTGCTTTCCAAAGCCTGCCCCGCCCCCCATGGCGCTGCTCCTGTCATGGCCTTGTCCCTCTCCCCCAGCCCATATATCCTTTCCTGCGCGTGGATGACCCCCTATGTACAACAACCATCATACTTCACCCCTCAAACACCCCCCTCCCACACAAACCCTCAATTAGAGTCCAATTTTTCAGCTAATATAAAGGTCCACGCCTCTTCGGGCGTTTCGAAGTAGTGGTGTTGGCCATTATGTGTAACCCACAGTCGCGCTGGCTGCAGCATTCCAAATTTCACTCCTTTCCGATGCAGCACCGCTTTGGCCCGGTTGAAACCCGCTCTCCGCTTAGCGACCTCCGCGCTCCAGTCCGGGTATATTCTGATCTCCGCGTTGTCCCACTTGCTGCTCCGTTCCTTCTTGGCCCATTTCAGAACCCTCTCTCTGTCCGTAAACCGGTGAAATCTCACCACCATCGCCCTTGGCGGCTCCTTTGCATTGGGCTTCCTCGCTAGCACTCGGTGCGCCCCTTCCAGCTCCAGCAATCCCGGGGGGGCCTCCACACCCATCAGCGTCCCGATCATTGTGCCCACATATGCCGCTGCATCGGCCCCCTCCATTCCTTCTGGGAGACCCAGGATCCTCAAGTTATTTCTCCTTGATCTGTTCTCCAGGTCTTCGAGTCTTCCCGCCCACGTCTTGTGCAGCGCCTCGTGCCGCTCCACTCTCTCCGCCAGGCCCATGAGCTCGTCGTCGTTCTCACTCACTTTTTCCTGGATCTCCTGAATCTTCACCTCTTGGGCTTTCTGGGTTGCTCCCAAGTTTTTCCACCATTGCCAGTATAGGCGCCACCATCTCCTTACGCAGCTCCTCGAAGCAGCACTTGATGAACTCTTTCATCTCCTCTCTGTCCGTGGGCGCCGCCATTTTGTTTTTTTCTTCTTTCTTCTCCCGCTGCTCCAGGGCTGCTTTCCTCGCTGTTTCACTGCGGGTCCGGTCCATGCAGGGCTGTAGGGGGCTTCCTCCGTTCTTCCCCACGGGTTTTTATTTTTTAAATGTCCGTTGGGGCTCCGTTAGCGGGCCCAAAAGTCTGTTTCTGCGGGAGCTGCCGACTCGCGCGGCTTAGCTCTGCATCGCCGGACCCGGAACCAAATACGACAGTTTTAACTATGAACCAACCAAAGCAATTGAGACTACTACAGCTCTGCACAGGAAGAGAATAAGATCTGAAAGAGTGATAAAGCCTCCAGAACATCTGAAAATATAAAGTCAGAAACATGGGTTGGGGGAGGAAGGGCTGCCAGGTGCTAGTGCGTATAGAAATACGAGGTTAGTCCAGATGAATGCGTGGCTGAAGAGATGGTACAGGAGGGAGGGCTTTGGATTTCTGGGTCATTGGGATGGTTTTTGGGAATGTTGGGACCTGTACAAGGCGTGCGGTTTGCACCTGAACCGAAATGGGACCAGTATCCTTGGAGGAAGGTTTGCTAGTGCTGTTGGGAAGGGCATAAACTAACTTGTCAAGGGTCTGGGATCCTCAGAGAAGGTGCAGCAGCAAAGATGCACAGCCAAATTTAGAGGAGACATCAAGTGAGTCAGGAAGGCATAAAATGTCTAGACCAGTTAAGTCACAAGGTAGTTTGGCAAGATTGGATGGCTTTTATTTTAATGCGAGGTATCTGACAAACAAGGTCAATGAATTGCGGGCACAAATTAAAACATGGGGATATGATGTTATTGCTGTCACTGAGACATGGTTGAGAGAGGGGCAGGATTGGCAGCTCAATATTTTAGGATACAGAATCTTCAGGCGAGATAGGGAAGGAGGTAAAAGAGGAGGGGTGTCGCAATTTAGATCCGGAAATCATTTACTGCAGTAAGGAGGGATGACACCTTAGAAGGCTCTTCAACTGAAGCCATATGGGTAGAATTTAAAAACCAAAAAGGAGCAATTGCCAGCAGACGCCATCTCCCTGGCCCTACACTCATCCCTAGAGCATCTCGACAACAAGGAGGACTCCTGCATCAGACTCCTATTTATTGACTACAGCTCTACCATCAATATCATAATCCCAGCCAAGCTCATATCAAAGCTCCAAAACCTAGGACTTGGCTCCTCACTCTGCAACTGGATCCTTGACTTTCTGGCCCACAGACCGCAATCAGTAAGAATAAACAACAACACCTCCTCCACAATAGTCCTCAATACCGGGGCCCCGCAAGGCTGCGTACTTAGCCCCCTACTATATTCCCTGTACACACACGGCTGCGTGGCAAAATTTGGTTCCAACTCCATCTACAAGTTTGCTGACGATACGACCATAGTGGGCTGGATCTCAAATAACAACGAGTCAGAATACAGGAGGGAGATAGAGAACCTAGTGGAGTGGTGCAGAGACAACAATCTCTCCCTCAATGCCAGCAAAACTAAAGAGCTGGTCATTGACTTCAGGAAGCAAAGTACTGTACACATCCCTGTCAGCATCAATGGGCCCGAGGTGGAGATGGTTAGCAGCTTCAAATTCCATGGGGTACATATCTCCAAAAATCTGTCCCTGTCCACCCACGTCGACACTACCACCAAGAAAGCACAACAGCACCTATACTTCCTCAGGAAACTAAGGAAATTCGACATGTCCACATTAACTCTTACAACTTTTACAGATGCACCACAGAAAGCATCCTATCTGGCTACATCACAGCCTGGTATGGCAACTGCTCGGCCCAAGACCGCAAGAAACTTCAGAAAGTCGTGAACACCACCCAGTCCATCACACGAACCTGCCTCCCATCCATTGACTCCATCTACACCTCCCGCTGCCTGGGAAAGCGGGCAGCATAATCAAAGACCCCACCCGGCTTACTCACTCTTCCAACTTCTTCCATTGGGCAGGAGATACAGAAGTCTGAGAACACACATGAACAGAGTCAAAAACAGCTTCTTCCCCACTGTCACCAGACTCCTAAATGACCCTCTTATGGACTGACCTCATTAACACACCTGTATGCTTCACCCAATGCCGGTGTTTATGTAGTTACATTGTGTACCTTGTGTTGCCCTATTATGTATTTATTTTATTTTATTTTATTTTATTTTCATGTACTTAATGATCTGATGAGCTGCTCGCAGAAAAATACTTTTCACTGTACCTCGGTACACATGACAATAAACAAAATCCAAATCCAATTATATTGGGAGTGTTCTATCGATCCCGAACAGTCCAAGAGAAATAGAAGATATGTAGGCAAATTTCAGAGAAGTCTAAAAGAAATAGGGTAGTGATAATGGGGAATCATTAACTGGGGAAACCAAAGTGTGAAAGGTTTAGAGAGAGCGGTGTAATGTTCTTGTCGGATAACTTGATTTATATTACAAGAACACTTGTAGCTAAAGCTATAAACAACTTATTAACATTAACTGTGGGTCAAATATGTACAAAACAGATGAATAACAGTATTAACAAGCAGCCTCTCTCCCAGCTCCCTAGTCAGTCTGACTGTAACACTCACTTATATACTAATGAGACTCCCAGTGGTCACTCGGTGAATTACAACACGACCATGATATCACTGCAAGCGGAATTCATAAAATGCATCCAGAACTTTTTAAGCCAGTACATATAAAAACCTACAAGAAAGGGGATGGTCCTGGACTTCATTTTCGGTAACGAAGCTGGGCAAGTAGTTGAAGTATCAGTGGGGGAGCACTTTGCAGACAGTGATCTTAACTCCATTAGATTCAAGATTGTTATGGAAAAGGTCAGCAATAGGCCTGAGATCAAAGCTCTAAACTGGGGGAAGGCCATATTAAATAAGATCAGATATGATTTGGCCAGAGTGAACTGGGAGCAGACATTATAGATACATCTGTGGCAGAACAGGACGCAAGAAGGAAATAGGGAGAGTGCAGGGCCAATATGCTCCAATCCTGAAAAAGGGAGGGAAGAACAAATCCAGTGAACCTTGGAGCTCAAGGGATATACAGCATTGCATAAGGAGAAATAGGGAGGCTTATGACTGATATCGAGGGCTCAAAACAGAAGTCCTAGAAGCATATAGAATGTGCGAGGGAATTTAATAAGGAAATTAGGAGAGCAAAAAGGGGACATGAAAGGATACTGGCAGGTAAAATAAAGGAAAATTATAAGTTGTTTTACAAGTACATTAAGGGTAAAAGGAAAACTAGGGAAAAAGTAGGGCCATTAAGGATCAGGGCGAAGGACTGTAATAAGATTAAAGAGATTAACATAGACAGAGACAAGGTTCTGAGTGGTCTGGCGGACTTAAAAGTAGACAATTCTCCAGGCCAGATGAAATGTATCCCAGCTGCTGAGTGAGGCAGGGGAGGAAATAGCAGGGAATAATAGGGTAATAGCGGGGAAAGAGCTGGCAATCATTTTCAAATCCTCTCTGGCCACGGAGGACTGGAGGATAGCCAATGTGGTACCATTATTCAAGAAGGGGAAAAGGGATAAATCAGGAAACTACAAGTCAGTCAATCTAACCTCAATGGTAGGGAAACTATTTGAAGCAATTCTGAAAGAGAATTAATCTACACTTGGAGAGGATCAAGAGCAGTCAGCATGGTTTTGTTAAGGAAGGTCATGTCTGACCAACATGATCAAATTTCTCGAAGCAGTGGCCAGGTGTATGGTTGAGGGAAATGTATTTGACGTAGTCTACTTGGACTTTGTGGTGACATGCCTGTAAGCAATATCATTGATGGCTGGTGGCGGTACAGATACACCATGCAGTCTCAAGACAGTGGTCATGTGACAAGGCACTCCAGTATAAGTGGGGGCACATCCGGCCATCAGCAAGTGGTTGTAAGACATACAAGTGAACAGTCGTGCTAGATGTAGTTCCAGAGGAATACAAAGAAACTACATGATAACGTGCTCTGTAACATATCGTTATCTTACAACGTGTGATTCAATAAAGATCCTGGTTTAGACAAGTCAAGTCATTTGGTAGATTCCTTGCTAGACTTCAGCAAGGCTTTTGATAAGTTCCCACATGGGAGACTGATAGCAGAGGTAAGACCCCATGGGATCCAAAATTGGCTGAGTGACAGGAAGCAGAGGGTGATGGTCAAGGGGTGATTTTCTGACTGGAAGTCTGTGTCCAGTGGGATCTCACAGGGATCAATGTTGGGCCCTTGCTGTTTGTGGTTTGTATAAATGATTTAGATATGAATGTAGGAGGGTTGATCACTAAGTTTGCGGATGATATAAAGATTGGTGGGGTAGTAAATAGGGAGGATTGCCTTTGATTATCGGAGGACATAGACAGGGCTGGTCAGATGAGTTGTTCAGTGGCAAATGGAATTCAATCCGGATAAGTGTGAGGTGATGCACTTGTGTAGGACAAACAAAGCAAGGGAATACAAGATAAACGGCAAGACCCTGGGAAGCACCGAGGATCAGAGGGATCTTGGTGTGCATGCAAACCGGTCCCTTAAGGTAGCATAGCAGCTGGATATAATGGTTAAGAAGGCATATGGTATACTTGCCTTTATTAGCTGAGGCTAAGAGTTTAAGAGCACGGAGGCTATGCTGGAACTGTATAAAACATTGGTTAGGCCACAGCTATTGTGTGTTCTGGAATCCACATTATAGGAGGGATGTGGTCATACTAGAAAGGGTGCAGAGGAGATTTACCAGGATGTTGCCTGGGCTGGAGAGTTTTAGTTATGAAGAGAGATTGGATAGACTTGGATTGTTTTCCTTGGAGCAGAGGAGAATTAGTGGGGGCATGGCTGAGATGTATAAAACTATGAGGGGCATAGATAGACAGGAACAAACCTTTTCCTTTGGTGAAGGGGTCAATGACCAGGAGACATAACTTAGAGGTAAGGGGCAGGAGGTTTAGAAGGGATGTGAGGAAAAACCTTTTTACCCAGAGGGTGCTGGGAGTTTGGGATTCGCTGCCTGAAAGAGTGGTGGAGGCAGAGAACTTCATAACATTTAAGAAGTATTTAGATATCCACTTGTGATCCCAGGGCATCCAAGGCTATGTGCTGGAAAATGAGATTAGAATGGTTAGGTGGTTGGTTTTGACCGGCGCAGGCGTGATGGGCCGAAGGGTCTTTTCTGTGTTGTATGATCCTATGGCTTAACTCTGTGACTCTCCACAGATTCTGCCAGACATACTGAGCTCCTCCAGCATTTTCCGGTTTTATTAATCTTGCAACAGCAGTTTCCTTGACTCGGTGATATCACTCAGATTCAGAGGTTGTAAATTCAAGCTCCACTCCAGGGGCATATAATCTAAACTGGTGCTTCAGTGCAATGCTGAGAAACTGCTGAATAGTCAGAGGTGACGTTACCCAGGTGAGACATTAAACAGAGGCCCCATCTGGTGGAGGCATGTATTAAACTGAAGAGCAGGGGAGTGTCCAGACACTCTGACTGACATTTAACCTCAACCAATATCACCAAAACAACAAAGGCTTTATAAGTGGGCAAGGCATCTATCTCATTGCAAGACCTTGCCTGCACACATTAACTGCTGTGTTTGTCTACAAATCAACAGTGAATCTTTAGTTAAAGTTTTCGGACGACTTATAGAAATGAAAAGGGCTGAATTAGTACAAATTATTTTAATAGATATTCTTAAACAACCTGGAGTATTTTATACAATACAGCTTCCTTCGGTCTTACTTTGAAATATTCGAGCCTCTGCTCAGACTCCGACACCTGCTCACGTGGAAAATTATGGATTAGAACTCTACTTTATCAGCCCAACTCACTGCCCCAAGTTCTCTGTTTAACTTACAATACCCATGTGGAATAATCACATTGATGCAAATTATATTAGCCATATAAAATTGACTTATATTTTTGCAATAATCTTAAACAAATCTCAGGTTCAATTTCCAGTTTGAGTTAGACAAGCTAAGCTCAGTTGAGGCTGCTGTTTAGATACACAGCACTCACACTTGAGTATTGTGATGGAGCACACCACTCTGACACAAAAGGATACTTGATCATACATGTGATTCCCATCATGGTCCACTTCCAATCTCAGTGAAAATAAAGTTGCAGGTTAGACATCACACACTTGACCCGACAGGATGGGACAGAAAACGAGACATGAGTTACCCCAGACTTTTGTCACCTACCACATACCGTTCAGTCAATGCCTAAAATTGGCACAGCCCTTTTGGTGGTCACCAGTCCCCCCGCTGTGCTTTGGAAAATTTGGACAAACTGGCAAAAATTGATGCAACTTTTGTTTTGAAAAAGATATGCAAAATAAATTTTCATGCATTGCGAACAAGCAAAACAAAGCGTTGCATTCTAACTTCCATATCAAGAAGCTTGCGATACGGAATGGGTGAACAAAAGGGTTAAAATGAAAGCATTTATTGAACAAAATGGTTCCACTCAACAAAATGGAAATATATCCCTGCTGTATTTAAGGACTGTAAACTGGAAGACCATGGGCGAAATTCTCTGGAAACGGCGCGATGTCCGCCGACTGGCGCCCAAAACGGCGCCAATCAGACGGGCATCGCGCCGCCCCAAAAGTGCGGAATGCTCTGCATCTTTGGGGGCCGAGCCCCAACATTGAGGGGCTAGGCCGGCGCTGGAGGAATTTCCGCCCCGCCAGCTGGCGGAAACGGCCTTTGTTGCCCCGCCAGCTGGCGCGGAAATGACGACTCCGGGCGGCGCATGCGCGGGAGCGTCAGCGGCCGCTGACAGTTTCCCACGCATGCGCAGTGGAGGGAGTCTCTTCCACCTCCGCCATGGTGGAGACCGTGGCGGAGGCGGAAGGGAAAGTGTGCCCCCACGGCACAGGCCCGCCCGCGGATCGGTGGGCCCCGATCGCGGGCCAGGCCACTGTGGGGGCACCCCCCGGGGTCAGATCGCCCCGCTCCCCCCCCAGGACCCCGGAGCCCGCCCACGCCGCCTTGTCCCGCTGGTAAGGTAGGTGATTTAATTTACGCCGGCGGGACAGGCAATTTATCGGCGGGACTTCGGCCCATCCGGGCCGGAGAATCGAGCGGGGGGGCCCGCCAACCGGCACGGCGCAATTCCCGCCCCCGCCGAATATCCGGTGCCGGAGACTTCGGCAACCGGCGGGGGCGGGATTCACGCCAGCCCCCGGCGATTCTCCGACCCGGCGGGGGGTCGGAGAATGTCGCCATCCCAAACATTCCAAGGGTACAAGGGCTTACAGACCAAATGTTTGGTTACACTAAAGACCAGTTGCTGCTGAAAGTATCTTAATTTTCCATTTAACCCTGATAAATTAGTAATGAGAACAAATCTACTCTCATGGCTTCTGAAACAAATCCCACCAGACTGCATATTGTATTCCATTAACTTAAAATGCATACTTCTTAAAACAAATCTATTAATCTTACCAGAGTGTAATTTACAACAACAGTCTGTATGAGGTTCTCCAGAATCTATAATTAATGCAATCTGAGATCGTTGTTTGGGGGGGTCCCTGATGACCTTTTAAGTGAAAGATTCCATCTGCAAGCATAAAGGTGGCCGTCTGTAATTTGTTTGCATATTTGTATTTAATGCTCCCATTTATTTCATAACCGGACACTCTCAAGGGGATCTGCAGTATTTTTCCTTCTCTGAATTTTTTTTCTGCCGCTATAGAGGAAAAAACTGGACAGCTGAACTATCGAAAATATTCAGAAAGCCCTATTCATTCAAGATTACAACTTGAGACTCAGTGAATACCATTTTTCATCACTGTGCAACCAACAAAACCAATAAGTATCTGGAGGAATGTTTAGACTGGCAGAGAAGGTAAATGTTGGTACTTGAGACGTGCTACGATTTACTGCCCAAAGATATTGACACAAAGCAATAAATAAATTTGTTTAACTTGACTGGGGCATGGTGTTCTCTCTTTGGAAGCCAGTGAAACAGCTAAAACTTTCCTGTGCCATTTCTTTCAATACATTCCTTCATACCCTGTCTTGTTCCCCAGTTCCTCTAACAGTTTCCCTCCCCAAAATTGGCAGTACTTTCCCCATACAACTGCCAACCTTCATCCCTGAATCTAAGAAAGTGGATCATGAACCTAGGGTAACCATGGGCAGCATTGGTGGCACAGTGGTTAGCACTGCGGCATCACAGCACCAGGGACCCAGGTTCAATTCCAGCCTTGGGTGACTGTGTGTGGAGTTTGCATGTTCTCCTCGTGTCTGCTTGGGTTTCCTCCGTGTGCTCTGGTTTCCTCCCACAGTCCAAAGATGTGCAGGTTAGGTGGATTGGCCATGATAAATTGCCCCTTAGTGTCCAAAGATGTGCAGGTGAGGTTGTGGAGATAGGGCCGGGGAGTGGGCCTAGGTGGGTTGCTGCAGACTTGATGGGCCGGATAGCCTCCTTCTGCACAATACAAGATCTATGATGTATTATCTATTACTGCGATCTTCTTTCCCAAGCATGCTACTCCTCCTCCTACACCAATAAAACTTTCAAAATTTGCCTTCTCTCAAAAGCTTTTGCAACCAGCTATCTATTAGGAGATTATTTTGAACCATGTACCAATCCAACAAGTATAAGGCAACAGACTGTTGAAATGATAGTCCACTCTCTTCAGTAGCTGCTGTCCTGTAGTATTTGAGATACCAGAATAAAAGGACCCAAGGCTATTAATGCAGAATTCCAGCAATATTCAAAAGCATAGACTATAAAACCAAACAATCGTGGTCCAGTGATGTTGAATCAGCTTGTAGATTGTAGGAGGAAGATAAGCAGAGAAAGTAGTTTGCAGCAGGATTAAACCAATTGATAGTCAAATGAGATCCATAATATGATATGCGTGCAACTTGTAATTGACAATAAATAGTTCTTCTCATTCAGAGAACTTCTGTTATGACCACATAAGGAGATGTGAAATGACTCCCCTGTTCTCCTACTGAACACAACAGGGTTTTGTGTGAAAATAGGGAAGACATGCTTTGCTAATTCTGTAGGAGCCCCACTACATACGCCTTCAGGTTTTAAGTAATTAGTCAGTCAGGTTTTCTTAGGTTAAGCAAAGAACAAGATAAGAACATTGAAATTATTTCCTGAACTAAAAAACTAGGTAAATCACAAGCAACATTCATACATCTTTCCCGGGTGTCATTGTCGGGAGAGATTTCCATGATTTTTTCTCCCAAAATGACTTGGTTCACTGTAGATTTCTCCTCTCAGGATGGTTATTTTGCAGAAGTGGGCACAATAATTCTGAGAATGAGGTAGAGAGGGCACACAGTTTCAGCAGCTTGTGTTGGTACAGCATTGTCTTTTGTTCTCTCCCTCTGGTTCTTAAAAGTGCCTTGCTGGTTGGACATCCCAGAGAAATTCTATTAGTTCGTATGTGCTGTAGTTATTGTTTCAGAACAGACAATTGGCTGTCTCGTCTCAGAAACATTTGAAACTCTCAGGATGATGTAGAGCCAAGAGTGGCTGCATTCTCATCTCACTTAGTGGAATGCAAAATTGTGTTTAATAGCAATTTCACCATTTTCTCCAGAGGATAGCAATTTTTAAAAATCTAGCCATGAAAAGAAAAATTAGAAATTGTGTCTTTAAGCACATCCTTGTAAGACCATGAGAAAGTGGAGTTTATCCTCCAAACAGTACAAATACAAAGTACTCTTCAGAAATTAAGCTTAAATTGTATTCTTTGACCTATTCCCATCACTTGCATCACAAAAGGGAGTGCAAGTCTGCCCACTGCTGGGATCACTATTAAAAAATTATTATAGACGAGTAACTATAGATCTGTGTGATAAATGTTCCAATCCTCAACTGAGACATTAATTTGCTGTAGAAATATGCAAGTTCAATAGAAGATAAAAGAAAAATGGAAAGGCAAAACTTGAAAACACATTGTAGTGATTTCTTTTGATGATTTTTGTGTCTAAGTTGAGGGTTATCATTACTAGGGAACAAACATTTCAATTTCGTACACAACATCAGCCATTGCAGGACAGTTAAGAGGAATGCTCATGCAAGGTAAAATGCCTTTTACTCGACTCTGACAAAAAAGGGCAGGGATCAAGATTCCTTCTCCTATGCACGATCCAGTGCATCATGAGTTCTGCTGGAAAGGAGCACAAATAGATATCTGATGAGCAGCAGATTCAACACAGATGTTATGTCCATCCTCTCATCAAACAGTCTGCTGATGGTCACTGTCCACCATCACAAATGAAGAATAGTCACTTTGGCGAGGGAGAAGAGAAAAGAAAACAGGAAAAAGAATTGTGAAGCCAAGCTGAATCTTTATAAAACTCCGACTTGGCCACATTTAGAGCAATGCATCCAGTTCAGGTCACAACAATTCAGGAAAAATGTGACGGTCCTGGAAAGCGTCCAAAAATTGATTTACCAGAATAGTTCCAGGGATGAGGGAGTTTAGCTACGAGGTTAGGTTGGAGAACCTGAGGCAGTTCTCCTTGGACCAAAGGAGATTGAGGGGAGCTTTCATAGAGGTGGACAAGATTATGACAGGTTTAGATAAGGTGGACAAGAAAAGCTGCTCCCATTAGCTGATGGTTCAAGGAGCAGGGAACACAGATTCAAGGACGAGATGAGGGGGACGGGGGAGATGCGAGGAGCTGCTCGCAGAAAAATACTTTTCACTGTACCTCGGTACACGTGACAATAAACAAATCCAATCCAATCCAATCCAATCCAAGAGCTTTCTTTGCACAGCAAGTGGTAATGACCTGAAACTCACTGCCCAAGAGGATGGTGAGACCAGCGATGATTATTTCAAAAGGGAATTGGATGAACACTTGAGGGAAATAATCTTGCAGGTTAGAGTGGCCGAATAGGACTGACTGGATTTCTCTGAAGACTCAAGTGGCTTCCTTCTGTACCTTAATGACTCTAACAAAATTCAATTTTTATTGCAATAGGCTCCACACAACTGAACTACAGTTAGTATTGCATCTTCAGAAATTAGTAGACAAACACATTTAGTGAAATGTTTCTAACAGTGGACACGATCCAATGGCGATCCAGTCCTGAAAAGCAGCTCGCCGTTGCGCAGAGTGGCCGATAAAAGCCAGGAGGTCCCCCTCCCAGGATCTACCCAGCTCACAACGCCCCGCGAGATCACGTTAGATCTCACAAGACTTTGCAATGTAAATCCCGCCCTTTATGGAGAATAATTTTTTCATCAAAAATCTGCATATTAGAGCGAGACAGCTAGTCTCAATCTAATGTGCAATTTCCTGAAGTACCCGAGGCGTTGGGATCTATCCCCTTCGCCTCAAGACCTCAGGCTAGTGCCGTTCAGCACTCGTCTCTACAAACGGGGACCAGATGGAACGGCACTCATATGGGTCTCCCAAGGGGATTAGTGATCCCCAGGTGCATGTCCTTTGGGCAGGGTGGTACCCTGGCACTGCTGGTGCCCAGGTGGAACTGCCAGCTAGCGGGGCACTGTCAGTGTACCAAGTTGGCACTGCCAAGCTGGCATTTATTGTGTGCTGGCAATCAGGCCTGGGGTGCTCTGTACGGGTGTTGGGGGGAATGCGGTGGGGGTGTGGTTGGGGCTTGGGACCGTCCCATAATGCATTGGGGCTTGGGGGTTAGGGTTTGCGTCGCGAGCCTCGGAGATCGGGATGCCATTTAAAAATGGCATCCCGATTTCTCGCTATACTGAGGAGTTCCGGCGAACAGAGCTCCTTGGTGTAGAAAACGGGGCTATGTGCGGTCTCTGCTGCACGTTGCTTGCTGAAGTCCCTTATTTAATGTGAGTGGCTTTGTATAGCCATGTGTTTCTCAGTGCTACAAGCGCCGGGACACAAGTGGCTTCCATTAAATCTGCAGACAAAGGAATATTATTTAAGAAATGCATTAAATACTCAATTTGTCGATTCTGAAATTTTAACGTTGGCTTGAAATGGACAGTAAATTAATTCATAACAAAATTGGAGCCTACGTAAACAGAAATTAGAATAGTTTTTACAAATAACTGTGGTTGGCTTCTTTAAGAGAGGTCGGCAGTCATATCTCTGCAGATCAAGAGTTTACTATTCGCATTATTCCACAGATGGTTTATGCTTTAGGGACTCTAATTCCTCTGAGTTTCCAGGCACCCAATGTGACGCAATGTGCGGTATCAGAATACATCAAGCCTTGAGGCATTAAAGTTCCAAATTTCAAAGCATACTATGCCCCTACAATGCACAATGTGCAAGTTATTGCTCTGTATTTATCTATCAATGTGAGTTTGACCTCTTGGACATGCACACAATCCAATTACAATAGCAGCAGGTATTGGTTACTCTTGGGCGCAATCTAGCGACCACTTTGTGCTCTCCCTCACGGAAATGCCGCCGTTATATATCTAGAGAGAGGCCTCCCATGGGCTTCCCGGCAGCCTTTATGCCTCACGGAATATACCCAAGTCCCGCAAGGCATCAGAATCAGAATCGTGCCGAAGGGGGCGAGCACAAAAGGCACGTGCCTAAGTAGGTTTTAAACCTATTTAGGTGAACTTACCTGGAATCTACCGGCCTCCTGGGATGTACTAGCTTCCCCAGCCCCTTGGTGACGAGGGATAGTGCAGGGTGGCCCGTTGACCCGCCCCCTGGAACACTGGCACCTTGGCACTGCCCAGCTGGCACCTAGGCACTGCCACCCTGGCACTGCAAAGGTGCCATGCCTGGGTGGCACTGCTAAGCTGGCATGAGCACTGCCAGGGTGGCAGTGCAAGGGTGGCCAGGTGCCAGGGTGGCACTGCCAAGGGTCAGGGTCCAAAGGGGACCATGACCATTAAAGGAGGCTGGAGGGGTGTGTGAAGGGTGGGGTGGGGGGGGGTGCAGGGCAGGTAACAAGGGACATATAAGAGGAGGGGGGCCCAGGGACCCCATAGCGGGGTGTCCTCACTTGGGTATGTGGGGTAATGCCCATGAGTGTGTGTGCGTATGGGAAGGGGAGGGGAGGGGGTGACATTGCCCATGGGTAAGGGACCCACAAGCTCACTTGGAGATTAGAGCACCCTTTCAAAATGGCAGCCCGATCTCGGAGTTCAGATACCCTGTGCTAAAGTGTGGGCTAAACCGGTGAGAAACTCCCCAGGGCCAAAGAAAGTCACTAAGGGCGCAATTCTCCAGAAAGACTTCTAAGTGTTGTAGTGAGCGGGAACTGCTGTGAGGTTCCCGGCGCTCAGACCAGCGAGGCCGGCAACACTATTCAACATTAATTGGTCCACTTAATGAGGCCTCACAGGTTTCTCACCGCAAATGAAGGCTCGCTAGCTGATTCGCTGGCACTATACTTGCCAGCCCCAGGGTAACAAGGTCGAGCAGCATTTAAGTAGCACATGCTCAGCCAACCCCAGCCAGCTCACGCTCAGGAGACCAGTCTCAAGATTCAGAGATGCAGACCTGGGAAGGCTGCTAGATGTTGTGGAGGCCAGGAGGGATGTCCTGTTCCCTCGCGGATCCAGGAGGGTCAGCCATAGGGCAGCCAGTGTTGCCTGGTAGGTGGCGGCGGCTGTGAGCACCATGAGTTTGAGTGGGAGAAGCTGCAATCAGATGTAACAGTATTACAATTAAATAAGGGTAACTACAAAGATATGAGGGAGGAGCTGGCCAGAGTTGATTGGAGAAGGAGCCTAGCAGGGAAGACAGTGGAACAGCAATGGCAGGAGATTTTTGGGGTTATTAGGGTGGCACAACAGAAATTCATCCCAAGGAGGAGGAAACATGCTAAGGGGAGGACAAGGCATCCATGGCTGACGAGGGATGTCAAGCATACAAAGTGGCGAGTATTAGTGGGGAAACCAGAGGTTTGGGAAGCCTTTAAAAGTGAGCAGAGGACAACTAAAAAGGCAATAAGGGGGAGAAGATGAAGTACGAGTGCAAGCTAGCTAGTAATATAAAGGAAGAAAGGATAGAGAAGTAATAATAGAAAACAAAGAAATGGCAGATGAACTGAATAATTACTTTGCATCAGTCTTCACGGTGGAAGGAACCGGTGTGATGCCAGAGCTCCAGGAGAACCAGGGGGCAGAGGTGAGTGCAGGGACCATTACTAAGGAGAAGGTTCTGGGGAAACTGAAAGATCTGAAGATGGATAAGTCACCTGGACTGGATGGACTACACCCCAGGGTCCTAAAAGAGATAGCTGAGGAAATTGTGGAGGCATTAGTGATGATCTTTCAGGAATCACTGGAGGCAGGAAGGGTCCCAGAGGACTGGAAGGTGGCTAATGTAACATCACTGTTTAAGAAGGGAGGGAGGCAGAAGACGGGAAATTATTGACCGGTTAGCCTGACTTTGGTCATTGGTAAGATTTTAGAGTCTGTTATTAAAGATGAGATCGCGAAGCACTTGGAAGTGCATGGTAAAATAGGACTGAGTCAGTATGGCTTTGTCAAAGGGAGGTTGTGTCTGACAAATCTGTTAGAGTTCTTTGGGGAGGTAACGAGCAAGTTAGACAAAGGAGAACCAGTGGGCATGATTTATTTAGATTTCCAGAAGGCCTTTGACAAGGTGCCGCATTGGAGACTGGGGCACCCAGTTAAACACCAATGGTGTTAAGGATAAGATCCTGGCATGGATAGAGGATTGGCTGACTGGCAAAAGGCAAAGAGTGGGGATAAAGGGGTCTTTTTCAGGATGGCAGCCGGTGACTAGTGGTGTACCTCAGGGGTCTGTGCTGGGACCACAACTTGTCACAATATACATTCATGATCTGGAAGAAGGTACTAAAGGCACTGTTGCTAAGTTTGCAGATGATACAAAGATCTGTAGAGGTAGTATTGAGGAAGCAAGGGGGCTGCAGAAGGACTTGGACAAGCTAGGAGAGTGGGCAATGAAGTGGTAAATGAAATACAATGTGGAAAAGTGTGAGATTATGCACTTTGGAAGGAGGAATCTAGGCATAGACTATTTTCTAAATGGGGAAATGCTCCGGAAAGCAGAAGCACAATAAGACTTGGGAGTCCTTGTTCACGATTCTCTTAAGGTTAATGTGCAGGTTCAGTCGGCAGTTAAGAAGGCAAATGCAATGTTAGCATTCATGTCAAGAGGGCTAGAATACAAGACCAGGGATGTACGTCTGAGGCTGTATAAGGCTCTAGTCAGACCCCATTTGGAGTATTGTGAGCAGTTTTGGGTCCCATATCTAAGGAAGGATGTGCTGGCCTTGCAAAGGGTCCAGAGGAGGTTCACAAGAATGATCCCTGGAATGAAGAACTTGTCGTATGAGGAACGTTTGAGGACTCTGGGTCTGTACTCGTTGGAGTTTAGAAGGATGAGAGGGGATCTTATTGAAACGTACAAGATACTGCGAGGCCTGGATAGCGTGGACGTGGAGAGGATGTTTCTACTTGTAGGAAAAACTAGAACCAGAGGACACCATCTCAGATTAAAGGGACGATCCTTTAAAACAGAGATGAGGAGGAATTATTTCAGCCAGAGGGTGGTGAATCTGTGGAACTCTTTGCCACAGAAGGCTGTGGAGGCCAATTCACTGCGTGTCTTTAAGACAGAGATAGGTAGGTTCTTGATTAATAAGGGGATCAGGGGTTATGGGGAGAAGGCAGGAGAATGGGGATGAGAAAAATATCAGCCATAATTGAATGGCGGAGCAGACTCGATGGGCCAAGTGGCCAAATTCTGCTCCTATGTCTTATGGTCTTATGGCGAGTGTGACCAGAAGGACTGGCCTCCAGTGCAGGAAAACGGTCAACAATCTACACTGGGCAGCATGTCCTGTTCCCCGAAGGGTCTAGGAGGGTCAGCCAGAGGGCAGCCAATGTTGCCTGGGAGGTGGCGGTGGCTGTGGCCACCGGCGGGAGTGTGACCAGGAGCACTGACCTCCAATGCAGGAAAAAGGTCAACGGTCTACACCGGACAGCACGAGTGAGTAAATACCAACGCCCTCTCCACCCCCCCGCGACCCCATGGAAGCATCCACCCCCCAACTCTCCATGCAACCCTAACCCTCCCACCACCCCCTCTCCCTTCAACACCTCCAGCCCTTCGTTCACACACCCTTCCCACCACTGTAAACCATGCATGTGGCTAACGATGCCTTCTCTGTGTCCCTTCAGGAAAAGCTCTCCCACAATCACCAGGAGAGGGCCCAGACTGGCGGGAGGGTGCCAGACATCAGAATCCGCACCACTTTCAAGGAGCGAGCCCTAGAGGTGACTGGTGTGACCAAGGACAGAACGGTCACCAACACGGAGGCTGGCAGATACCACAGAGGTGAGGAACCACCGGGCTCCACCCGGGGTACCTGTCAAACGTGAGTTGTTATTGCCCTTCTGACTGACCCATCCCTCCCACTGACCACAGGTCCATTATCCCGCAGGTCCTCTACCTGACGGCGCCAACCCATCCCAGGTGGCCCCCTCTCCAGCCTCCCATTAGATCACCTCGGAGGAGAGTTCCGAGGATACCACCATGAGAATCACATCACAGCTATCATCCCCACCCTCCACCAGCGCAGATACACACACCACGGTGGGAAATGTTAGTAGTGAGGCACTGCTGAGCATGTCACAGTCACTGAGGAGCATCACCGAGGGCTTCGATACGATGGTGCAGACCATGGGGCACAATCTGGTGAGCCCCATGCTGCTGCTGATGTTCATCAGGTGGAGGCAGGAACCGCCAGGCGAGACAGCCGTCGAGGGTCTGTTGGATCCACGGACCCAGCTGGGTCCCAGCCTTCTGCTGAGCCGGTGGAAGAAGTCATCCTGGAGCTGATGGAAACGTTAGGATATGGCCGAGACATTCAGAGGGAGATGTCAGCGTCACTCCATAAAATCCATAGCCGCTTGCAGGAGTCCCAGAGTCTACAGGTACAGATGTCGCCAGCAATGCGTGGAACCGAGGCCAACACTGCTAGGGTGGCGATTGCAATGGAGAGCCTGGTGCACGTGTCAGCACCATTAGTGGAGGTGTCCAAGGTGTCGCGCAGTCGGTGACCGCCATGGCTGAGGGTCTCGGCAGACTGTCCGCCTCGCTGGGGGATGTGACCCAGCACCAGGCTGACCTTGATGAGGTGCTGTATGACATGTCCTGCTCTCAGATGGGAATGACTGAGGTGCTGCGGAGCTTGTCCCAGTCGCAGGTAGGCATTGACAAGGCGCTGCAGAGCATGGCCCAGTCACTGAGGAGCATTGCCAAGGACATTGACACGATGGTGCAGACCATGGGGAACTGCCAAGGCTGGCACAGCCAGATGATGCAGGACAGCCGGGGCTCGAACCAGCGAAACAAGGCCAGAGAATTGCACCACTAAGTGTTGTTTGATAGCGGTGGGGAACTCCCTGCAAAACCCGCCACAAATGAACTTAAGAAATTTTCAGTTGCAGGCATAAAGAATGCAACACAACTCACTCTGATCATGAAGCATAAGAGCAACACCAATTTTTATGCTTGCTCATGTCACTCTAGTGTTCCAATAGAAAAATGTTGGTCTCACAGGTGTGCGTCGAAGGATATATACACTTAGTCTTTGCTTATTTGACAATGATCTCAATGTGGAATCGACAAAAAAAAATTTGTGCAGTTACATGAAAATCTTTCATTAAATCAGTGTTTGTGTTGATAGTTTAGTGAAAAAAAAGGATCATATTAGAAATTGACTCAGAGGCTGTTCGCATTTCTCGTAACCGTAACATTTTTTGGATGAACAAGCAAAAAAAAGCTAAAAATATATTTGAATAATTTCATATTACTCCAAGTAAGGAATGTGTCAACAAAAAAGTTTTAGATTCTAAAAATATTCTAATATATTCTTGCTAAAACCACATAATATCCTGAAAGGAATTTCCTTAATGGTCGCCATGTGAAGAGAATCAACCAGAACAACTGGTCAATTGCGGTGAACCAACATGCAGCCAATTAAGTACATCATACAAACTTGCCTTACTCAAATCATTAATGTTGGAACGTACAGGGAAGCTGACCACAGGAAAGGGAAAGTCAAAACCAGGACCAAGGCTTTTAGGTGTACAGCCAAAGGACACAGGATATCGAAACAAATGCAGACTGGAACTGCAACCAATTGAGAAATGACACTTTCCGAAACCTGGAAAAGGCAGCATTTCACAAGTGGATTAATCTGATGTACACTCTGAAAAGTCTTTATGCAGCCACTTATCCTCCAAATTCCACTCAAGTTTTCTATTGTCATCCTCCTGTATAAACACAATAAGGGGTATAACTAAACAACATAACAAATTTTATTTAATAAATGCTCCATGCCTACTCGCAATTTTAAAACTAAAACTAAAATGAAGAGCGGGGGCAAAAATCACGGCAGCACCGTCAAGCTTCACTGGCCAGTTTTTATTTCTCAGTTTGGGAAGATGTGGTGCCATCATCAATATTCAAGTTCCAGGATGCATCGACCTTAGCCAGAACTTGGTGCCATTTTAAGCCTGGGCCAAATGAGTCACACACACAGTAGTCACCATGCTAGCAAATCCTACCACAGAAGAGGCCCAACATTTAAAAAAATAATTTATTTCTCTGGGCCCCCCAGAAGGACCTCCTGTCGTAGGCCTTTCTTACTCTGACTGCAATTGCTATAGATCTCGCCCTTGTCATTCAGCATTTCCTCGGATACCCAGTGACAGCTGCTGCCATGTGACTTTACACTCCCACCTGTAACCACAAGCATTCTCACCAGTTCAAAATGTGGCCTGGAACTTTAAATGGCTCATCTCAGCTTCCAACTTACCTAATGACAACAATCTCTCCCTCAGTGTCAGCAAAACTAAAGAGGTGTTCATCGACCTCAGGAAGCAAAGTATACACATCCCTGTCTGCATCAATGGTGCCGAGGTGGAGATGGTTGACAGCTTCAAATTCCTAGGTGTACTCATCATAACCAATCTGCCCTGGTCCACCCACGGCGACAGTACGATCAAGAAAGCACAACAGCACCTACACTACCTCAGGAAAATAAGGAAATTTTGTATGTCCACATTGAATCTTACCAATTTTACAGATGCACCACAGAAAGCATACTATCTGGCTGTATCACAGCTTGGTATGGCAACTGCTCGGCCCAAGACCATAAGAAACTACAGAGAGTTGTGAACACAGCCCAGTCCATCACGCGAACCCGCCTCCCATCCATTGACTCCATCTACACCTTCTGCTGCCTTGGGAAAGCGGGCAGCATAATCAAAGACCACTCCAACCCAGGCTATTCTCTCTTCCAACTTCTTCCATCGGTCAGAAGATACAAAAGTCTGAGAACACGCACTAATACAGTGTTTTTCAAACTTTTTTTTCGGGGACCCATTTTTACCAATCGGCCAACCTTCGCGATACACGCCGGCCGACTTTGCGACCCACGGCAGCCGACCTACGCGACCTACCATTTTCTCTTATCTTTAATGCGAGAGGTGAGCCTGCTTGGTCCTTCACGATCTCACTCCAATCAGGTTCACAGGAGAAGAGGGCTACGCGCATATCGGGGGTAGGATTCAGCTTATCTTTGTGAGGACAGAAAATTCAACCTGAAGGGCAAAACAACAAAATGCTTGTTTTAGTCAGCTCCGGATACTCCTCGGAGATGTTACTCCAGAATGCTGACAGCCTCATTGACTTGTGCCATGTTTTTAATGTGCTTCCAAAGCTGAGGCGCAGTAGTTCAGTTTCTTCATTTGGAGGCAGCTGCAAGTTAACAATTGATTCTGGGGTCTCAAACTCAAAGGGATTTTCACCCACGTCTTCTCTCTCAAAATCTTATTCGTCTCCTCTGGAAAGTAGCGACCAAAATTGTTGATCAGCGCAGCCAGATGCAAGTTTTGCCAGTCCATTTACAATTTCCTTACTAATACTGTTTTCTTCGATGTGTCGTAGCAGTATGGGGAATTCCTCGAGGAGGAAAGCATGGATTTCATACCTCAGTTCGTAAACTCTGGGTAGCTCCCGACCCCTTGACAACCAGTGTACTTGTGTGTGTATCAGGTAAATGGCTCAGCCCCCATATCGGAACACAGAGTCTCAAAAAGTCTGGTATTGAGTGCCCTGCGTTTAATGAAATTCACAACTTTCACAATTCCTTTCAACACCACTTCAAGATCGGATGGAATTCCTTTGATGCCAGTGCCTCACGATGAATAAAACAATGATTCCAAACAATGTCCTGACCAGCTGTCTCCATAATCCTTACTATAACTCCTCTGTTTTTCCCAGTCATGTTGGCTGCTCCATCACTTGTGATTCCTCTGCAAAGAACCGAGTCGAGCCCGCTCTTTCTAACCACAAAACTATTCAATGCTTCAAAAATCTCTGCGCCAGTTGTGTGGGTAAAGTCAGGTAGCACAGCAAATCTTCAACAAATTCATTGTGCCAAACATACCTAACGGTAAACTAGCAAGGTTGCACAATCTGAAACGTCTGTGCTTACATCCAGTTGTATTGAGAACTCCTGTGCTGATTTTAAACGAGAAATAAGATGGGCTTCTAAATTCTCAGCAATCACAAATTCCGTGATCCACTGTGTTACCACTAATTGGGATGCATTTCACTTTTTCAACAAATCTCTCAACTATGACCGTACAAACTATATCTAATGCTGCAAGGAGAATTAATCTCTCTGCTACAGTGTGAGGCATTTTCCCTTTAGCTACACGGTAAGCTACCATGTAAGAGGCTAATTGTACTTTGTCGTTTAATGTAACATTTCTGCTGAGAACTTCAGCTGACGATTTAAGTTCTCGTTGCATCCTTTGAAAAAAATCAAGAGGTTTGTTCTCGAACTCGCCATGCTTAGTTTTCAAAAACTTTGAAGTTTGAGGGTTTTAAACATTCATTTGCCAGTACTTCCCTGCATATAACACACATGGGATTTGTATTGGCACAATTAATAAATCCATACCTTAAAAAATCGACTTTACATTGCTTTGTGCCTGATTTCAGCTTCTTCTTAATGGGCTATTCACCAGAGGCCCTGGAGCTCACACCAGCACTGCTTTGTTCTGTTGTGGATCCTCCTGGGCAGCTCACACTAGCACTGGTTTGTCCTATTGTGGACTCTCTTGAATAGCTCACACCACCACTGCTTTGTCCTGCTGTGGATTCTCCTGAGCCACTCTCTCCAGCAGATTTAGTTGTGAGATCCTGGCCTGTTTATGTCTCTGGCCTCTCTTGCTTATTAGAAAATGGTCCATTTTAAATTTTACAGTCCTGTTGCTTGTTTGCTGCCGACAAAATGGAGGAATCGCAATCGCGCCCAAAGCAAATGACGTCAGCGTTCAGGGTGCGTGACCTGCTCTCTGCCTCCCTTCAGGCAGGAAGACTGAATTCAATTTTTTTTTTAAATCTTCTCCTGGGTCAGCGCGTTGATGTCAGGAGGAGGAGTGTTTCTCTCTGGGCTCCGGGCATGCGCACTGATGAGCGGGCACGAATGCGCAGTGCGTCCTCATTTTTAAAGCCACTCGCAGTCGGCATTATTAAAAGCCGGCTGTTGCACCTGAATTCCCACCCTCGGGCAGCCATGGATGGCTCCGTGACCCACCCGACACCTGCCCGCAATCCAACCACGGGTCGCGACCTCCACACCTGCTCTAACAGATTCAAAACAGCTTTTTCCCTGCTGTTACCAGACTCCTGAATGACCCTCTTATGGACTGAACTGATCTCTCTACACATCTTCTCTACTGTGGTTGCACTATACTCCGTATGCTTCACCCGATGTCTATGTATTTACATTGTGTATTTATCGTATGTCCTATGTTTTTCATGCATGGAACGATCTGCCTGGACTATGCAGAACAATACTTTTCACTGTACCTCGGTATATGTGACAATAAATCTAAATCTAAATTCAAGTCAGCCCCATTTTGCATTCACGCCCTGAATTAAAAATCAGAGTTTAATTGTTTTAACATGAAACTCAATCGCAAATAAAACCACCCATGTCAAAAGTTACTTGTGCTCAGTCTTCACGGTAAATCACATAAACAGTAACAATTCCTTCCATAAAATATAACTTGGGAAAGTATAACTGTAAAAGTATAACTTTTCATATCTGTAGTCTAAAGATGTCTGTTTAGTACAGAAAAGATGTTTCTCTATGTTAACATATATAATTCATCCACTGCACGTCCCACAACATTTTAAAGGAGTAATGAAAAATCAGTTTTAATTAACAGAAGTGTATTACTAATGACGAGAGACATGATAACATCACATGGCAGAGAATTTTCAATTTTATATTTGATAATATGCCAGTGTAAAGCTGGAATAAGATTCATATGCAAAGTCAGCCAAAGATGCTTGTGTATTAAGCTTGAAGAATATGTGCGTTAGAACTTTCATTTCTTCCATTTATATAGCAAAAATGAATCTCTGGTTTGTAGAGTAGGGAGCTTTATGAATGTGACAAAGTGTTTCTGTAAATAGCTGAATAAATTCATAGTCCTTAAGGACTAAGGTTGCACAAAACATTACTTGAAGAAAAGTTCAATACATACAGAAAACAGCCCATCCATATACAAGAGTTGGCATCCCGCTTAAAACTCCAAACTTTACAGTTTCATACTCCAGATTATAAAGTCCTATCTGTCCATAGAATCCAATAAACATGCCTTATAATTGCTCGGTTTATATGACGAAACTAAGATAATTGCTATATAATGAAAAAAATAAACTTCCATCAGTGCTGGTTAATTTCCAATTAAAACATTATTACTTCACTTTAAACTTGCAGTTGATGTGGTACATATAATTAAATTAATCACTTCAGAGGTAAGCTACACACTCACTAAATGTAAATCTGCAACGGGAAAAAGAATTTTTAAAAAACAAAGAATCCTCAAAATTAGATGTTAAAGAATATATTTGGGCCAGAATTTCATGTGACAGTGTGATCGGCAAGGTTCACTAGAAATCACAGAAACAAATGACTCCGGATGCTGGAAGTCTGAAATAAAAGCAGAAGAAGCTACAATGCAGGCAGCATTGGTGAAGAGAGTAACAAGAATTAACAGGGTGCCTGGCACTGGATTATTTTCAAGTCCCAACCCCACACCGTGTCAGCATCAGTGACACGACTTTTAAATGAAAGGCTCTTAGTAGGGGTCTCAGTTATGAGGCGGCTGTGGCATAGTAGCACTGTCACTGGACTAGTGAGCAGATGGTGAAATTTGAATTCAATTTTAAAAAATCTGGAATTAACAGTCTATTGATGACCATGAAACCATTGTCAATTGTCGTAAAAAAAGCTGATTCACTAATGCCCTTTAGATGAGGAAATCTGCTGTCCTTACCTGGCCTGGCCTACATGTGACTCCAGACCCACAGCAATGTGGTTGACTCTTAGCTGCCCCTCAAGGGTAATTAGGAATAGGCAATAAATGCCAGCACAGCCTGCGACGCCCACGTTCCATAAACAAAATTTTAAAATTTTGCCTCGGCAGCAAGCTCATTGTCTAATTTTTGCTGTTGGTCCCAGGTTGGAGGCTGGGACCTGAGACAGAGGGTAATTTTCAAAGCAAACAGCAGCCATTACTGGGCTTGTAGAAGAGCAGAGGACCAGCAGCCTCATTCACCAGACAAGTGCCCGAGTTGCTCCGGTCAAGCAATGGCAATTATGTGTCACTGCGTTTGACTATTCGTTTCTCAGATATTTTTATCAGCAGCTACAATCAATAATGCCTCCCCACTGTGCTCCTGACAGCTGTGCACCAACGTGGGCTTGAGTGTTCACTCCCTCCCATTGTCACCTTTGAAAATTCAATTCTGTACCTGTCAAGCCTGTTACAAGCTCTTCAATGTATGTAACAGCCAGTCAACTTGCAGGTTACCAACTCCATGCTCACAGCCCTTTAAAAGTTGCAGCTCATCACGAAGTTGTCAGAAGACCGATATGTCGAAGGTGTTATTAATCAGAGCACGTTTGCAACCAATCTCACCCACATGGGTGCCCAAAATGTCAGGTCTGTGACCTGCCATCAGAAATGGGAAAAGTTAGAAATGTAATAAGTTTTGAGCAAGTGAAAGGGGAAGGGCAGTAGAACAAAACTGCAGTGATAGGATGAAGGGCAGAAGAGATTAAATGACAAAAGGTTTCATGGTGCAAGGTCAAAGGGGGTGATAATGGGACAAATAAAGAAATGAGAGATGCATCTAGAAGGGTTGTGAATGGCAGGGTAGTTGACGTCTGTGGCAAAGTATAAGGATCTTTCAAAAGTCACTGGAGTCAGGGAAAGTCCCAGAGGATTGGAAAATCGCTGCTGTAACCCCCCTGTTCAAGAAGGGAACAAGAAAAAAGATGGAAAATTATAGGCCAATTAACCTAACCTCGGTTGTTGGCAAGATTCTAGAATCCATCGTTAAGGATGAGATTTCTAAATTCTTGGAAGTGCAGGGTCGGATTAGGATAAGTCAGCATGGATTTAGTAAGGGGAGGTCGTGCCTGACAAACCTGTTAGAGTTCTTTGAAGAGATAACAAATAGGTTAGACCAAGGAGAGCCAATGGATGTTATCTATCTTGACTTCCAAAAGGCCTTTGATAAGGTGCCTCATGGGAGACTGCTGAGTAAAATAAGGGCCCATGGTATTCGAGGCAAGGTACTAACATGGATTGACGATTGGCTGTCAGGCAGAAGGCAGAGAGTTGGGATAAAACGTTCTTTTTCGGAATGGCAACTGGTGACGAATGGTGACCCGCAGGGTCCAGTGTTGGGGCCACAGCTGTTCTCTTTATATATTAACGATCTAGATGACGGGACTGGGGGCATTCTGGCTAAGTTTGCCGATGATACAAAGATAGGTGGAGGGGCAGGTAGTATTGAGGAGGTGGGGAGGCTGCAGAAAGATTTAGACAGTTTAGGAGAGTGGTCCAAAAATTGGTTGATGAAATTCAACGTGGGCAAGTGCGAGGTCTTGCACTTTGGAAAAAAGAATAGAGGCATGGACTATTTTCTAAATGGTGACAAAATTCATAATGCTGAAGTGCAAAGGGACTTGGGAGTCCTAGTCCAGGATTCTCCAAAGGTAAACCTGCAGGTTGAGTCCGTAATTAAGAAAGCAAATGCAATGTTGTCATTTATCTCAAGAGGCTTGGAATATAAAAGCAGGGATGTACTTCTGAAGCTTTATAAAGCACTAGTTAGGCCCCACTTAGAATACTGTGAGCAATTTGGGGCCCCACACCTCAGGAAGGACATACTGGCACTGGAGCGGGTCCAGCATAGATTCACACGGATGATCCCAGGAATGGTAGGCCTAACATACGATGAACGTCTGAGGATTTTGGGATTATATTCATTGGAGTTTAGGAGGTTGAGGGGAGATCTAATAGAAACTTACAAGATAATGAATGGCTTAGATAGGGTGGACGTAGGGAAGTTGTTTCCATTAGCAGGGGAGTCTAGGACCCGGGAGCACAGCCTTAGAATAAAAGGGAGTCACTTTAGAACAGAGATGAGGAGAAATTTCTTCAGCCAGAGAGTGGTGGGTCTGTGGAATTCATTGCCACAGAGGGCAGTGGAGGCCGGGACGTTGAGTGTCTTTAAGACAGAAGTTGATAAATTCTTGATTTCTCGAGGAATTAAGGGCTATGAGAGAGAGCGGGTAAATGGAGTTGAAATCAGTCATGATTGAATGGTGGAGTGGACTTGAAGGGCCGACTGGCCTTACTTCCGCTCCTATGTATTATGGTCTTATGGAAAGAAGAGAGAAATTCAAGAAAAAAACAAACAAACTAGCAAATAAACACAAAACAAGTGTAGCAGAGGTTATGGTTCTCCAGAAATGATTACACAACCTGCCTCAGAAAGCATCCTGTGCCTAACAGAAGATGATGAAATTCTCTGGAACACAAGTTATCTGAAGGCCTGGGCAACACAATGGCAAATCAGGCCCTCATGATACACCCAATTGTAGACATGCAGATCAGTACCAACATGATCTGCGTGAAAGCTGGGTGCATCACTTTTACAGATGCACCATAGAAAGCATCCTATCACAGCCTGATATGGCAACTGCTCGGCCATGGACCGCAAGAAACTTCAGAGTCGTGAACACAGCCCAGTCCATCACACGAACCTGCCTCCCATCCACTGACTCCATCTACACCTCCCGCTGCCTGGGGAAAGCGGGCAGCATAATCAAAGAACTCTCCCACTCGACTTACTCACTCTTCCAACTTTTCCCATCGGGCAGTAGATACAGAAGTCTGAGAACACGCACGAACAGTCTCAAAAACAGCTTCTTCCCCGCTGTTACCAGACTCCTAAACGACCCTCTTATGGACTGACCTGTTTAACACTACACCTGTATGCTTCATCCGATGCCGGTGCTTATGTAGTTACACTGTTTACCTTGTGTTGCCCTATTATGTATTTTCTTTTATTTCCTTTTTTTTTAATGTACTTTTCACTGCACCTCGGTACACGGGACAATAAACAAATCCAATCCAATGAGCAAATGTTGCTCAGTCCACTGTTGAGCTAAAAGGTTTCAGGCAATGTGGCATATTCTCAGCTCTATGCTACAATTATGTAAATGAGGTGACAGAATTTGTGTGCTGCCTACATCGACTAGAATCAGCACAGGCAGGTAGCAAATCACAACCCCCGCACCTGTTAAATGGCACACAGCAAGATTTAACTTTCTAAAGGTCCAATGCAAGAAATTACTCTTTTTGCACAAGATGACTTTTGTATGTGATGACTTAAGATACAAATAAAAGAGGACATAGCTTATTTTTGTTCGTTATCATTGGTGTTTATGGATCTATAGAACCTTAGCAGTTTTGGTTATTCTCTTCAACAGGGTGAATACCTTATCCAAAAGATCAAGCACTGAATGTATCTTCTTTAACATTGACAACATTCTTAAAATCAGCAAAGCTGGTAATGTGTCACAGCAATTGGTAAAGCCTCCATTTCAGAGACCCAATTTCTTGTCCACTAAAATCTTACCAAAGCTTTGCCAGGAAATGCACAGAAAACCCCAATTTCATTTATTATCTGTCAAGTTCACACACATGAAATGTATCTTCTGACTATGTAAAGGCCACAAAAATTTGCCCCAATAATTTCATGAATAATATTCATAAAGTGTTTATGTTGTTTCTCAATTCTGTTTTATAAAGGTCACATAATTTGTTTCATACCAAATGATACACATTATGCACAATGTTCACACTTGTGTGATAAACCAAGCTTATATTTTGATTACTAAACCATATTATTTATTTAATTCATTGAATCAATGAATCAACGTGACTTCCTGCTACTTAGAAAAGGTCAGTTTTACCTTCACAACATTCCTGCCGCAATGCAGATTTTAGTAATACTAGAAAGTCTACAGATTCTTCCTGTGTCCTGCAAGAATTTTTTTTTCAGATAAATAAAAGAATGAGTGTAATTGGTTGGCCTCTTTGGGTGGGGATAGGGAAGTGTTACAAGCAAAGACATTTAGTCAGTTACAGATAGTTATCCAATTACTCCCCTACCCATCTCTGGATACAATGGGCGGGATTCTCCATTTCTGAGACGGAGCAACACTGGTGCCGAATCTGGATCGATTCAGCAAATGTGGAGGGGTTAGCACCGCCACCACGTGGAACACAATCGATTCCAATGAAAAATGGTGCGGGATTCACTGGGTCCGTGATTGACACTCTTGAGGTTGACAAGCTGCACCTTACAACCCCCACTCACACTCATCCCAGCCAACAAGATTGCACTGGTTGTGCTGGAGCACGCCCATACAGCTGATGGGTCAGCGGGGGCTCCTACAGGGATGGTCTGGGGTGACACCTATGCGCCGTGGCCCTAAGTTTACAGTGGGCTGTCAGCGGCGTACACAGCTGCATGGCTGCTTTTCCGGCTGCGGCAATGGTGTTCTGTGTCCGTCCACCCCGACCCTACAGCCCACACCCTGTCCACCCCCGCTACCCTGCCCCCCCGGCCCTGGCAGAAGCAGCATAACTGTCAGTAAACTATGGCAATGTTGGACACTTTCCGTACTCCCTCTCTCTCCATCAGCAGCAACGACGCTGGTTTCACGATTTTCATTAGCACAAGTGAACCGTGCCATTGGGAACTCGGATCATCAGAGGCGGAGCATCGTGGAGGCCCACTAATGACAGGCAAATGGCGTTTACTGTACATGCGTTCCAGACCTTATTGACAGCGCTGGTGAGGTGACGGGAATAGCGATTTGGCCTCAAATCGGCGCCTGTCACGATTTTAGCATCGGAACCCATTCTCCGCCCTATCTCGTTTTGCAATTTCGACGTCAGCCAACAGAGAATCCCTCCCAATGTGTAGCATGTGGATGGATATCACTTGAGGACAGTGTAAAAGTTCACCGGGATATCTCGCCAGTCAGATAACGGGTTGATTGCATGCAGGTTCAGCAATGAACAGACGCCATTCTGGCACAAGTGACATCCCTGCCCAAATTACCACATTGCGGAGATAAGGGGAGAAAAGAAAATCTCAATGATGTGTGAATTTCCTTGTGGCTTCTTCCATTCCATAACCACAACGTTGGCAGAAACTCTTTTAACACGAGGAAACGGGGTTTGCACCAAACCCCCTTTTAGGTCATGGCATCAATGCGAGAGAAGCCCGAAGGAAATCTTCTGCCGATTTTCTATTTTGTTAAGAACTGGCCCCAACAAATGTGACTTGCATACCCAATTGTTACCTGATGCTAATAGCCAGGATTCATCAAGACCAACATCCAGGTAGACTCTGCCATTGTGAGAAACCTGCACTGCTTGGCTTTAGTGTAACCTTGAGTCACATTAAGTCCTGGCTTCTTTATTTCTGCAGCCTAATGTACATATGCAAAAGCAGTGCTGCATCTAGCGCATTCATCACACTTGTAGCGCACATGCAAAATATATCGCCTAGTTGGCTCAACAACCATATTCATGAAACAGCAATAAACAGGGAATCTGTCAATGAATAAAGCGCATGTTAAAATAAAATTTTAATTGAGAAGGGAAGCTAATCATTTCTAATTGTTTTTTCTGACCTTGATAATCAGGCTTTTCCACAAGTGCATGAGCTAGAAATTGAAAAGCAACTGCTACTCCAGAGGTTCCAACCACAAAATTAATTAACCTCTAATTGGCTCTAAGACTTGGCTGTTTGCAACAATTCAACTGTGTTAACTTAAAAGGTCAGGCATCTTAAATGCAGCTTCATTCACCTCATAGCAAGTTGCTTTTTATAAAGCAGTCCCGTTATCCCATTAGGAAATAGCTATTAAAGTATAATTAATGCCTGTGAATTCTATTACATTAATGCATGTGCAATAGTAATGACACTACTATTCTTAAAAGCATATCATCTGATTCATCATAGTAGTACCTCAGAAATTAACAAGCATTGATCATAAATGTATTTTCAAATAATTTTAAATGTGAAAAGTTAAGGAGCTGGATTCTCCATTCCTGAGACTAATGGCGTGATCCTCCAGCCACGCTGCGCTGGAAAAGCATCTCGTCGTGGCGCAGCATGGCCGGTGAAAGCTGGGAGACCCCCCTCACGGAATCTACCCGGCTCGCAATACCTTGCGAGATTCAACGCAATCTCGCGAGATATTGCAAGGTGAATCCCGCCCACAATGGGCGGGATCACCTTTTGGCAAATCTGCATATTAGAGTGAGGCAGCAAGCCTTACTCTATTGTGCAGATTCCCGAGGTACCTGAGGCTTTGGGATTAAATCCCTTTGCTATGGGCGGGATCACCTTTTGGCAAATCTGCATATTAGAGTGAGGCAGCAAGCCTCACTAATGTGCAGATTCCCAAGGTACCTGAGGCTTTGGGATTAAATCCCTTTGCTATGGGTGGGATCACCTTTTGGCAAATCTGCATATTAGAGTGAGGCAGTATCTGTTCTTATCAGTTTAAATCTGGACTTGATCAAGTGAAGATGAGGATTTCGATGTTGATCGTGGATTGAAGAACGCGGAGGGATTGAAGATATCGAAGAGGAAACGTTTGAGCTCTGCAGCTATTGGTGGATCTCCATGCTAGTCTAAGCCTCTGGTTTAGGCCTAATGCCGATACAGTTAGACTCAGCGTTTGAGCTATGGCTGCAGCTGCATCTCGAGCGCCAGGTTGTGCGAAACACTGTCCGACTTACAGTGAAGAAGTCGGGAGGAGACTCGCCTGTGGATCGGAATTTCTTCGTGAAGCGGGTGATGCTCAACTGCTGCGGGTTTGAAGCAACAGATGTCTTCTGCTTGCAAGACTTCCCCAACAATGGATATTTTGACGTCACCTTCAAAAGTGTCGCAGCTTGCATCAAACGTTTGAAGGCGTTTAAGGAAAAAGGCAACCAGGGCCCCCTGTCCATCCTGACTGCGGAACCTCTGTTCACGCTACCGTCGCAGCGAAACCAGGTTGTTACACTGCACATGTACAACCCCCACATCCCGTGGCTGATGTGCTCGCGTTCCTCGCCGGGTATGTCGAGCTGAAAGGTAGCAGCGTAGAACTGAAGGACACTTTTGGCATCTGGACAAGTGAACACCAGGTCAAGGTGGCCTTGAGAATGGACGGCAATGGAACCATCCTGCATCCCCCCTCCAGTTTTGCCATTGGAGGAAGTCGCGGCTACCTTTATTATGCGGGGCAGCCACGAGTGTGTCGCACCTGTGGCAAAACGGGGCATGTTGCTCTCAACTGCAGCGTCAACTTCTGCAAAAACCGCAGGCAGGAGGGTCACATGACAAAGGACGGCAAAGAAGCCAAATGCTGCAACCTGTGTGGGAAGGCCGGCCATCTTTACAGGGCCTGTCCACGTACGCACAAATTATCAGCAGCGGAGTGAAAAAGGTGACCACAGAGGAGGTTCATGCACCCTCCATCGACAAAGGTGGTTAGGTGGATTGGCCATGATAAATTGCCCTTAGTGTCCAAATTTGCCCTTAGTGTTAGGTGGGGTTACTGGGTTTTGGGGATAGGGTAGAGGTGTTGACCTTGGGTAGGGTGCTCTTTCCAAGAGCCGGTGCAGACTCGATGGGCCGAATGGCCTCCTTCTGCACTGTAAATTCTATGATTTACTAAAGACACCACAGCACAGGATGCTGGAAATCAACAGAAGGCCCCTCAACAAAAGGTGGAGGCCCGAGCACACCCTGATAACACAACCCCAACTTCAATGGAAGAGGATGGAACGGAGAATGAAGCGCCCTGGGAAAAGGTGAACAGGGACAAACGAAAGCGGAAACAGAAAAATAAACCGAAGAAATGTCTGATGGTGAACGGCAAAAAGCAGCAGCTTCCAGCCAACAGCCTTAGCGCCAGTACCTCCTCTTCAGCACTGTAAATTCTATGATTCTATGATGAGGAAGGACAAGCTAATGACCAGCCTCAAATTAAGAGGCCAAGCACCAATGTGGAACGGGATGTACAGACCCCCCAGACAGCAAAGACAATGAAATACTCAGAGATCGTCAACCTCTGGACGAGGGGAACAGCAATGTGACCAATGCCCACCAGACGACGGATATTAAAAACAAGGACACGGACCAGCTCCAGAAATTCAGGAGCAGCAACAACCCAGGCGAAGACCGGCCTGCAACCCCAACACCCACTGACTGCAACGACGGACGCCAGGGCTACAGTACCCCCCCCAGTGCATCCCCGTCGAGTTCACGGGCCCAGTACAGACCAGGGCAATTTTCTCAGCCCTACAATAGTGCAACAGTTTGTCAGCACCACCGGTATGCTGGGGAACATTCAACAGCTGGAATAACCAACTGTATAGACTCTGGACTCTGAGGCTGGTAAATCTACTTTTTTTAAAATGGGGTTTAAAATTGCATTGAATAATGTGCGAAGCATTAAAGACTCTTCGCGGTGTGTAGCCACACTCAGTCACCTGGCCAAGTGAAAGCCGACCTAGTGTTCCTGCAGGAGTGTGGGATTCCGCACCGCAGCAACTACAGACGCTGGTCGAGCTGGTGGTCACACGGGCCATCCATCTGGTCAGGAGGAAACGATTGTCGTTCCTCCGGCCTGGGTATTCTGCTGCAGGGAGGCAACTTCACCATCTCCGATGTTAAGGAGGTGGTGGGCGGACGTCTCCTCGTAGCAGACGTCAAATACAAAAACGCTCCTCTCAGACTCATTAATGTGTACGCCCCGGCCGTAGAAAGTGAGCGGCTGGCAGTCCTTCAGCAACTCCCATTGCTGTTGGCCACTTGCATGTCGGTCATTCTGGGCGGTGACATCAACTGCATCATCGATGCGGCTGGACGATCCGGCAGAGCCGACAGCAAACAAGACGCTACGTCCAGACTCCTGATGGAAACGGTAAAAGACGCCGAGTTGCTCGACGTCTTCAGCAACCCTGAAGACGGAGCGCAGCGTAGATACACATGGTCACAGCCAGACGGGTCCGTCCGCTGCAGGATAGACTTCTTCTTTGTGTCCCGTGATTTCACGGTCAGGTCCACCGACGTCAAGCCGGTGTTGTTCTCTGACCACCGTCTCCTACTGGCCGACTGCCACCTGCAGGAAAACCAGGGGACGGGCAGGGCGACATGGAAGCTGAATGTGAAACTGTTGACTCCAGAGAACCTCGAGGAACTTAAAAGGGATTACAAAGGTTGGAGAACCGTGAAACCCCTCTTTGAGTTTCCATATCTCTGGTGGGGAGCAATCAAGGGGAACATCAAAAGGTTTTTCATCTTCAAAGGTGTTCAGAAGGTGAGAAAGAGATGTGGGGCCATGTCCAGACTCCAGGAAAGTATGCAGAATTTGCTCAAGCTGCAGGCGATGGGGGTTGATGTCAAGGAGGATCTCCAAGAGGTGAAGAGCCAGCAAGCCTCGCTCTGTACCTCGGAGGCCTCCAAGGTTATCTTCCGTTCCAGAGTCTGCTCCGTGGAACAGGATGAAACGTGCTCGCGCTTCTTCTTCCAAAAGGTGCACAGAGAGACCTCTGTGATCAGCAGCCTGAAGGAAGACGATGGCTCTGTAAAGTCATCGCAGTCTGACATCCTGAGGATCAGCGAATCCTTTTATACCGGACTGCATGATCTGAAGCCAACAGATAGCACGGCTTCCCAGACTTTCCTGTCGTCTATCACGGAGGTCTTAGACGGCAGCGAGCGGGAAGCCTGGACAAACCGCTAACTCTGGATGAGCTGACAAAGGCCGTCAAGTCCTTTGAGATGAGTAAAACTCCCGGAAGCGATGGTTTACTGACTGAGTTGTATTCGACTCTGTGGGACTGGATGGGCCCAGACCTACTCAAAGTGTACGAGAGTATGCTTCTGGAAGGCAGCATGTCAGAGTCCATGAGGAAAGGCATCATCACCCTCATCTACAAGCAGAAGGGGGAAAGGGAAGAAATTCGAAACTGGCGACCCATTTCACTGTTGAATATGGATTATAAAATTCTAGCCAAGGTCATCGCCAATCGGGTCAAGTCTGTTCTGGAGTCGGTGATCCACTCTGACCAGACCTGTGCTGTACCCGGCAGGAAGATCTCTGATAGCCTCGTGCTGCTCAGGGATATGATCGCCTACGTGCAGGACAGGAGGGTGGACACCTGCCTCATCAGCCTTGACCAGGAGAAGGCTTTTGACAGAATATCGTACACCTACATGATGGATGTGCTCTCCAAAATGGGGTTTGGGATGGGAATCCACAATTGGATCCAACTACATCTGTAGTGCAGTCTCAATCAATGGGTGGGAATCAGAAAGTTTCCAGATCAAATCTAGAGTCAGGCAGGACTGCCCCCTCCTCTATGCCCTATTTGTGTGCTGCATAGAACCTTTTGCCGAGTCCATCAGGAAGGATCCGGATATGAGGAGTGATGATCCCAGGCGCTCAAGTCAAGGCCTCCCTGTACATGGACGACGTCGCCGTCTTCTGCTCAGATCCCATGTCGGTGCGCAGGCTCTTGAATGCCTGCAACCAGTTTGAACTGGGCTTGGGAGCCAAGGTAAACCGCGGCAAGAGCGAGGCCATGTTCTTTGGTAACTGGGCCAACCAGTCCTTTGACCCCTCCACCATCAGGTCAGATTACCTGAAGGTGCTGGGGATATGGTTCGGAGCGGCTGGACGTGTACCAAAAACTGGGAGGAGCGCATCGCCAAGGTAAGACAGAAACTAGGCATGTGGGAGCAACGCTCTCTCTCCATTGCGGGCAAAACCCTGGTCATCAGGTGTGAGGTACTCTCAGTGTTGCTGTACATGGCGCAGGTCTGGCCCATTACCCGTCCCTACGCCGCAGCAGTCACCCGAGCCATCTTTTTTTTTAATAAATATTTTATTGAAAATTTTTGGTCAACCAACACAGTACATTGTGCATCCTTTACACAATATTATAACAACACAAATAACAATGACCTATTTTATAAACAAAAAATGAATAAATAATAAATAACAAAAATGAAAACTAACCCTAATTGGCAACTGCCTTATCACAAGTAACACTCTCCAAAAATATAATTTAACAGTCCAATATATAATTATCTGTCGCAACGACCTATACATATTATACAGTATATATTAACAACCCTGAGAGTCCTTCTGGTTCCTCCTCCCCCCCCCCCCCCCCACCCCCCGCCCCCCGATCCTGGGCTGCTGCTGCTGCCTTCTTTTTTCCATTCCATCTATCTTTCTGCGAGGTATTCGACGAACGGTTGCCACCGCCTGGTGAAGCCTTGAGCCGACCCCCTTAGAACGAACTTAATCCGCTCTAGCTTTATAAACCCTGCCATGTCATTTATCCAGGTCTCCACCCCCGGGGGCTTGGCTTCTTTCCACATTAAATATATCCTGCGCCGGGCTACTAGGGACGCAAAGGCCAAAACATCGGCCTCTCTCGCCTCCTGCACTCCCGGCTCTTGTGCAACCCCAAATATAGCCAACCCCCAGCTTGGTTCGACCCGGACCCCCACTACTTTTGAAAGCACCTTTGTCACCCCCATCCAAAACCCCTGTAGTGCCGGGCATGACCAAAACATATGGGTATGATTCGCTGGGCTTCTCGAGCACCTCGCACACCTATCCTCCACCTCAAAAAATTTACTGAGCCGTGCTCCAGTCATATGCGCCCTGTGTAATACCTTAAACTGAATCAGGCTTAGCCTGGCACACGAGGACGACGAGTTTACCCTGCTTAGGGCATCTGCCCACAGCCCCTCCTCGATCTCCTCCCCCAGCTCTTCTTCCCATTTCCCTTTTAGTTCATCTACCATAGTCTCCCCTTCGTCCCTCATTTCCCTATATATATCTGACACCTTACCATCCCCCACCCATGTCTTTGAGATCACTCTGTCCTGCACCTCTTGTGTCGGGAGCTGCGGGAATTCCCTCACCTGTTGCCTCGCAAAAGCCCTCAGTTGCATATACCTGAATGCATTCCCTTGGGGCAACCTATATTTCTCGGTCAGCGCTCCCAGACTCGCGAACTTCCCATCCACAAACAGATCTTTCAGTTGCGTTATTCCTGCTCTTTGCCACATTCCATATCCCCCATCCATTCCCCCCAGGGCAAACCTATGGTTGTTTCTTATCGGGGACCCCCCCAAGGCTCCAGTCTTTCCCCTATGCCGTCTCCACTGTCCCCAAATCTTCAGTGTAGCCACCACCACCGGGCTTGTGGTGTAGTTCCTCGGTGAGAACGGCAATGGGGCTGTCACCATAGCCTGTAAGCTAGTCCCCCTACAGGACGCCCTCTCTAATCTCTTCCACGCCGCTCCCTCCTCCTCTCCCATCCACTTACTCACCATTGAAATATTAGCGACCCAATAATACTCACTTAGGCTCGGTAGTGCCAGCCCCCCCCCTATCCCTGCTACGCTGTAAGAATCCCTTCCTCACTCTCGGGGTCTTCCCGGCCCACACAAAACCCATGATGCTCTTTTCAATCCTTTTAAAAAAAGCCTTCGTGATCACCACCGGGAGGCACTGAAACACAAAGAGGAATCTCGGGAGGACCACCATCTTAACCGCCTGCACCCTCCCTGCCAGTGACAGGGATACCATATCCCATCTCTTGAAATCCCCCTCCATTTGTTCCACCAACCGCGTTAAATTTAACCTATGCAATGTGCCCCAATTCTTGGCTATCTGGATCCCCAGGTAACGAAAGTCCCTTGTTACCTTCCTCAACGGTAGGTCCTCTATTTCTCTACTCTGCTCCCCTGGATGCACCACAAACAACTCACTTTTCCCCATGTTCAATTTATACCCTGAAAAATCCCCAAACTCCCCAAGTATCCGCATTATTTCTGGCATCCCCTCCGCCGGGTCTGCCACGTATAGTAGCAAATCGTCCGCATACAAAGATACCCAGTGTTCTTCTCCTCCTCTAAGTACTCCCCTCCACTTCTTGGAACCCCTCAACGCTATCGCCAGGGGCTCAATCGCCAGTGCAAACAATAATGGGGACAGAGGGCATCCCTGCCTTGTCCCTCTATGGAGCCGAAAATATGCAGATCCCCGTCCATTCGTGACCACGCTCGCCATCGGGGCCCTATACAACAGCTGCACCCATCTAACATACCCCTCTCCAAAACCAAATCTCCTCAACACCTCCCACAAATAATCCCACTCCACTCTATCAAATGCTTTCTCGGCATCCATCGCCACTACTATCTCCGTGTCCCCCTCTGGTGGGGCCATCATCATTACCCCTAACAGCCTCCGTATATTCGTGTTCAGCTGTCTCCCCTTCACAAACCCAGTTTGGTCCTCGTGGACCACCCCCGGGACACATTCCTCTATTCTCATTGCCATTACCTTGGCCAGGATCTTGGCATCTACATTTAGGAGGGAAATAGGTCTATAGGACCCGCATTGTATCGGGTCCTTTTCCTTCTTTAAGAGAAGCGATATCGTTGCTTCAGACATAGCCGGGGGCAGTTGTCCCCTTTCCTTTGCCTCATTAAAGGTCCTCGTCAATACCGGGGCGAGCAAGTCCACATATTTTCTATAGAATTCGACTGGGAATCCATCCGGTCCCGGGGCCTTTCCCGCCTGCATGCTCCTAATTCCTTTCACCACTTCTTCTACCTCGATCTGTGCTCCCAGTCCCACCCCGTCCTGCTCTTCCACCTTGGGAAATTCCAGCCGATCCAAGAAGCCCATCATTCTCTCCCTCCCATCCGGGGGTTGAGCTTCATATAATTTTTTATAAAATGTCTTGAACACTCCATTCACTCTCTCCGCTCCCCGCTCCATCTCTCCTTCCTCATCCCTCACTCCCCCTATTTCCCTCGCTGCTCCCCTTTTCCTCAATTGGTGTGCCAGCAACCTGCTCGCCTTCTCCCCATATTCGTACTGTACACCCTGTGCTTTCCTCCATTGTGCCTCTGCAGTGCCCGTAGTCAGCAAGTCAAATTCTACATGTAGCCTTTGCCTTTCCCTGTACAGTCCCTCCTCCGGTGCTTCCGCATATTGTCTGTCCACCCTCAAATGTTCTTGCAGCAACCGCTCCCGTTCCTTACTCTCCTGCTTCCCTTTATGTGCCCTTATTGATATCAGCTCCCCTCTAACCACCGCCTTCAACCCCTCCCAGACCACTCCCACCTGGACCTCCCCATTATCATTGAGTTCCAAGTACTTTTCAATGCACCCCCTCACCCTTAGACACACCCCCTCATCTGCCATTAGTCCCATGTCCATTCTCCAGGGTGGGCGCCCTCCTGTTTCCTCCCCTATCTCCAAGTCTACCCAGTGTGGAGCGTGATCCGAAATGGCTATAACCGTATACTCCGTTCCCCTCACCTTCGGGATCAACGCCCTTCCCAGCACAAAAAAGTCTATTCGCGAGTAGACTTTATGGACATAGGAGAAAAACGAGAACTCCTTACTCCTAGGTCTGCTAAATCTCCACGGGTCTACACCTCCCATCTGCTCCATAAAATCTTTAAGTACCTTGGCTGCTGCCAGCCTCCTTCCAGTCCTGGACTTCGACCTATCCAGCCCTGGTTCCAACACCGTATTAAAATCTCCCCCCATTATCAGCTTTCCCATCTCTAGGTCTGGAATGCGTCCTAGCATCCGCCTCATAAAATTGGCATCATCCCAGTTCGGGGCATATACGTTTACCAAAACCACCGTCTCCCCCTGTAGTTTGCCACTCACCATCACGTATCTGCCCCCGTTATCCGCCACTATAGTCTTTGCCTCGAACATTACACGCTTCCCCACTAATATAGCCACCCCCCTGTTTTTCGCATCTAGCCCCGAATGAAACACCTGCCCCACCCATCCTTTGCGTAGCCTAACCTGGTCTATCAGTTTCAGGTGCGTTTCCTGTAACATAACCACATCTGCCTTAAGTTTCTTAAGGTGTGCGAGTACCCGTGCCCTCTTTATCGGCCCGTTCAGCCCTCTCACGTTCCACGTGATCAGCCGGGTTGGGGGGCTTCCTACCCCCCCCCCCCCCCTTGTCGATTAGCTATCCCCTTTTTCCAGCTCCTCACCCGGTTCCCACGCAGCTGTATCTCCCCCAGGCGGTGCCCCCCCCGCCCATCCCCTCCCATACCAGCTCCCCCCTCTCCCCAGCAGCAGCAACCCAGTAATTCCCCCCTCCCACCCCCCCCCCCCGCTAGATCCCCCGCTAGCGTAATTACTCCCCCCATGTTGCTCCCAGAAGTCAGCAAACTCTGGCCGACCTCGGCTTCCCCCCGTGACCTCGGCTCGCACCGTGCGATGCCCCCTCCTTCCGCTTCTCTATTCCCGCCATGGTTATCATAGCGCGGGAACCAAGCCTGCGCTTCTCCCTTGGCCCCGCCCCCAATGGCCAACGCCCCATCTCCTCCACCTCCCCTCCTCCCCCCATCACCACCTGTGGAAGAGAGAAAAGTTACCACATCGCAGGATTAGTACATAAAACTCCTCTTTCCCCCCTTTTTAACCCCCCTCTTCGCCCCCCACATTCGCCCCACCACTTTGTTCAAACGTTCTTTTTAATAACCCGCTCATTCCAGTTTTTCTTCCACAATAAAAGTCCACACTTCATCCGCCGTCTCAAAGTAGTGGTGCCTCCCTCGATATGTGACCCACAGTCTTGCCGGTTGCAGCATTCCAAATTTTATCTTCTTTTTATGAAGCACTGCCTTGGCCCGATTAAAGCTCGCCCTCCTTCTCGCCACCTCCGCACTCCAGTCTTGATAAACGCGGATCACCGCGTTCTCCCATTTACTGCTCCGAGTTTTCTTTGCCCATCTAAGGACCATTTCTCTATCCTTAAAACGGAGGAATCTCACCACTATGGCTCTGGGAATTTCTCCTGCTCTCGGTCCTCGCGCCATCACTCGGTATGCTCCCTCCACCTCCAACGGACCCGCCGGGGCCTCCGCTCCCATTAACGAGTGCAGCATCGTGCTCACATATGCCCCGACGTCCGCTCCCTCCGCACCTTCAGGAAGACCAAGAATCCTCAGGTTGTTCCTCCTTGCGTTGTTCTCCAGTGCCTCCAACCTTTCCACACATCGTTTCTGATGTGCCTCATGCATCTCCGTCTTCACCACCAGGCCCTGTATGTCGTCTTCATTCTCGGCTGCCTTTGCCTTCACGACCCGAAGCTCCCGCTCCTGGGTCTTTTGTTCCTCCTTTAGCCCTTCGATCGCCTGTAGTATCGGGGCCAACAGCTCTTTCTTCATTTCCTTTTTGAGCTCTTCCACACAGCATTTCAAGAACTCTTGTTGTTCAGGGCCCCATGTTAAACTGCCACCTTCCGACGCCATCTTGGTTTTTGCTTGCCTTCCTTGCCGCTGTTCTAAAGGATCCACTGCAATCCGGCCACTTTCTCCTCCTTTTTTCATCCGTATCCAGGGGGGATTCCCTTCTGGTTTACCGCACAGTGTTTTTAGCCGTCAAAATTGCCGTTGGGGCTCCTATCAAGAGCCCAAAAGTCCGTTTCACCGGGAGCTGCCGAAACGTGCGACTCAGCTGGTCATCGCCGCACCCGGAACCCCACCCGAGCCATCTTTAAGTTCATCTGGAGATCCAAGATGGACTGTGTCCAAAGGGACACCATGTACAAATCTCTGGATAAGGGAGGGAGAAACGTACCCAACGTCTCCCTCATCCTGATGGCCACCTTTGTCTGCAGCTGTATCAAGCTGTGCGTGGATCCCCGGTACGCAAACACCAAGTCTCACTACGTACTGAGGTTCTACCTGTCCCTGGTGTTACGAAGGATGGGTCTGGCCACATTGCCGCGGAACGCTCCAAGTAGTTGGACCGTGCCATATCACCTGTCCCTCGTGGAAACATTTATTCTGAAAAACACCACTGACCACAAGGCAATGAAGCAGTGGTCTGCACGTAATGTCCTCGAGGCCCTTAGGGAAAAGGAGACTGTGGAGGATGTTGGATGGTTCCCTGAGGAGACTGTCAGAGTCATCTGGCAGAACGCCTGATCACCAGAACTGTCAAACAAGCTGTGGTAGTCACGACTGTTTGTATATAGTACACATATGAGATGTAATACGGTAAGGTTCCTGTACTACAGGTACGGGGGTAGATCCCTGCCTGCTGGCTCCGCCCAGAAGGCAGAGTATAAAAGTGTGTGCTCAGCGAGCTGCAGCCATTTCGGCACACATCTCGACATAATAAAGCCTCGATTACTCTCTACTCTCGTCTCGTCGTAATTGATAGTGCACCAATTTATTAAGCAGAGATTTTACAGCGATGGACCATCGCATCAATCCAGATCGCCTGCAGCTGCACCCTCAAGCAGACACCGCCACGTCGGCCTTTGACCACTGGCTAGCTTGCTTTGAAGCCTACATCGGATCAGCGACAGAACCAGCCTCAGAGGCACAGAAACGACAGATCCTGTACACACGGTTGATATTTTTCCTCTTATCCAGGACGCGCCCAACTACACTGAGGCCATGGCACTTCTGAAAGAGAACTACACACGGCTGATCAACAAACTCTACACCAGGCACCTACTGTCCACGCGGCAACAACTCCCCAGTGAGTCATTGGAAGATTTCTGGCGTGCCCTGCACGCCCTGGCGAGGAACTGCGATTGCCAGGCAGTTTCGGCCGTTAAACATTCTGAACTCCTAATCAGGGACGCTTTAGTTACAGGCATAGGGCCGGTGTACATCCGCCAGTGCCTCTTAGAAGGTGGTACGCTCGACCTCGCGGTGATCAAGAAACTCGCGACCTCGCTAACGGTAGCCTCCCGTAATGTACAAGCATACGCCCCCGACCGCACGGCGACCCCCATCCTGGACATCGTGGACCCCACCAGCGACCAACCCCAAGCCTGCGCTGCACGTCAGCCAGCCAACCCCGGGGGGCCCAAGTGCTATTTCTGTAGGCAGACAAAGCACCCCGCCAGCGCTGCCCGGCGCGGAGCGCACTCTGCAAGGCCTGCGGGAAGAAAGGACATTTCGCTGCGGTGTGCCAGGCCCGGTCGATCGCCGCTGTAACCAGCCCCATTGTTCCTGCACCCACCACATGCGACCCGTGGGCGCCGTCATTTTCACACCCACAACCCACGTGCGGCTCATGGGCGCCGCCATCTTCCCCTCATAAGTCCTCGTACAGCCGTGGGCGCCGCCATCTTCCCCCCCCCCCATCAGACCTCGTGCGGCCCGTGGGCGCCGCCACCTTTAACGCCGTCCGCCACGTGTGCCATGTGGGTGCCGCCATCTTCGGCGCCATTTTGGACGGTGCCTCAGGACCCCTGCTCGTCGGGCACCTCATCGGCCCACTCATCGCCCGCAACCGCCGCCGACCAGCCCGGGCCCAACAACAGCAGCCGCAGCTCACCTCCATCACGCTCGACCAGTCCCGGCCACACAACCTCACAACCGCGATAACAATGGTGAAAGTCGATGGCCACAATACACCTTACCTTCTCGACTCCGGGAGCACGGAGAGCTTCATCCACCCCGATACAGTAAGGCGCTGCTCCCTCGCGGTACACCCCATTACCCAACAAATTTCCCTGGCCTCCTGATCCCACTCCGTGGAAATCCGGAGATACTGCACCGCCACCCTCACCGTCCAGGGCGTAGAGTTCAGCAACTTCCGGCTCTACGTCCTCCCCAACCTCTGCGCAGCCTTGCTATTTGGCCTGGACTTCCAGTGCAACCTCCAAAGTGTAACTCTGAAATTCGGCAGGCCCCTACCACCCCTTACTGTATGCGGCCTCACGACCCTTAAGGTCGACCCACCGTCCCTGTTTGCGAACTTCACCCCGGACAAACCCGTCGCCACCAGGAGCAGACGGTACAGTGCCCAGGACAGAACCTTCATCAGGTCGGAGGTCCAGTGGCTACTGCAGGAAGGCATCATCGAGGCCAGCAACAGCCCCTGGAGAGCCCAAGTGGTAGTTGTAAAGACTGGGGAGAAACACAGGATGGTCATTGACTACAGTCAGCTCGACGCGTACCCACTCCCACGCATATCTGATATGGTCAATCAGATTGCACAGTACCGGGTCTTCTCTACAGTGGACCTGAAATCTGCCTACCACCAGCTCCCCATCCGCAAGGCGGACTGCCAATATATGGCTTTCGAAGCAGACAGCCGCCTTTACCACTTCCTTAGGGTTCCCTTCGGCGTCACTAATGGGGTCTCGGTCTTCCAAAGGGAGATGGACCGAATGGTTGACCGGTACGGACTGCGGGCCACCTTCCTGTACCTGGATAATGTCACCATCTGCGGCCACAACCAGCAGGAACACAACGTTAATCTTTCCAAAGGGGTCCAAAGATGTGCAGGTTAGGTGGATTGGCCATGATAAATTGTCCTTCGTGTCCAAAATTGCCCTTAGTGTTGGGTGGGGTTACTGGGTTATGGGGATAGGGTGGAGGTGTTGACCTTGGGTAGGGTGCTCTTATCAAGAGCCGGTGCAGACTCGATGGGCCGAATGGCCTCCTTCTGCACTGTAAATTCTATGATAATCTATGATAATCTATGAGATTGGTCGAGGGTGATGGAGGCGAGCTTCGGAAGGTGGGTGGGCTGATCGAGTGTAGCGGAGGCCAGCGTATGATCTGGTGAGCAGGGGTTCCGGGAGGCGGCGGGGTGATTCCAAGATGGCGGCCCCCACGGGTCGCACGTGGCGGATGGCATGAAGATGGCGGCCCGCACGGGTCGCACGTGGCGGGTGGCGTCGAAGATGGCGGCCCCCACGGGTCGCACGTGGCGGATGATGTGGAAGATGGGGCGGTCCCCGCGGGCTACACGCAGCGCTGCTGGGTTTAGAAACAGGTCGGGCCTGGCAGACTTTAGAGAAGTGGCCCTCCTTTCCGCACCCATTGCAGATCGCGCTCCTCGCTGGGTAGCATTGTCTGGGGTGCTTACCCTGGCCACAGAAGTAACATTTTGGGCCTCCGGAGTTGGCGGGTCACTGCGCGGCACAGGCTTGCGGCGCCCCTGGGTCGGGTGATGGCGGCGCCCATGACGTCCTCGAGGGTGCCGCGTGGTCGGAGGTGTAGGCATCCATGTTATGGAAGGCCACTTCCAATAAGTCCGAGAGTTGTACTGTGTCTTGGAGGTCGAGTGTACCCCCTTCTAGTAGACGCTAGCGGATGTAATTAGATTTTATGCCTGCGACATAGGTGTCCCGGATCAGCTATTCGGTGTCCTTTACAGCCGAAACCGCCTTACAACTGCAGTTCCGGCCGAGTACCCGCAAGGCGCGCAGAAATTCAGCTTGCGATTCTACGGGGCGCTGTCGCCTCGTGACAAGGATATGCCTAGCGTACACCTCGTTGACTTCCTTAACATACTGCCCCTTCAACAGCGTTATCGCATCCTCGTACGAGGTAGCATCTCTGATAAGAAGGAAAACTTGCGGGCTCACCCGGGAGTTGAGGACTCGCAGCTTGTGGGTCTCAGCGACGGCGGCGGCTGAGGAATCAATGTAAGATTCGAAGCAGCTTAGCCAGTGTTCAAACGTGGCAGTGGCGTCGGCTGCTTGAGGGTCCAGGCGATCAGGCTTGAGTGATGGATCCATCTTAAAATTTTAGCTGATTAAATTGATGTACCATTAATGACGACAGACAAGAGTCGGAAGAGTAAACTGTGGCTTTAATCAGCTAAAAGACACCTGCTGGCAGCCGGTCCCAGAATGAGGGCAGGGCTGGAGGTTAGCTACCTTTATACTTGAGCCCGAGGGCGGAGCCAGCAGGGACAAACCCAGACATGTAACAAACAATAACAACAGTAAGTACAATAAGTAAGAACAGTATGTACAATATAATACAGTGGTTCACCACACTAAGCTGCTGACGGGACAGGCAAATTTGAGGCCACCGAGGTCACAGGCCACCGCCCCTTAATCCTATAATGCTGCAACTAGAAAATGAATTAAAAAGAGTAGCAAATAAAAAAGCTGGCAATGACCATTGTGGTGTCTGTGAGACAATGTATTAACTCATGTCAGTTGGATCTGAGCTACAGGCACTGAGTGGAAAATTAGTTAAGATTAACTCAAATGCATTCTATATAGGGGACAGAGATAGGAGAATCTCCATCTCCTCTTCAGATTGGCCAAGCTAGATGACCCAGATTCCATTCATCAAAATTAAATTAAAGTGGCCTCTTTTTAAAGGGGCACTAACAATAAAATCAATTTATAAATAACAGAAAGAAAACATATCTAATTAAGTCAATACTATTTGCTGTGTCTCCAAAGTACTCCAATCCCTGATTAGAGGTCTCAAGTGTACCAGTAAACTACCTCGTGCTCCTTCACTGCGTGCTGAGAGAGCGCAGAAGAGAAACAGGTGGCTTGAACGAAGAATCACACCAGTTGTATCCAGTCCTGACCTGTTGATTCACCACTTTCGCCAGGACCAAGGAGAAAACCACGAGGAGATCTCTGACTTTCTAGCTCCCCTGCTACAATTGGCTAAAGATTGAAGTGCAGCCAAAAACTGAGCAGCAATCCCTTCACATAGCGGAAGGGTTCAACACACAATCTCCATCTTATTCTGCTAGATTCAAACAAGGATCCGAGAGGTGAAAGGAAATTTCTGTTTGTTTTGTTCAGTCATTCTTCTGGGGCATGAATCCAGGCCAAAAATAAAACAGAACTGAAACTGGCTGCTCATGCTACTCTTTAGGTGATATTCATCTGAGCTCAAACATGAATGGCTGCCATATGTGCAGTTTGTTCCAATGAATATTTGAATGCCCATCATTTACTGGCAGCACCAAGGGTAAGGCACCTTTTGACTTAAATTCCTTCATTGCCAAAAATGGTCTTCAAGTTTATTCTTTGTGTATCATGACCTATTCTTTCACAAAATACAGAATTATTTAGTAAAGTATAAATTACCAATTTAATGTATGGACTAAAGTAAGAAAGTTGTTTCAGAGTTAAAGGAAAGGCAAAATACTACATTTAAAATTACCTCTTTTTATCAAAAAATAAAACATTGATAACTTTTTTGAGTTTTTATGATTAATGATTGATCAGGAAAGCATTAGATCATTAAGATTATACCCATACCTTCCATCTTAATTTATATATACTCTTTTTCAATATTTGTCTAACTATTTTCTACTGGCAAAATACCGCTGCAGCTCTTCAAAGAAGTTTAAATAAGCAACCACATTATTTCAATAAGCCAAGAGTCAATGACTGTGTTATTAAAAGTCTTTTGCACATTTCCTCATTCATACCTTCGTCTTCCCACAAATATCCAAGTAATTTCCACATTCACATTCAAAAGTCACTTTTGAGGGTTATATGAAAACTGTGAGCATGAAACATATAAACTAAACTTTCCAAGAAAATTCCCTGAAACTGGGGTTATTGATAGATACTTAAAAGAAAGTAGTGTTTGTGATACCCATTGATATGGATTACCTGAGATTTAAATGAAAAATATATTTCTTGGATCTTATAATGGTGCATTTAGCTGGTACCATTCTTGAAGATGGAGCAGTGCTTTTATTACACAATCATGTTTGTTTAAGTATTACGATTGTCCAATCCATATCTTTTCCATGTAACTGAAAAATGCTGTTGTGTTCTATTACTCACTAAACCGTAGGTTATTAAAATATTCAGGGACAATTTATTGGTTTTGTAATAGTCCGCACGGGGCCTATGGGGTGGAAATGATTTTCTTCCCCGTGGTCCTTGCGGAGTACGGAGAATCTCTATTAACTCCTGTATATAAGGTCGACCAGTGTGGGCTCTACCGAGCTGGATATATATTGTGCTGTAAATAAAAACTTTGTTTCTTTACTTTACTCAGTGTGTGCTCCCCGTCTCATTATTAAAGATTTACTCCCTATACTGTTAATTTAATCTATGGATCAAAATTATATTTCCCACACAATTGCCTAATTATAAAGGTAGAAGCAACAGTAAACTGCAATTAAGAGGTAGCTGAACATCTAAAATTACACAGGGAAAGCCAAACATCTGACTAACGCACAAAGCTGTTATGAAGTTAGATAATCCAGGATAAAGAAAGCCAGCTTTACAAACCAGAGAAAAGCGACACTCCTTATGGATTTAACACCACTCCTCGGTACCAGCCATACAAGGAAGTCGATGAAAGCAAGCATCATCAACTGACCACCATGTCGGGTTTAACAGGCAGATGTAAAGGGCCTTAGACAAGCCTTTAAAATCCAAACAGAGGGATTGTGCCTTCAGTCTGAGGCTGTACCCTTGGGTTCCAATGTCTTCTACTAGCGGAAACATCCTCTCCACATCTACTCTATCTAGGCCTCTCAGTATTCTGTACATTTCAATGAGATCCCCCCCTCATCATTCTAAACTCCATTGAGTACAGATCCAGAGTCCTCAACCACTCCTCATATGACAAGTTCTTCATTCCGGGGATCATTCTTGTGAACCTCCTCTGGACCCTCTCCAAGGCCAACACATCTTTCCTTAGATACGGGGCCCAAAACTGCTCACAATACTCCAAATGGAGTCTGACCAGAGCCTTATACAGCCTCAACAGTACATCACTGCTCTTGTATTCTAGCCCTCTCGACATGAATAGTAACATTGCATTTGCCTTCTTAACTGCCAACTGAACCTGCATGTTAACATTAAGAGAATCCTGAATGTGGATTCCTAAGTCCCTTTGTGCTTCTGATTTCTGAAGACTTTTCCCATTTAGAAAATAGTCTATGCCTCCATTCTTGGTAAAAAACTGCACAACCTCGCACTTTTCGACATTGTATTCCATCCTCCACATCTTTGCTCACTCTCCTAGCTATCCAGGTCCATCTGCAGCCTCTCTGCTTCCTCAACACAACCTGTCCCTCTACATATCATCTGCAAACTTAGCAACAATGTCCTCAGTTCCTTCTTCCAGATCATTAATATATATCGTGGATAGCTGTGGGCCCAGCACAGACCCCTGAGGCATGCCACTAGTTGCCAGCTATCATCCTGAAAAGGACACTTTTATCCCCACTTTCTGCCAGTCAGCTAATCCTCTATCTGTACTAGTATCTTGTCTCTAACACCATGGGCTTTTATGTTATTTAGCTGCCTCCTGTACGGCACCTTAGTCAAAGGCCTTCTGGAAATCCAAATAGATCACGTCCACTGGTTCTCCTTTGTCTAACTCCCTCATTACCTCCTGAAATAATTCTAACAGATTTATCAGGTATGACTATCCTTGATGAATCTGTGCTGACTCAGTCCTACTTTACCATGTACTCCACAATCTCATCTTTAATAATTGACTCTAAAATCTTACCAACAACCAAAGTCAGGTTAACCGGCCTATCATTTCCTGTCTTCTGCCTCACTCTTTTCTTAAATAGAGGTTTACATTAGCCATTTTCCAATCCTCTGGGACCCCCCCACCCCCCTGCCTCCAGTGATTCCTGAAAGATCACCACCAATGCTTCCACAATCTCTCAGCTATCTCCTTCAGAACCCTGAGGTGTAGTCCATCTGGTCCAGGTGATTTATCCACCTTCAGACCTTTCAGTTTCTCCAGCATCTTCTCCTTAGTGATGGCGACTTCACTCACCTCTTTCCCCTGACTCTCTTGAAGTTTTAATATGCCACTGGTATCTTCCACTGATGCAAAGTATCTACTCAGTTCCTTTGACATTTCTTTGTTCCCTATTACTACTTCTCCAGCTTCATTTTCCAGCAGTCCAATGTCAATTCTTGCCTCTCTCAGTATTCTTTTATAGATCGAAAAAAGCTCTTGCAATCTTCTTTGATATTACCAGCTAGCTTAACTCATATTTCACCTTCTCCCCCTTATAACCTTTTTTAGTTGTCTTCTGCTCACTTTTAAAGGTGTCCCAATCCTCTGGTTTCCCATTAATCCTTGCCACATTGTATGCTTTTTCCTTTGCTTTTATGCTGTCCTTGTCTTCCCTTGTCAGCCTTGGTTGCCTTATCCTCCCCTTAGAATGTTTACTCTTCCTTGGGATGAATTTCTGTTGTGCCTCCCGAATAACCCCCAAAAACCCCTGCCATTGCTGTTCCACTGTCTTCCTTGCTAGGACCTCTTCCAGTCAACTCTGGCCAGCTCCTCCCTCATGTCTTTATAGTTACCTTTATTCAATTGTAAATCCGTTACATCTGATTCCAGCTTCTCCCTCTCAAACTGCAGGGTGAATTCTATCATTTTGTGGTCACTGCCCCCTAAGGGTTCTTTCACCTTAAGTTCTGTAATTAAGCCTGTCTCATTACACCTCACTAAATCCAGAATTGCTTGTTCCCTAGTGGACTCTACCACAAGCTGCCCCAAAAGAAATCTCGTAGATATTCCACAAATTCCTTTTCTTGAGATCTGCTACCAACCTGATTTTTCCAGTCCATCTGCATAATGAAGTCCCCCATGCTTATTGTAACATTGCCTTCCTTATATGCTTTTTATTTTCTGCCCCATATCCTGACTACTAATGGGGGGCCTGTACATAACACAACCACTACCATCTAGAAGGACAAGAGCAGATACCTGGGAACCCCAACATCTGGAGGTTCCTCTCTAAGTCAATCACCACCCTGACTTGGAAATATATCGCGTTCCTTCACTGTCACTGGGGCAACGACCTGGAACTCCCTCCCTAACAGCACAGTGGGTGTACCTACACCTCAAAGACTGCAGCGGTTCAAGAAGGCAACTCACCACCACCTTCTGAAGGGCAACCAGCGATGGACAATAAATGCTGTCCTAACCAGCGACGCCCACCTCCCATAAATTAATTTTTAGAAATTCAAATCAGGGTCTTTTTTCCTTTGCGATTCCTCAACTCTACCCTCATGCCTTCCGACCATATATCGCTTCTTGCTTTCGATTTAAGTTCATTCCTTACTAACAATGCAACCCTGCCCTCTCTGCCCATCTGTCCTTTCAATAGGGCAGATATCCTTGGATATTTAGATCCCAGCCCTGACCCCCTTGCAGCCACGTCTCTGTGATCCCTACAACATCGTACCGGCCAATTTCAATGTGCACAACAAGCTAATTTACCCTCAGTCCTATGTTGACCCTTCTCATAGTTGTCCCCTTTTTTGCTGTAACTGAAGTTGGATTCCTGCCGCTTTCCATGCTCTCTGCTCTATTACATGTTCTGGAAACTTTACTAACCTCTCCTGAGCCCTCGGCCCCTTTAACTCATTTAAAGTCGTCATCATTAACCTGCACCCTCACCTTCTCCTTTAACTTTGGTTTTCTAATTTTCCATACAACTGAACCCCCCCCCCCCTTATGCACACTATCTCCCCAAATCACCTGGTGCACCCAGAGTTGATTAGACCGTCCGCTGTCAGCTGGCTGGTTCAAAGGTCAGGGCACCATATTTAAATACCTGTGTAACACACTCCTATTACTCTCTCCAGCCCATCTGTTGACAGGAGACTGCAAAATCTGTCATCCAGCCAGAAGCAGAAGGCTTTCAGCCTCAAGAAGAAGCCAGCACCCGTGTCAGCCACCAGGCCCTCGGCACCTTGATCAATGGAGTCCAGGCACAGAGCACCTCTTCATCCCAGGCAAGGCTCCAAGAAGCACCCAAATGGGAGACCTTGGAAGGTCTTGGGTGGCCTTCACCCAGGAGATCAGCACGGTCGGCAACCACAGCGGAAGAGGATGAATGATTTCATCCTCTGTCAGGTCCAGTATCAAACTCTCACCATGGCATCATGTTCTCCAACAGCTATTCTTTTCATGGATCTCAAGTATCCATTATCAGGCGAAGCATATCAACACTCACTCTCTCATGGGAGACTTTCACATCGCCACCATCCCATCAATCATGTTGTTCACACTCAATTCTCTGGCCCTTCTGGGGAAAGCAGACCACACACAGGAGAAACACATTTCACCCAACCCAGGGACATTTTCTCCCAACAACCAAATACAGATCACAGCTCAAACACTTTGTCAAATCTTGACAATCACAGTGAGTCACATGTGCTCTGAAATAGTTTAAGCTCATCCACTAAAATGCTATTTTATTTTCTCCAGGCATCAGCAGACCAAGGCCATTCAGGCAGCTCTGTAGTACTCCGAGCAACAAAACACATTCAAGGATGAGGGGGCTCACAAAGAACCATCACAGCACTCAACCGCATGCTCCACCAGTGCAAAAACATATACCTTGGTAGGGTGTAGCTCGAGCTTTCTTCCCCATTGCCCCTTTGTCTTTGTCAGCTCCAGTACTGGTTGAACTTTGAATTGGTCCAAGTGGAGACTGCATGAGTCCTGAAGGTCAGTACTGTCTATACAAACATCAGTGTCAGGCACCAAGAGCAGAAGACCCCCACAGTCCACAAACCCAGGCGTAGTAGTTGGTCCAACTGGCAGCTCCATGAATCCAGGGAGCACAGTGTTGACTGTACAGACAACAGCAGCATGGAGCCAGAAGGCACAGACCACTCTGTCCCAGCAGTGTGGACTGCAACGCAACAGGAGCAGTGCCACACTATGGTATGTAAGCTATGTATGTTGCACTCACCTCGAAGTCTCGAGCAAACAGAAATCCACCTTGTACACCACTCCTTGTTTGAGGCCAGCATGATTCCCACTGGTGTGACACAAGATTGGAAAGCGTGAAGAGATTCCAGCAAGCAGCTCTTTTAATGAGCACTCATGAGATGTAAATGCTGGACATGGCACTAGACAGTGGAATAACCCAAACCACCATTGGGAGAATTGCAACCACTTTTTATGTTTGCTAGTTTTTGCTGTCGCTAGGTTCTCTGCTCTCACCCAACATCAAACCCACTGCGAGTAGAACGGGAGAATTCTAACCATGGATTATATTACCCACTAAGTAGCTCAATCAATTAAAGAGGAGAAGCGACTGAGAGTTGCAGTTTATACAGGAGCTTGCGTGTTACGATTCACTCAAGGTGTCCGAAGTGCTGTGGAATGTTGTAGTTTGGAGCTATGGGTAGTGGTGATAGAGGCTCCAACATTCTTTCCATTACATAGCTGACCAGGAATCTTCTCACTCTCAGTGCCTGCCATTGGCCTGTGTTGGAAGGATTTGCAGGTTGATTCTCAACCTGTTTGTCAAGTTATTAATGCACCTTCTTTGGCCACCAAATACTGGGGTGGGAATAACATCTGGAGCTTCTGGCTCAGAGGCAGGGATGCTACCAGTGTGCCAGAAGACCTCCTGAGCTGCAATGAAGAGGTTATTATTGAGAGGGAGCTGGTAAAGCCTTGGCTAGTGGTGATGATCTGTAATAAATGATTTGCTCTCCAAAAAATATTAAATGCCTAATTTAGTAGTGCCTATTTGTAATAGAGATTTGACCAACTAATATAAGAGATCTCTAGCCAACTGTGTGGCAATTATAGTCAGTGGTAGTTGCCTAAAATAAAGACCATTCTAATTTTTAATAAAGAAGCAACTTTTAATTTTCCAAGTTATTGCAATCAGTTCATGATTGCCACATATAAATTGGAGTATTTGAGCGAATTTGCATTGGGTTCCCTTCTCAGATTTTATCTTTTAGGCTTTTTTCAACTTTCCAAAATAAAAGTAACTCTGTTTTTGAAAAAAATATATATGCACAAGCTCAGTGTAGCAAAAAATGTATTTTCTGTATATTAGGTTATTGATTTTAATTCCTTATTACCAGCGTCGACTTTTGGGAGTAAATAATTTTGATTTATTCAGAAAAAGACCTGTTAGTTAGACATTTAATAAGAAACCCAGAACAACTTCCTGAGCGAGTTTCTGTAAGTGAATGCGCATATATCACTAAAATGAAGACGGTCTTAGAATATGTTAGTGTCAGCTGAATGCAGAGGCTTTGGTCTAACAAAGTCAAATGTTTCACTCCAATTATTACAGATGTATTAACTAAGAGGAGGAAGATCCTTGGCATTGTCAACAGTGCCTAACCACCAAATTTAATTGCCAAAAATGCTGTTTTCTGTGAATGGGCTCTGTTCTGTCTACTATCATAGAATTCTGCATTCTAATTCTGTTGTTGTCTTTACCTTGCAAGTGATTCTGCTGTCTACAGCTAATGGAAGTGAACTAGTTTTGCCTCAATGCAGTGGTGCAGCTCATAAAACATGAGCGTCTGTTTCTCTAAAAGCTCAGGTGACCTGAGAAGGTAAATCCAAACAGCGATTTACTTTCTGCCGAAACAAAAGGCCGCAATACGGCATACAACACATAGGTCCCAGCCAGGACTACAAATCATGCAGATCCCAATCTGGGTTGGCTTTTATGAGGTTATTTCTATGAGCCCCAGATGATGGACCTCTACCCATTAGTGGGGGAGCTCATAATCAATCTGGTCATCAACGTGGGTCTTGTGAGGGTTACTACAGCCATCCACCGACCCACTGACGCCTCCCCCCCCCCACCGCCCCCGGCCCAAATCCAAAGATCCCTCTTTTGCTGGATGCAGAGGGGGTCTTCTTCGCCGCTTTGCCCATGGTTGTGCTTCTGACAGCTATGGGGCTGGGTTGGAGACATATATCGCGTCGGGGCTAGTCGTCGTTCCTGCACCAAACATTGGAATGGTCCTCTCGGAGGTACGTCTCTGCCGAAAATCTTGAAGATTCTGTATCCAAATCTGATGTTGAGTTTTCCATCTTCTGCTGATCTGAATACAGGTCCCTGGAGAGTTGTGCTCCTTGGCTAACAAATGGTACGCAGAGGGGGAGTCGAGGGATGGATTTATCTGGCGGGGCTACCTCTGGAGAGGGTGCCTGAACTTGAGGTGGTCCACGTGCTTACATACGGTCCATTCTCTGGTCTTGATCGTATAGGACAGTGTTTTTCAAACTTTTTTTCCAGGGATACATTTTTACCAACCGGCCAACCTTTGGGAGCCATGCCGGCCGACCTTCAAGACCCACGCCAGCCAACTTTCGCGACCCACGCCGGCCGACCTTTGCGACCCATGCCGGCCGACCTTCGCGACCCACCATTTTCTCTTACCATTAATGCGAGAGGTGAGCCTGCTTGGCCTCACGATCTCACTCCAATCAGGTTCACAGGAAGAGAGGGCTAGGCGCATACTGGTGCAGGATTCAGCCGGTTCCTTTGTGCCGTCTTCATCTTTGTGAGGACGGAAAATCCAACCTCGCACATGTAAATCGTTATGAAGGGCAAATGCAACAAAATGCTTGTGTTACTCAGCTCCGGATACTTCTCAGAGACGCTACTCCAGAATGCTGACAGCCTCATTGACTTGTGCCGTGTTTTTAATATGCTGTGTCATGTGAGAGTACGTTTAAGAAATGGGTGTTTATAAATGGGTGTGTATACAAATATCTGTAGTGAGAGTACCTTTAAGAAATGGGTGTTTACTACTGCAGTGATGTCAGAGAGTGGGTGCCGCTGGGCTGTCTGTCAGCTTTTTACTTTCATTTTTGAGCAGGCTGCAAGGTGTGTTTTAGTTTCGTTTTCAGTGTTGGAGCTGAAGCCAGACCAAGCAGGTGTACTGCTGTTCTCTCTGCCATCAAAAGACTATCTCTTGATCATTTGGTGAATTCAGAATTATAAATATTTTCAGTAGTGACTTTAACCTGATGTGCTTCTGATAAAGGTTTTGTTTTTAAGTTGTATGGATGTTAAAAAGGAACGCTTAAAGGTTTACTTAGTGTTGTAGTCTTTGGGGGTTGTATTTGAATTGATGGTTGCTAAGATGTTCACTGTATGTTTCAAAAATGTTAACTTGAGTTCATAGAATAAACATTGTTTTGCTTTAAAAATTACTTTTCCATTTCTGCTATACCACGCCTGTAGAGTGGGCTGTGTGCTCCCCATACCACAATCTATTAAAAATTGTGGGCCAGGTGAACTCCATGATACACTTTGGGGTTCTCTAAACCCTGGCCCATAACAGCTGTCACAGCTGAGGTGCATAAGCTCAATTTCTTCATTTGGAGTCAGCTGCAAGTTGAGAACTGATTCTGGGGTCTCAAACTCAAAAGGGATTTTTCACCCACCTCTTCTCTCTCAAAATCTTAAACATCTCCTCTGGAAAGTAGCGATCAAAATTGTTGATCAAGGCAGCCAGATGCAACTGAATAAGACTTCCATTTACAATTTCCTTACTAATGCTGTTTTCTTCGATGTGTCGAGGCAGTGTGGGAAACATGTAGTAGTTTTGGCTTTGCAGTCGCAATCGCCAAAATTTCAATATCTTTTGGAAAGCTTCGATTTCTTCAGAGTGCCAAAAGCAATCATCATCCTTCTCTTGCAATCTGAGGTTCAGTTCATTTAGAATTGAAAAGATAAGACATTGTTAGCATCCAGGTTTCACCAGCAAACGAATCAGCCAGAGGGGACAATTTCTCGAAGAGGAAAGCGTGGATTTCATACCTCAGTTTGTAAACTCTGAGTAAACTTTGACAGCCAACGTACTTTTGTGTGGAACAATAAATGTGTGTGCTCAGCCCCCACATCGGAACAGAGTCTCAAAAAGTCTGGTATTCTGTGCGCTGTGTTTTTCAACTTTTTTCAAATTCACAACTTTCACAATTCCTTTCAACACCACTTTAAGATTGGATGGAATTCCTTTGATGCCAGTGCCTCACAGTGAATAAAACAATGATTCCAAACAGCGGTCCTGACCATCTGCCTCCTTAATCTTTAATATAACTCCGTTGTTTTTCCCAGTCATGTTGGCTGCTCCATCGCTTGTGATTCCTCTGCAACGAACCCAGTCGAGCCCGCACTTTCTAACCACAAAACTATTCAAAGCTTTAAAAATTTCTGCGCCAGTCATGTGGGTTTGTAAAGTCAGGTAGCACAGCAAATCTTCAACAAATTCATTGTGCCAAACATACATAATGTAAACTAGCAGGGTTGCACAATCTGAAATGTCTGTACTTTCATCCAGTTGTATTGAGAACGCCTGCGCTGATTTTAAATGAGAAATAAGCTCGGCTTCTAAATTCTCAGCAATATCAGAAATTCGGTGAGCCACTGCGTTATCACTAAGTGGGATGCATTTCACTTTTTCAACGAATCTCTCATCTATGACCGTACAAACTATATCTAATGCTGCAAGGAGAATTAATCTCTCAACTATAGTGTGGGGCATTTTCTCTTTGGCTACACGGTAAGCTACCATGTAAGAGGCTAATTGTACTTTGTTGTTCGATGTAACATTTCTGCTGAGGACTTCAGCTGACGATTTAAGTTCTCGTTGCATCCTTTGAAAAAAATCGAGAGGTTTGTCCTCGAACTCACCATGTCTTCAAATGCCTTTGAAATTTTGAGGGTTTTTTAAAAATCGAGAGGTTTGTCCTCGAACTCGCCATATCTTCAAATGCCTTTGAAATTTTGAGGGTTTTAAACTTTCATTTGCCAGCACTTCACTGCATATAACGCACATGGGCCTTGCATCCTGATTTGCATTGGCACAATTAATAAATCCATACCTTAAAAAACTGTCTTTATACTGCTTTGTGCCTGATTTCAGCTTCTTTTTTTAAGTATTTTTATTCTCCTCCTTTTTCACATTTTCTCCCAAACTTGCACCCACCAACAATAAATAATAAGCAGTAACGAATATAATGTTAATCCCCAAATCAACAACAACAATCCCATCCTCCCACCAACTCCCAAACAACTGCCCGCATGTTAACATTAACAAATAACAAAAAGGAATCAGGAATCACCCATAGTCACAATTAGCACATACAGTCCCCCTCCCCCCAACGTGTCGTTCCCCCCCCCATCCCCCCACTAATGTTCGATGTTATCCAATTCTTGAAAGTGCATAATGAATAACGCCCATGAATTGTAGAAACCCTCCATCCTTCCCCTCAGTTCAAACCTAACCTTCTCAAGAGTCAAGAATTCCAACAGGTCCCCCAGCCACGCCAGGGCACAAGGTGGAGAGGCTGCTCTCCATCCCAACAGGATCCGCCTTTGGGCGATTAACGAGGCGAAGGCTACAATATCTGCCTCCGCACCCCGACTTGTCTGACACCCCGAATATGGCCTCCAGAGGGCCCGGGTCCAGTTTCACGTGCACCACTTTAGAGATTACCCTAAAAACCTCCTTCCAGTTATCCTCCAGCTTTGGACAGGACCAAAATATGTGAACGTGATTTGCGGGGCTCCCCCCGCAACGTTCACACACATCTTCTACCCCCTCAAAGAGCCGGCTCATCCTCGCCCTCGTGAGGTGTGCTCTGTATACCACCTTCAGCTGTATCAGCCCCAACTTCGCGCACGAGGTGGGGATGTTCACTTTCCGGAACACCTCACACCAGAACCCCTCCTCCATACCCTTTCCCAACTCTTCCTCCCACTTTGCTTTGATCCCTTCCAGTGGTGCCTTCTCCTCTTCCAAAATAGCCGTAAACCGCAGACACTACCCCCTTCTCCAGTCCCCCTGTCGTCAGCATCTCCTCCAGCAATATGGATGCCGGCTCCACCGGGAAGCTCTGTATCTCCTTCCTGGCAAAATCTCGAACCTTGCATGTATCTAACCATTTCCCCCTGCTCCAGCCCATACTTCGTTCCCAGCTCCTTCAATCCTGCAAACCGACCCCCAAGAAACAAATCTTTTAGTGTTTTAATCCCCTTCTCCTCCCATTTCCGAAAATTTCCGTCCCACTTCCCTGGCTCAAATCTGTGGTTCCCCAAATCCGCATTTCCCTTGACCCTGCCCCCAACCCGAAGTGTTGGTGAAACTGCCTCCAAATTCTCAATGAAGCTATTATTACCGGACCCCCTGAGTATTTCCCCGGGGCCATTGGGAGCGGCGCAGTTGCTAGCACTTTCAATCCGACCCCCTTCACAAACTCTCCTCCATTCTGACTCACTGCGAAGCAACCCCTCTGACCCAGCTCCGCACGCTCCACATTCGCCGCCCAGTAATAACACTTCAGGTTCGTAAGACCCAAACCCCCTGCCTGCCTTCCCCTCTGTAGCAGCACCTTTCTAACTCTGGCCACTTTCCCTCCCTATATGAACAAGGTAATCATTCGTTCAATCTCTCTAAAAAATGCCTTTGGCAGGAAAATCGGCAGGCATTATAAAATAAACAGAAATCGCGGCAACATGTTCATTTTAACCGCCTGTACCCGACCCACCAGTGACAGAAGGAGATCATCCCACCTTGCCAGATTAGTTTTCACTCTCCCCACAAAACTAGAAATGTTGTGCCTCCGAAGCCCCATCCACTCCCGAGCAACCTGCACCCCCAGATATCTAAAGTGAGTCCCTGCCCTACGGAATCGCATCTTTTATCTCCTGCTCCACTATCACTGCTTCTAATGTTGCCCTGTCCCCTTCCCCTAACCTCGGGTACTCCAGCCCATCTAGAACTTCCTGCATCTTCCGGTCTCCCCAGGTGGCTCTGACCTGTACAACCTCTCATAGAATTCCTCAAAGACTTTGTTAATCAGATCCGGAGCCACCACCAACTTCATAGACATAGACATAGACATAGAACATACAGTGCAGAAGGAGACCATTCGGTCCATCGAGTCTGCACCGACCCACATAAGCCCTCACTTCCACCCTATCCCCGTAACCCAATAACCCCTCCTAACCTTTTTGGCACTAAGGGCAATTTAGCATGGCCAATCCACCTAACCTGCACGTCTTTGGACTGTGGGAGGAAACCGGAGCACCCGGAGGAAACCCACGCAGACACGGGGAGAACGTGCAGACTCCGCACAGACAGTGACCCAGCGGGGAATCGAACCTGGGACCCTGGCGCTGTGAAGCCACAGTGCTAACCACTTGTGCTACCGTGCCGCCCCGCCCTGTCCCGCACCTGAAAAAGTTCCCTTGCCACCACCTCCTCCAAAGCTGACCCGCTAACATATGCCCCACCTTCTCTCCATGCTCGTAAACTGCACCCCTTGCTCGCCTCAGTTGGCGCACCGCCTTCCTGGTAGACAGTTGGTCAAAGCTCGCCTGTAGTTCCTTCCCCCTTTCAACTTCGCTGGGTCTCCATCTTCTGCGTAATTCCTATCTATCTCCAGGATCTCATCTATTACCTTCTGACGTTCCAACCTCTCCTCTTTGTCCACCTTAGCCTTAAACGTGATCACCTCACCCCTCACCACCACCTTTAGAGCCTCCCAGGCAACTGCCTTCGACACCTCACTCATACAGTTGAAACCTACATATTCAATTACTTTTTCAATTTTGTCACAGAACCCTCGGTCCCCCAATAGTCCCACATCTAATTTCCACCCCAGCCTCTGTACTACCACCTTCTCCAGTACCATATCCACCCAATGCGGAGCATGATCTGATGCTGCAATTGCCGAGTACTCTGACCCCTTAACCCCAGCCAGCAAAGCCTTCCCCACCACAAAAAAGTCGATCCACAAGTATACCTTATGGACTGCCGAGAAAAACGAGTACAACCGCTCCCTCGGATGCAGAAACCGCCAAGGGTCCACCCCTCCCATTTCCACCATTAGCCCAACGCCCCCTGATGGGACCAACGAGCGCGGCTGTGACCTGTCCAACCTTGGCTCCTGCACTAAGTTCCAGTTCGCCCCCCCCCCCCCCACCCCCCCCCCCCCCCCTCCCCCCCACTATCAGTTTGTGTGTGTCCAAGTCGGGGATGGCCCCAAACACCTTCTTCGCAAATCCCACATCTTCCCAATTGGGACCATATACACTTACCAGCGCCACTAACCTCCCTCCAGCACCCCTGTCACAATCACATATCTACCCCCCTGAACTGCAACCACAGTCTCCATCTGGAACCGTCCTTTTTTGCTGACCATTACCTCTACCCCTCAAGCCCTTCTGTCAAATCCAGAGTGAAACACCTGACTAACCCAGTACTTTTAAGTCTCACTTGGTCCTTCACCCTCAAGTGAGTCTCCTGCAGTATTGCAACATCTGCTTTCAAACTTTTAAGATGCGCAAGCACCCTTGACCTCTTGACTCCTAACCCTCTCACGTTCCACATGACGATCCTGTGGTAGTCACCACTGTTTGTACAATACGTATGAGAGGTAATACGGTAAGGCTCTGTGGTAGTCACCACTGTTGTATATATCACATACAAGATGTAATACGGTAAGGCTCCTGTACTACAGGTACGGGGGTAGATCCCTGCTTGCTGGCTCCGCCCTGTAGGTGGAGTATAAATGTGTGTGCTCACCGAACTGCAGCCATTTCGGCAGCAGCTGCAGGAGGCTACACATTTCTGCTTAATAAAGCCTCGATTACACTCTACTCTCGTCTCATCGTAATTGATAGTGCATCAATTTATTAAGCAGAGATTTTACAACGATGGACCTCCGCATCAAGCCGGATCGCCTGCAGCTGCACCCTCAAGCAGACAACGCCAAGTCGGCCTTCGCACATTGGCTACCTTGCTTTGAAGCCTACATCGGATCTGCGACAGAACCACCCTCAGAGGCACAGAAGCTCCAGATCGTGTATACGCGGCTGAGCTCCGATATCTTTCCCCTCGTCTGGGACGCAGCCAACCTATGCTGAGGCCATGGCGCTATTGAAAGAGAACTACACTCAGCAGACCAACAAGTTCTACGCCAGGCACCTCCTGTCCACACCGCATCAACTCCCCGGGGAGTCTGTGGAAGATTTCTGAGCACGCCCTGGCGAGGGACTGCGATTGCCAGGCCATTTCGGCCGTTGAACATTCCAAACTCCTAATTAGGGACGCTTTCGTTACGGGCATAGGGTCGGCGTACATCCGCCAGCGCCTCTTAGAAGGGGCTACCCGCGAGCTCGCAGTGCCAAAAAACTCGCGATCTCACTAATGGTCGCCTCACGTCATGTACAAGCGTACGCCCCCGACCGCACGCCGCCCCCCCTCCTGGACATCGTGGACCCCACTAGCGAACACCCCATTGTGGACCCCACTAGCGACCGACCCCAGCCAACCCCAAGCCTGCGCCGCGCGGCAGGCAGCCAACCCCAGGGGACCCAAGTGCGGACAGACAAAGCACCCCCGGCAGTGCTGCCCGGCACGGAGCGGACTCTGCAAGGCCTGCAGGAAGAAAGGACATTTCGCTGCTGTGTGCCAGGCCCGTTCGATCGCCGTTGTAACCAGGCCCATTGTTCCTGCACCCCCCATGTGCGACCCGTGGGCGCCGCCATTTTTGCCCCCACAACCCACGTGTGGCCCGTAGGCGCCGCCATCTTACTCGCCTCAGACCATGTGCGGCCCGTGGGCGCCGCCATCTTGCTTGCCTCAGGACACGTGTGGCCCATGGGCACCGCCATCTTCCCCGCCTCAGGACCCCTGCTCGTCGGGCACCTCATCGGGCCGCTCATCGCCTGCCGACCAGCCAAGGGCCTTCCAACACCAGCTACAGCTCGCCTCCATCACGATCGACCAGTCCCGGCCGCACAGCCTCGCAACCGCTTCAACGACGGTAATGGTCGATGGGCACAAGACATCATGCCCTCTTGAATCCGGGAGCACAGAGAGCTTCATCCACCCCGATACGGTAAGGCGCTAATCCCTCACGGCACACCCCATTAACCAGCGAATCTCTCGGGCCTTCAGATCCCACTCCATGGAGATCCGGGGGTACTGCACCGCCACCCTTACCACCCAGGGGCGTAGAGTTCAGCGACTTCCAGCTCTACGTCCTCCCCAACCTCTGCGCTGCCTTGCTACTCGGCCTGGACTTCCAGTGCAACCTCCAAAGTCTAACCCTGAAATTCGGCGGGCACCTACCACCCCTTGCTTTATGCGGTCTCACGACCCTTAAGGTCGACCCGCCTTCTCTGTTTGCAAATCTCACCCCGGACTGCAAACCTGTCGCCACCAGGAGCAGACGGTACAGTGCCCAGGACAGGGCCTTCATTAGGTCCGAGGTCCAGCGGCTGCTGCGGGAAGGCATTATCGAGGCCAGCAACAGCCCCTGGAGAGCCCAAGTGGTAGTTGCGAAAACTGGGGAGAAAAACAGGATGGTCGTTGACTACAGTCAGACCATCAATCGGTACACGCAGCTCGACACGTACCCCCTCCCATATCTGATATGGTCAATCAGATTGCACAGTACCGGGTCTTCTCTACAGTGGACCTGAAATCTGCCTACCACCAGCTCCCCATCCGAAAGGCGGACCGCCAATACACTGCGCTCGAAGCAGACGGCCGCCTTTACCACTTCCTTAGGGTTCCCTTCGGCGTCACTAATGGGGTCTCAGTCTTCCAACGGGAGATGGACCGAATGGTTGACCGGTACGGACTGCGGGCCACCTTCCCGTACCTCGATAACGTCACCATCTGCGGCCACGACCAGCAGGACCACGACGCTCTCCTTTTCAAATTTCTCCACACTTCCAAACTCCTGAACCTAACGTATAACAAGGAGAAGTGCATGTCCAGCAGCAACCGCTTAGCCATCCTTGGCTATGTGGTGCAAAATGGAGTTCTAGGGCCTGACCCCGATCGCAAGCGCCCCCTCATGGAACTCCCCCTCTCCCACTGCCCCAAGGCCCTCAAACGATGCCTGGGGTTCTTCTCATGCTATGCCCAGCAGGTCCCTAACTATGCGGACAAGGCCCACCTGCTCATCCACTCCGCAGTTTTCCCCCTGACGGCTGAGGCTCACCAGGCCTTCAACCGTATCAAATTGCCCACATCGCCAAGGCCGCGATGCATGTGGTCGACGAGACCCTCCCCTTTCAAGTCGAGAGCGATGCATCAGACATCGCTCTGGCCACCACCCTAAACCAGGCAGGCAGACCCGTGGCATTCTTTTCCCGCACCCTCCATGCCTCCGAAATTCGGCACTCCTCTGTCGAAAAGGAGGCCCAAGCCATCGTTGAAGCTGTGCGGCATTGGAGGCATTACCTGGCCGGCAGAAGATTCACTCTCCTCACTGACCAACGGTCAGTTGCCTTCATGTTCAATAATACACAGCGGGGCAAGATCAAAAATGATAAAATCTTGAGGTGGAGGATCGAGCTCTCCATCTAATTATGAGATTTTGTATCGCCCCGGTAGGCTCAACGAGTCCCCCGATGCCCTATCCCGAGGTACGTGTACCAGCGCACAAGTGGACCGACTCCGGGCCCTACACGATGGTCTCTGTCACCCAGGGGTCACCCGGTTCTTTCACTTCATAAAGGCCCGCAACCTACCCTACTCCATTGCGGAAGTCAGGATGGTCACCAAAGACTGCCAGGTCTGCGCGGAGTGCAAACCGCAATTCTACCGGCCAGACCGATCGCACCTGGTGAAGGCCTCCCGTCCCTTTGAACGTCTCAGCCTGGATTTCAAAGGGCGCCTCCCCTCCTCCGACCGGAACGCGTACTTCCTGAGCGAGGTCGATGAATACTCCAGATTCCCCTTCGCCATCCCATGCCCCAATATGACGTCTGTCACAATCATCAAAGCCCTCAATAGCATCTTCACTCTGTTTGGTTTCCCCGCTTACGTCCACAGCGACCGGGGATCCTCCTTTATGAGTGATGAACTGCATCAGTTCCTGCTCAACAAGGGCATTGCCTCAAGCAGGACAACCAGCTACAACCCCCGGGGAAACGGGCAGGTGGAGAGTCAAACAGGACGGTCTGGAAAGCCGTCCTGCTGGCCCTACGGTCTAAAAATCTCCCGGTCTCCTGCTGGCAGGAAATCCTCCCCGCCGCCCACCACTCCATCCGATCGCTACTTTGCACGGTGACTAATGAAACCCCCCATGAACGTCTCCTTGCCTTCCCTAGGAAGTCCACCTCCGGGGTTTCGCTCCAAATGTGGCTGGGAGCCCCAGGAGCCGTCCTCTTCCGCAAGCACGTGCGGCTGCAAAAGGCGGACCCGTTGGTCGAAAGGGTACAGCTGCTACATGCAAACCCGCAGTACGCCTACGTGGCGTACCCCGACAGCCGCCAAGACACAGTCTCCCTCAGGGACCTTGCACCAGCTGGTTCCCCCCACCCCCCAATTGCCCCGGTGCCACCCACTCTCCCCCCAGCGCACCTCACCACAGCCCCCGTTCCAAGATGATCCGTCCTCCCATTGGTTCCACCCAGGGATGAGGATGAGGACTACACACTCCCTGAGTCACAGGCGACCGGGAATGCAGCGCTCACAACGGAGGATCAAGGCACCCGACCGACTAAATTTGTGAACTTGTGCCAAACTCTACTCTTTAAAAATGCTACATACCATGTAAATAGTTTTCCACCACGCTCGCTGGACTCTTTTTTAACAGAGGGGTAAATGTGGTAGTCACCGCTGTTTGTATAGTACGTATATGAGAGGTAATACGGTAAGGCTCCTGTACTAAAGGTACGGGGGTAGATCCCTGCCTGCTGGCTCCGCCCAGTAGGCGGAGTATAAATGTGTGTGCTCACCGAGCTGCAGCCATTTCGGCAGCAGCTGCAGGAGGCAACACATCTCTGCTTAATAAAGCCTCGATTACTCGATACTCTCGTCTCGTCGTAATTGATAATCCGTCAAATCCAGAGTGAAACACCTGGCTAACCCAGTACTTTTAAGTCTCACCTGGTCCTTCACCATGAAGTGAGTCTCCTGCAGTATTGCTACATCTGCTTTCAAACTTTTAAGATGCGCAAGCACCCTTGACCTCTTGACTGGACCTCCTTACCTCCTCACGTTCCACGTGACGATCCGAACTGGTGGACTCTCACCTCCCCCCCCCCCGCAATCTTATCCACCATCATCATACCACTGGGTCTTGCCCCATGAGCCTGACCCGCCCCTATCCATTATTCACATCAAACCCCTACACCCCTCCCAGAATGCCCCACTGCACTTCCTCTCAAAAAAACATCTCCCAGTATCGATCCCTTCTCCCCCCCCACCCCCCAACTTGCTCGCCTCGTAGGACCATCGAAACTTGCTAACCAGGCTCCAATGTCCACAGCCCTCCTCTCACCACACCTCCGTTCACTATCCGACTTTTGTTAGCTCGCGCGGGTGAGGGTGCCCCCCCTCCCCAAGGCATACCGTCCCCTCCCACCAGTCCCAGGAGAAAAAAAAACACCCAAAAAAAACCAACATTCCAACCCATACAATTCATTAAAATAACATATAACCGTCGTAACAAAGAATGATTTCAGCTTCTTCTTAATGGGCTGTTCACCAGAGGCCCTGGAGCTCCCACCAGCACTGCTTTGTCCTGTTGTGAAACCTCCTGAACAGCCCACGCCACCACTACTTTTACCCTGCTGTGGATTCTCCTGAGCCACTCTCTCCAGCAGGTTTAGTTGTGAGATCCCGGCCTGTTTGTGTCTCTGGGCCCTCTCTTCCTCATAACAAAACCGATCCATTTTAAATTTTACTTGTTTGCTGCTGACAAAATGAAGGAATCGCAATCGCACCCAAAGCACATGATGTCGACTTTGGGGGGCGTGACCTGCTCTCTGCCTCCCTTCAAGAAGGTAGATTACATAGAATTTTTTTTTAAATCTTCTGCGCCTCCGATTGCTCAAATTCGCGGGCAGCAGCCACAGCAGCCAGCTTTTAACAATGCTGGCTGCGAGCGGCCTTCAAAATGGCCGCGACCATATAACAAAAATGCGGCCGCACTGCGCATACGTGCCCGCTCATCGGTGCGCATCGATGAGCAGGCATGCATGCACAGTGCGGCCACATTTTTAAAATATGGTCACGGCCATTTTGAAGGCCATTCGCAGCCGGCATTGTTTTTTAAAATAAATTTAGAGTACCCAATTATTTTTTTTTCCAATTAAGGGGCAATTTAGCGTGGCCAATCCACCTAACCTGCACATCTTTGAGTTGTGGGTGTGAAACCCATGCAGACATGGGGAGAATGTGCAAACTCCACACGGACTGTGACCCAGGACCGAGATTCGAACCCGCGTCCCCAGCGCCGCAGTCCCTGTGCTAACCACTGCACCGCATGCCGCCCTCTGCCGGCATTATTAAAAGCCGGCTGCTGCGGTTGTTGCGTGCTAATTTGCGCAGGGAGCGCCATGACGGACCGCTCCGCGACCCTCCCGACACCACCCGTGACTCACCCGTGGGTCGCGACCTTTACTTTAAAAATGCCTGGTATAGGAGATTGGCCCCTTTTTCTCCACTATGGTCCCCAGTATCCACTGGACGCCGTCCCAAAATTTCCAGATGTTGACTGCGTCCCCTGGTTTGAATCCTCTGTCCTGCTTCTGATGATCATGATACCTCTTCTGGAGATTTTGCTTCTTCTCCACCTTCCTGCCAAAGGTTAGGAAATATCAAACTTAGGCGGGTCGGTAGCTCTGCTGGCGCTATCCCAGTCATAACATATTGCACGTTCGTTGTTAGCGAAGGCAAGCATCCAGCAGGGGGCAGTAGAGCGAGCTGCTGATTGGCTGTTGCGGGGAAAATCTGCATCAGTGCATTGCGGTCACTGCATCCAGAAAGTGTACCTGAGCAAGACACCCTAGGTGTTCAAGTGAAGGCAAGCATCCAGCAGAGGGCAGTAGAGCGGAGCTGCTGATTGGCTGTTGCGGGGAAAATATGCACCAGTGCATTGTGATCACCGTATCTTGAAGGTGGATTGTGGAGGAGCTGTTGTCAAGTGACAGTTAAACCCAAAACACTTCTTCAGTGTTTCCCTCCCTACCTCCTCCTCTAACCAAAAAAAAAAGACAATCACTGGAAGGATCCCAGCCGAGTAAAGATCAAGAGGGAGACTCGAGGGCAGGTAGAAGTAGAAAGAAGTTGAACCGTGACGTCACAGCCTGCAGGTAAATGATTGGCTGGTGACTGGTAAGTAGTTTTTCTTTTCCCTGAGGTGTTATTGTGCGGGTCACGGTGGTTGCTGAGTGAGTGCTTGCTGAGAAGGGGAGTAAATTTTTTTTTAAGCTTACTGTTGGGAGTTTCCAGCTGAATCCGGTCGGAGTGAGGACAGAGTAACTGCTGGGCAAGTAGTAAAGATTTAAATTGTTTGCACAGGCCCATAACAGCTGATTGCTGTTCTCGTGGGGGGTGCAGTGGTTGCTGGTTAAGTGTTTTATTTTTACCTGTATTTAAGTTGGGCAGTTTCTAAACCCTAGACACTACACTTGTAGTGTCCCCCACCCTTCCACCTCCTTTAATCTAAAGGGTAGAGTGAATAACAGGTAAGCTCTTTCTTTCTTTTTCTTTTTTTATCTACAGGGGATGGCAGGGAAGGCAGTGCAATGTTCCTCCTGCAGAATGTTTGAGGTGAGGGACGCCGTCAGTGTCCCTGCTGATTTCACCTGTGGGAAGTGCACCCATCTCCAGCTCCTCAGAAACCGCATTAGGGAACTGGAGCTGGATGAACTTTGGCTCATTCAGGAGGCAGAGGTGGTCATAGATAGAAGCTTCAGGGGTGTAGTTACTCCGAAGGTAGATGGGTGACGGTGAGAGGGACTGGGAGGAAGCAGTCAGTGCAGGGATCCTCTGTGGTCATTCCCCTCAGTAACAAGTATACCGTTTTGGATACTGTTGAGGGAGACAACCTACCAGGGGTAAGCCACGGTGATCGGATCTCCAGCACTGAGTCCGTCCCTGTGGCTCAGAAGAGAAGGAAGGAGAGCAGGAGAACAATAGTTATTGGGGACTCGATAGTTAGAGGGACAGATAGACGGTTCTGTGGCAGCGAAAGAGACCCACGGATGGTATGTTGCCTCCCGGGTGCCAGGGTCCGTGACGTCTCGGACCGTGTTTTCCTGTCGTTTTAGAGAGGGCAGTTCATTCAGGATCATTTGTATTTCCCCAGCTGTGAAGGGCGTTTGAATATGCTGCTCAGTGGTTTGCCCCTCCACCGTTTTCCTCACTACACGCACTGGGGCTACAGGCAACATTTCCTCCTTTTCCTCATACGGAGGGGAGTATACATAATCCTCGTGCATTCCCTCCTCGGCACTGTCCCAGTCATCCCCGTAGTCACTCCTCCATGACACGTAGTGAGGTCGGGGTCACAGTCCCCATAAATCTGCCCTGCGGTTTTCTCCTGTCCCCTTCCTGCATGCGTCTTACAACTGCTACTCTTGCCTCCTGCAATTCTTTGGTCCCTATGTTCCTTAAAATTGCAGTTGCAATTATTACCTCCTTCTCATACTTATTCTTGGTCTGGCCTGCCCACCAGGCCATCTGCTCAGCCACGGGTGTGTCTGGGTTGTATCCTTTCTCCCTCATCTTTGTAATTAATTTACTCTTTAAGATCGCAACTTACGGCCGGCCAACGACTAATGTGGAATTGCTCTCTGACTATGGGTGGTAGATTAAAAGACACGCACCCGATTTGGAGCCACATAGTCGCCAGTCGTCCTGTGTTGATCTCCTGCCCTGACTATGCCAACTGTTGGAGGGAAGAAAAACCTCAAAAGTCTGTTCTCGACCGCGTGGTGTTGGCAAAACTTTGTTTAATTCGGAAAAACTGTTTGCATACAGGAGAGATAGATTCTGCGACTGTCCTGTAGCTCGCAAAAGTCAGCTCTACCTGTCCTCAGAATTACATGCATATATATTTAAAGTTCTTCGGAGTCACAAGCAGGTATTGGCGTCACTGAATCATTCAGAGCAATACAAAGTGATCAGTTTGCATATTTTCTGGTCCCCGTAACGGGAAAACGATGAAAGAATACAATGTTTCATTACAATCTCATGGGTTTGTGCTTAACATATTTAACTTCTAGAAGAGGTGCGAATGTGTTGGACTTACTGGGGCCTCCCTTTTCATATTCAAATGCTCTGTGAGATAATTAAATCATTTCTAATGTGGATTACGTTAACCCCTTGCTTGCTGGTTTTTCCTTGGTATATGTTTAACCCCTTGCCTGCTGGTTTGCCCTTGACCTGTGCTATTACAATACTTTCAGACATCTTTATTGTACCAATCCTGACACATAGAACAATAGAACATAGAATTTACAGTGCAGAAGGAGGCCATTAGACCCATCGAGCCTGCACCGGCCCCTGGAAAGAGCACCCCACCTAAGCCTACAACCCTGCCCCAAACCCGTAACCCAGCAACCCCACTGGACACTAAGGGCAATCTAGCATGGCCAATCCACCTAACCTGCACATCTTTGGACTGTGGGAGGAAACCAGAGCTCCCGGAGGAAACCCATGCAGAAACTGGGAGAACGTGCAGACTCTGCACAGACAGTGACCCAAGCCGAGAATCGAACCTGGGACCTTGGAGCTGTGAAGCGACAATGCTAACCACTGTGCTACCATGCCGCCCAACACTTATGACAACACTTTATCCAGCACTCTGAGCAGCTTTGACATCTTGTAACTCTGCCTGCGCTCCAGGGAGAACTGCCACACTCCCGACACATGACCATGTGTCATCACGGCATCATGTGACCTCTCCGATCTACAGGCAGAAATTCAGTCAGGGCACCAGGAGCATTACCAACTCTTCATCTGCCTTACCCATGTATAATTGTGTGACGTTGTCGGTTTGATAGTATTCCACATCATAGAACATAGAACATATAGAACAGTACAGCACAGAACAGGCCCTTCGGTCCTCGATGTTGTGCCGAGCATTGTCCGAAACCAAGATCAAGCTATCCCACTCCCTGTCATTCTGGTGCGCTCCATGTGCCGATCCAATAACCGCTTGAAAGCTCCTAAAGTGTCCGACTCCACTATCACAGCAGGCAGTCAATTGCACACCCTAACCACTCTCTGAGAAAATAACCTACCTCGGACATCCCTCCTATATCTCCCACCCTGAATCTTATAGTTATGCCCCCTTGTAACAGCTACATCCACCCAAGGAAATAGTCTCTGAACGTCCACTCTATCTATCCCCCTTATTATCTTATAAACCTCTATTAAGTCGCCTCTCATCCTCCGCCGCTCCAAAGAGAAAAGCCCTAGCTCCCTCAACCTTTCCTCATAAGACCTATCCTGCAAACCAGGCAGCATCCTGGTAAATCTCCTTTGCACCCTTTCCAATGCTTCCACATCCTTCCTATAATGAGGTGACCAGAACTGCACACAATACTCCAAATGTGGTCTCACCAGGGTCATTTATAGTTGCAGCATAACCCCGCGGCTCTTAAACTCAAGCCCCCTGTTGATAAATGCTAACACACTATAAGCCTTCTTCACGGCTCTAGCCACTTGAGTGGCAACCTTCAGAGATCTGTGGACATGAACCCCAAAATCTCTCTTCCTCCACATTCCTCAGAACGCTGCCGTTGACCCTGTAATCCGCATTCAAATTCTTTCTACCAAAATGAATCACCTTGCACTTACCAGGGTTATACTCCATCTGCCATTTTTCAGCCCAGCTCTGCATCCTATCAATGTCTCTTTGCAGCCTACAACAGCCCTCCACCTCATCCACCACTCCACCAATCTTGGTGTCATCAGCAAATTTACTGACCTACCCTTCAGCCTCCTCCTCCAAGTCATTGATAAAAATCACAAATAGTGGAGGACCCAGCACTGATCCCTGTAGTACACCGCTGGTAACTGGTCTCCAGTCTGAACATTTTCCATCCACCACCACTTCTATGTGGTCTTCTATGTGATAGCCAGTTACTTATCCAATTGGCCAAATTTCCCTCTATCCCACACCTCCTTACTTTCTTCATGAGCCGACCAAGGGGAACCTTCTCGAATGCCTTACTAAAAGCCATGTCTACGACATCAACTGCTCTACCTTCATCTACACACTTAGTTACCTCCTCAAAGAATTCAATCAAATTTGTGAGGCAAGACCTACCCTTCACAAATCCGTGTTGACTATCCCGGATTAAGCTGCATCTTTCCAAATGGTCATAAATCCTATCCATCAGGACCTTTTCCATTATCTTCCTGACCACCGAAGTAAGACTAACTGGCCTATAATTACCAGGGTCATTCCTATTCCCTTTCTTGAACAAAGGAACAACATTCGCCACTCTCCAGTCCTCTGGCACTATCCCCGTGGACAGCGAGGACCCAAAGATCTAAGCCAAAGGCTCTGGAATCTCATCCCTTGCCTCCCAAAGAATCCTTGGGTATATCCCATCTGGCCCAGGGGACTTGTCGACCCTCAGGTTTTTCAAAATTGCTAATACATCCTTCCTCAGGACATCTACTTCCTCCAGCCTACCCACCTGAACCACACTCTCGTCCTCAAAAACATGGCCCCTCTACTTTGTGAACACTGAAGAAAAGTATTCATTCAACTCCTCCTATTTCTTCTGACTCCATGCACAATTCCCACTACTGTCCTTGACCGGCCCTACCCTCACCCTGGTCATTCTTTTATTTCTCACATAAGAGTAAAAAGCCTTGGGGTTTTCCTTAATCCGACCCGCTAAGGACTTCTCATGCCCCCTCCTAGCTCTCCTAAGCCCTTTTTTCAGCTCATTCCTTGCTACTTTGTAACCCTCAAGCGACCCTACTGAACCTTGTTTTCCCATCCTTACATACTCTTTTTCCTCTTGACAAGACATTCAACCTAAATGGCCCTTTTTGGGATAAACTGGACGAATTACGGGAGGCTCATGGGTTAACCAATGATGATATCCATTTATTGTTAAAGGAAAAGATTCCCGCACCGGTATGGGCAAGCATGCCACAACCATATAAGGATCGCACGTGGGTCACACAGAAGGGTGCGGAAAACAAAGACGCCCGCTTTGCAACCTTTAGAACAGCAGTGCGAACTGCCCTAGGGAGAGGTAGCCCAAATTGGACATTGATCACCTTACTTAAACAGGGACCAAAGGAAAGGGTCGACAATTATGCAGAGAAGAAATTTGAGGCGTTTAAGCATCATTCAGGGACAATAGCTCCCAGTAGAGATGACAAAATCTTTTTTTAAATGTTAACAGATGGAATGGGTCCGCACCTAACTAGGATGGTAGATATGGGACTTCCAGTCGGGAACGACTTTAATCAGGTCTTAGCATGGGCTATGAAGGCAGAGGCTAACATAGGAAAAAGGTCCAAGGTTAGATCCGTAGGAAAATTAGGAGGAAGGCAGTGCTACACCTGCGGGAAAGAAGGGCATTTCGCACGGGAGTGTAAAAGCAAGAAAGAACCCAAACAGGGACTCCTGAGGTGTCTGAATTGCAGGAGACCAGGACATGAGCAGGAAAATTGTTGGGCAAAGGGAGGAGGCAAGGAAGGTCAGGGTCCCACAGCCCTAAACAGCAGTGGGGGGTCGATGCCCCAGGATCGGTAATACAGGTTTCAGCTAAGGATTTAGAGAAGATGTTCAGTGCCCTAAAGCAATGACACGTTTCAGCCCTCACTCGTAAAGGGACTCCCGGATATTTGTTGATGAAATGAAATGAAATGAAAATCGCTTATTGTCACAAGTAGGCTTCAAATGAAGTTACTGTGAAAAGCCCCTAGTCGCCACATTCCGGCGCCTGTTCGGGGAGGCTGGTACGGGAATTGAACCGTGCTGCTGGCCTCCCTTGGTCTGCTTTAAAAGACAGCTATTTAGCCCAGTGTGCTAAACCAGCCCCTCTTGTGCTCTTGAGGGGCCAGCCGTGCACAATGTTAATAGATACCGGGGCCGCAATATCCATCACCGATATAGATTTACCCTTAGGGGTCTCCACGAGCACAATTTGTGCCCCTACACGGTCCTCAAAAGTATATTCATATGGTGTCAACAGCAATGCCCATTGCTGGATCCTGACCGAAGTTATTGGCAGTATCATTTTATCCCCTGAAAAAGCCGAGAAAGGCTTTGTGATCCGTGGTTATCAAAAAATTACGTCTATCGATGTATTGATTAAACATTTTGACTGCAAAAATCAAGACCAGTCCTTCCTTTTCAATTTGTGTGTAGCAGCGCTCTGCGTCAGCCAGGGTTCTTGATGCGTCGGCTATCGACTGCTCTGTCCCATCATCACAACAATGGGACCACACTGTCCCCATGCCATATGAGGCACACACTTGAGGATTTCGTTTTGACGGGTCAAATGCATCAGTAGTCTCGAGGATAGTAGTTGGCGCTTCACTCTGGCAAATGCTTCTACTTGTGGAGCCTTCCATACCCATTTTTGGTGCTTCTTTAGGAGCGTGTGCAGAGGTGCCATTCTGGTAGCCAAAAGGTGCTGCTCAAGGGCGGAATGGTAACAGAGTGGTTAGCACTGTTGCTTCACAGCATCAGGGTCCCGGGTGCTTGTTAGGTGAATTGGACAGTCTGAATTCTCCCTCAGTGTACCCGAACAGGCGCCGGAGTGTGCCGACTAGGGGATTTTCACAGTAATTTCATTGCAGTGTTAATGTAAGCCTACTTGAGACAATAATAAAAATTAAGACAGGAGTCCTAACACATTTTGATCCAAATTTACCCCTGCAACTGGCATGTGACGCATCACATTATGGGGTCGGGGCGGTGGTTTCCCACATAATGCCCACAGGTGCAGAGAAGCTGACAGCCTTTACGTCAAGGACCTTGAATAAAGCCAAAAGCAATTATGTGCAGGTAGAGAAAGAAGTCCAAATAATCATTTTTGGAATAAAACAGTTCTACCAATTCCTTTATGGGAAGACCTATATGGGAAGAAATTCACTTTATTGGCAGGCCATCGTCTACTAGCAACTGTGTTTAGCCATTATACCGGAATTCCATCACTGGCAGCGAGCAGAACACAGAAATAGGCATTTCTCTTGTCGGCTCACACATACACAATCAAGTATCGTCAGTCAAACATTCATGGGAACGTAGATGGACTCCCCCAACTACCCTTACCAAATAGTTTGTTGATAAGCAGTTCATGTGGAAACATTTTCTACTTTATGCAAATAGATAACTCTCCTGTAACCACGGGACAGGTGAAGAAGCCCTTTAAGTGCCGGCACGCACAATTCTGACTCCTGCATCCACCTACTTGCCGTAATATCGCTCACGTGCGCGATAACATCGGGATACATGTCCAATGCCTTCTCACAAGATTTCACGAAAGTTCAGGTCGGGCACGCACCCACTTTCATAGCATAAAATTCTGGCCCTGGTATCATATCTGCTTATGTGATTCAGTGTCAAAGTTTCATTTGATAATGCTCCAGTGTAACGTCTTGGGAAGTTTTGTTACATTTAGGATGTAAGTTGTTGCAGTAGTGTGATTTAATATTTACAAGAGAAATATGATTGGCTTCAATAACAGTCAAAATGCAGTTATTTAGAAGATAAGTTCATTGCTTTATGCTGCATTTTGACAATTTAACCCTTGTTGATATAGAAATTTCCTCCTTGGTTTTCCTAATTCCCAGTTGTTCGGTCTGACCACGACCTATTAACAGTAAGATTTTATGAAAGCAACAAGTGAAACAGATTTCCAACTCATTCATGGTGAACAAAACAGGACTTATATCTGTTTAATTTAAGTTGTAATGAAAAAGTAATTTTTGTTCAGTAAAGTCAGTAAATCTTGGTCAGAGTTAATGAGAGTTGACATTGCTGTCAATATCAAGTAAACAAAATGTCCAAGTTTGAGACCTATAACAATTCTCTACTGTGCTTCAATGACATTGAATTAAAATTCCTCTTTAATTGGTTGTAAATATTAGATTAAATTCCTGTAACTGCTGAAAGAACCCTGGGAGCAATATCTGGAAGGATGTAGCTGAAACCTTCATATAGGACTTAGTTACTTCCAAACTCAAGTATTCCAAAATTTGCATGATTGGCCTCACATCTTCCATGTGTAAGGTTGTCTGTTGTCTCACAAAGAGATCCAGGGGCGGCACGGTAAAACGGTGGTTAGCAATATTGCCTCACAGCACCAAGTTACCTGATTCGATTCCGGTTCGGGTCACAGTCTGTGCAGAGTCTGCACGTTCTCCCTGTGTCTGCGTGGGTTTCTTCCAGGTGCTGTGGTTTCCTCCCACAAGATGTGCTGTTAGGTAATTTGGACATTCTGAACTCTCCCTCCGTGTACCCGAACAGGCACCGGAACGTGGTGACTAGGGGCTTTTCACAGTAACTTGATTGCAGTGTTAATGTAAGCCTACTTGTGACAATGAAGATTATTATTACATCATCACGTGGGTGGTACTATTTCCCCAGTCCCACATTAACCCTAATACTACACCTCCCCCTAAGTCTTTACCTAAATGTATTTGCAATAATATTTACATGCTACCCCTTCTTTCCCCCAAGTCTCTGACTTTACAGATGTAGAGGGTCTGGAGGCCTAATGACTTTTCAAGGTCTCGTTCCTTTCAGGTTTGGAGGAATGGAAGTCTCAACTGCTTTGTTGGTTTGGAGTTGAAGTTGTATTTATAAAGCTCAGGAGGCAACTTCTGGATTACTTCTTGCGCTCCTTAGTGTTGTATTTTTCTTTGTCAACATTCTGTCTCCCTTGGTCAGATACCGTTCCTTTTGGAGGGAATGTATGCCTCTTTCATTCATAGAGTAGACTTGGGTTTTCTTTCTCGGTGTGTTCCACTCTGTTCTTCCTGGAAGTTAACGGTTTATCTCCCTTATGTTTCTATATGCCTCATCCTTATTTTCTAGTGCTGTTCTCTGTTTCTTCATGGGCAGAAAGGGGGTCATAAGCAAGTACGAGGGGGGTGGTTCTCAGTGTCAACAATGTCTAGTTCCTCCTGAGTGCCTTTGTTCCAGGGACCCTATCCCCCACCTGCAGCTTGATTAACACCAGTGGGGCCCGGAAGAGGCCCTTAAGTGGTCATTATTAATTAGCCACTTAACGGCCTCAAATGGCAGCAGAGGGGAAGATTGCCCAAGACCTTCCCACCCAGAACTTAATTCTAGTGGAGGTGAGGAGGTAGCAGGATCTTTAATAATAGCTGCTAACATTTTCCCTATGACAGATGTGAAGCTAAGTGATCTCTCATTTCCTCCTTTTTGTCTCTCTCCCCTTTTGAAAAGAGTTACATTCACTATTTTCCTATATCATGGAATCTTCCCAGAATCTAGGGAATTTGGGAAAAATAAAACCAACGCATCAACTATCTAATGACCAACTTTTTAGGACCGTAGGAGGAAGTCCTTCAGGATCTGGGGACTGGTCAGCCGACAGTTCCAACAATGTTTTCAGTATCACTTGCAAAGAAAAATATGTTTGTGTCAAACTTTTCATCTTGCACTCATCAAGGCAATTCACAAGAGTACCAGATGTAAAAGGAACAACAATTTATACTGTATGAGAAAAGAGTGCTCACTGGTTGGCAAATAAATTCTGCATAGGTGGTTAGCACAGTTGCTTCACAGCACTAGGGTCCCAGGTTCGATTCCTGGATGGGTCACTGTCTGTGCACAGTCTGCACGTTCTCCCCATGTCTGCGTGGGTTTCCTCTGGGTGCTCAGGTTTCCTCCCACAAGTCCCGAAAGACGTGCTGTTAGGTGAATTGGACAATCTGAATTCTCCCTCAGTGTACCCGAACAGGCGCCGCAGTGTGACTAGGGGATTTTCACAGTAACTTCATTGCAGTGTTAATGTAAGCCTACTTGTGACAATAATAAAGATTATTATTATTATATCGCGCAAACTCATGAATGAGCCTACGGCCTTTGGCCCTGTAAAGTACTGTCTACCTTGGATTACCCTGGAAGGGCAATTCTCTCAAACAGTTGAGCAACTTGTGAAGCTAGTTGTTTCGCACTGCTACTATTCCGTAACAAAAGTGGTATTTGCCACTAACAGGATGCCATCATCAAACCAAAAATAAGTTCTGTCTATCACTCAAATGAATAATGCAGTACATGACTTTCAGTGCCAGTGTGTTATTAGGTATGTAGGCTGTATGTCGCAAAGACTGAAAGATCATATCAAGCAGCATGTCCCTTTTGCTGTTCACAGCAAGAAGGGTACAGACTGTACACAACCAACCCGTGCTTACAATTCTCAAAACAGTGTCCAACATTAGATGTAATTTTGTGATTGGGCAACTGTTATAGCCCCCATAAAGACCACAGGGGATCATTTATTGATCTCTCTGTGGGCTTTGTGGAATACGTGTTTACATATTGAGCGGGCAGAGGCTCGCTCAATAGGGACTCTCAAGTGGGACTTAAAATCCTGTGTCCCAGACCAGGATTTGCATTCTTGACAGACCCGGGCCTGGATATTAGTTTTGTATGCCAGTTGCGGCTTTATTTCAGTTCAGGAATAAACCTTTATTTCATTTAGCCTGGCCTCCGCGTGAAATATTACAATAACGTTTGCTAAATGATCCTCAGTGTGCTAAGAATTACACTGACAATTAATTTAAAATTGTCCATCAGGCTCGCAGTGTAGCACATTTGTGTGTACTGGAAGCAACATACATCAGTACACTGGGCCTTGTTCTTTGCAGACAGAAAAAACATGAATATACATTGTTTTAACTAATCAAAATAAGTGACAACCATTTGCTGGTACATTCCTTAAGGCAGTGCCTTGACCAATCCGAGTCAAACTGCCTGGTTCTATCTCGCTTGGCAGTTAACTGTCAGTAACTGTCAACTGGTGCATTCTCTTTGGCACACTTCTACAAATCAGAGCCCACTTGCCAATCAATCAGCACTCTCTTCAATACAATATAAATTGTTGTTCCCTTTACATTTGCTATTCTTGTGAATTGTTCTGATGAAGTACAAGACAAAAAGTTTTGAAGAAAGTCTTGTTTTTTTTTAGACAATATTCAAGTTCTATACTACCAAACTACTATTAGTACCACTACCCTGGTAATTGTGATTTTCCCGAGTTCCTCACCCCATTCCATTTCCTGATTTACAGTATTTCTGGGATGTTATTTATACTCTCCATAGTGAAAACCAATGCAAAATACCAGTTCAATTCTTCTGCTTATTTTTCATTATTAATTCCCCAGACTCGCTTTCTATAGGACCAACACTCACTAATAATAGTAATAATCTTTATTAGTGTCGCAAGCGGCAATTAAATTACTGTGAAAATTCCCTAGTCGCCACATTCCTCCATCTGTTCAGGTACACTGAGAGAGAATTCAGAATATCCAATTCACCGAACAGCACGTCTTTCGAGACTTGTGGGGGGAAACCGGAGCACCCAGATGAAACCCATGCAGACGCAGGGAGAACGTGCAGCATCCGTACAGACAGTGGCCCAAGACAGGAATCAAACCTGGGTCCCTGGCGCTGTGCAGCAACAGTGCTAATCGCTGTGCTACCATGCCACCCTACATTAACTCTTTTCATTTTTAAATATCTATAGAGTCTGGACAGGAAGACCCTAAAATGGAACCTAGCTCAAAAGACTATGGATGGAATTCTCCGTTTCTCAGACTAAGCGTTAATGCCAAAGCATAATTCGTGGGCTTTCACGACAGCAAAACTGGCGCTGCACCTGGACCGATTCCGTTACTGTTAAGGGGCTAGCACCGGCGCAATGTGGAACACAATTGATTCCAAAGAAAAATGGTGTGGGATTGGGCAGGTCTATGATTGACACTCAGGAGGCTGACAAGCTGCAGCCAAACATACACAATACACTCCCCACACACACTCATCCCAGCCAACAAGATGGCACTGGTTGTGTTGGAGCGTGCCCAGACAGCTGATAGATTGACTGGGCCAGAGGGCATCTGGGGGGGGTGGCCTGGGGGGACACCTATACGACCGTGGCACCAGGTTCAAAGTGGGCTGTTAGCGGTGTGCGCAGCTGCATGGCTGCCTTGCCAGCTGCGGATATGGTGTTCGCCCACCCCAACCCCACCTCCTGGCCATCTCCCGCTACTTCCCCCGGCCCTTGCAGAGGCCCCTGATGAGCGGCACAACTGTCAGCAAACCATGGCAATGTAGGACACTTTCCGTACCCCCTCGCCCTCCCTCAGCAGCCACCCCGCCGGTTTCACGATTTTTAAAAGCACAGCTCTGATGGGCTGTCGGGCACTCGGCCCATTAGAGGAGGAGAATCGCGGAGGCCCTGGAGAATATCGGGTCAGGCCCGCTAATGATATGCAAACGGTGTTCACTGTACGCGCGTTTCTGGTCGCCACACTACCAGAAGGATGTGGAGGCTTTAGAGAGGGTGCAGAAGAGATTTACCAGAATGTTGCCTGGTATGGAGGGCATTAGCTATGAGGAGCGATTGAATAAACTAGGTTTGTTCTCACTGGAACGAAGGAGGTTGAGGGGAGACCTGATAGAGGTATACAAAATTATGAGGGGCATAGACAGAGTGGATAGTCAGAGGCTTTTCTCCAGGGTAGAGGGGTCAATTACTAGGGGGCATAGGTTTAAGGTGAGAGGGGCAAGGTTTAGAGTAGATGTACGAGGCAAGTTTTTTACGCAGAGGGTAGTGGGTGCCTGGAACTCGCTACCGGAGGAGGTAGTGGAAGCAGGGACGATAGGGACATTTAAGGGGCATCTTGACAAATATATGAATAGGATGGGAATAGAAGGATACGGACCCAGGAAGTGTAGAAGATTGTAGTTTAGTCGGGCAGCATGGTCGGCACGGGCTTGGAGGGCCGAAGGGCCTGTTCCTGTGCTGTACATTTCTTTGTTCTTTGTTCTTTGTTTGTTTGTTCTGATACATATTTACGCCGCTGTCAAGGTGATGGAAAATTGCGATTTGAGTTAAATCGAGGCCCACCGCGATTTCGGCGTTGGAACGATTCTCCGCCCAATGATTTGCTTCCAGGTTTTACACCTCTCCCATCAGGACCTCTTTTGTCTGAATTGTCACACAAACTCTTCACAATTGCTTAAACTATCGATTTTCACTCTATATTAAGATGGCACCAAACTTTTGATTTACCTCTGAATTCTGCTTTCCCACTTTGAATCTGGTTACTACAGCTGTCTCTTCAATTCAGAAAACCTTATCGGCCTTTCCCGTGAATTCTCAAGAACAGTACTTTGTTCAACTTCTTGGTCTCTGTTCCCTTAACTTTAGGTTTCCTCAGACATTCTTTGTGTCTCAATTCCCTGATTGTCTGGAATTTATCTGCTCTTTGGGAAGGCTGCCTTTTTGCAGCACCCTTGTCTTTCCCAGCTTTTCTTCTGGCAGCGCTGAAAGATGTTCACTCCCTATCTTCAGCTGCCACATATCCAGCTAAAAACTAAACTTGAAAAGCCTTCCTACCACAAAGTTGTTAAGCAACGACTTTATGCTACCGCCACAGCTTGTTTACTTTTCACGACGTAACCCTCTCTAAGCAAAATAGAAATACAGTTGGAACTTAGTAAACGCCTATAAATACAAACACCTTTGTCCAGAATGAATCGAATTATAGGTTTGCCCTGCCTTACACAGAAACACTAAATTAAACCCACTTAAAACTATACCTTATTTCTAATATTTACCAATACAAATCCGTTCAAGCTACCTTTGTTTTTTTCCTGACAATCATTTGGTCGTTCTTTGCTTTTTTATATTCTGCTCTATCTTCAGGCCTGACACCCATCTTTGCACAGTTATATGCTTTACCTTTTAATTTGATTATATCTTTAAAACATTTTAGTTAACCACAGATGGTGGATTCTCCTCTTGGAATTTCTCATTGCAATGTATCTATTCTGTGTATTCTAAGATATCCCCTTAAACATCTGCCACTGCATCTCTATTGACCTATCCCTTCACCCCTTTCACTTTAGCTCACTATGCTTTCATGCCCTCATAACTGCTTTTATTTAAGTTTAAAATACTAGTCTTGACCCCACTCTCACACCCTGAAACTGAATGTAAAATTCAATCATATTATGATTACTACTATCTAAGGGCTCCTTCATTATGAGATAATTAATTAATCCTATCTCATTGCACAATACAACCCCTAATACAGACAGCTCTCTGTTGGATGCTAGAACATGCTGGAAACTTTGCCGAAAACGTTCTATGAATTCCTCACCTAGGTTACCTTTGCCTATCTGATTTTGCCAGTCTATATAAGACCATAAAACATAGGAACAAAAGTAGGTCATTCAGCCCATCGAGTCTCCTCCTCCATTCAATATGCAAATTAGAATCCCTCATGATTATCACTGTTCCTTTCTGACAAGCTCACATTGTTTCTTCCTTTATACCCCGTTGCACCTTATGGTTACTGTTAGAGTGCCTGTGCACCCACAAGTGACTTGTTGCATTTAGCATTTCTACCCAACCCACTTCTACAACCTGGTTTCCTGAACTTATGTCCTCCCTCTTTAATGTGCCAATATCATCATTAATTAACAGAGCCACCTCTCCACCTTTTGCTCGTTTCCTGTCCTTCCTATATGTCACACACTCTTCAATATTCAGGTCCAAATCTATGTCATCCTGCAGCCATGTTTCTGTAATGGCTACTCGATCACACTTACTTACTTCTACTGGGGGGTGGTTTAGCTCACTTGGCTAGACAGCTGTTGAGCAAGGCCAGCAGCATGGGTTCAATTCCCATATCAGCTGAGGTTATTCTCAACCTTGCCACTCGCCTGAGGTGTGGTGACCATCAAGCTAAATCACCACCAGTCAGCTCTCCCCCTCAAAGGAGAAAGCAGCCTATGGTCATTTAGGACTATAATGTGGAGATGCTGCGTTGGACTGGGGTGGGCACAGTAAGGAGTCTTACAACACCAGGTTAAAGTCCAATAGATTTGTTTGGAATCATTAGCTTTCGGAGCACAGCTTCTTCATCAGGTGAGTGAAGAGGTGGATTCCACAAACGCATATATAGACAAAGTCAATGATGCAAGATGATACTTTGAATGCGAGTCTTTTCAGGTAATTAAGTCTTTACAGGCCCAGATGGTGCAACTGGAGAGACGAATAATCACAGGTTAAAGAGGTGTGAATTGTCTCAAGCCAGGACAGTTGGTAGAATTTTGCAAGCCCAGGCCAGAAGGTGGGGGTGAATGTAGTGCAACATGAATCCAAGGTCCCGGTTGAGGCCGTACTCATGAGTGCGGAACTTGGCTATCAGTTTCTGCTCAGCGATTTTGCGTTGTCGCGCGTCCTGCAGGCCACCTTGGAGAATGCTTACCCGAAGATCAGAGGCTGAATGCCCTTGACTGCTGAAGTGTTCCCTGACTGGGAGGGAACTTTCCTGCCGGGTGACAATTTAGTCTGGCCTTCTATCGCTGACTCTGTCGGACACCATCTCGAGGCTGGCCACTTATACGGGGGAACCTCTGGAAATAGCGGGCACGTCCACAGTTCCAGTCGAGTATGGTCAACAGTCTGCAAACTTTCCTCTGGTGGTGGTCCACGGGAGCGGCCTGAGCTTGTTAGGGTGTGACTGGTTAAGCCACTTGCGATTAGATTGGCAGCACGTTGCCTTAAAAGGGTTCTGCCCAGGTTTCCATTGGTATTCCAGGATGGCTTGGGCATCATAAAAAGGAGCTGTGGCCCGAAAAAGCATGGATCCAATGGCTCAACCACGCTACTTCCACGCCCGACCTGTCCTGTACACCTTACGACCCAAAGTGGGTGCTGAGTTGGACCGGTTGGAGAACAGCAAGCGGCTTTCGTCGAGATAAAACAACTCTCCTCGTCATGACTGCTAACCCACTTCGACCCATCCCGGCCAATCCTGTTGACCTGCGACGCTTCTCCGTATGGCGTCAGGACAATGCTGGCCAATGAAATGGATGATGGATCGGAACATCCCATCGCCTTCACCTCAAGAACATTGGGCAATGCAGAGAAGCGATATGCCCAGATAGAGGAGGGTTTGGCTGTCATGTTCGGGGTTAGGAAATTTCATCAATACATCTACGGGCATCGCTTCACCGTTCTCACGGATCACAAACCCCTCCGAGGGCTCTTCAAGGAAAATCGAGCTATCTGTTCTTTTTGCCCCAATGCTTCCGCCCGCATCCAGCAATGGGCATTGCTGCTCGCAGCATATGACGTTGTGTTGGAACACCACTCTGAGACCAAGATTCCCCACGCCAACACGCTTAGCCGTCTATCCTTGCTGACCAGGCCACCTACACCAGCGGGGGATGGCGAGGTCATTGCCGTCCTCCATTTTATGGACTCATTACCAGTCACAGCACCCCACATCCGTGGGTGGACCCAGACTAACTCTCAACTATTCAGAGTCCGCCACATGGTGCAGAATGGGGCTCAGCACATGGCTGTACTGCAGGACCTAAAGGCCTATGTCACAAAGATGCGGAGCTTACAAAAGAGGATGGCAAGCTGCTTTGGGCGATCGGTGTGGTGGTCACTGAACGTGGATGCAGCCCGCTCCTGACGGACCTCTACAATGGACACCCTGGTGTATCCAAGGTGAAAATGTTAGCTCGAAGCTATGTTTGGTGGCCCAGCACCGATGCAGACATTGAGTGGGTGGCCCAGTGCTGCGTCCAGTGTCAGACACACCAGAAGTTGCCTCCTGCAGCTCCACTCCAATCATGGTCTCGCTTCCATATTGACTTTGCGGGCCCCTTTTAAGGGATGATGTCCCTCATCCTCATCGATGCCCAAGCTTCGAATGGATTCGCCGAGCGGGCAGTGCAAACATTTAAGCTCACCATGAAAAAAATAAACATCGGGATCCTAAGAGACCCACTTAGCAAGGTTCTTATTCTGCTACAGAAGAACCCCACATGCCACAATGGGCATTGCACCGGCCGAGATGTTGACGTGTCAGCGTCTCCGCACCCATTTGAGTCTCGTCCTTCCAGATATTGGCGGGAAAGTCCGCCGAGTTTAGGTACCGGACAGAGGCAGAAGCAAGTCGCCGAAGGCCACTGCGCGGGTTCGCACCGGCAGATGAATACACGTCTGAATCTTTGGCGGTGGGGCCGCTTGGAACTCGGGCATTGTGTTGGCGAAAAGTTTCGCTTTCTTACCAAATACAGTCACAGGGCCACGAGTCTAATCGCCACGTGGACCATCTCAGAAGCCAGGTGCTGGATACTCCTGCCGTACCAACCGTTGTTTCAGTCATCCCAGCTCCGCAGTCTTTGGTGCCCCGGCCACCCCTGTTAGCACCAATGTCCCTGATTTCGCCAGCTGTCGAGGATTCAGCGGTAATTTTTGAGGACACCGAGATGCCAAAGAGCCGCTTAGCTCTGACTCGGAAACTAAGATGCATAGTTTGTCACCGCCGGAGGTGCCCATGCCGGCTCTCGTGGCCAGTCAGCATTGCCACCACCACCCACACCCACATCGTGCAAATGCCACTCCCCAGTCCGATATACGCCGCCTGACGCTGCAAGATCTGTACCTGAATGCTATCTGCAGGCAAAACGGTCAAAAGACCCGGCAGACGTACCCATGGATGCGGACATTGCTCTGGGCCTAGTGGGGAGGAGTGTTATAACCTCAGGTCCCGGGATCAAAACCGTACGATTTCCCATGAACTTCCCCTTTAAGGGGCAGGGTTTCCCCTTTACAAGGAGAGCTGCAGCTGTATAAAACCCCTGGCCTAGCTGCAGGTCGGGAAAGGAGACCCTTAGGGAAGTGGAGGAGTATTGTAACTGTATTTGAATACACCTTTAATTTCTCCCATCGTCTATGTGTTCTACTTATCACTGATTCAATACACATCTTACCAAACTTGATCCCTTTCCCCCACTATTTGGTTTAAAACCCTCTCTACTTCCCTAGTTATGAAACATGTTAGAACACCAGCCACAACATGGTTTGGGTGTAGGCCGTCTCACTCTAGTGCAGTATTATTGCTCTCTTTTGGATGAGATATTAAAGTCTGGCCACTCAGGTAGATGTAAATAATCCCATGGCACTACTTGAAAGAATTATGTTCTCCCAATTTTCTGGCCAATATTTATCACTCAGTGTTATCTAAAACAGGTTATCTGGTTATTTGTCACATTGCCGTTTGTGCTGTGTGCAAGTTTGTTGTTACGATTCCTACAATACAACAATATGCGTGAAAAGTAATTTAATCAGCTGGAAAGCACTTTGGGATATCCTTAGATTCTGAAATTGGCTATATGAATGAAAGTTCTTGTTTTCAATTTCTTTATTAATGCCTCCATTTATTTTTGTTTAAAATGTATTTTAGCGGTTGTAAATAATATGGATGTGATGGCACACGGGTTCTCTGCACTTTGCCACCAAGGTCCACACAAATGTTGCTGAAATTCTACAATTCTGTTTACCTTGGCCATCATTTAAACTTCCTTTTCTCCAATTGTGAGGTAATGTAGTTCAAGCATGTAAGTAGTTAATGGCCAAGGCAGTCATGCAGAAATGCAACTCAAAAGGTATCAAACAATGATTCCAGAATGACTTTGGTAAACATTTACTCTTTGGCTCCAAAAGATATTTTCTCACAGATGCATAAGCTTTTCACTGAAATTACTGGTTATAAAAATTTCACTGAAACTATTGTAAATTATATTTGCATACATAGGCTATTCACAGATCTCTCCCGGCTTGGGTCACTGTCTGTGCAGTCTGCACGTTCTCCCCGTGTCTGCGTGGGTTTCCTCCAGGTTCTCCGGTTTCCTCCCACAAGTCCCGAAAGAAGTGCTGTTAGGTGAACTGGACATTCTGAATATTTCCTCAGTGTATCCGAACAGGCGCCGGAATGTGGCGACGAGATGCTTTTCACAGAAACTTCATTGCAGTGTTAATGTAAGCCTACTTGTGACACTAATAAAGATTATTATTGTAATGATTATTATGTCAAAAGAGAACAAAAATTAATGAAATTTGCCAAAATTGGTTCCATTTTGACAAGAAACTGAAGAAGCATTTTACTCGAGGAATACATTTTGTACTGAGTCAAAGCCAATTTGGTTAGCCTTTGGCTTTACGTGCCAACAAAAATTTAGGTGAAGGGCAAAACGTTGGCAGCATGATTTTTTTCTGACTGTAAAGGCGTAGAGAAACATAATAACGTAGTTTCAAACAGAAGGCCTTCAACCCATCAAGGCCACCTATCTGGAGCTTTTCCTTGGTGCATTTCTAATGAGTTCAGATCTCACTGAGAAAACATGACTATGAAATAATCATTAATTGGTTATGATGTTTCAGTACCGAGAATAAATTGAGGACATTCATTTTATGCTATGGAGAGTTGATGGGCACTTTAAATACCAGAACATGTGTTCATCTTTCCGTCCAAACGTTCTGCTATGCTGTAGGCTCTCAAACAATAGAGTACTAATAATGCAGTAATTCCTTGCAAATAATGAACAATTCTAGGGGATTTTGAATTCATATTGTTGGTGCGTTTTGCACTTATTAAAATTATGGATATTATTACTGGAGAATGGAACATATTTTCACTTTAAGCACTGTACAATAGAGCTGTCTATCGTGCAAATCTTAACGCCATAGCTGGACCTTGGGCTCTGACAATCTTATTTTTGAAACCCAGGGAATCCTGCCCATTTGTGCTTATATTTCTTATTTTCTGTTTAAATACTGTAGACCTTGGAAAGGGCTGTTCTGAGCATTATTGTTCAGAATCCTGAACAGCAAAATCAGGTAATATTACAGATGGCACCCACAAGGTACCATGCCATGCATCTGTACAGATTAGGAAAGCAAAAGCCTGGGCACACTTGCTAAAGGGGCCTACTACTGTTTTGATACAGTTAAGCCTGCAAGTGGTGAGGATGTGTGGTCAAACAAATGAACATGAAAGGGAAACATCTGCATTCCACAGTAATTATCCAGTAAGTCAAAAGTCAATGTGAGATGATCATATGAACTTTCGTTGTAAAAGATTGAAGGTAAAATGACTTCTGTATTACACTGATCATATATGTACGTGTCAGAACTCCGGCAATAACAATTTCCTGAGAAGAAAATCAAGAATAAGAGAAGAAGTAAAAAATATGGGCTCATAGAAGGTGAAATTAATTGACAAGCCCTATAAATATTCTGTCATAAGATATATTAACTAAGTTGTTCCATGCTGGAGACAAGAAAATCAATAGACATTTCTGAAGTTCTATTTAGAGATGACATTGACTCCGGGAATATGAAAATCTGGTAGGGAGAAGACCTTAGATGACCCAATTTGTGGGAAATTCTTTGCAAGGAGAGAACTGGAGTTGAAATCAAAATCCAGAAGATTTTGTAAGGGCCGATTGGAATGCCATTGTGGAAATATCCTAAGGGAAGCTTAGAACTATCAGTCAGTAGGAATATTGGAGAGCAGTAAAGACAGCATTGTTTGATCTGCATTTCAATGTAAAGCTGAGGGATTCACTCATATTTTGTCTCCACACCACATAAAAGTCTTGATTTTATCCCTCAAATGAACGAAACAGTTTAAATGCTGACTCCCCAAAGATGTCTCTGCCTCTGAAATATGCATCTACTAGTCGCTCACAACACGTGTAGGCAAATTAGAGAGTGAAGTCAAAGGATATGGGATGGGATTTACTGGCTGTTCACGCTAGTGGGATATTCCAGTCCCAGTGATGGCATACGGGTTTCCCTGCGATGTGGGATGCAGTCAACGGGAAAACTCACTAGCGGGCCGCCACCTCATCCGAAAAACTCACGGCATGTTGCACAGTAAATCCCCCCAATACATCACTAATCCAGAACGAGGAACACTAGACAGGAATTTTGTACAGATTACTTAGAACAAAGACATAGGAGCAGAATTAGGCCACTCGGCCCATCGGGTCTGCTCCACCATTCAATCATGGTTGATATTTTTCTCATCCCCATTCTCCTGCCTTCTTCCCATAATCCCTGATTCCCTTATTAATCAAGAACCTATCTATCTCTGTCTTAAAGACACTCAGTGATTTGGCCTCCACAGCCTTGAGCGGAAAAGAGTTCCACAGATTCATCACCCTCTGGCTGAAGAAATTCCTCCTAATCTCTGTTTTAAAGGATCTTCCTTTTAGTCTGAGATTGTATCCTCTGGTTCTAGTTTTTCCTCCTAGTGGAAACATCCTCTCCATGTCCACTCTATCCAGACCTTGCAGTATCCTGTAAGTTTCAATAAGATCCCCCCTCATCCTTCTGAACTCCAACAAGTACAGACCCAGAGTCCTCAACTGTTCCTCATACGACAAGCTCTTCATTCCAGGGATCATTTTTGTGAACCTTCTCTGTCCCCTTTCCAAGGCCAGCACATATTTCCTTACATACTGGGCCCGAAACTGCTCACAATACTCCAAATGGGTCTGACCAGAGCCTTATACAGTCTCAGAAGTACATCCCGGGTCTTGTATTCTAACCCTCTCAATATGAATGCTAACATTACATTTGCCTTCCTAACTGCCAACTGAACCTGCACGTTAACCTTAAGAGAATCGTGAACAAGGACTCCCAAGCCCTTTGTGCTTCTGATTTCCTAAGCATTTCCCTATTCAGAAAATAGTCTATGCCTCCATTCTTCCTTCCAAAGTGCATAATCTCACACTTTTTCACATTGTATTCCATCTTCCACTTTTTTGCTCACTCTCCTAGCCTGTCCAAGTCCTTCTGCAGCCTCCCTGCTTCCTCAATACCACCTGTCCCTCTACAGAGCTTTGTATCATCTGCAAACTTAGCAACAGTGCCTTCAGTTCCTTCTTCCAGACCATTAATGTATATTGTGAAAAGTTGTGGTCCCAGCACAGACCCCTGAGTCACACCACTAGTCACCAACTGTCATCTTGAAAAAGACCCCTTTATTCCCACTCTGCTTTCTGCCAGTCAGCCAATCCTCTATCCATGCCAGGATCTTACCCTTAACACCATGGGCTCTTAACTTATTTAACAGTCTCCGATGCGGCGCCTTGTCAAAGGCCTTCTGGAAATCTAAATAGATCACATCCACTGGTTCTCCTTTGTCTAACTTCCTTGTTACCTCCTCAAAGAACTGTAATAGATTTGTCAGACATGACCTCCCATTGACGAAGCCATGTTGACTCAGTCCTATTTTATCATGCACTTCCAAGTACTCCGCGATTTCATCTTTAATAATGGACTCTAAAATCTTACCAATGACTGAAGTCAGCCTAACCAGCCTATAATTTCCCATCTTCTGCCTCCCTCCCTTCTTAAAGAACGGTGTTACATTAGCCACTTTCCAGTCTTCTGGGACCCTCCCTGCCTCCTGTGATTCTTGAAAGATCACCACCAATGTCTCCACAATCTCTTCAGCTATCTCTTTTAGAGATTCCGGTGGGACATGGCCGGTAAATCACACCCTTAGCCTCCCAAATGGAACCTTCTGCCCCAAAAAATTGATTACAAAAATTCAACATTTACACAAGTGAATAGAGTAACTGCCTTCCTTTCTGTACATGTATATTTTTTAAGTTTGTTTGACTTATTTGTGACATTTGAAGTATATTGGGCATGCTGGATCCAAGACATTAATATATAAGCAACAAAAAAATGCAAATGAGAGGGTGGTATGGTGGCACAGTGGTTAGCACTGCTGTCTCACGGTGCTAAGGACACGGGTTCAATCCTGGCCCTGGGTCACTGTCAGTGTGGAGTTTGCATATTCTCCCCGTATTTCCATGGGTCTCACCCCCACAAACCAAAGATGTGCAGGCTAGGTGGATTGGCCACACTAAATTGCCCCTTAATTTAATTACAAATGATGTAATGAAATATGTCAAATGTCCAGTCAACATTACTCAATTTTTAAGCTTTTTGCTCAATTCGTGTTGTATCAAAGCCACAAATTACAGATTTTTTAAAAAGTAAACCTTCCAGGTTTTTGGAGTCATTTTTATTAGGTATGGGCATCAAACGATATGGAATTCAGGTGGATAAATAGAGATGAGGCGCAGAACTGCCAGAGATTCTTGGTACATTCATGAAATATTTCATTTGGCTCATAGTATGCAAAATAATATTTTGAGCCTTAACAGATATTATGCCATAGCATACAGAACCTTAATTTGACACAAGGGCAAGGAACAGTCAAAGGAATTAGGACAGATATTCAAATAGGTGACACCGCCCATTTACAATATTTACTTTTATATTGTGAACTTAGAAACGTTTTCATTGAATTGCGCCCAAAGTGTTGTAGCGAGCGGGAACTGTCACGAGCTTCCTGGCACTCTACCTGAAGAGGCCGGAACTGCAATCCAAATGTAATTGGTCCACGTATGGAGGCCCCACGGGCTTCACGCTGCAAATCATGGCTCGCCAGCCGACTTGCTAGGACTGCGATTGTCAGCCCTCCGCTAAAAGGTAGAGCAGCACTTAAATTGCTCTTACACAGCCAACCCCATTCATCTCGCAGCCATGGCACCAGGAAGACCGTGCCACAAATCAGGGATGCAGACCTACGGAGGCTCCTACAGGCAGTCGAGGCCAGGAGGGATATCCTGTTCCCCAGAGGGTCCCGGAGGGTCAGCCACGGGGCAGCCAGTGCCGCCTGGAAGGAAGTGGCAGCAGGCGTCAACTCGGGCAGTGCCACCAAGAGGACAGGCACTCAGTGCTGCAACAAGATCGACCTATACCGGACCGCACGGATGATGGCATGGCCCGCCCCCCCCCACCCCAGAATTTGCCTGGCACTCCTCCCGCCCAGAACCGTGCCGTGACCTGGCCGCCCACACCGCACCCCCGCAGCCTTCGTCCACCCCCCGCGGTGAACCACACATGCGGTTAACGATGACCTCTCTTGTGTCCCCGCAGGAGAAGTTGTCCCACAACCGTCGGGAGAGGGCCCAGACGAGCGGCAGGATGCCGGATATCAGAATCCTCACCACCTTTGAGGGATGGGCCTTGGAGGTTACAGGGGTGGCCGAAAATAGAGCGATCACTAAGGTGGAGTTTGGCGCACAGCGCAGAGCTGAGGATCCACCGGGCCCCACCCAGATGGAGTGTTAAATTGAGTTATTAATGCCATACTCACTGACCCATCCCCCCCACTGGCCACATATCCATTCTCTCACAGAACCTCCAGTCGACGGTGCCGGCCAATCCGGGATGGTTCTACCCCCCCCCCCCCCCCCCCCCCACCACCATGATCGGAGGAGCGCTCCAAGGATGCCATCATAGGTGCGTCACAGCATCACCCCTCCTGGTCCGGCGCCTCCACCTCGGCCTCCTCCTCCTCGGTGGTCACATGTTCCTCCACCTCCAGCACATTGTCCCGCTGCAGTGCCAGGTTGTGGAGGACACAGCAGACCACCACAAAGCGTGCGGCCATCTGGGGGGCGTACTGCAGACACCACTGAAGCGGTCAAGCCATTGGAATCATATTTTGATGCACTGCTCAATGACAGTCCGGTTGGCTGCATTAGTCTCGTTATATCAGCTCTCCGTCTCGGTCACCACCTTCCATACTGGCATCTTCAGCCAGGTCCTAAGTCTATACCCGCTATTCCCCAAGAGCCAACCTGTGATCCTGGGGAGGTCCTCGAAGAGGCTGGGGATGTCTGACTGCCCCAGGATGTAACTGTCGTGCACACTCCCTGGAGCCCATCCCCTGGGTGTTTGGATCTTGGCTGCTGAGTCCTAGGTGTTGCCTCCCGCAGTGTTCAGGTACAGTGTCCAGGCATCACAGTCTGATTAAGATTCTTGGCAATAAGCCCCACATGCTACATGGCACGCCTACCCACGGAGATCCACTTGGGAGTATTAAGTGCTCACTTGCTTACGATTGCCAATTCCCTGTTAGCAATAGCCTTCAGCCGCATGGCCCAGAGGCCTCCACAGTCAGTGGGAGTGCTGGGTGGTCGGCGGGGCCCACATGCGGTAGGGACTAGGGTTGTTCCCGGAAGGGGTACACATGATCCAGGGTTGGCATGGTGGACCCACATGCGGTTGCCCCACGCAGCAGAGACTCTCCACAGCTCCAATACCCCCCCCACCCCAACTGAGGCTGAACCCCCCTCCGGTTTCCCCCTTCACCACCCTCTGAGCACAGGTGCTGCAAGCCCAATGCCCCCAAGCTCTTTGCCTGTGAAGGTGTAGCGGCAAATTCATTGGCAACAATTGGTAGTGGAGGCAGGGACCCTAAACCCAAGTACCTGGATCTACACCTTAAGTGCTGTAAGCTACGTGGCTATGGACCTGGCATCGAATTCCAGGCTCCCACTACCTTCAGCATAAAAACGTTCTTTCTCATGTCCCCTTTACACCTTCTGCCACTTATCTTGAATCTATGTGCCCTGGTTCTAGAATCCTCCACCAAGGGAAACAATTTTATCCTGTCCACCCTATCTCTTCCCCTCATAATTTTGTACACCTCAATTAAGTCACCCCTCAATCTTCTTTGTTTCAAGGGAAAAAAAACAACCTATCCAATCTCTCCTCGTAGCTACACTTTTCTAGCCCTGGCGGCATTCTTGTAAACCTCACCTGCACTCTCTTCAGAGCAATAACGTCCTTTCCGTAATGTGGTGACCAGAACTGCACACAATACTGCAATTGTGGCTTCACCAGTGTTTTGTACAATTCCAACATTACTTTCATATTCCACACCTCTGCCAATGATGGACAGCATTCCATATGCTTTTTTACCATCTTGTCTACTTGACTGCTGCCTTTAGGGACCTGTGTACTTGTACACCAGGCTTTCTCACGTCATCTACCCCTCTTAGTGTATTACCATTCTATACTCCCTATAACTGTTTGAGCTCCCTAAATGCATGACATCACACTTCTCGGTGTGTTAACTTCCATCTGCCACTTTGTCGCCCACTCCACCAACCCATTATATCATTTTGGAGCTATCCTCTACACTGTCCACCACTCGGCCAATCTTTGTGCCGTCTGCAACTTTCCCAATTGCCACGTTCATGTCCAAGTCATTCACAAGCAATAAGGTTCCCAACACCGAGCCTATGGAACACCACTTGAAACAACTTTCCAATTGCAATGCAGCCATCAACCATTTCCCTTTGTTTCCTGGCACTAAGCCAACTTTTTATCCGGTTTAAAAGCAAATAACTGCAGATGGTGGAATCTAAAATCAAAAGAGAAAATACTGGAAAAATCTCAGCAGGTCTGGCAGCATCTGTAAGGAGAGAAAAGAGCTAACGTTTCGAGTCCAGGTGACCCTTTGTCAAAGTTAAACGGCATAGAAAGTGGGAGATATTTATACTGTAAAGAGAGGGAATGAAAGATGAGTCATAGTCACAGAAGCCAAGGGCTAATGGCAGTCTCCAGAAAGAATAAAAGGTCTGAAAGGCCAAACAGCAGAGAAACTAAAATCAGAGGGTAAGCTGTGACAGATGTAGATGTGGGGGGACAGGAGACATGGCTGGGGGAAGAGGTAAAATGAGAAAAAGGGGGGGAAGGTGAAGCAAAGGGGAGAAAAGGTAAGGAAAGGGGGGATATGATGGGGAAAGTGTGCGGGGGAAAATATATATAAAGACAAGAAAGAAAGAAAATGTAAAAGACAGTTAAAATGAATTGGAATAAAAACAAAGGAGTCGAGGTGGGGTACAGCTAATCATCTGAAGTTGTTGAATTCAATATTGAGACCGGAAGGCCTAACCGGAAGATGAGATGCTGTTCCTCCAGCTTGGGTTGAGCTTCACTGCAACATTGCAGCAGGCCAAGGACAGACATAAGAACATAAGAACTAGGAGCAGGAGTAGGCCATCTGGCCCCTCGAGCCTGCTCCACCATTCAATGAGATCATGGCTGATCTTTTGTGGACTCAGCTCCACTTTCCGGCCCAAACACCATAACCCTTAATCCCTTTATTCTTCAAAAAAATATCCATCTTTATCTTAAAAACATTTAATGAAGGAGCCTCTACTGCTTCACTGGGCAAGGAATTCCATAGATTCACAACCCTTTGGGTGAAGAAGTTCCTCCTAAACTCAGTCCTAAATCTACTTCCCCTTATTTTGAGGCTATGCCCCTTAGTTCTGCTTTCACCCGCCAGTGGAAACAACCTGCCCGCATCTATCCGATCTATTCCCTTCATAATCATATATGTTTCTATAAGATCCCCCCTCATCCTTCTAAATTCCAACGAGTACAGTCCCAGTCTACTCAACCTCTCCTCATAATCCAACCCCTTCAGCTCTGGGATTAACCTAGTGAATCTCCTCTGCACACCCTCCAGTGCCAGTACATCCTTTCTCAAGTAAGAAGACCAAAACTGAACACAATACTCCAGGTGTGGCCTCACTAACACCTTATACAATTGCAGCATAACCTCCCTAGTCTTAAACTCCATCCCTCTAGCAATGAAGGACAAAATTCCATTTGCCTTCTTAATTACCTGTTGCACCTGTAAACCAACTTTTTGCGACTCATGCACTAGCACACCCAGGTCTCTCTGCACAGCAGCATGTTTTAATATTTTATCATTTAAATAATAATCCCTTTTGCTGTTAGTCCTACCTAAATAGATAATCTCACATTTGTCAACATTGTATTCCATCTGCCAGACCCTAGCGCATTCACTTAGCCTATCCAAATCCCTCTGCAGACTTCCAGTTTTCCATGCAGTTTCTGCTTTACCACTTATCTTAGTGTCGTCTGCAAACTTGGACACATTGCCCTTGGTCCCCAACTCCAAATCATCTATGTAAATTGTGAACAGTTGTGGGCCCAACACTGATCCCTGAGGGACACCACTAGCTACTGATTGCCAACCAGAGAAACACCCATTAATCCCCACTCTTTGCTTTGTATTAATTAACCAATCCTCTATCCATGCTACTACTTTCCCCTTAGTGCCATGCATCTTTATCTTATGCAGTAAGCTTTTGTGTGGCACCTTGTCAAAGGCTTTCTGGAAATCCAGATATACCACATCCATTGGCTCCCCGTTATCTACCACACTGTTAATGTCCTCAAAAAATTCCACTAAATTAGTTAGGCACGACCTGCCCTTTATGAACCCATGCTGCGTCTGCCCAATGGGACAATTTCCATCCAGATGCCTCGCTATTTCTTCCTTGATGATAGATTCCAGCATCTTCCCTACTACCGAAGTTAAGCTCACTGGCCTATAATTACCCGCTTTCTGCCTACCTCCTTTTTTAAACAGTGGTGTCACATTTGCTAATTTCCAATCCGCCGGGACCACCCCAGAGTCGAGTGAATTTTGGTAAATTATCACTAGTGCATTTGCAATTTCCCTAGCCATCTCTTTTAGCACTCTGGGATGCATTCCATCAGGTCCAGGAGACTTGTCTACCTTTAGCCCCATTAGCTTGCCCATCCCTACCTCCTTGGTGATAACAATCCTCTCAAGGTCCTCACCTGTCATAGCCTCATTTCCATCAGTCACTGGCATGTTATTTGTGTCTTCCACTGTGAAGACCGACCCAAAAAACCTGTTCAGTTCCTCAGCCATTTCCTCATCTCCCATTATTAAATCTCCCTTCTCATCCTCTAAAGGACCAATATTTACCTTAGCCACTCTTTTTTGTTTTATATATTTGTAGAAACTTTTACTATCTGTTTTTATATTCTGAGCAAGTTTACTCTCATAATCTATCTTACTCTTCTTTATAGATTTTTTAGTAGCTTTCTGTTGCCCCCTAAAGATTTCCCAGTCCTCTAGTCTCCCACTAATCTTTGCCACTTTGTATGCTTTTTCCTTCAATTTGATACTCTCCCTTATTTCTTTAGATATCTACGGTCGATTTTCACTCTTTCTACCGTCCTTCCTTTTTGTTGGTATAAACCTTTGCTGAGCGCTGTGAAAAATCGCTTGGAAGGTTCTCCACTGTTCCTCAACTGTTTCACCATAAAGTCTTTGCTCCCAGTCAACCTTCGCTAGCTCTTCTCTCATCCCATTGTAATCTCCTTTGTTTAAGCACAAAACGCTAGTGTTTTATTTTACCTTCTCACCCTCCATCTGTATTTTAAATTCCACCATATTGTGATCGCTCCTTCCGAGAGGATCCCTAACTATGAGATCCTGAATCAATCCTGTCTCATTACACAGGACCAGATCTAGGACCGCTTGTTCCCTCGTAGGTTCCATTACATACTGTTCTCGCAAACTATCGCGGATACATTCTATAAACTCCTCCTCAAGGCTGCCTTGACCGACCTGGTTAAACCAATCGACATGTAGATTAAAATCCCCCATGATAACTGCTGTACCATTTCTACATGCATCAGTTATTTCTTTGTTTATTGCCTGCCCCACCATAATGTTACTATTTGGTGGCCTATAGACTACTCCTATCAGTGACTTTTTCGCCTTACTATTCCTGATTTCCACCCAAATGGATTCAACCTTATCCTCCATAGCACCGATGTCATCCCTTACTGTTGCCCGGATGTCATCCTTAAATAACAGAGCTACACCACCTCCCTTACCATCTACTCTGTCCTTCCGAATAGTTTGATACCCTTGAATATTTAACTCCCAGTCGTGACCATCCTTTAACCATGTTTCAGTAATGGCCACTAAATCATAGTCATTCACTATGATTTGCGCCATCAACTCATTTACCTTATTCCGAATACTCCGAGCATTCAGGTAAAGTACACTTATGTTGGCTTTTTTACCTCTGTTTTGAATCTGAACACCTCGATCAGTAACCTCTCCTAAGTTATATTTCCTCTTAACCTTTCTCCTAATTTTCCTGGTTGTCGAACCCATATCTTCATGTAACAACCTGCCGCGTCGCTTACCATTAATGTTTTCACTTCGCGTTTTATTCCTTTTCGTATTCCTGGTCCTATTCACTGAGCTCCCCTCAGTCACTGTATCTTGTACTGTCGCCATTTTTGATTTTTGACTATGGCTTCCCTGCCTTACACTTTCCCCCTTACTGCCTTTTGTTTCTGTCCCTGTTTTACTACCTTCCAACTTCCTTCCAGTCGATTTCGGCGGGAGAAGAGCTGGTGAGTCAATTTCAGCAGGGGCAGTGCGGAAGTGATTGCTGGGAAGTAAGTCTGTCCTTTAAAAACACTTGTCTTTGCAGGGGCAGGCCAGTCGATTTCGGCGGGAGAAGAGCTGGTGAGTCAATTTCAGCGGGGGCAGTGCGGAAGTGATTGCTGGGAGGTAAGTCTGTCCTTTAAAAACACTTGTCTTTGCAGGGGCAGGCCAGTCGATTTCGGCGGGAGAAGAGCTGGTGAGTCAATTTCAGCGGGGGCAGTGCGGAAGTGATTGCTGGGAGGTAAGTCTGTCCTTTAAAAACACTTGTCTTTGCAGGGGCAGGCCAGTCGATTTCGGCGGGAGAAGAGCTGGTGAGTCAATTTCAGCGGGGGCAGTGCGGAAGTGATTGCTGGGAGGTAAGTCTGTCCTTTAAAAACACTTACCTGGTTCCATTTTCGGTCCCTCTTTTCTGTTTTTTTAAATATTTTAGTATTTAAGGCGGGAACAGGAAGTTCGACCCGCGGACTTCTGGGAAGACCCTCACCAATAAATTCTGGTGGAGAGGAAACCCGAGACACTACACGTGTAGTGTCTCCCACCCGCCCTCCTCCTCTAACCTAATAATAAGACCCATTGGTGTGAGGTAAGTACCATATTTTATTATTAACACTAAGAAGGTAAGTAAGTGATTTTTACTCATTTTTACTGTTGTACCTTTTTCAAATTGTGTGTGTGTCGGGGGGAAACTGAAGCGACATCACAGAAAAGCTGTGGCCTGAGTGGCTGGTTGGGATTCTACACTGAATTTAAAAAAATTGAGCATTGGTAACTAATTAAACATATTTAGAAGGATATCTAAGCCAGAGATCGGAGAGTACTATATTTAGCTTTCGCATTTCTATTAGAAATCTAGTGCTAGGAAACAGATAGTTAAAAGGAACTTTGAAATTAAAAAATATATATATATTCAAAAAAAAAAAACATTTTTAATTTTAATTTTAATTAATTGACGCAATGTCAGTTAGAGGGGTGCTGTGCTCTGACTGTGAGATGTGGCAGGTCCGGCAGGCTTCCAGCGTCCCGGATGGCTTCATCTGCAGAAAGTGCACCCAACTGGAGCTCCTCACAGACCGCATGGTTCGGTTGGAGCAGCAATTGGATGCACTTAGGAGCATGCAGGTGGCGGAAAGCGTCATAGATCGTAGTTATGTAAATGTGGTCACACCCAAGGTGCAGGCAGAGAAATGGGTGACCACCAGAAAGGGCAGGCAGTCAGTGCAGGAATCCCCTGTGGTTGTCCCCCTCTCGAACAGATATACCCCTTTGGATACTGTCGGGGGGGATAGCCTATCAGGAGAAAACAGCAGTAGCCCGAGCAGTGGCATCACGGCTGGCTCTGATGTTCAGAAGGGAGGGTCAAAGTGCAGAAGAGTAATAGTAATAGGGGGCTCTATAGTCAGGGGCACAGATAGGCGCTTCTGTGGACGTGAAAGAGACTCCAGGATGGTATGTTGCCTCCCTGGTGCCAGGGTCCAGGATGTCTCCGAACGGGTAGAGGGCATCCTGAAGGGGGAGGGCAAACAGTCAGAGGTCGTTGTACATATTGGTACTAACGACATAGGCAGGAAGGGGCATGAGGCCCTGCAGCAGGAGTTCAGGGAGCTAGGCAGAAAGTTAAAAGACAGGACCTCGAGGGTTGTAATCTCGGGATTACTCCCTGTGCCACGTGCCAGTGAGGCTAGAAATAGGAAGATAGAGCAGCTAAACACGTGGCTAAACAGCTGGTGTAGGAGGGAGGGTTTCCATTATCTGGACCACTGGGAGCTCTTCCGGGGCAGGTGTGACCTGTATAAGGACGGGTTGCATCTAAACCGGAGAGGCATAAATATCCTGGCCGCGAGGTTTGCTAGTGTCACACGGGAGGGTTTAAACTAGTATGGCAGGGGGGTGGGCACGGGAGCAATAGGTCAGAAGGTGAGAGCATTGAGGGAGAACTAGGGAATAGGGACAGTGTGGCTCTGAGGCAGAGCAGACAGGGAGAAGTTGCTGAACACAGCAGGTCTGGTGGCCTGAAGTGCATATGTTTTAATGCAAGAAGTATTACGGGTAAGGCAGATGAACTTAGAGCTTGGATTAGTACTTGGAACTATGATGTTGTTGCCATTACAGAGACCTGGTTGAGGGAAGGGCAGGATTGGCAGCTAAACGTTCCAGGATTTAGATGTTTCAGGCGGGATAGAGGGGGATGTAAAAGGGGAGGCGAAGTTGCGCTACTGGTTCGGGAGAATATCACAGCTGTACTGCGAGAGGACACCTCAGAGGGCAGTGAGGCTATATGGGTAGAGATCAGGAATAAGAAGGGTGCAGTCACAATGTTGGGGGTTTACTACAGGCCTCCCAACAGCCAGCGGGAGATAGAGGAGCAGATAGGTAGACAGATTTTGGAAAAGAGTAAAAACAACAGGGTTGTGGTGATGGGAGACTTCAACTTCCCCAATATTGACTGGGACTCACTTAGTGCCAGGGGCTTAGACGGCGCGGAGTTTGTAAGGAGCATCCAGGAGGGCTTCTTAAAACAATATGTAGACAGTCCAACTAGGGAAGGGGCGGTACTGGACCTGGTATTGGGGAATGAGCCCGGCCAGGTGGTAGATGTTTCAGTAGGGGAGCATTTCGGTAACAGTGACCACAATTCAGTAAGTTTTAAAGTACTGGTGGACAAGGATAAGAGTGGTCCTAGGATGAATGTGCTAAATTGGGGGAAGGCTAATTATAACAATATTAGGCGGGAACTGAAGAACATAGATTGGGGGCGGATGTTTGAGGGCAAATCAACATCTGACATGTGGGAGGCTTTCAAGTGGCAGTTGAAAGTAATTCAGGACCGGCATGTTCCTGTGAGGAAGAATGATAAATACGGCAATTCTCGGGAACCTTGGATGACGAGAGATATTGTAGGCCTCGTCAAAAAGAAAAAGGAGGCATTTGTCAGGGCTAAAAGGCTGGGAACAGACGAAGCCTGCGTGGAATATCAGGAAAGTAGGAAGGAACTTAAGCAAGGAGTCAGGAGGGCTAGAAGGGGTCACGAAAAGTCATTGGCAAATAGGGTTAAGGAAAATCCCAAGGCTTTTTACACGTACATAAAAAGCAAGAGGGTAGCCAGGGAAAGGGTTGGCCCACTGAAGGATAGGCAAGGGAATCTATGTGTGGAGCCAGAGGAAATGGGCAAGGTACTAAATGAATACTTTGCATCAGTATTCACCAAAGAGAAGAAATTGGTAGATGTTGAGTCTGGAGAAGGGTGTGTAGATAGCCTGGGTCACATTGAGATCCAAAAAGACGAGGTGTTGGGTGTCTTAAAAAATATTAAGGTAGATAAGTCCCCGGGGCCTGATGGGATCTACCCCAGAATACTGAAGGAGGCTGGAGAGGAAATTGCTGAGGCCTTGACAGAAATCTTTGGATCCTCGCTGTCTTCAGGGGATGTCCCGGAGGACTGGAGAATAGCCAATGTTGTTCCTCTGTTTAAGAAGGGTAGCAAGGATAATCCCGGAAACTACAGGCCGGTGAGCCTTACTTCAGTGGTAGGGAAATTACTGGAGAGAATTCTTCGAGACAGGATCTACTCCCATTTGGAAGCAAATGGACGTATTAGTGAGAGGCAGCACGGTTTTGTGAAGGGGAGGTCGTGTCTCACTAACTTGATAGAGTTTTTCGAGGAGGTCACTAAGATGATTGATGCAGGTAGGGCAGTGGATGTTGTCTATATGGACTTCAGTAAGGCCTTTGACAAGGTCCCTCATGGTAGACTAGTACAAAAGGTGAAGTCACACGGGATCAGGGGTGAGCTGGCAAGGTGGATACAGAACTGGCTAGGCCATAGAACGCAGAGAGTAGCAATGGAAGGATGCTTTTCTCATTGGAGGGCTGTGACCAGTGGTGTTCCACAGGGATCAGTGCTGGGACCTTTGCTCTTTGAAGTATATATAAATGATTTGGAGGAAAATGTAACTGGTCTGATGAGTAAGTTTGCAGACGACACATAGGTTGGTGGAATTGCGGATAGCGATGAGGACTGTCGGAGGATACAGCAGGATTTAGATTGTTTAGAGACTTGGGCGGAGAGATGGCAGATGGAGTTTAATCCGGACAAATGTGAGGTAATGCATTTTGGAAGGTCTAATGCAGGTAGGGAATATACAGTGAATGGTAGAACCCTCAAGAGTATTGAAAGTCAAAGAGATCTAGGAGTACAGGTCCACAGGTCATTGAAAGGGGCAACACAGGTGGAGAAGGTAGTCAAGAAGGCATACGGCATGCTTGCCTTCATTGGCCGGGGCATTGAGTATAAGATTTGGCAAGTCATGTTGCAGCTGTATAGAACCTTAGTTAGGCCACACTTGGAGTATAGTGTTCAATTCTGGTCGCCACACTACCAGAAGGATGTGGAGGCTTTAGAGAGGGTGCAGAAGAGATTTACCAGAATGTTGCCTGGTATGGAGGGCATTAGCTATGAGGAGCGGTTGAATAAACTCGTTTTTTTCTCACTGGAACGAAGGAGGTTGAGGGGAGACCTGATAGAGGTATACAAAATTATGAGGGGCATAGACAGAGTGGATAGTCAGAGGCTTTTCCCCAGGGTAGAGGGGTCAATTACTAGGGGGCATAGGTTTAAGGTGAGAGGGGCAAGGTTTAGAGTAGATGTACGAGGCAAGTTTTTTACGCAGAGGGTAGTGGGTGCCTGGAACTCGCTACCGGAGGAGGTGGTGGAAGCAGGGATGATAGTGACATTTAAGGGGCATCTTGACAAATACATGAATAGGATGGGAATAGAGGGATACGGACCCAGGAAGTGTAGAAGATTGTAGTTTAGTCGGGCAGCATGGTCGGCACGGGCTTGGAGGGCCGAAGGGCCTGTTCCTGTGCTGTACATTTCTTTGTTCTTTGTTCCTTGTTCCTGCATTGGTTCCTATCCCCCTGCCACATTAGTTTAAATTCTCCGCAACAGCTCTAGCAAACACCCCCCCAGGACATCGGTTCCAGTCCTGCCCAGGTGCAGACCGTCTGGTTTGTACTGGTCCTACCTCCCCCAGAACCGGTTCCAATGTCCCAGGAATTTGAATCCCTCCCTCTTGCACCATCTCTCGAGCCACGCATTCATCCCATCTATCCTGACATTCCTACTCTGGCTAGCTCGTGGCACTGGTAGCAATCCTGAGATTACTACCTTTGAGGTCCTACTTTTTAGTTTAACTCCTAACTCCCTAAATTCAGCTTGTAGGACCTTGTCCCGTTTTTTACCTATATCGTTGGTGCCTATGTGCACCACGACAGCTGGCTATTCATTCTCCCCCCCCCAGAATGTCCTGCAACCGCTCTGAGACATCCTTGACCCTTGCACCAGGGAGGCAACATACCATCCTGGAGTCTCGATTGCGACCGCAGAACCGCCTGTCTATTCCCCTTACAATTGAGTCCCCTATCACTATAGCCCTGCCATTCTTCTTCCTGCCCAGCAGCGCAGCAGAGCCAGCCATGGTGCCATGAACCTGGCTGCTGCTGCCTTCCCCTGGTGAGCCATCTCCCTCAACAGTATCCAAAGCGGTATATCTGTTTTGCAGGGAGATGACCGCAGAGGACACCTGCACTGCCTTCCTACTCTTGTTCTGTCTTTTGGTCACCCATTTTCTATCTCCCTCAGTACCTTTCACCTGCAGTGTGACCAACTCGCTAAACGTGCTATCCACGACGTCCTCAGCATCGCGGATGCTCCAAAGTGAGTCGATCCGCATCTCCAGAGCCGTCAAGCGGTCTAACAGAAGCTGCAACTGGACACACTTCTTGCACGTGAAGGAGCCAGGGACAGTGGACGTGTCCCTGAGCTCCCACAGCGCACACGAGGAGCATGACACGGGTCTGAGATCTCCTGCCATGTCTTCAACCTTCGGTTAACTTCAACAATTACAATTTACCAAAAAGATTAAATAAATAAATAAACAACGAAGAAAAAAATGTATCAATATACCAATGAAAAGAAAAAGAAAACAGAAACACTACTTACCAGTCACTGACCTCGAGCCTTCCTCTTGATCTTCACAGCGGTTGTTTTTTTTTGGTTAGAGGGGGTAGGGAGAGAAACACTGAAGAAGTGTTTCGGGTTTAAGTGTCTCTTGACAACAGCTCCTCCACAAACTACCTTCAAATTAGGGTGACCACGACGGAGGTATGCAAATTTCCCTTGCAACATCAATCAGCAGCTCCGCTCTACTGCCCTCTGCTCCATGTGGGCATGGGAGCAGGGTCTTGTGTTAAAATGGCAAGCAACGGGAAGGTCAGGTTCCTGAATGTGCACAGACTGAAGGTGCTCAGCAAAGTGATCATCCAGTCTACGTTTGGTCTCACCGATATAGAGGAGACCACATTGGAAGCAGCAAATGCAATAGACCAGATTGGAAGAGGTGCAAGTGAGATGCTGCTTATCCTGGAATGAGTGTTTTGGGTCTGGGATGTTAAGCATGGAAGAAGTAAAGGGGCAGGTGTTACACCTTCTGTGATTGCATGGGAAGGTGCCATGGGTGATGGGAGAGGTGTTGGGTATGGTGGAGGAGTAGGCTAGATTATCCCGGAGGGAACGGTCTCTACGGAATGCTGACAGAGACAGTGAAGGGAAGATTTGTGGCAAACATCTATGCCGTTTAGCTTTGACAAAGGGTCATCTGGCCTTGAAACATGAGCTCTTTTCTCTCCTTACAGATGCTGCCAAACCTGCTGAGATTTTCCAGCATTTTCTCTTTTGGTTTTATCCAGTTTGCCACATTGCCCTGTACTGCATGGGCTTTAACTATCTTGACCAATCTGCCATATGCTCTTTGTCAAACGCCATGCTAAAATCCATGTACACAATATCCACTGTACTACCTACATCTACTCTTCTTGTCTCTTCCTCAAAGAATTCAATCAAATTTGTGAGGCAAGACTTTCCTTCAACAAATCATGCTGACTATCCCTGACTAGTCCATGCCTTTCTATGTGACAGGAAGGAGACCAAAACTATACAGCACTTCCAAACTGATCCCTGAGGCACACCACTAGCCACTGATCGCCAGCCAGAAAAACACCCATTTATAGTTTCCCACTACAGAAGTAAAGCTAACTAGCCTATAGTTACCCGCCTTTTGTCTCCCTCTTTTTTTAAACAGTGGCTTCACATTTGCTGTTTTCTAATCTGTGGAACCACCCCAGAGTCCAGCGAATTTTGGTAAATTACGAGTGCATTTGTTATTTCCCCCGCCATCTTTTTTAGTACCTTGGATGTATTCCATCAGGACCAGGAGACTTGTCTACCATTAGCCCCATTAGCTTGCCCAACACTACCTCTTTGGTGATGATGATGATTTTTAGATCACCTGCCACAGCCTCCTTGCCATCAATTATTGGCATATTATTTGTGTATTCATTGTGAAGACTGACACAAAATACCTGTTCAATGCCTCAGCCATTTTCACATTTCCCATTAAATCCCCTTTCTCATCCTCTAAAGGACCAATGTTTACCTTAGCCAGTCTTTTCGGTTTTATATATTTGTAGAAACATTTGCTATCTGTTTTATATTCTGAGATAGTTTACTCTCATAATCTATCTTACTTTTCTTTATAGCTTTTTTAGTGGCTTTCTGTTGACCTTTAAAGATGTCCCAATCCTCTAGTTTCCCACTAATCTTTATTCCATCCAATATCTCACAGTGTTCCTCCTGGAATACTATGGGGGCGATTCTCCGATTTTGAGGCCAAGTGTTTGCGTCGTTGTGAACGCCGTCGAGTTTCACGACAGCGCAAACAGGGCCCGGACACGACCTATTCTGGCCCCCACCATCCTGTGCATGCGCGGGGAACATCTTATGCACGCCGGCCCCTCATCAACGTGGAGCCGATGTTCTGGGGCCGCGCGCAGAAGGAGGTAAGCCGGGGGGGGGGGGGGGGGAGGCCGGTCCGCCAATCAGTGGGCCCCGATCGTGAGCCAGACCCCATCGGAGGTCACCCCAGTGAAGGAGCCCCCCCCCACAGGCCGCGCCCCCCCCCCCAGCATTCCCGCAGAGTTCCCGCCGGCAGCGACCAGGGGTGGACGGCGCCGGCGGGAACCTTTCATGTCGTAGCGGCCGCTCGGCCCATCGGCCGGAGAATGCCTCTCGCCGGTTTTCCGAGCAGCCCGGTGCAAATCGCGCGCAGCTGGTTTCCGGGGGGGTAGGAGAATCGCATGCGGGGGTCGGGTCGCGTGGCACAATTCGCGCAGCTCCCCGGAGATTCTCCCACCCGGCAAGGGGGGGGGGGGGGGGGAGAATAGCGCCCAATATCTACATCATCCATTTCCTTTGTTAACACAGAGAAAAAATATGCATTAAAAATCCTTCCCACAGACTCTGCATCTACACACAAGTTCCCTTCACCTCTGATAGGTCCCACTTTTTCCTTAACTAACCTTTTACCATTAATATATTGGTAAAACATCTTTGGGTTTTCTTTAACTTTACTTAAGATTTCCTTATTTCCTTTTTTACTTCGTCCCTGCACTCCCTATACTCGTCTAGGCTATCTGCAGTGCTTAGGTCTTTGGGCCTATCATACGCTTGATTCTTGGTTGATCTTTCTCTGCATTCCGCGACAACCAGGAGGGACGAGATTTGGCAGTACCACTCTTACTCTTGGGGGGACATGTCTAGTTTGTACATTTAGGATCTCATTTTTCAGTGCTTTACACTGGTTTTCCTCCGATTTATCCTCTAGAAGTGTTGGCCAGTCACTTCCGGTTGCGGCTGTGCGGAGCTAAGCCGCACATTCGGCGGCTTCCGCTAAAACAGACTTTTGAGCTCTCTTGAGGAGCCCCAACGGCAATTTGTTCGACAACTTCCAGTGTGGGAAGGTGAGCAAGGTCCCCCCTTCATAGTATATGGATTGGACCAGGAGTGGAGCGGTCAAAAAAGCGTTTTGGGAGCAGCAAAATGTGCGAGGGAGAAAAAACAAGATGGCGGCGGGCGTAGATCAAGCGGCATGGGTGCAGGAGCAGCAGGAGTTTCTCAGGCGCTGCTTTGAGGAGCTGGCGCCAATGCTGACGGCGATCGAGGGGTTAGTGGAGACCCAGAAGGCCCAAGGGGCGGCGATCCAGGAGGTGTGGGAAAAAACCGCGGAGAACGAGGATGAGATCTTGGGCCTGGCGGTGACGGTGGAGGCGCACAAGGCGTTGCACAAGAGGGGGGGGCGGAAAGATTCGAGGACCTGGAGAACAGGTCGAGGAGGAAAAATCTTCGGATTCTGGGTCTCCCTAAAGGAGTGGAGGGGGCCGATGCTGGAGCATATAGCACGATGCTCAATTCGCTGATGGGAGCGGGGGCCTTTCCGAGTCCCCTGGAGCTAGATGGGGCTCATCGGGTACTGGCGAGGAGACCCAAAGCCAACGAGCCGCCAAGGGCAGTAGTGGTGAGGTTTCACCGTCTCGTGGACAGAGAGTGTGTTTTGAGATGGGCCAAGATAAAGCAGAGCAGCAGGTGGGAGAATACGGAGATCCAAATCTATCAGGACTGGAGTGCGGAGATGGCAAAGAGAGCTGGTTTGAATCGGGCCAAGGCAGTGCTCCATCGGAAGGGGGTGAGGTTCGGAATGCTGCAGCCAGCGCGATTGTGGGTCACATTTCAGGATCGACACCTCTACTTCAAATCGCCTGAGGCTTGGACCTTTATACAAACTGAAAAATTGGACTCAATCTGAGGGTCTGTGGTTGTGGGGGGGATGTCGGTTGTATACAGGGTTTTAACTATGCGCAGGGAATGTTCCACGGGTTGGGTGATGGATGGGGATGGGGGAAGAGATCTGATGGGGAGACTGTGAGAGAATGTGGGCGCCGGTGCTGGAGGGAGGGGAGGCCCGGGGGTGGGGGAATTGGGATAAGGTCGCAAAAGGAGCTGCGCCAGAGGGGATGGGGCCGGCTTAGGAAAGTGCGGGCTTTTTCCCGCGTTAGGGAAGGACGGGGGGGGTGGAGGGGCGCACACTGACTGCTGGGGAGGAGGGGGAGGGGGGATTCCCACACGGGGGGGGGGGGGGTCAACGGGATGGCGGGGGAGGCCGGGGTCAGTAGGAGTCAGCTGACTTACGGGAGTGTTATGGGGGAGCAAAAGAGCTAGACATGGATCTAGCGCGGGGAGGTGGGGATGTAGGGTTGCTGCTGCATTGGCCGATGGGGAACTGGAAACAGGAGAGGTGGTCGGGACAGGGGTCCCCCGTCTGGGGGACTGGAGGGTGTGTGAGGCGCGGGTATGTGACTGGCCTAGAAAAGGAGATGGCTAGTCGGCAGGGGGGGGTGGGGGGGGGGGAGCCCACCCGATCTGGCTGAAAACATGGAATGTGAGGGGTCTGAATGGGCCGGAGAAGAGGGCCCGAGTGTTCGCACATTTAAAGGGACTGAAGGCAGACGTGGTCATGCTTCAGGAGACACATTTGAAGGTGACAGACCAGGTCAGGTTACGAAAGGGATGGGTAGGACAGGTATTCCATTCAGGGCTGGATGCAAAGAACAGAGGGGTGGCAATACTGGTGGGGAAGCGGGTGTCGTTTGAGGCCAAGAATATTGTAGTGGACAATGGAGGTCGATACGTGATGGTGAGCGGTAGGCTGCAGGGGGCGTGGGTGGTATTGGTAAACGTATACGCCCCGAACTGGGATGATGCTGGATTTATGAAGCGCATGTTGGGGTGGATTCCGGATCTGGAGGCAGGAAGCTTGATAATGGGGGGGGATTTTAACACGGTGTTGGACCCAGCATTAGATCGCTCCAGATCTAGGACGGGGAAGAGGCCGGCTGCGGCCAAGGTGCTTGGGGGGTTTAAGGACCAGTTGGGGGGAGTAGATCCGTGGAGATTTGCTAGGCCCCTGGCCAGGGAATTTTCTTTTTTTTCTCACGTACACAGAGCCTACTCCCGGATCGATTTTTTTTGTTTTGAGTAGGGCGCTGATCCCGAAAGTGGAGGGAATGGAGTACTCGGCCATAGCCATCTCAGACCACACCCCGCACTGGGTGCAGCGGGAGTTAGGAGAGGAGAGGGACCAACACCCGCTGTGGCGTCTGGATGTGGGATTACTGGCGGATGAGGTGTGCGGGAGGGTGCGGGGGTGCATTGAAAGGTATTTTGAGGCCAACGACAATGGGGAGGTGCCGGTGGGGGTAGTATGGGAGGCGCTGAAGGTGGTGGTCAGGGGAGAGTTAATCTCCATCAGGGCTCACAGGGAGAAGAGAGAGGCCAGGGAAAGGGAGAGGTTAGTGGGGGAGATCCTAAGGGTAGACAGGAGATATGCAGAGGCCCCCGAGGAGGGACTACATAGGGAGCGGTGAAGTCTCCAGACGGAATTCGACCTGTTGACCACAGGGAAGGCAGAGGCACAGTGGAGGAAAGCACAGGGGGCGGCGTACGAGTATGGGGAGAAGGCGAGCCGGATGCTGGCATATCAGCTCCGTAAGAGGATGGCGAGGGAGATAGGTGGAGTCAAGGATAGCAGGGGAACTACGGTGCGGAGTGCGGTGAAAGTAAATGAGGCATTGAAGGACTTTTATGAGGAGCTGTACAGATCTCAGCCCCCAGCGGGGGAAGAGGGGATGCGACGATTTCTAGATCAACTGAGGTTCCCGAGGGTGGAGGAGCAGGAGGTAGCTGGTTTGGGGGCGCCAATTGGGTTGGAGGAGCTGGTTAAACGACTGGGGAGCATGCAGACGGGGAAGGCCCCGGGGCCAGATGGGTTCCCGGTTGAGTTTTACAGGAAGTATGCGGACCTGTTAGCCCCGTTGCTAGTGAGGACTTTCAATGAGGCGAGGGAGGGGGGGACCCTACCCCCGACAATGTCCGGGGCGCTGATTTCTCTGATCCTGAAGCGGGACAAGGAGCCACTGCAATGTGGGTCGTATAGGCCGATTTCGCTCCTCAATGTGGATGCTAAGTTGCTGGCAAAAGTGCTGGCTACGAGAATTGAGGACTGTGTCCCGTGGGTGATTCATGAGGACCAGACGGGATTTGTAAAGGGCAGGCAACTAAACACCAATGTGCAGAGGCTCCTAAACGTGATTATGATGCCATCGGTGGAGGGAGAGGCAGAGATAGTGGCAGCTATGGACGCGGAGAAGGCCTTTGACCAGGTGGAGTGGGAGTATCTCTGGGAGGTTTGGGTTTGGGGAGGGGTTTATTAGTTGGGTTAAGCTCCTATATAGCGCCCCGGTGGCGAGTGTGGCTACGAATCGGCGGAGGTCGGAGTATTTTCGGCTGTATCGAGGGACGAGGCAGGTTAAGGTGCCCCTTAACCCCGTTGTTTGCATTAGCAATTGAGCCTTTGGCCATGGCATTAAGGGAGTCCAGGAACTGGAGGGGGGTGGTCCGAGGGGGAGAGGAGCATCGAGTGTCACTGTACGCGGACGACCTGTTGCTGTATGTGGCAGATCCAGTGGAGGGGATGGTGGAGGTCCTGCGGATCCTAAGGGAGTTTGGGGACTTCTCGGGCTCTCAGCTCAATGTCGGGAAAAGTGAGCTTTTTGTGGTGCATCCAAGGGACCAGGGAAGAGGGATAGACGACCTACCGTTGAGGAGGGCGGAAAGGAGCTTTCGGTACTTGGGGATCCAGCTGCTGGTGGAGCAGATGGAGGAGGACTTCAAAAGATGGGATATGTTGCCACTCTCGCTAGGGGGCAGGGAACAGTCGATTAAAATGATGGTCCTCCCGAGGTTTCTTTTCGTGTTCCAGTGCCTTCCTATTATGATTACCAAGGCCTTTTTTAAGCGGGTAGGTAGGAGCATCATGGGTTTTGTGTGGGCAAACAAGACCCCGAGGGTAAGGAGGGGGTTTCTGGAGCGTAGTAGGGACAGAGGAGGGCTGGCGTTGCTGAATCTGGGTGGCTATTATTGGGCAGCCAACGTAGCGATGATCCGTAAGTGGGTAATAGAGAGGGGGCGGCATGGAAGAGGTTGGAAATGGCGTCCTGCAAAGGAACGAGCCTGAGGGCGCTGGTGACGGCACCGCTGCCGCTCTCGCCGGCAAAGTACACCACGAGTCCGGTGGTGGCGGAAATGCTAAAGATCTGGGGGCAGTGGAGACGACATAGGGTGGGATGGGAGCCTCGGTGTGGTCCCCGATCCGGGAGAACCATCGGTTCATCCCAGGGAGGATGGATGGGGGGTTTCGGAGCTGGCATCGGGCAGGGATTCGTAGAATGGGGGACCTGGTCATTAATGGGACGTTTGCGAGCCTAGGGGCGCTGGAGGAGAAGTTCAGGCTACCCCCGGGAAATGCGTTCAGGTATATGCAAGTGAGGGCGTTTGTGAGGCGGCAGGTGAGGGAATTCCCGTCGCTCCCGGCACAGAGGATTCAGGACAGGGTGATTTCGGGTGTATGGGTCGGAGAAGGCAAGGTTTTGGCGATATATCAGGAGATGAAAGAAGAGGGGGAGGCTTTGGTAGAGGAGCTGAAGGGCAAGTGGGAGGAGGAGTTGGGGGAGGAGATTGAAGAGGGTCTGTGGGCGGATGCCCTGAGTAGGGTTAATTCCTCTTCCTCATGTGCCAGGTTCAGGCTGATAGTTTAAGGTTATTCACAGAGCGCATATGACAGGGGCGAGGCTGAGTAGGTTCTTTGGGGTGGAGGACAGATGTGGGAGGTGCTCGGGAAGCCCGGCGAATCACGTCCACATGTTTTGGTCATGCCCGGCACTGGATGGGTTCTGGATGGGTTTCGTGAAGACTATGTCCAAGGTGGTGAAAGTCCAGGTCAAATCAGGTTGGGGGCTGGCATTATTTGGGGTGGCGGACGAGCCATGAGTGCAGGAGGCGAAAGAGGCCGGTATTCTGGCCTTTGCGTCCCTGGTAGCCCGGCGGAGGATCTTGCTATTATGGAAGGACGCAAAGCCCCCAGTGTGGAAGCCTGGATAAATGACATGACAGGGTTCATTAAGCTGGAGAGGATAAAGTTTGCCTTACGAGGGTCTGTGCAGGGGTTCTTCAGGCGGTGGCAACCGTTCCTAGACAATCTCGCGGAGCGCTAGAAGGTCGGTCAGCAGCAGCAGCAACCCAGGGAGGGGGAGGGGGTTCTTTCGGGGGGGGGGTATTTGGACAGGTGGGGGAGGTTTCTTTTTCCCAGGGGTATATGTAAAAAGCATATGGGAGGGTTAATATGTGCGGGAGAAACCCATTGTATAAGTTCTGTATTATGCTTGATTGATATGTTTATATGTTTATGTTTTGCTCTGTTCTTTTCTCTTTTTCTTTTCTGTTACGGGTGGGGTTTAATTGGTTGAAAATCATTGTTGGAAAAACTTTGAATAAACATTTCTTTTTTAAAAAAGAAGTGTTGGCCAGTCCACCTCAACCTAGTTCCATCTCATTTCTGCAAAACCTGCCTTCCTCCTGTTCAAAACTTTTACCCCTGCTTTATCCATGGTAATATTGAATCTAACTGAATTGTGATCACTATCCCCGATATAGTTGCCAGCTGGCACTTCACCCACTTGCCCTTCTGTGTTCCCCAAGACTAGGTTTAGAATTGCAGCTCCACTTTTAGGGTTGTCACTAATTGGTTGAAAACATTTTCTTGATGCACTGCATGAATTTTTCTCCCTCAATTCTTATGTTGTTTGAATCACGTTGATATTAGGATAGCTAAAGTAGCCTACTTGCTTCTAAAGGCAGAAATGTAACTACATATGTTTGTCTCCCTGTCATTATCTGGGGGTTTGTAGTATTGTAGTAAAATCCCAGTCGTGTCACTGCCCCTTTTTTATTTCTAAACTCAACCCATGAAGCCTCGTTTGTTGACCCGTTTAGTATATCATCCCTTCTCACAACTGGAATTGACTGTTTAACCATTAATGCTACCCGCCCACCGCCCCCCCTCCCCCCTCCCCCCCCCCACCTCTTGTGTTGGGTGGCTTTGCTAAAAATGATTCAGATTCAATAGGCAGGAGCCATGATTGTCAGCTGACAACAATAATAAATGCAAGCTTGCCAATGATGCTCACATCCTTTGAAAGAATATTTTTAACTATCCCACAGTTGATCTGAGGGAATCCCTATTTATAATGCTCCCCCACAGCTTTACACACATTAGAAACGTGGTTTTAAAGAGGCTGATTCCATGGAGGGACTTGAAAGTTAGGAACATTGGAATTAGGATAAGTAGGCAATTCAGCCCTTCAAACCTGCTCCAACATTCAATCAGACCATGGCTGGTCCCTTCCTGGTCTCAAATCCACCTCCCCACCTGTTCCCCAGATTCCTTTAACCCGTTTGCTGTCAAAAATATATCTATCTCTTTCTTGAAGCCATTTAATGACTCAGATTCCACCGCACTATGGGGAAGCGAGCTCCACAAATTCACCAACCTATGCGTGAAGTTGTTCTTCCACACCTCAGTTCGAAATCTACCATGAGTTCTCCCAGTGAGCCAGAGACGACACAGCCAAAGTGAGACAGAACCAAGAGTGAGTTTGGGAATTTGAATCTAGGTGGGAATTGAATCAAATCAGTAAGGCAGCTCCTTTTAAATTTCAGGAGTTTAAATTAATTTAAATGAAGCTAGAATTGTGCAGTGTAGGTTAACAAGAGCTGCCCCACCCACTCACATAACTGGTTGGCAGTTAAGTGTCAGTCACTTAAATCTACCTTGATCTAAAAGCAGGTGGGGGAGGGGTGTCAATTCAGAACAGTTTAAAAAGAGCAACATGTAAACTCACTCCCAGTGAGTTCTCCCAGTGAGCCAGAGAAGACACAGCCAGAGTGAGACAGAACCAAGAGTGAGTTTGGGAATTTGAATCTAGGTTGCAAGTGAATCAAATCAGTAAGGCAGCTCCTTTTAAATTTCAGGAGTTTAAATTAATTTAAATTAAGCTAGAATTGTGCAGTGTAGGTAAACAAGGGCTGCCTCACCCACTCACATAACTGGTTGGCAGTTAAGTGTGAGCACTTAAATCTACCTTGATCTAAAAGCAGGTGGGGGAGGGGAGTCATTTCAGGACAGTTTAAAAAGAGCAACTTGTAAACTCACTCCCAGTGAGCCAGAGAAGACACAGCCAGAGTGAGACAGAACCAAGAGTGAGTTTGGGAATTTGAATCTAGGTGGGAATTGAATCAAATCAGTAAGGCAGCTCCTTTTAAATTTCAGGAGTTTAAATTAATTTAAATTAAGCTAGAATTGTGCAGTGTAGGTTAGGAAGGGCTGCCCCACCCACTCACATAACTGGTTGGCAGTTAAGTGTGAGCACTTAAATCTACCTTGATCTAAAAGCAGGTGGGGGAGGGGAGTCAATTCAGGACAGTTTAAAAAGAGCAACTTGTAAACTCACTCCCAGTGAGTTATTCCCGTGAGCCAGAGAAAACACAGCCAGAGTGAGACAGAACCAAGAGTGAGTTGGGGAATTTGAATCTAGGTGGGAATTGAATCAAATCAGTAAGGAAGCTCCTTTTAAATTTCAGGAGTTTAAATTAATTTAAATTAAGCTAGAATTGTGCAGTGTAGGTTAACAAGGGCTGCCCCACCCACTCACATAACTGGTTGGCAGTTAAGTGTCAGTCATTTAAATCTACCTTGATCTAAAAGCAGGTGGGGGGAGGGGTGTCAATTCAGAACAGTTTAAAAAGAGCAACATGTAAACTCACTCCCAGTGAGTTCTCCCAGTGAGCCAGAGAAGACACAGCCAGAGTGAGACAGAACCAAGAGTGAGTTTGGGAATTTGAATCTAGGTGGGAATTGAATCAAATCAGTAAGGCAGCTCCTTTTAAATTTCAGGAGTTTAAAATTAATTTAAATTAAGCTAGAATTGTGCAGTGTAGGTTAACAAGGGCTGCCCCACCAACTCACATAACTGGTTGGCAGTTAAGTGTCAGCACTTAAATCTACTTTGATCTAAAAGCAGGTGGGGGAGCGGAGTCAATTCAGGACAGTTTAAAAAGAGCAACTTGTAAACTCACTCCCAGTGAGTTCTCCCAGTGACCCAGAGAAGACAGAGCCAGGAGTAAGACACAGCTAAGAGTGAGTTTGGAAATTTGAATCTAGGTGGGAATTCGAAGCTGGGTGGGGAAGAAGTGCTTTTTATCCCTGGTAAGGGACTGGTAAGTAGTGTTTCTGTTTTTCTGTTTATTTCCATTGGTATATTTATTTATTTTTTTCTTCGTTGTTTATTTATTTATTTAATTGTGGGGGGGAAATTGTAATTGTTAACTGAAGGTTTAAGATATGGCAGGAGATCTCAGACCCATGTCATGCTCCTCGTGTGCGATGTGGGAGCTCAGGGACACGTCCAGTCCTTGGCTCCTTCACGTGCAAGAAGTGTGTCCAGTTGCAGCTCCTGTTAGACCGCTTGACGGCTCTGGAGCTGCGGATCGACTCACTTTGGAGCATCCGCGATGCTGAGGACGTCGTGGATAGCACGTTTAGTGAGTTGGTCACACCGCAGGTGAAAGGTACTGAGGGAGATAGAAAATGGGTGACCAAAAGACAGAGCAAGAGTAGGAAGGCAGTGCAGGTGTCCTCTGCGGTCATCTCCCTGCAAAACAGATATACCGCTTTGGATACTGTTGAGGGAGATGGCTCACCAGGGAAAGGCAGCAGCAGCCAGGTTCATGGCACCGTGGCTGGTTCTGCTGCGCAGCTGGGCAGGAAGAAGAATGGTAGGGCTATAGTGATAGGTGACTCAATTGTAAGGGGAATAGACAAGCGGTTCTGCGGACGCAATTGAGACTCCAGGATGGTATGTTGCCTCCCTGGTGCAAGGGTCAAGGATGTCTCGGAGCGGCTGCAGGACATTCTGGGGGGGGAGGGGGGGAAGGTGAACAGCCAGCTGTCGTGGTGCACTTAGGCACCAACGATATAGGTAAAAAAACGGGATGAGGTCCTACAAGCTGAATTTAGGAAGTTAGGAGTTAAACTAAAAAATACGACCTCAAAGGTAGTAATCTCAGGATTGCTACCAGTGCCACGAGCTAGTCAAGTAGGAATGCCAGGATAGACAGGATGAATGCGTGGCTCGAGAGATGGTGCAAGAGGGAGGGATTCAAATTCCTGGGACATTGGAACCGGTTCTGGGGGAGGTGGGATCAGTACAAACCGGACGGTCTGCACCTGGGCAGGACTGGAACCGATGTCCTAGGGGGGGTGTTTGCTAGAGCTGTTGCAGAGAGTTTAAATTAACGTGGCAGGGGGATAGGAACCGATGCAGGAAGTTGGAAGGTAGTAAAACAGGGACAGAAACAAAAGGCAGTAAGGGGGAAAGTGTAAGGCAGGGAAGCCATAGTCAAAAATCAAAAAGGGCAACAGTACAAGGTACAGTGACTGAGGGGAGCTCAGTGAATAGGACCAGGAATACTAAAAGGAATAAAACGCGAAGTGAAAACATTAATGGTAAGCGACGCGGCAGGTTGTTACATGAAGATATGTGTTCAACGACAAGGAAAATTAGGAGAAATGTTAAGAGGAAATATAACTTAGGAGAGGTTACTGATCGAGGTGTTAAGATTCAGAACAGAGGTAAAAAAGCCAACATAAGTGTACTGTACCTGAATGCTCATAGTATTCGGAATAAGATAAATGAGTTGAATCATCGTGAATGACTATGATTTAGTGGCCATTACTGAAACATGGCTAAAGGATGGTCACGACTGGAAGTTAAATATCCGAGGGTATCAAACTATTCGGAAGGACAGAGTGGATGGTAAGGGATGTGGTGCAGCTCTATTATTTAAGGATGACATCCGGGCAACAGTAAGGGATGACATCGGTGCTATGGAGGATAAGGTTGAATCCATTTGGGTGGAAATCAGGAATAGTAAGGCGAAAAAGGCACTGATAGGAGTAGTCTATAGGCCACCAAATAGTAACATGATGGTGGGGCAGGCAATAAACAAAGAAATAACTGATGCATGTAGAAATGGTACAGCAGTTATCATGGGGGATTTTAATCTACATGTCGATTGGTTTAACCAGGTCGGTCAAGGCAGCCTTGAGGAGTTTATAGAACGTATCCGCGATAGTTTGCTAGAACAGTATGTAATGGAACCTACGAGGGAACAAGCGGTCCTAGATCTGGTCCTGTGTAATGAGACAGGATTGATTCAGGATCTCATAGTTAGGGATCCTCTCGGAAGGAGCGATCACAATATGGTGGAATTTAAAATACAGATGGAGGGTGAGAAGGTAAAATCAAGCACTAGTGTTTTGTGCTTAAACAAAGGAGATTACAATGGGATGAGAGAAGAAATAGCTAAGGTAGACTGGGAGCAACGACTTTATGGTGAAACAGTTGAGGAACAGTGGAGAACCTTCCAAGTGATTTTTCACAGTGCTCAGCAAAGGTGTATACCAACAAAAAGGAAGGACGGTAAAAAGAGGGAAAATCGACCATGGATATCTAAGGTAATAAGAGAGAGTATCAAATTGAAGGAAAAAACATACAAAGTAGCAAAGATCAGTGGGAGACTCGAGGACTGGGAAATCTTTAGGGGGCAACAGAAAGCTACTAAAAAAAGCTATAAAGAGTAAGATAGATTATGAGAGTAAACTTGCTCAGAATATAAAAACAGATAGTAAAAGTTTCGACAAATATATAAAACAAAAAAGAGTGGCTAAGGTAAATATTGGTCCTTTAGAGGATGAGAAGGGAGATTTAATAATGGGAGATGAGGAAATGGCTGAGGTACTAAACAGGTTTTCTGGGTCGGTCTTCACAGTGTAAGACACAAATAACATGCCAGTGACTGATGGAAATGAGGCTATGACAGGTGAGGACCTTGAGAGGATTGTTATCACCAAGGAGGTAGTGATGGGCAAGCTAATGGGGCTAAAGGTAGACAAGTCTCCTGGACCTGATGAAATGCATCCCAGAGTGCTAAAAGAGATGGCTAGGGAAATTGCAAATGCACTAGTGATAATTTACCAAAATTCACTCGACTCTGGGGTGGTCCCGGCGGATTGGAAATTAGCAAACGTGACACCACTTTTTTAAAAAGGAAGTAGGCAGAAAGCGGGTAATTATAGGCCAGTGAGCTTAACTTCGGTAGTAGGGAAGATGCTGGAATCTATCATCAAGGAAGAAATAGCGAGGCATATGGATGGAAATTGTCCCATTGGGCAGACGCAGCATGGGTTCATAAAGGGCAGGTCGTGCCTAACTAATTTAGTGGAATTTTTTGAGGACATTAACAGTGCGGTAGATAACGGGGAGCCAATGGATGTGGTATATCTGGATTTCCAGAAAGCATTTGACAAGGTGCCACACAAAAGGTTACTGCATAAGATAAAGATGCATGGCACTAAGGGGAAAGTAGTCGCATGGATAGAGGATTGGTTAATTAATACAAAGCAAAGAGTGGGGATTAATAAGTGTTTCTCTGGTTGGCAATCAGTAGCTAGTGGTGTCCCTCAGGGATCAGTGTTGGGCCCACAACTGTTCATAATTTACATAGATGATTTGGAGTTGGGGACCAAGGGCAATGTGTCCAAGTTTGCAGATGACACTAAGTGGTAAAGCAGAAAGTGCAGAGGATACTGGAAGTCTGCAGAGGGATTTGGATAGGCTAACTGAATGGGCTAGGGTCTGGCAGATGGAATACATTGTTGACAAATGTGAGATTATCCATTTTGGTAGGAATAACGGCAAAAGGGATTATTATTTAAATGATAAAATATTAAAACATGCTGCTGTGCAGAGAGACCTGGATGTGCTAGTGCATGAGTCGCAAAAAGTTGGTTTACAGGTGCAACAGGTGATTAAGAAGGCAAATGGAATTTTGTCCTTCATTGCTAGAGGGATGGAGTTTAAGACTAGGGAAGTTATGCTGCAATTGTATAAGGTGTTAGTGAGGCCACACCTGGAGTATTGTGTTCAGTTTTGGTCTCCTTACTTGAGAAAGGACGTGCTGGCACTGGAGGGTGTGCAGAGGAGATTCACTAGGTTAATCCCAGAGCTGAAGGGGTTGGATTACGAGGAGAGGTTGAGTAGACTGGGACTGTACTCGTTGGAATTTAGAAGGATGAGGGGGGATCTTATAGAAACATATAAGATTATGAAGGGAATAGATAGGATAGATGCGGGCAGGTTGTTTCCACTGGCGGGTGAAAGCAGAACTAGGGGGCATAGCCTCAAAATAAGGGGAAGTAGATTTAGGACTGAGTTTAGGAGGAACTTCTTCACCCAAAGGGTTGTGAATCTATGGAATTCCTTACCCAGTGAAGCAGTATAGGCTCCTTCATTAAATGTTTTTAAGATAAAGATAGATAGTTTTTTGAAGAGTAAAGGGATTAAGGGTTATGCTGTTCGGGCCGGAAAGTGGAGCTGAGTCCACAAAAGATCAGCCATGATCTCATTGAATGGTGGAGCAGGCTCGAGGGGCCAGATGGCCTACTCCTGCTCCTAGTTCTTATGTTCTTATGTCTCAACCTATATCCGTGACCTCTCGTTCTAGATTTCCCCACAAGGGGGAATATTTTGTCCATTTACTTTATCAGTCCCATTTAGTATTTTATATGCTTTGATCAGATCCCCTCTTACCCTTCTAAACTCCAGCAAGTATAAGCCCAAACTGTTTAATCTCACATACGTCAATCCTTTCATCCCTGGGATCAATCTGGATCTCTGAACTGCCTCCAATGCCACCATATCCTTCCTCAAAAAGGAGACCAAAACTGGGCACAATGTGGTCTCACCAAAACCCTGTTCAATTGCAACACGTCTCTACTTTTCTACTCCAGTCCTTTTGCAATAAACGCAAACATTCCATTTGCCTTTTGAGTACCCAATTATTTTTTTCCAATTAGGGGGCAATTTAGCGTGGCCAATCCACCTACACTGCACATCTTTGGGTTGTGGGGTTGAGACCCTCGCAGACACCGGGAGAATGTGCAAACTCCACACGGACAGTGACCCGGAACCGGGATCAAACCCGGGTCCTCAGCACTGTGAGGCAGCAGTGCTAACCACTACACCACAGTGCCTCCCTTCCGTTTGCCTTTTTAATTACATGCTGTACCTGTATACTGACTTTATGCAATTCATGAACAAAGACACCCAGATCCCTCTGCCCAGGTGCATCTTGAATCTGCTTTCCATTCAAATAATTTGCCTTTCAATTTTTTCGGCCAAAATGAAAAACCTCACACAAATCTGAATTAAACTGCATCTGGCAAATTTTGATACAATCTCTTCACCTATCTATATCCATCTTTATCTCCTTTTCACTGCCTGCTTTTCCAACTATTTTAGTATCATCCACATGTCCCTACTTGCAGATCATTTATATAAATTGTAAAAAGTTGAGGTCTGAGGACTGACCCTGCAGCACCCCGCTAGTTACAGTTCGGCAGCCAGAGAAGGACCCATTTATCCGGCCCTCTACTTTCTGTCAGTCAGCTAATCCTCAATCCAATCTAGTACTCTACCACCAATCCCCTGCGATCTCACCTTCTGGATCAGTCTTTTATGCGGCACCTTATCAAATACCTTCTGGAAGTTTAGATATACCACATCCACAGGTCCCCCATTACCTACGTTGCTGATCACGTCCTCAAAGAACTCAAGCAAGTTTCTCAAGCATCACTTGCCCCTCATAAAATCATGCTGATAATAGTGGATTGAACTTTGTCGTTCCAAATGTTCAGTCATTTCCTCCGAAATGATTGATTCCAGCAACTCTCACATCACAGATTTCAAGCTAACCGGTCTATAGGTTCCTACTTTTTGCCTGTCTCCCTTTTTGAATAGGGGCATCAGATTAGTGTGTTTCCAATCCACCAGGACCATTCCAGAATCCAGGAATTCTGAAATGTCATAACCACTATCTCCGCTGCCACCTCCCTTAATACCCGAGGGTACAGGCCATCAGTTCCCGGAGAGTTATCTGCCCTTAATCCCATCAGTTTATTCAATACCGTCTCCCTAGTGATGGTTATTTCACAAAATTCCTCTGCAGTAACTGTGGTTTTTGGAAAAAAATTATTATCTTCTACTGTGAAAACAGAGGCAAATTATTGGTTCAGTGCCTCCATCGTGACCTCCCCGCTTTTGTAATCTATGTCTCGACTGATAAAAGCGAGTGTCTCATATGCCTTTTCACCACCATATTAACCTGCCCTTCTGCCTTCAGAGATCTATGGACAAACATTCCAAGGTCCCTTTGTTCTTCGGTACCTCCCAGCGTCAGGCCTTTCATTGTATACTTCCTTGTTAAATTATTTCTTCCAAAGTGTATCACCTCACACTTTTCAGGATGAAATTCCATCTGCCACTTATCCACCTTTATGACCATCCCGTCTATATCTTCCTGTAACCCAAGACACTCAACCTCATTGTTAACCACCCGGTCAATCTTTGTGTCATCCACAAACTTACTGGTCATAACCCCCACATAGTCATCTATGCCATTTATATAAATGACAAACGATAAGGGCACAGCACAGATCCCTGTGGTACACCACTGGTTGCTGGCTTCCAGACACTAAAGCAGCAGTCTATCATCATTTTCAGTCTCCTACCACTAAGCCAATTATAAATTCACCTTATTAAATCACCCTGTATCCCATGTGCATTTGCCTTCTTAATAAGTCTCCCATGTGGTACCTTGTCAAAAGCTTTGCTGAAATTAATGTCAACTACATTAATGTCAACCCTCAACTATACACTTGGTTACATGCTCAGAAAATTCAATCAAATTTGAATCCATGACTCTTCCTGCGCTCTTTTGAATCTCCCGGCTTCTCTCATGCTGTTAAATCTCCAGCTCCTCTCGCACTCTTTTAAACCGCCGGCTCCCCCCGTGCTCTTCGGATCAACATTTTAAAGGCATTTTACTGAGGTGTGGGAAACCCATTGGAGTTCAAAATGGATAGGTATAACAGGAGCATGAGACTGTATGCGGTGAATTTTGATTGATGGATGGTTGTTGTGGAAAGGATGGTTAGTAAACTGGTATGGAAGGGGAATTTCACTGTGGTAAAGGAGTGACTAAGGATTTTGACTGTAGTAGGGATAAATGGAAGTGAGGCAGATAATGTTGCAGAGATGAAGATGCAGGTTTAGGATTGGAGCTGACCTCGAGAGGAAGTACAGTTCTGAGCTCAACAACGTGCTTCTGTGTACATCCTTTACAATGTTAATGTTAGTTGATTCCCTGTAATTCTGACTGGTCCCCAGATGAGGTTCCCCAAATTTGTTAATCTTGGCGAGATCCTAATTATAATCATGATCTTTATTAGTGTCCCAAGTAAGTTTACATTAATACTGCAATGAAGTTACTGTGGAAAGCCCCTAGTTGCCACACTCTGTCTCCTGTTGGGGTACACCGAGGGGGAATTCAGAATGTCCAATTCACCTAATAAGCACGTCTTTCGGTACTTGTGGGAGGAAACCGGAGCACCCGGAGGAAACCCACGCAGACACAGGGAGAACGTGCAGACTCCACACAGTGACCCAAACCGGGAACGAACCCAGGACCCTGGCACTGTGAAACAACAATGTTAACGATTGTGCTACTGTACCACCCCCCGTAGTTTGTTATAGTTTGTTACCATCCGGCTGGGATTCCCACAAATTATTTTGTCCCGGGTGAGGAAGAATGAACTGGCTCCCATTCTTTATTCAGCACCGCTTCCCCCCCCCCCCCCCCCCCCCCCCCCGCCTCCCCCAACCTTGCTGGTCGCAACAAGATTAATCTAAAAAGGATCCCTCCCTTCATCGATAGCCTTTTCCAGTCCCAATATGTATATTTTAAAAGGAAGTATACAATGAAAGGTCTGACACTGGGAAATTCCAAAGAACAAAGGGACCTTGGAGTGTTTGGCCATGGATCTCTGAAGGCAGATGGGCAGGTTAATAGGGTGGTTGAAAAGGCATTTGGGACACTCGCTTTTATCAATCGAGGCATAGATTACAAAAGCAGCCAGGTCATGATGGAGGCACTGAACCTATTTAACCAGGCTTTCGTGGGTAGAGTGAATTTATGAAATGAAAAAAAAAATGAAATGAAAATTGCTTATTGTCATAAGTAGGCTTCAAATGAAGTTACTGTGAAAAGCCCCTAGTCGCCACATTCCGGCGCCTGTTCGGGAAGACTGGTACGGGAATTGAACCGTGCTGCTGGCCTGCCTTGGTCTGCTTTCAAAGCCAGCGATTTAGCCCTGTGCTAAACCAGCCCCTTTAACTACTAAAAGCAAGAAAATGGTAAACACATACATATACATTCATACAGGTTAGAAGTGAAAATTGAGTCCAAAGTGTGGAAGTAAAAAATGATATACAAAACAGTCCTTGACGCATGAGGAGTAGGTGATTGAGCATTGCGGTCGTTATGATTAGAGATTCCAATAGTGCTGACTTCAGCAGGCGAGTGGTCAGTTTTGAGATTCTGGTGTTCTGCAGCTTGCCAGAGAAGCTTCCCTGTTTCCATTATAGCTGTGGTCTTTTGTGTCTTGGTCTACTTCAACAATCAGAGAGAGAGATACAAATATAGCTGCAAAAAACTTTTGCTGAGGTGCAGCTGCTGGCTGGCTTCTTCTTCTGTGTCACACATATTCTAACATCCCAGCACTGGTTCATACACATTCGGGGCAGCTTTTCAGCTGGCTTTCATTCCAGTCTTTGTATATTCCTGGAACGCAAAATCCACAAATCCATCTGGACATTATTGACAGGATATTTCTCCCATTATGTCCCATTGTCTCCACGAGAGATGGCAATTAATTTCAGTAGTCTTTATAAATATCTGTGTCTGGAAACAGGGTGGGGTTCCATTGTCTCTGAGAATATCACTCACCATCAATTCAGTCAGCAACTGACTTTACATCCTCACCTATCTTTGGCTTCTATGTCCATTTTTAAAAACTAACAGTTCTTATTTAATGTTCAATGTTTCCGGACATAATTCAATGTTTTTCTGTCATTATTATAATACACTCTTGCCTTGAAATCTCCTGGTGAGAGAAATCAAATTTGTGCTTTGAGCCAAATATAACTTGTCTTCAGAATGGAAGAACATCAAAACGTTAACTCTGTCCCTCTCTCCACAAATGCTGCCAGATCTGCTGAGTATTTACAGCAATTTCTGTTTTTTGTATCACATTTCCAGTATTTTGCTTTTATTAGATCTCCTGTCAAGAACCTGCTTAAAACCTTTATTAATTCCCACCCTCACCCCAATCCTCCTTAAATCAGTTTCTTCTTTTTCTGTCTGCATTGTGTTCATAGAATTTACAGTGCAGAAGGAGGCCATTCGGCCCATCGAGTCTGCACCGAGTCAACACCTCCATCCTATCCCCATAACCCAGTAACCCCACCCAACACTAAGGGCAATTTATCATGGTCAATCCACCTAACCTGCACATCTTTGGTCTGTGGGAGGAAACCGGAGCACCCGGAGGAAACCCACGCACACACGGGGAGGATGTGCAGACTCCGCACAGACAGTGACCCAAGCCAGAATCGAACCTGGGAACCTGGAGCTGTGAAGCAATTGTGCTATCCACAATGCTACCGTGCTGCAGGTCTTGTTTCTCAATGAATGATGTTTAGAGAAATTCTTGTGTGTGAGGATTATTACAGGAATACAAGCTGTTGAGAGGTACTAGTTTTCAAGAAATCTAGCAAAACTAGTACTTTTTGCATATTCCTTATTAGTCGCCAAATGAATTAGAGTGAAATTATCCATTCTATCCAAGGGCAACGAGGTGTTGCATTGTGGATCAATGCTACATTGCCATATAACAAATGGATTTTGAGTCAAAGTGTAGATCTCTGCCAGTTTTAAAGAGAGAACTAGCTGGCAAATTGCAGCAGGAAGACCAGAATATGTCTTATAAAGTTTATGAACGGAATAAAGCATTACTTGCAAATGAAATACACATTTTTCACAATAAATTGTCAGGAAGAAATTGGTATTACATTGAATATATATTTACACTTAGTTCTCGGTTCTGTATTTTTCCCTGAAAATAGTTGTTTATTGATGAAAACAATGGACAGTGCAACTAATGAGAGAAATAAATAAAATAAACATAAAATAATATTTAAAATAGTTCTCAGAAATGCGTAACAGGACTTTTCCAGTTACTTGTTTGCAGTCTTGAGTGTGTAAATGTTGAGCCAATCCTGACATCAAACATTTGGTGCCAAGGATTGCAGCTGAATGTGGTAAATATTATTTGAAGTTCTGTGGGGGATAAATCGGAAAGAATATATTTTCTACTCCATGTTACAATACTGTTAAGCACACAAATGAAACTAGTGAGACCTATCCAATCCCAGCATTAATTCCTGGCTATGCATACCCTTTAGTGGAATATCAGTGAACATGAATGGAGTGTTCTGCTTCCTTATTTATCGATGCACGGTGTTCAAAATATCGCAGATTAAATATTTATTGCTAGATATGACAACCTTGAAAAATATTTCTGCATGGTCAGTTTAGTTTTTCGGTTCATAAGAAAAGCAGACACTAACATTGCTTTATCTTTATTCATTCACGGTGTGTGGGAATTGCTGGCAAGGTCTTTTGTTGCCTAGCCCTAATTACCCTTGAGAAGGAGATAGTGAGAAGTCCATGTGGTGAAGTTACTCCCACAGCGCTGTTAGGTAGAATGTTTCAGGATTTTGACCCAGAAGCAACAAATTTCCAAGTCAGGATAATGTGTGCCAAGGAGGGCAACTTGGAGATGGTGATGTTCCCATGCACCTGCTGCCCCTATCCATCTGAGTGGTAGAGGTTGTGGGTTTGGGAGGTGTGGTAGTCGGTATTAGGGGTATTACGGTACCTAGGTCGAGGCTGGAAGATCATTGGTGTGGGAGGTACCAGAGGCAGGAAGATCATTGGTGAAGCCTGCCTGCTGGTTCCACCCAGTAAGGTGGAGTTTAAGAGTCTGTGTCTCCCTAGCAGCTGCATTCTGTACCTGCGCTGCTGGGGGAAACATCTAGTCCAATAAAGCCTTCAATTGTCATCCAATCTCGCTTCTGGAGTCATTGATCGAGCATCAATTTATTGGGACTAGATTTTAAAGAATGAAGCTCCGAATCAAGCCGGAGTGTCTGCAACTCAGCCCCCATATGGCAAACGCAGCGGCAACCTTCAAACACTGGCTGGCGTGCTTCATTGGGTACCTCAGGACGGCCAAGACTGCACCCACGGAGGACCAGAAGATGCAAGTTCTCCACTCGAGGGTGAGCCCAGAGATCTACACCCTCATCAAGGATGCGGACGATTTCGAGGCCCGATGGCCCTGTTGAAAGTACACTACATTCGCCCAGTAAACCAGGTTTATGCCCGACATCTGCTAGCGACAAGGCGACAAATCCCGGGGATATCACTGGATGAATTCTACCGCGCGCTCCTGGTACTAGGTAGGAACTGTGACTGCCCGCAAGTTTCAGCCAGCGACCACACAGAACTTTTAATCCTGGACGCATTTGTTGCAGGTATGCTGTCCTCCCAAATCCGTCAGCGGCTGCTGGAGAAAGAGACACTAGGCCTCATGGAGGCACGGACCCTTGCTAGCTCCCTGGATGTGGCCTCCCAAACGGCCGCACGTACGTCCCCGACCACGCGGCAGCCCCTTGGGCAGCATGGAACCCACCCGCGGCCGACCCCGATGCATCCCTCATCAAGTTTGTGCCGTGCTGCTACCAGGCAAACCCGGGGGGCCCCGGTTATTTTTGCGGGCAAGCCAAGCACCCCCGGCAGCGCTGCCCGGCCCGCTCCTCCACCTGCAAAGGTTGTGGTAAAAAGGGCCATTTCGTGGCGGTATGGGGCGGTCGCCGCTGTCTCCGGGGGCGAACCGGGGCCGCCACCACAACTCTCTCCACGGGCCACGTGCGGGCCGCAGGCGCCGCCATCTTCATTTTCCCGAGCCACGTGCGGGCCCCGGGCTCCGCCATCTTATTCCCCAGGGACCACGTGCGATGCGTGGGCGCCGGCAGCTTGCCCACCCCCAGCCATGTGCGACCCGTGGGCGCCATCTTGGCTGGAGTCTCAGGACCCCGATTCGGATGGCCACACACCGCCCGAGGAAAATCTTCAACTTTTACCACGACTCGCCTCGGTGACCCTGAACCAGTCTCGGCCCCTCGACCACGACCACGACCGTGCTCATCGACGGGCGCAAAACATCCTGCCTGATCGACTCCGGAGCACAGAGGGCTTCATACACCCCAACACGGTAAGGCGCTGTTCTCTTCCCATACACCCAGTTAACCAAAGAATCTCCCTGGCCTCCGGGTCTCACTCTGTAGTGATCAAGGGGTTCTGCGTAGCGAACCTCATGGTCCAGGGAAGAGAATTGAAAAATTTCCGACTTTACGTCCTCCCTCACCTCTGCGCTGCCACGCTCCTGGGATTGGACTTCCAATGCAACCTCCAGAGCTTAACCTTTAAATTCGGCGGCCCTATACCCCCCTCACTGTCTGCAGCCTCACGACCCTGAAGGTCGACCCGCCTTCCCTTTTTGCGAACCTCACCCCGGATTGCAAACCCGTCGCCACCAGGAGCAGACGGTACAGTGCCCAGGACCGGACCTTCATTAGGTCGGAAGCCCAGCGGCTACTGAAGGAAGGTATTATCGAGGCTAGCAACAGCCCCGGGAGAGCTCAAGTAGTGGTTGTAAAAACCGGGGAGAAGCACAGGATGGTCATCGATTAGAGCCAGACCATCAACAGGTCTAGGCAACTCGACGTGGACCCTCTCCCCCGCATATCTGATTTGGTCAATCAGTTTGCACAATACAAGGTCTTTTCCACGGTGGACCTCAAATCCGCCTACCACCAGCTGCCCATCCGCCCGGCCACCGCAAGTACATTGCATTCGAAGTAGATGGGCGGCTCTACCACTTCTGAAGGGTTCCCTTCGGTGTCACAAATGGAGTCTCGGTCTTCCAACGGGGATGGACCGAATAGTTGACCGGTACAGTTTGCGAGCCACATTTCCGTACCTCGACAACGTCGCCATCTGCAGCCACGACCAGCAGGACCACGACACCAACCTCCGCAAATTCCTCCATACCGCAAAAACCCTTAACTTAACCGACAACAAGGACAAATGCGTGTTCAGCGCCAACCGTCTAGCCATCCTCGGCTACGTAGTGCATGATGGAGTCATAGGCCCAGAAACCGAACGCATGCGCCCCCTCATGGAGTTTCCCCTCCCCCACTGCTCCAAGGCCCTGAAACGCTGCCTGGGTTTTTTTCATATTACGCCCAGTGGGTCCACAATTATGCAGACAGGGCCCGCCCACTAATCCAATCCTCGGTTTTCCGCCTGTCGGCAGATGCCCGCCAGGCCTTCAGCCGCATAAAGCTGGACATCGCAAAGGTCACGATGCACGCAATCGATGAATCCCTTCCCTTCCAAGTCGAGAGCGACGCGTCCGACGTAGCTCTGGCGGCTACCCTCAACCAAGCAGGCAGGCCCGTGGCCTTCTTCTCACGCACCCTCCATGCTTCAGAAATCCGTCATTCCTCCGTTGAAAAGGAGGCCCAGGCCATGGTAGAAGCTGTGCGGCACTGGAGGCATTACCTGGCCGGCAGGAGATTCACGCTCCTCACTGACCAACGGTCGGTAGCTTTCATGTTCGATAATGCACAGCGGGGCAAGATAAAGAACGACAAGATCTTACGGTGGAGGATCAAGCTCATCACCTACATCTATGAGATCTTGTATCGTCCCGGGAAGCTAAACGAGCCTCCTGATGCCCTATCCACATGTGCCAACGCACAAGTGGACCGACTCCGGGCCCTCCATGAGGACCTCTGCCACCCGGGGTCACTTGATTCTTCCATTTTATCAAGACCCGCAACTTGCCCTCCTCCCTCGAGGTCTGGACCACCAACAGGAACTGCCAAATCTGCGCGGAGTGCAAGCCGCACTTCTACAGGCCAGAGAAAGCGCACCTGATATAGGCCTCCCGTGCCTTTGAACGCCTCAGTATGGACGTCAAAGGGCCCCTCCCCTCCACCGACCGCAACACGTACTTCCTGAACGTGATTGACGAGTACTCCCAGTTCCCATTCGCCATCCCCTGCCCCGACATGACCGCAGCCACCGTCATAAAAGCCCTCCACAGTATCTTTACCCTGTTCGGCTTCCCCGCCTACAGACACAGCGATAGGGGGTCCTCCTTCATGAGCGACGAACTGCGTCAATTCCTGCTCAGCAAGGGCATCGCCTCGAGCAGGACGACCAGTTATAACCCCTGGGGAAACGGACAGGTAGAGAGGGAGAACGGAATGGTCTGGAAGACCGTCCTACTGGCCCTACGGTCCAGGAATCCCCCAGTCTCCCGCTGGCAGGAGGTCCTTCCCAATGCACTCCACTCCATCCCATCACTGCTGTGTACCACGACAAACGAAACACCTCATGAACATCTCCTTGCCTTCCCTAGGAAGTCCTCCTCCGGGACCTCGCTCCCAACCTGGCTGGCAGCTCCTGGACCCATTCTGGTCCGCAAACACGTGCGGGCGCACAAGTCAGACCCATTGGTAGAGGGGGTCCACCTCCTTCAAGCTAACCCTCAGTACGCCTACGTGGCGTACCCCGACGGCCGGCAGGATACAGTCTCCCTACGGGACTTGGCGCCCGCTGGATCCCCCCCCACACCCCCACCAACCTCACCCTCCCTCCCACCGGCGGACCCCACAACTGCCCCCTTCCCAGGTGGATCGGTTCTTCCACTGGTCCCACCCAGGGGTGATGAAGCTACCGAAGAAGCCAAAGTCACGCTCCCGGAGTCACGGATGCCCGAGCAGGCGCTTGCATCACCGCCGAAACTGCGACGATCACAGAGGATGACCAGGGCCCCCGATCGGCTAATTGCTTCATTCTGATATGTACATGTAAAATGAATACTGTAAATAGTTGTGACATGTAATAAGGCAAAACACTGTAACACCGACAGGTACCACCATAACCTCTACCACTGTATGACGCGAGATCGCCACCCCCGCCGGACTCTTTTTTAAACAAGGGGTGAATGTGGTAGTCGGTATTAGGGGTATTACGGTATCTAGGTTGAGGCTGTAAGATCATTGGTGTGGGAGGTACCTGAGACAGGAAGATCATTGGTGAAGCCTGCCTGCTGGTTCCGCCCAGTATGGCGGAGTATGAGAGTCTGTGTCTCCCTAGAGCTGCATTCTGTCCCTGCGCTGCTGGGGGAAACATCTAGTCCAATAAAGCCTTCGATTGTCATCCAATCTTGCTTCTGGAGTCATGGATCGAGCATCAGGAGGTACTGTCAAAGAAACCTTAGTTTCTGCCATTCATCTTGTAGATGATACACACTGCAGCCACAATGTACCAGTGATAGAGAGATTGAATGTTTACGGTGCTAATCAAGTGGGCTTCTTTACGCTGGATGGTGCTGCACCACTTGAGTGTTGTTGGAGTAGCACTCATCTAGGCAAAATATTCCATCACACTTCTGACTTGTATTTTGTAGCTGGAGCCAAGAGATGAGTAAGTCAGCTGACGCCTGATGACCCCAGCTTCCCCCGCTGTCCCATTGACCTCCCGCGTGGGAGTCTCCCAATCCATATGCATTCCTTCGTTCCCCTTCCCGCCTTTCTTCCCACGCGCGGGAAAAAAAAACTGCGCTTTCCAAAGCCCGCTCCGCCCCCTCTGGCGCAGCTCCTGACGCGGCCTTGTCTCTCTCCCCCAGCCCATGTAACATTTCCTGCGCGTGATTGACCCCCTATATACAACAACCATCACACATCAAACCTCAAACATCCCCCCCTCCCCTCACAAACCCTCAGTTAGAGTCCAACTTTTCGGCTTGTACAAAGGTCCACGCCTCTTCAGGCGTTTCGAAGTAATAGTGTTGGCCCTTGTATGTGACCCACAGTCGCACTGGCTGCAGCATTCCGAATTTCACTTCTTTCCGGTACAACGCCGCTTTGGCCCGGTTGAAACCCGCTCTCCGCTTTGCAACCTCCGTTCTCCAGTCCGGGTATATTCGGATCTCTGCATTGTCCCACTTACTGCTCCGCTCCTTCTTGGCCCATCTCAGGACCCACTCTCTGTCCGTGAACCGGTGGAACCTCACCACCATCGCCCTTGGTGGCTCATTTGCCTGGGGCTTCTTCGCCAGCACCCGATGTGCCCCGTCCAACTCCAGCGGCCTCGAAGAGGCTTTCGTGCACATCATCGCCTCGAGCATCGTGCTCGCGTATGCCCCGGCATCAGCCCCCTCCACTCCCTCAGGGAGACCCAGGATTCGCAGATTCTTTCTCCTCGACCTGTTCTCCAGGTCTTCGAGTCTTCCCGCCCACCTCTTGTGTAGCGCCTCGTTCTGCTCCACTCTCACCGCCAGGCCCACGAGCTCGTCCTCGTTCCGACTGACTCTTTTCTGCACCTCCTGGATCTTAGCTTTGTGGGCCTTCTGCGTGATCCCGAGTCCTTCAATTGCCGAAAGCATAGACGCCAACATCTCTTTGCGCATCTCCTCGCGCTGCTCCTCGAAGCAGCGCTTGATGAACTCCTGCAGCTCCCCTTTGTCCCTGGCCGCCGCCATTTTGTTTTCTTTCCCTCGCTTCTCCCGTTGCTCCAGTGCCGCTCCTTTGGCCGTTACACTTCTGGTCCGTTTCATAGAAGTTGGCAGTGTTTGCTTCACCAGTCTGCCCCAAAAAGTCTATGGAAACTCCTGAAAAAGGTCTTGAGAGTCGGCTCCAGACGGGAGCTGCCGAATGCGCGGCCTACTCCTCCATGGCCGCCACCAGAAGCCTCGTCTCTGCTTCTTCAATGGCTCTGGTAGATCTTTTCACAGTTGTTCCCTCTGCTGCTAGAATTCACCTTTGATAGAGTCAAGCCAGATTGCAGCTTTAAGCTTGCCCTTCCCCCGCCTGCATGCTGGAAGAGGCCCTCGTCTACTGCTGCAGCTCAAGCTAAATCTTTCACTGTTTCTGCCGGGTCTGGTAGCCAAAAGACACAACACTCCTGGGGGACACTGCCAGGGGAATGCTGCAGCCTTCTTCCCACACCGGGAAATGTCAAACAAATGCCGTGGGGGCCCTGTAAAAGAGCCCAAAAGTCCGTTCCAAGCGGGAGCTGCCGAATATGCGACCTAGCTCTGCATAGCCGCACCCGGAAGTCACGTAAAGCAAAATCAACCTGTGATGGAGTGTGTGCGGATTTCAGATAATGCGCAGGAGGCAAGTTACCTGGCGGCTGAGTTCAAAGCGAAATCGAAGAAGCCATTACTGAAACCCTCATTCTGCTGGCATGCAAAAGTATTGAGAGAGTAAAGTTGGGATCTGATGCTTCCAAAGAAATCGACAAAGTTCCTCCTACTGACAGTATAACCAAACCAGTCTTGATGAAATATCAGTTGGTTTTGAACAGGTGCTTCAACAGAACTGAGAAATCAGTGAAAAATTTGCCTTGCAGATTGACAAATGCACAGATATTAGCAGATACTGCCAGCTCTTAGCCAATGTTAGGCATAGAATCATAGAATCACTACAGCGCAGAAGGCCCGTCGAGTCTGCACCAACCCTCTGAAAAGAGCACCCTACCTAGGCCCACGACCCTTATCCCCGTAACCCAATAACCCACCCAACCTTTTAGACGCAAAGGGGCAATTTAACATGGCCAATCCATATAACCTGCACATCTTTGGTTCAAATTAGCCTGCTAACCCGGGGAAAGGGGACAACGTTGACAGAGCGGAAGGTCCAATCCCAACCTATAGTTATAATAGGACTAGACAGGGAGATGTAGGAAGGATGTCCCCGGTGCTGGGGGGTGCACAGAACCAGGGGTCACGATCTGAGGATACGGGGTGGCCCATTTAGAGTCGAGGCGAGGATAAATGTCTTCACAGAGAGTGGTCGGCCTGTGGAATTCGCTACCACAGGAAGTAGTTGAGGCCAAAATAGTTTTCAAGAAGCAATTAGATATAGCACTTGGGGCGAAGGGGATTAAAGGATATGGGGTGGGGTATGATGATAGAATTTACAGTGCAGAAGGAGGCCATTCGGCCCATTGAGTCTGCACCGGCCCTTGGAAAGAGCACCTTACTTAAGCTTAAGCCCGTGCCTCCACCCTATCCCCACCGAGCCTTTGCCTACTATGGGGCAATTTAGCATGGAATATCCACCTAACCGGCACATCTTTGGACTGTGGGAGGAAACCGGAGCACCCTGAGGAAACCCATGCAGACATGGGAAGAAGGTGCAAACTCCACACAGCCAGTGACCCGAGGCCGGAATTGAGCCTGGGATCCTGGAGCTGTGAGGTGGCAGTGTGCCGCCCAAAGGAGAGTACTTCCGAAGTATTCAATTTTTTTTTTTAATAAACATTTTATTGAGCTTTTTTTTTGGCGTTGCAACAGCAGCAATATAAACAATGTACATGAAAATATAAACATAGTGCACTACCACCTCTCTCCCCAACAGGTCCCACCATTAATTAACCCCCTAAGAAGTCGATGGTTACCACCTCCGGGCGAACCCTCACAGTGACCCTTGATGCACGATCAATTGCACAAAGACGTGAGTTGAATACAACTGAGGCTTTATTACACTAAGATGTGTGGCCTCCTACAGCAGCTGGCGAAATGCCTGCTGTACAGGGAGCACACATATTTATACTCCGCCTACTGGGCAGAGCCAGCAGACAGCGACTATCCCCATACCTGTAGTACAGGGCTTTACCACACGTCTCCTAATATATACAACAGTGGTGATTACCACATTCACCCCATTAAAATTGAGTCCGGCGGGGGTGGTGGAGAACTGTATACAGAACAAGTTTTAATATAGAGGCAAAAATAATTTGGAGTCCAGTACATGGTGCTTTAACAGTCCCGAACCAATTACATGTTTAGCTGGTCCAGGGCCTTGATCTGATGTTGGGAGCGACGCAGTGGTGGCGGCGATTCCGGTGGCGGTTTGGTCCTCGGTGACTCCGGGAGCATGCCGAAATCCTCCTCACCCTCGGGCGTGGGCAGGGGGAGGACTGATGGTCCCAGGAGAGTTGCTGCTGGGTGCGCCAGGGGAGGGGAGGGTGGCGCTGGGACGGAGGGATGTGTGTGTGGAACCTGCTGGTGCCAGGTCCCTGAGGGAGACAGTATCCTGCGGCCGTCGGGGTACACTACGTAGGCATACTGGGGTTAGCGTGGAGTAACTGCACCCTTTCAACTAACGGGTCCGCCTTGTGGAGTCGTACGTGCTTACGGAGGAGTACGGGTCCTGGAGCTGCGAGCCAAGTCCGGAGCGACACCGCGGATGCGGACTTCCTGGGGAAGGCGAAGAGACGTTCATGGGGTGTGTTGTTAGTCGCAGTACATAGGAGCGACCGAATGGAGTGTAGGGCATCGGGGAGGTCCTCCTGCCAGCGGGAGGCCGGAAGATTTCTGGACCGTAGGGCCAGCTGGACAGCCCTCCACACCGTCCCATTCTCACTCTCCACCTGCCCGTTTCCCCGGGGCTTTTAGCTGGTCGTCCTGCTGGAGACGATACCCCTGCTGAGCAGGAAATGACGCAGCTCATCACTCATGAATGAGGATCCCCTGTCGCTGTGTATGTAGGCGGGGAAGCCGAACAGAGCGAAGATGGTGTTGAGGGCTCTGATTACGGTGGCAGACGTCACGGAGCATGGGATGGCGAAGGGGAATCTGGAGTATTCATCGACCACACTGAGGAAATACGCGTTACGGTCGGTGGAGGGGAGGGGCCCTTTGAAATCCACGCTGAGGCTTTCAAAGGGGTGGGAGGCCTTCACCAGGCGCGCGCGGTCCAGATGGTAGAAGTGCGACTTGCACTCCGCACAGACCTGGCAGTCTCTGGTGACTGCACGTACTTCCTCGGCAGAGTAGGGCAGATTGCGGGCCTTGATGAAATGGTAGAACCGTGTGACTCCCGGGTGACAAAGGTTGTCGAGTCCGGAAACGGTCCACCTGTGCGCTGGCACATGTACCTCGGGATAGGGCATCGGGGGGCTCGTTGAGCTTACCGGGGCGATACAAAATCTCGTGGTTGTAGGTGAAGAGCTCGATCCTCCACTGCAAGATTTTATCGTTTTTGACCTTGCCCCGCTGTGTGTTGTTAAATATGAAGGCTACCGACGGTTGGTCAGTGAGGAGAGTGAATCTCCTGCCGGCCAGGTAATGCCTCCAATGCCGCACAGCTTCAACGATGGCCTGGGCCTTTTTTTCGACAGAGGAGTGTCGAATTTCGGAGGCATGAACGGTTTGTGAAAAGAATGCCATGGGCCTGCCTGCCTGGTTGAGGGTGGCGGCTAGAGCGACGTCTGATGCGTCACTCTCCACTTGAAAGGGTAACGTCCCGTCGACTGTGTGCACCGCAGCCTTGGCGATGTCGGCCCTAATACGGTTGAAGGCCTGTTAAGCCTCGGCCGTCAGGGGGAAAAGAGTGGATTGGATGAGTGGGTGGGTCTTGTCCGCATAGTTTGGGACCCACTGGGCGTAGTAAGAAAAGAACCCCAGGCAGCGTTTGAGGGCCTGGGGGCAGTGGGGAAGGGGGAGTTCCATGAGGGGCGCATGCGGTCGGGGTCGGGACCACATAGCCGAGGATGGCTAAGCGGTTTGTGTTCAATACGCACTTCTCCTTGTTATAGGTGAGGTTTAGGAGAGTGGCGGTGTGGAGAAATTTGGCAAGGTTGGCATCATGGTCCTGCTGATCGTGGCCGCAGATGGTGACATTGTCCAGATACGGGAAAGTGGCCCGCAGCCCGTACTGGTCGACCATTCGGTCCATCACCCTTTGGAAGACCTAGGCCCCATTGGTGACGCCGAAGGGAACCCTAAGAAAATGGGAGAGGCGGCCATCTGCCTCGAAGGCAGTGTATGGGCGGTCCGCCTTACGGATCGGGAGCTGGTGGTAGGCGGATTTTAGGTCTACAGTTGAGAAGACCCGGGACTGTGCAATCTGATTGACCATATCAGATATGCATGGGAAGGGGTACGCGTCGAGCTGCGTGTACCGATTGATGGTCTGGCTGTAGTCCACGACCATTCGGTGTTTCTCCCCAGTTTTCACCACTACCACTTGGGCTCTCCAGGGGCTGTTGCTGGCCTTGATGATGCCTTCCCGAAGCAGTCGCTGGACCTCGGACCTGATGAAGGTCCTGTCCTGGGTGTTGTACCGTCTGCTCCTGGTGGCGACGGGTTTGGAATCCAGGGTTAGGTTTGCGAATAGGGAAGGTGGGTCGACCTTTATGGTCGCGAGGCCGCACACAGTAAGGGGTGGTAGGGGCCCATCGGATTTCAATGTTAGGCTCTGGAGGTTACACTGGAAGGCTAGGCCAAGTAGCAGGGCAGCGCGGAGGTTGGGGAGGACGTAGAGGCATAAGCCGCTGAATTCTACACCCTGGATCGTGAGCGTGGCTATACAGTACCCGCGGGTCGCCACGGAGTGGGACCCGGAGGCCAGGGAGATTCTCTGATTGGCAGGGTGTACCGCGAGGGAGCAGCGCCTTACCATATCGGGATGGATGAAGATTTCGGTGCTCCCGGACTCTAGCAGACAGGAGGTCTCGTGCCCATCGATCTTCACGCTTGTCGAGGCAGTGGCTAGATTGTGCGGGCGAGACTGGTCAATCATGACCGAGGTGAGTGGCGGCTGGTCGTCGCTGGTGTCAGACGATGGGGTGCCCGCGGGGCACGGGACCTTGTACAATGTTGGTGCCCATGTGCCTTGGGGGAGAGAAGATGGCAGCGCCTGAAGATCCTGAGGTGGACAAGATGGTGGGGCCCACGGGCCGCACGTGGCGGGGGGTTGAAATAGGTGGCGGTGCCCATGGACCGCATGTGGTCCGAGGAGTGGAAGATGGCCGCGCCCACTGGCCGCGCGTAGTCCGAGGAGGGGAAGATGGCGGCGCCCACTGTCTGTACGTGAGGGGGGGTCGGGGCAATCGCGGCGACTGAGCAGGCCTGGCACACCACGGCTAAGTGCCCCTTCTTGCCGCAGGCTTTGCAAAGGGCGCTGCGGGCCGGGCAGCGTTGGCGGGGGTGTTTTTGCTGTCCAAGAAGTAACATCTGGGGCCCCCGTGGTTGGCTGGCTGGCGCATGGCACAGACGTAGGATTGGCTGAGTGGGGTCCCCGGTGGGGAGGCCGTCTGCGGAGTCCATGATGCGTAGGAGGAGTGGGCAGCGCGGCCGGGGGTGTAGGCCTGGATATTGCGCAAGGCAATTGTCATTGATAGCGCCAGCTTTTTGGTTTCCGCGAGGTCGAGCGTCGCCCCCTCTAAATGTCGCTGGCGGATGTGGTCTGACCCTATCCCCGTGACGAAAGCGTCCCGCATGAGGAGGTTCGAATGTTCCGTGGCCATGACGGCCTGACAGTCACAGTCTCTGACCAGGGGAAATAAAGCACGCGGAAATCTTCTACGGACTCATCAGGGAGCTGACTATGAGTAGAGAGTATGTGTCTGGAGAAGAGCGTGTTCGTCCGCCGAGCGTAGTTTTCTTTCAGTAGCGCCATGGCTTCATTATAGGTCAGCGCGTCCTGGATAAGCGGAAAAACGTTGGAGCTCAGCCGCGAGTAGAGGATCTGGATCTTCTGAGCTTCCGGAATTGGGTCTGATGCAGACCTGATGTAAGCTTCGAAACAAGCTAGCCAATGTTCAAAGTCCTTTTTGGCGTTGCTTGATTGCGGATCCAGCTGCAGGCGATCCGGCTTGATGCGTAGGTCCATCTTCTGAAAACTTGAGTGTAATAAATTGATGCACAATCAATTGCACAAAGACGAGAGTTGAATACAACTGAGGCTTTATTACAATGAGATATGTGGCCTCCTACAGCAGAATGCGAAATGCCTGCTGTACGGGGAGTACACATATTTATACTCCGCCTACTGGGCGGAGCCAGCAGGCAGGGACTACACCCGTACCTGTAGTACAGGGCCTTACCACACATCTCCTAATATATACAACAGTGGTGATTCCCACAACCTTCTCAAGGTGAACTTAATTTTCTCCAGACAGAGAAAGCTAGCCATGTCCGATAGCCAGGTCTCCGACTTTGGGGGCTTTGAATCCCTCCATGCTAGTAATTTCCGCCTCCGGGCTATCAGGGGAGCAAAGGCCAGAACGTCCGCCTCTTTCTCCTCCTGGATTCCCGGATCATGCGACACCCCGAAAATCGCCACCTCTGGACTCAATGCCACCCTTGTTTTTAATACCTTGGACATGGCGTCAGCAAACCCCTGCCAAAATCCCCTCAGCTTTGGACATGTCCAGAACATGTGGAGATGGTTGGCTGGTCCTCCCACACATTTTTCCGCACATATCTTCCACCCCCAAGAATCTGCTCATCCGGGCCACTGTCATGTGAGCCCGGTGAACGACCTTGAATTGAATCAAGTTGCGGTCGCGTTGACTCTACTCAACGCGTCCACCCAAAGTCCCTCCTCTATCACTCCCCGCCCCCCCCCCCCCCCCCCAGCTCCTCTTCCCACTTTCGCTTCAGCTCCTCGGTCTGCGTCTCCTCTGATCCCATAAGTTCCTTATAAATGTCAGAAACGCTCCCCTCACCTATCCATCCTCTGGTAACTACCCTGTCCTGAATCCTCCTTAGCGCCAGGAGTGGGAAGGTTGGTACCTGTCTACACAGAAAGTCCCGCACCTGCAGATATCGAAATTTGTTTCCCCCCACCAATGCAAACTTCTCCTCCAGCGCCCTCATACTCGGAAAGCTCCCCTCTATAAACAAGGCCCCCATCCTCTCAATCCCCACTCTCCGCCATATTCGGAACCCCCCGTCCATCTTCCCCGGGACAAGCCGGTGATTATCGCAGATTGGGGACCAAACCGATGCTCCCACATATCTCCTCCATTGCCCCCAGACTCTCAAGGCCGCCACCACCATGGGTCTGGTGGAGTACCACGCCGGCGGGAACGGCAGCGGCGCAGTTACCAGCGCCCCCAAACTTGTGCCCTTGCAAGAAGCCGCCTCCTTACGCACCCATGCCGACCCCACCCCCCCCCCCCCCCCCCCCACCTCCACCAGCCACTTACTCATCATGGCTGTTAGCCGCCCAGTAATAATTGCTAAAGTTCGGCAGCGCCAGCCCTCCCTCTCCCGACTCCGCTCCAGCATTACCCTCCTCACTCGTGGGGACTTGCCCCCCCCATACAAAGCCCGCTATAACTTTATTGACCCGTTTAAAAAAGGACCGTGGAATGAAGATGGGGAGACATTGAAATACAAACAGGAATCTCGGGAGGACCGTCATTTTCACCGTTTGGACTCTACCAGCTAGAGACAGCGGGAGCGCATCCCATCTCTGGAAATTATCTTTCATCTGATCCACCAACTGGGCCAAGTTCAATTTATGTAGCAGGTCCCAATCCCACGCCACTTGGATACCTAGGTACCTGAAACTGTCCCCTACCACTCTAAACGGCAGTTCCCCCGGTCGCCTCTCCTGACCCCTTGCCTGGACCGCAAACATCTCGCTCTTCCCCATATTAAGCTTATACCCCGAAAACCGTCCGAATTCCCCTAAAATTCCCATGATTTCTTCCATCCCCTCAACTGGATCTGAAACATATAGAAGCAGGTCGTCCGCATAGAGCGAGACTCTGTGCTCCACCGCCGCCCCCCCCCCCCCCCCCCCTCCCCAGCCCCCCCACCCCCCGGACCTGCCCCTTGAGGTCCTCAGAGCAATTGCCAGCGGCTCTATAGCCAGCGCATACAACAGTGGGAAGAGGGGGCATCCCTGTCTCGTCCCCCGGTGCAGTCTAAGATAGTCCAAAGTCGTCCTGTTTGGCCGTACACTTGCCACAGGAGCCTGGTACAGAAACCTGACCCAGTCAATAAAGCCCCTCCCAAATCCGAACCGCCCCAGAACCTCCCATAAATAATCCCACTCAACCCGATCAAAAGCTTTTTCCGCATCCATCGCCACCACTACCTCCACCTCCCTACTTTCCAGAGGCATCATGATCACGTTTAACAGCATTCTTACATTGGCCACCAGCTGCCTGCCCTTAACGGACCCCGTCTGATCCTTCACAATGACGTTCAGTACACAATCCTCAATCCTGGAGGACAAAATTTTGGCCAACAGTTTGGCGTCTACGTTCAACAGGGGAATCAGCCTAGAAGACCCAAATAGCTCAGGGTTCTTGACCCGTTTCAGGATAAGCGAAATCGTGGCCTGTGACATCGTCTGGGGCAGAACCCCTCTTTCTCTTGCCTCGTTAAACACCTTCATCAGCACCGGTCTCAATATCCCGGAGAGGTTTTTGCAGAACTCCACTGGGTACCCGCCCGGTCCTGGGGCCTTACCCGGCTGCATGGCCTTCAAGCCCTCCACGATCTCTTCCAACCCGACCGGGACCCCCAATCCTTCTACCAGCTCCCTGTCCATCTTCGAGAAAGTCAGCCCCTCCAGGAAGTGCCTCATCCCCTCCTGCCCCGCAGGGGTTCCGACCTGTACAACCTGATGTAGAAATCCTGACGCCTTGCTCGCCCCTGCCGAATCCCAAACTAAGTTCCCATCCCCGTCAATAACTTTCGCTATTTCTCTAGCTGCCTCCCTCTTTCTGAGCTCCTGTGCAACCATCCTGCTGGCCTTCTCACCATGCTCGTATATCACCCCCGTCGCCTTTCTGAGTTGTTCCACTGCATTCCCTGTGGTTAACAAGCCAAACTCCACCTGTAGTCTCCGCTGTTCGCTTAAAAGCACTATCTCTGGAGTCTCCGCGTACTCCTGTCGACTTTTACCAGTCGGTCTGTCTCTGCCCTGTCCGCCCTGTCCCTGTGAGCCCGGATCAAGATCAGTTCTCCTCTCACCACTGCCTTCAGCGCTTCCCAGACCACCGCTGCTGAGACCTCCCCCGTATCATTTACCTCCAGGTAATTTTGTATGCATTTCCTCAGCCTCTCGCACACCGCTTCGTCCGCCAATAGCCCGACATCTAACCTCCATTGCGGGCGCTGATTGCTATCTTTAATAACCTGCAGATCAACCCAGTGTGGAGCATGGTCCGAGATTGTGATTGCCGAGTACCCCATGTCAACCACCCCTGCCAGCAAGGCCCTACCCAAAACAAAGAAATCGATCCAAGAGTATACCTTATGCACGTGGGAGTAGAAGGAAATCTCCTTTACCCTCGGCTGTCTAAATCTCCATGGATCCACCGCCCCGCCCCCCATCTGCTCTATGAACCCTTTCAGTTCTTTTGCATTGCTGGCACCCTGCCCATTTTTGAGCGTGACCGATCCAGGCCGGGATCAATAACTGTATTAAAGTCCCCTCCCATGATCAGCTTGTGCGAGTCCAGGTCCGGTATCTTCCCCAACATCCTCTTTATAAATTCCACGTCATCCCAATTTGGCACATATACATTAACCAGCACTACATTCATCCCCTCCAGCTTACCACTAACCATAATATATCGACCCCCCACATCCGAAACTATTCTACCCACCTCAAACATCACCCGCTTATTAATCAAAATCGCAACCCCTCTAGTCTTTGTATCCAGCCCCGAGTGGAAGACCTGACTGACCCAGCCTTTCCTCAATCTAACCTAGTCCACTACTCTAAGGTGTGTCTCTTGCAGCATTACCACGTCCACCTTCAGTCCCCTCAGGTGCACGAACACATGTGCCCTCTTAACCGGCCCATTCAACCCTCGAACATTCCAGGTGATCAGTCTAGTTGGGGGGCAAAGTGCCCCCCCTCCGCCGATCAGCATGCCCCTTTCTTGGGCCCACCTCCAGCCCATGCGCCGCACCTCCTCCGGCCCGCCCCCCGGTCGTCCCCGCCACCGACCTCTTCTCTGTCCCTCAACCGAAGTTCCTCCCTCGTCAGCAGAACAACTACCCCACTCCCCCCCCCCCCCCCCCCCCCTAGCAACACCACTCTGAAACCTAACTCATACAATAAACTAAACATATGCACACAGCCCCACTGCACTTCCGTGAGCCAGCTCACCCAGCTAGCTTGGTCGCCCCCGCCCCCGGAGCCAAAACGTCTCCCACCTATTGGTCCCTCACTCCCCTCTCCCCGCTCATACAAACAAATTCCTTCATCTAACAATCCCCACACAATCACCCAGCTGATAAAAGACAAACACCGAAACCCAAACAGGCACGTCTCCATCCCACAAAAGTGCACATCAAAGAAAAAGACATTGCCAACATCCACCAAAAAGAAAACCCGAAAACGAAAAATCTTTTTTCCCTTCTTAAAAACAGAAGAGAAATTTTTTTTAAAAAAGAAACCCAATATAAGCCAACAAGTTGCATCAAAGTTCGAGAGTTCTCAACCCCCCACCAGTCCTTTTCTTTTCGTGAAGTCCAGCGCGTCTTCGGGCAACTAAAAATAATGATGCTGGTCCTCATATGTGACCCAGAGACGAGCCGGATACAGCAGTCCAAACCTCACCTGTTTCGTGAAGAAGATTGACTTAACTTGGTTGAAGCCTGCCTTATTCCTAGCCACCTCCACACTCAGGTCCTGGTACACCCGCAGGATTCAGTTGTCCCATTTACAGCTCCGTGTTCGCTCGGCCCACTGAAGAATACATTCCTTGTCCAGGAACCTGTGGAATCTCACCATCATTGCCCTCAGAGGGTCCCCCGTTCGCAGCGCTCTGTACGCCCTGTCCACCTCCAAGGGTCAGGATAATGTCCCCTCCCACAGCAGCATTTCAAACATACCGGCTACGTATGCCCCAGCATCAGCACCCTCAGACCCCTCCGGGCGCCCGACAATTCTTAAGTTCTGCCGACGGGACCTACTCTCTAGGTCCTTCACCTTCTCCAGGAGCCTTTTCTGCTGGTCCCGCAGCATCCCCACCTCCAGCTCCATCGCTGTTTAATGCTCCTCCTGCTCAGCCAGCGCCTTCTCAACCTTCTGGATCGCCCGATCCTGGGCATCTAATCTGTGCTCCAGCCGATCAATCGACTCTTTAATCGGGTCCAGGCAGTCCCGTTTCTGCTTGGCAAAGCCGTCCTGGATGATCTGCGTCAACTGCTCCATTGATCGCTGGGCCGACATACCAGTGGTCCGGTCCTCGGCCATGCTGTCTCCTGCTGCAGCTTCAGCACAGCTCTTGCCTATCTTTCTATTTCTGCCTTTTCGTGCACTTCTGCTTCTTTTCTCCATACACCAATACGTGGAAACGGTGCCCAATTGCCTCAGCCTTCGAATTTACCGTTTGAAACCAGAAAAAAGATCCAAAAGTCCAACCAGAGCGGGAGCCACCAAATGTGCGACTTACTCTTTCATACCCGCCACTGGAAGTCGTATTAAAATTTTTTTAAGATTACCTTTAATTGTTTCTTCCAGCCCTTGAGTGATTTTGGTTCACATATGTATTATTCTATATGGATTTATAGGTTAATTGTTTTTTTTAATTTAGAGTGTCCAATTCTTTTTTTCTCCCCAATTAAGGGGCAATTTAGCATGGCCAATTCACCTACCCCGCACATCCTTTTAGGTCGTGGGGTTGAGAGCCACGCAGCCACGGGTAGAATGTGCAAACTCCACACAGACAGTGACCCAGAGCCTGGGTCCTCAGCGCTGTGATGCAGCAGTGCTAACCACTGCTGGTGCCGCCTGGGTAGGCAGGATCAAGCGATTGAATTGGATAATCAGCCATGATCATACTGAATGACAGAGCAGGTTGAAAGGGCTAAATGGCCTCCTCATGCTTCTATTTTCTGTGTTTCTATGTGTAACAATACAGCGGGTGTGCAGTGCAGAACGTTCTCTTTGCTTTGTTCAATGTGGCCCTACACCCGAGCTGTGGAAAAGCCCCCAGGATATGACGTTAAGTGTAAAAAGATTCCTTCTTTTTTTCGGAAAAGACCAACACTCCTATTCCCTTTTCCATGTCCTTCACCCTCTCCCCATGTCAGTGGGAGGCACACCAACAGCTACAAACTGGTGCACTGCGATGAGGCCTTGAGCTTTCAAAGTTCAACCCCAGTTCAACCAAAACGACTGAATTTTCGTAATGGGACGGCTTTTGGGAAAACCCTGGAGCCTCCGATTTGCAGAAAATCAGTAAGATTACAGCCCACAACAGGTAGCACGAGTCAGACACAGTTCCTTACCTCCACTGCTCACAAGTGGCCAGGATTTCCATCCACGCAGCTAACTGTAGGGGAGAGCGTGCAGTGGGGACAATTCCTGTCGACAGCGAGATAGGCTTTGGAGCAAGGCTCCTGTTTCTGCTGCTCATACCGAGAGTTCAGAGCACACACTATTCCTGTCCAGATCACCTGCAGCAGACAAATGGCAGGTTTTCATTCTTATAGAGACTACAAAACCTGGCATCTTCCTTTGATCCCTTGGTGGCTGAAAGCTAGTGCAAATACTGGGTTTTGCAACGCTGGGCGGAATAGAAAACAATGTGCTACACCAGCTTTTCACTCCCAAGCCACTGGTAACGTCCATGCTATGGCAGACACTGGGCGGTTGAAGGTTTGGCCGAGGTACATGCAAGTGACCTTGCCAAACTTTGCAACTGTATTCAGACAAGTGCACCATATTGGCTTGAAACAGCTTGGGCCCCAAGATATCTTCCTTCTCCATTCGAGTGCACATTTTAAGAGGGGATATTGCCCAAAGGATAAAATGCCGCCCTTGCTCTGAGCTGGAATTAGCTGGCGCTCTATTCACAAATTCTCCCCGTTCAAAGAGAAGTCCTTCAGGGAGTCAAGGGCCAGAATCGATAGCGCAGCCATGAACAAACTGGGGACAAGCGATGGGCAAAGTATCACCCCTCGCTGCAGCAGCTTTATCAGGATGTGTGTTTCGGATGTGTTGGGGGGGGAGGGGGGTGGAGGGAGGACAGGCTCAAGGGGTTAGCACCTTATGCCCATCAGAGCAATGCGCTGGCAATTCCTCACACAACCCACCATTTTTACCCGTACCACTTCAATGCTCATTTCTTCCATTAATTTGTCTCAGGAAGGGGGGGGGTGCTTTGCTGACTTGTTTGAACATGGGGATATATGTGAGCTGGCTATCGGTCCCTCATCTGACTCCAAGTAAGGCAACAAGTGACCTTGGGGGGGGGGGGGGGGGGGAGGGTAGAGTTAATGGGTGTTGCTGCTTATTGCTTGAGAGTGTTCTGCTGTATCGTGCTCTCTATAGCTGCAAAAAGCCACATTTGCACCCGAATTTTGATGATTTTGTACGCAAACTTTGCACACAAATTTTGATGACTGTCTATCGTGAGGTGTAACGTCCTTTTCAAAAAGAAAGGCAAGGCTTGATTACATTAATTATCAGCCCAAATCAGGCCTGAAAAGTTAAACGACCGAAAATCTGTACAGGTCGGGTGCACCGTGAGAACTTGCTTCGGCTGGTTACAAACGTCTTTTGGGAACACTGTACAAGCCCCAGCTAACAGTTTACTGATGGGAGTCGGGGATGACAAAACTCTAACATTTGAATAGCCCGGGAGCCTCAAGATTACGACCAAACACCCGAGGGACAGCCTTTCTCCGTTTTAAGGAGAGGCTTCTTCCGAAAGAGAGGAAGATTCGCATTAAACGCCTGACCCTCAAAGCAAAACAACGGCTTCTGGCGACGCTCTTTCTTTCCCATTCCCGAGTCAGGCTGGGCTAGAATCAAAGGCCGGTTTAATTCGAGGATAAGCACTCGTCTAAGATTAGATTCGGCGGGGGGGGGGGGGGGGGGCATTGCTTCTTTTTACACAGAATTAAAGCTCCTCGATAGCTTAGACGCTGAGGCCCGCAAATTGACCAATATTGTCCCGTACAGGGTGTGTGTTTTGCGGGGAGGGGGGTGCGCAGGGTTAGAATCCCAAGCCCCACCCCTCTTTTTAAACCCAGTAACTTGCTCTCTCAGGTTGAACCTGCAAGAGGAGGGCACTCTTAAATCAAAAGCTCGCCTCGTCAAACTAATTCGCCACCTTACTCACCACGTGCAGAGCGTCAGCAGGGAGCTCTTTTATTGTTTTTTTTTTCCTGTTTTAAGAAAAGGATGAGTTCTGACAGAATTTTTATAATTTTGAGGGGGGAAAGAAAGTCAGAACTGGTTTTAGAAAAGAAAAACGCAGAAAGCTGCTGCATTCTTGTCGAGCCTCGACCTTATCAGCCACCCCTCCGCGTGCTGCAGCCAAGACCCGAGCGTGACCACGCGCCACCGTCGATGACCGTTTATTGATGGGGCGGGGGGATGCTTCTCATATTAAAGAGAGAGGCAATGTTCGACCATCACATTAACCTCCCTACACACCCAGAGGCTCTCTCATGTTTATGAGTTCCATAACACTGTTTATGAGCTCCATAACGCGCTGAAAGAGTTTTTGGTTCTACATAATTCACCACACAAATATTTAATAGGTGACGATTCTTGGTATTGTTATGGACCAGGGTTTAGAAACTCCAAAGCGTATTCTGAAGTTCACCTGACCTACAACCTCTTTGTTGAATTTGGGGATGTTGAGCACAAAAAAGCCTTCGCTGCAGGTGTGATTCATCAGACTTCCTAGACACTTTAGTCTAAACAAGGTTTATTCTTAGAATGTAGTTAACGTTTTTATATATATAAACACAGCAAGAATTGTTATCAATTATAAACATATAGACACCGCACAGCTACAGTAATCTAGCTGAGTATGCTGAGCTTGCATAACTTCCAGATATATTCAGCCATTTGAATGAGCTGAATATTAAAATGTAGGGGAAAACAAGAACATTCTGACTGCCACAGAGAAGTTTCAAAGTTTCAGATCAGAAAACAGTGGCAAGTTGAGTCGATTGACATGTTCAAGCTGGCTTTGGCGATTCTGCTGGCAAAGCTATACTCAACCGAATCTCCATAGTGTGATGACATGCATGAAGCAAGTTTGTACATAATGTTATGCACAACCTCTGACCGCTTGGTGGCAGTGTAAACAAACCACATGACCCTGCGGCCGGGGAGTTGGGAGTAGGCCGTGCTGGAGGAGAGACGTATTTTGCAGTAGCTCTACAATAGTTATTTAGTGTTAGTAGTTTATTATTATATTTATCCTAGTTATCTTATCACACAGTTGCTTCATAATAAATTATTTAAACTAAATGTTCTGTAGTTCATCCTTCACATTCGATCAATCTGCAAAACAGGACATATACATCTTAAAACACTGCCAGAGAAGTTTGAATGCTACTTCTTCTCCATGGGCATGGAAGACTTTGACTAGGTATGTGACCCATTCTGTTCGCTTTCTCTCGAATGATCAAATAATTGTGATGAAAAGAGAAGAGGAATTCACAGAGCTCAGGATGGATTGTACACTGAACCTGAAATTTGAAGAGATGCCTGTGGACATATTTTGGTTTCTTGCAGGACAGGTGTGGCTAACTTTGCCTTAGTTTAATTGCTCTGTTTTATCTTCTTTGCTCTTGAGTCGCCAGGTACCTTTATGATACCGCCACGTGGTTCAAGTCCAAGTAATGATCAATAATCCAATACACCACTTAGTAAGACTACTCATGTACAAATTCTAAGTCTAAGCTACTTCTACAGCTAACAAGCCAATACTTAACTTGGAACTGGCACACCAGGTCAGGGAAACGAATGGCCTTTCATTCGGGTTCTGAGCCTGCAGGATTTGAAGTTGGTACAGATTGATAGCTAGGAACGCCTAGCTCGTAGCGAGCGTTGAAGTAAGACTTACAGTTTTTGAGCGGCTGTTGAAGAGTTAAGCGAACTGGAAGAGAGAGCGCCTTGAACTTGGAGCTCAATTCTTATAGTCCCCAGGGGCTTCCCGCCTTTCGGGACGGACCCTGTACCTGGTCCCAAGTGATTGAACTTTGTCCCAATCGCTTGGTTCAATTTTCTCCAGTGCTGGAGCGGTTCCCTGATCGATGGGCGGTCTTGAGGTGGTCGTTCACCTCCCTTTGTGTAGGCTTCTGCTGGCGCCAAAGAGTCTGGTTTTGCTTTATGTGTCTAAATGTTGTTCATTGTTCCCGGGGATTGCTCATTAGTATGCAGATGGCTCGTGTTTTGTTATGCTGATGGTTACTGGTATCGATCTTGTCTGGCCTTTCCAGAGGTAAATACACAGTCAACCTGCAGCTGCTCGTTTTTGTCCTGTTGGCTGACTTTCCCATCAGCCTTTGCCGTTTGCCATTTTAAATCGGGAGTTAGCCATTTTAAGTGGCAACAACCCTCCTTGTGATCCTAACGCGAAGCGTGAAGGATCACATAACTATGTTGCTTTCCATTCCCTGACCTGGGGGGGACACTTCCTTCATGGCCTCTGCACTGACCATAGCTATGCAAAAAAATGTTTAACTAACAATTCTAGGGGCGCTATGTCAAACAGGGACATGCATTACAAAACAATAAACTGGGAACCTCTATATTATTAATACACTACACTCACTTAAACATTTCATTATTTTAACTTCCTCAACCATGCAACAAAATCATAGCAGTTTATACATCAGTCTTCCTGGCTTGGCAGTCAAGCTCAGGATCGTACAATTTGCTCATGAACAGTTCTTTACATTTCTTTATTTACAATAAAACGCAAGTGAATGCTCTTTATTATAGATCGGGGGGTCGGGGGTCTGGGGTCTGGTCGTATCCGAAAATAGGGGATCTGATCCTATATACCGGGGTTCGAGCGCGGTAGGCTCTCCTTCTCCATTTCCGTAGATGCATAGTCTGCACTATGCAGCAGAGTATCGCTAATACCAGTAAGGTTTCTATTACATAGGACAGGGAGTACCAGGTTATAAACCTGGCACACCAAGATGATGTGGTGTCGCTGGTGACTGGGCTCTGGGTACTGCGGGGAAGTGAAACATTAACGGCTGGGGGGGCTTAAGGTCATGGGGTCCGCGTTCACGCGCAACCAATTGTCCATAAAGATGATGCTGATCCATGTGAAGGAAGTCCTCATGGCTCTTCTCTTTCCTTTTCTTTCTTCTCTTCTCTTTTCTTTCTTCTCTTCTCCGGTCCTGGAGCTTCTGGAGTTCTGTGGAAACAAGCATAGTGTCTGTAACTATCTTTGTTTAATATCTCGTATGATAGTGTGTCTGTCCTGTCATGCCAATTACTCCCTTGAAAATTGGTCACTATGTGTGACTCCCTCATTTTTTTCTTCAAAAATTGAATTTTAGGACATGACACACTTCCCAATAATGAACCAGTGCGAGCCGTCTCGCAGACTGTTCAATTTATCATCCAAATGTTTCAGGATGTAAATAGCATGTGGTTGGCAACCTAAAGGTTACCTTAAACAAAACAAAACTTTTTGAACTGAAATTGCCAAAATGAGGTGCGTATGGGCTGCGACGGGTAAGAGTTGGATGGAGTCCCCGGGTAGGACGGCTACCAATGCCGTGTCTCTCCTACCCGAGCATAGTTGACCAGAGGGGGGGTTCCCAGGCAGGGCGGATCCCAAGCTGTTTCTCCACTGCCTGAGCAACCGACAAGAACGGGCAAGAAATGTAGTCATCGTGGTGGGACTGCCGTAGTGGTTCTACCTTTGAACCAGAAGGGCAGTTACGAACGGGTGTATGGTACCGTAACCAGTCTCTGCAGACAAGCTAGTTTCGCTGAACTAATGCCTGGCAATAGTGAGTCTCAGTAGGGCAAGTCCTCCGAGGTTTCAGCCGAAAAGGCGTGAGGCCGTGAAAAATGTTTCCTGTCTGACAAACAACATGTAACAAACTTACAAACAACATAAAACATTCTGCAGGTTCCATCAGAAAGGACACCACTTCTCCCAAGCGGTTCCTTTTAAAACATCATCTCGACACCTCAGTTCTCGGTTGCGAACAGCGTCGCAAAGGGGTTCTCGGTTTGGGAGTCAGAACCAAAGTCGTCCTCTTCTCCCGGGTGCCAAACTCTTGAATGTATCAGGGCTGAAAGGGCTGCATAGTGTGAGGTGGGGTCGCTCTCGTCGTTGCGGACGAGTCGGAACGAGTTATCTCGGTGCCAATAGTTGGTGTTTAGTTGTGTGGGGACAGAATCGGGGTCGTCAGTGTAGTTCAGTGGTCGGTGGTGGGGTTTATTTAGGAAAGTGATCATGAAGGGACCACTCGGATCGTAGTCGGAATCGCTGGGTGTGGGTCCTGTTGCATGGGGATAGTAGGGAGGCGTGCTGTGGCTGTCGTCCGAGTCACAGTCGCTGTCTCTGCTGCTGCAGTCTGTAGGCGTTCCGGGGCGGAGTGTATATTTTGGGGGTGGAGTCAAGGTCGAGTCCGTGGCTGGGCTGGACGTGTTGGGGGATGGTAGGGTTACGTTGGCTGTGAGCGGGATGTGGTGTGCTGCGTCGAGCATGTGCATGGTTCGACTGTGTCCCATATGCCTTCAGCTGGTTTATATGGAACCACGCAGTCTTACCGTTGGGATACTTTATTTTATAAACGGAAGGGCTTACTTTATCCGCAATGGAATACGGGCCCGAGTATTTTGGTGACAGGAATGTGCTGGGGTTATATACAGAGAGCATAACTTGCTGTCCGATACTGTACTCAGTTGCATGCACTGTCTTGTCGAAACAAGCCTTGCTCTGTTTCTTCCTTGTGCCCAATTTTACTGCGGCTGCTAGCTGAGCCGTTTTAACATCTTCAAATAATTGCTCTACTGCTTTCTCGTGTGTGAGGGCCGTCACTTCGGGGCTGGTCAAGTCCAAACCTAATAAATATTCTGTGCCTTTCATGGGGCGTCCAGTCATGAGGGTGTGTGGGGTGTAACCTGTGGAAGTAGAAACCGTGTTACTCAAAAACATCAGCGCAAAAGGGAGGACCGAGTCCCAAGTGGTGTTGTTCTGCTGGCCCATTTTTCTGAGGGTGGATTTTAGGGTCCGATTCATGCGCTCCACGATACCACTCGACTGTGGGTGGTATGCTATGTGGAATTTTTGGGTGATGCCAAATATCGTGAGGACGTTCTGCATGACACGTCCCGTAAAATGGGGACCTTGGTCTGATTCAATGCTGCGGGGGAGTCCCCATCTTGAAAGGATGTGGTGGGTCAAAATCTTGGCTGGGGTTTTTGCCGTGTTTGTGCGGGCTGGGAATGCTTCCACCCATTTTGTAAATGTGTCAATTACCACAAGTACATATTTATAGCCATTCCTGCAAGGGGGCAATGGTCCTATAAAATCAATCTGGAGGTTAGTCCAGGGGCCATTAACGGGTCGGGTGTGGCTGAGTTGAGCCTTTTTGGCATATCTATCCGGATTATTCTGGGCACAGATAAGACAATTCTCGATGTAATGGTTTACATCATCCTTTAAATTCGGCCACCAACAAAGCTGCTTGAGCTGGGCGGTAGTGGGATCGATTCCCTAATGTCCATGACCATCATGGAACAAACAAATCAGTTGATTCCTGTCCTGTTCAGGAACCACATAAAGGGTGTCTTTTAATACCACACCATCATGTGTGGTCAGTGCATTTTTGAACCTCTCATAGGGAGCTGGATATTTTCCTTTTACAATCTCCCTGAAATTGCTGTCCTGCTTCTGGGCCTCCACTCAATCCTCGATCTTTGTCTGTGAGACCTGAACTGCACTCACTGGTGCGCCTTCGGGGGGTGTCCAAAAGTATCCATGTCTGGAACCTGCTTTAGCCAGTGCGTCGGCTTTTACATTTCCAGGGGGGGAGGAACGATGGTGACTGCGGACCTTGACTATCACAAAAGTCCTGTTCTGGGCTCTCTCTAAAATGTGACGGAGCAATGGGGCTGAGGGGAGGGGTTTTCCGTCTGTGGAAACAAATCCTCTTGCTTTCCACAGGGGCAGAAATTCCGTGGGGCTGTTGCAGACATAGAGGCTGTCCGAGTATATGTCTGCTGGGCTGCGGAAGGAATCTGGGTGTTCCACTATATACGCGATGGCCGTGAGCTCGGCTGCCTGTGCGGCTAAGTGGCCTGGATGTTTTAATGATATTTTCTCAAGGGCGCTTCCCTGCGCGTCCTCAACATAGATACTGCAACCTGTTATGCGCTTCCCATCCAAGACTGTGGAAGATCCATCCACATAGATCTTTATGGGCTCACACGTGTCTGTGTGCTGGGGGCTCTGGGTTGAACTACCTATCTTTCTGGGGGGTGTTTTAGCGATAAAGGGGCCTGTGTTGTGGTGTGGAGAGATAATTTTGCATTCATGGGGGGGTTCCGGGGTACTGTAAGTTGTCAGCTAAATAGGTGTGCGTCTTTGTCCTTTGAACAGTGATGTCCCATCCCTGCCAGAGAAGGGTCCATCTAGTTGCTCTAATCTGGCTTACTGTACCGTCCTTGAGTCGTCTGTCCAGTAAAAGTTGGGTGGGGGTGTGTTCAGTGAGAATTGTAATGGGGTTCAGTCCGGTAATATATGAAAAATACTGCACTGCCCAAAATACTGCGAGCAAGTGCCTCTCACAGGCTGAAAATCCCTGCTCCACAGCATCTAAAAGTCTGGAGGCGTAAGCTACAGGCCTTAACTAGTCGTGCCGTTCCTGGAGGAGCACGGCTGAGAGGGTGCGGTCTGTGGTCGCTACCTCTATGGCGTAAGGGGAAAGCGGGTCTGGAACTTGTAGTGCGGGGGCTGCTATGAGTGCCTGTTTTAAAGAGTCCACAGCATCCGTATGCTGCGGAAGCCATAACCAGAGGGCTCCTTTCTTTAGGAGGTCTGAGAGGGGCGCTGCCTTGCTGGCGAAACCGTCAATGTGGTTTCGGCAGTAGCCAACCAGTCCTAAAAACGACCGGAGGGCTGAAACGTTCTGGGGAAGGGGCAATTTAGCAATCGAGTCAATCCTTTTATGCTCGATCTCGCGTTTACCATGTGTGATAATTGTTCCCAAATATATCACTTTTTCTTCCAAAATCTGGGCCTTTTTGGGGTTGACTTTACAACCGATTGAGTGTAAGAGTTCCAGGAGTTCGGACAGAAGCTCAATGTGCTCTTCCTTGGTGTCTGTCTGCAGTAGTAGGTCGTCTACATACTGTACCAGACATTCGGGGCGAGAGAATTTGGCTAAATCACTTGCCAGCTGTCGGTGGAAAATGGAGGGGGAGTTGTGGAAGCCTTGTGGCAGGCATGTCCACGTGTACTGCTGTGCTTTAAAGGTGAAGGCAAATTTGTACTGGCACGCCTTTGCCAATGGAATGGACCAGAATCCATTACTGACGTCCAAAACCGTAAAGAATCGGGAATTGAGTCCCTGCTTGAGCATGGTCTCGGGACTTGTTGCTACTGTGGGGGCTGCTGCGGGGGTGATTTTGTTGAGTTCCCGGTAATCGATGGTCAGTCGCCATGAGCCATTGGGCTTTCTCACTGGCCAAATCGGGGCATTATTAGTGGAGGTTACTGATCTAAGTACGCCCTGCTCTAATAAGCTTTCTATTACCTTGGAGATTTCTCCCTCTGCCTCTTGGGGAAATCCATACTGTTTTTGGGGTCTAGGGTCAGGTCCTGTTATTTGTACGGAGCCAGTCATCCGTCCACAGTCGTGCTTGTGGGTCGCGAATGCTGCCCTGTTCTTTTGCAGAACCTCCCTAACCTGCTTGTCCGTACTAAGCGTGGTTGGGTTGAACCAAAATTCGCCTACTGCGCTAATTTTGTTCACGTACTCTCCTATGTTGAGCATTGCGGGGGCTCTTGCGGATTGTGCCATCTTCCAGACACACTGGTTGACTGAATCGAATGAAAGATTATGGGAATTCATGAAATCGATCCCAGAATGTGTTCTGCTGTTTGTGGCAGGTCAACTAAAACTACGGGGTGCTTGGTAGTGATGTTACCGATTTGAATGGGTACAGGGGCTGTGATGTGTCCCTGCTGTGAGTGGCCTGTAAAGCCGCTGAGGGTGATGGTGGCTGTAGTGGGCCATGTGTCTTTTTGAAACCGAGTGGAGGAATTTATCGTGGTGCGGGACCCTCCTGTGTCCCAGAGAAATTCGATGAGCTGTCCCCGAATTTCCGCTGCAACTACCAGTCGTCTGGACCTATCCCAAAGGGTGTCGCAGATCCAACTGGGGGAGCCCGTACACCGTCAGTCCGTTCCGGTCAAGTCCGTCTGATCTGAACAGGCACTAACGCTATGAATGGGCTCTGTCTTTTTTTTTACTCAGAGTGCCCGTCTGCTGGGCTCTCTGTGGCTTTTTAGGGGCATTGCACTCTCTTGCGAAGTGTCCCAACTGTCCGCAGTTGTAATACTCCTGTGACTTGGGTGGGGGGCTGTCCTTCCCTCATTCACCCATGCGGGGTTCTGGTGGGTTTTTACTGCCTGCAGATCTGCGCCGGCCTGCTTTTCCTCGGTATTCTTAATAGCGGGTTTACTTTGAACAGATTGCTCCCAAGCGCGGGACAATATTTTCACTACCCGCTTCTCGTTATGGGCCTCCTCTAAGGGATCATAACTCGCGCAAGCTTTCTGTCCTGTTTCTGTGGCATGGGAGATAAGGGTGCGGGTCCATTTGGCCATGTTGTCTAGGGACAAATGGGCACGGTCTAAGTCTCCAAAGACTGCTGCAAAGTGAATCCACAGGCGTCCAGCGATCGCTGTGGGGTGCTCGGATTTTTTTTGCCTACATTTGTTGAGGCCATCTACAGGGTCACCCCGGTTATACCCGATCGCATCCAGGATCGCGGTATGCATTTCTGCAAGGGTGCCTCCTCCTACATTCTGTGGGTCGGGAAGGGCTGCTGCTACTGAAGGGTCTAAATTTAAAACGGTGAGCTTTACATGCTCTCGCTCATCCAGGCCGTACATGGTCGCCCGATGCTTAACTGTGGCAAAGAAATGGTGGGGGTCTGAGGTGGGGAGGAACGGTGTGATCTTATCGCACGCGTCCTGTAATTGGGTCACTGTTAAGGGGGTGGAATATAGAAATTCCTCATCGTCCGATGTGGCTGTGCGGTGGGTGGTTACTGGGTTCATTGGAGCTTGAACTACCTGCTGTGTGGGGGGTTGGGGCGCTTTTCTCTTTTGGGGCTTTCCCTGTGCACATTTTCCCTGAACATATCTCTGCGCTGTTTCGCTCAATTCTTCCCAATTAGGGCCGTCTTCCTGATCTAATCTTTCTCCAAAGGTTTCCTGAAAACCTTTCTGAACAGAAAGCAGCGATTGCAGCTCTGCAATCTGCTTCCGGCACTTTGCGTGATCTAGCGTGCTTTGTCTTTGTTCTGTGGTGGCAGCATGGAGTGCTCTTAATGCTGCTTTGAGGTCACTACACTGTCTCTGTAATGCCTCTACCTGTTTTTCCGTTTCCTCACGCCCAGGACTGCACGTTGCGTGTCCTGATAGGCCTTTTCGTATTGAGACTGGAAGCTGCTTAAGTGCGCCAGACAAGACTAAGACTGGTGTGCCCTTTTGGCATCCTCCACCTCTACATCTTTTGCTGCCAACTTCCTTCTCAAATCCAAATTCTCCTTTTCTACCTCGCTCACATCGACCTTACTCATTCGATGTATGCCCTCAACTTCTTTCCAGAGCGTCCTAACGACCTCCTCTGTGCCTCGCAATTGTGCCAAGCAGGACATGATTGCCATCGGCTTGCGAGCTTTCCCTAAGCTCTTTTTGTGGATCTTGCTCAGGTTCTCCCACCAAGTATGTCCTGTACTCCCGGGACCTGATTCCTCGTTGTCACACAATTCATCCTTTCCCTTTGAGATATTTCCTGATCTCCTCCTCCTAAATGGGACATTGTCCCACTCTACTGCTGCTGGTCGCTGCGACCGCAAATTCCTCTGGGTTCATTAGGCGCTGCATTGCCTGCATTGCCATTTTTCCTATCCGAATGCTGCTCTTCAAATTTTGGGACAGGGGTATTAATCCGAATGCCGCTCTTCAAATTTGGGACAGGGGTATTAAGGCGGTGCTGTAAATACGGGAACGGCTCTCACTACTTTCCGATATACAAACTTCCGACAGTTTTGTCACAACAAAAAATCTATCAGTTTTACCTTATCGCCCCGTTAGTTACGCATGCATACACACACTTCCGAATTATGAGTATTGATCAGAACTGCTTGAACACTTGTGGTTTTTCATTTCCAATTGGATCTCTAATTCAAATTCTGGGTTCTCCCGGAGTGGTTTTCCACTTCTAGATCGGGTCCCGGTGGAGTCGCCAAATAATGTTGCTAACTTTGCCTTCGTTTAATTGCTCTGTTTTATCACCTTTGCTCTTGAGTCTCCAGATTCCTTTATGATACCGCCACATGGTTCAAGTCCGAGTAATGATCAATAATCCAATACACCGCTTAGTAAGATTTAAATCAAAGCACATTTATTATACACAGTAATCGCTACTCATGCACAAATTCTACGTCTAAGCTACTTCTACAGCTAACAGGCCAATACTTAACTTAGAACTGGCTCACCAGGTCAGGGTGAACGAATGGCCTTTCGTTCGGGTTCTGAGCCTGCAGGATTCAAAGTTGGTACAGATTGATAGCTAGGAGCGCCTAGCTCATAGCGAGCGTTGAAGTAAGACTTACAGTTTTTGAGCGGCTGTTGAAGAGTTAAGCGAGCTGGAAGAGAGAGCGCCTTGAACTTGGGGCTCAATTCTTATAGTCCCCAGGGGCTTCCCGCCTTTCGGGGCGGACCCTGTACCTGGTCCCAAGTGATTGGACTTTGTCCCAATCGCTTGGTTCGATTTTCTCCAATACTGGAGCGGTTCCCTGATCGATGGGCGGTCTTGAGGTGGTCGTTCACCTCCCTTTGTGTAGGCTTCTGCTGGCGTAAAGAGTCTGGTTTGGCTTTATGTGTCTAAGTGTTGCTCATTGTTCCCGGGAATTGCTCATTAGTATGCAGATGGCTGGTGTTTTGTTATGCTGATGGTTGCTGGTATCGATCTTGTCTGGCCTTTCCAGAGGTAAATACACAGTCAACCTGCAGCTGCTCGTTTTTGTCCTGTTGGTTGACTTTCCCATCAGCCTTTGCCGTTCGCCATTGTAAATCGGGAGTTAGCCATTTTAAGTGGCTACACAGGAATATTGACCTCTTTCAGATCACACCATAGCAGTACTCTTATCGTTTCCCACAACCAACCTGTGCTAGTTGTTGTTCTCAACACTGACTTATGTTAAATAACAAAAGGAGGATGTGCCTGTCAGCGGAGCACACCTGTAAGTTGCCCTGTCATCAATTCCAGCCCAGATCAAGAGACTCCGCTCACAGAGGCAGGCCTAGGTCACATTAACATTGTTGGTACAATGGTGCTCATGGTTCTTCCTCCATTCATGAGTTTTCACATTGACAAATGCAGACATTAAAAAACTGAAAAAATTGAAATATTTAATGGGAAACATATTATGTATATTATCAACAAAACTATTGTATTTGATTGGAGCTGGTGATAAGGTTTACATTGTAATCCTTTTAAACTAATGAAAATTGCATTGAAAGGTGGCTTGACATGTTTTAGGGGGTTTTTAGAGGGGGCTGGATTCTCTGACTCTGAGGCTATGTCCCCATGCTGGCATGGGAACGGTGGCATTTTATGCCAGAAAAAATGGAGTAAAACAGCCACCGATCCTCTGTTTGGCTGGGGGCTAGCATGCTGGCAGCATAGAGCACCCGGCTCTAACTGCCGATACGGCCCGGAAAATTGCCGGGTCCGTGGCCGCGCATGCATACAGCGGCGGCCTGCAGCGGCCGTGCCGTGCTACATGGCAGAGGCCGCTCGCGGACCAGGCCCGCAAAATCGTGCCCCCCCTTTGGCCGGCTGTCACAGCCTCGACCATCCCCCACAGTGCCCCCAGCCCCTGATGAGGTCCTCCCCTGCCCGCGGATCGCCCCCCCCCCCCCCTGACTGTGGCAGCACTGGACTAAGTCCGCAGCCGCCACGCCGACTTCCCGACGGATGAGACCACACGCAACCGATGCCGTCTTGAACTTGGCCGGTCGGAAGCTGAGCATCGGGGGGGCGGGCCTCAAGCAATGTCCTGAGGCCATCGATACAGCACGCGGCCTACTCAAAGAGTACGGCACTTTGGAGGGATTGGGCGGAAAATTGGTTCTGATGCTGATTTCACGCCAAATCACAATTTTCCGTCGCCTCAACAGCATCTTCAATGCGTTCCAGAATGCCTGTACAGTAAATGCCGTTGGTATATCATTAGCGGGGCTGGCCTGGTATTCTCCGGGGCCTTCGCGAATCTCCACCGCCGATGAGCCAAATTCCCAATGGCACGGTTCACTTGTGCTTTTAAAAATAATGAAATGTGGCCGATGAAGGAGAGAGAGGAGGGAGGACACAGGACTGTGGGCTGCCAGGCCAGATACTGGCCAGACTGGCTGGCTGCGACCCTGTACCCCGGGGTGGGAAGGAGGCTGTCAGCTTGCCAGGGCTGGACGCAGGTGGCAGAGGTCACCGGCGCCGTGGGCAACACCGCAAGGACCAGCCAGCAGTGACGAAAGAAACTGTTTCACGTCCTTAGGGCAACCAGGGGAGTTTGCAGTATTGTGCACGGAGCACAAACCCCCTAACCCTGCCCCACCCCACCAGGAGGGCAGCTGAACCCCCACCTTGCACCACATGCCAGCACCCAGACCAGCCACCATGGCCGGGTGCCCTGGCCACTGAAGCCACCAGCTACCCACCTCCTAGGTTGTGTGGCTATTTTAAAATCATACCACAGTCAAACCTCAGGAAGTCTGTTATTCATAGCCCAGATCGAGCCAAACTTTCCGTCACCAAAAGTATCTACTGTTGCCTTATATGGGAACAGGTCATTAGCAGCCACACCACCAGAGATGGAATACCTGGGGCGAGTTCAGGTGGCTCGTCAAACAGTCATCAACCGGACCATTGGCTGCTGGGAGCCAGAGAAGTTTCTGGAAAAGCGAGTGGAGGGGGATAAAAGTAGGCATCTCAGAGACACCAGAGGCAGAAGAAGCCGAGCAAGCAGATGAAGATGCAGAGCAATCAGAAGAGCAGAAACAGTACAGCAGGCAGACAAAGCAGAGCAAGCAGACAAAGCAAAAAGAGCAGAGCAAGCAGAAGAAGCAGAAGACTAGCAGAAGACTCAAAGCAAAGACTCGGTGTGTGAGGTAACCCTGACCAGACCAGAATGAAGCAAGCAAGCAAGAAACAGCCAGCAAGAATCATCTTTGCAAAGAGGAACCAGAGGGACTTGGGGATTGGATCTACAACTTACCAAACCACCTTTGTGGGTAGTATTGTCGAATTCTGGGTGTTTCTTGTATGTATAGTGGGTAATTTATGGGTTAAGTATATTTAATAAAGTTTGTTGCATTATATCCATGTCCGTATTTTGTTCTACTCATAAATAATGACATCTGGGTAAACATTAATTAAGGAGCTGGTTGGTGTATCTGAATTGGACAGATACAACAGCTGCGTGCGTTGGACTGTCTAGCACTGCGATTTCTGTTTTCACCCCCCCCCCCCACCTCCCCCCCCCCCAAGAGAAGGCTGCTTACAACCGCCAAGAGTGGGATAAAACTTAGGGGGACCGCCGGACCTGCAGTCCCTCACCGTAACAGAGGGCACTGGATGTGGTAGGTGGGCCTGAGGAAAGGGCAGTCGCCGGGGCGGAGCCCGGCATCGGGCGAGGAAGTGAGACCCCGCTGAATTGCGGTTCCCCATGGCACATGTATCAACACCCCCACCACCCCCTCACCCCCGTTCCACCACCACCACCTGTTGCTCTTATTAGCCTTAGTTTTATTAGCTCTAATTCTGTCACCTTTGCTCACGAGTCACCAGGTATCTTTCTGATACCGCCACGTGGTTCAAGCTGTAGTTATGATTAATAAGACAGCACACCGCTTAGTAAGATTAAAATCAACAGTCATTTATTATGTACAGCAATAAATACTTATACAATAATCCTACTTTCTAGACTACTACCTACCACTACTGGCCAATACTTAACTTTTGGGGATGGCCCACGAGGTCAGGGAAACGAATGGCTTATCGAATTGGGTCTGGCCTGCGGGATTCAAAAGGCTGATACAGGTCGATGGCTAGGAGTCTCTATCGGGTAGTGATCGCTGGAGTCAAACTTACGGTTGCTGGTCGATGGTTCTTGCGAAGGTTGCGAGCAGGAGGTCCCAGGGGCCTCCCGCCTCTCGGGGCGGACCTTGATCCTGGTCCCAAGTGATTGGACTTGTTCCCAATTACTGGGTTCGATATGATCCAATAATGGGGCGATTCCATGATCAGGGGGTGGTCGTTCACATTTCTTTGTCTCGGCCACTGCTGGCGCCAAGAGGTCTGGATCGGCATTCAATTGCTAATATGTTGCAATTGTTCCCGGGGATAGCCGATTAAACTGCAGATGTCTGTGTTGATGTGCTGCTAATGGTCGCAGGTATCGATCTGGGCCGACTTCCCCAGAGCCGAATACGCTATTCTGTCTGCAGCTGTCCGTTTGTGCCCTGTTGGCTGCTTTTCCCATCAGCCTTTTCGGTTAGCCATTTTACATCGTGTTTTGGTCAAATTAATCGGGAATCAGCCATTTTAGGTCGCTACACACCCTGACACACCCTCTCCATGACCATTCCATGCATCTTGTCTTGTGTCTTGCAGGAGCTGCTGGTGATGGGCAGTACCCCTGGTGTCCTCCATTCCTGACCACAATCACAACCCCAGTTGTTGACCAGCGACGATGATGACACCAACAAGGGAGGGAGCCTCTGAGCTCGAGTCCAGGGAAAACACTGACTACCCGCCACAGCTTTCTCCAACACCCTCGCCCATCCCAGAGACACTCAACTCGGTTGGGCACTTTAGTGAAGAGGCTCCTGGGACACTATCTGGTGCACACCACACACACATGCTCCAGTACATCAGGTGGAGGTTGGAACTCCCTAGCGGCAGAGAGCCGGAGGGTGGGCCGACCCCAGGGACTAGCTGTCATCCAGTCGGGTTCGGTCCTCTGGAACGGACGTTCCCATCGATTGTGGAGATGCAGATGTACCAGAGCCACGTGGACATTGCAGCGGCGCTCCAGTCATAGCGGGCCATGGCTGAGACCATTGGTGTCATTCCCAGGCGCTGGATAACATGGCACAGACCCAGAGGGAGGAGGCCCAGTCCCAGGCGGAGATGGCGCAATCACTGGCTGATGTGGCACAGTCCCAAAGTGGGGTGGGTCCCTCCCTATGCACCATGGCCACAAGCATGCAGACCCTAGTCGAGAGAGAGCAAGCCTCCGGGACTGGCTGTGCCAATGGCAGGGGAGCCTCAGGGATTTGTTCCGCTCGCACTCCCATCCCATGAAGTAGCCCGGGGGCTATTAAGCACCCCAAGGGAGAAGGAGGCGATGGGGCCCATGCTGGTGATTCCCGCATGTGACCATGAAGAGTGGAATGTCCCTCAGGGACATTAGTGAATGAGATGGGCTTTTACGACAATTGACAATGGTTTCATGGTAATAATTAGACCTTAATTCCAGATTTTTATTGAATTCAAATTTCACTATCTGCAGTGGCGGGATTTGAACCTGGGTCCCTGAAGCATTACTGTAGGTCTCTGGTTTACTAGTACAGTGACAATACCACTACGGCACCACCACCCCCATATGCCAAGAACAGCAGAAGCTCCCACCAGCCATCCTGCTACATCCATGGGAATGGCCAGGCCAATCTTCGGTGTGCCTGCATGCCAATTTTGCCAGACCTTTCCAAGGGTCAATGTTTTTACTTGTGGTAGATGCCCATTCCAAGTGGCTGGAAGTCCATCGAATGTCATCCATCACGTTGAAGGCCACGGTTAAGAAGCTACGGCTCTCTATCAGCTTGCACGGCATCCTGGAGGTGCTAGTCACAGATAGCAGCACCCAGTTCACCAGTGACAAGTTTGAACACTTTGCGAAGCCAATCGCGGTGCAGCACATCCGCAGGTACCCGTATCACCCTTCCTCGAATGGGCTGGCCGTGCGAGAGTTGCAGATCTTCAAAAGAGAGATGAAGAAATAGAAAACGGGGTCTGTAGAGACGCGACTAGCACGGTTTTTGTTTAGCCACCGGACCATGCCACAACCGGCACAGCATCTGTGGAACTGTTGATAACGGCAGGACCCTCCTTAGCCTCAGGCTCCCCAATATTGACAAGAGAGTACAACATGGTCAGGACCTGCATGATCAAAACCAAGACAGGAGAAGCGCGAACCAGGAAGCACCTTGACCACCTCAGGAGCTGGGAGCCAGTGCTAGGCCACATCCCATCGAAGAACAGCCTTCCAGCCACATCGACCCAGCACATGGGGACCTGGGACGCCGAGATGTGAGAGATAGTGGACTCTGACTCTGAGATGGTAACCCAGGAATCCAAGGCTTCCCATGGTGACTTTGCCAGGGATCAGTTGTCAGCGGTGCCCCCCAGATGGGCGGCACGGTAGCACAGTGGTTAGCACTGTTGCTTCACAGTGCCAGGGACCCGGGTTCAATTCCCGGCATGGGTCACTGTCTGTGCATGTTCTCCCCTTGTCTGCATGGGTGTCCTCCGGGTGCTCCAGTTTCCTCCCACAAATCCCAGAAGACGCGCTTGTTAGGTGAATTGGACATTCTGAATTCTCCCTCAGTGTACCCGAACAGGCACTGGAGTATGGCGACTAGGTGATTTTCACTGTAATTTCATTGAAGTGTTAATGTAAGCCTACTTGTGGCACTAATAAAGATTATGATTATTATTAATTTTGCTACAAATAATCTTCAATCCTGTAAGTGACTCCCTCAGTCTATTTACATTAGATTTATTTTAAGTCGCCTGTCCATCCACATTTGTACTAAGGATCAGTAAATTCAGCTTGTCACGCAGCAAATTTGATCGTCTTTCACACACAAAGGTAATGTGGTATATGAAGTTCAGTGCCAGTGTGATGCCAGTGTAGCCACCTGGGTTGGCCAACTCCCGATGTAAAATGGAGAACAGCAAAGGCTGAAGGGAAATTCAGCCAACAGAGGCAGAAATTAGCAGGTGCAAGTTTAGAACAAAAGAACAAAGAACAAAGAACAAAGAAAAGTACTGCACAGGAACAGGCCCTTCGGCCCTCCAAGCCCGTGCCGACCATGCTGCCCGACTAAACTACAATCTTCTACACTTCCTGGGTCCGTATCCCTCTATTCCCATCCTATTCATGTATTTGTCCAAGATGCCCCTTAAATGTCACTATCGTCCCTGCTTCCACCACCTCATCCGGTACCGAGTTCCAGGCACCCACTACCCTCTGTGTAAAAAACTTGCCTCGTACATCTACTCTAAACCTTGCCCCTCGCACCTTAAACCTATGCCCTTAGTAATTGACCCCTCTACCCTGGGGAAAAGCCTCTGACTATCCACTCTGTCTATGCCCCTCATAATTTTGTAGACCTCTATCAGGTCGCCCCTCAACCTCCGTCGTTCCAGTGAGAACAAACCGAGTTTATTCAACCGCTCCTCATAGCTAATGCCCTCCATACCAGGCAACATTCTGGTGAATCTCTTCTGCACCCTCTCTAAAGCCTCCACATCCTTCTGGTAGTTTGGCGACCAGAATTGAACACTATACTCCAAGTGTGGCCTAACTAAGGTTCTATACAGCTTCAACATGACTTGCCAATTCTTATACTCAATGCCCCGGCCAATGAAGGCAAGCATGCCGTATGCCTTCTTGACTACCTTCTCCACCTGTGTTGCCCCTTTCAGTGACCTGTGGACCTGTACACCTAGATCTCTCTGACTTTCAATACTCTTGAGGGTTCTACCATTCACTGTATTTTCCCTACCTGCATTAGACCTTCCAAAATGCATTACCTCACATTTGTCCGGATTAAACTCCATCTGCCATCTCTCCGCCCAAGTCTCCAAACAATCTAAATCCTGCTGTATCCTCTGACAGTCCTCATCGCTATCCGCAATTCCACCAACCTTTGTGCCGTCTGCAAACTTACTAATCAGACCAGTTACATTTTCCTCCAAATCATTTATATATACTACAAACAGCAAAGGTCCCAGCACTGATCCCTGCGGAACACCACTAGTCACAGCCCTCCAATTAGAAAAGCATCCTTCCATTGCTACTCTCTGCCTTCTATGACCTAGCCAGTTCTGTATCCAACTTGCCAGCTCACCCCTGACCCCATGTGACTTCACCTTTTGTACGAGTCTACCATGAGGGACCTTGTCAAAGGCCTTACTGAAGTCCATATAGGCAACATCCACTGCCCTACCTGCATCAATCATCTTTGTCACCTCCTCGAAAAACTCTATCAAGTTAGTGAGGCACGACCTCCCCTTCACAAAACCATGCTGCCTCTCACTAATATGTCCATTTGCTTCCAAATGGGAGCAGATCCTGTCTCGAAGAATTCTCGCCAGTAATTTCCCTACCACTGACGTAAGGCTCACCGGCCTGTAGTTCCCTGGATTATCCTTGCTACCCTTCTTAAACAGAGGAACAACATTGGCTATTCTCCAGTCCTCCGGGACATCACCTGAAGACAGTTAGGATACAAAGATTTCTGTCAAGGCCTCAGCAATTTCCTCTCTAGCCTCCTTCAGTATTCTGGGGTAGATCCCATCAGGCCCTGGGGACGTATCTACCTTAGTTTTTTTCAAGACGGCCAACACCTCGTCTTTTTGGATCTCAATGTGACCCAGGCTATCTACACACCCTTCTCCAGACTCAACATCTACCAATTCCTTTTCTTTGGTGAATACTGATGCAAAGTATTCATTTAGTACCTCGCCCATTTCCTCTGGCTCCACGCATTGATTCCCTTGCCTATCCTTCAGTGGGCCAACCCTTTCCCTGGCTACCCTCTTGTGTTTTATGTACGTGTAAAAAGCCTTGGGATTTTCCTTAACCCTATTTGCCAATGATTTTTCGTGACCCCTTCTAGCCCTCCTGACTCCTTGCTTAAGTTCCTTCCTACTTTCCTTATATTCCACACAGGCTTCGTCTGTTCCCAGCCTTTTAGCCCTGACAAATGCCTCCTTTTTCTTTTTGACGAGGCCTACAATATCTCTCGTTATACAAGGTTCCCGAAAATTGCCGTATTTATCCTTCTTCCCCACAGGAACATGCCGGTCCTGAATTCCTTTCAACCGACACTTGAAAGCCTCCCACATGTCAGATGTTGATTTACCCTCAAACTTCCGCCCCAAATCTAGGTTCTTCAGTTCCCGACTAATATTGTTATAATTAGCCTCCCCCCAATTTAGCACATTCACCCTAGGACCACTCTTATCCTTGTCCACCAGCACTTTAAAACTTACTGAATTGTGGTCACTGTTCCCGAAATGCTCCCCTACTGAAACTTCTACCACCTGGCTGGGCTCATTCCCCAATACCAGGTCCAGTACTGCCCCTTCCCTAGTTGGACTGTCTACATATTGTTTTCAGAAGCCCTCCTGGATGCTCCTTACAAACTCTGCCCCGTCTAAGCCCCTGGTACTAAGCGAGTCCCAGTCAATATTGGGGAAGTTGAAGTCTCCCATCACCACAACCCTGATGTTTTTACTCTTTTCCAAAATCTGTCTACCTATCTGCTCCTCTATCTCCCGCTGGCTGTTGGGAGGCCTGTAGTAAACCCCCAACATTGTGACTGCACCCTTCTGATTCCTGATCTCTACCCATATAGCCTCACTGCCCTCTGAGGTGTCCTCCCGTAGTACAGCTGTGATATCCTCCCTAACCAGTAGCGCAACTCCGCCACCCCTTTTACATCCCCCCTCTATGCCGCCTGAAACATCTAAATCCTGGAACGTTTAGCTGCCAATCCTGTCCTTCCCTCAACCAGGTCTCTGTAATGGCAACAACATCATAGTTCCAAGTACTAATCCAAGCTCTAAGTTCATCTGCCTTACCAGTAATACTTCTTGCATTAAAACATATGCACTTCAGGCCACCAGGCCCGCTGTGTTCAGCAATTTCACCCTGTCTGTTCTGCCTCAGAGCCATACTGTCCCTATTCCCTAGTTCTCCCTCACTGCTCTCACCTTCAATTGCTCCCATGCCCACCCCCCTGCCATACTAGTTTAAACCCTCCCGTGTGACACTAGCAAACCTCGCGGCCAGGATATTTATGCCTCTCCAGTTTAGATGCAACCCATCCTTCTTGTATAGGTCACACCTGCCCCGGAAGAGCTCCCAGTGGTCCAGATAACAGAAACCCTCCCTCCTACACCAGCTGTTTAGCCATGTGTTTAGCTGCTCTATCTTCCTATTTCTAGCCTCACTGGCACGTGGCACAATTACTACCCTAGAGGTCCTGTCTTTTAACTTTCTGCCTAGCTCCCTGAACTCCTGCTGCAGGACCTCATGCCCCTTCCTGCCTATGTCGTAAGTACTGTGTATTAAACTCTGCAAAAGCCCAGACAGCATCGATACAAGCATCCATCTGCATAACAATGTAGCAGCCATCTACATACTAATGAGCGATCCCCGGGAACAATCAAAACATTTGGGATAAACAAGGCCAAGCCAGACTCCTCGGCGCTAGCAGGAGCCAACACAAAAGAGGTTATCGGACACCTCAAGACCGCCCATCGAACAGGGAAGCGCTCCAGTATTGGAGAAATCGAACCAAGTGATTGGAACGAAGTCCAATCACTTGGAACCAGGTACAGGGTCCGCCCCGAAAGGCGGGAAGCCCCTGGGGACTATAAAGTTAAGCCCCCAAGTTCAAATCGTCCTTCTTGACAGGGTCACTCAGCAACGCGAAGCAACCCTTGAGTGTGACCTGTCCAGCTGCCGCTCCAATGAAGTAAGTCTTAAATCAACGCTCGCTACGAGATAGGCGCTCCTAGCTACCAGTACATACCAACTTTTGAATCCCGCAGACTCAGAACCCGAACAAAAGGCCATTTGTTCCCTTGACCTGGTGGGCCAGTCCGAAGCTAAGTGTAGGCCTGTTCATTGTAGAAATAGCTTAGAAGTAGAATTTATGCATGAGTAACGATTTACTGTGTATAATAAATGTGTATTGATTTGAATCTTACTAATTGGTGTGTTGAGTTATTGATCATTACTTGAACTTAAACCTCTTGGCGGTATCATAAAGATACCTCGCGACTCGAGAGCAAAGGTTATAAAACAGAGCCAACTGAACCAACCAAAAGTTAGCAACACCAGGCATGGAGGCCATATCTCCCCAATGACTAGCGGATCATATCAAACAGCATGTCCCTTGAAATGAAGTGAAATGAAATGAATGAAAATCGCTTATTGTCACAAGTAGGCTTCAATGAAATTACTGTGAAAAGCCCCTAGTCGCCACATTCCGGCACCTGTTCGGGGAGGCTGTTACGGGAATTGAACCGTGCTGCTGGCCTGTCTTGGTCTGCTTTCAAAGCCAGCGATTTAGCCCTGTGCTAAACAGGGCTGTTTGCATCAGGTAAAGTACTGGCTGTACTCAACCAACCTGTACTTGCAAATCTCATAGCTTCTAACTTTCAATGTGATTTTGTGATTGGGCAGCATTTGTTGAACAATCCTGATGTGCTTAGAATTATACTGACAGCTAATTCAAGGTTATCAGTTAGCCTCACAGTATGTCTCACTCACGCTTGCTAGAAGCTAAATATATTCACACACGGGGCGCTGTCCTTTGCGGACAGAAGGAGCATGTCCCTACATTGCACCTTTTTCAACTAAATAAAGCTTAGAGGACAGTAATTCCTTGGTTCATTCCCCATGACAACAAGGCGGAGAGCTACAGGGGCCTGGCGCGGAGGAACATAGGCCCCCACCAGGATAAACCCGCCCGCCGATCAGTAGACCCCGATTGCGGGCCAGGCCACTGTGGAGGCCCCCCCCCGGGGTTGGATCCCCCCCCACCAGGCCTCCTCCTGCAACATGAATGCCGAGGTCCTGCCAGGTTGGACCACACAAGAACGACGCCGGCGAGACTCGGCCGAACTTGGCGGGCACTCGGCCCATCGCGCGGGGAGAATCGCCGGGGGGGCGCTTTCAATGGCCCCAGACCGGCGCCGCGCCGGCCGGGCTGGAACCAATGGAGCCGATTCTCCAATCACCGGAGAATCGGCGGACCGGCGTCGGAGCGGTGTCACGTGAATCGCCTCCCCCCCCTCCCCCAGCGATTCTCCGACCCGACGCGGTATCGGATAATCCCACCCCATGTCTTTATTTTCAACAATACTCAAGTTCCGTACCAACAAACACCTATTTAAATTAATTCCTAATCAGATGGGTTTTAGTGCTGAATTTGGGGCTCAGCAATATGATGGACATACCTCCCCTTTTCAGGCATCTGTATAATTGTTAAGCACTCTCAAGTCAAGTATAGAAGTGTAAAGTCTCATCTACTCACACCAGTTGCAGTGGAAGATGCCTACTGTATTAATATGACAGATTTGACTTCCAAGAACTACTGTCTGCTGACCTTCCTGAGTAGGATTACCAGTTTGGAATTTTAAATAAAGTGACATTTGGCATTTTGTGTTCATGGCCACTATGAACTGAATTCAGACCACCCAATCCATGCTCTTTACACATAGAACAATTACAATTTAAGACAAAGGAAGATTTCATCTATCAGGGTTAGATTCAAACCAGGGCTCTCGAGGTGAAAACCACTGTCTAATTAGTAGTCTTCATTGGCATAATTTTATGAAGAGGATAACATCAAGATTCCAATGTTGCAGCAATGAAAATTGCAGATGTACAGGAAGCTAGAATTGGAGAGTCAAGAGATCCTGGAGAGTTATCAAGCTGAATGAAGGAGGTTACAGAGATAGAGAGGGACATGGCCCCATAGCGATTTGAAAACAAGGATGAAAATTTGAAAATAAACGCAATGCTGGACTCTGAGCTAGGAGAGAGCTAGCACAGAAGTGATGAATGAAGGAAGACTTGGTGAGGATTAAAATGCAGGTAGCATAATTTTGGATGAGCTCAAATTTACGAAGGATTCAAGTTGAGAGGACTGACAGAAGAATATTGGAATAGTTAAATCTGGAGGTAACATAGGCAATAAATTTTCACCTAATTGTTACATTAGTTAGCTTATACCGTCAAAGAGAAAACATGTAATATTGGAGTGCCCTGGCCAGAGGAAACACGATTCTGTTTTTTGTAAAACTGCATTTCTCCCTTATACTTACAGTGGCCTAAAATATAAAAGATTCATTATAAGTAAAAAAGCTCATTTTTATGGTTTGTCACTTCAGCTGCAAAAGTAAATGAGCTGATATGTAAAACCTTTTCTTAGTCTTGTCATTGAAGTTCAGTTTCTGGATTTTTAGGAGACAGAACACATATAAATGGAGTCACAGGAAGATATGGTATTTCCTGATAAAATAAAAGGTGCTTCATAATTCTACCCTGATTTTCTGTTCAACATCTCTTGTTGATATTCTTAGTGTACTGCACAGACAGAAGTCTTCTGTCTTAAGGACTACTTGACTGTTATATGGCCGAAATTGGTTTGAAATGTGTAAAAACAAATAGAAATTGTGGCCATGTTCTTTATAAATTGCAAATCACTGAAACTGTGTGGAAGGTATTCACTATTTTGATTGCTAGTTTCAAACAGTTCTCAGGGACAGAATGTTACTGAGTGCCCTTTGACTACCTCACATTCCAACGTTCTGCAAAAGCCTAATAGGCAAATAGAGGTACTATTACAGAAGCTGTAGTGTGGTAGGAAGCAGCCCTGGCCAGAGGAAACACGATTCTGTTTTTTGTAAAACTGTAACTTATAAACTACTCACTAGATTCTTGCTTCAGACATTTGGAAAGATTTCAACAAACTTTGCTATGGTACATTTCCATTTTTATCACCAAGTTTTTAACTGAGATTAAATGTATCTGTGGTGTTCAATATATTTGGGCCACTTTTTAATGTAATTACGGATCCGAAGGTTAGTAAGTATTAAATCTATTTGAAATATTATCTGAGAATGAATCGTATGTCATTGTATTAATATTCATAACAGTGTTATAAATAATTATTATAATATACTTTTTTCTTTCAATAGTTGGAGCACCAAGTAGAAAATAAACAGCTAGATAGATATCTTACAGAGCAAGGTGAGAATAAAATCCCTCTTTTGACAAAGTTGGAGAATTCCCATTTTTATCCAAAATTAATGGTCTGCATGCAAAATTGTATTCTCAGAAACCATACACTTTAAAACTGAATTCTCCTGTGTTTTATTGGCCTTTGTTAATTTAGAGAAAGGAAGACATTCTTGTGATTATTGTTAAAAAGTGAAAATTCACAGCTCAGGCTCAACAGTTAGATAGAAAAAACAGATAAATATACAATGCCAATTTTAACAACTTTTGAATGCTTAAAACATTCCTCTGCCCATTACTTTAATAGACATTTAACCCATTAAATCAATTAATTAAGAATTAATATACGTGTTCTAATACCAGACAGTGCCATGTCATACAAGTGTGCTAAATAATTATTTACTAAATTCTTTACTAGATGCCAGTGATATTTCTAGTTTCATAACTTCTATTTTTGCGACAAATGCTACCCACTTCATATTTGTATTTTCAGTTTCACATTTTCTCCCTGTTCTGAGTTTGGCAAATGTATTTGTCCCTGTGATCTTCAATTGTAATTTTGAACCAAATGTTCATTGCTGCATGCAAGGGGCAGCATATCAACCTTATTTTAATATGCTGTGTGGAAAACAATTTATGGATCAGAAGTCCTCAATATTGAGCAAGTGTTAGAAGATCTATTCAAACACAGCGCTCAGCTCTGTGGTCAGGAAAAAAAAATCTGAGACGATATAGTGCTCAAAAGACCCACACGATCCACGATACCCACCAGACCAAAACAAAGACAAGTGTTAAAGCCAGAAAGAATGAATGTGGAAGCAGATTTAGGGATGCCTGCAAATGGGCCAAAAAAAACCTAACCACAAAGAAAAGAGCTGTATGGACTGCTGTGGTTTACCTCAAACCCACAAGGAACTCACCACAGTTAAAGAATGGACCTTAGAAGTATTGGCTTGGGAAGATTATGTATTTTGCCTTGCATTTGAATACTTTGAATATACAATACCATCAAAATTTCACCCTACTAAGCATCACCCAAGATTCCCTCAGCAGTGAATTAGAGTTGACGGAAAATGTTCGGGAAGGCTGGTACGGGAATTGAACCATGCTGCTGGCCTGCCTTGGTCTGCTTTCAAAGCCAGCGATTTAGCCCTGTGCTAAACCAGCCCCTGGAGGGAACTCTCCAGTATCAATTTGATTATTGATTAGTAACAGCCATGTTGACCATTTTGAAAGAGCTGCAAATACCCACAGATCGTTGGGATTTGCTTTCCCCACTGGCAGCACAGTCCCACCCATGGGTTTCTCAGTGGCATGGGGTGGCTTCAATGGGAAATCCCATTGACAAGCGATGGGAAGATAGAATCCCATGGAAGCGAACAGTGCATCACCGGGAAACACGCAGATGGAAGACCTGAGTATCCAGCCCACTGTATCCAAAGGATATCAAGGTTAAAAACAGTGGCTGATCAATTTGAAACAAAGGAAACTAGAAAGTTTACAAAGTAAGCTGTATACATCAAACATCATTATGTCATAGAATCCCTACAGTGCAGGAGGAGGCCATCGAGTCTGCACCAACCCTCTGAAAGACCAACCTACCTAGGCTCAATCTCCCATCTATTCCTGCAACCTACCCTAAGGGGCAATTTAGCATGACCAATCCACCTAATCTGCACATCTTTGGACTGTGAGAGGAAACTCGATCACCAAGAGGAAACCCACGCTAACACAGGGAGAATGTCCAAATTCCACACAGACGGTCACTCGAGGTCGGAATTGAACCTGGATTCCTGGTCCTGTGAGACAATAGTGCTAACCACTGTGCCATCGTGCCGCCGTCTATCAGTGTCTATCATTTGAACTGTAATAGTAAGCTGCATGAGGGCATGTCCTCTGCACATTTCCCCAAGCCAAACAGTCTTGTACTTTTCATTTCTGAAACTCATAGAAGCCTCCCATTTAATTTTCAATGTGTAATGTGAGTAGGGAAAAAAATAGATCATAGAAATCATAGAATTTACAGTGCAGAAGGAGGCTATCCGGCCCATCGAGTCTGCACCGGCCCTTGGAAAGTGCATCCTACCCAAGCCCACGCCATCACTCTACCCCAGTAACCCCACCCAACATGGGAGAACGTGCAGACTCTGCACAGACAGTGACCCAGCGGGGAATCGAACCTGGGACCCTGGAGCTGTGAAGCAACTGTGCTAATCACTAGGCTACCATGCTGCCCATGATGAGCGGCAGAATTCCCGCGGGGGCAGGGTTTGCGGAGTTCTAAGACAGCAAAACTGGCGCCGCATCTGGACCGATTCAGCGACTGTTGAGGGGCTAGCACAGGTGCAACGTGGCGTACATTCGATTCTGATATGAAACAGTGTAGGATTCTCCAGATTCATGATTGACACTCAGGAGGCTGACAAGCTGCAACCACATGTACACATTTCACTCCCCACACACACCATCGCACCCAACAAGATGACAGCGTGGAGAGCGTCACCAAGGTCCACGGTTGCCGAGCTTGAGACGCTGCTGGGCACCATGGGGGAGATCCTGTACCCCGGCCCGGGGAGGAGGCTGCTGTCATTCGCCATGCCTATGCGCAGGTGGCAGAGGCCGTAAGCGCCATTAGCAACACCATCCAGATCAGCTAGCAATGCAGGAAAAAAACTGCACAAACTCCTCAGGGCAGCCAGGGTGAGTAGGAAGCATTGTGCCCCTGGCACTAACCCCCACCCGTATGGCATCCGAACCCTCACCCTGCACCAAATGCTGGCACATATACCGGCCGCCATGGTCGGGTGCCCTGGCCACTGAAGCCCCAGCTACCCAACCCCTGGGCTGCATCCGTCAGACTGTCTAACACTATGGACTTTCTGTTTCCCCCCAGAAGAAGGCCGCCCATAACCAGTGGGAGTAGGAGATGTGGGGGACCACTGTACCTGTGGCCCCTCACCACATCAAAGCAGCGAGCTCTGGATGTGGTTGGTGAGCCCGAGGAAAGGGCAGTCACCGGGGTGGTGATCGATGTCGGCCGAAGACGTGAGACCCTGCTGAGTGGCAGTTCCTCTTGATGCATGTGTCACCCCCCCCCCCCCCCTCCCTCACCCTCACACCAACCTCATACCATCCCCACATCACCTCCTCACCCCGCTCCACACACCCATCCCCCCGCCCCTGTTTTGTGGTCGAATCGTGCATCCTATCTTGTGTCTTGCAGGACCTGGTGATGGGGCGGGTCATTTAGATGTCTCCCACCCCTAGCCACAGCCCAAACCAGAGCCCTGGGTGTCAAGCAGTGGCAAGGATGATACTAACACGGACGGGAGCCATCAACCTGAGACCCAGGCCACCCAAGCTCGAGTCCGGGGATGACACTGACTTCCCATCTCAGCTGCCTCCAACAACTTCCACCATCCCAGAGACACTCACCTCGATTGGGCACTTAGTGAAGAGGCTCCTGGGACACTATCTGGTGCGCACCACACAAATGCTCTGGTACAGCAGGTGGAGGTAGAAACTCCCGAGGGAGCGGACAGTTGGAAGGCGGGCCGACCCCAGGAACTAGCTCCGTCCAGACGGGTTCCGGGCTTCTGGAACGGACAGTCCCATCGATCGTGGAGATGCAGTCGCAGAGCCAAGGTCAACATGAGGGGTTGTCGGCGAATATCCAGCGCCTGCAGGCACAGGTGGAGGAGTCCAACTGCATGCCGAGCAGGAGGTGGCATCCGCGATGGAGGCCTTGGGGGTGACAGATTTGGCTAAGGATCAGCATGTCCAAGGACTGGGGAAATCCGTGCAGGCAGTGGCCAAGGCCCAGGACAGGGCTGTCTTTTCACAGGCAGCCATGTGCCAGAGCCACTTGGACATTGCCGCCACTCGTGAGCATGGCCCAGTCACAGCAGGTGATGGCTGGCAATGTCAGTAGCATGCTGGCTGATGTGGCACAGAGGCAGAGGGAGGTGGCTCAAATCCCAGAGGAAGATGGCACAGGCATAGAATCATAGAATTTACAATGCAGAAGGAGGCCATTTGGCCCATCGTGTCTGTGGCAGCCCTTCGAAAGAGCACCCCACTCAAGCCCAAGCCTCCACCCTATCCCCGTAACCCAGTAACCACAGGAACACTTTTGGATATTAAGGGCAATTTAGCATGGCCAACCCACCTATCCTGCACATCTTTGGTCTGTGGGAGGAAATCGGAGCACCCGGATGAAATCCACGCAGACATGGGGAGAATGTGCAGACTCCGCACAGACAGTGACCCAGCAGGGAATTGAACCTGGGACCCTGGAGCTATGAGTACCTTTAAGAAATGGGTGTTTAAGAAATGTACCCTTAAGAAATGGGTGTTTATCAGTGATGTCAGAGTGTGGGTGGAGCTGGGCTGTCTGTCAGCTTTTTTACTTTTGTTTTAGGCTGTTTGCTGCAGTGTGTGTTTTAGTTTTGTTTTCAGTGTTGGAGCTGAAGCCAGACAAAGCAGGTGAGCATATTGTGGTTGCTTTTCAGGTGTGGTATTCTAGTTTAAGTGGGGAGTGTGTTGTGGACAATGGCTCTTTCAGAGGTTCTGAAGATATTGGGGGTGGAGACGGTCACACGCAGTACCTTACGGACAGAGACTAAAAGCAGACTGTTAGATTTGGCAAAAACATTGCAGTTAACATTACCTGACAAAATGTGAAAAGATGAGGTAATTATGGTGGTGGCTAAGCATTTAAAGTTGCCTGAGATACAGTTTGACTCATTGGAAATGGCAAAAATCCAGTTACAACTTAAACAAATGGAACATGAGAAAGAATTAAAGCAGCTTGAATACGAAAGAGAGAGAGAGGAAAAAGAAAAGGAGAGAGAAGAAAAGAGAAAAGAAAGAATAGCCCAAGCAGAACAAAAAGTAAGAGAAAGGGAGATACAGATCAGGGAAAAAGATAAAGAGAGAGAATTTGAACTTCAGAAAATGGCCAAGAAACATGACAGTCAGTTAAAATTGGCAGAGGTAAAGGGCAACGTACAGTTGGATGATAGTGATGAGGATAGTGAGAAAGAGCGTCATAGGCGAAGGCTTGGTGGGAATCTATTTAAATATGTCCAAGCATTGCCAATGTTTGATGAGAAGGAGGTAGAAGCTTTTTTCACTTCATTTGAGAAGGTAGCTAATGAAATGAAATGGCCACAGGACATGTGGGTATTTCTGATTCAAACAAAGTTGGGAGGCAGGGCTAGTGAAGTGTTTGCATCTCTACCGGAGGAGGTATCTGGGACGTATGAGGAGGTGAAAAAATCCATCTTAGGTGCATATGAACTAGTGCCTGAAGCCTACAGACAATGGTTTAGAAATTTAAGGAAAGAATTTGGTCAAACATACATGGAGTTTGAAAGGCTCAAACAAAGTAATTTTGATAGGTGGATAAGGGCTTTGAAAAATAGACCAAACGTATGAAACTCTCAGAGAAATTATGCTTTTAGAGGAGTTTAAAAATTCAATTCCTGATGTAGTGAGAACTCATGTGGAAGAGCAGAGGGTTAAAACTGCAAGATTAGCAGCAGAAATGGCAGATGATTATGAATTAGTTCATAAATCAAAGCTTGGTGTCTGTCATCAGTTTCAGCCCGTGAGGGATAGAAACTGGGGACATGAGAAATACTCAAGTGGTAAAGGTAAAGGTGATCTGGTGGGAGACAATAAGGAGAGTGTACCTCAGATTAAAAAAGAAATCCAGGAGGGTGGAAAGGAAATGAGAAATTTCAAATGTTTTCACTGTAATACACTAGGCCATGTAAAGTCACAGTGTTGGTGGTTGAGGAAAAGCACTGGGAAGGCTGATGTGGTAAAACAGGATAAGACAGTGGGGTTTGTTAAAGTGGTCAAGGAAAGCCCAAGTGAAGGGAAGGAGGTGCAAAAGATTGTACAACCTGATCAAGAGGTGATTGATAGGAAGATGCCAGATCTCATTAAAGAATTTACTTGTGTGGGTAAAGTGTACTCGTGTGTATCAGGAGGAGCAGGTAAAGAAGTTACAATTTTAAGAGATATGGGAGCTAGTCAATCTTTAATGGTAAGAGGTCAGGAGTTATGTAGTTTGGGAAGAATGTTGCCAGAAAAGGTGGTAATATGTGGAATTCAGGGTGAGAAGAGTAGTGTTCCATTATATAAGGTAAGGTTGGAAAGTCCAGTGAAGAGTGGTGAAGTTGTAGTAGGAGTAATAGAGAAACTATCTTGTCCAGGAATACAGTTTATCTTGGGCAATGATATAGCTGGATCGCAGGTGGGAGTGATGCCTACTGTGGTTGATAAGCCAGTGGAAAATCAGACAACTGAAGTGTTGAAGGACGAATATCCTGGGATTTTTCCGGATTGTGTAGTAACAAGGTCTCAAAGTCACAGGTTAAGACAAGAGGAGAAATCAAACAGTGAAGATGAAGTTGAAGTGCAATTGTCAGAAACGATTTTTGATCAGATGGTTGAAAAAGAACAAGAACAGGTGGAGGATGAGGCGGATATTTTTAGTTCAGGAAAATTGGCAGAGTTACAACAAAAAGATATAGAAAGAAAATGGATGTCTCAGAAAGCATACACGGAAGAGGAATCTGAGTGTATACCAGAGTGTTATTCCCGTAAAAGTGATGTCTTGATGAGAAAATGGAGAACTTTACATATGCAGCGGATGAAAAGTGGGCAGAAGTTCATCAAGTGGTATTGTCGGTAGGGGATAGAAAGCAGGTGTTGCTAGTTGCACATGAGGTACCAGTGGGAGGTCATTTGGGAATAAGGAAAACTCATGCTAAAATCCAGAAACATTTTTATTGGCCTAGACTACATAAAGATGTAGTTAAATTTTGTCAATCATGTCACACATGTCAAGTGATGGGGAAACCTCAAGCGGTGAGAAAACCAGCGCCCTTAATACCCATTCCAGCATTTGAGGAACCTTTTCCAAGGGTCTTAATTGATTGCGAAGGATCGCTTCCTAAAACGAAAAGTGGGAATCAATATCTTTTGATGATACTGGATGTGTCTACTAGGTTTCCAAAGGCCATTCCTGTACGTAATATTACAGCTAAAATGATTGTGGAGGAGTTACTTAAATTCTTTACTAGATATGGACTACCCACAGAAATACAAGCGGATCAAGGATCAAATTTTACCTCAAGGTTATTCAAAGAAGTTATGGATAGCTTAGGAATAAAACAATTTAAATCAACTGCGTACCATCCAGAATCGCAGGGAGCGTTAGAAAGGTGGCATCAGACATTAAAGACAATGTTGAGGGCTTATTGTCACGATTATCCAGAGGATTGGGATAACGGAATTCCATTCATACGGTTTGCAATTAGGGATGCACCTAATGAGTCAACCAAATTTAGTCCTTTTGAACTAACTTTTGGGCATGAGGTAAGAGGACTACTTAAATTGATTAAGGAAAAATGGATGAGTGAGAAATCGGAAATTACATTATTGGATTACGTGTCAAATTTTAGGGAACGATTAAATAGAGCAGGTGAATTGGCTAGACAACATTTAAAAGTTGCACAAAATGTGATGAAACGGGTAGCAGACAAGAAATCCAAAGTTCGTAGTTTTGCCAGTGGACATAAAGTTTTAGTATTGTTACCAGTGGTAGGTGAACCTTTAAAAGCAAGGTTTTGTGGACCTTATCAGATTAAAAGGAAATTAAGTGAGATGAATTATGTGGTAAAAACACCAGATAGAATGAAAACTCACCAAGTGTGCCGTGTGAATATGCTTAAAAGGTACTTTGAAAGGGAAGGAGAGAAAAGTGAGGTTTTAATGATTCTAACTCAAAGTGACGAACAAAATCCAGATGACTTTGAATTTGACATACCTCAAATTAAATTGGAAAACGAAGATGTTCTTAACAATTGGGATAAATTGTTGAGTTACCTTCCAGAGGAAAAACGGACTGACCTGAAAGAGTTATTGATATCACATGGGCAGGTTTGTAGAGATAAATTTGGAAATACTAAAATGGCTATACATGATGTAGATGTGGGAAATGCTGTTCCAATCAAACAACATCCATATAGACTTAACCCTTTAAAATTGGCACAGGTTAACAAAGAGATTGAGAGTATGCTTAAAAATGGCACAATTGAAGTGGGTTGCAGCCAATGGAGCTCGCCCATAGTGATGGTACCTAAACTAGACGGTACCCAATGGTTGTGTGTGGACTATAGGAAGGTTAATGCAGTTACAAGAATGGACTCCTATCCTATCCCACGTTTGCAGGATTGTATTGAAAAAGTGGGACAATCAGCTCTTATTTCCAAACTGGATTTATTTAAAGGTTACTGGCCGGTACCTTTATCCGAAAGGGCGAAGGAGATTTCAGCTTTTGTGACTCCAGATGGTATATACCAATTCAAAGTTATGCCATTTGGCATGAAAAACACACAAGCCACATTTCAACGGTTAACTAACAAAGTTGTTTCAGGATTACCCAATTGTGCGGTATACATCGACGATCTGGTAATTTTCAGCCAGACATGGACAGAACATTTGAAACATCTGATGAAGTTATTCGATCGACTTTAGGAGGCGGGTTTGGTGATAAACCTAGCCAAAAGTGAATTTGGAAAAGCCCAAGTCACTTTCCTTGAGGAGTTTCCGATACCCTCAAGACAAAGGGAAATAATGCGATTTCTTGGCATGAGTGGATTTGATCGAACATTTGTGCAAAGGTTTTGTAGCGTGATTGCTCCACTGATGGACTTGCTGAAGAAACGTCGAAAATTTCAATGGACAGCGGAGTTTCAACAGGCATTTGACTGCCTGAAAGCTGTGATAGTCAATGCTCATGTGTTGGAGAAATACACGGGACTCTGTGATCAGATTTAACAAAAGTATCTGACTTTAAAGAGACATGCCGAGGTGTAGAGAAATGGATGGATAGTGCAGAGACCTTCTTATTCAAAGAGACTGTTAATCGAGACGGATTTCAGTTGGAAGAAGAGGAACGGGGAAAAAAATGGACTATATTATTATACCTGTTTGCGTGTGTTGTTTTTTGAAACGAAAAAGTATATTTACTGTGTCCATTTCTTAAAGGATGGTGAAAAGGTGAAAAATGAAACCATCTTGAAGTTGATGTTTTTTTTCCTTGGGGGAGGTGTCATGTGAGAGTATCTTTAAGAAATGTACCTTTAGGAAATGGGTGTTTATCAGTGATGTCAGAGTGTGGGTGGAGCTGGGCTGTCTGTCAGAGTTTTACTTTCATTTTAGGCTGTTTGCTGCACGGTGTGTTTTAGTTTTGTTTCCAGTGTTGGAGCTGAAGCCAGACAGAGCAGGTGTACTGTTGATCTCTCTGTCATGAAAAGACTATCTCTTGATCATTTGGTGAATTCAGAATTATAAATGTTTTCAGTAGTGAATGTAAACCTGATGTGCTTCTGTTAAAAGGTGTTTCTTTTATCTTCTGGATGTTGTTTGGGGAGTTATTAAGGATTACTTAGTGTTGTATTCTTTGGGGGTTGTATTTGAATTGATGGTTGCTGAGATGTTCACTGTATGTTTCAAAAAGGTTAACTTGGGTTCATAGAATAAACATTGTTTTGCTTTTAAAATTACTTTTCCATTTCTGCTGTACCACACCTGTAGAGTGGGCCATGTGCTCCGCACATCACAATCTATTAAAAGTTGTGGGTGAGGTGAACTCCATGATACACTTTGGGGTTATCTTAACCCTGGTTCATAACACTATGCTACCGTGCTACCCTGTTCCCTGTCTACCAAGTGACAAAGCCCGTTTCATTTCGATTTGTTTTAATGCATTTTTGGCAAGGACCAGCCAACACATTGATTACCACTTGAGATCAGTCTTCCGAGAACACCAGTTTGCCCTGGTTGGAAATTAGGTATAATTGGGCAACAACAACAAAATAATGAATGATAAATTAATATATGGACTGACGGTGGGCAATTCCAAAGTGTCACTGACAGATGATGCCATGTGCAAAATAAAGTTAGAATTGTCTATTAAATGTAACAACTGCGGCTATGACTCATCTTTCATTCTCACTCCACAGTGTAAATATTTCCCACTTTCTCTGTCTTTTAGCTTTGACAAAGGGTCATCTGGACTTGAAACGTTAGCTCTTCTCTCTTCCCACAGATGCTGCCAGGCCTGCTGAGATTTTCCAGCACTTCCTCTTTGGTAACAACATTTTTGTTTCGTTTTTTTATAACTCTTAACACTGCTGGTTTTATCAGATGTGGGGCACGTTGAGAGATGGAAAGGAAAAACAGATGCATTCCCCCACCAAGAAAAAAAAGTTGTTAAGCTTTTTCTAAGTTGTTGTTGTCATGTGATGTGGGAGATAGAAACAGGAAGTGGCGAAGTTCATCCATTCCAACCCGGGCCGTTTAACGGGTCCTGAGACCGACCAGGTGATATTAAACCCAAACAGCCTGCCCCCCTCCTCTCTTCCCCCTTACGCTCCCCTTCATATGATACTGTCCTTTTTTGAAGAAAAAAATTACGACCCCATAACAACATGGTCAGATTTGTCTCTAATATGTACCATGGAAGTCACAGGTGCCTTTTCTGCCATGTCCGAACTGGAACCATCATCCTGACCGCTTCTTACACGGTGAGTGAGATAAATGGACTAAGTCATTATTAATAAATCAGAAGTAAGTTTTGTGTGAAGTGGGAGAGGGGTCGATTCCCTCCTCACCGCGGGCGGCGGAGAGAGAGAAGATTAAAATTAGGGTAGCCGAGGGAGAAAGAGACAGTTTTGTCTTTATCCCGAGGCCTTTTTAAAGAAACATGAGAGCGAAAAAAGGAGCCAGTTTACTGTGAGATGGACATTTGGGGGGCTGCGGAATTTGAAGAAGCGAGTTTGTTCTCCTTCCTCCCTCTCCCCTCCACTTGCCGCCCCAACCGCCTCCAGGCGCGGGCGGGCGCGAGGAGCAGCCGTTACCAACGGATTTTCCGTTTGAAATTCAAATACATTTTTGTTTTACTTGTGTCCCCCCCTCCCAAATGAAATGGATTATGTTTTGATCATTATAAACACTTTAAAATAGTTCGTGGGTTTTAAAAAAGAAATGGTGTGGGGGGGCGGGGGGTGACGAGAGAGACATGCAAGACTTGCATTTTTAAAGGTGCTTTAAATGTCCCAAATTAGCAACTCATAGAGGGACATAGACGTACTCCATTTGGCCCTTCACTCCTGCTTCGTCATTCCAGAAGATCATGACTGATCTAATGGTAGTCCCAACTCCATTTTCCTGCCTAATAACCCTCGACTCTCTTGTCTCTCAAAAGTCTCCCTGACTCAGCCTTGACCATATTCGATGACCCAGCCACCACTGCTGCTTTCTGCGGAGAATCCCACATGCTAATGACCATCTTGAGAGAAAACGTTTCTCCTCATCTCCTTCCTAAAAGGGTCACCTCATTTAAGCTGTGTCCCCTAGTCTGAGCTCTTCCACAAGAGGAAACAGGCTCCCTCTAGCCACCCATGTGAAGTCTGCTGAGGATTGAGTATGTTTCAATAAGATCACCTCTCATTCTTCTAAACTCTGATGGATAATAGCCCAACCAGTTCAACCTTTCTTCATAAGATGCACCCTTCATCCCAGTCAAGTGAACTTTTTCTTAGCTGCTTCCAACACGATAATATCCTTTTTCAAATAAGGAGACCTGAACTGTATACACTACACCAGATGTGGTCTGACCAAGGCTGTAGCTGTAACAAAGCTTTCGTACTTTTATATTCCATTCTCCTTTCAATAAATGCTGCAGTGGTTCAAGAAGGCACTTCACAGGCATGTTATGAAACAAAACTCTGACACCAAATCACATAAGAGAAATTAGGGCAGCTGTCCAAAAGCTTGGTCAAAGAGTTTAGATTTAATTTGCCTCTTAAAGGAAGAAATATGAATTAAAAGGGTTTAGAGAGATAATTCCAGAGCCAAGTGCCTGGGCACCTGAAGGCTCTAGCCACCAATGGTGGAGCAATGGAAATCAGGGATGAAGGGCTGCACGGTGGCATAGTAGTTAGCACTGCTTCCTCAGGGCACTGAGTCCGGGTCACTCTCCGTGTGGAGTTTACACATTCTCCTCATGTCTGCGCGGGTCTCACCACACAATCAAAAGATGTGCAGGCTAGGTGGATTGGCCCCTTAATTGGAAAAAAAATTATTGGGTACTCTAAATTTATTTTTTTAAATCAAAGATGTACAAGGTGTCAGAATTGGAGAAGTGCAGATATCTCTGGAAGCTGGACAAGGTTACAGAAATAGGGAGAGGTGCAGCCATGGTGAGATTTGAAAACAATCTTGACATACTGCTTAACCAGGAGCCAATGTCAGCCAGCAGGAGCAAGGGTGATGCAAAGTCATGAGCAGCGGAGTTTTTGGGTGACCTCAATTTTACAAAGGCAGAACGTGGGAAACCAGCCATGTGTTAGGTAACAGACATGGCTGAAGGTTTCAGCAGAAGATGAGCTGAGGCAGGGAGTTGAGTGGTGTAAAAAGGTGAAAGTCGGCAAACTTAGCGATGGTCTATATAATAACGCTTTAATATGAGTGACACATTTTTATTTTTAACCCTTTTGAATGAAATACTTTTTCTAACAAAAATGTGCTTTGTGTAATTCCACTTGTTTTGAGAAAGCTTATACTATTTTAATTGTTTCCAGCAATGCAATTCTTGTATTTTTTAGTTAGTGTCAGCAAAAAATGTAGGAATAATGTCACTACACTTCCTCCTTTAAAACTTATGTTTATGTAATTGCCTCTACCTTCTCTGTAAACCTTGAAGTCATCTCGAATGTGAATCCTTCCTACCCACTGCACAAAAAAGGTGTGGTCTTTGTAACTTGCTTCAGATCAGTTATGTGGTTCAATTCATTTAGAAACCAGATTTATGTTTTATTCTAAGTGCTTCACTGGTTAACTAGATTTTTGCACAAAACAAACCAGACTTAAAATCCATCAACCGTCATCTTTTAATAGGTCCTTGAGTTTATTCTAATCTATTTTCAAAAATAAACTAACTCAAGTGATCTGATGACTGTCCTGCCACTTTTCACTGTGCTGAGCCTTTATCAAGGAACATTTGCCAGAAGCCTCCACACAGCAGGCTTTCAGAAATGTAGAACTTTTGGCATATAGGGTGTCACCATTGCATTGACTGGGACTGCTTTACTTTTCCAATGAGGAATAATAATATAATAATATTTTTAGTGTCACAAGTAAGCTTGCATTAACACTGCAATGAAGTAACTGCGAATATCCTCTAGTCGCCACACTCAAATAAAACACACAAATCAACAGAACAGATCAGTTGTATGTAATCAAAACAGAAAATGCTATAAAACTCTGGTCAGGCAGCATCTGTTTACAGAGAAACGCAGGTCAGTGACCTTCCATCAGAACATCGGGTCATTTATTATTCAGTGTACATTGAAAGCTGCCAAACATGTATCAAGAGGAGAATGAAAGTCTTTTTGAGATGAGCATTTTTCCTGATTGTACGTTATCTTTCCTTTCAAAACAAATTTGTAGAACTAATTTTAGACACAAAATATGGTAACGAGAATTTTTAGCATTTATGCAAGATGTGCACTCCTGTAGTTAACTATGAGAAAATAAGGGTAGAGATTAAAAGGCATAGGAATGAGAAGAGCATTTCATTAAATATATCTAAAAGTTACAACATCAAAACTGGTTATTCAGTGAAACCAGTTATAACTGGTTTTAGCCCATCTGGCTGGTGCTAGGTGGACAGTTAAAATTGGCTGAATGACTTGCCCTCTGACATCCTGTATAGATCCTGCCACTTCAATTTTAACCTACTGTTCCAAACAGGTGACAAAGCCACTGACCTAAAGCCAGCAGGATCCTTCATCAAAAATAAAGATTGGAGTTTGAGAGTTTAATTGGTCTCAATGTTGCTTGATTTCTTTTTCTCAACGCACTATGCCAAGTTTTTTTTTCTTTTAAAAAAAAAAATGTATTTTATTACAAACATGTATCACCAAATAAACACCCCAGGAAACATACTTCCCGGCAATCAACGATACAGTCGGTACAAATTTATTTCCCCTTCCCCACCCGCCCCGCGACAGACAACTCCTCAAACACGGTCACAAACATCCCCCACTTTTTGTCAAACCCCTCTGAAGAGCCCCTCAGCTTATACTTTATCTTCTCCAACCACATGAAGTCGTACATGTCACCCAACTAAACAGCTACCCCCGGTGGCAATGCCGACCACCACTCCAGTAAGATTTGCTGCCGTGCAATCAGGCAAAGCCACGACATCGGCCTTCCTCCTCTCCATGAGATCTAGCTTCTCTGAGACCCCAAATATCACCACCAAAAGGGCCTGGGTCCACCTCCTTCTCCACTATCCTGGCTAAGACTGCAACACTCCTGCCCAGAATCTTCCCAATTTTTTGCAACTCCAAAACATGTGCACGCGATTCGCTCCTCCCCACCCGCACCCCTCTCATTCATCTGCTACCCCCTGAAAGAACCCACTCATTCTCACTCAAGTCATATACACCCTGTGCACCATCTTAAACTGTATCAGGCTCATCCTTGCACAGGAGGAGGTCCCGTTTACCCTACGCAGTTCCTCACTCCATACTCCCCAATTGATCTCCCCTCCCAACTTCCCTTCCCATTTCTGTTTGATCTTCACCAGCCGCTCGCCTCCCTGCTCCCCCAGACACTTGTGTATATCCCCAATTCTTCCCTCCCCTTCCACATCTGGAAGCAGAAGTTGCTCCAGCAGGGTGTATCCCGGCAACCTAGGGAACCTCCTCCAGACCTTTTGCGCAAAATCCCTAACCTGCAGATACCTGAACTCACTCCCCCTCGGCAGCTCTACCCTTTCCCTTAGCTCCTCCAGACTGGCGAACCCTTCCTCCAAATATAGATCCCTCCATCTCCTGTATACACTATCCATACCCGCCAGCACAAATCCATGATTCTCGCACAGCGGCATTAACACCGTCCCTTCCACCCTAAAATGCCGCCTCAACTGATTCCGTATCTTCACTGTGGACTGCACCACCAGGCTCCCTGAATACCTAGTCGGAGCTATTGGCAACGCTGCCACCAACATAACCCTCAAACTAGACCCCTTACAAGATTCCTCCTCCATCCTAACCCACTCTACCCCTTCTTCCCACCACCGCCGCACTTTAACCACATTCGCCACCCAATAAAAATGAAGCAGGTTCGGCAAAGCCAACCCCTGCTGCCTCTGCCTCCCAACCCTCAGCACCTTTCCCGCCCATATAAAGTCCAAAATGATCGTGTCCAAATGTCCGAAAAAGGCCTTTGGTATAACGATCGGGAGAGCCTGAAAAATAAACAAGAGCTTCGGCAGAATATTCATTATCGCCACTTGGACCCTCCACGCCAATGTCAACTGCAGTGTATCCCACCTCTTAAGATCCTCTCTGGCTTCCTCCACCAGCTCCATTAAGTTCCACTGATGGAGCCCCATTCATTCCCTCGCTACCTGAATCCCCAAATAACTAAACCTATCCCTCGCTATGATAAATGGCATCCCCCCTAAATTAGCCCGCTGTCCCAGCTCATTCACTGGGAATATCTCGCTTTTCCCTACATTCAGTTTGTACCCCGCGAACCCTCCAAACTTCCCCAGCTGGCCATAATCCTTCCCATACTCTCCTGTGGATCCGAAACATACAGCAACAGGTCATCAGCATAGAGCAACACCCAATGTTCCCTCTGTCCCCTCATAATCCCCTGCCACTCTGCTGACTCCTTAAGAGCCATCGCCAACAGCTCTATGGCCAGCGCAAACAGCAACGCCAACAGCAGGCACCCCTGCCTCGTAACCCTGTGTAAGTCAAAGCTTTGTGAACTCACATTATTCGTTCTCACACTTGCTCTTGGTGCCATATACAGTATACAGCAACCGCACCCTTGCCACAAACCTCGCCACAAACCCAAAACCTCAAACAAGTACCGCCACTTCACCCGATCAGATGCCTTCTCCGCGTCCATGTACACCACCTCCAGTACCAGAGCCCCCAACGGATTCATCACTACATTCAACAGCCGTCTTATATTACTCGCGAGCTGCCTGCCCTTCACGAAGCCGGTTTGATCTTCTGCAACTACCCCCGGGACACAATCCTCCATCCTCCCCGCCAACAACTTAGCCAATACTTTCACAAACGTGTTCAATAGTGATATGGGCCTATACGACCCGCATTCCACCAGGTCTTTCCCCTTTTTCGGGATTAGCATGATTACTGCCTGGTGTTCTCTCCCGGGGGTGGGAGGGGGGTCATTATTACATTCAGCAGCTGCCTGATGTTCACAGTGAGTTGCATACCCTTGACAAAGCCTGTTTGGCCCTCTGCGACCGCCTCTGGTACGCAGCTTTCCAGCCTTATGGCCAAGACGTTTGCGAGTATTTTCGCGTCTACATTCAGCAGCGAAATGGGTCTATATGATCCACATTCTGTCTGGACTTTATCTTTTTTCGGTATCAGTGAGATTGTGGCCTGTGCTAACGTAGGAGACTATGTCACGCTTCAGGCTTCTTAGGTGGGTGAAGACTCTGGATCTTTTCACCGGGCCGTTAAATCCTGGTGGGGGATTTCTGACCCCCCCCCCCAGTCCTGCGGGATCAACCACACTTACCTGGTGGATGCGCCCCTGCACTCTAGGGTTTCCCTTTGTTAGGGGCCGTCGAAAACGGGTCGCCTATCTTTCCCCTCCTGGGCCTCCGCTTCACCTCATGGCTGGTCCATCCGCATGTTGCTCCTGCCCCTTTCCTCCGTTTCTGCCTCTGCCTTCTCGTCGTCCCCTCAAGCTGCTGTTCATGGGCATCTTCTTTCCTTCTCGCACAATTGATGCGCTTTGTATTTGGGGGGGGGGGGTTTAGGTGGCTTTTATGGCCAAACATTCAATTAAATTCAGTGTTGGGTCCAACTGGAAGGAGAGCCACCTGATGTGTGTCCGCTCAGCACATCGCCGCCACTGGAAGTCTGGCTCTAGAACACAGTTAAAATCTCCCATGATCAACTGATGTGTGACCAAATCAAGGATCGCTGCTAGCAACCCATTCATAAAACCCACATCATCCCAATTTGGGGCATACACATTTACCAACACCACCAGCGCCCCTTCCAATACCCCACTCACAATCACACATCTCCCACCCGGATCCCTCACTCCTTCGCACTCATAAATCGCTTTTTTTTTTTTGCTCATTCAAAGCGTCACTCCCCTCGATTTCGAATCAGACCCCAAGTGGAAAATCTGCCCGAAGAACCCGCGTCCTTAACCTAACCTGGTTCTTCACATGGAGGTGCGTCTCCTGCAGAAATATCAATCTCGCTTTCAACCCGGGACCTTTAACCGGCCCATTCAATCCCCGGATGTTCCATGTTACCAGCCTTACCGGAGACTGACGCCTCTAATTCTTTCTACCGTCTGTCATCTTCCCCACTTAACTCCTGTCCCCCTAATTCCACCCTATACCTAGCCCATCCCAGATGGCCCGCTTCTCCACCCCTGACCATGTCATCTCTCAACCCCTGCCACGTCGCAACAAATTTGTGGAGTCTCACAATCACCGCCTGCGTCGGCTCCCCAGCTCTAGGCTTCTGCCTCAGGGACCGATGCACCTGGTCCACTTCAGGGGCCTTATCGAGCAGCCCTTCCACCACTAGCCCCGCCAGCATCTTCGAGACGTACCTCGTGGCACTCACACCTTCCACTCCTTCAGGCAGGCCCACTATTCGCAGGTTCTCCCTTCTCGAGATATTCCCCAGCTCCTCCACTTTTGCCCTCCATGTTTTACAAAGGTCTCCTAGGAGCCCCACCTCCAGAGCCACCACACGAGCGCTGTGGTCCGAGATCACTCCTTCGATCTACGAATCTGCGATCCCTGCACTTCCAAACCTGCACCTTCTCCACCCGTTCCATCGAACTCTTCAAGGGTGCCACAGCTCCTTCGATGGCCTTCAAACAATTCTCCCGCATTTCCTTCCTCTGCTGGCAGAATTCCTCCTTAATGAAAGCCATCAACTGCTCCAGCTGGGGCTTTCCACCTTGCACCAGCCCTTCCTCCTCAGCCACCTTCATCATAAAATAAGCCCTCATCCCTGGAATCAGTCGAAGGAACCTTCTTTGAACTGTTTCTAATGCGTATCCTTTCACAAGCAAAATTGACACAGAATTTGAGATGCGGTTCTTTCCACAATTTAGCTGAGATGTGATCTCGACAAAGCTCTGTAAAACTTCAGCAAGAGCTCCCTACTTTTATATGCCATTTCCCCGTGCAACGAACAACGTCTCATTTGCCATCATAATCACTTGTACCTGTATACAAACTTTTTGTGATTCATGTACCAGGGCACCCAAATTCTTCTGTACATTCATGGGACGTGGGCGTCACTGGGCCAGCATTTATTGCCCTTCCCTAATTGCCCTTTTGAGGGGGAAGCTCAGAGTCAACCACATTGCTGTGGGCTGGAGTCACATGTAGGCCAGACCAGGTAAGGATGGCAGATTTTCTTCCCTGAAGGACATTAGTGAACCAGAGGGTTCATTGACAATACCACTATGCCACTGCCTCCCCGCCATCTAAACTTTAGTAGCCACACAATCCGTCCCTTCATCCAAGTCATTGATCGAGATTGTAAATGGGAGGCAGTGGTGTAGTGGTATTTTCACGGGACTGATGAGCCAGAGACCCAGGGTAATACTCTGAGGATGTGTGTTCCAATCCCACCAAGGCAGATGGTGGAAATTGAATCCAATAAATATCTGGAATTAATAGTCTAATGATCACCATTAAACCATTGTCAATTGTCGTAAAAAAAACAGCTGGTTCACTGACCTTCACCTGGTCTGGTCTACATGTGACTCCAAATCCTGAGCAATGTAGTTGACTTTTAATACCCTCTGAACAAGCTACTCAGTTGTGTCAAACGGCTACAAAGTTAATGAAAAAGAAAGAAACGGGACTGACTACCCGGTATCTACCTATGAACTGGAAACAACAATGGCAGACCCAGCCTTCTCGACTCTGTAACGTCTTCCTTACTAACACCTGGGGGTTTGTGCCAAAATTGGGAGAGCTGTCTCACAGACTACTTAAACAAAAGCTTGATATAGTCATTGTCACGTGAGTGACCCTTTAAGAAAGGTTTTTGTTTTATCTCGTGGCTTCAGTGATGTCATTGTGTGGGTGGAGCTGGGCTGTGGCTGTGTGAGCTGTTTTTGGTTTCGCTTTCACATTTGGCTGCTGTGGACTCAGACAGAGAACAGAAGTGTTTTGGCCTCTGTCTCAATTTTCATTTTAAAGAGTTCCAAGAAAAAAATATTGATTATAACCACCTGCTGTTTTGGTAACTTAAAAGATATAGTTTGCTTTTTGAAAGGGTTTCAAGTTGCTGATGAGACTGTTATGGGCAAGGCGTTTTCAGAACCCCAAAATGTATAATGGAGTTCAACCAACCTCGCCCTTTAATGGATTTGTTGTTTTTCCGAGCACACGGCTTTTTCCCTAGGTGTGGGATTACAATTATGGACACGTGGGTTTTTAAACACAAAACACTGTTTATTCCATGAACTCAACTTAACATCTTAAATAAACATTGGATCTCTTAACACCCCTTATTTCAAAGCTAACTCAGAAAATATTACAACAGTAAATACTTCCTTAAAATGTTCCTTCAAACTTCCAAGAGACTTAACAACTTTAAACAGTATCACATCAGGTTAAAGGATATATATATTTTCTGTAGAATGGCAGAGACATATTAGCTTGGTTGACTTCAGCTCCAGCACTTTGCTTTCTTCCTGCAGCTCTCTGGACACACACACACACACACACACACACCCAAGCTGCTGTCTCAAACTGGCTTTCTCCTTTTAATCAGCTCACAGCAAAACAGCCAGGCACTTTTAAACTGCTCTCAGCAAAACCAGCCAGGCACTTTTCAAAACTGAAACTAAAACCTAAACTGCAAAATGGCTGACCTGAGCTGAGCTCCACCCACTCTCTGACATCACTGTTTTCTTAAAGGTACATTGCTTACACATCCATTTCTTAAAGGCACTCTTGCATGACAAGACATAGAACATAGAACATAAAGTGCAGAAGGAGGCCATCAAGTCTGCACCAACCCACTTAAGCCCTCACTTCCAGTCTATCCCCGTAACCCAATAACTCTTAACCTTTTTTTGTCACTCAAAGGCAGTTTATCATGGCCAATCCACCTAACCTGCACATCTTTGAACTGTGGGAGGAAACTGGATCACCCGGAGGAAACCCACACAGACACTGGGAGAACGTGCAGACTCCGCACAGACGGAGACGGGGTCAGAATCTTGAGAAAAACCTGTCTGATTCAAGTGAGAATGCAGAGTGCTGGGCCACGCCCTTAAAAAGCGGCCTTTGGTTTATGGGATTTTGATTTTGAATTGGAACAGTTAAGGGGGAATTCATTAATTGTTATACATAGATTACTGTAGCTGTGTGGAAAGACAACCCATGACCAATGCCATCCAGAAAGACAAGTACAGCAGATACATGGAAACACAATCACATGGAAGCTCCGCTCCAAGTCGCTCACCATCCTGACTTGGAATTATATCGCTGTTCCTTCACTGTCGCTGGGTCATAATTCTGGAACTCGCTCTCTAATAGCACAGTGGGTGTACTTACACCACATGGACTGCAGCAGTTGAAGAAAACAGCTCACCACCATCTCATACTGAGTGTGAAATTCAATCATGTATGATTACTGCTACCTAGAGGCTCCTTTACAATGGATTTGTTAATGAATCCTGTCTCATTGCACATTGTACCAGGATTCGAATAGCCTATCCTCTGGTTAGCTCTGGAACATGCTAATCTAATAAATTGTCATGAAAACACAAGATGAACTCATCTTCCAGACTACCTTTGCCAATCCAATTTGTTTGAACATATATGTAGATTAAAATCACCCAGTTATTGCAGTAATTTTCTTAGTCCCTGTAGCCATCAGGGATGGCCACTTCCCGATTACAAAATGGACACTTTGCAAAGATTGCAGGGAAAATGGACTATACTGAGAAAACAAGCAGGTTCAGGGTTTGTCTGTTGATTGGAGCCGCAGCTCCCAGACAAGACCAAAACTGCAAACCCATTAGCATACTAATGGGCTATCTCCGGGGACAAAAGAGTAACATTTAAGTAAACGATACTAAGGCAGACACCCCGGCGCCAGAGGAGACCAGAACAAAGCAGGCTAATGGCCACCTAGGACACGCCCAGCCATCAGGGCACCCACCCCTTTATTGGAGGAAATCGATAGGAACGATTGAGAAACGGCCCAATTAATTGCGGCCAAGTTCAAGGCCCACCCAAAAGCGCGCGAAGCCACTTTTGGGTATAAGAAGGATCCCCCAAGAGAGAATCGCTCTCTTGGCTCCGGCTTTCACCGAGGAGAGATCTGCCCAAAAGCTGCACCAGAACAAGTAAGTCCAAGGTCAACGCACGCTACCAGACAGACGACCTTGGCTGTTAACCCGTACCAGTTCCACCCCAGCAGCCTCCAAACCGAACAACGGCCATTGTTCCTCTGACTGAGTGGGCGCCCGAAGCTAAGCATAGGCCCTAGCAGTAGTGATAATTTAGTCTGTAGTATTTGTTGATGATTATATTTAACTGTGTGTGTAAATAATAAGCATTTGACTTTGAACTAACTAACTGGTGTATCAAGTCTTTGATCAGTATTCGGTTCGAACCTTGTGGCGGTATCGAAAGACTCTTGAGCAAAACAAAATTAGAACTGAGGAAGGCGACCATATTGGCCGCCATATTCCAAGCCAAATAAGGAGAAACACAATTAGCAACATTTACTGGCGACTCCGCCGGCACTCGACCTAGAAGTGGCCTAGTCACTCCAAAAGAACCCAAATTTGAATTAGAATCCAATTGGAAACAGAAAAACCACGAGTGTGAGAACAATACTGATCAAACCTCTGAGATTCAAAAGTGTGTTAATGCATGCGTACTAAAAGGGATATAAGATAAACCTGAGAGATTTTGTTGCATAAAACTGTCGGGTGTTTTGTAGGCCGGAAATTAGCGTAAGCCGTTCCCGTGTATACATCAACACTTTACCACCCCCTGTTCCAAATTCAGTATGGAACCCAGATAGAGAAAATGGCAATGAAGGCAATGGAACGCCTTATGAACCCCCAGGAATTTGAGGTCGCAGCGGCCAGTAGAGTAGGACAGTGTCCCGTATGGGAAGAGGAAATCAGAAAGTACCTCCAAAGGGAAAGGATGGCCCCTTTGGAGCGAATTCTGCGCAAATGATGAAACGGGTCCCGGGAGTATAGGACATACTTGGTGGGAGAACCTGTCAGAGATCCACAAGAAGAGCTTAGGGAAAGCTCGCAAGCCGATGGCAATCGTGTCCTGCTTGGCACAATTGCGAAGCACAGAGGAGGTCGTTAGGATGCTCCACAGAGAGATTGAGGAGAGAGACAGAAATAGTGAGGAGATGTGAGTGAGTTTGAGAAGGAGAATAAAGATTTGAGAGAACAGTTAGCAGCGAGGGACAGAGAGGTGGGTGATGCCAAGAGGGCACACCAGTCTTGTCTCGCCCATTTGAGTAGTTTTCAGACTCGATATGATGAGGCCATCAGGACACGCAACGTGCGGTCTTGGTAAGCCAAGAAACCGAGCAGCAGGTAGAGCAATTGCAGAAACAGTGCAATGATTTGAAAGCAGCCCTACGAGCACTCCACACTTCCACGACGGAACAAAGGCAGAGCTCAGTAGATCACGCAAAGTGCCGGAAGCAAATTGCAGAATTGCAATCTCTGCTTTCTGTCCAGAATGGGTTTCAAAGTACGTTTGGACCCCAATTAGACCCAGGAAAAAGGCCCCGATTGGCAGGAGTTAAATGAAACTGCCCACAGATACGTACATGGGACATGTAGGCAAGAAAAACCCCAAAAGAGAAAAGCACCCCAACCCCCGACTAAATAGGCAGAACACACCCCCATGAACCCTGTAACCACACACCGCAGGGCCACAGCAGAAGGAAACTCAGATTTCCTTTACACAACCCCATTAACCGTGACCCAATTACGGGACGCGTGTGGAAAGATTACACCGTTCCTTCCCACATCAGACCCCCACCAGTTTTTCGCTAGAGTGAAACAGCAGGCTACCATGTATGGCCTGGATGAAAAGGAGCAGGTGAAGCTCACGGTTTTAAGTCTCGACCCTTCAGTCGTGGCAGCCCTTCCCGACCCACGGAATGTAGGAGGTGGCACACTCCAAGAGATGCACACAGCGATCCTAGATGCGATCGGCTATAACAGAGGAGACCCCATAGAAGGCCTAAACAAGTGTAGGCAAAAGAAAACTGAGCACCCCACAGCATTTGCAGAACGCTTGTGGATACATTTTACAGCCGTTTTCGGAGAATTAGCCCGCGCCCATTTGTCCGCAGATAATATGGCCAAATGGACTCGAATCCTAGTCTCTCATGCGACAGAGGCAGGACAGAGAGCTTGCGCAAATTACGACTCCTCAGACGAGGCCCACAACGAGAAATGGGTTTTGAAGAGCCTGTCCCGCGCTTAGGAACAATCCGGCCAAGGCAAAACCGCATTTGCAAAACCCGAGGAAGAGCAGGCAGACATGAATCCAGTTAAAGCGCACCAGAACCCCGCATGGGTAAATGAGGGCAGGAACAGCCCACCACAGCCAAAATCCCAGGAATGTTACAACTGTGGACAGTTAGAACACTTGGCACGAGAGTGTCAAGCCCCCCAGAAGCAGCAGAGAAACCAACAGACAGGCACCCTAAATAAGAATAGGGCAAAGCCAATCCATAGCGTTAGCGCCCGTTCAGAGAACATAGCCATGAACGGCACCGACTGACGGTGTTCGGGCTCCCCAACTTGAGTCTGCGACACCCTTTGGGACAAGTCTGGTAGACCGGTAGTAGCAGGCAAAGTCTGGGGACACCCCGTAGAATTTCTTTGGGACACAGGAGGATCCCGCACCACACTCAATTCCTCCACGATGTTTCAGCGAGACACGTGGCCCACAACAGATAACATCACACTCAGCGGCTTTACAGGTCATTTACAACAAGGACACATCACAGCCCCTGTAGCGATACAAATAGGGAACATTATAACTAAACACCCCGTAGTTTTGGTCAATCTACCCCAGACAGCTGAACACATCCTAGGAATCGATTTCATGAGCTCCCACAACCTCTCTTTTGATCCAGTTAATAAATGTGTATGAAGAATGGCAAAGGCTGCACGAGCCCCCGCCACGCTCACAGTTGGAGACTATGAAAACAGAATGAGCTCAGTAGGAGACTTCTGGTTTGACCCTCGAGCCATTAGTCAGGACAAACAGGTTAGGGGAGTCCTGCAGCAACATAAAGCAGCATTTGCACAGCACAAGCACGACTGTGGCAAGATAGCTAGTGGTGAACATTACAGGTCCCGACCCCAGACCCCAAAAGCAGTATGGTTTTCCCCAAGAGGCAGAGGGAGAAATCTCCAAAGTAATAGAGAGTTTGCTTGATCAAGGCGTACTCCGGTCAGTAGCCTCCACAAACAACAGACCAATTTAGCCCGTCAGGAAACCCGATGGATCATGGCAACTGACCATTGATTACCGGGAACTGAACAAAGTAACCTCAGTAGCAGCCCCCACCGTAGCCACGAGTCCCGAGACCATGCTCAAACCCTAGTCAAAACAAAATTCGGTTTTGGCCATTAGCAACGGCTTTTGGTCCATTCCATTGGATAAAGCGTGCCAGTACAAATTTGCCTTTACATTCCTGGGACAACAGTAAGTGGACGTGCCTTCCACAAGGCTTACACACTCCCCCTCCATTTTCCACCGACAGCTGGCAAATGGACTAGCAAAATTGTTCCAACCCGAATGTCTGGTCCAGTATGCAGATGACTTGCTACTACAGACAGACAAAGGGAGAGCAGATTTCGCTTCTCGACGAACTCCTGGCACTCCTAAAAGAAATTGGATTTAAAGTCAACCCCAAGAAGGCCCAGATTTTGCAGGAAAAAGTGATTTATTTGGGTACAGTAATCACACATGGTAAACGTGAGATCGAGCAAAAGAGAATTGTCTCGATCGCCAAATTGCCCCTTCCCCATAACGTAACAGCCCTCCGGTCATTTTTAGGACTTGTTCGCTACTGCCGAAACCATATCGATGATTTCGCCACAAAAGCAGCGCCCCTATCCGAACTTCTCAAGAAGCAGGCACCTTGGGAATGGCTTTCACAGCACATGGATGCCGTGAATGCTTTAAAAAGAGCCCTCAGCACAGCCCCCGCATTATAGGTCCCAGATCCACTTTCCCCATATGCAATTGAAGTTGCAAGCACCGGACCTCCGGTTGTGGCCATGCGGAGCTAAGCCGCACATTCGGCGGTTCCCACTAAAACTGACTTTTCGGCTCTCTTGAGCAGCCCCAACGGCAATTTTTTCGACAACCTCTAGTGCGGGAAGGTGAGCAAGGTCCCCCCTCCATAGTATATGGATTGGACCAGGAGTGGAGCGGTCAAAAAAGCGTTTTGGGAGCAGCGAAAAGTGCGAGGGAGAAAAAACAAGATGGCGGCGGGCGTAGATCAAGCGGCATGGGTGCAGGAGCAGCAGGAGTTTCTCAAGCGCTGCTTTGAGGATCTGAAGAAAGAGGTGCTGGCGCCGATGCTGACGGCGATCGAGGGGTTAGTGGAGACCCAGAAGGCCCAAGGGGCGGCGATCCAGGCGGTGCGGGAGAAAACCGCAGAGAATGAGGATGAGATCTTGGGCCTGGCGGTGAAGGTGGTGGCGCACGAGGCATTGCACAGGAGGTGGGCGGAAAGATTCGAGGACCTGGAGAACAGGTCGAGGAGGAAGAATCTTCGGATTCTGGGTCTCCCTGAAGGAGTGGAGGGGGCCAATGCTGGAGCATATGTGAGCACGATGCTCAATTCGCTGATGGGAGCGGGGGCCTTTCCGCATCCGCTGGAGCTGGATGGGGCTCATCAGGTCCTGGCGAGGAGACCCAAGGCCAATGAGCCGCCATGGGCGGTGGTGGTGAGGTTTCACCGTCTCGTGGATAGAGAGTGTGTTTTGAGATGGGCAAGAAGGAGCGGAGCAGCAGGTGGGAGAATACGGAGATCCGAATCTACCAGGACTGGAGCGCGGAGGTGGCAAAGAAGAGAGCTGGTTTTAATCGGGCCAAGGCGGTGCTCCACCGGAAGGGGGTGAGGTTCGGAATGCTGCAGCCAGCGCGATTGTGGGTCACGTTTCGGGATTGACACCACTACTTTGAAACGCCTGAGGAGGCTTGGACCTCATTACAAACTGAAAAGTTGGACTCAAACTGAGGGTCTGTGGTTGTGGGGGTAATGTCGGATGTATGCAGGGTTTTAACTATGCGCGGGAATGTTCCACAGGTTGGGTGATGGATGGGGATGGGGGAAGAGATCTGATGGGGAGATTGTGGGCGTCTGTGCTGGAGGGAGGGGAGGCCCGGGGAAGGGGGAATTGGGATAAGGCCGCAAAAGGAGCTGCGCCAGAGGAGGCGGGGCCGGCTTAGGAAAGCGCGGGCTTTTTCCTGCATTGGGGAAAGACGGAGGGGGTGGGAGCGCTCACTGACTGCTGGGGAGGAGGGGGAGGGGGGATTCCCACACTGGGGGGGGGGTCACTGGGATGGCGGGGAGGCCGGGGTCAGCAGGAGTCAGCTGACTTACGGGAGTGTTATGGGGGGAGCAAAAGAGCTAGACATGACATGGATCTAGCGGGGGAGGGGTGATATATTGGGTTGCTGCTGCATTGGCCGATGGGGTGGGAGGGGGTGGTGGGGTGGGAGGGGGGGGTGGGGGTGGTGGGGTGGGGAAACCCCCCAATCCGGCTGATAACTTGGAACGTGAGGGGCCTGAATGGGCCGGTTAAGAGGGCCCCGAGTGTTCGCGCACTTAAAGGGACTGAAGGCAGACATGGTCATGCTTCAGGAGACACATTTGAAGGTGGCAGACCAGGTCAGATTACGAAAGGGCTGGATAGGACAGGTATTCAATTTGGGGCTGGATGCAAAGAACAGAGGGGTGGCAATACTGGTGGGGAAGTGGGTGTCGTTTGAGGCCAAGAATATCGGAGTGGATAATGGAGGTCGATACGTGATGGTGAGCGGTAGACTACAGCGGGTGTGTGTGGTATTGGTGAACGTCTACGCCCCGAACTGTGATGATGCTGGATTTATGAAGCGCATGTTGGGGCGGATTCCGGATCTGGAGGCAGGAAGCTTGATAATGGGGGGGGATTTCAACACAGTGCTGGACCCAGCATTAGATCGCTCCAGATCTAGGACGGGGAAGAGGCCGGCTGCGGCCAAGGTGGTTAGGGGGTTTATGGACCAGATGGGGGGAGTAGATCCGTGGAAATTTTGCTAGGCCCCTGGCCAGGGAATTTTCTTTTTTTTTTTCTCACATGCACAGAGCCTACTCTTGGATAGATTTTTTTGTTTTGGGCAGGGCGCTGATTCTGAAAGTGGAGGGAACGGAGTACTTGTTAATGGAACAAGTTTGTCCACAGCCAACCGTTCAGAAGAGCTAGTTTGTCGACAGACACCACTCTTAGCTACTCTCCTGATTCGATCACTAGAGGAAGCCCCCCACAACGAGCACATTCTTACCCGTTCTTGCCGGTTGCTCAGGCAGTGGAGAAACGGCACTGGTCCCCGCCCTGCCTGAGGACCCCCCTCTGGTCAGCTACGCTCGGGTAGAGCACATATGGCACTGATCACCGTCCTACCCGAGGATTCCACCCATTTCTTACCCGCCGCGGCCCATACGCACCCCATTTTGGCTCGTTACGTTCAAAATTCTTTTGTTTGTTTTTGGCAACCCTTAGGTTGCTTCCGTATGCTATTTACATCCTCAAACACTAGGATGGTAGATCGCACAGGCTGCGAGACAGCTCGCACTGTGTCAGTATTTTTCTCGGATGTCTTGTCCAAAGATTCGGGTTTTTTTTTTAAATGAGGGAGTCACAGATGGTGACCAATCATAATGGGTAATTGGCAACAAAGGGCAGACAGACAGACATACGAGATCTTAAGCAAGATAACAGATATTATGCTTGTGTCCATAGAACTCCGGAACCTCAGAAATCCCAGAGGAAGAAAAAGAAGACAAAGGCGGAAAGATGAAGACAACCTTCATGTTCACCTGGATCTTAGCGGGATACCTTCAGTTGCGCGCGGACGCTGCCCCCCTGACCCCACAGCCGTGAATGATTCCCACCCCTACCATACACTACACCCCGAGACAGTTACCGACACCCCGACCTGGTGTGACCAGTTTATAACCTGGTATTCGCTATCGTACATAGTAGAATCACTCTTAGTACTGGCGATACTCTGATTGCCAAGCCAGAGAAACTTGTGTTGCTGCTATTTGTACAGTTTAAAGTGTTGTAGATTGTTTTTGATTGTTTGAGTGCAGATAGTTTATTGAGGATAGTTAGAGGTTCCAGTTTTTTATTTCGTAATGCATGCCTGAATGTCATAGCGCCCCGTAGGGTTTTATACTGATGTATGTAAGTAAAATGATTTTGGGTAAAAATTGCATTTCATTGGATAGGGCAGTGTAGAGCCCGTGAAGTGCTTATGGGTGCCCCGCTTGGTCAGAGAACGAAGACAACGCAGTAATGTGATCCTTCACGCTTTGCGTTGAGGATCACAAGGAGGGAGTGTAGCCATCTGGGATACCCACTTCCCGATTACAAAATGGACACTTTGCAAAGATTGCAGGGAAAATGGACAATACTGAGAAAACAAGCAGGTTCAGGGTTTGTCTGTTGATTGGAGCTGCAGCTCCCAGACAAGACCAAAACTGCAAACCCATTAGCATACTAATGGGCCATCTCCGGGGACAAAACATTTAAGTAAATGATACTAAGGCAGACACCCCGGCGCCAGAGGAGACCAGAACAAAGCAGGCCAACAGCCGTCTAGGACACGCCCAGCCATCAGGGCACCCACCCCTTTATTGGAGGAAATCGATGGGAACGATTGAAAAATGGCCCAATTAATTGGGGCCAAGTTCAGGGCCCACCCAAAAGTGCGCAAAGCCCCTTTTGGGTATAAGAAGGATCCCCCAAGAGAGAATCGCTCTCTTGGCTCTGGCTTTCACCGAGGAGAGACCTGCCCAAAGCTGCACCAGAACAAGCAAGTCCAAGGTCAACGCACGCTACCAGACAGACTTCCTTAGTTGACCTAATAGAGGTCTTTAAAATTATAAAAGGTTTTTATAGAGTGGATACAGAGAGAATGTTTTTTGTTGTAGGAAATGGTAAAACTAAAATATATTGATTTAAGAGAGCGACCAAGCACTCCAATAGAAAATTTAGATGAAAGAGTGGAGAGAATGTGAAATTTGCAACCACAGGGAGTGGTTAAAGTGCAAAGTATAGATGCATTTTAATGGGAAAAACCAGACAAGCATGAAGGAGAAGAGAATGGATGGCTATGATGGTAAATTTATCTGAGAAAAGTTAGGAGACAGCTGAAATGGAGCAGAAACACTGAAATGGACTGGTTAAGCCAAATGATTTATTTTCGTGCTGCATATCCAATATAATTTCTGCAGTTGAGCAACATCAAGACTTGGAATTGTCACTTGTGTCCAGTCTTGTGCATCGTGTAGCTCACCAATGGACAATCACTATTACAATAATCATTTGGAAATAGCAAAATGCTCTTTTTTTTCATCTTGCAGATTGTTTGGACAGTAATGGCTGGATTTGAACTGGTGAGATTGTTCAGGCCAGATTCAAAAGTAGATGTCTCTATGGTTGGTATTCATCTTCAAGGTGTCTTTCATGGAGGTAAATGAATATTTTGGATGCTGTTACCTTAATTTTTAATGATTTAGATTAGAAAATCTGCAGTATGCTGTGGAAATGCTTCACGCGTAGGATGGCAATTTATTTCAGCACTAGATTGTGACGAGCAATGTTGTATATTAAAATGTTAAATTCAAAGATTCACTATAGATTTTAACATGGCTCCACTCTATATCAATGCAACCAGGGGTTGATGAAATAAATTTAATGTGGCCTGGTAATGTAACGTTTTTGATTTAAGAAACAAATTGAGCCTATGTTTGGGTAGATGAAGGGGAGAAAGTGAGTTATTTACCTTTGGCAGCTGTTTTTAAGACAAATGAAAATTGGTCTCATTTTGATGCTGAATGTTGGCTTTGATGCTCGTATCTAGATCAAATCTACAGTGCTGAGCATAATTTAAACTATTGTTAGACTCAAAGAAATACAAATACAAAATGTTCTGTTTAAAGATACTCCTGAAGACTTAATTGAATAAAACTTTGATTCTCAACCTTACTATTAAAAACAGGCTAATTAAAATGTTATGGAATGTTTAGATTTTGAATAAACTAAAGATCAGTAAGTAAAGTAGCCATAGTCCCAGATGACCATAGGCTGCTTCCCCTTTGAGGGGAAGGGATGACATGGTGGTTTAACCTGAGGATCACAACACCTCAGGTGAGGGGCAAGATTGAGAAAGGCGAGCCTTCTTGAATAACCTCAGCCGATGCGACAATTAAACGTGCACTATTGGCTTTGTTCTGCCTCACAAACTAGCTGTCCAGCCAACTGAGCTAAACTGGCCCCCAAAAGCACTAAAGATGCAGTGCTTCTGACATTCATCATTGTTAAGGCAGTATCCTAACTCACTTGATTAATTGTCCCAGTCTAATTCTACTATTCACAGCCATTTTCCACTAATGCTTGGAAATGACAGAAGTTGGTAAATTCTTGATTTCTCGAGGAATTAAGGGCTATGGAGAGAGCGCGGGTAAATGGAGTTGAAATCAGCCACGATTGAATGGTGGAGTGGACTCGATGGGCCGAATGGCCTTACTTCCGCTCCTATGTCTTATGGTCTTATGGTCTTATGTGTTTCAGTGGAGACTTTTACATCTCTTATCTTTGACATTTTAATGTCTACCATCAGTGGCTTAGGAGTTTATGGAGTTATTAAGGTAAGGATCGACCAATTTTCTTTTAAAGTTAGCAGACTATTATTTGCATTAAAAATCTGTTTAAATCACATTAGGTGCCAGTCTTTGATAATGTAAAACTTACATTGCATTAGTTCAAACTCGTACAAAATAGAGAGTGCACTCAATGTGGCACAACCTTGAATAGATTGAGCTTCACAGAATCTTGTCTGTAACTGAATCTGGTATAAAGCCTATTTTCTGAATTTCAAAAATGAAAAGGTCATAGTGGTTTTTCACGTGGGATTGGTTGGCTTCTTTTAACATGGAACAGCAGTGGTATTTTTTTATAACGACTGCAGAGAGTTGGGCTTTCAGCAACCATTATACCTATGCATGCACAGTTTATTTTGCTCTAGTTCCAGGGATGCATTAAACTATGACTAACATTATCTCCAATTTTCTTTTCAAATAGGCCCACAAAAGTTTGCCTGTAAAATTTTGTTCCTTCCTCTCTGAGCACAGCCACAATCCAAAGTGTAGCCCAAATACATCCTCCCTCCTATTCCAGGCACAAGTGTGCTGAAGTCCTGGTCCCACTCTATTCTATTTTGCCAGAGGCCAGAAACCCAAGCCCTATGTCCCTTTCCAGGTGTGTACAAGAAAAGCTGGTGTGAAAGTGTTTAATTTGAATTTGAATAACTTGAAGTAATGAAATAGAAGTGGATTCAAAGGGAGAAAGAAAAGGTCATATGAATGAATCAGATGCTTTTTACATTAATTGGTAATTTCATGGTCACCATTATTAATACTAGTTTTCAATTCCAGGTGTTTTAAATTAATTATATTTAAACTCCACTCGCTATCATGGTGGAATTTGAACCAGTGTCGCCAGAAATTATCCTGGGCTGCTGGATAACTAGTCCAATGACATTACCATTATGCCATTATCTGCTCATTTTTTTTTTTCAAAACCTTCCATGGCCATTCTTTATCGCAGTAACCTCCTCCAGCTCAACAACCCCTTGAGCTTACCTTCACTCCTCCGGTTCTGGTCTCTTGGGCATTAACAATTTATAATCGTTCCACCGTTGTTGTCCAGGCTTTCAACTGCCAATGTCCTAAACTCTCCGCCTTTCGACCTCTTTCTTTAAGACGCTCCATTAAAACCTATCTCTATAACCAAGCATTTGACCACCTGCCCTATTATCTCAAATGTATCAATGTCTCATTTGTTTGGTAACGCTTCAGTGAGGTGTCTTAGATTGCTTTACTCTGTTAAATATGCTATATAAATGTAATTGTTGATCTGCCCCCTTTCTGAATCCATGTCAAATGCTGGATATGAGGTTATTACCATATAAATAATCTTCACGTTTGTGGAATGCAAACCCATAGAATTAAACTGACAATGGCAGCATGGATACAAAATTGACTAATGGACAGGAATCTGTGTAATGGTGGAAGTTGTTTTTTGGACCAGAGTGAGTGTGCCTTGGTGTTATTCAGGCACTGATATTACGAAAACCGTTCCTTTAGAACTCTATGAATGGAATGGACCTGGGCATCCAGGGGTAATTCAATGTTTGCAGATGATACAAAACTCAAATGTAGTGAACAATTAGGAGGACGTAGACCAGCTGATAAAACGGCAGATTAAATTTTAATGCAAGGTAGTGTGAAATAATAAATTTTTGTAGGATGAATGAGAAGCGATTTTAAACTAAATGGTACATTTCTAAAAATGAGAAACAGAAACACAAATTTTTAAAGGTAGAAATGGAAGTTGACAAGGTTGTTAAGAAAGCACATGAGATCTGTGGCTTTGTTAATAGAGAAATATATAATCTTTATTGTCACAAGTAGGCTTACATTAACACTGCAATTAAGTTACTGTGAAAAGACCCTAGTCACCACATTCCGGCACCTGTTCGGGTACACGGAGGGAGAATTCAGAATATCCAAATAACCTAACAGCACACCTTGCGGGACTTGTGGGAGGAAACCGGAGCACCCGGAGGTACCCTACGCAGATACACAGGGAGAACATGCAGCCCTATGCACAGACAGTGACCTAAGCTGGGAATCGAACCCGAGACCCTGGCGCCGTGTAGCCATAGTGCTACCGTGCTGCCCTGACTAGAAAAACATGGAAATTCTGCTTTAGAAAATTAGTTAAGCTTTAATTAGCTGGAGTATGGAGTTCAATTCTGGACATCATAATTTAGGAAGGATGTCAAGTCCTTAGAGAAGTGCAGAAGAGATTTGCTAGAATGGCTTTTGGGATAAGGAACGACGAACTTTAGTTATGAGGAGGAGAAGCTGTGGATCTCCTTTGAACAGAGAAGGTTAAGAGGAGATTTGGTGAGGTGTTCAAAATTATGAAATAGTTTGATAGAATTATTAAAGAGGAGCTGTTTCCAGTGGCAGAAGGGTCAGTAACCAAAAGACACAAGTTTAAGGTGATTGGTAAAAGTACCATCAGCAACATGATTTTTTTTTTCCACCGCCAATTGTTATGTTCTGGAAAGCACTGCCTGATGGAAACATTCAGTAGCGTACGTTCAAAAGAGAATTAGGCAAATACTTGAAAGAAGAAAAAAATACACTATGGGGAAAGTGCAGGGGTCGGGGCGAATTGGTTAGTTTTGTCAGGGAAAAATAGTGATGACATGACAATATTAGGGAAATCAAATAAATTGGAATGTCTCTGGTTATATATTCTTAACTATTGCAAAGTGGAAGCTGCTTAAAGGCAGGGACCATTTGGTTGTGTTAATGGAACTCGTGCTTTTGATATGTTGATGAGCCTAGCAACTGCAAACAGCTGGTAATAATGGGGAATAGAACATAAAGGGTTTGAATAAGGTGTTAGGAGGTTCAAAGGATGAGTCCAGGTGTGAATTTGCATTTACATTCTGAAATGAAGGTAATTAAGTTGTGGAATAGAATCCAAGTTAATGGGTCTGTAGTTTCCTGTACCTGTTATGTCATCCATTTAATTATGGACACCATATTGATTGATTGATTGAGCAATCTTCTGATAACTCCCCAGTATCGAACAAACCCCTCAATAATAGTCGTTTCACAGATCTCTTCTCTAATCTCTCCCAGCAATGTTGGATAAACAGCACCTATCCTTAGGGATTTATTTGTTTCGAACCTGATTAAAATTTCTATCCCATTTATAGCATTTTTTGAATTTTCTTGGGAAAGACGTGTTTGCCCATAACTTCATATGTGAATGCTTGGAGAAAGTATTTATTCAACTTATTTACTATCTTTTGCTCATTCTCAGGTCTTGATTTTTACGCGGGGATGTAAGGGTGCAAGGACGCCGAGTAGTGGACAGCAAATCCTAATATTTTCGGGGCATCATCAGAACCTCATTTAAATAAATGTTTACGGAGTCCTGACTGACACCTGTCCAGATTTATTAATTGGCTGGCACGTGGTGGGGGGAATCTGTGGTAGGATGTGGCAGCCAAGGACCGATAGGAAAGGTTTGCAGCTGTCAGTAAGGGAAGGAAACTTTGTAATCATGTGTATGAGGAAAGACAAATACCAGCAGTACCCAGGGGAAATGTGCTCCCATGACATTAAATTAAGACATTTTCAATAAGTAATTATTTCAGCTTTTCAGTCTGTTATCCAAGAAACCTACATGGAGAAACATGTGCTTCTAACGACTTTTTCCCTTTTTTTTTTTTTGATCCAGTACTTTCCACATTTTCTGACTCCATTTGTATGTTACCTGGTAGGTGACATCATCATCTATTGCATAGAAGTGCTTGGCATCTATGTTGAACTTCCACAATATGTGCATGCCAAGCATTACGTTCAAAATGTGGTAAGTTTTATCTCTCGGGGTCTTGAATTTTCTATTTGGAAGGGAATAGTATGTGTTCCTTTTTTTTTAAACTTAATTTTTCTTTGCATTTGTGCTCTTGACTGAAGATAAGATTGATAATTGTAATTCCCTTACCTTGGGAACTGTCCCCAACTGCTTTTGGAAATCTGTTATCAATTTCTCCCCCAAAAAACACCATCACCTCACTATCTTTCCTAACTACCACCTTATCCCCATGTATTGTTGCCCCCTAATTCCATGTCCATTTTTCTACAGCTCGTTTTGAACACCTCCAATTAGATTTCTGCAATTATCATGATACTGAAGCAGCCCTCGTCAAAATCCCAAATGGCATCATCTGTGAATGTGAGCCTGGTGCACATTGCAACCTTGAGTATGGTTGGCCATGCCATCCTCTATTAAAAAATTATGTTGCCCAACTAATGGGAATGCCTCTGCCTGGTTCCCCTTAAACTTCCAATTGTAAACAGCAAATATCCTGTAATGACTCTTAGTCCCAGCCCATGCCGTTAACATTAGAGTCCCTCAGGTGCTATCCTTGGTCACTTATCATTTCACATTTGCCATGCCCCACAGCAGCATCATTGATATCTGATTCTACAAGCCGTCTCTGATCTACTTCTGCATTGTCAGACTTTATGCCTAGATCTGTATAAGTAACACCAAATGAGCACTGAAAGATTGAAACCATTGACTTTGGCTGTGTCACAAACTCCACTTCCTTGCCACTGATTCTGACCGACTGTTGTGGGCTAAACCAGACTATTTGAAACTTTTGCTTCCTGTTTGACCATGAGCTGAGCCTCTGATTCCATATGCTCTCCCATCATAAAGGTGACTCCTTTCACCAGCATGATTGGATTGGATTGGATTTGTTTATTGTCACGTGTACCGAGGTACAGTGAAAAGTATTTTTCTGCGAGCAGCTCAACAGATCATTAAGTACATGAGAAGAAAAGGGAATAAAAGAAAATACATAATAGGGCAACACAACATATACAATGTAACTACATAAGCACCGGCATCGGATGAAGCATACAGGGTGTAGTGTTAATGAAATCAGTCCATAAGAGGGTCATTTAGGAGTCTGGTGACAGTGGGGAAGAAGCTGTTTTTGAGTCTGTCGTGTCTGTTCTCAGACTTCTGTATCTCCTGCCCGATGGAAGAAGTTGGAAGAGTGAGTAAGCCGGGTGGGAGGGATCTTTGATTATGCTGCCCGCTTTCCCCAGGCAGCGGGAGGTGTAGATGGAGTCAATGGATGGGAGGCAGGTTTGTGTGATGGACTGGGTGGTGTTCACGACTCTCTGAAGTTTCTTTCGATCCTGGGCCGAGCAGTTGCCATACCAGGCTGTGATGCAGCCCGATAGGATGCTTTCTATGGTACATCTGTAAAAGTTGGTAAGGGTTAATGTGGACATGCCGAATTTCCTTAGTTTCCTGAGGGAGTATAGGTGCTGTTGTGCTTTCTTGGTGGTAGCATCGACGTGGGTGGACCAGGACAGATTTTGGAGATGTGCACCCCTAGGAATTTGAAACTGCTAACCATCTCCACCTCGGCCCTGTTGATGCTGACAGGGGGGTGTACAGTACTTTGCTTCCTGAAGTCAATTACCAGCTCTTTAGTTTTGCTGTCGTTGAGGGAGAGATTGTTGTCGCTACACCACTCCACCAGGTTCTCTATCTTCCTCCTGTATTCGGACTCGTCGTTATTCGAGATCTGGCCCACTATGGTCGTATCGTCAGCAAACCTGTAGATGGAGTTGGAACTAAGTTTTGCCACGCAGTCGTGTGTGTGTGTACAGGGAGTAGAGTAGGGGGCTAAGTACGCAGCCTTGCGGGGCACCGGTGTTGAGGAGTATTGTGGCGGAGGTGTTGTTCATTCTTACTGATTGTGGTCTGTTGGTCAAAAATCGAGGATCCAGTTGCAGAGTGGGGAGCCAAGTCCTAGGTTTTGGAGCTTTGATATGAGCTTGGCTGGGATTATGATGTTGAAGGCAGAGCTGTAGTCAATAAATTGGAGTCTAATGTAGGAGTCTTTGTTTTCGAGATGCTCTAGGGATGAGTGTAGGGCCAGGGAAATGGTGTCTGATGTGGACCGGTTGCAGTGGTATGCGAATTGCAGTGGATCAAGGCATTCTGGGAGTATGGAGGTGATGCGCTTCATGATCAATCTCTCGAAGCACTTCATTACGACTGAAGTCAGGGCCACTGGTCGGTAGTCATTGAGGCACGTTGCCTGGTTCTTCTTTGGTATCGGTATGATGGTGGTCTTCTTGGAGTGGAGTAGGGACAGGTTAAAGATGTCCGCGAAAACCTCTGCCAGCTGGTCCGCGCAGGCTCTGAGTGCACGACCAGGGATCCCGTCCGGGCCCGTCGCCTGCCGAGGGTTCACTTTCAGGAAGGCCAATCTGACTTCGGAAGCTGTGATGGTGGGTATGGGTGAATTATGGGCTGCTGGGGCACTCGACAGCGGATTGTTGGTTACCTGCTCGAACCGAGCATAGAACGCATTGAGTTCATCGGGGAGGGGTGTGCTGCTGACAGAGATACTGTTCGGCTTCGCTTTGTAGCCCGTTATGTTGTTTAGTCCTTGCCACAACCGCCGAGAGTCTATCTGTGACTCTAGCTTGGTTTGATATTCTCTCTTGGTATTCCGGATGGCTTTGCGGAGGTCGTACCTGGATTTCTTGTATAGGTCAGGGTCGTCTGCCTTGAACGCCTCAGATCTTTCATTGGCATGCAGTCGTTCACACATTTGCTGATGAAGTCTGTGACGGTGGTGGCATACTCATTTAAGTTGGTCGCTGAGTTCTTAAATATGGACCAGTCCACTGTCTCTAAGCAGTCACGTAAGAGCTCTTCTGTCTCCTCGGATCAGCACTGCACAACCTTCTTAGCTGGATTTTCCCGCTTGAGTTTCTGCTTGTATGCCGGGTGCAGGAGCACCGCCTTATGGTCTGATTTCCCAAAGTGCGGTCGGGGGATGGAACGGTAGGCGTCCTTGATTTTTGAGTAGCAGTGGTCAAGAGTGTTGTCGCCCCTGGTGGGACAGAAGTGCTGGTGGAATTTTGGCAGTACACTCTGAGGTTGGCCTTGTTGAGGTCTCCGGCCACGATGAACAAGGCCTCCGGGTGTTTTGTTTCGTAGTTGTTTATTACTGTGTATAGTTTGTCCAGCGCCTTCCTCACTTCTGCCTGGGGTGGGATGTAGACCGCTGTGATAATGGCTGAAGTGAACTCATGTGGAAGATAATATGGGCGGCACTTCACGGTCAGGTATTCCAGGTCTGGGAGCAGTAGGTCGCCAGAGTCGCCACATCCAAGCACCAGGAGGAGTTGATGGGGAGACACACCCATCCACCCTTCGCTTTGCCTGGCCTTGCGGTCCACCCGGTGAATTGAGAAGCCTTCAGGTTGTATGGCACAGTCCGGTGAGGCGGGGGTGAGCCATGTCTCTGTGAAACAGAGCACACAGCAGTCTCTTTCTTCCCTCTGAGAGGCAAGTCTGGCGTTAAGTTCATCTAGCTTGTTTTCGATCGCTTGGACGTTTGCCAGGAGTATGCTGGGGAGAGGAGTCTTGAAACCGTGTTGCTTCAGTCTAACCTGCAGACTGCCGTGTTTCCCTCACTTCCTCGGTCGGCGGCTGCTGCTGGATGATCCTGGGATCCGATGGCAGATGTCAGCCCTTGTGGAAGGTAGGTGGTTGCGTCTGGCGGGGTCCAGGGCGCTGGCGGGGACCAGGGCGCTGTTTACGTATCTGGGGTCGCGTCTGGCAGGGTCCTGGGAGTTGGTTGAGGTAGAGGGGTTGCTAGGGGGGCCTGTTTGCGATCCGGATGGGTCCCGCCGTTCTGCGGGCACGGGAATACCTTGCAGCGCGTTTGGGTCCTCGCGCGGGGTCTCCGCTGTTTCGGGGGTCCTGGGCTGTGGGCAGGGGCTTCCTGAGGCAGGTTGGGCTGGGTCCCGTGGTCTGTTCCCTTCCTGGGCGCTCCTGGGGTCGGATCTTGAAGTAGGCCCGGTCGGGCCTCCACGTGGCTTTTTCTTTCTTCCATCACCAGGTAGGTCGGGTTGTTGGGCGGGCCTATCCGGGTCGGGTCGCTGGGCGGTTCTCTGGGGTCGCGTCGGGCCGGGTCCGGAGCTCCGGGGACTGGGCAGGGCGATCCGGGGGCTGGCGTCGGTAGTTAGGCCGGGTTGGGAGCTCTGCGGTCCGGGTCGGCGTTTCACTTCCGGTTTGGGCCCGATCTTCTTCCAGGTCACGGAGATCAGGTCAGGTCGGGTCAAAAGGTCTCCAAGGGCCTCGGAGGATGTTCAAGCCTGCAAGAGAAGATAAGAGAGAGAGGTTAGTAATGTTAGTTTTAGAATTAATTTTTAAAAGATTAGAACAAGTATAAGTTAAGTAAAAAGTGGATCTGTTTGGGAGAGCTCGCAGAGTCGCCTCGCTCCGGCGCCATCTTGGTGGATTCCACCCATTATTCATGAAGGCCCCAACTTCTCAACCTTGCTCCTCAACTGAGGTGTGATCCTCAGGTTAAATCAAAGGGGAAAGCAGCCTATGGTCATCTGGGACTATGGCAACTTTTATGTTTTATCACCCACCTCCATCCCTAACTCAATTGCCCTGCTTTTTTTATCTGTTCATTGGATGTGGGTGTTGCTGACTGGGCCAGCATTTATTTTATTGCCTATCCCTGGGAGCATTTAAGAGCCAACCACATTGCCGTGGATCTGGAATCACATATAGGCCAGACCAGATAAGGACAAAAGGTTTCCTTCCCTAAAGAACGTAAACCAAGTGGGTTTTTACGAGAATCGCCAATGGTTTCATGGTCATCATTAGACTTTAATTCCAGATTTTTATTTAATTCAAATTTCGCCATCTGCCATGGCAGGATTCGAACCCAGGTCCCAAGAGCATGACCCTGTGTCTCCAGTGACAATGCCACTATCCCAGTGCCTCCATGATTTTACTACCTCATATAAACCTGCATTTATCCAAACTGTTGCAATCCATACCGTAATTATCCTTTTACTTTCTGACCTAGATCTGCTCCTGGTGTATCAGCCCCTTGAATTTAAAGCTCTCAACCACATGATCAAATCACTCCACAGCTTCTGACCTTTCCATTTCTGTAATTTCCTCCAGCTGTACTATCTTCCAGCCCTACTATGCTCCATCTCTATGCTCCATCTCTGACTTCCTGTGCATTCTGCACTTTCTTTTCCCACCATTGGCTATGCCTTTTAACTGTCAAGGTTCCAAGCCCTGAAAATTGCCTAAACTTGTCTCCTCTCCTCCCTTAATAATCTCTTCAAAACTCAACCTTTTAATCAGCCCTGTTAATATTTCCTTAACTCTGTCAACGTTTGCTTGATAATGGAATATTTTTCTACATTGAAGGCAGTATATAAATATAAATTGTTCAGACTTGATTGAAGATGTGTAATATCACTTGCTTTTTTGATTAAACAAAAGTAGAGAATTGATCAATTGAGTTGGAGTCCATCATTGCAACACAATGCAAGGATTCTGATCTCAAGCCATATGGTGTCATTCTTTGATGTAATTGTCAATTTTATCTCTTAATTGTAAAAGCTTGCTTATTTGCCTAAAACAGTAGGGTTTTGTCATCCAGATATTGAGGTAGGTTATTTCAGAGGGCATATAAGTGTCAACCACATTGCTGTGCGTCTAGAGTCACATGTATGCCACCCCAGGTAAGGATTGCAGATTTCCTTCGCTAAAGTGAACCAGACAGGTTTTCACAAAAATCAACGATGGTTCCAGATTTTTTTAAATCAAATTCAACTTTCACCATCTGTCGTGTGGTAGTCGAACTCTGGTCCCCAGAGCATTACTCTCGGTCTCTGGATTACTAGTCCAGTGACAATACCACTACACCACTGCTTCTTCCTGTGTTGCAGCCAGCATACAGGTGGGATCTTCATCCCATCAGTCTAGGCTTGATTTCAACTCTGCTTTGAGATGTTAATCATTAATTAATGTACCATCCAGTCCTCTTTTAACATATCTAAAAGGAAAAATAGGCTGCTGTACTGGAACACCCTTATTGATGCGAAGAGTCATGGATGTTTAGATTGTTCTTTTTATTACAGTTTTTCAGTTAATGTTACATGGTTTATATTTCTAAGTAAATGATCATTTTCCTGCCAAGTTTTTTTTCCCAGAAAGAGAAGTTGTGATTGAGACAGGCTCCACTAAAACCATTATAATGTACACCGTTCTGTTTCTGTGTGTTCTGGCTTTCAAGGTAAGAAATTCAAATATTGTTGAATGCTAAATTTATGTTGGTGTCTTAAAATAAGCAACATAAACTGTATCCTGTTGGTAGGCTATTATGATAACTAAAGGCCTAATACTTAGTTTAAAAGCCAATACTTAATCAGAAATATCTGGAGTCCACACTGAACCCACTGGATATTGCCAATATTAGCGTGACTTTTTGTAGATTCATTACACTGACAGCACAGAAAGGTTATTTAGCTCTGTATTAATAGTTGATCTTGCATCATAGAACCATAGAATTCCTACAATGCAGAGGAGGCCGTTTGGCCCATCGAGCCTGCACCAACCCTCTGAAAGGACACTCTACCTAGGCCTACTCCCCTGCCCTATCCCCGCTGCCCCATCTAACCAGCACATCTTTGGACTGTGGGAGCAAACCAGAGCATCTGGAGGAAACACACGCAGACACTGGGAGAATGTGCAAACTTCACACAGACAGTCACCCAAGAGCAGAATTGAACCTGGGTCCCTGGCACAGTGAGACAGCAGGGCTAACCACTGTGCCACCGTGCTGCCCCAGAATAGGTACTATAATCTATTTATCTACTTTTCCCTGTATTTCATATTCTACAGATCTAAATATTTATCCAAACAACCCTAAATGCTATCCCAAGTTTCCCTTTTTGTTCTAGTGATAATCCTAAATACATGCATACTTATTCTGATTTGCCATAAAGTGAAGATGTTTTGCTAATACAAAAGCAAAATACTATGAATGCTGTAAATTTTAAATAAAAACAAAAATTGTTGAAAATATTGCCTAAAAAAATGTATGTATGATAGGATATAATACTGGCCTGGAATCTCTTGGGCTGACTAGTGATGATCTACACTACTTGACAAATGTCATCCTAAGTAACTGTGACCATGGTAAGCTATCCCTTCACCTTGTTTCTTGACCTATCTGCAACCTTGACCACACCGTACCCCTTCAACACTGCTCTTCTGTTAACGAGCTGGGTGGAATCCATTCTTTTCTATCAAACTGTAGCATGACAATCAGCTGTAATATAGAGCATAGAACATTACAGCACAGTACAGGCCCTTCGGCCCTTGATGCTGCGCCGACCTGTGAAACCACTCTAAAACCCATCTACACTATTCCCTTATCATCCATATGTTTATCCAATGACCATTTATCATAGAATTTACAGTGCAGAAGGAGGCCATTCGGCCCATCGAGTCTGCACTGGCTCTTGGAAAGAGCATCCTACCCAAGGTTAACAGCTCCACCCTATCCCCATAACCCAGTAACCCCACCCAACACTAAGGGCAATTTTGGACACTAAGGGCAATTTATCATGGCCAATCCACCTAACCTGCACATCTTTGGACTGTGGGAGGAAACCGGAGCACCCGGAGGAAACCCACGCACACACGGGGAGGATGTGCAGACTCCGCACAGACAGTGACCCAAGCCGGAATCGAACCTGGGACCCTGGAGCTGTGAAGCAATTGTGCTATCCACAATGCTACCGTGCTGCCCCTTAATTTAAATGCCCTTAATGTTGGTGAGTCCACTACTGTTGCAGGCAGGGCATTCCACGCCCTTACTACTCTCGGAATAAAGAACCTACCTCTGACATCTGTCCTATATCTATCTCACCTCAATTTAAAGCTATGTCCCCTCGTGCTAGACATCACCATCCGAGGAAAAAGACTCTCACTGTCCACCCTATCTAATCCTCTGATCATCTTGTATGCTTCAATTAAGTCACCTCTTAACCTTCTTCTCTCTAACGAAAACAGCCTCAAGTCCCTCAGCCTTTCCTCATAAGATCTTCCCTCCATACCAGGCAACATTCTGGTAAATCTCCTCTGCACCCTTTCCAATGCTTCCACATCCTTCCTATAATGCGGCGACCAGAATTGTACGCAATACTCCAGATGCGGCCGCACCAGAGTTTTGTACAGCTGCAACATGACCTCATGGCTCCAAAACTCAATCCCTCTACCAATAAAAGCTAACACACCGTATGCCTTCTTAACAACCCTCTCAACCTGTGTGGCAACTGTCAGAGATCTATGTACATGGACACCGAGATCTCTCTGCTCATCCACACTACCAAGAATCTTACCATTAGCCCAGTACTCTCTTCCTGTTATTCCTTCCAAAATGAATCACCTCACACTTTTCTGCATTAAACTCCATTTGCCACCTCTCAGCCCAGCTCTGCAGCTTATCTATGTCCCTCTGTAACTTGTAACATCCTTCCGCACTGTCCACAACTCCACCGACTTTAGTGTCATCTGCAAATTTACTCACCCATCCTTCTACGCCCTCCTCCAGGTCATTTATAAAAATGACAAACAGCAGTGGCCCCAAAACAGATCCTTGTGGTACACCACTAGTAACTGGACTCCAGGCTGAACATTTCCCATTAACCACCACCCTTTGTCTTCTTCCAGCTAGCCAATTTCTGATCCAAACTGCTAAATCACCCTGAATCCCATGCCTCCGTATTTTCTGCAATAGCCTATCGTGGGGAACCTTATCAAACGCTTTACTGAAATCCATATACACCACATCAACTGCTTTACCCTCGTCCACCTGTTTGGTCACCTTCTCAAAGAACTCAATAAGGTTTGTGAGGCACGACCTACCCTTCACAAAACCGTGTTGACTATCTCTAATCAAATTATTCATTTCCAGATGATTATACATCCTATTTCTTATCCCTACTCCCCTTCATGAACAGGGGGACAACATTTGCTATCCTCCAGTCTTCTGGCACTATTCCTGTAGACAATGATGACATAAAGATCAAAGCCAAAGGCTCAGCAATCTCCTCCCTAGATTCCCAGAGAATCCTAAAATAAATCCCATCCGGCTCAGGGGACTTATCTATTTTCACACTTTCCAGAGTTGCTAACAACACCTTATGAACCTCAAGCCCTTCTAGTCTAGTAGCCTGTATCTCAGTATCCTCCTCGACAACATTGTCTTCGTCCTGTGTGAATACTGACGAAAAATACTCATTTAGCACCTCTCCTATCTCCTCGGACTGCAATCACAACTTCCCACTACTGTCCTTGACTGGCCCTACTCTTACCCTAGTCATTCTTTTATTCCTGACATATCTATAAAAATCTTCAGGGTTATTCTTGATCCTACCTGCCAAAGACTTCTCATGTCCCCTCATGGCTCTTCTTTGTTCTCTCTTTAGGTCCTTCCTAGTTAACTTGTAACTCTCGAGCGCCCTAACTGAACCTTCACGTCTCATCTTTACATAAGCCTCCTTCTTCCTCTTGACAAGTGATTCAACTACTTTAGTAAACCATGGTTCCCTCGCTCGACCACTTCCTCCCTGTCTGACAGGTACATACTTATCAAGGACACGCAGTAGCTGTTCCTTGAACAAGCTCCACATTTCAATTGTGCCCATCCCCTGCAGTTTCCCGATGCATCCTAAGTCTTGCCTCATTGCATCATAATTGCCTTTCCCCCAGATATAACTCTTGCCCTACGGTATATACCTATCCCTTTCCATCACTAAAGTAAATGCAATTGAATTGTGGTCACTATCACCAAAGTGCTCACCTACCTCCAAATCTAACACCTGTCCTGGTTCATTACCCAGTACCAAATCCAATATGGCCTCGCCTCTCGTTGGCCTATCTACATACTGTGTCAGGAAACCCTCCTGAACACATTGGACAAAAACGGACCCATCTAAAGTACTCGAACTATAGCGTTTCGAGTCAATATTTGGAAAGTTAAAGTCCCCCATAACAACTACCCTGTTACTTTCGCTCCTATCCAGAATCATCTCTGCAATCCTTTCCTCTACATCTCTGGAACTTTTTGGAAGCCTATAGAAAACCCCTAACAGGGTGACCTCTCCTTTCCTGTTTCTCACCTCAGCCCATACTACTTCAGTCGACGAGTCCTCATCAAACGTCCTTTCTGCCACCGTAATACTGTCCCTGACTAACAATGCCATCCCTCTCCCTCTTTTACCACCTTACCTGAGCTTACTGAAATATCTAAACCCCGGAACCTGCAACAACCATTCCTGTCCCTGCTCTATCCATGTCTCCGAAATGGCCACAACATCGAAGTCCCAGGTACCAACCCATGCCGCAAGTTCACCCACCTTATTCCGGATGCTCCTGGCATTGAAGTAGACACACTTTAAACCACCTTCCTGCCTGCCGGTACACTCCTGCAACTTTGAAACCTTACTCATGACCTCCCTACTCTCAACCTCCTGTATACTGGAGCTACAATTCAGGTTCCCAACCCCCTGCTGAACTAGTTTAACCCTCCCGAAGAGCATTAGCAAATTTCCCTCCCAGGATATTGGTACCCCTCTGGTCCAGGTGTAGACCATCCCGTTTGTAGAGGTCCCACCTACCCCAGAATGAGCCCCAATTACCCAGGCATCTGAAACCCTCCCTCCTGCACCATCCCTGTAGCCACGTGTTCAACTGCTCTCTCTCCCTATTCCTCGTCTCGCCAGCACTTGGCATGGGTAACAACCCAAAGATAATAAATCTGTTTGTTCTAGATCTAAGTTTCCACCCTAGCTCCCTGAATTCCTGCCTTACATCCCTATCCCTTTTCCTACCTATGTCGTTGGTGCCTATGTGGACCACAACTTGGGGCTGCTCCCTCTCCCCCTTAAGGATCCCGAAAACACGATCCGAGACATCGCAGACCCTGGCACCTGGGAGGCAACACACCAACCGCGAGTCTCTCTCGTTCCCACAAAATCTCCTATCTATCCCCCTAATTATGGAATCTCCAATGAGCTCTATTCCTCTCCCCCCTTCCATTCTGAGCAACAGAGACCTGTACCCCATGGCTTACCCCTCATAAGCCCCCCCCCCCCAACAGTATCCAAAGCGGTATACTTGTTACTAAGGGGAACGACCACAGGGGCTCCCTGTACTGACTGCTTCCTCCCAGCCCCTCTCACCGTCACCCATCTATCTTTATTCTTCGGAGTAACTACATCCCTGAAGCTTCTATCTATGACCACCTCTGCCTCCCGAATGATCCGAAGTTGCTCCAGTTCCCTAACACGGTTTCTGAGGAGCTGGAGATGGGTGCACTTCCCACAGGTGAAATCAGCAGGGACACTGACGGCATCCCTCACCTCAAACATTCTGCAGGAGAAACATTGCACTGCCTTCCCTGCCATCCCCTCTAGATAAAACAATAAAAAGAAAGGAAGAGCATACCTGATATTCACTCAACCCCTTAGGTTAGAGGAGGTGGAACGGTGGGGGACACTACAAGTGTAGTGTCTCGGGTTTAGCAACCGCCCAGCTTATATACAGGTACTAACAAATCTTCCCAGAAATCCCCACGGCCAACTTTCTGCAGCTCTGAAGGTAGGTTTTTAAAGGTTAAACTTACCTTCCCGACAGACCCCTGGCCACTGCTCCCGCCGAAAATCTGAATAGTTTCTCTTCCAACTTGAGCACCATTACCGTTGGAGTCCACCCAGAATCCAGCTTTAGCCCCTCCTATTTCTCTTGGAATACTACAGTTCTGCTATCCATGTTATAAAACAGGCGCATTGGTGAAGGTGAAAAATAGATTTACAAGAATGATACTTGGCAGGAAAAGCTGAACTGTCTGGGGCTCTCTTTTCTTGAAAAGAAAAAGGTGAAGGGATTTGATAATGTACTTCTCCAAGCAGACATATTGTCAGTCTAAACTGTTGTACAGTTAAGCTGAACAAAATTTATCTAGTTTTAATTGATTAGTAAATTATTGCCCAACCACTGCATACAAGGCATTATTTTATTTACTTTCCTGAGTCTAAAAACTTTAACTTGCATCCTAGGTTTTCTGCTTTGTAGGAATAATTTAATCCATTAATTTAAGTTTTTAGACTGTCAGAAAATGGTAAATGGTTTGTTGCAAGAATCTGCAGTGAGCCATTCTTTATCATGTACATAAATGATTTGGACTCCGGAATTGGAGGTATGGAGTTAAACATTTTCAGACGATCTTAAATTGGGGTCTATAATTAGTAACATGGGGGACTGCACCAAAATACAGGGGACACCTAATGTGCTTGGGGAGGGGGCATTAAATACTAAATAAAATTCAGTGCAGTGGAATGCGAGGCAACTTATTGTCAGGAGGAGTAAGACCGTCACTTATTCCTTTGAAGATGCACGAAATAGGGTAGAAGAATAAAGAGATCTGAGAATGTAAAAACACAAAGTACTAAAGTTGTTTTTAAAAGAAATAGAATACAAAAGAGAAGTAATGTTAAATTTGTCTAGGTCATTTGGGTGAGATCACACTTAAGTACTGCTTGCAATTCTGTTCTCCACTCAACAGAAAGGATGTGAAAGCAAAGGAGAAAATGTAAAAAATATTTACAAGGATTTTGCCTAAATTGAGAGGATGCAATTATCAGGAAAGATTGAGCAGTGTGATTATTTTATCTGGGGAAAAAGAGACTTGAGATGAAACCTGATGGTGATTTTAATTTTATGAAGGGGTTTGATAGGGTAGATATGGAGAAATTGTTTCAATCCGAGCAAAGCCAATCGACCAAATAATTTGGAAGGTATTTCTTTTCAAATTATGGTTTGCTGAAGTAGTTGAAGCAGGTAACTGACATAGTTAATGCAAAGTTTACACGTATGTAAAATGAATAGAAGTTCTGGAGATTTGATGGGGAAAGATTATTTGGGATAGGTGGCCTGAGTGGTGTATAAACACTGGCATAGACCGGTTGGGTTAAATGGAGTGTTTCAAAGCTGTTACTTCTCAAATCTTTGATAATTTTATTAAGGGCTTCAAACTGAACTCCATGCGCACTAGAATACTAATATTGCTCAGGATACCTTTTCTTCTCTGTTCCTTTCTTTAGAGATACTGCTTGACTTAATGTTGTATAGTCCAATCTTAAAAACTGCAGTTTTGTAAACTTAGAATGCTGAGTCTATTCATTTTAAAGTGGAGACTTGGGTGATATTTTATGTTTGTAGCATGCTTAATTCAGAAATAAAAGTCTGAATTTCTCTAGTCCACATGCTGGTTCTAACCGAGGCAAAGGATGAAATTTCATTACCCTTGATGATAAATGTGACTATTGTACCCAAAATACCTGTTTTTCTTATATTGGGGAGCTTAAATCATTAACCAACATATTATGATTCTGAGTTAGAATGCACATAAACATTACTAATTTCACTATAAAATCCTTCCTTTAACTAAGTATCCAAATTTATTTAGTAAATAACTAGAATGTTCCACACCAATTGCTGATACACTTAACAAGTCAGCAACATGTGAAAACACAAGCTATTTATTTCAAGTATTATTGCTACTTTAGAACTCAAAAATGATGTTTATCTGCTGTACCCTGGTCAAAGAATAGAACGATGGGGAATTAAAAATCAAAATAAACACAGCAATCACAGACACCAACAGGTTCCACTCTTTGCTTGTCAGCCTGAGTAAATATCAGTGTAAACTAACTAGCAACAACTTTAATAAGATTTAGTACATTGCAGCTTACCAACTTTGTGTAACCTTTATTTACAGTTTGGCATTCATCCCATTAAAATAGTCATTTTTCATATCATAGTGGAAATCCTGACTTGATACCTTGGACTACTATGAAAAGCATTTTAAAAATATTTTGTACCTTGATCCAAGTCATCTTCTGATTTTTGTCTGCAGTGTTTTTTCATCTACTCTACATGGAATTGCTACAAGTTTATTAAAGAATTGGAACAGGAAAGCAGCTTAGTCGACACTCTTCTTAATCTTCGTTCTCGGGTAAGAGCTATAATAATCTTTTATTGTCACAAGTCGGCTTACATAACACTGCAACGAAGTTACTGTGAAAAGCCCCTGTTAAGGTTATCATGACCTGAACATTCAAAATGTTGTCTTCCTTCATTTGGGTGTGATCAGTAGATGTACATCCTAAAACACTTCTAATAATTCTGCCATTGGGAGCTGAACACCTAGGCGGTTGATTGTGGACCCATGTCCGTAACACTGACACTGAACATTGGTTGCATGGTTTTGAATATCTCAAAACCACAAATGAGGTTTCACCCAGACTTGTTAACTAACTTCTATCATTAATCATTTATGTTTTAGGACAATTGTGATCAGGGATAGTGCATTGCCTGGATATTTTATGATTGTCTGTAATTATTTTAAAATTAAAGCTCATTGTACATTTGTGCTAATTGATGTATTGGTAAAGTACCATGTTGGTTATTATAGGTTTACAGTGCCAATCTTCAACATTTCTCATTTTACTTGACATCTTGCTCTGTGTCTCAGCAGTGCAGTTTATATTTTCTAAAATATCAGGATTTCACATGTACAAAAGACAAACTAGGAGAAGGGTGAGCTGCTAAATGTAATGTGACTAGTAAAGCCTGTATAATCAAAACTGCATTCTACACTTGATTGGCATAACAGGCAGATTATTCTTTTTAACACAAGTATTGACTGCCTCTAGATTACACATTATTTTATAGGGGAGGCTAATGTGACATATTTAAGAAATTGGTATGTTCTTGTGGATTATTACAGGCACTGGAGAAGACTACCTGTCATCTCTTCTCTCCCCCCCCCCCCCCCAGCCACCCCTCACTGACACCTGTTCTTTCTTGGTAACTTGCCCAACTGACCATGTGTCATGGCAAATTATATGCAGGATATTTAAATATCAGGATCATTTAATCGGATCTAATACACTTTCAATTTGAAGTACGAATTGCAACATAGTGATCGGCAAGTCATGGCTGTACATCCTCCACCGTTCCTTTTTAACGCCCAGTACCCCTAGCAGTTTTACCTTCTGTTGCCCTAGCTACATTTATTCAGCTCAGCACAACTAGCCAATCAATCTGTATCATTTCTGATTATATGGCTTGATAAAATACTTGATAATGCATTCATCAAGCATGCAATTGTAGTAATACTAATGTATCAACATGTCTGCTTCATAGTATTGATTTCATTAGCTAAAGAAAGGAAGCTTGAGATGAGGGCGAAGAATTTGGATGGGAACAAATAGAGGTGTCAAAATGTGTACTTGGTCCAGGAATAGCTTGTGAAAGCTGGACATGAGAGTCGAATCCCCTTATGACCTCCGCAAAGTCATCCGAGATGCCAAGAGACAATATCAGACCAAACTAGTGTCACAGACTAGCGTTGCAGACTCTCGTCGGTTATGGCAAGGCCTAAACAACATAACTGGTTACAAAGCAAAGCCGAGCAGAATCTCCAGCAGCAGCGCACCCCTCCCCAATGAACTCAATGCATTCTATGCTCAGTTTGAGAAGGAAACCATCAAACCGCAGTCAACTGCCCCAGCAGCCCCGGGCACCCCTATACCCACCGTCACAGCTTCCAAAGTCCGATCGGTCTTCCTGAAAGTGAACCCTCGGAAGGCAACGGGTCCGGAAGGGGTCCCTGGTCGTGCACTCAGATCCTGCATGGACCAGCTGACAAATATGTTCCCGGACATCTTCAACCTCTCCCGACTCTGTTCCGAGGTCCCCACCTGCTTCAAGAAGACCACCATCATACTGGTGCCAAAGAAGAACCAGGCAACGTGCCTCAATGACTACCAACTCGTGGCCCTGACATTGATCGGAATGAAGTACTTCAAGAGGTTGGTCATGAGGCACATCAACTCTATACTCCCAGAATGCCTAGATCCACTGCAATTCGCATACCGCCGCATCCGATCCACAGCAGACGCCATCTCCCTGGCCCTACACTCATCCCTGGAGCATCTCGACAACAAGGACTCTTACATCAGACTCCTATTTACTGACGACTGCTCTGCCTTCTACGCCATAATCCCAGTCAAGCTCATATCAAAGCTTCAAAACCTAGGACTTTGCTTCTCACTCTGCAACTGGATCCTTGACTTTCTGACCCATAGACCACAATCAGTAAGAATAAACACAACAACACCTCCACGCTAGTCCTCAATATCGGGGTCCCACAAGGCTGCGTACTTAGCTCCCTATACACACATGACTGCGTAGCAAAATTTGGCTCCAACTCCATCTACAAGTTTGTTGACGACACAACCATAGTGGGTCGGATCTCTAACAACGATGAGTCAGAATACAGGAGGGGGATAGAAAACCTAGTGGAGTGGTGCAACGACAACAATGTCTCCCTCAATGCCATTGACTTCAGGAAGCAAAGTACTGTTCACACCCCTGTCTGCATCAACAGGACCGAGGTGGAGATGGTTGACAGCTTCAAATTCCTAGGTGTGCACATCACCAAAAACCCATGTTAACGCTCGACCAAGAAAACACAACAGCGCCTATACTTCCTCAGGAAACTAAGGAAATTCAGCATGTCTACATTGACTCGTACCAACTTTTATAGGTGGACCATAGAAAGCATCCTATCTGGTCCTGTTTGTGTAAGTCATGTTGGCTGAGGTTTGTTACTAGGGTGTGTTGGTTATATTGTTTTGATCTTGTGGAAATCTGACTTTTAAATGCCTTAATAAAATATTTTCTAAAAGAGCATCCTATCTGGCTGCATCACAGCCTGGAATTGCAACTGCTCGGCCCAAGACCACAAGAAACTTCATTGAGTCCTGGACACCGCCCAATCCATCACACAAACCCGCCTCTCATCCATTGACCCTATCTACACCTCTCGCTACCTTGGGAAAGCGAGCAGCATAATCAAAGACCCCTCCCACCCAGCTTACTCACTCATCCAACTTCTTCCATCGGGAAGGAGATACAAAAGTCTCAGAACACGCATGAACAGATTCAAAAACAGCTTTTTCCTCACTTTTACCAGACTTATAAATGACCCTCTTATGGACTGATATGATTAATACTACACTCCTGTATGCTTCACCCAATGTCGGTGTCTATATATTTACATTGTGTACCTTGTGTTGCCCTATTACGTATTTTCTTGTCATGTAATAAATGATCTGTTTGAGCTGCATGCAGAAAAATACTTTTCACGTAACAATAAACAAATCTGGTCCAATACAATCCTTAGTTTATGACATCAACTTCTGCCTGAATATTTAAATTGTTTTTTTTTTTGTTTTTGGGTTTTTCAAATAGGACAAACCTCCACCTGAAGATAAACCGAAAACTCAATAGTGAGTATAATTTAGTATAGACAGTTACAAATTTTCTAAATCATTTACAGAAGAAAAACTCAGGTGATTGAATGTGAACCAGGATAGAAGAATTGTGAGAATGTTACAATTATTAGTGCACCCTTTACCTTTTTGATTTGTGTTATTTGAGATTGATTTGCTTCATGGTCCTTTTAAAACCAAACCGTATCATGAATATGATTCAACGATTATTCCTTCTGATTGTTCTTCTTTGAGCTGGAGAACTGTTTTAACAACAGTTTTCAAATTTTCACCACCTTATGCACTTTAGCTAAATTGAAACACTTCTTGATTTACTTGATCTGTATTCATTGATATCATTGTGTAATGAAGCACTTCATGTTGCATCTAGATCAAGCCACCAACGTATGAAGACATTATGAAGCTACCATTATATGAGGAAGTTGTAAAGAAGGCACCAGAAGAATTGCCACACAAGGAGTCTCCACCATCCTACATACCAATATAATTTACAGTGACCAAATGTGAACATGTCTATGTTCACTATCTATCAAAATGTTAGAATACAGTATTGTATTAAACAACCTGCTGAGTTTTAGAAGAATTCTTCTACTTGTACTTTTTTGCCAGTCCTATGAATTAATTTTATAGTTGTTACTCTTGTGGGCAGCATGGTGGAGCAGTGGTTAGCACTGCTACCTCACGGCGCCGAGGTCCCAGGTTCGTTCCTGGCTCTGGGTCACTGTCCGTGTGGAGTTTGCACATTCTCCCCGTGTTTGCGTGGGTTTCGCCCCCACAACTCAAAGATGTGCAGGGTAGGTGGATTGGTCACTTTAAATTGCCCCTTAATTGGAAAAAAAATTAATTGGGTACTCTAAATTTATATTAAAAAATATAATTGTTACTCTTGTGATTTTTGAGGAGTTTTTCTGTTGCTTGTGTAAAATGGAAATCATATAGTCGGTGCCTGCAAAAGTGAGGGTATTTCCGGTTCAAATGGGTATTATCTGTAGTAAATGTTAAATATCTAATATTGGTTCTGATAGCTATTGATGACAATGCTTGTGCATTGGAATTAATAATTTGCAGGTACTTTCTAGTAAAGTTGATGGGTATTGCGTTGAACTATTAGATAATGGGCTAGATTTTCTGAAATAGAAACCGTAAATATTGGAAATACTCAGGTACAGCATAATTAGATTTTCCGTTCATTGACTATCGAATCCACCCCAACATTTTTAGATTGATGAGAGTAACTCCTTTGAAAACCCGTCAACTGGTCTTAAGGAATGAATTTTAGATAGATGATAGCTACACACTTTCAGTTGAGATTTTTGAACAGAAAATAACAATCTTTTGTTTCACAAAACTACAGTGCCTCATAAATGCATTTACAAGCTTAAAAAGTCATCTCCCATCATGTTTTACTTAACCTGATAGTTGTATTTTAAGAGCTTTATTGACATTAAAGAATACTTTTGACAGTCATCAGATGATACTTAACTCTGAAACTGCTTACTAATTGCTTGGATATTGCACATGCTATGTCATTACAAATTAATTCAAGATTCCTTGAGGCTTTTAACAATGTTTTTTCATGGCCTAACCAACAAATCACAGCTTTTCTAATATAATGGCGCACACTGCTTTCATCTCCAATACAGTCACCCTTCAGTCAAAGATTGTGTAGGTTGATTCGACTTCCTCACAACATGGTTGCATATATCAGCAGAGGGTGATTTATTGGGGTGTGACTATAGAAGATTCAAGCTTCCGTGAATTTCTGTCTGGTCGGAAACGAGCAATTGGTATTCCAGTGGAGATGCAATTGGTCAGAACCAATTTATCAGGTTGTCGAGTGACACTCTTATGATTTGTAGTTCATATCAAACCAATTCTAATTTATTTGCTGAATGTACGCCACACTTAACGTATTAACATAGAACAATACAGCACAGTACAGGCCCTTCGGCCCACGATGTTGCACCGAAACAAAAGCCATCTAACCTACATTATGCCATTATCATCCATATGTTTATCCAATAAACTTTTAAATGCCCTCAATGTTGGCGAGTCCACTACTGTAGCAGGTAGGGCATTCCACGGCCTCACTACTCTTTGCGTAAAGAACCTACCTCTGACCTCTGTCCTATATCTATTACCCCTCAGTTTAAAGTTATGTCCCCTTGTGCCAGCCATTTCCATCCGCGGGAGAAGGCTCTCACTGTCCACCCTATCCAACCCCCTGATCATTTTGTATGCCTCTATTAAGTCTCCTCTTAACCTTCTTCTCTCCAACGAAAACAACCTCAAGTCCATCAGCCTTTCCTCATAAGATTTTCCCTCCATACCAGGCAACATCCTGGTAAATCTCCTCTGCACCCGCTCCAAAGCCTCCACGTCCTTCCTATAATGCGGTGACCAGAACTGTACGCAATACTATATTATAATACTTTACTGGCAGTGTAAAAGCTCATCATATCTTTGAACCAGACTTTGGCTGCCAAATATTTACTCTGTTGCAAGCAAAAGATCAGCAAGTTAAAATTGGGCCATCTTCTAGACGACTTGTTTAAATATTGCTTCAGAGTAATTTATTTTCATGTATAATTGGGGTTGGTGGAAGAGGGAGAAAAATGCTTTGCACAATTTCTAATGGAATCATAAACCTGTTTATACATCTTTGATTTTGCCATAGCTAAAAAAACAACAGGAATCCTTCCCTCAAAATTAATTTAGTCAAATCATTAAGAGCTTTCTTTAAAAAAACAGTTGATTTCTTTAATTTCCATTTGAAAGGACAATATATCTAAACTTTATATGCCCTTAGTGTTGGGTGGGGTTGCTGGGTTATGGGGATAGGGTGGAGGTGTTGACCTTGGGTAGGGTGCTCTTTCCAGGAGCCGGTGCAGACTCGATGGGCTGAATGGCCTCCTTCTGCACTGCAAATTCTATGATTCTATGTTCAATATCATATTTTTGACTTTTATGTGTTTACCATTGCATTTTGAGGCATGGGATAGCTACAAGGTTTTAATAATTCCTGTTCACTACTTAAATCCTGACTGGACATTTTCTGTTTCTATATTACTGCATATTTGAATTGTTCTAACTGCAATACCTGTAGTTGAGAACATATAAAATTCCTCATTTGAAAAGTGAGTTAGCTTCAATACTAGCTGCTTGTGTTGCTTAAAACCTACAGCGTGCAAGAATAAGACTGAAGCAGATTGAAGCATTGAAAGGATTGAAGAGATCATTAAGTGTCCCTTTTTAAATTTTAATAAAAATACTCTGATTAGAACGTAATCTTTGCTTGCATTTTTAAAGGTTTACATACCATTTTGAAATCTGTGGTACTTCGTTATAGTTAAACTGTGGCAAATGAAACTGTCCTCATTTCTGTGCAATATCATATAATTTTTAAAGCTGGTTCTGCTTCTGTAAATTGAGAATGTCCATAATTAAATTGTACAAACACATTTTGTTTGATTTGTTCAAAAGCCTAAATTGTTGGAACCTTGAAACTCCTATCCAATGTGAGAACCCTGTGCAAAAATCCCTGTTCAGCTATACTGCACAGAGCTTTTATCAGCACCACCTGACATTATCTCATCAATCATTTAGTCTCTTGCAAGTCACTAAACTGAAGAAAAGGCAGAAAGAACTATTAGCAACCTAAGAGTACTTCAACTTACACTGTAAAAAAAATTTTTTATACAGGCGCAGCAGCATAGAGTATCTGCTTTGGTTTGCCATTGGCAACCTGGGTGCAAATGCATTCAAAATTGTTCTAATTTTGAGACGTGTTTACTTGCCCCAAATCAATCATTTGCATATTGATAAACATAAAATCTGCCGTGAATCAGTGAAATTAGGCAGCATTTTATAACATTTGTAAAAATTTGGTTGAAAAATTCCTAGATATATTTGAGTGGCAACATTCCATTTGTGATGAACTTATTTTCAGCTGTATGCATATTTAAACCAGTGTCTAGTCCACCACCTGTGATTAACCTGATTTTAAGTACCTGAAAGTGACTTTTAAAAAAAAAATACACAATAATTTGCTCGTTGTTTGGTGTACTATATGTTTTCTTAGTAAATTAAAAATTATATTTAAAAGATTTAAAAATGTGCCTGTGTCCTTATGCCAAAATCTTCATTTTATGAGCCTCCTTGTGTCATGATATGCAGACACACACACAATGATATACAGGCAAGCACAGACAAGCAGCTAATGGACACAGAGAACAGGACATGACCAATAAGCAGGCAGGACACTCGGGTGGGATCTGACTAAAAGACCGAGGCACTCACACTCCGCCTCTTTCCACTGATGAACATCTAGAGAGTCAAGGGTGTTGTTACAATCTCACACCTCCACCACGTAGCTAAGAGTTAGTCTGGTTCAGTCAGACAGAGTAACCACACTTAAGTTAGCAGAGAGTCAAACTCACAGAGAACTGCTATTAGTTCAATAAACCTGACTGAACTAACTTCAAGGTCTGGAGTATCTTTTTGATCTAAGCTGCATCCAGTTACAGCCAGTGTTGTACCAGTGTACCTAACACGACACGATACCAGGGAACTAATGTAAGGTGGCTTACCTCAGTCCGTTCCGTGCCGACCAGCAACTGTATCCCGGCACCATGGAGAAGATTCAGGCTCCTCACGAGCTCAGGACCTCCGGCAATCTCAGTGCCAACTGGCGGATATTCAAGCAAAGGTTTCTGCTGTACATCACAGCCTCAGACCTCGAGGGGAGTCTGATGCAAGAAAGAGCACACTTCTCTCAACAGCAGGTAATCAAGCCATCGAACTCTTCAACTCGTTTAACTTCACCGAAGGCCAGGACAAGACAACGTTTCAGACCATCCTGGACAAGTTCGATAGTCACTGAAGTGGACACCAATGAAATCTTCGAGCGCTACATATTCAAACGAGGTCTTCAAGGTAAAGATGAATCTTTCAATGCCTTCTTAACTAACCTCCGCCTGCTAGCGCTGTCCTGCAACTTTGGTGACATTGCTGACTCCATGATCCGAGCCCAAATCGTGTTTGGAGTTCACTATGATCCTCTGAGAGAGCAGCGCCTAAAAATCAAGCTTATGACCCTGCCAGTCACGATTGAAACATGTACAGTTCATGAGCACGCAAAAAATCGGTGTTCCCAATACAAACCGGCTGAAAATGAGAAACTTGCTTCCCAGGAGGCAGAGTGTGTGCAGGCAATCTCCCGGATGCAGCGCCTCAGCATTGAAGACAGCGGCCATCTCGCGCGCACTGGTGACGGGTACCCCGTCACGACGTACCCGAACTGCGGCAACCACTTACATAAGATCATAAGAACTAGGAGCAGGAGGAGGCCATCTGGCCCCTCGAGCCTGCTCTGCCATTCAATGAGATCATGGCTGATCTTTTGTGGACTCAGCTCCACTTTCCGCCCCAACACCATAACCCTTAATCCCTTTATTCTTCAAAAAACTATCTAAAAAACATTTAATGAAGGAGCCTCAACTGCTTCACTGGGCAACATTTAATGAAGGAGCCTCAACTGCTTCACTGGGCAACATTTAATGAAGGAGCCTCAACTGCTTCACTGGGCAAGAAATTCCATAGATTCACAACCTTTTGGATGAAGAGGTTCCTCCTAAGATCAGTCCTAAATCTACTTCCCCTTATTTTGAGGCTATGCCCCCTAGTTCTGCTTTCACCCACCAGTGGAAACAACCTGCTCGCATCTATTCTTAAATGGACACTGCCCTGCAAGAGGCAGGCGATGCTTAAACTGCGGGAAGCCTGGACACTATTCAGCCGTGTACAGGTCTGCACCACCAGTCAGAGGCCAGCGCTCCCAATTCCAACGACGGCGTGTCCAGTATGTGCAACGACGATTACAGGATTCTGATCCTGGCAGTACAACGGATCCAGAGCACGAGTGCCTGGAGTCCGCCTACCGAGTGGGCATCATTACCACACGTGAACATGCCACACCTAACTTATCTCGCGTTCAGTCCATCCTCGCTGTGGATTCGGAGGATGAATGGCGTGCGGTGATGCAGGTCAATCGCTGTTCCATCCAGTTCAAGCTGGACACAGGTGCTTCTGCCAACCTCCTCTCGCAGGCAGACTTCAAACGCATCAAGAAGCCCCCCCAAGGTCCTCCCAGCAGCCTGCCAGCTCCTGGACTACAACGGTAATGCCATCACGGCACTGGGGTCCTGCCATCTTCTCGCCTCCAACCAGAGCACCCATGCACAGCCAAGGTTTGAAATTGTCAAGCCGGACTGGGCGCGCAAGCCTGCAAAAAGCAAAACCTGGTGCAGCGGGTTTATTAACGACATCCTCCAACGTGGATCTTCAAGCCGGCATTGACAACATCCTCGCTCAGTGTCCAGATGTGTTTGATGGGATGGGCACTTTGCCATATCGGTACAAGATCCTACTGCGACCTGATGCCAAGCCAGTGGTCCTTGCAGCACGCCGGGTCCCGGCTACGCTGAAGGAACGCCTGAAGGAACAGCTCAAGGAGCTGTGACAGCAGAGGATCATTTCCAGAGTAACCGAACCGACTGACTGGGTCAGCTCGATGGTGTGTGTTAAAAAACCCTCTGGAGACCTGCACACCTGCATTGATCCCAAGGATCTCAACCAGAATATAATGCGTGAACACTACCCCATCCCGAAGTGGGAGGAACTCACCAGTGAGATGGCACATGCACGATTTTTCACGAAGTTAGATGCGTCACATGGATTCTGGCAAATCCAGCTGGAGTCCAGCAGAAGGCTTTGCACCTTCAACACACCGTTTGGCAGGTGCTGCTATAACCGTATGCCGTTCGGCATCGGAGATATTTCATTGCATCATGGAGCAGATGATGGAGGGCATCGAAGGGGTTCGTGTGTACCTGGACAACGTCATCATATGGTCCACGACCCCTGAGGAGCATGTTTCCCGTCTCCAGCAGGTATTCCGCCGTGTCCACGCCAATGGCCTGAAGCTGAACAGGGCTAAATGTTGCTTTGGCATGTCGACACTCAAGTTCCTAGGAGACCAGGTCTCTCAGCAGGGCTTGTGCCCTGACACAGACAAGGTCAAGGCCATCGCAGCCATGAAGGTCCCGGAAGACAAGAAGGTGGTATTGCGCTTCCTGGGCAGGGTCAATTTTCTGGGCAAGTTCATCCCAAACATGGCCTCACACACCATGGCTCTATGAAACCTAGTGAAGAAGTCCACTGCCTTCAAGTGGAAGGTGGCCCATCAGGCAGAGTGGTTGGAGCTGAAAGCCAAGCTCACCACTGCACCCATATTGGCATTTTTCGACCCAGACAGGGAAACGAAAATCTCGACAGATGCGAGCCAGGATCGCATCGGTGCGATCCTGCTGCAATGCAATGACACCTCATCCTGGGCACCAGTTGCTTATGCATCAAGGGCAATGACGCTCACCGAACAAAGGTATGCACAAATAGAGAAGGAATGCCTCGGCCTCCTCACTGGCATTCTCAAGTTTCACGACTATGTCTACGGCCTGCCAACATTCACAGGCGAGACGGATCACAGGCCCCTGGTCCACATTATCCACAAGGACCTTAATGACATGACGCCTCGGTTGCAGCGCATCCTCCTCAAACTCAGAAGGTACGACTTTGACCTGGCCTACACCCCTGGCAAGGAGTTCATCATTGCCGATACACTGTCCCGCTCCATGACCGTGCCTAGTGAACCACTGAACGTCATCCGGCACATTGAGTCACAGGTGCAGCTGTGTGCTAGCACCCTCCCGGCATCTGATGAGAAGGTGATTCGTATCCGTGAGGAGACAGCCAAAGGTGTTATGCAACACCTAGCCAATGGCTGGCAAAAAGGGCAGTGCCCTCAATTTTTCAATGTAAAGGACAACCTAACGGTGGTTAATGGTATCCTCCTCAAACTGGACCGGATTGTAATTCCACACAGTCTCCAGAGCTTGGTGCTCCGTCAAATCCATGAGGGCCACCTGGGTGTGGAAAAGTGCAGACGCAGAGCCGGGCAGGCTGTCTACTGGCCCGGGTTTAACTGTGTGACCTGTCAATGCTTCCAGCCTGCGCGGAGTAAGGAGACACTTCAGCAGCATGAAATCGAAACCTCTCCGTGGTCCAAGGTTGGCATCGACTTCTTTCATGCAAATAGTCGTGATTACGTGTTAACCATTGATTATTTTTCCAATTACCCTGAAGTCGTGAAGCTCTCAGACCTCACATCTCGGACCGTCATCAAGGCCTGTAAGGAGACGTTCTCCAGGCATGGTATCCCACTCATGGATGACAGTGGCCCGTGCTTCAGCAGCCATGAATGGTCTCTGTTTGCCCAGTCGTATTAGTTCAAACACGTCACTTCCAGCCCACACTATCCGTAGTCAAACGGAAAAGTTGAGAAAGGGGTGCACATAGTGAAGCAGCTCATCTGCAAGGCCGCGGATTCTGCGTCTGACATTCACCCTGTGCTGCTTGCGTACAGGGCGACCCCACTGTCCACTGGCAGGTCACCGGCTCAACTGATGAACAGGGACCTGCGAACGACACTTTCAGCCATATACTTGCCCAACCCGGATCACCTCCCGGTGCTGCAGAAGGTGCAGCAACTCCGAGACCGGCAAAAACAGGGCTATGCTGCTCATGCCCGTGTTATCCCCATCAGACACTGTTCGGGTCAAGATCCCTGATGGAGGCTGGTCAGCTCCAACTGTCGTTGTTTGACTGGCTGCCCCCCCGCTCGTATGTTGTGCGTCTGGCTGATGGTTCTGTTGTGTGACGAAACAGATGGGCATTACGCAAAGTTGCCTGCCTGCAACCACATTCTTCTCCGTTTCCTTCTGTTGTTTTGCCACCTCCTGATACCTCGACTCACGAGGCCACCGGTCAGACTTCAATCCCGCCCATCAAGGCGTTGTTATCCCCACCACTCCGGCAGTTGACCAGGATCAGACGCAAGCCACAGAGGCTTATCAACATTTGTTCTGTTTGCTTTGTTCTGTGTTCTCGCATTAGACAGCTGTTTTCACATGTACATATATACATGCAGTGGATGTGAACATATGTGAACGTATTTACAAGAATAGGCCAATGTTAACATATGTCATCCAAACAAAAAAAGGGGGGGGGGCGATGTCATGATATGCAGACACACACATAATATACAGGCAGGCACAGACAAGCAACTAATGGACACCGAGATCAGGACATGACCAATAAGCAGGCAGGACACTCAGGGGTGGGATTTGACTATAAAAGACACGAGGCGCTGACACTCCACCTATTTCCACTGATGAACATCTAGAGAGTCAGTCAAGGGTGTTGTTACAATCTCACAACTCCACCATGTGGCTAAGAGCTAGTCTGGTTCAGTCAGACAGTAACCACACTTAAGCTAGCAGAGAGTCGAACTCACCGAGAACTGTGCTATTAGTTTAATAAACCTGATTGAACTAACTTCAAGGTCTGGAGTGTCTTTTTGATCTAAGCTGCATCCAGTTGCAGCCAGTGTTATACCAGTGTACTTCACACGGCACCTTGAAGGCCTGCAAATTAGCATAATAAGCAGAAACATTCATTGGTGACTAATTTTGTCAGGACATGGTCAGTTTTGTGGATCGGGCCAGCTTGTAGCACAGGAAATCCTAATTTGCAGCGAACGTATTTCTGCTTAAAATTAATCTTTTGCACTTATCTGACTGAATTGGAGTGAATGCCGGCAAACAAAACAGCAAAATCTAGTGGAAGCTGTCCCAGTTTTCCGGATTTTAGCCGTTACTGAATATGTGGAAAGGTTGGAACACTTTTTTTTAATTGGCAAATGGGACCGCAGACGAGGCTAGAAAGCACTCCATTTTCCTGAGTGTGTGTGGGGTGAAGACTTAACAGCTCGTGAGAAATCTAGCTATACCACGGAAACTGAGGGGCATTTAATTTGCAGATTTTGTTGTACTCGTTCAGAATGACCACAATCCTAAACCCTCAGTATTTGTACAACATTTCAAATTCCATAGTCATTTTCAGAAGGCAGGACAGCCTATAGCTGACTTTGTTGCTGAATTGTGCCAGCTCTCTGAACTTTGAGAGTTTGGGCTGTTTTGGAAGACAAACTTCAGGAAAGTAGTTTGTGGCATTCACGAAGACAGCATTCAGCAGTGTTTGCTGGTAGAAGCCACGCATACTTTTGAGAAGGCTCTAGAAAGATTTCAAGACATGGAAATGGCTGCCACTAATGCAAAAGATATTCAGAATGCCAGTGGTGGCTCGCTGGCGGGTGCACTGTATCAAGTAAAGAAAGAAGCTGCAAGTAAAATGGTGGCAACAGTGGAATGTTTTAGGTTTGGTGTGGTGGGTCACACTGAATCATTGCAAGTTTATGGACGCTGTTTATCACCAGTGTAACAAGAAGGGGTATTTAGAGAAGATGTGCCTGGATGCTAAGAGCAAGTCGAAGGCTGAACTGAATTTCAAATGCAAGGAAGCCTCAGTCGATGCTTGGAATACTCAGACCAGGCAGAGGAACACTACTACAACATGTTTTTTATATGTGAAGAGTCTGCAGATAAACAGAAAATCAAGATGTAAGTGGACACGAGCCTCTACATTGGTAATCTGTGAGGTGACCTTCAGGAAGATTTGGGGCTCTAAGCAGACACCAGCCATTATTCAGGCAGCAATCAACCTTCGACTATACACCAGTGAGACTATACCATTGCTTGCAGCATTCGAGGTGGACATTGCCAAGAAGCAGGAGCATGGCTCCTTGTGGTAAAAAAAAGCATGGACCGAGTCTACTGGGTTGACTGGCACAGGAAAATTCAGTTAAACTGGTGTGAGATAAAGCATGCAACATGTGACCGAGGATGCCATTCAGAAATATCCTGAGATTTTCACAGGTGAGCAGGGTTCATTGCGGGCCACTACATTTAAATTATTTGTAGATCCTCCGGCTACTTGCGTTAACAAACAGGACAGTGCCCTACACCATGAAAGGCAAAATGGAGGAGGGGTTTACGGAATCACCAGTGTTACTGTGCAGATCACAGTGCAGTTGCAAAGCTCCCGAAGACTGACATAATTAAAGCATTAGTTTAATTGTATTTCCAATAAAATTTAGGGGGGCAGCAGTGTTATGATTATGCATTTTATTTAAATCCATTCATGATTTCATCAGTAAGTGCTGACATCATTTTTAAAAATAAATTTGGAGTACCCAATTTTTTTTCCCCCACTTATGGACAATTTAGTGTGGCCAATCCACCTACCATGCACATCCTTTTGTGTTGGGTGAGACCCATGCAGACACAGGGAGAATGTACAAACTCATCGTTAGCTGTGTGTATTTGACTGCCGTTAGTTCTAATTCGATTGCCCTTAGTGTCCAAAATTGCCCTTAGTGTTGGGAGGGGTTACTGGGTTATGGGGATAGGGTGGAGGTGTGGACCTTGGGTAGGGTGCTCTTTCCAAGAGCCGGTGCAGACTCGATGGGCCGAATGGCCTCCTTCTGCACTGTAAATTCTATGATAATTCTATGATTAAGTCACTGTTATTTTGATGTTTGGCTAGCTGTTTCTGAGTTCATATTGTATTTTAAACTTATTTTTAAAGAAGATTAACTTTATAAACATTGCATTTTGGCTACCATGTTTTGATCAAGGTTCCACATTAGTTTTGCTGCAAAACCCCTTGAATAAGTTAACTTTGAGTATTGTTACAATTGAGAACAAAGAAATGTACAGCACATGAACAGGCCCTTCAAGCCTGCATTGATCATGCTGCCCGTCTAATCTAAAACCTTGTACACTTCCAGGCTCTGTATCCTTCTATTCATGTATTTGTTAAGACGCCCCTTAAAAGTCATTATCGTACCTGCTTCCACCACCTCCTCCGACAGCACGTTCCTGGCACCCACTATCCTCTGTGTAAAAAAAGAAAAAACCTTCCCTCGCACATCTCCTCTAAACTATGTCCCTCGCAACTTAAACCCATGTCCCTTAGTAATTGACTCTTCCACCCTGGGAAAAAGCTTTTGATTATGCATTCTGTGTATGCCCATCATAATTTTATAGACTTCTATCAGGTTGCCCCCCTCAACCTCCATTGTTCCAGTGAGAACAAACCAAGTTTATTCAACCTCTCTTCATTGCTAATGTCCTCCATACCAGGCAACATTCTGGTAAACCTCTTCTGTATCCTCTCAAGTTTCCAAATCCTTCTGGTAATGTGATGACCAGAATTGAATACTATATTCCAAGTGTGGCCTAACTAAGGTTCTATACAGCTGCAGTATAACTTGCCAATATTTATACTCAATGCCCTGGCCGACGAAGACAAGCATGCCGTATGCCTATTTGACTATCTTCTCCACCTCCATTGCCACTTTCAATGCACCCAGATCCCTCTGCCTGTCAGTACTCTTAAGGGTTCTGTCATTTACTGTATACTATGATGTTTTTAGGAATATTGTGTCTTGGGACTTTTTTAATTTAAGGGGAAATTAAGGGAGAATGTAATCTGTTCAAGTCCGTGTGGTTTGATTGCTACAGATTACAGGGAATCCCGATTGTTTTACTGGTAACAAGATTAAGAGGTGTTTACACCTGGAGACCGTGGCAGTCACGTGCTAACAATGACCAAGTCTCCAAAGTTCAAGAAAAATGTTGAGAATGTTGGATTATAACCAGTTATGCTTTAAATTGTCAATTTAATTCCACAATAGAAATAGAGTCTGGGGCCTTAAAAATCACAGATCAGCATTTCTACTAGGCTCACATGATTCACATTACCATATGATGGGCTTTGAGCGGGAAGGTTACAGAAGATGTTATTGTGAAATCAGGTTACAGACTTTCCTAGAATATCACAATCAGTATGCCATGGCCCAGAGAGAGAGGGAGAGCAGGTGGTTCACTGCACAGGTGCATGGATTGGAAAGACCAAACTTGTGAGGAGTTAAACAGGGCTGGAAGATTTGCCTAACTTTAGCTAGAGAGAGAAGTCTCCAGGAAATGCACCGTGAGTTAAAAGTTCTGGAGTGAAAGTTTCCACTCTAAAATAGGAAAATATCTGAAGTAACCTCCGGGAGCTAAAATCGCTTTTGAGTAATTCTGGAAGAATTTAATTTTGGGAAAATAAACTGCAATGTATACCTGATGTTTTTTTCAGTTAAAAGTTCTGTTCTTTAAGTTGCCTATAAATTGTGTCTCGTCAATTATTTCAGTGTATTTATTATAGTAAATGTCTTCAGCTATTAAGGGGAGGTTTGTTTTAAATATATTTATTAAGGATTGGAAGTGTTGCAATTTTGATTTAGTATGCTGTTAAAAATAGTTATTGCTAAACACCTCTCTCCGGGCATGAAAATGGCTCTCATGCTAAAAATTCCAGACATTTTTAAAATTGATATTTCAGCCTCCATCTTAATCCCATTTGATATTCCGATCTTTGTTTCCTGTAAAAATAAAAAGTGAATGATAAAATCTACTACTATAAAGTCTGATGATTCTTATATAGATTGGCTATGTGATGACAATTATTGCCATGGAGATGTTTCCACTGGTAGGAGAGACCAGCACCCAAGGGCACAGCCGCAGACTGAAGGGATGATCCTATAAAACTGAGATGAGGAATTTCTTCAGCCAAAGGGTGGTGGGTTTGTGGACCGTGTTGCCACAGAAGGCTCCACCCTCCTCGAACAACTGGCTCATCCTTGATTTTGAAAGGTGCACCCTGTACACTACCTTCAGTTGTATCAGCCCCAGCTTCGTGCACAAAGTCGAGGCAATTACCCTCAGCAACACCTCCCACCACAGCCCCTCCTCCAGCACTACTCCCAACTCTTCCTCCCACTTTGCCTTCACCACCCTCCCCCCACCCCAGGACACCCGTCCTCTTCCAAAATTGTCCAATATGTCACCGAGATGACCCTCTTCCCCACCCTACCCTCCCTCCCACAGAAAGCAACGCCTCCAATAACGAGGAGGCCGGCTCTATCGGTAAGACTTTCCTCGCAAAGTGCCGCACCTGCATATACTGAAACTTTCACCCTGCACCAGCCCAAACTTATCCCCCAACTCTTCCAAACTTACAAATTGCCCTCCCTGGGACAGATCCTTAAACCCCCTCTCTTCCCATCCCCAAAACCTCACAATCCCCCTGACCTGGACCCCAGCCTAACATGCTGTCTAAGCTGCCTCCAAATCTTCAAAGTGGTCACCACCTCTTGACTCACTGAATACTTCCTTGGGGCTGTAAGGAGCGGTGGTGTTGCCAGTGCCCACAAACCTGACCCCCTGCAAGAGCCCGCTTCCATCCTCACCCACAGAGTCCCCACCTTCTCCAGCCCTCCACCTTCTCTGCATTTGCCACCCAATAATCAACAAGTTTGGGAGACCTAACCACTCCCCCCCCCCCCCCCCCCCCCGCTTTCACCTCAGCAGTATCACCTTCCTAATCCAGGCCACCTTCGCCGCCCAAACAAACAAGATCAACTTGTCCACTCTCCTGAAAAAAGCCTTGGGTAAAAAGATCGGCAGACATGAAATAAAAACAGGAATCACGGCAAAACATTCATCTTAACTGCCTGCACCCGGCCTGCCAACGACAGAGGGAGATTGTCCCATCTCAGCAAATCAGCCTTCACCCTCCCCAGCAAATCAGTGAAGTTAAACTTCCAAAGTCCTGCCCAATATTGGGCCACCTGCACCCCAAAATACCTAAAATGAGATGCTGCCAGGCGGAATTGTAGCCCCACATCCACTTCCACTCCCGGAGGGGAGGCAACAAAATACTCACTTTTCTCTAAATCCCAAATCTCAGGAGCAACCTCAATTATACTCCCGACCGAAGTGCTCGGCTCCAAAATACACAGGAACAATTCATCTGCATATAAGGACACCCTATGTTCCACCCGATCCCCTCAACGCAATAGCCAAAGGCTCTATAGCCAATGCAAACAGAAAGGGAGAGATGGGTCATCCCTGCCTTGTACCCTGATGTAAGGCAAAATACCCTGAATTCACCATTGGCCCCTTGTATACCAGCTGCACCCAAGCCACAAACTTCGGCCCAATCCCAAATTTGTCCAGTACCACCATCAAATAACTCAACCTGATCATATGCCTTCTCCGCATCGAATGCCACAACTTCCTCCATATCCCTCCCCTCTGTCAGAGAAAGCACCATGTTCAGCAACCTCCTCACATTCGAAGACAACTGTCTTCCCTTTACAAATCTCATCTGGTCCTCTCTGATCATCTTTTGGAGACACCCTTCCAACAAACGCCAACACCTTTGCCAATATCTTGGCATCTACATTCAGCAGAGATATGGGCCGATATGACCAACATTCCACCGGATCCTTGTCCTTTTTTCACAATAGCAAAATGGAAGCCTGCCTCATTGTTCACAGCAAGACACCATTTCATGTTTTCAATCATCCCCACCACCCGCCTCTTCCATCCCCAAAACTCCCACCTTGAAACTCCCTCATTTCCTACTCCTCCTCTGGTGGCTCCGATCTATACAGGCACCTATAGAACTCCTGAGCACTTTATTAATCTGTTCCAGAGTCGCCGCCAACTCCCCTGCCTTATCCCGCACCTGAACTATCTCCCTCGTTGTGCACCATCCCCCCCCCCTCATCCTCCTCAGTAACCTGGCCCCACATACCCCAACAATCCCCACCTCTCTCATATTAAAGAACAATACAAACTGTCCACAGAAAAAAGGAATAAAACATAAACTCAATACATGTGAACAAATGTAAACAAACACTCCCAGTCAAGAGATAGGCAAACAAAACCCCAATCAATTTTTTAAAAACCATCCCGTTCCCACAATCGAAGTCCAAGTCCCAACTCTCATCTCAGTCCCAGTCCTTCAGCCTTAACGAACGCCTCCACCGCCTCCACCATCTCAAAATAAAAATCCATCGAGTTGTGCGTCACTCTCAACTTTGCAGGGTAGACCACTCAATCTCACTCCACCGCTATGCAGTGCCGCCTTCACCCGTCCAAAGGCCACCCACCTTCCTGCCAACTCTGCCGTCAAGTCCTGGTATATTCGTATACCAACAACTTCCCACCTCACCTCTCGCCTCTGCTTCTCCCAACTCAAGACCTTCTCCTTCACGTGGAACTTGTGAAAGCAGATTATGACTGCCCTTGGTAGCTCCTTTGCTTTCAGCTTCAGCCTGAGTCACCGATGTGCCCTGTCCAACTCATAGCAGGAGTGTTCCTCCCCCTCCCCCACCAGCTGTGCCAGCATTTTTGCGAAGTACTCGGTTGACCTTGGCCCTCCACCCCCTCAGGCAGGCCCACGATCTGCAAATCCTGCCTCCTTGAGCTGTTCTCCAGGTCCTCCACCTTCGCTCTGAGCCCTTTGATGACCTCCGCCACCCTCTGCAGCTCATCACCCATTGAGGTGAACCGATCACTGTGTTGGGACGGAGCTTCCTCCAGCCCCTTCAACTTCTCTCCTTCTTCCCGCATCTCGACCAACGTTGTCATCACTGCCACCTTTACTGGGCCAATCACCTCCTCCACCCAATCTTTCATCGCACCTATCATCTCCCTCCATGGCACCTCCACATGCTTGATGAACTGCCTCTCAAGCTCCCCCGACATCACCTCGGTCAGAGTTTCCATTGTGAGAGGAGCGACCCACCCAATGACCCAGCCCCCACCATCTTTCTTCCTGCAGGACTCACAGACTCACTTGATGGCGGACATTCGCTCACACTCTTCTCTCCACCTTTCTTCTGGGTCATCGACATCTCACACCTTCCTTATTTTTTCCCACGCCAACTCGTTCACAAACTACCCCTGAAACCGTGCATAAAAATCCCAAAACTAGAGACTCTAGCAGGAGCCACCTAACGTGCGACCTCCACCTACATGCGGCCACTGGAAGTCCCAAAATTAAATTAAAATCAGGAAAGGTGAAATCCATGTCACAGCAATCACCAGATTTTTATGAACCGCTTTCTTCCCAGCAATAAACACCTTAACTGTTGGCCACAATATCTGCTCAGTGTTACTCAAGCATGATCAAAACTATTACCTATTGTCCTTGGATGAGATAAATGAACTGCATATTGACACAGGTCTTGGTGCGCCTGTTTTATTCATAATGATCTCGCCCACTTTTGACTGCAAAGAGAACATGTACAACGTGCGAAAGGAGAGAGAAACCTAAGGATTCACCGAGCAGAATAGCCGGTCGGGGTGACCAGCTCAAACTGCTCCCATGCATCTGCCAGTTTCTGCTTCTCTGTGAGCTACCAGGGGTCTGTAGGGTGAGAAATGGGATCTGGCAACTGCGGTGTTATTAATTAACAATGCACACAAAATTATTGTCAGTTATCCTTTAATCTGGACCCAGTGAGATTTCCAGTAGCAGCTTGAAATGGGGCAGAGTACATCTCGTAGCTTAAAGCAAAAGGTCAGCTGAGGGGCCTGACGATGATCCCGGCAATCTTCAACCGTCAGTGCCTTTCTGGACTTTGGTTTATTTACAGCCTCTTTTCTCAATTCCTAATGTTTCATATTATTTACTTGGGATGCAGATTTGTAGCAGATCCCTTTAAAGGCTGCTTCTCCATTTTAAAGATCACCAACGCAGGGATGTATTTGTAAGACAGTAACACATCTTATCATCGTACCATTGATTCCGCCCGACGAACTCGGTTCAGAACCTTTGCAAATGTGTGGGTTGGCAGTGAATAATTTAGCTTCGAAATCGAAAGTATCCACACCTGGATTGTATTGTTGCTGCCTAGTTTGTTGGAGATATGCGAGTCTTGAGACTCTGGTCATGTTCCAACCAACAGCCGGATGCAGCCACGCCACAAGGAGTTGTTATCGTCACTGCTGAGCTGAATTTGATGAGGGAGCGCAGTGGCATTTTGAAAAGTCACCCGCGGAAAGGGCTGAGATAGGCTTCTGGCTGGCACTTGGCAGGACTCGAATGGGGTCGGTTATCATGCGCAGCAAATGGGCGCTGATCCTAGAAATTACACCCGTGCGGCACATTAAACCCACCAATAGAATGCCCAGATCGCCTGATCAATAAATAAACTCCACATCGCAGCAACGACCAGCACCTGCACGAAAACCGCTTTCTTCATTCTTGCACAGACCATTTATGGGGATTTGTTGTAAAACGAATTTTTGGAAAAATGCCGGGATAAGTAAATATTTACCGAGCTAAAGTTTGTTCCTGATTTAATCAGTAGTGGTGAAGAATATAAGCAGCGTTTTGTTTGCTTCGGGCAGTGTAAGATTTCACAGAACATTTGCAAATGTTCCAAAATTGGGGGAAGGGAGGGGGAGGGGAGCAAATATTGAAACGTTTTAGGTAACACACAAGAGTACTGTACCCAGTTCTGACCTCCATATTGCCAAAAGGATTGGAGACACAGGACAAGGGGTTCAAAAATAATTACAAGGATAACGCCAGAGAAAAATTGTTATTGCTACCAGGAAATACAATAAATTGTGGCTTCTTTAGAGAAGGCCATGGGTTTACTTTCAAAATTATGAAGAGGTTTGATGTTTCGACTTGTGGGGTTTCAAAAACTGGGGTTCATACATAAAATATACTCACCTATACATTGATTAAATAATTCAGGTGAATCGTATTTAATTTGAGAGTATAGAACTGGCTACCACATGGAATAGCTAAGACCAGTCGCATAAATTCTTTCAAGGAGTGTCTAGGTAAGTACATGAGAGTGGACAGGAATAAAGTGATATGTTGATGGGTTAGATGAAACCAGAGGCTCCCCTGAAGCATAAACACCGACCAAATTGAGCTGAGTGGCCTGGTTTAGTGATGCGAATTCCAAAACATACTGGGAGAAAATACACCACAAGTTATTTGATAACAAAGGTTTGCATTTATCCAGTCATTTAAACTGATGCAAAGAATAATTGACCCGCACCTTTTAAACAACTTTATTGTACGTGGGGGAAATTGATTAATTTTCCCTGTTTAGCTCCTAATGAAGGAGCAAATTCAAAAATGCTTTAAAAAAAACTTGAACTAAAAAATCAGGGAATGGGATGATTTTGAGCAGACTTTCAAATGTAATCAATCCTTCAAACGAGTGCCATAATTACTTGTCATCCTTGAAACAATCAATGTCCAGAGCGAGCAGTGATCAAAATAACTCTATTCTTTAATCACTTTACTTCCTTTACCCCAAGTGAGAGGATGTTTTGTTATGATCGCATAACCTGGGATGCAGCCGCATATGAGGACGGTTGGTTTAATCGATTTTTAAGTGAGCGAAGCTTGGAAACAGGCTTAAGCAATGTTATAGCATTTGGAGGATTTATGCATCGCGAAGATAGTTGAAAGATCAAAAGGTCCAACGTTTTCAGATCATTTGGAAGATGGACAATTTGGAGAATACGTTACAGATAAGGGGCAGCCGTCGACAGGGAGGCGACGTCGTTTTAAATAGTGTTACTATAGAAGAGAAAGAAATCGAGATACAATTGCAAAACAAGAACGAATTTAGCCTGAGACTATTGAAGGTCAAAGGGCAGGATTGCAGAGTAAAGCAGTGGGGTGCAGGCTTGGGTCTGTATCTGTGTACAGTAACATGGTTCGGTGCTGAAAATTGTCTGCAGATTTGCAGCTTTACCTTTTTTCTTAGCTGCAGCCAATAATACAGAAATTATTCATTGGCACAACTGCATCAACGCTTCAGTATTGTCTGCCCGTATCCACTTGCTGGTGCCGGGAATTAGCGGGAAAATGTGTCTCCTTATCTCGAGAAAGTCGAGGAATTCGGCTTTATTGTGAGGTTTCCACCTGGTGCCTTTACTGTATTTTTGTTTTTTTGCAAAACGGCCACCGAGTGTGGTTGTTTGGGGTTAGGGTGCTTAAAGACAATAAACATGATTGGAATGTGAACCATTGCAACGAAAGCTCAAACCCAGCACTCTACACAAATCCAACCTTTCCAGAAAACTAAACAAAATAGCTTTTGTATACTGATCAAAACAATGGCAAATTCAAATATTAATATGGGAATGTAGTTTCGAAAATATTTGTAATGCTTCATTCCATCATGAATTCCGATCAGCTTAATTCTTGTCAGTCTTATTCTCCCGCATGTTTTTTATCTATAATCCGCCGAAGGGTGGGGAATAATTTTGTCAAAGCTAAATTGCATCGCTTTTCCTGGACCCCTTTCAGGTATTCCACACGTGTCAGGCTGCATTCCCGCCTCTGAGGGGTGGCATGTTAATACCTAGACCAAGCACCGCTCTCTGCCACACTCTGTCTGCAGCCTGGACTCCTGCAACTGCTTCTGATCAAGATGAAGGGACTTTTCAGTGGATTGCTCCTCTTTACCCTAATCCTGGTTCAGGTTAATGGGGTGCCCAAAGTCAAACCTCCAAAACCTGGTCCTCAGGTTCCAACTGGTAAGAGGCTATATTCGTGTATTATTGTTTTTAAAAAACTAAGAGCTTTACCTATTAATTTAACCTGATTCTTTTATAGTATATAGATCTTTGTAAACCATAGCGTGCATAAATTCACCAGTACTTACGAAAACTATTTTCCAATTTGCAAAACCAGTTTTCTTATAAGAAAAATACTGCAAATGCTGGAAATCTGAAATAAAACCCGAAAATGATGGAAATAGTCAGCAGGTCTGGCAGTATCTGTGGAGTGAGAAGCAGAATTAAAGTTCCAAGTTGAAAATGACTTCTTCAGAACTCGATTTCTTGGAAATAATTCTGCTGCATTCAAATCAGTATAATGTTGGATAAGTAATACAATTAGTGATGTTATTGGAATTTTATTTCTGAAATTGGGGTTAATGCAAAATTTTGACTCTGCTATTTATTGTTCAAAATTTGTGACTATATTTTTTCCACAGATTACATGGTCTCTGGGATGCAGAAATTTCAGGCTGAAATCCTGGTGATTACTTTATTGTCACTGGGCTAAAGAGTTGAGCTAGACTTTAGTAAAGGTATCAAGGTACATTGCACTATATTGCATTTAAAATCAATGTAAATATTCATACTCATTAGGTCAAATTAATGATGTAGCAACCTGTGCTTCAAAATGCGAAAGAACTGGAGTTTTTGGCTAATTTTCTGCAGCCTTAATGATATACTGAATCATTGGGCAAAACATTATCTTCACCACACAGGATACGGATCACCTTTGTGTCAATCAAATATCTTTGAGATATTTTGAATAGTAATATCAATTGGAGCACCACTGTTGCTACCAAAGTCGAGATGGGCTAAATCAGCACAGACCAGATATGAAACTTCCATGTCTGCATAGCTCTGTACCACATTACATGGGGCACTTACTAACAACCATCAATATAACTAATTTATTGTTGCATTTTTGGTTGTTGGGGGTAAAGTTCATTGGAAAGGATTTTTTGCGTGTCTCCTATTACAGTGGTTAGTAATGCTAGAACTAGTGTTACAGATATTGCTGGCATTTTCTCAGTCCCTGTAAGCAGTAATTCTTTGTGTGAATAAAATAATAATGTGAACTATCAAGTGCCTGCTGCATACACATATTCAGTGCTCCAAATTATTTTTTGACTTTCACTGTAATAGATTGTAAGGATTTGGATTGCCTATTACAATCATCTCTACTTTTCTTAATGGGTAGTGTTGTGAGGAAAGGTTGAGCAGTTTAGGGCTACATGCATTGGAGTTTAGGAGAATGAGAGGTAATCTTATTGAAACATATAAGATTCATTCGGTGGGCAGGGGAGAGGTGCTTGACAGATGCTGAGATGATGGTTCCCCTCATGAGGGTATCTAGAATTAGAAGGCACAGTTTCAAAGTGAGATAGAGATGAGGAAGAATTTCTTCTCTCAGAGGGTATTTAATCTTTGGAATTCACTACTTCAGATTGCAGTGGAGACTGAGTCATTTAATATATTCAAGGCTGAGTTAGACAGATTGTTGATCAATAAGGGAGTCAAGGGCTGTAGGGGACAGGCCAGAAAGTAGAGTTGAGGCAATGATCAAATCAGCCATGATCTTATTGAATAGCAGAGCAGATTCGAGTGACCAAATGACCTACTCCTGCTCCTAATTCTTATGTTCTCGTGTTATGTTCTTAATAGTGCTGGTTCTTTATTAAGTTCCCTAATGATGAACCGTGAATTGTACCATTATGGTATTGCTTTCCATGGCATTATGCTGCTTGCTGTTCTTAACAGGACAACAAAACTCTCCCTGACTAGTCAGTTTGCCAAAAACACAATTATGCTGCATCAGACAAAATGCATAAAATGATAAGGCACAGAAATAGAACAAATAAGACAAACCAATTTGCCTCAGCAGAGGTCAATAATCAGGGGACATAAAGTTAAAGTAACTAGAGCAAGGTTTAAAGAGGAGTTCAGGTCATTCTTTTTCACGCATAAAGTGGTGGGGGTCTGGAATTCACTGCTTAACAGGGTGGTAGAAGCAGAAATTCTCAATGCATTTCACAAATATTCATATATGCACTTGCAGTGCCATAAACACAGGGTTACCGACAAAAAGCTGGAAAATGGGATAGCTCTTTTTCAGCCACTATGTTCCCAATGGGCTAAATAGCCTCATTCTGTGCTGTGAATTTTCTACATTTCGTTCAGTTTCAAAGAGTTGGTTAATCAGAACTCATCGTCTTGGAAGTACGATGTTTGTTGAACTTGATCTTTCTCAGCTCTCCCAATAAAAAGGGCTCGTTTTTAAAAAATAAATTTAGAGTACCCAATAATCCTTTCCAATTAAGGGGCAATTTAGCATGGCCACTCCACCTACCCTGCACATCTTTGGATTGTGGGGGTGAAACCCACACAGACACGGGGAGAATGTGCAAACTTCACATGGACAGTGACCCAGGGTCGGGATTCGAACTCGGGTCCTCAGCGCTGTAGGCAGCAATGCTAACCACTGTGCCACCGTGCTGCCCCAAAAGGGCTCGTTTTTGACAGAAATTAGTGATAATACTCCGCACTCAACAGATTTCTTGTGTGTGCATGATCCTAGCATTCTGCTATGCTTTGCAAAGTTAATGCTACCAATTTACAAGCAGAGCATTATTTTTAATAAAGGATGCTGTGTTATTACCTCACAGTGGCTCATTTGTTAAACGTGCTGTTAATATAGTTAATGTGTGGAAACTAAAATTGTCCAGGTTCATTCCTGGTCTACATAGAGTTGATTGATTCCACCAAGATAGTTGTGGGGATACTTCAGTTGGCCTCAGTGCCCCTAGGCTAGAGTGGAGAAAATAGCTTCAGCGACACCTGCTGGAAGGTAGAATGTAACCAGATATTGGGTGAGGAGAGGGTCGGGTCGGGCTTGGCTCTGGTCTTCTCATGACCTAATTATCTGTAGAAAATTACTGTGTAATTTTATACACTCACGACTGGACAATTGACTGAAATGCCAGAAAATGAGCTTTCATGACATAACTGCACACATTATAAAGCAATATATGCAGGATAAGAGCTGAAGGATAAAGATTTCAATAAAATAATATGGTCCATGTTATTAGCAGCAGTTTACCAGTCATAGATGAACTTTAATATGCTATATTAGTAAATAATATCAAACATTTCTGGCATTGATTGACTTTTTTTTGGTAAATTCAGCACCAAATCTGATCTAAGCACCTATCTAGAGTATGTAATTCTGCCCTGAAATGCAAATTCATCTAAAGAGACGATTTATTTTTAAGAATTTGCCTTCTTACACTCCTTTCTTTGCTTCTTTTTCTTACAGGTCTGTGCAAGACCAAACCAACTGACTTGGTCTTTATCATTGACAGCTCTCGGAGTGTACGCCCTTCTGAATTTGAACAGGTGAAAGTGTTTGTGTCCCAGGTAATAGAATCCCTTGACATTAACCCAAATGCCACCCAAGTTGGGGTGGTTAACTATGCTAGTACCGTCAAAAATGAATTCACCCTCAATGCACATCGCAACAAGGCTAGCGTCTTGCGAGCTGTCTCCCAGATCCAGCCACTCTCCTCCGGCACCATGACTGGCCTCGCCATCCAATTTGCAAAGAACATTGCATTCCGTGAATCTCATGGGGCACGGATCAAAACCAACGCCGCCAGCAAGGTATCTATGGAAACTTCTTTTTAAAGTCTGGTACTGAATAATACGTCTAAAAATCTTTGATATCGTTTTCCTCTTTTAAAAAAAAACATTTACTGTATTTTAAATAATTTGATCAGAACCAATTTGATTACTCACTTAGTTTCAATTATGACAAGGTTTGAGTGGTTTTCAAAGTGTTCAGCTGGAGCACTAGTTTCCCATCCACCCAAGGAAAATTTTCTATTTCATTAAATGGCATTGCCAAGCCTGATAATATCTTTTCCACTGTTCCCAATATTTGGGAAGTCAAAATGCAAAGTGCAAAGATTTAAAATATTGGTGTTTACCATGTATTAAGTATGGATGGCCATCTTAAGAAGAAGGTGAACTGAAGGTCACTTTATCTTTGAAGTGGCTGACAGATCAACACTAAATCAAAAATGCATCATTGTACAGTAGCTAGTTTGTGGGAATGAGGGTAAGATGCCCATTGCGATCCATGTCCACTCCTCAAACAACTTAAAAGACACACCTAATATTCCTATCTTCTTCCCAATACAGAACCACAGCTTTCAAAATCATCAGAACCTAGTGTTGTAACAAGGGGTGCAATTTGTGAACAGTGCATGCACTCAGGGATCTTGATGGAAGAAAAAAATCAGATGACTTTCAAACAGTGGTGAGGGATCCAACAAAAGGGCAAAACAAACTTGACTTTATCCTCACCTACTGCCACAGATGCATCTGTCCGTGAAAGTAACGGTAGGTGTGACCACCACACGGTCCTTGTGGAGACGAAGTCCGGTCTTCACATTGAGGATACCCTCCTTCCTCCCGTGTGGCATTACCAGCAGGCTAAATGCCATAGATTTCAAACAGGTCTCACACTCAAGACTAGGCATCTATGAGGTGCTGAGGGCCATCAGCAGCAGCAGAACTTACTCAGCCACAATCTGTAACTTTACAGTTCGGCATATTCCCCACTCTACCGTATCCACGAAGCCAGGGTTTAAATGAAGAGGGCAAGAGGGCATGCCAGAAAAAGCACCAGGAATACCTTAAAATGAGGGGCAGGATTCTCCGTCGGCTATTGCTAGAATCACGAAATGCGATTGGGCGGAGAATCGGTTCTGATGCCAAAATTGTGGTGCGCGCTAATTTAATTCCAAATGGCAAATTTCCGTTGCCTCGACAGCAGCATCAATACATTCCAGAACAGTAAACACTGTTTGCATATCATTAGCGGGCCCAGGCTTCTAGTCTCTGGGGCCTCCGCGATTCTCTGCCTCCGATGGGCCGAATTCCAGATGGTGAGGTTCACTTGTGCTTTTAAAAATCGTGAAACAGGCTAATGAGGGAGACAGAGGGGATTTGGAAAGTGTCCAACATCGCCATGGTTTGCTGACAGTTGTGCCGCTGGCTGGGAGGCTTCTGCCAGGGCTGGGGGGAGTAGCGGGGGGTTGGCCAGGAGGTGGGCTGTGGGGTCGAGGTGGATGGGCACAGAGCACCATTGCCGCAGTCTGCAAGGCAGCCATGCAGCTGCGCATTCCGCTGACTGTCCACTGTGAACCTAGGGCCACAGGTCATATGGGTGTCCCCCTACGGCATCCCCCCAGGTGCCCTCTGGCCCCAGTCAACCCATCAGCGGTATGGGCGCGCTCCATTGCAATCAGTGCCATCTTGTTGGCTGGGATGAGTATGTACAGGGATCGTAATGTGTATATGCGGCTGCAGCTTGTCAGCCTCCTGAGTGTCAATCACAGACCCGGCAAATCCGGCACTGTTTCGCATTGGAATCGATTGTGTTCCACATGGCGCCGGTGCTAGCCCTCAACGGTCGCTGAATCAGTCCAGGTTGGCACCAGTTCTGCTGTCATGGAAGCCCACGAATCCTGCCCCAGCATCAACACCTAGTCTCAGGAATGGAGAATCCTGCCTGACGTGTCTACCTGGTGAAGCTACTACAAAGGATTACTTGCATTAAAACAGCATAAGCAGCAAATGATAGACAGAGCTAAGAGATTTCCCAACAAATGGATCAGATCTAAGCTTTGCCGTTCTGCCACATCCAGTCATGAATGGTGGTGGATAATTAACCAACTCACTGGAATAGGAGGCTTAACAAATATCCCCATCCTCAGTGATGGGATCAGCCAGCACATCAGTGGAAAAGACAAGGCTGAAACATTTGCAACAATCTTCAGCCAGAAATGGCGAGTGTATGATCCATATCGGCCTCCCTCGCAGGTCCCCAGCATCACAGATGCCAGCCTTCAGCCTACCCAATTCACTTTATGTGATACCAAGAAACGGCTGAAGGCACTGGACACTGCAAAGGCTATGAACCCTGACAATATTCTGCAACTAGTACTGAAGACGTGTGCTGCAGAACTTGCCATGCCCTTAGCCAAGCCGTTCCAATACAGCCACAATACTGGCATACTACCTGCAAATGTGGAAAATTGTCCAGGTATGTCCTGTACACAAAAACAGGACAAATCCAACCCAGCCTATTACTGACCCATCAGTCTACTCTCAATAATTAGCAAAGTGAAGGAATAAGTCATCAACAGTACTGTCAAGTGGCACTTGCTTCGCAATAACCGGTTCCTTGACACACAGTTCGGGTTCCGCCAGGGTCACTCTGCTCCTGACCTCATTACAGCCTTGGTTCAAACATTGGCAAAAGAGGTTAACTACAGAGGTGCGGTGAGGGTGACTGCCCTTGACACCAAGGCAGCATTTGACTGGGTGTGGTTTCAAGGAGCCCGAGCAAAGATTGAGTCAATGGGAATCAGCGGGGAAACTCTCCACTGGTTGGAGTCACGCACAAAGGAAAATGGTTGTGGCTGTTGAGGTCAATCATCTCAACTCCAGGACATTGCTGCAGGAGTTCTTCAGTGTATTGTCCTTAGCCCAACCATCAATATTTCATCAATGTCCATTCTGCCATTGTAAGGTTGGAATTGGGGATGATTGGGGATGACTGCACAATGTTCAGCATAGGTTGGTTTGTTTTCTCTTCCATTATTACAGTTCCAAAGTTGGAAAAAAACAAGCTAAAAATTCTGTCTCCTTTAAAATCCAAGTTGATAATAGAAAGCAAAAAACTGCAGGTGCTGGAAATCCAAAACAAAACCAGAAGATGTTCAGGCAACATCTATTGTGAGAGAAACATAGAGTTGACATTTCTGGCCAATGACCTTCATCAGAATTGTCGTGAATTAACAACTACTTCGACCATAAACTAATTTTTAAGTTTTGAATGTCCTTCTTTTTTAAAAATATTTTTATTCAAGACACTTTCAATTCATGTACAAACACAGGAAACTATTAGTTTTATAAACTTGCCATATTACAAAACAAACCCCTCCACCCCACTTAACACCCACATGCCCCACTTTATACTTATAATATGAAACAACAGTACCCCCGAATAAAACTCTTCCCCCCCCCCCCCCCAAACATCTAGCACTCCTTAAAGAAGGCAATGAGCAACCTCACCTCGAGAAGAACCCTTCCTTGGAATCCCGAATGGCAAATTTTATTTTTTCCAAATGTAGGAATTCTGCCAAGTCACTCACCTATCATGCTGCTTTAGGCCCTCCGGAGCCCACTACCCCAGAAAGATCCACCTCTGGGATATCAGGGAGGCAAAAGCCAGCACATCCGACTCTCTCCTCACCTGCGCTCCCGGATCCTCCGACACCCTGAATATCGCCACCCATGGGTTCGGGGTCATCCTCACTCCCAAAACCTCTGACATAACCTCTGAGAAAGCCTCCCAAAACTACACCAACTTTGGCAAGACCGGAACATGTAAGTGTGGTTTGCCAGTCCTCTTGAACACCATGGGGCTGATTTAGCACAGGGCTAAAGAGCTGGCTTTTATAGCAGACCAAGGGAGGCCAGCAGCACGGTTCAATTCCCGTACCAGCCTCCCTGACTAGAGGCTTTTCACAGTAACTTCATTTGAAGCCTACTTGTGACAATAAGCAATTTTCATTTCATCCACATTAATCCTGGGAAAAAACGAGTCAGCCATGATGCTGTCATGTGAGCTCTATGCACCAGTTTGAATTGAATTAGCTCAATCTTGCACAAGAGGAGGTTGAATTTACTCTTCAAAGGGCCTTGCTCCATCCCCCACTTCAAACCCCTCCCCCAGCTCTTCCTCCCACTTCAATTAACCCTCTCCACTGAGGCCCTCTCCCTCTCCATGAACGCACCATAAATATCGGAGACCCCACCTTCCCCTACCTCGTCCTCAGACATGGGGTGGGATTCTCCGTAACTCAAAATCGAGAATGGTGATCGGTCAGAGAATGGATCCCGACGCCAAAATCAGGGCAGGCACCGGTTTGACGGCCCCTCTGCCCCTTCAAATCGGCGTCATAGGGATGCGCATTGCCGCAGTCACACTGCTGTTGGCGCGTCATCAGCTGGCCCGCCCGCGATGCTCTGCCTCTGTTGGGCCGAGTTCCTAAAGACGCGGGCCACGTGTGGTCCCAGCGGTCGGGGGCCTGGCATGCCGGCTGCGGACAGTGTCCAGCGCCGCCACACTTGGCCGAGATCCGTGCCGCTGGCCAGGGGGCTTCTGCCAGGGATGGGGAGAGTGGTGGGGGTGGCCAGGAGTTAGGCTGTGGTGTCAGTGTGGGCGGATACGTGGTCCAGCACGGCCGGCGCCATGTGTTCCGGCGCGACTGGTGCGGGTGTAGGCATGCTCGGCTGCAGCTTGTCAGCCCTGCGCATGTGCGGCCCGGGACCTGGCGATTCTCCGGCCATTTTCCACGCATTCTGCAGGGGTTCCACGCATGCCAGTGCGAGCCCCTCACCGGTACCAAAATCGGTGAGGGATTCGCGTTGATTTTCCCGTCATGGAACACCGCGGATTCTCCATTGGTGCTGGCACCTAGCCTCAGAAACGGAGAATCCAGCCCATAATCTTTTCAAGCAACGATGGAGGTGGCAGCTTCGGAAACGTGGCCAACCCTTCCTCACAAAATGATTTGCAAATATCGAAATCCATTACACTGCGGCAGGTGGAACAAACCATTACAAGGGGACATAAATTTAAGGTGAAAGGTGGAAGATATAGGGGGATGTCAGAGGTAGGTTCTTTACCCAGAGAGTAGTGGGGGCATGGAATGCACTGCCTGTGGAAGTAGTTGAGTCGGAAACATTAGGGACCTTCAAGCAGCTATTGGATAGGTTCATGGATTACGGTAGAATGATATAGTGTAGATTTATTTGTTCTTAAGGGCAGCACGGTAGCATTGTGGATAGCACAATTGCTTCACAGGTCCAGGGTCCCAGGTTCGATTCCGGCTTGGGTCACTGTCTGTGCGGAGTCTGCACATCCTCCCCGTGTGTGCGTGGGTTTCCTCCGGGTGCTCCGGTTTCCTCCCACAGTCCAAAGATGTGCAGGTTAGGTGGATTGGCCACGATAAATTGCCCTTAATGTCCAAAATTGCCCTTAGTGTTGGGTAGAGGTGTTGATCATGGGTGGGGTGCTCTTTCCAAGAGCCGGTGCAGACTCAATGGGCCGAATGGCCTCTTTCTGCACTGTAAATTCTATGATAATCTATGACTGTTCTAGGACAAAGGTTCGGCACAACATCATGGGCCGAAGGGCCTGTTCTGTGCTGTATTTTTCTATGTGGGCAGCACGGTAGCATTGTGGATAGCACAATTGCTTCACAGCTCCAGGGTCCCAGGTTCGATTCCGGCTTGGGTCACTGTCTGTGTGGAGTCCGCACATCCTCCCCGTGTGTGCGTGGGTTTCCTCCGGGTGCTCCGGTTTCCTCCCACAGTCCAAAGATGTGCAGGTTAGGTGGATTGGCTATGCTAAATTGCCCTTCGCGTCCAAAATTGCCCTTAGTGTTGGGTGGGGTTACTGGGTTATGGTGATAGGGTGGAGGTGTTGACCTTGGGTGGGGTGCTCTTCCCAAGATCCGGTACAGACTCGATGGGCCGAATGGCCTCCTTCTGCACTGTAAATTGTATGATCTATGTTCTATGTTCTAACTCATTGATCTCCACCAACTCCCCTAAATCTGCAAACCTGTCCATCACAAACAAATCTCTGAATCTCTCTATACCCTCCCACTCCCACACCCTGAAGGTTGAGTCCAATACTGCTGGGATAAATTTATGATTATCACAAATCGGTGCCCACAGCGACATGCCCTCCATCCAAAATATAGCCTGTACTGATTCTAGATACTGAGCGATGGAACCACCACCAGGCTTGTGGAGTTTTTGACAGGCGAGAACGGGATAACACCAGTGCCCTCAAATGCGTCCCTCAACATGAAGCCTCCTTCATCCACCCATACAGACCCTTCCCTCACGACCTACTTCCGAACCTTCTCCACTTTCGTAATTCAACAAATTCGGCAAAGCCAACCCTCCCCTCTGCCTGCCCCTCGCCGAAACCTCCTTCCTAACCCGAGGTACCCTGCCCACCCATAGAAAGTCTGAAATCAACCTATTTTTCCTCACCGAAAAAGACTTGGGGACAAAAATTGTGAGACTCTGAAAAACTGACAGAAATTTCGGTAAGACCATCATCTTCACAATCTGGACTCTCCCTCCCAATGAATGAAGGAGAACATTCCACCTCTTGAAGTCATCCTTCATCCCCTCCACCAAATTCAATTTATGCAACTAAGCCCAACTACGCACCACCTTATTCCCAGACATTGAAAGCTCAACTTGACCAGCCAAAATGGCAACTTCTCCAAACCCCTCCCCTGCATCCGAGCATTAATCAAGAACACCTCGCTCTCTCCCACATTCAGTTTATACCCTGAGAACACCCCAACCTCTGTCAATACCCCCATAATCCTGTCCAGACTCTCCCCGGGTCCATGACATACAGCAGCAAGTCATCTGCATACACGGACACTTGATGCTCCATCCCCCCACTCTCTATACCCCTCCACCCCGTGGGAGTCCTAAGCACCATCGCCAATGGCTCAATCACCAATGCAAAAAGCAACCGGGACAGCGGACAGCTCCGCCTTGCGCTCTGGTGCAAACAGAAATACCCCAAACTTGTACTGTTTGTACGTACACTGGCCGTGGGAGTCCTGTACAACAGCCTGACCAATCCATCAACACTGGCCAAAGCCAAACCACCCCAACAATTCAAACAAGTAATCCCATGCAACCTAGTGGAACGCCTTCTCCGCATCCATAGATATTGGCGGCGCTGGATTGAGTCTGCAGCTGCCAGGCCGAGTCCCCGGCAAGTAATACCATGAGAGACCCACGCCGTCGGGAACTCAGCCGGCCTGGGGCGGAACATCGGGGGGGAGGGCCTCAGGCAATGTCCTGAGGCCGTCGACAGGGCATCTGGCGTACTCCTAGAGTATACCACTTTGGAAGGGATGCAGCATCACGAAAGCGGCGCCCCGATTCTGGCGCAAACTTTGATTCTCTGGCCGATTGCCGAACACGATTTCATCATCGGCGACCGTAGAATACAGATGTCGATTTCGTATTCGGCGATTGGGCATGCGCGGCCATGGATCCAGCCGTTTATTTCATGGCATCTTTACGTGGCACGGCTGCTCGCCCATCACCTGTCGCAGCATCGGTGAGGAGGCGCCACCCATTTATTCCATGTAAAACGCCACAGATCCTCTTCACCTAGCCTCAGAATCGGAGAATCTGGCCCTATGTTCCCCTGCCAGAGCTGAATTGCACCGGTTTTACAATCCCCTTGCGATCGTGAAGCAGGATGCAATTCAGTGTTCCGCGGCATGCAAATTTATATACGGCGCGGAAGACGTGGGATTCCCAGGGAGTCCCACTATTGAGCCGCCATCTTGAGTGTGCGACACGATAGCCCAGTCGGCCCCGGCCCCCACCTCACCACATGAGACCCCTGTAATACCAGGACCGTACCCCCCACCCAACAGGGATTCCCTGCCTAAGGGATTGACAGCTCATAAAAAACATCTGCAGCTTTAATCCATTCACATCGTTTCACGCTTCAGTGGCCTAAGTGGTCAAACCCCAATGTTTGTAAACATTGACCACATCAAAGAGAGGCAAGTTCAATGAAGTCACATGCTTGAGTGATTGGAATACACTTAATGGGGGGGAGGACATTCAGGACTCCGATTATTTCTACCATTGTGGCCCTGGTGTGGTCGACCTCGCAGTCACCAATGGTTGCCCCCTTGGCCCACTGCGAGGTCCTCCATTCCATGAATGCTGAGACCACATGTGAACCTCGCCCACTTGATTCCCGGCTGTGGGGGATGGAGAATCATGGGAGGGTGGAGCATAAGATGCAGGGCCCGCTAAATAGATGCAAATGGGTCATTACGACCCGTTTGCATTTATTCCCATGCTCCCACTGGTGCGCAGCTTGGAACTCATTCACTCTGCCAACGGGCGGTGAGAGCATGGCATTCGGGTCGGCAGCTGGCACCAATCTCGATTTTGCCCCAATGCCCGATTCTCCGACCCATCAGGGAACGCATTCTGGGTGTCCTGGGGACAAATATTCCGATTCATTTTTGCCTCCATTTCCTCACCCTTCGGGAGCGTCATTACCACATTTCGTAAACTTCGAATATTAGATGATAGCTTTCGCCCCTTCATGAATCATGTTTGGTCTCTCCTATCATTCCCGGCACACAGTCCTCCATGCTCGTTGCCAACACCTTGGCTAACCACTTAGCATCCATGTTCAAAAGTAATATCGGTTGATACAACCCACACTCCTCTGGATCCTTATCTTTCTTTAAAATAAGTCAAATTGATGCTTGCGCCAGCATAGGTGGAAGCATCCCTTTATTAAATGAATCATTAAACATTTCCACTGGGAGAGGCCCTTCTCAGTAGCAAACTCTTATAGAATTCCGCTGGGAATCCATCCGGACCTGGGGCCTTCACAGCCTTCCCAGACTACATTGACCTGATTATCATAGAATTTCATAGAATTTACAGTGCAGAAGGAGGCCATTCGGCCCATCAAGTGGGCAGCACGGTAGCATTGTGGATAGCACAATTGCTTCACAGCTCCAGGGTCCCAGGTTCGATTCCGGCTTGGGTCACTGTCTGTGCGGAGTCTGCACATCCTCCCCGTGTGTGCGTGGGTTTCCTCCGGGTGCTCCGGTTTCCTCCCACAGTCCAAAGATGTGCAGGTTAGGTGGATTGGCCATGATAAATTGCCCTTAGTGTCCAAAATTGCCCTTAGTGTTGGGTGGGGTTACTGGGTTATGGGGATAGGGTGGAGGTGTGGACCTTGGGTAGGGTGCTCTTTCCAAGAGCCGGTGCAGACTCGATGGGCCGAATGGCCTCCTTCTGCACTGTAAATTCTATAAGTCTGCACCGGCTCTTGGAAAGAGCACCCTACACAAGGTCAACAACTCCACCCTATCCCCATAATCCAGTAACCCCACCCAACACTAAGGGCAATTTTGGACACTAAGGGCAATTTATCATGGCCAATCCACCTAACCTGCACATCTTTGGACTGTGGGAGGAAACCGGAGCACCCGGAGGAAACCCACACACACACGGGGAGGATGTGCAGACTCCGCACAGACAGTGACCCAAGCCGGAATCGAACGGACCCTGGAGCTGTGAAGCAATTGTGCTATCCACAATGATACCGTGCTTCCCCATCACCTCCTCCAACCTCACTGGGGCACCCAACCCCTGTACATTTGCATCTTCTGCCACCGGGAAATCCAAGCCATCCAAGAACTCGGGGACTCGGTCACTGAGAGCCCCCTGTACCACACATAAGTCTACAAAATGTAGCGCATGATATGACACCAGAATCACCGAATAATCTTGCCAAATCCCTCCCGACAACAATGTCTTCTCCATAACAAAGAAATCGATTTGGAAATGTACCCGAAGTACATATGAGAAGAACAAATATTTCTTCACCCAAATCATCACAGATCCACTCCCCCCATTCGCTCCATGAACCCCAACAATTCCCATAACATTTCCAACATTTTCATAGTCTTGGGGCATGACCGATCCAGCCTAGGATCCAGAACCGTATTGAAATCACCCTCCATAATCAACCGATGCGAGTATAGATCCGGGACCTTTGCCAACAATCTCTTCATGAAATCCACATCGTCCCAGCTGGGGGCATAGACATTCACTAACACTGTGGGCACCCCCTTGATGCACGATCAATGACCACTAACGTGAGGTTGTAGTCCAACTGAAGGCTTTTTAAGCTAGATGTTTCCCCCAGCAGCTCAGGTACAGAATGAAGGCTGCTGGGGCGGCACGGGCTCTTATACCCCGCCTTTCAGGGCGGAGCTACCATACAGCTTGACCAATAAGAAACATACAATATCTACCAATGGTGTTCCAGCATTACCAGGTACCGTAATACCTCTACACAGCCTACTACATTCACCCCCTGTTAAAAAGGAGTCCGGCGGGGATGGTGGCCGGTATTACAACATGGTAACGTGGTAGAAATTATAGTTATGGAGGTACCGTAATACCTCCGTACAGCGTTTTGTAACTATTTACAATTCTATTTACTATTTACAATTTATGATTCATAATTAACTATACACTTTAAAATGAAGCAATCAGTCAATCGGGGGCCCTGGTCATCCTCTGTGATCGTCGAAGCTTCGGTGGTGACTCCGGTGGAGGCTCGGGCGTCTGTGACTCCGGGAGCATAGCCTCAATCTCTGTGGCAGCTTCAACACCCCTAGACGGCGTTGGTGGGGAAAACGGTTGACCTGGGAAGGGAGCGTCTGCGGGGTGCGTTGCTGGGTGGGAGTGAGGGTGGAACTGGTGGCTGGGGTGTGCGTGGGACTCCGGCGGGCGCCAGGTCTCGTAGGGAGACCGTATCGTGACGGCCGTCGGGGTACGCCATGGGGGTTAGCGTGGAGAAGATGGACCCTCTCGACCAATGGGTCCGACTTGTGCGCCCGCAAGTGTTTTCGGAGCAGGATGGGTCCGGGAGCTGCCAGCCAGGTCGGGAGCGAGGTCCCAGAGGAGGACGTCCAGGGGAAGACAAGGAGACGTTCCTGAGGTGTTTGGTTGGTTGTGGTACAAAGCAGTGACCGGATGGAGTGGAGGGCATCCGGGAGGACTTCCTGCCAGCGGGAGACTGGGAGATTCCTGGATCCTAGGGCCAGTAGGACGGTCTTCCAGACCATTCCGTCCTCCCTCTCTACCTGTCCGTTACCCCGGGGGTTGTAACTGGTCGTCCTGCTCGAGGCGATGCCCTTGCTGAGCAGGAATTGACGCAGTTCGTCGCTCATAAAGGAGGACCCCCTATCACTATGTATGTAAGCGGGGAACCTGAACAGTGCAAAGATGCTATGGAGGGCCTTGATGACAGTGGTTGCGGTCATGTCGGGGCAGGGGATGGCGAATGGTAACCGGGAGTACTCGTCAATCACATTCAGGAAGTACGTGTTGCGGTCGGTGGAGGGGAGGGGGCCTTTGAAGTCCATGCTGAGGCGATCAAAGGGACGGGATACCTTTATCAGGTGCGCTCTATCTGGCCGGTAGAAGTGCGGTTTGCACTCCGCGCAGATTTGGCAGTCCCTGGTGGCTGTCCTGACCTCCTCGATGGAGTAGGGCAGGTTGCGGGTCTTGATAAAGTGGAAAAAGCGAGTGACCCCCGGGTGGCAGAGGTCCTCGTGGAGGGCTCGGAGGTGGTCCACTTGTGCATTGGCACATGTGCCGCGGGACAGGGCATCAGGAGGCTGGTTTACCTTCCCGGGACGATACAAGATCTCGTAGTTGTAGGTGGAGAGTTTGATCCTCCACCGCAAGATCTTATCGTTTTTTATCTTGCCCCGCTGTGCATTATCGAACATGAAAGCAACCGACCGTTGGTCAGTGAGGAGAGTGAATCTCCTGCCGGTAATGCCTCCAATGTCGCACAGCTTCTACAATGGGCCTCCTTTTCGACTGAAGAGTGGCGGATTTCGGAAGCATGGAGGGTACGTGAGAAGAAGGCCACGGTTCTGCCCGCTTGGTTGAGGGTGGCCGCCAGAGCTACGTCAGACGCGTCACTCTCGACCTGGAAGGGGTGGGACTCGTCGATGGCGTGCATTGTGGCCTTTGCAATGTCTACTTTGATGCGGCTGAAGGCCTGGCGTGCCTCTATCGACAGGGGAAAAGCTGTGGATTGGATCAGGGGACGGGCCTTGTCCACATAGTTGAGGACCCACTGGGCATAAAAAGCCCTAGGCAGCGCTTCGGGGCCTTGGAGCAGTGAGGGAGGGGGAACTCCATAAGGGGGCGCATGCGTTCAGGGTCTTGGCCTATAACTCCATTTCGCACTACGTAGCCGAGGATGGCTAGGCGGTCGGTGCTAAACACGCATTTATCCTTGTTATATGTAAGGTTAAGGATCTTTGCGGTCTGGAGGAATTTTCGGAGGTTGGTGTCGTGGTCCTGCTGGTCGTGGCCGCTGATGGTGACATTATCGAGATACGGGAAGGTTGCCCGTAAACCGTACCGGTCAACCATTCGGTCCATCTCGCGCTGGAAGACCGAGACCCGGTTGGTGACACCGAAGGGAACCCTTAAGAAGTGATCGAGCCGCCCATCTGCCTCGAAGGCAGTCTTTTTGCGGTCACTAGTGCGGATGGGGAGCTGGTGGTAGGTGGACTTAAAATCCACCGTGGAGAAGACCTTGTAATGCGTGAACCTGTTTACCAGGTCAGATATGCGGGGGAGAGTGTACGCGTCCAGCTGCGTAAACCAGTTGATGGTCTGACTGTAGTCGATGACCATCCTATGCTTCTCCCCGGTCTTTACCACCACTACTTGAGCTCTCCAGGGACTGTTGCTAGCTTCAATGACTCCTTCCCTCAGTAGCCTTTGGACCTCTGACCTAATAAAGATCCGATCCTGGGTACTGTACCGTCTGCTCCTGGTGGCGACGGGTTTGCAATCCGGGGTGAGGTTCGCAAATAGGGAAGGCAGATCACCTTGAGGGTCGCGAGGCCGCAGACGGTGAGGAGGGTATAGAACATAGAACATAGAAAATACAGCACAGAACAGGCCCTTCGGCCCACGGTGTTGTGCTGAACCTTTGTCCTAGATTAATCATAGATTATCATTGAATTTACAGTGCAGAAGGAGGCCATTCGGCCCCCTGAGTCTGCACCGGCTCTTGGAAAGAGCACCCCACCCAAACGCAACACCTCCACCCAACACCAAGGGCAATTTTGGACACTAAGGGCAATTTATCATGGCCAATCCACCTACCCTGCACATCTTTGGACTGTGGGAGGAAACCAGAGCACCCGGAGGAAACCCATGCAGACACGGGGAGGATGTGCAGACTCCGCACAGACAGTGACCCAAGCCAGAATCGAACCTGGGACCCTGGAGCTGTGAAGCAATTGTGCTATCCACAATGCTACCGTGCTGCCCTTAAGAACAAATAAATCTACACTATATCATTTTACCGTAATCCATGTACCTATCCAATAGCTGCTTGAAGGTCCCTAATGTTTCCGATTCAACTACTTCCACAGGCAGTGCATTCCATGCCCCCACTACTCTCTGGGTAAAGAACCTACCTCTGATATCCCTCCTATATCTTCCACCTTTCACCTTAAATTTATGTCCCCTTGTAATGCTTTGTTCCACCCGGGGAAAAAGTCTCTGACTGTCTACTCTATCTATTCCCCTGATCATCTTATAAACCTCTATCAAGTCGCCCCTCATCCTTCTCCGTTCTAATGAGAAAAGGCCTAGCACCCTCAACCTTTCCTCGTAAGACCTACTCTCCATTCCAAGTAACATCCTGGTAAATCTTCTTTGCACCTTTTCCAAAGCTTCCACATCCTTCCTAAAATGAGGTGACCAGAACTGTACACAGTACTCCAAATGTGGCCTTACCAAAGTTTTGTACAGCTGCATCATCACCTCACGGCTCTTAAATTCAATCCCTCTGTTAATGAACGCGAGCACACCATAGGCCTTCTTCACAGCTCTATCCACTTGAGTGGCAACTTTCAAAGATGTATGAACAGAGACCCCAAGATCTCTCTGCTCCTCCACATTGCCAAGAACTCTACTGTTAACCCTGTATTCCGCATTCATATTTGTCCTTCCAAAATGGACAACCTCACACTTTTCAGGGTTAAACTCCATCTGCCACTTCTCAGCCCAGCTCTGCATCCTATCTATGTCTCTTTGCAGCCGACAACAGCCCTCCTTACTATCCACAACTCCACCAATCTTCGTATCGTCTGCAAATTTACTGCAAATTTATTGACCCACCCTGGCCAACTGGCCAACTGGCCAAATTTCCCACTATCCCATGCCTCCTTACTTTCTGCAGAAGCCTACCATGGGGAACCTTATCAAATGCCTTACTAAAATCCATGTACATTACATCCACTGCTTTACCTTCATCCACATGCTTGGTCACCTCCTCAAAGAAGTCAATAAGATTTGTAAGGCAGGACCTACCCCTCACAAATCCGGGCTGACTATCCCTAATCAAGCAGTGTCTTTCCAGATACTCAGAAATCCTATCCTTCAGTACCCTTTCCATTACTTTGCCTACCACCGAAGTAAGACTAACTGGCCTGTAATTCCCAGGGTTATCCCTAGTCCCTTTTTTGAACAGGGGCACGATATTCGCCACTCTCCAATCCCCTGGTACCACCCCTGTTGACAGTGAGGACGAAAAGACCATTGCCAACGGTTCTGCAATTTCATCTCTTGCTTCCCATAGAATCCTTGGATATATCCCGTCAGGCCCGGGGGACTTGTCTATCCTCAAGTTTTTCAAAATGCCCAACATATCTTCCTTCCTAACAAGTATTTCCTCGAGCTTACCAGTCTGTTTCACACTGTCCTCTCCAACAATATCGCCCCTCTCATTTGTAAATACAGAAGAAAAGTATAAGGCCACCGAATTTGAAAGTTAGACTTTGGAGATTACACTGGAAGTCTAAACCTAGGAATGCGGCCGCGCAGAGGTGGGGAAGGACGTAGAGCCGGTAATTTTTCAACTCCCTTCCCTGGAGCTCCGAATCAAGCCGGAGTGTCTGCAACTCAGCCCCCACGCGGCAAACTCAGCGGCAATCTTCAAGCACTGGCTGGCCTGTTTTAAAGGATATCTCGGAACAGCCGAAAAGACACCCACGGGAGAGCAGAAAATGCAGGTCCTGCACTCGAGGGTGAGCCTGGAGATTTACACCCACACCCAGAAAGCGGTAGACTTCAATGCAGCAATAGAGCTGCTAAAAGGACATTATATTCGCCCGGTAAACCAGGTCTACGCCCGACATCTGCTAGCAACGAGGCGTCAAATCCCTGGGGAATCGCTGGAGGAATTCTACCGGGCACTCCTGGTGTTGGGGAGAAACTGCAGCTGCCCGCAAGCTTTGGCGTGCGAACACACAGAACTCTTTGTCCGGGACGCTTTTGTGGCAGGTATGCTGTCCTCCCAAATACGCCAGCGATTGCTGGAAAAAGACACTCTAGGTCTCAAGGAGGCACGGGCCCTTGCTGGCTCCCTGGATGTGGCCTCCAGAAACGCCCGTTCTTACGTTCCCAAACACGCGGCAGCCCCTTGGGCAGCGTGGAACCCCTCCGCAGCCGAACCCGAGGCATCCCCCACCCCCCCACAAGCTTGTGCTGCAAGGCGGACTGGCAACCCCGGGGGACCCCGCTGCTACTTTTGCGGGCAGGCCAAGCACCCCCGGCAGCGCTGCTCGGCCCGCGCTACCATCTGCAAGGGATGCGGTAAGAAGGGCCACTTCGTGGTGGTAAGCCAGGCCCGTGCGGTCGCCGCGATCTTCATCTCCACGATCCCCGGGCAGCCAGCGGGTGCCGCCATCTTCCTACTCCAGGGCCACGTGCGGCCCCCTGGCGCCGCCATCTTGTCCCGCGGACGCCACGCTCGATGGATGGGCGCTGCCATTTTGTGCACCCGAGCCATGTGCGACCAATGGGAGCCGCCATCTCGGATGGACTCCCAGGACCACAGCTCGGCTGACCGCGCACCGCCCGAAGAGAACACTTAACTGCTGAGATTAGCCTCGGTGACCCTGGATCAGTCCCGGCCTCGGACACTCTCAACTGCTACAACTGTACTTATCAACGGGCACGAGACATCCTGCTTAATCGACTCTGGGAGCACGGAGAGCTTCATACACCCCAATGCGGTAAGGATCTGTTCTCTCCTCGTCCACCCCGTTAATCAAAAAATCTCCGTGGCCTCCGGTTCCCACTCAGTAGAGATAAAGGGGTTTTGTGTAGCAAACCTCACAGTCCAGGGAAGGGAGTTTAAAAATTACCGACTCTACGTCCTTCTCCACCTCTGCGCGGCCACACTCCTAGGTTTAGACTTCCAGTGTAATCTCCAAAGTCTACCTTTCAATTGCGGCGGCCCTATACCCCCCCCCACTCTCACTGTCTGCGGCCTCGCGACCCTCAAGGTCGACCCGCCTTCCCTGTTTACGAACCTCACCCCGCATTACAAACCCGTCGCCACCAGGAGCAGACGGTACAGTGCCCAGGATCGGATCTTTATTAGGTTCGAGGTCCAAAGGCTAGGAGTCATTGAAGCGAGCAACAGTCCCTGGAGAGCTCAAGTAGTGGTGGTAAAGACCGGGGAGAAACATAGGATGGTTGTTGACTACAGTCAGACCATCAACAGATTTATGCAGCTGGACGCGTACCCTCTCCCCCGCATATCCGACCTGGTCAACAGGATCGCGAATTACAAGGTCTTCTCCACGATGAATTTTAAGTCCACCTACCACCAGCTCCCCATCTGCACTAGTGACCGCAAATACACTGCCTTCAAGGCAGATGGGCGGCTCGATCACTTCTTAAGGGTTCCCTTCGGTGTCACCAACCGGGTCTCGGTCTTCCAGCGCGAGATGGACCGAATGGTTGACCGGTACGGTTTACGGGCAACCTTCCCGTATCTCGATAATGTCACCATCAGCGGCCACGACCAGCAGGACCACGACACCAACCTCCGAAAATTCCTCCAGACCGCAAATATCCTTAACCTTACATACAACAAGGATAAATGCGTGTTTAGCACCGACTGCCTAGCCATCCTCGGCTACGTAGTGCGAAATGGAGTTATAGGCCCCGACCCTGAACGCATGCGCCCCCTTATGGAGTTCCCCCTCCCACACTGCTCCAAGGTCCAGAAGCGCTGCCTAGGGTTTTTCTCTTACTATCCCCAACTATGCGGACAAGGCCCGTCCCCTGATCCAATCCACAGTTTTTCCCCTGTCGATAGAGGCCCGCCAGGCCTTCAGCCGCATCAAAGCAGACATTGCAAAGGCCACGATGCACGCCATCGATGAGTCCCTCCCCTTCCAGGTTGAGAGCGACGCGCCTGACGTAGCTCTGGCGGCCACCCTCAACGAAGCGGGCAGACCCGTGGCCTTCTTCTCACGTAACCCCCATGCTTCCGAAATCCACCACTCATCAGTCGAAAAGGAGGCCCAGGCCATAGTAGAAGCTGTGCGACATTGGAGGCATTACCTGGCCGGCAGGAGATTCACTCTCCTCACTGACCACCGGTCGGTTGCCTTCATGTTCGATAATGCACAGAGGAGCAAGCTAAAGAACGATAAGATCTTGAAGTGGAGGATCAAACTCGCCACCTACAACTACGAGATCTTGTATCGTCCCGGGAAGCTAAACGAGCCTCCTGATACCCTGTCCCGCGGCACATGTGCCAACGCACAAGTGGACCGCCTCCAAGCCCTCCACGAGGACCTTTGCCACCCGGGGGTCACTCATCTTTTCCACTTTATCAAGACCCGCAACCTGCCCTACTCCCATCGAGGAGGTCAGGACAGCCACCAGGGACTGCCAAATCTGCGCGGAGTGCAAACCGCACTTCTACCGGCCAGAGAAAGCGCACCTGATACAGGCTTCCCGTCCCTTTGAATGCCTCAGCATGGACTTCAAAGGTCCCCTCCCCTCCACCGACCGCAACACGTACTTCCTGAACGTGATTGACGAGTATTCCCGGTTCCCATTCGCCATCCCCTGCCCCGACATGACCGCAACCACCATCATCAAGGCCCTCCATAGCATCTTTGCACTGTTCGCGTTCCCCGCTTACATACATAGTGATAGGGGGTCCTCCTTTATGAGCGACGAACTGCGTCAATTCCTGCTCAGCAAGGGCATCGCCTCGAGCAGGACCACCAGTTACAACCCCCAGGGTAACGGACAGGTATAGAGGGAGAACGGAACGGTCTGGAAGACCATCCTACTGGCCCTAGGGTCCAGGAATCTCCCAGTCTCCCGCTGGCAGGAAGTCCTCCCGGATGCCCTCCACTCCATCCGGTCACTGCTTTGTACCGTAACCAACCAAACACCTCAGGAACGTCTCCTTTTCTTCCCCAGGAAGTCCTCCTCTGGGACCTCGCTCCCGACCTGGCTGGTAGCTCCCGGACCCATCCTGCTTCGAAAACACGTGCAGGCGCACAAGTCGGTGCCTTTGGTAGAGAGGGTCCACCTTCTCCACGCTAACCCCCAGTACCCCGATGGCCGACAAGATACGGTCTCCCTACGAGATCTGGCGCCCGCCGGAGCCCCACGCACACCCCAGCCATCAGTCCCACCCTCTCTCCCACCAGTGCACCATACAGGAGGATCGGTCCTTCCGCCGGCCCCATCTCGGCCCCCCCACTCAGCGACGCACGCCACAGACGCTCTCTTCCCAGGTCAACCATTTTCCCCACCAGCGCCGTCGAGGGGTGTCAAAGCTGCCACAGAGACCAAGGCCACGCTCCCTGAGTCACAGACACCCGAGTCTCCACCGGAGTCACCACTCGATCACGGAGTACGTCCAGGGCCCCCGATCGACTGATTGCTTCATTTTAAAGTGTATATTTAATTATAAATCATAACTTGTAAATAGTAATTAGAATTGTAAATAGTTACAAACCGCTGTATGCAGGTATTACGGTACCTCCATAACTATAATTTCTACCACGTTACCATGTTGTGATATCAGGCCACCACCCCCTCCGGACTCTTTTTTAACAGGGGGTGAATGTGATAGTCTGTGTAGAGGTATTACGGTACCTGGTAATGCTGGAATACCATTGGTAGATATTGTATGCTTCCTATTGGTCAAGCTGTATGGTAGCTCCACCCTGCAAGGCAGGGTATAAGAGCCCGTGCCGCCCCAGCAGCCTTCATTCTGTACCTGAGCTGCTGGGGGAAGCATCTAGCTTATTAAAGCCTTCAGTTGGACTACAACCTCGCTTTAGTGGTCATTGATCGTGCATCAGTCTGTTTATGAGTTTGGGGAGAAGGCCATCCGTTTGCTGGTGGGTCAGCTCTGCTGGCAAGCGGCTGCGAGAGAGATTGTTCAGTTTCGGGATGGGGCAGGGGAGTTGGTGGTGGCACCAGAGAAGGTGAACAAGGCATTCGAGGAGTTTTATAAAAAGTTGTATTGGTCGGAGCCCCTGGAGGATGAGTCAGACAAGAGGAAGTTTTGTGGGTGGTTGGAGTGTCCTGAAGTAGGAGAGGAGGAGAGGGAAGAGCTGTAAGAGCCAGTGGGGATGGAAGAGGTGTGGGCAGCAATAGGAAAGGTGCAAGCGGGTAAGGCACCGGGGCCAGTTGGTTTTGTTTCCCGGTGAAGTTTTATAAATGGTTTTTGGTTAAGGCGGCGCTGCTGTTGGTGGAGATGTTTGAGGATGCGGTGGCTAAGGAGGTTTTCCCGGAGATGATGGGATAGGCATCCATTTTACTGCTGCTAAATAAGGACCCGATGGAGTGTGGGTCGTATAGGCCAATATCTCTGCTGAATGTGGATGCCAAGATTCTGGCTAAGGTGTCGGTGCTCAGGTTGGAGGGGCATGTCCCGAAGGTGACTGGGGAGGATCAGTTGGGGTTCATAAAGGGCAGGCAGTTGTCATCGAACATGTGGTGTCTGTTGCATGTGCTGCTTTCTCCGGCAGAAGGGAGGGAGCCGGAGGTGGTGGTGGCGCTGGATGCAGTGAAGGCGTTTGATCGTTGGAGTGGAGCTATTTGTTTGCAGTGTTGGAGAGATTTGGGTCTGGGTCCAAGTTTGTGAAGTAGGTTAAATTGCTGCATAATGAACTGAATGAGGTGAATTCGGGGTACATTCCATTACATAGGGGAACGACGCAGGGTTTCCCCACTCCCCCCCTCCTGTTTGTGCTGGTGATAGAGCCCTTGGTCATAGTACTGAGGTGCTCGAATAAATAGAAGGGGGTAGTAATGGGGGGAGGATAGATCATGGGGTGTCTCTGTGTGCTGATGATCTGTTTTGTATATCTCCAATCCGGGCTCTTCGGTGGGGGATATAATAGAACTGCTAAGGAGATTTAGGGCTTTTTCATGCTGTAAATTAAACTTGGAGAAGAGTGAGTGTTTTATGTTATCTTCTCCAGGGGTGGGAGTAGGTTTTTGATGGTTGCCATTTCGGATGCAGCTACCCACTTTAGGTACCTGGGCGTGCAGGTGACTTGGGATTGAGTCCAGGTACGTAAGTTGAATTTTCCCAGCCTGATGGGTAGGGTCAAGGTGGATTTATTGTGATGAAACAGCCTTCCCCTATCATTCGCAGGCCGGGCGCTGAGAACGCGGGTTCGATCCTGGACTGGGTCACTGTCCGTGTGGAGTTTGCACATTCTCCCCATGTTTGCATGGGCTTCGCCCCCACATCGCAAAGATGTGCAGGGTACGTGGATTGGCCACGCTAAATTGCCTCTTAATAGAAAAAATTATTAGGTACTTTAAATTTTTAAAACATCATTAGCAGGCGGTTCAGATGAACATTTTGCTGCGGTTTTTATTTTTATTTCAGAGCCTAAAACGTTTTTGTCTGGGGCTGGAACGGTTGATTTTATCATTTACGTGAGCTGGTAAGGTGGCAAGGATAAGCAGGACGGTGCTTCAAAGAAGATGACAGTCAGGGAGCCTGGCCCTTCCAAACCTGATGTATTATTATTGGCAGCGAACACTGAGAAGGTGCGGGGCTGGAGCAGGGAGCCGGAGGCTTTTTGTGGGTGAGGATGGAGGAAGGCTCTTGTAAGGGGTCGGGGTTACGGGGCTGGCAATGGCGTCACTTCTGTTTGCCCCAGAGAAATACGCGGGAGTCCGGTGGTGGCCATGTAGAAAATGTGGAGGCAATTTCGGCAGCACTTTAGCTTAGGGGTTGGTCGAAGTTGATGCCAATCGAAGGGAACCATGGGATTGAGCTGACGAGATTGGATGCTAGGTTTCGGGGATGGGAGGTGTGAGGGGTGATGGAAATGAAAAGTCTATTTCTAGAAAGTCTATTGCAAGGAGGAGTTGGGGGAGAAGTTTGGGTTCCTGCGGGGGGAGGTTTTCAGGTCAATGCAGATGCGGGATTTTGCAAAAAAACATTTTTTCCTACTTTTCCGGTGGCACCACCCTCCTCATTGTTGGAGGGGAGCTATCAGTGTTGGGGCTGGGGAGTGGGGGGACGGGACATAACGGCAATCTATTTTAAGATTTTGGAGAAGGATATGGCATCTCTGGGGGGGGATAAAAGGCCAAGTGGGAAGAGGAGCTGGGGATGGCGCTGGAGGGTGGGCTGTGGTGTGAGGTACTGCGGAGGGTGAATGCCTCAACATCATTGCGAGGCTGGGATTGATATAGCTAAAGGTAGTACACAGAGTGCACCTGACGAAGTCGAGGATAAGCTGGTTGTTTGAAGGTGTGAAGGATACTTGTGAGTGGTGCGGGAGTGGCCCAACCAATCATGAACATATGTTCTGTTCCTGCCCTAAGTTGGAGAAATTTTGGAGGTTGTTCTTCAGCACCATGTCGGCGATCTTGCACGTGGATTTGGAGACCAGTCCCCTGGAGGCCATATTTGGGGTGATGGACTTGCCGGAGTTGCAGACCGGAGTGGGGGCAGATATTTTAGCCTTCGCCTCATTGATCGCTCATAGGCGTGTCCTGTTTGTGTGGAGGTCAGCTTCTCCACCTTATGCCTCGGTGTGGCTGGGGGATCTAATGGAGTTTTTGTATCTGGAAAAGGCGAAATTCGCTTTGAGCAGGGCGAGTGATGGGTTTCACAAGAGATAGGTTTGGTTGTACTACGTTTCAGGGAGCTAGTTACCGTCGGCTGTTAAGGGGGAAGGGGGGATGAAGTGGGATACTTGGTTGAGGTTGAGGTTACTGGAGTGGGCGGGGTTGGTTGGAGGTTTGTGGTGGTTTTTTGGTGTTATTTTGTGTGTTTAAAATGTTACAGTACCAAAAACGGGAATAAAAATATTTTTTAAAAAAACATAATTAACAATAAAAAGTGGGAAGGGCAGCAAGATGGCGCAGTGGCTAGCATTGCTGTCTCATGGTGCCGAGGTCCCAGGTTCGATCCCAGCTTTGGGTCACTGTGTTTGCGTGGGTTTCGTTCCCACAACCCAGAGATGTGCAGGGTAGGTGGATTGGCCACGCTTAATTAGAAAAAATGAATTGGGTACTCGAAATTTATGGAAAAAAAACCCAATACAAAATGGGTAATGCTAGCTTAAACATACTTATCCACTTCACCCGAAAACATCCCATCCCATCCACTGAGTAAAATTTCCCCAGTCCAGGTCACAGGCGAACCCAACCAAAATCCAAAGTCTTCAAACATCCCCCAGTTCTGGTCCCTTAAAAAGTTACCCACCTCCTCCGGCATATCGAAGTAGTGCTCCTTTCTCCCATGCGTGACCACAGGCGAGCAGGGTAAAACATCCCGAATAGGGCAGCCTTTGCCCTATTAAACCCGACCTTCTCCAGGTCCTCGGAGGCTGCCTGTCTCTATTTTTTTATCTCGACCGCAAGGAATTCGACCAACTGCTCAATCGACAATTATGTGGGTAATGACGCCATAGGTCCCTCCGCCATCTTTTTCCCTGCTACGCCACTCGCATCCTCCTGGTCTGAAGAGTGCCCCTTATTTGACACGCTGGTTTAGCGCACTGGGCTGGTTTAGCGCACTGGGCTGGTTTAGCACACTGGGCTGGTTTAGCGCACTGGGCTGGTTTAGCGCACTGGGCTGGTTTAGCACACTGGGCTGGTTTAGCACACTGGGCTGGTTTAGCGCACTGGGCTGGTTTAGCGCACTGGGCTGGTTTAGCGCACTGGGCTGGTTTAGCGCACTGGGCTGGTTTAGCGCACTGGGCTGGTTTAGCGCACTGGGCTGGTTTAGCGCACTGGGCTGGTTTAGCGCACTGGGCTGGTTTAGCGCACTGGGCTGGTTTAGCGCACTGGGCTGGTTTAGCACACTGGGCTGGTTTAGCACACTCGGCTGGTTTAGCGCACTGGGCTGGTTTAGCGCACTGGGCTGGTTTAGCGCACTGGGCTGGTTTAGCGCACTGGGCTGGTTTAGCGCACTGGGCTGGTTTAGCACACTGGGCTGGTTTAGCGCACTGGGCTGGTTTAGCACACTGGGCTGGTTTAGCACACTGGGCTGGTTTAGCGCACTGGGCTGGTTTAGCGCACTGGGCTGGTTTAGCACACTGGGCTGGTTTAGCACACTGGGCTGGTTTAGCGCACTGGGCTGGTTTAGCGCACACTGGGCTGGTTTAGCGCACTGGGCTGGTTTAGCACACTGGGCTGGTTTAGCGCACTGGTCTGGTTTAGCACACTGGTCTGGTTTAGCACACTGGGCTGGTTTAGCGCACTGGGCTGGTTTAGCACACTGGGCTGGTTTAGCGCACTGGGCAGGTTTAGCGCACTGGGCTGGTTTAGCGCACTGGGCTGGTTTAGCGCACTGGGCTGGTTTAGCACACTGGGCTGGTTTAGCACACTGGGCTGGTTTAGCGCACTGGGCTGGTTTAGCACACTGGGCTGGTTTAGCGCACTGGGCTGGTTTAGCACACTGGGCTGGTTTAGCGCACTGGGCTGGTTTAGCGCACTGGGCTGGTTTAGCGCACTGGGCTGGTTTAGCGCACTGGGCTGGTTTAGCGCACTGGGCTGGTTTAGCGCACTGGGCTGGTTTAGCGCACTGGGCTGGTTTAGCGCACTGGGCTGGTTTAGCGCACTGGGCTGGTTTAGCGCACTGGGCTGGTTTAGCGCACTGGGCTGGTTTAGCGCACTGGGCTGGTTTAGCGCACTGGGCTGGTTTAGCGCACTGGGCTGGTTTAGCGCACTGGGCTGGTTTAGCGCACTGGGCTGGTTTAGCGCACTGGGCTGGTTTAGCGCACTGGGCTGGTTTAGCGCACTGGGCTGGTTTAGCGCACTGGGCTGGTTTAACACACTGGGCTGGTTTAGCACACTGGGCTGGTTTAGCACACTGGGCTGGGTTTTAAAAAATATATATATTTTATTGAAAATTTTTCGATCACAATTTTTTCCCCTTACACATCAAACAAAAAAAAAAGAAAATTTAACAGTGAACAAATGGCTAACCAACATGGTTAACTAATCATTTAACATAAAATAAAACTTTCCACACACCCCCCCCACCCCCCCCTCCCCCCTGGGTTGCTGCTGCTGGTCATCTGTCTTCCCTCTAACGTTCCCCTAGGTAGTCGGGGAATGGCTGCCACCGCCTGGTGAACCCTTGAGCCGATCCTCTCAGTGCAAACTTCATCTGCTCCAGTTTTATGAACCCCGCCATATCGTTTACCCAGGCCTCCAGTCCGGGGGGTTTCGCTTCCTTCCACACGAGTAAAATCCTACGCCGGGCTACTAGGGACGCAAAGGCCACAACATCGGCCTCTTTCGCCTCCTGCACTCCCGGCTCATCCGCAACTCCAAATAAAGCTAACCCCCAGCCTGGTTTGACCCGGACCTTCACCACCTTCGAAATCACTCCTGTCACTCCCCTCCAATACCCCTCCAGTGCCGGGCACGACCAAAACATATGTGCGTGGTTTGCCGGGCCTCCGCCGCACCTCTCACACTTGCCCTCCACTCCGAAGAACCTGCTCAATCTTTCTCCCGTTATGTGTGCTCTATGTAGCACCTTGAATTGAATCAGGCTAAGCCTGGAGCACGAGGAAGAGGAATTTACCCTGCTTAGGGCATCAGCCCACATACCCTTCTCTATCTCCTCCCTGAGCTCTTCTTCCCACTTTCCTTTTAATTCGCCCACCAGCTCCTCCCCCTCTTCCCTCATCTCTCGGTATATCTCTGACACCTTGCCCTCCCCGACCCACACCCCCGAAAGCACTCTGTCCTGGATCCCCTGTGTCGGGAGCAGCGGAAATTCCCTCACCTGTTGTCTTGTGAACGCCCTCACCTGCATATACCTAAGGAAGTTTCCCCGGGCAACTTATACTTTTCCTCCAATGCTCCCAAGCTCGCAAACGTCCCATCTATAAATAAATCTCCCACCCTCCTAATTCCCAACTGGTGCCAGCTCTGGAATCCTCCATCCATCCTTCCTGGGGCAAACCTGTGGTTGTTCCTGATTGGGGACCCCACTAGGGCTCCCCGCGCACCTCTCTGTCGCCTCCATTGTCCCCAGATATTCAATGTTGCCGCCACCACTGGGTTCGTGGTAAACTTTTTTGGTGAGAGCGGTAGCGGCGCCGTCACCAGCGCCTCTAGGCTCGTCCCTTTACAGGACTTTCTCTCCAGTCTTTTCCACGCCGCTCCCTCTCCCTCCATCATCCATTTACGAATCATCGCCACATTGGCGGCCCAATAGTAGTCGCCCAAATTCGGTAGCGCCAATCCTCCTCTGTCTCTGCTACGTTGTAGGAACCCCCTCCTTACCCTCGGGACTTTCCCTGCCCACACGAAGCTCATGATGCTGCTGTCTATTTTTTAAAAAAAGGTCTTATTGATTAGTATAGGGAGACATTGAAATACAAATAAGAACCTCGGGAGGACCATCATCTTAATTGCCTGCACTCTGCCCGCCAACGACAGTGGCTGCATGTCCCACCTCTTGACGTCCTCCTCCATTTGTTCTACCAATCGTGTCAGATTAAGTCTGTACAAGGTTCCCCAGCTCCTAGCGATCTGAATCCCCAGGTATCGGAAGTTTCTTTCCACTTTCCTGAGAGGCAGGCCTTCTATCTCTCTACTCTGGTCCCCAGGGTGTATCACAAAAAGTTCACTCTTCCCCATGTTAAGCCTATATCCCGAAAAATCTCCGAACTCCCTCAATATCTGCATGACCTCTGTCATCCCCCCCACTGGGTCCGTCACATACAACAGTAGGTCATCTGCGTATAGCGACACTCGGTGTTCTTCTCCCCCTCTAATCACCCCTCTCCATTTCCTGGAGTCTCTCAACGCCATGGCCAGAGGTTCAATTGCCAACGCGAACAACAATGGAGATAGCGGGCATCCCTGTCTTGTTCCCCTATATAGTCGGAAATACTCCGATCTTTGCCGACCCGTGACCACACTTGCCGTTGGGGCCCCATAAAGGAGTTTGACCCAGCAAATAAACCCGTTCCCGAACCCAAACCTCCTTAGTACCTCCCATAAGTACTCCCACTCCACCCTGTCAAATGCCTTCTCTGCATCCATTGCCGCCACTATCTCTGCCTCCCCCTCTACTGGGGGCATCATTATCACCCCTAATAGTCGTCGTAAGTTGACATTCAGTTGTCTCCCCTTTACGAACCCTGTCTGGTCTTCGTGCACCACCCCCGGGACAGAATCTTCTATCCTCGATGCCAGTACCTTTGCCAGCAATTTGGCGTCCACATTCAATAATGAAATAGGTCTATAGGACCCGCACTGCAACGGATCTTTATCCCGCTTCAAAATTAGCGATATCGTCGCCTCCGACATTGTCGGGGGTAATGTCCCTCCTTCCCTGGCCTCATTAAACGTCCTCACCAACAGCGGGGCCAACAAGTCCACGTATTTTCTATAAAATTCCACCGGGAACCCGTCTGGTCCCGGAGCCTTCCCTGCTTGCATATTCCCCAGCCCCTTAATAACCTCGTCCACCCCAATCGGTGCCCCCAGGCCTTCCACCTCCTGCTCCTCCACCCTCGGGAACCTCAATTGATCCAGGAACTGCCGCATCTCCTCCTTTCCCTCCGGGGGTTGGGACCTATACAGTCCTTCATAAAAGGTCTTGAACACCTCGTTTATCTTCCCTGCTCTCCGCACCGTAGCTCCCTTTTCGTCTCTAATTCCCCCTATCTCCCTCGCCGCTGTCCTCTTTCGCAGCTGATGGGCCAGCAGGCGACTAGCCTTTTCCCCATATTCATACCTCCTCCCCTGTGCCTTGCTCCACAGCACCTCCGCCCTTCTGGTGGTCAAAAGGTCGAACTCCGTCTGGAGTCGTCGTCTCTCCCTGTACAGTCCCTCCTCCGGGGTCTCCGCAAATTCCCTGTCCACCCTTAAAATCTCCCCTAGTAATCTTTCCCTTTCCTTGGCCTCTGTTTTCCCTTTGTGGGCCCTAATGGAGATCAGTTCTCCTCTGACCACCGCTTTTAGTGCTTCCCATACCACTCCCACTCGGACCTCCCCGTCGTCATTAGCCTCCAGGTACCTCTCAATACATCCCCGCACTCTTCCACACACTCCCTCATCCGCCATCAATCCCACATCCATACGCCAGAGTGCTCGCTGCTCCCTTTCCTCTCCTAGTTCCAGGTCTACCCAGTGTGGGGCATGATCCGCAACCGCTATGGCTGAATACTCAGCTTCTTCCACCCTTGAGATCAACGACCTTCCCAGAACAAAAAAATCTATCCGGGAGCACACTTTATGAACATGGGAAAAGAAGGAGAACTCCCTGGCCCTCGGTCTAAGAAATCGCCATGGATCCACTCCCCCCATTTGGTCCATAAACCCCTTGAGCACCTTGGCCGCTGCCGGCCTTCTTCCGATCTTAGATCTGGATCTACCTAACCCTGGGTCCAGCACGGTGTTGAAGTCCCCTCCCAATATCAAGTTTCCTACCTCCAGGTCCGGTATACGACCCAACATCCGTCTCATAAATCCCGCATCGTCCCAATTCGGGGCATATACGTTAACCAGCACGACCTCCATTCCCTCCAGCCTGCCACTCACCATTACATATCTACCTCCGCTATCTGCTACAATGCTCCTTGCTTCAAATGCTACCCGTTTCCCCACCAATATGGCCACCCCTCTATTCTTTGCATCCAGCCCTGAGTGGAACACCTTTCCCACCCATCCTTTCCTTAGCCTAACTTGGTCCGCCACCTTCAGGTGCGTCTCCTGGAGCATAGCCACGTCTGCCCTTAGTCCTTTCAAGTGCGCGAGCACTCGGGCCCTTTTAATCGGTCCATTCAGGCCTCTCACGTTCCACGTGATCAGCCTCACTAGGGGGCTACCTGCCCCCTTCCCCTGTCGACTAGCCATCACCTTCTCTAGGCCAGTCCCGTATCCCGCTTCCGCGCTCCCACTCGCTCCCCAGGCGTCGCATTCCATCCCCGTCCACCCACTCTTTAGCCATTTCCTCTTTGATTTCCGCAGCAGCAACCCAGTTATCCCCCCCTCCCCCCCCCCCCCCCCCCCCCGCTAGATCCCCCTCTAGCGTGATTGCTCCCCCCATATTACTTCCGCAAGTCAGCTGACTTCAACTGACCCCGGCTACTCCTGCTCCCTCCTTGACCCCCCCGTGTGGGGAACTCCCATCTACCTTGCGCCTGTCTTCCCGCCATTATCTTTCTGGCACGGGAACATCCCTATATCTGACCCGCCTCTTGTGGCGTAGCTCCCTTTCCCCTCCCACTCCCATTCCTCATTCTCCGCCTATGTCCCTTCTTTCCCCCCCCACCGGCGCCCACATTTCTTAGTGTCTCCCCCCTTCCCAATTTACTTCTCTATTTACATCGACAATAACATTCCCTACAGTATCAGTCCCTCAGTTCCGATCCAATTTCTCATCTTTAATAAAGGTCCATGCTTCTTCCGCCGTTTCGAAATAATGATGTCTCCCCTGGTACGTGACCCATAGTCGTGCCGGCTGCAGCATCCCGAACTTCACCTTCTTTTTGTGTAACACCTCCTTGGCTCGGTTAAAACTCGCCCTCCTTCTCGCCACCTCCGCACTCCAATCCTGGTACACCCGTACCACTGCATTCTCCCATCTGCTACTCCGTACCTTTTTAGCCCATCTCAGGACCTCTTCTCTATCTTTAAGGCGGTGAAATCGCACGATTGTCGCCCTAGGTGGTTCTCCGCTTTTGGTCTTCTCGCCGGGATCCGATGGGCCCCCTCCACCTCTAAGGGGCCCGCAGGGGCCTCAGCTCCCATCAACGAGCTTAGCATCGTGCTTACATAAGCCCCGCAATCCGCTCCTTCCACTCCCTCAGGGAGACCCAGTATCCGAAGGTTCTTCCTTCACGCTCTGTTTTCTAGGGCCTCAATCCTTTCAATACACTTTTTGTGGAGCGCCTCGTGCGTCTGTGTTTTGACCGCCAGGCCCAGGATCTCGTCCTCATTATCCGTCACCTTCTGCTCCACCACGCGGAGCTCTGTCTCCTGGGTCCTTTGTGCCTCCTTAAGCCCCTCAATTGCCTGTAGCATCGGGGTCAGCACCTCCCTCTTTAGTAGCTCCACACACCGTCTCAAGAATTCGTCTTGCTCGGGCCCCCATGTCGCCTGGACTTTCTCCGCCGCCATCTTGTGTCTTCTCCCTTTCTGTCCCTATCGCCGAGGATTCCTCGCGCTGCAGCCACCGCCGCCGATATTTTCCTCTTTCGTTGGGGGGGGGGGGGCTCCCTATTCACTCACCCCACACCGGGTTTCGTCGCGCGAAAATGTCCCGTTGGGGCTCTTAAAAGAGCCCGAAGGTCCGTTGGAGCTGGAGCCGCCGAAACGTGCGGCTTAGCTGGTCATCGCCGCAACCGGAAGTCCACACTGGGCTGGTTTAGCACACTGGGCTAAATCGCTGGCTTTTAAAGCAGACCAGCAGCACGATTCAATTCCTGTACCTGCCTCCCCAAACAGGCGCCGGAATGTGGCGACTAGGGGCTTTTCACAGTAACTTCATTGAAGCCTACTTGTGACAATAAGCGATTTTCATTTCCTCATAAGGTACCCTTTCAACATTCCCCACTGAAGGAAAACACCTTGCGCTTTATTATTCCCACTTTTTCCACCTTCAACTTCCCCGTAAAACAGGCAGAAAGGCTAAAAAATCCAAACTCAGGCAGGAACCACCTTGTGTGAGACCACTCCACTCACTCCATGGCGTCCACCGGAAGCTGGCGAATATCCTTTTTCTAACTTACTGTTCAATGTGTCCAAATATTTCTGTTCCCTTAAGAAATATTTTCTAAGAATTTGGGTCTCACTTGACTTTAATCAAGTAAAGTACGATTGCTTTCAAATGGTAAATACCAATCTGAAAATTGCACAGAATACAAAGAGAGTCCTGTCATAGTTCTGGAGAGGTACAGTCTGAGAATTGTACAGTGCGTGTGCTGTGTGGAATTGTGTGTCTATACAACACTGAATGAAGTTACAGTTATAGGAGGATCAGTGTTGAAGAAAAAGTTATTTGAAAAAACACAAAGTCAGAAGGAGTTGTAAGATGTGTGTAGTTCGGCAGGTCCTATGAAGAGATTCTGTGTCTTGTAGTTCAACAGTAAGTGTTTTAACTATTCATAACCATGTACATATATAGAGTATAAGGTCTAAACTAGGAGCTGTCTCCATACTTGCCTCCACACACATCTCTGTCCAGTACAAGACTGCCCTCTAGACTTGGATCCTTTATGTCACAGTGAGGGCGGTACTGTACCGACTTGCAAATTAACCCTTTTTATGCCAGACCGTTATACTACAGGAGTATTATTAGAGGTTTGGTTTTATAGAGTCATTAATAGGCTGAATTTGTAAATGCCAGTTGGAGTAAAACTGGAGGCGGCCTCATGGAGTCAGGGGGGGTGGGAGCCTCACTTCATCCACCTAGGGACCCGCCCCAGCACCTGCCATGCCGGGCCATGACTGCGGACACTAGCCATCCAATGGAAGGGTTGACCCTCCACAATCATCACCAGAGCAGCTGGCACCTATTTTGTTTCAATTGTATGTGCCTGTACTTCAGCCTCCATTTTGTGGCGCCCTCTCTCTCTTTCTACATGTTTGAATCACCAGCTCCCACCTGAGCCTGTGGGGCTGCTAATGTGTCATTGCTGGGTGGCCTGCTATTTGTCCTCCAGCTTCAGGAGCCCACCCACCATCCTTACTAGAATGACAAGTGCACCCTCTGGTTACTTCATTGCCATGTTAATGGAAGCCTGCTTGTGACACTAATAAAAATTATAAAAATGGATTTTTCTTTAACAATTGCATTGGGGTCTACTTCCCAGACAGTGCAGGGTCAGGATCTAGATGTTTTCCTGACCATATAGAAACATTTGGCCCATTGTTGGTTGATTTAGGAACAGAAAAGACAAAGGGCTGGATTCACTGATTTTGAGCCTACGTGTGGAGGATCTGGGCGCTTTAAGTCAAAGCAATCAACGGCGCCCCCTCACCGATCCTGCGACCAGTGAGAGGCTCCCACGCTAAAAACAGCTGTAGAATGGCCGGGTCCATGGCCGCGCATGCTCACGTCGACGACCTGCAGCTGTATTGCTGTAAAACATGGTGCAGACCCAATCTGCCAGATAGTACCCCCATGGCCACCTCCTGGCCACCCCCACCAGTCTCCCCAGCCCTCGGCAGGCGGTCTGGTTCCATGGGGGCCTATGTTCCTCCGTGCCGGACCCCTGTAGAGCTCCACCATATTGCCCGGGGGCCGCCGCGGAGACGGGAACCCACGTGCATGCACAAATTCGCGCCGGCCGTAGCGCGCATGCGCGAACTCGTGCCGCATTGGCTGGAGCTGCGGGAACTTAGTACTGTGTAATTCTTTGATACTCAGCCACCCATTCTTATACAATCCGGAGGCTTGGCTTCTCTGATCAGTGATCCTGATTTAATCTAATTTTATTTCAACCTTGTGTGTGCCGAATTTTAATTGTTCCACCGTTGGTGGTTATACGGGCAGTCCAGCTGTCGATATGGGCCCCCACACGTCTGGGTTAGAGGCCGACCAAGCGCACGGCCTCCAGCGGCCGCGCCATGCTCCATGGCGGACTCAGCCCGCGGACGTGGACCCCCGAAATAGTCCAGCATGGCAGACTATGTGTGCGGGCAGTCCAGGTCCAGCATCGGCCGCTCTCCCGACCTGGACTGCCCGCTCACATAGTCCCCAGTCCCGAAGAGGCCCCCCCTTGCCCTCTGATCGGCCCACCCCCGACTGTGGCGGCCGCGGACTGAGTCCGCAGCCATCTCACGAGTTTCCTGAACTGCAGGACCAGATTAGAACCACGCCGTCGGGAATTCAGTCGGTCGGGACGGAGAATAGCGGGGCCAGCACCATTTATCTACTAATGTTGATCTCCCTCAGTTCCTCCCTCTCACTAAACCTTTCATTCTCCAACATTTCTGGTATCTGATGTGTGTCCTCTTTTGTGAAGACAGAACCAAAGTATGTATTCAATTGCTCAGCCATTTCTTTGTCCCTTATTATGCATTCCCCTGTTTCTGTCTGTAGGGGGCCTACCAATCTCTTTCTCTTCACATATCTATAGAAACTTAGTGTCAGTGTTTATGTTCGCTGCAAGCTTCCTTTCGTACTGTACTTTCCCCTTCTTAATCAATCCCTTTGTCCTTCTTTGCTGAATTTTAAACTGCTCCCCAATTCTCAGGCCTATTACTTTTCTTGGCCAATCTGTATGCTTCTTCCTTGGATCGGATACTATTTCTACTTTCCTTTGTAAGCCATAGATTGGCTCTCTTACCCATTCTGCTTTTGTACCAGACAGGAATGAACAGTTGTTGTAGTTCCCCCATGCGTTCCTTGAATGTTTGCCATTGCCTATCTCCTGTCATCCCTTTAAGTAACTCTCCCCAATCTATCAAGCCAACTCACGCCTCATATCTTCATAGTTCCCTTTATTCAGCACCCTAGTCTCCGAATCAACTACTTCACTCTCCATCTTGATAAACAATTCTATCATGTTATGGTCACTCATCCCCAAGGGGTCTCGCACAGCCAAATTGGTAATGATTCCCTTCTCATTACACAGTACCCAGTACCCAGTCTAAGATGGCCTGCTCTCTAGTTGGTTCCTCCACATATTGTTCAAGAAAACCATCCGTATACACTCCAAGAATTCTTCCCCTACGGCATTGTGGCTCATTTGATTTGCCCAATCTATGTGAAGATTAAAATCGCCCATGATCACCGATATTCCCTTGTTACATGCAGCTCTAATTTCATGTAAAATGCCATTCCCAACCTCACCAGTGCAGTTTGGAGGTCTACATATGACACCCACTCATGTTTTTTGCCCCTTGGTATTTCTCAACTCGACCCATACAGACTCCACATTGTCAGAGCTAATATCCTTTCTCACTGCTGTGTTAATTTTCTCTTTAACCAGCAGTGCCACGCCACCACCTTTTCTTTTATGCCTGTCCTTCCTAAATACTGAATTCCCTGGGACATTCAGTTCCCATCCCTGGTCACCCTGAAGCCATATCTCCGTAATCTCAATTATATCATACCCATTTATATCTATCTGCGCGATTAGTTCATCCACTTTATTGCAATTGCTCCATGCATTAAGGCACAGAGCCTTAAGTTTGTCTTTTTCACATTGTTTGTCTTGCTCCCAATATTTTTCTCTTTTGCCCTGTTTGAAATTTTGCCCTTGGTTTCTCCACCTATCACTTTTCTTATTCACTTTTCTACCTTTTGTTTTTGTCCTTGCTCCCTCTTTCTCTGACTCCTTGCATAGGTTCCCATCCCCCTGGCATATTAGTTTAAACTCTCCCCAACTGCTCTAGCAAATAGTCCCCTTAGGACATCAGTTCCAGTCCTGCCGAGGTGTAACCCTTCCAGTTTGTACAGGTCCCACCTCCCCCAGAACCGGTCCCAATGCCCCAGGAATCTGAAACCCTCCCCCTGACACCATCTCTTCAGCCACGTATTCATCCAATATATCCTGTCATTTCTACTCTGACTAGCACGTGGCACCGGTAGTAATCCTGAGATCACTACCTGTGCGGTCCGATTTCTTAACTTACTTCCTAGCTCCCTGTATTCTGCTTTTAGGATCTCATTGCTTTTTTTACCTATGTCGTTTGTACCGATGTGTACCACGACCACTGGCTGTTCACCCTCCCCTTCCAGAATGTCCTGGACCCGCTCTGAGACATCCTTGACCTCAGCACCAGGGAGGCAACATACCATCCTGGAGTCTCGTTTGCGGCCACAGAAACGCTGTTACTTGTACAAGCAGCTAATGGGGAGAAGTTTTCCTTGTTGACTTTATCTAAGCTTGTCAAGCTCTGGTACACCTCTATCACATCTCCCTTCAATCTCCTTTGATCCAAGGAGAACAGCCTCAGCATTTCCAACCTAACCTTGTAACTAATTGCACACTGACTGTTCTATTCCATAAGCCTCAATTTTCTTAACCAGTCTTTTATGTGGTACTTTGTCAATACTTTCTTAAATCCATATAGACAACATCCACCACATTCCCTTCATCAATATGCTCTGCTATTTCGTCAAAAAATTCACTTTGATTAGTCAAGCACAGACTGCCTATTGCAAATATATGCTGGCTTAGTTAACTCAAACCTCTCCAAGTGCCTGTTGATTTTTTCCCCTGATTAAGGATTCCAAAACATTACCCACCCTTTCTGTTAGACAAACTGGTCTATGGCTTCTTGGACTGTACTTGCATCTCTCCTTGAATAAGGCTACCAAATTTGCCACTGTTCTATCTTCTGGCACCTCCCCCATACCTCGGGAAGCTTGAAAGATTAAGGCAAATCCTTCCGTTGCCTCTATCCCCGCTTCTTTTAGCAACCTGGGACACAAGACATTTGGACCAGGTGACTTATCTACCCTCAGCATAGCCAACCCTTCCAGTCTTCTCCCTTTGAATTTTCACACTATCCATTGCCTTCACTATCTCCTCTTCCACTGATACATTGTCAGATTCCTCTTAGTAAACACCGATTACAAATGCGTATTTAATATTCTAGCCTTGCCCTGTGTTTCTATGCATTTATCACC